>NC_081252.1:74841654-76065398 GCF_030490865.1 Poecile atricapillus
TGGATCTAGTGGTACTGGGAGGGATCTGGCGGCACTGGAAGGCACTGGGAGGGATCTGGCAGCACTGGGAGGGATCTGGCGGCACTGGAAGGGATTTGGTGGCACTGGGTGGGGTCTGGTGGCACTGGGTGGGGTCTGGTGGCACTGGGTGGGGTCTGGTGGCACTGGGAGCACAGACACACGGTCATTCCGACGGGATGAGCCGCTGCGATCCCCCAAACCCGCTCTCCCCACCTTGCACGCGCAGGTTCACCCGGCGCTCCGCGGAGCCGTGCGCGTTGGTGGCCGTGCACCGGTAGCTGCCATCGTCTGCCGGTGTCACCTCCCGGATCTCCACCCGCAGCGAGTTGGGGACAGCGGAGACGGTGACCCGCGGGCTGCTCCCGCCAGCGCTGGTGGCCACCGGCTCCTGGTCCCGGAACAGGGCCAGCTGGGCCGGGGGGTTGCTGGCCACGGAGCACTGGAAGATGGCCAAGGAGCCCTGCTCGGCCTCCAGGAAAGCCGTCAGGAAAAGGTCCCGGGGAGGGTCTGTGAGGGGGGAGAGGGATGAGAGGCTGGGAATTCCATCGGGAGAGGGGTCCTGGGGAGTGGTCAATGCTCTGGGCGTCTGGGAGGGGATGGGAGGGGAGGGAAGAGGGAAGAGGGAAGAGGGAAAAGGGAAAGGGAAAGGGAAAGGGAAAGGGAAAGGGAAAGGGAAAGGGAAAGGGAAAGGGAAAGGGAAAGGGAAGGGAAAGGGAAAGGGAAAGGGAAAGGGAAAGGGAAAGGGAAAGGGAAAGGGAAAGGGAAAGGGAAAGGGAAAGGGAAAGGGAAAGGGAAAGGGAAAGGGAAAGGGAAAGGGAAAGGGAAAGGGAAAGGGAAAGGGAAGGGAAAGGGAAAGGGAAAGGAAAGGGAAAGGGAAAGGGAAAGGGAAAGGGAAAGGGAAAGGGAAAGGGAAGGGAAAGGGAAAGGGAAAGGGAAAAGGGAAAGGGAAAGGGAAAGGGAAAGGGAAGGGAAAGGGAAAGGGAAAGGGAAAGGGAAAGGGAAAGGGAAAGGGAAAGGGAAAGGGAAAGGGAAAGGGAAAGGGAAAGGGAAAGGGAAAGGGAAAGGGAAAGGGAAAGGGAAAGGGAAAGGGAAAAGGGAAAAGGGAAAGGGAAAGGGAAAGGGGGAAAAAGAAAAGGGGAAAGGGAAGGAGAAAGGGAAAAGGAAAGGGAACAGGGAAAAGGGGAAATTGGAAAGGGGGAAAAGGAAAGGGAAAGGGGACAGGGGAAAGGGGAAAAGGGGAAAGGGAAAAGGGGAAAAAAAAAGGAAGGAAAAGGAAAACAGGAAAGGGGAAAGGAAAAGGAAAAGGAAAAGGGAAAAGGAGAAAAAGGGGAAAAAGGGGAAAAAGGGGAAAAAGGGGAAAAAGGTGAAAAAGGTGAAAAAGGTGAAAAGGAAAAAGGAAAAGGAAAAGGAAAAGGAAAAGGAAAAGGAAAAGGAAAAGGAAAAGGAAAAGGAAAAGGAAAAGAAAAAGGAAAAGGAAAAGGAAAAGGAAAAGGAAAAGGAAAAGGAAAAAGGGAAAAAGGGAAAAAGGGAAAAAGGGAAAAAGGGAAAAAGGGGAAAAAGGGAAAAAGGGAAAGGTACGCACACAGCACATCCAGGAGGATGTCAGGAGAGCTCCGGCTGCTGCCTGCGGTGCTGGCCTGGCACCGGTAGAGCCCGGTGTCCCTGCTGGCCACTGGCCACAGCAGCAGCGAGGTGGCCGAGCCCCCGGTGACCTGCTGCCCGTTGTGGTACCAGGTGACGTTTGGGACAGCTGTGGAGCCGCTGCTCAGGTGACAGGTGAGGGTGGCATTGTCACCCTCCAGCACGCGGGGGGGATGGGGACACGGTGACATTGGCAGCTGTGGGCAGGAGCAAACGGGGTCTGGTGTCAATGGTGGGGTGACAACCCCCCAAAGCCACCAAGGACAAATTCCAGCTGATCCCACAGTGCCGTGGTGGGGACAGCTGTGAGCCTGGCAGTGCCACCAGCCCAGGGACACCGCTTGGCCACATTTTGCTCTGTGCTCCTGTCACACACAGCCAGGGAATCCCCACCAGGGGCTGGAATGTCATGGGGGAGCCACCATGTCTGGATTTCACAGACTCGTGGCATTTCCATGTGGCATTTCTGTGTGGCATTTCCATGTGCCATTTCCGTGTGGCATTTCCGTGTGGCATTTCCGTGTGGCATTTCCGTGTGCCATTTCCATGTGCCATTTCCATGTGCCATTTCCATGTGGCATTTCCATGTGGCATTTCTGTGTGGCATTTCCATGTGGCATTTCCATGTGGCATTTCCATGTGCCATTTCCGTGTGGCATTTCCATGTGGCATTTCTGTGTGGCATTTCCGTGTGTCATTTCCATGTGCCATTTCCATGTGTCATTTCCATGTGTCATTTCCATGTGGGATTTCCATGTGGCATTTCCGTGTGGCATTTCTGCTCCTCCTGCCACCGTCTCCTGAGCTTGCCTCCTTCCCCAGCATTCCCTTCCCGCTCTCCCCTCTCCCAGAACATCCCCAGATGCCACAATCCCGTCCCCTGTCCCCTGTCCCCACTCACTGTCGGCCTTGAAATCCACAGTGGCGCTGGCGTTTCCTTGGGAATTCCCAGCCTGGCACACGTAAATCCCCTCATCCTCCACTACCACATCCCGGATTTCCACCTTCAGGCTGTTGTAGGACCTGGTGACGTGGACCCTGGGGCTGGTGGCTTGGGGACAGCCCTGGCTGCAGGCGATGACATCGTCGCCTCTCCAGAGGGTGAGGTTGGACTCGGGATCGCTCCCCCACGGAGCACTGGATGATTCCCAGGCGGCCGCCCTGGCTCTGCAGGAACGAGCTCAGCACCGGCTGCCTCGGGGGGTCTGTGGGGGGAAAACTGGATCTGTGAAGTTGGGAAAACTCCCAGAATCCAAGGGATTGATGCTTCCAACACCGCCTGATCATCCAGGTTGGATGGGGTCTGGAATAATCTGGGAGAGTGGAAGGTGTCCCTGCCAAGGGGAGGGGGGTTGGGGGTAGAAAGGGCTTTGAGGTCCCTCCCAACCCAAACCAGGGACAAAACACGGCTGGATCTGTTGGGAAAACGCTGAGAATCCAAGGGATTGCCTGAGAAACTCTTGCACATCCAGGTTGGACCTACCTGGTGCCGTGGGAGGGGTCCTTGCCCATGGCAGAGGGGTCAGAATGAGACGGGCTCTGAGGTCCCCCAAGCCCAAACCATTTGTGGTTCTGTCACCATTTATTGTTCCTGAAACTCTCGGGAAGGTGGGAATTCTCCAAATTCCTCCTGCCTCAAATTCCCAGATTGACCCCCCAAAGGGAATTTTTCACCCTCCCCACATTCCCGCCCAAGAGCTCCTTGGCTGGTGGGGATGGGGGAAACCTCAGGGTGGGAGCAGCCCCAGCTCAGCCCCGGGACCCTCTGGAATTCTCACGGGACACTCACAGAACACTCGGAGCGGAACAGCCTCCGACGTGTCACTGCCGTTCCTGCTCCTGACCTGGCACTGGAAGGCGCCGGCGTCGTCTCCGCGGACAGACGGGAATTCCAGGGTGGGGAATGAGGTGTCCTGGAGCCTCCGGCCGTTCCTGTACCAGGTGTAGAGCGGCTTCTCGGCCGTGTCCCCTGTCCCCACGCAGGTCAGGGTGACCGCGGTCCCCTCCGCCACCTCTGCCGAGGGCTGGATCAGGAGCCCTGCAGCTGGAGGAGGAGTGGGATATCAGGGAAAGCGGGAAATCCTTCCCATGGATCCATCCAGCTGCAATTCCCTGTTTGGCTTCCCTGAGCTGCCTCTCTTGCTGGAGCCCGTGGGTTCTGTGAGTCTTTGGGAGGTGACATTCCCTGGGGACACTGCACAGGCCAACTTCCTGACCCTTTCCTGATTTTCCCAAGTGCCAGGTTCATCCAGGTGAATTTTTTCCAGGACAGACACTGTCCCCTCTTCCCATTGGTTGGCCTTGTCCAAATTTCAGTTCCCACACCCCAAATCCAGGTTTGGATTCTCTGGAATTGCATAGTGAGATCTCTTTTTGGGTTTTTTTTGAGATCCTAAAGGATGTTCCCTCTTGGACATGAATTTGGGGGACTTTTCTCTCCTTCTGCTTCCTCTGTCACCCCCAAATTATCCGGACTTGGGGGTCAGGCGACAGTGACCGGTGGGGATGGATGGGGCAGAAAAATTTGGATAAATTTACTGGTTTTTGGCATTTTTGGAAAACAAAACCCAGGAGCCCCTCCAGCTCCAAAAGCAGCTCTGACCCTGCTGAGGGGGGACAGCCCCCAGTGCCACCCATGTCCCCCAGTGCCACCACAGGGGTCCCTCCTGCTCCGTGGGCTGCGTTCCCCCCAATTTTGGGGGTTCACCGTCACCCCAAACCCAAGATCAGCTGTGCCACCCCGGGACTCACCGCGGGTCACGAGGACTTTGGTGGCACTGGCGTTGCCGTGGACGTTGCTGGCGGTGCAGCCGTACTTCCCGCTATCCCGGGGCCCCGCATCCCGGATTTCCAGCCGCAGGGAATTGCGGGAGGCGGTGACACCGAGCCGTTGGCGCAGGGCCACCTGCGCCCCGCTGGTGGCCAGCACGGTGCCGTCGCGGTCGATGGCCAGGGTGGCCGGAGGGTGGCTGTCCACAGTGCAGCGGATGATGACCAGCCGGCCACCCTGGGTCTCCTGGAAGAGCGTGAGGGTGGGAATTCGGGGTGGATCTGTGGGATGGGAGAGGATGCTGAGGTCGGGATGTCCTCGTGGTGTGGTCACAGGGAAAATCCAGGAGTGGTTTGAGTTGGAGGGGACATGAAATCGCAGCTGGGCCCATGGGCAGGGCCATCTACTGTCCCAGGTGGCTCCAAGTCCCATCCAACCTGGCCTTGGGCACTTCCAGGGATGGGAAGTGTCCCCCCACCCAACCCAGATGTCACAACCGGCTCGTCCCCTGTGTCACCGGGTCAGATTTACCCCAAAATTGTCACAACCAACGCATGGCTGGGTTATTTTCCCCCTCAAAACCTCCTGAGCTGTTCTTATCCCTCTGGATTCTCCACGAGAAACCTCCCCAGATCTTACGGAATGGAGGGGACTAGCGGGAGATGCTGTGATGGACACGTCCCAAATGTCACTTAATGTCACTTTCACACTTGGCCCATGGCCAGAATTTGTTGTATTCCCATAAAATTCAACCAGCAGGGCTGACCCCCTCCCTCCCCCTACATCTGCCCCCAGGGCATTCAGGAAGAGGCTTTTCCATGAATTTTTTTGGGGGGATCTCCTGGATTTTGGGGGGTTTTGCACAGCCCTGCGTGGCAGGAGCTGGTGGCACTCACACGTCACGCTGAGGCTGATGGCCTGGGCCGTGTCACTGCCCTGGCTGTTGGTCACTTGGCAGGAGTAGTAGCCGGCGTCGCTGGTGGTCACCGCGGGGAAGAGGAGGGTGTGGGCCGGGCCCTCCTTGAGCCACGCGCTGTTCTTGTACCAGGTGTAGGTCAGCTCCTCGGGATGTCCCTCCCGCCCGGGGACATCGCAGGACAAGGTGGTGGCCGTCCCCTCCAGCACCTCGGCCGCAGGGCTGGCCGAGATCTCTGCGGCTGAGGGGGAAGGGACGCGTCCAGGATGGCCCCGGGGACAGGAAAAGAGAACCCCCACCCCAAATCTCCCATTCCAGAGCCTGGGAGGAGATGGGAGCCCCTCAGGGGGGTGACAACAGAGCTGGGGGATGTTTGGGTTTGTCCCCTGCCAGCAGCTGGGGACAGCTGGCTTTGGAGCAGAGCCTTGGGGACAAACTCACGGTGGGTGGGGAGGGGTCTGTCACCTCTCAGGGTGGGCACGGGGGGCGCTGGGGGGAGCACAGGGACCCATCTGGGGGGAGATGCTCCCTGTGGGATTCCAGCTGGGCAGGGAAGGCTGGGATTTGTCTTTGCTGTGGGTTTTGCTGGGAACAGGAATCTCTTCCCTTCCCCGAGGGGGTGGGGAGGGGCTGGGCTGGAATTCCCAGAGAAGCCGTGGCTGCCCCCCCGGATCCCTGGAAATGTTCGAGGCCAGCTTGGACATGGCCTGGATCCAGCTGGGATAGCAGGAAGTGCCCCTGCACACGGCAGGGGTGGGAATGATCCATGAGATCCCTTCCCACCACGGCTCTGCATCTCCACGAACTCCCAAACCCTTCCCAGATTTCCCTTGGCTGGAAATCCCACCCTGTTTTTTGGGATCACAATGACAAGGGACACAGGGGAGGTGGAATGAGGCCACCACCCTCCTCCTGCACGGACACCCCAATTCCCGGACCTCCAGCAGCACCAGCCACCTCCATCCATCCCAGCCCACCCCAACGTGGGACACTCGGACACGGATGTCCAGCCTGGCAGAGCTCCCTTGGCACTTACAGAACACGCGGAGGGTGACATCAGGTGACACCCCGGTGCCGAGGACGTTCTGGGCCTCGCAGCGGTACTGCCCGTGGTCCTGGCGGTGCACGCCCCGCAGGGCCAGCACCCGCTCGGTGCCCACGGCCACCCCGTCCTTGTACCAGTGGTACCCCGAGACCGGCGGGTGGCTGCTGCCAACCTCGCAGCTCAGCGTCACCGTGTCACCCACGCCGATGTTCCCTGAGGATGGGCTCAGCGACACCCGGGTGTCCTTGGGGGTGTCTGCGGGGGACACAGAGGGACGCGGTGTCACCACCCTGGGGCAGGGGAGGGAGGAGGTGGGTGACACGAGGTGGCGCCTAAGGAACAAAAGTGGCCAGGGAGCAGGAAAGGGAGGGAGAAGCGGGAGGAAAATGCTACAGGGCAGGAGGGGGTGGCAGGAGGGGGATCTGGCCGTGGTGGCCGTGGCAGAGGTGTCCCCTGTCCCCACCCCACGTACGCCTGACCCGCAGCACCACCTCCGTGCTCGCCCTCTTGGATCCGTCGGAAACCTCGCAGAGCAGCTTCTTGGAATGGTCCTTCCAGGAGAAGGAGCTGGTCAGGTTCACCTGGTGGCTGACCCCGCTGGTGTCCAGCTGGACGCGGCCGGACACCTCGGACACCCGGGGGTCGTAGCCCTCCCAGCGCAGGACGATGTCACCCCCGGGACAAACGTAGGGCGTGGAGCACTGCAAGGTGGACCTTTGTCCCTCGGTCTGCTCCTCGCTGCTGGTGACGCTGGGACTCTCCAGATCCTCTGGGATGGAGAGCAGAGGCCAGGATGACCTCACGGAATGGGCAAGAAGGGAATTTTTGGGGGGAATTTCGGTGTTTTAACCCACCCGAAACGCTCAGGGTCACATCCCGCGACGCCGACCAGCGGTCGCCGTTGATGATCTCGAAGCGGAACCTGTAGAGGCCACTGTCCCCTGGTGTCACCCCCCGCAGCAGCAGAGTGCAATTCCGGGCCATGAGGTCCCCCAGGAGCTGGGCACGACCCCCAAAACGGGGATCCACATCCTGGGGGGTGGTGGAGTGGAACACCAGCGTCCGCTGGCCATCGTAGTCCTTGTACCAGATGGCCACGATGCCGTCGGCGGTTGTCACATCCGCGGGGTAGCTGAAGGTGCAGGGGACAACCAGGCAGGACCCCCCACTGGCCTGCAGGGACTCGGGGTAGGAGACCCCCCAGGAGCCGAGGGCTGTGCCAGGGAAAATGGGGATCAGGGGGCCAGAAGTGTCCCCACTTCCCTCCAGGACACATTGGGGACATGCTGGGGACACGATGGGGGCACTTTGAGGACAAGCACGGGACCTGTGCTTGATGGGGAAGGTGGGAGAGGAGGTGGGATTTGGGATAAACCCCCCCAAGAGGAGATTTTGGGGTGGGGAATGGGGAGATAGCTGGGAAAATCTGGATCTTTTGGGCCTAAATAATGAGGAAAAAGGGGGAAGCGATCACTTGGGCTCCTGAATTTATTTCCTCACCCCGTTTCCTCATCCTGGCTCCTTGTCCTTGCTCCCATGGCCTGGCTGTCCCCTTGTCACCCCATCCCTGCCCGTCAGGAGCTTGGGATCACGGTGAATCCCCCCAGGAGCACCCGCTGTGCCAGGAACAGCCTCGGGATCCCCCAAATTCCATCCTGGCTCCCACTCCCACCCGTGACGGGGCCAATCCCGGCCTCCAGCGCCATGGGGGACAATCCCAAGGGTGTCATTGTCCCCATACCTGGCGGGATGAGGCTGGCCAGGAGCAGGAGGCAGCGGGGCAGGCGCATGGTGACACTGCCGGGGGACACTGGGGACACGGGGGACACGGGGGACACGGGACCCTGGGGACAAGAAGAGGTGGCTGAGGACCTTGGAAGGGGTGGGATGGATCCCTGTAGGATAAATTGTGATGGAGGCGCTGATGGAATGAGAACAGTCCCCAAGATGGGGAGGAAAATAAAAAGGAAGGGAAAAGGGGAAAGGGGAAAGGGGAAAGGGGAAAGGGGAAAGGGGGAAGGGGAAAGGGGAAAGGGGAAAGGGGAAAGGGGAAAGGGGAAAGGGGAAAGGGGAAAGGGGAAGGAAGGAAAATGAAAGAGGAAAACAAGGGGAAAGGGGAAAGGGGAAGGAAGGAAAATGAAAGAGGAAAACAAGGGAAAAGGGAAAAGAAAAAGAAAAATAAAGAAAGAATGAAAAAAAGGAATAAAGAAGTGAAAAGGAAAAAGGAAAAAGGAAAAAGGAAAAAGGAAAAGGAAAAGGAAAAGGAAAAGGAAAAGGAAAAGGAAAAGGAAAAGGAAAAGGAAAAGGAAAAGGAAAAGGAAAAGGAAAAGGAAAAGGAAAGGGAAAGGGAAAGGGAAAGGAAAAGGAAAAGGAAAAGGAAAAGGAAAAGGGAAGAGAAAAAGGAAGAAAAAGAAAAAGAAAAAGAAAAAGAAAAAGAAAAAGAAAAAGAAAAGAAAAAGAAAAAGAAAAAGAAAAAGAAAAAGAAAAAGAAAAAGAAAAAGAAAAAGAAAAAGAAAAAGAAAAAGAAAAAGAAAAAGAAAAAGAAAAAGAAAAAGAAAAAGAAAAAGAAAAAGAAAAAAAAAGAAAAAGAAGAAACCAAGAAAAGGAAAAGAAGAGAAAACCCAAAATTAAACAGAGAATTATTTAAAATGTTTTACGGCTTTTTGCAGCTCCAGACAAACTCCTGCCATTCCTTTCCTTCACCCCTCATCACTCCGTGACAAACCAGAATAATTTCACCCTGAAATGTTTCCCAGGATCACGGAAATCCACGATCAGATTGCTGCGAGTTTCGATTCTTCCCTGAGCACTCCTGGGGCTCTCCCTGAGGAACAAGGCCTCTCCCAGCCCCCAGCTCCGGCCTTTCCCTCTCCACCATTCCCTCCTTTGCTGATACCTCCTTTTTCCACATCTGTATCCAATTTCCTTGCTGCTCCTTGGATTTCGGGGTGGATTTCCCGCTCCCGAGAGCTTGGCTTGGGATTTTTCCCAGGCTACGAGCACAGGGAATGTCTGGGGTGTCCCCCTGGGTGTCGATGCTCGGAGGGGGGACGATGTGAAGCCACAAATTGTCACGGGATTTGTGCCGGAAGGGGAAGGAAGAGCCGGGATCCAGCCCCCAGCTGGTGCTGCTGCCAAGTTTCGTTTCTTCTCCGGGCTTTCAATTCCTGGGGGCCTCAAAGGGCAGGATGGGATCCCTCGGGACGGGGATCTAATGAGAGCAGTGGCCCGTGGTGGGGCCCTGCTGAGCCTGGAATTCCAAGGGTTGTAAAGATTTCTAGGAAAACACTTTTGGAGTGGGGCTGGAGGGGGCTCGGAGAGACCTGGGGAGGGGAAGGTGTCCCTGGTGTCCCTAAATGGGATTTAAGGAAAGGGTTGGGATGGGAGGGGTTGAAATCTCATCTCATTCCCATGGGCAGCGACACCTTCCACCATCCCAGGTGGCTCCAAACCCTGTCCAGCCTGGCCTTGGACGCTTCCAGGAATGGGGCAGCCACAGCAAATCTGGGAATTCCATTCCGGAACCTTCCCACCCTCAGAGGGAGGAATTTTCTTCCAATCTCCCACTTATCCCTGCAGTTCAAAAGTCACTTTTTGGCACAGGAATGAGCACAGAGAGGGGACATTCCCGGTGTGGGACCCTTCAGCTCCATCACATCCCAAAAACCAGAGAAGCAGGGACCATGGGCTGGTGGGACACCGTTCCCCGGGATAAAGGATGGATGTCACCCCCTCCGAGCCCGGATCTGATTCCTGGAGTTCCAGGTACTTCCCTGGCTCCTGGCAGGAGATGGACGAGGCTCATCCCAAAGGGATCCTCCACCCCCACCCCTCATCCCAGAATTCCCGTCCTTTCCCATCCCTGGAGAACCACGGCGTTACCTGGCGGTGGCTCCGGCAGTGCCACCTCTGGAGCGGTGACATCGGGAAACCGCCTGTCCCCGCGCTCAGGGACATCCCTTTATTGGCCGGGGGAGGAGGAGGAGGAGAAGGAGGAGGGTGAGGAGCCCCAAACCGCAGCACTTCCCTCTTCAGTGTCCCTGCCCTGATTCTGGGAAGTGGTGACAGCAGCAGCTTTTCCCTAATTCCGGGTTTTTGGGGCCAGGATGGGTTTGGAATGGTCCAAGGTCTCCGGGTTTAGGGTCCTCCTGGTGGGGCTGGGGCAGGGTTGGTTTTGTTCCCTGTGGGAAGGGTTTGGGATTTGGGCTGATAATTTGGGAATGTTTTTGTTGTGTCTTGGATGGAATCGAGGGCAGCTCTGTCCTCACCCTGCTCGGGGGGGGGTTGGAATTTCACTGGGAATCAGGGGAACACGGCCAGGAAAACTGATCCAAATCCACCCCTGGGATATCCTGGATTGTGTGCCTTGTGGATAAACTGGGAATGAAGGAAAGGGGAATGTTGGGAGTGATGGTGTTTGTCCTCCCACATCACCAAGATGGATCCTGGTTGTCCTGGGAATGCTGAATGCTGTGAGGGCTGGAGCACCTCAGCTCTGGGAGAGCTGGGAATGTTCCCCTGGAGAAGGGCAAAATGCAGGGAATGCTGAGAGTCCCTGCAGGGGCTCCAGGAGAGCTGGAGAGGGACTGGGGCCAAGGGCTGCAGGGACAGGAGCCAGGGAATGGCTTCCCAAGGGAAAGGGGAGATTGGGCTGGGATCTTGGCAAGGAATTCCTGCCTGGGATTCTGCAATTCCCAGATTTCCCCTGGCTGATCCCTGGATCCCTGGGAATGCCCAAGGCCAGGTTGGACATTGGGATTGGATCCACCTGGGATGGTTGGAGCTGTCCCCAAAGGCAGGAGAGGGCACTGCCAGTGGAAATTCCCAAAGGAATTCTCAGGATCCAGATCCGACTTCTGCCACCCGGAGCGAAGACACCCGGGGTGGTGGCACTGGTGGCACAGGGTGAGGCTGGCCTGTGGTGACCACTCGGGGTCAGTGTCCGACCTTGTGGCCCAGCAGCGTGGGAAAGTGCCCTGCGGCACCTCGGGCCCTTCCCAGCCGCTCCGGCACCGTGCCAGGCAGGATGCTGAGTCAGCAGGGAGATGCCCACAGCCCCCGGTGCCCCTCCGGCCATGCCACAGGCTGGGAAATGGCCCCAGATCCCACCGGGAGGTTACTGGTGTGGGGCTGGGCCAGTCCTGGGGGGCTCTTGGATTTGGGAACCGTGCCAGGCCTGTGGGTTATTGGGTTTGGGAACCGTGCTAGGCCTGTGGGTTATTGGATTTGGGAGCTGTTCCAGGCCTGTGGGTTATTGGATTTGGGAACCGTGCCGGGCCTGTGGGTTATTGGATTTGGGAGCTGTTCCAGGCCTGTGGGTTATTGGATTTGGGAACCGTGCCGGGCCTGTGGGTTATTGGATTTGGGAACTGTGCTAGGCCTGTGGGTTACTGGATTTGGGAGCTGTTCCAGGCCTGTGGGTTACTGGATTTGGGAACTGTGCTAGGCCTGTGGGTTACTGGATTTGGGAGCTGTTCCAGGCCTGTGGGTTATTGGATTTGGGAGCTGTTCCAGGCCTGTGGGTTACTGGATTTGGGAACTGGGCTAGGCCTGTGGGTTACTGGATTTGGGAGCTGTTCCAGGCCTGTGGGTTATTGGATTTGGGAACCGTGCCGGGCCTGTGGGTTATTGGATTTGGGAACTGTGCTAGGCCTGTGGGTTATTGGATTTGGGAACCGTGCTAGGCCTGTGGGTTACTGGATTTAGGAGCTGTTCCAGGCCTGTGGGTTATTGGATTTGGGAGCTGTTCCAGGCCTGTGGGTTACTGGATTTGGGAACTGTGCTAGGCCTGTGGGTTATTGGATTTGGGAACTGTGCTAGGCCTGTGGGTTATTGGATTTGGGAACTGTGCTAGGCCTGTGGGTTATAGGATTTGGGAACCATGCTAGGCCTGTGGGTTATTGGATTTGGGAACTGTGCTAGGCCTGTGGGTTATTGGATTTGGGAATCATGCTAGGCCTGTGGGTTATTGGATTTGGGAACTGTGCTAGGCCTGTGGGTTATTGGATTTGGGAACTGTGCTAGGCCTGTGGGTTATTGGATTTGGGAATCATGACAGGCCTGTGGGTTATTGGATTTGGGAGCTGTGCCAGTCCTGGTGGACTCACGGATTTGGGAGCTGTGCCAATCCTGGTGGGCTTTTGGAATCGGGATCTGTGCCAGGCCTGATGGGATCTTGTGGTGGGGGTTGTGCCAATCCTGATGGGCTCCTGGAACTGGGAGCTGTGCCAGTCTTGGTAGGCTGGTGGTGTGGGAACTGTGCCAGGCCTGGTGGACTCCGGGATTTGGGAGCGGTGCCAGGCCTGGTGGACTCCTGGATTTGGGAGCGGTGCCAGGCCTGGTGTACTCCTGGATTTGGGAATTGTGCCAGTCCTGGTGGGATCTTGGAATTTGGAGTTGTGCCAGTCCTGGTGGGCTCTTGGATTTGGGACTTTTGCCAGTCCTGGTGGGCTCTTGGATTTGCCAGCTGTGCCAGGCCTGGAAACTTTTAGAACTGGGAGCTGTGCCAGTCCTAGTGGGATCATGAAATGGGAGCTGTGCCAGGCCTACGGGTTCTTGGGTTTGAGAGCAGTTCCAGTCCTGGTGGGGTCTTGGAATTGGGATCTATGCCAGGCCTGGTGGGATCTTGGTGTGGGAGCTCTGCCAAGTGCTGCGGGCTGTTGGTGCGGGAGCTGTGCCAGTCCCGGTGAGTTCTTGGAGCTGGGAGCTGTGCCAGGCCTGGTGGGACCATGGAATGGGAGCTGTGCCAGGCCTGGTGGGTTCCTGGAGCTGGGAGCTGTGCCAGGCCTGGGTGGGTTCCTGGAGCTGGGAGCTGTGCCAATCCCAGTGGACTCTTGGAAATGGGACTTGTGCCAACCCTGGTGTGGTGCCAGACCGGGTGGGCTTTTGGATTGGGAGCTGTGCCAATCCTGGTGAAATCCTGGATTTGGGAGCTGTGCCAATCCTGGTGAAATCCTGGATTTGGGAGCTGTGCCAGTCCCAGTGGGCTCCTGGATTTGGGAGCTGCCAGTCCTGGTGAAAACCTGGATTTGGGAGCTGCCAATCCTGGTGAAATCATGAATTTGGGAGCTGTGCCAGTCCCAGTGGGTCCTGGATTTGGGAGCTGTGCCAGTCCTGGTAAGAACCCGGATTTGGGAGCTGTGCCAATCCCAGTGGGTTCCTGGAGCTGGGAGCTGTGCCAATCCCAGTGGGCTCCTGGATTTGGGAGCTGTGCCAGTCCCGGCGGGCTCTCAGAATTGGGATCTGTGCCAGCCCTGTGCCAGGAGCACCGTGCACTGTCCTGGCACCAGGAGAGCTCTGTGTGATCCACGCCAGGGCCGTGCCCATCCGGAGCAGCCGCCCAGCCCTGGCCAGGAAAGGCTGGGGCAGCCTGACCCAGCTCCAGCCTCTCTCTGCCCCTGCTTCCGGAGCCTCCGCTTCCTTTCCACTTCCCCCGAACAGTGCCGTGCCCACGGTGCCCTGGCTGTTGCCCTCCCTCGAGCCCTGGCTGTTGCCAGCTCTGGATGGGACCCCTGGATCCACCAGGATTCTCCCGGCATTCCCATAGTGGGCAGCAGTGGGATCCAGAAGGATCCAGAAGGGATCCAGATCCATCCCAGTCCCTTTCCTTGGATACCTGCACCCTTTTCCAGGACATCCAGGGTTGCCAGCTGACATTGTCCCAGCTCCACAGAAACCTGGGAGCTGCCAGAGCCCTCCGGCCCCAGGCTGTGCACGGCCCCGTCCTGTTCCTCTTTCCAGGTCCAGGGTGGGACCAGCTGGAAAAGGGAACCATCTCGGGAAGCTGAAATGAATGGAAAATCAGGGAAAGGTGCAAAGGGATGGAAAACCCTGTGGGTGTCTCCTGGGCAGGGAGGGAGGGGTGGCCGTGCCTGGGGATTTGGATCCTCCTGGGAATGGGAACCTTCCTGGGATCCAGGATCCTCCTGGGAAACGGAACATTCCAGGGGATCCAGGATCCTCCTGGGAAATGGAACCTTTTGGGGGATCCAGGATCCTTCTGGGAAACGGAACCTTCCAGAGGACACAGGATCCTCCTGGGAATAAGAAACTTCCATGGGATCCAGGATCCTCTTGGGAAATGGAACCTTCTGGGGTATCCAGGATCCTTCTGGGAATGAGAACCTTCCAGGGGATCCAGGGTCCTCCTGGGAAACAGAACCTTCCAGGCGACCAGGATCCTCTTGGGAATGAACATCCTCCTGAGACCACCACCATCCTGGGACCAGCATCCACCTGGGAATGAGAACCTTCCTAGGAATGAGAACTTTCCTGGGGTCCACCACCCTCCAGGGACCTGCATTTTCCTGGGAATGAGAGCCTTCCTGGGACTGAGAAGTTCCCTGGGGTCCACCACCCTCCTGGGACCTGCATTTTCCTGGGACCAGCACCTTCCCGGGACAAAGCCCTTCCCTTGGGGTCCCGTGGGGTCTCAGCTCTCATTCCCGGGGCGGGCGGAGCGGGAGGCGGCTCATTCCATGCCCAGGAGGAATGTGGGATGGGCGGCGCGCCGGAGAGATAACCGGGAATTCGGCTGTGGGAGAGGAAAACAGTGATGGGAAGAGTGGGAATAAATCACTCGTCCTGTGGCGGGCTGTGCCAGGGACACCAAATCCAGGGCAAAACTCCACATTCCCTGGGAAACCTTTCCATTTCCATTTCCCATCATGGAGCAGCGGCCGCGGAGGGAGCGGGAGGAAGAGGAGGCAGCGCTGAGGGATGGGGCCGGTTCCCCTCCAGCCCCTCCCGCATTCCTCCCTTCCCTTTCCTGGAGTGAAAAGTTGAAGGAAAAGGACAAATCAAATAAGTCTGGGCTCGGCGGGGACACCGCGGTGACACCCGCCTGGCACCTGAGTCAACACGGACTGCTTTTCTTTGGCTGGGGGGACTGGGAAGCGCTCTGGGGCTTCCAAACCGAGAGAAAAACTCGGGAATTCCGGCTGCTGGGATGCTCCAGAAGCAGCGGGACATCCTCGAGGTCCCCCTCCACTGGCGCTTCTCAACCCCGGACAGATGTTGGGGATCCCCGAACATCTGGATTCCCTCCGGCTGGAATCCGCCGGGCTTTCCAAATGGGGAGCGGCAGATGTGGAATTCTGCCCTTCTCCCCACCCCTCCCGGTCCTCACGGCCAAGGGTCACCCCGGCCTGGGAACGCGGCTCCAGGCAGCGCCAGGGAAATGTTTGCTTTGGCACAGGGGTGGGAACGAGGCCCCCGGTGAGGCTGGGCGGCTCCCGGCTCCCCTCGGCTCCTCCCGGATCCCGCTGGGCTCCTGCAGCTCCTCCCGGCTCCTCTGGCTGCCCCAAATCCCCTCATTCCCTCCTTCCCAGGCTTCCCAATTACCCCCTGGATCTCCCAGCTCCGCCCAGTTCCACACCCCAGTATTCCCAGTTCGCCCCGGTCTTCCTGGTTTCTGCTCTCCCCGGCTCTCCTCCAGCTCCCCCTGGCCCAAATCCCTCCCAGTCCCTCACAGTTTCCTCCAGTTCCCCCAGTTCCCCCAGCTTCCCCAGTTCCCCCGGTTCTCCCAGTTCCCCCAGTCCCTCCCAGTTCCCCCAGTTCCCCCAGTCCCTCCCAGTTCCCCCAGTTCCCACAGTTCCCCCAGTCCCTCCCAGTTTCGCCAGTTTCCAGTTTCTCCAATTCCCTCCAGCTCCCTCCCAGCCCATCCCAGTCCATCCCAGTCCCTCCCAGTTCCCCCAGTTCTCCCAGTTTCCCCAGTTCCCCCGGTTTCCCCTGTTCTCCCAGCTCCCCCGTTTCCCCAGTTCCCCCAGCATTCCCAGTTTCCCCAGTTCCCCCAGTTCCCCCAGTCCCTCCCAGTTCCCACAGTTCCCACAGTTCCCCCAGTTCCCCCAGTTCCCCGTGTCCCTCCCAGTTTCCCCAGTTTCCACAGTTTCCCCAATTCCCTCCAGCTCCCTCCCAGTCCATCCCAGTCCCTCCCAGTCCACCCAGTTCTCCCATTTTCCCCAATTTCCCCCAATTTCCACTCCAGGGATGTTTGGAATCCTTCAAATCCAGGGATTCACAACCCCCAGCTTCAATTTCCACCCTGGCGATGTTTGTGGCCCTCAAAATCCAGGGATTCCCAAACCCCAACCCCAATTTCCACCCCAGTTCCTGGGCTTATTCCAGCAGGAATTTCAGGCTGAGCTGCTGCCCAGCTCCAAGGAAACATTTTGGGTCGGATTCCGCTCATCCCGGAGACTTGTCCACTCCCACGTGTGCGAGCTTCCAAGTGGAAAATCAATTCCTAATGCACAAACCTGACTTTTACATTTTGGGAAGGCCAGGATGGAGCGGTCTCGAGTCACTGATCCCAAACGCCTCATTAGCTCCGGAGCGAGCCGGGCTCCCCGAGGAGGAATGGGATGTGAATTATTCCTGCGACACCGGCAGCGATAACAGTCCGAGGTAATGGGATATGACACGGCCCCGCTCCTGCTGCGCTAATTCCCAATTCCCGAAATCTGCCGCAGTGCCGAGGCCAGGCAGGGACACTCTGGGGACTGCAAGGGACCGGTGGCATCGCTCCAAACCCAAAATCCCAGGGTTTGCTTTTCCCCATCAGAGGTCCCTGTCCGTGAGAGGATCCCAAATCCAGCTGTCACAGCCCCATCCTGGCTTGGGATGATGATCCAGATTCCAGGACCTGGATCCAGGACAGCCCCATCAGGATGATGCTCCGTCCTCCCAGAACTGGAATTACGGCAGCCCTGTCCTGGCTTGGGATGATGCTCCATCCTCCTGGAGACACGGCATTCCCGCCCTTCCTCAGGGGGATTCTCCATCCTCCCACACCCAGAGCCACAATGTCCTCATCCAGGTTTGGGATGATGTTCCAGATTCCCAGACCCGGATCCAGTTCAGCTCCATCCTGGTTTGGGATGATGTTCCACATTCCCAGACCCAGATCCAGGACAGCTCCATCCAGGTTTGGGATGATGTTCCACATTCCCAGACCCGGATCCAGTTCAGCTCCATCCAGGTTTGGGATGATGTTCCAGATTCCCAGACCCAGATCCAGGACAGCTCCATCCAGGTTTGGGATGATGTTCCAGATCCCCAGACCCGGATCCAGTTCAGCTCCATCCAGGTTTGGGATGATGTTCCAGATTCCCAGACCTGGATCCAGTTCAGCTCCATCCAGGTTTGGGATGATGCTCCAGATTCCCAGACCAGGATCCAGTTCAGCTCCATCCAGGTTTGGGATGATGCTCCAGATTCCCAGACCTGGATCCAGTTCAGCTCCATCCAGGTTTGGGATGATGCTCCAGATTCCCAGACCAGGATCCAGTTCAGCTCCATCCAGGTTTGGGATGATGTTCCACATTCCCAGACCCAGATCCAGGACAGCTCCATCCTGGTTTGGGATGATGTTCCAGATTCCCAGACCCAGATCCAGGACAGCTCCATCCTGGTTTGGGACGATCTTCCAGATTCCCAGACCGGGATTGAGTTCAGCTCCATCCTCCCTCAGGATGATGTTCCAGATTCCCAGACCTGGATCCAGTTCAGCTCCATCCAGGTTTGGGATGATGTTCCAGATCCCCAGACCCGGATCCAGGGCAGCTCCATCCAGGTTTGGGATGATGTTCCACATCCCCAGACCCGGATCCAGTTCAGCTCCATCCTGGTTTGGGATGATGTTCCACATTCCCAGACCCAGATCCAGTTCAGCTCCATCCAGGTTTGGGATGATGCTCCAGATTCCCAGACCTGGATCCAGTTCAGCTCCATCCAGGTTTGGGATGATGTCCCAGATTCCCAGACCTGGATCCAGTTCAGCTCCATCCAGGTTTGGGATGATGTTCCAGATCCCCAGACCCGGATCCAGGGCAGCTCCATCCAGGTTTGGGATGATCTTCCAGATTCCCAGACCCAGATCCAGTTCAGCTCCATCCAGGTTTGGGATGATGTTCCAGATCCCCAGACCTGGATCCAGTTCAGCTCCATCCAGGTTTGGGATGATGTTCCAGATTCCCAGACCCAGATCCAGTTCAGCTCCATCCTCCCTCAGGATGATGTTCCAGATTCCCAGACCTGGATCCAGTTCAGCCCCGTCCTCCCTCAGGATGATGTTCCATCCTTCCACCCCTGAAGCTGTGACATTCCCATCTCCCTTGGGATGATGCTCCAGCCTTCCAAACCCAGAACCACAATGTCCCTGTACTTCCTTGGGGTCATGTTCCATCCTCCCAACCCCTGGAGCCATGAAATTCCCATCCTGGTTTGGAATGATGTTCCATCCTCCCAAACCCCTGGAGCCACGACATTCCCAGCCTCCCTTGGAATGATGTTCCATCCTTCCACACCCAGAGCCACAACATTCCTTTGGGATAATGCTCCATCCTTCCCAGTGTGGCTTCATCAGGGACTGTCCCAGCAGCACCACCCCACAGCAGTGGGGCTGCTCCAAGGGCATCCCACGGAACATTCCAGGAGCTCCAAATGCCC
The DNA here is from genome assembly GCF_030490865.1 of Poecile atricapillus. Classification (NCBI taxonomy): domain Eukaryota; kingdom Metazoa; phylum Chordata; class Aves; order Passeriformes; family Paridae; genus Poecile; species Poecile atricapillus. Next base: position 74,860,495 of record NC_081252.1, read on the forward strand.
CCCAGGTTCCATTCGGGGTGATAAAGGTGCTTGGGAATGTTTTGCTCCGAGGCCTGGGGCTGGATATGGCCTCGCTCCACCCTCACAGACAGGATCTGGCTTTTCCCAGCTCTGGGATGGAACCTGGATCTGGAATGTGGGGATCCCAACCATGGAATGCTGGAGCACAGGGACGCAGAGCTGCCCTTGCTCCATCCTGGCCCAAATCCCGAGGGATCAAACCCTCAGCTCCAGGGGGCCATTCCCAAAATCCCCCCTCACTCCCACCTGTAGTGCTGCTGGGATGGGATTTTCCCAGTGGAAAATCATCCCACAGACCCAAGGACTCATTTCCTTTTTGGGGTTGGGGCCGTGTCCCTTTTCCACACCCACCGGACCCCTGGGAGATGCTTGGGATCCTTGGGATGAGCCCCTCGGTGCCAGGAGATCCCGGGGCGGTGATTCCAGAGGCCGAGGGACGGAGAGTGGGATGAGGAACGGCTTTTCCCATCTGTGGGAGGTTTGGTGCGAGGAGCAACAACAGCAGCTTTGGGTTGGAAAGATCCCAGTTTGGCAGGAAAAGGCCGTTCCTGCCAAAAATCCTGGCAGGAAAACCGCAGCTTGGAACTCCCGGCGCTCGCGGGGGAGTTCAGGGAAAACAGCTCCTCTGGGAATGTTTGAAGCATCCTCTCCCATCCCGGTGTCCCCTGAGGGGTGCCCAGCTCCAGGGGACACCCCAGGGATGTCACCGAGTAGGACACGGGGACGTTTTTCCATCCCAAACCTCTCTGCAGAGCTCAGAGCCAAATCTTTGGGAATCTTTGGCTGCTGTGGCGGGTCCAGGATGCTCCTGACCGCTCCCACACCCTCCTGAAGATTCCTGGGATAGGGATGAGGATCCCAAAGTGCAGGATGTGTTTAACATCACTCAGGGACGGCTGCTGTCACATCGATGTCCCCAACACCGCTCTCACTTCCAGCACCGCCGGGAACGCGGGAATTGTGGCGGCTGATCCGCGCCGGATCCGTGTTCCCAATCCGTGTTCCCACTTTGCAACATCGTTTTGCATTTTGCTCCTCATTTTTGCACTTTTCACGCCTTTCAGGACCTGAACCATCAGTTCTGGCAGCTGGAGGCGGCAGGAGCCCCCCCTTTTCCTGCCGCAGGGATGTGGGAGAATGGGAAGAGCCGTTTTCCACCCAAATCCTCAATTTTCCTCCCCAGGGAGAGGCCGGGGCCATGGGCAGTGGCTGAGGGGGGCTGTGAGACCCTGGGGAATTCCCGGCTCCCCAAATCCCTGCGGTCTCATCCGGCCAGGAGGGATCCCCGAGTTTGGGGTGCTCCAGAGAGCGGGAGGAGCAGAGGGACTGGGAACGCTGGGGATACTGGGGAGCGGGAAATGTGGGAAACGGGAATGCTGCCGTGGGGTGGCAATTCCCATTGGAATCCCAATGGGAACGGATCCCAGACAGGGTGGGGGTCGCTTTCCCCTCCCTCAACTCCAGGACAGCGATTTCTGGATTTAACCCCTCACAAGAGGAGACAAAGATCCCTGTGGAAAATCATTCCCAGGCTGCAGCCCCCCACTCCAAGCTGGCCTGGCTCCTTCATTCCCAAATCCCGGCTCCTGGTGGAGGGGAGGGGCGCTCGGGTGGGGTCCCCATCCCAGCGGGGTGGCGACTGTCACAGCGGAGAGGGGGACACCGCGGCACATCTGGGCACAGCTGGGCACGGGGAGGGGGCCCTGGGGACCCCAGCCCCCCCTTTGGGGACCCCACAGAGGCGGCGCTGCTGCAGCCCCCACCCCGTTCCGTGCCCCTCACGGTTTGTTTTCCTTTCCCGGAGAACTCCGGCTGACCCGGGGCTGGGAAGAGCCTCTGGAGCGGGGGGAGCCCGGCTGGACCCCCGGAGCAGCCCCCGGAGCAGCCCCCTCCTCTCGGTAATGGTTTGCAGCTGCCTCCTCCTCACCCTCCTCTTCCTCAGGGGGGGCTGCGGGACACCAGGATACGGCCAGGGGCACCCGGGGAGGGGACAGGGGGACAGGGGGACACCAGGACACGGCCAGGGGAAGCCCGAGGAGAGGACACGGGGACAGGGGGACACCAGGGAACGGCCAGGGGAAGCCCGAGGAGAGGACACGGGGTAGAGGGACACCAGGGAACGGCCAGGAGCACCTGGGGAGCGGACACGGGGACACAGGGACAGGGGGACACCAGGGCAGTGGCACCCGGGGAGGGGACATGGGGACAGGGGGGGCTGGGGGACACCAAAGCCGGAGCATCTGGGGAGGGGACACGAAGGGAACCATGAGGGGAAGGGTGGAGGTGTGTGAGCACGCGAGTGTGCAAGTGTGTGTGTGTGTGTGTGTGTGTGTGCACACATGGAGTGTGTGACTGGGGTGTGTGTGCATGTGTGTGTGTGAACAGGAGTGTGTACACGTGTGTGTGCGCGCATAGGTTGTGTGAATGGGGTGTGTGAATGGGGTGTGTGTACATGGTGTGTGTAAATGGAGTGTGTAAAGGGGTGTGTGAATGGGGTGTGTAAATGGGGTGTGTAAATGGGGGTGTGTGAATGGAGTGTGTAAATGGGGTGTGTGAATGGGGTGTGTAAATGGGGTGTGTGTACATGGGGTGTGTGAATGGGGTGTGTAAATGGGGTGTGTGAATGGGGTGTGTGTACATGGTGTGTGTAAATGGAGTGTGTAAAGGGGTGTGTGAATGGGGTGTGTAAATGGGGTGTGTGAATGGGGTGTGTGTACATGGGGTGTGTGAATGGGGTGTGTAAATGGGGTGTGTACACGCGTGTGTGTGCACATGGGGTGTGTGAATGGGATGTGTGTACATGGTGTGTGTAAATGGAGTGTGTAAATGGGGTGTGTGAATGGGGTGTGTGTGAACTGGTGTGTGTGTGCTCATGGAGTGTGTAAATGGGGTGTGTAAATGGGGGTGTGTGAATGGGGTGTGTAAATGGGGGTGTGTGAATGGAGTGTGTAAATGGGGTGTGTGAATGGGGGTGTGTGAATGGGGTGTGTAAATGGGGTGTGTAAATGGTGGTGTGTGAATGGGGTGTGTAAATGGGGTGTGTGTGCACACGGACTGTGTAAATGGGGTGTGTGAATGGGGTATGGGCACATGGGATGTGTGTGTGAATGGCGGTGAGTGCACATGGGATGTGTAAATGGGGTGTGTGCACAGGGGTGTGTGAATGGGGTGTGTGTGAATGGGGTGTGTGTCAATGGGGTGTGTGAATGGGGTGTGTGAATGGGTGTGTGTGTGCACATGGAGTGTGTGAATGGGGTGTGTACACGCATGTGTGTGCACATGGGGTGTGTAAATGGGGTGTGTGTACATGGGGTGTGTGAATGGGGTGTGTAAATGGGGTGTGTGAATGGGGTGTGTGCACATGGGGTGTGTGAATGGGGGTGTGTACATGGAGTGTGTAAATGGGGTGTGTGTGCACATGGGATGTGTAAATGGGGTGTGTACATGGGGTGTGTACATGGGGTGTGTGAATGGGGTGTGTGAATGGAGTGTGTCAATGGGGTGTGTAAATGGGGTGTGTACATGGGGTGTGTAAATGGTGGTGTGTGAATGGAGCGTGCACATGGGGTGTGTGTGCACATGGGGTGTGTAAATGGGGTGTGTGAATGGGGTGTGTAAATGGGGTGTGTGTGCACATGGGGTGTGTGAATGGGGTGTGTAAATGGGGTGTGTGTGCACATGGGGTGTGTAAATGGGGTGTGTGTGAATGGGGTGTGTAAATGGAGTGTGTGAATGGAGTGTGTAAATGGGGTGTGTGTGTACATGGGGTGTGTAAATGGGGTGTGTGTGCACATGGGGTGTGTAAATGGGGTGTGTAAATGGGGGTGTGCACATGGGGTGTGTAAATGGGGTGTGTGTGCACACGGACTGTGTAAATGGGGTGTGTGAATGGGGTGTGTAAATGGGGTATGGGCACATGGGATGTGTGTGTGAATGGCGGTGAGTGCACATGGGATGTGTAAATGGGGTGTGTGCACATGGGGTGTGTGAATTGGTGTTTGCACGTGTGTCAATGGGTGTGTGTGAAGGGGTGTGTGTGCATGTGTGTGTGTGTAAATGGGGTGTGTAAATGGGGTGTGTAAATGGGGTGTGTAAATACGGTGTGTGCACAGGGGCGTGGCACACGTGTGTGCACACATGGGAGTGCAAACGCTCTGTCCCTGTGGGTGTGCAAGAACACCGTGAGTGTGTGCGGGTGTGCAATAACACCGTGAGTGTGTGTGGGTGTGCAAGGACACCGTGAGTGCCTGTGGGTGTGCAAAAACACCGTGAGTGTGTGGGTGTGCAAAAACACTGTGAGTGTGTGCGGGTGTGCAAGAACACTGTGAGTGTGTGTGGGTGTGCAAAAACACCGTGAGTCTCTGAGGGTGTGCAAGGACACCGTGAGTGTGTGCGGGTGTGCAAGAGCTCACAAATGCCGCGGGGAAACTGAGGCCCGCCCGTGGTGCCCGTGGGTGCCCCCCCCCCGAGCTCGGGGCTTTCCGGGGACCTCTCGGGGTTTTCCAACCCCAAAATCCCCCAAATTCCCGCCAGGGGGACCCCGGAGGGGCCCCGGGAATGTGGGAATGGCAGATTTTGGATGGGATAGGGGCAGGGAATTTGGGAATGGCAGATTTTGGATGGGATAGGGGCAGGGAATTTGGGAATGGCAGATTTTATAGGATAGATGCAGGGAATTTGGGAATGGCAGCTTTTATGAGATAGAGGCAGGGAATTTGGGAATGGCAGATTTTATGGGATAGATGCTGGGAATTTGGGAATGGCAGCTTTTATGGGATAGATGCAGGGAATTGGGGAATGGCAGCTTTTATGGGATAGATGCTGGGAATATGGGAATGGCAGATTTTGGATGGGATAGGGGCAGGGAATTTGGGAATGGCAGATTTTGGATGGGATAGGGGCAGGGAATTTGGGAATGGCAGCTTTTATGGGATAGATGCTGGGAATATGGGAATGGCAGATTTTGGATGGGATAGAGGCCGGGAATTTGGGAATGGCAATTTTTATAGGATAGATGCAGGGAATTTGGGAATGGCAGATTTTATGGAATAGAGGCAGGGAATCGGGGAATGGCAGATTTTGGATGGGATAGAGGCCGGGAATTTGGGAATGGCAATTTTTATAGGATAGATGCAGGGAATTTGGGAATGGCAGATTTTATGGGATAGAGGCAGGGAATTTGGGAATGGCAGCTTTTATGGGATAGAGGCAGGGAATTTGGGAATGGCAGCTTTTATGGGATAGGGGCAGGGAATTTGGGAATGGCAGATTTTGGATGGGATAGGGGCAGGGAATTTGGGAATGGCAGATTTTGGATGGGATAGGGGCCGGGAATTTGGGAATGGCAACTTTTATAGGATAGATGCAGGGAATTTGGGAATGGCAGATTTTATGGGATAGATGCTGGGAATATGGGAATGGCAGCTTTTATGGGATAGAGGCCGGGAATTTGGGAATGGCAGCTTTTACGGGATGGCCGCCGGGAATGTGGGAATTGGGGTGGCACCGCGTCCCCGCGGGCGCGCTGCCCTTGGCGGGGCGGGGGGAAGGAAGCGATCCAGCCCTTCCCAGGCCGGGTGGGATCCAGCCCCGCTCCCGGAGCTCCGGGAGAGGAGGGGGGCGGGGGGCTGCACCCCCTCCCCGCGGGGTCACCTCGGTGTGCTGGGGACAACGTCCCTCGGTGTGCCAGGATCCGTCCCGATCCGCCAGCTCCGTGCGGACAGCCGGGAGGGAGGCGATGGTGGGGATGATGATGATGATGGTGATGATGATGAAGACCCGCTGTAGGTCCCGGCTCGGGAAGGTCCAGTTTATCCATAAAAAGTTTGGGAAGGAGCAAACCGGGAGCGCCGGGCAGGAGGGGAGGGGCTGTCCGCATCCTGTCCCCAGCTCGGGGACACGGTGCCACCCCGCTGTCCTGCTGGGGGACATTGCTGGGGGACACCGGCTGTGAGTCCGGGCTGGGCTCCGGCCTCGCTTCCAGCCCCGGCTCTCCGTCCTCATCCCGGGTTTCCTGTCCCGGCTGCATTTCCATGGGCCGGGCCTCAATTCCCGGAAAGCGCTACCTCATCCCTGTCGGGGCGCCAGGGACGCAAACACGGGCGGAGCCCCCGGCCTTGTCCCTGTCCCCTCCCTCCAGAACCTTCCCCAGCTCCGGGACAGCGGTGCCAGGCGGGGCTGGGGGGGCTGGGACACCCAGACCCCCAAAAATCCCGGAACAGCCCCGGTAAAATCCCAAATGCCGCTCCCACCTGTCCCCTTCGGGCTCTGGAGGTCGCCTGGTTCAGGAGGTGACCCTTTGTCCCCTCCCCGGTGTCCCCCACCGGTGTCACCCCTGTGGTCACCGCTGGTCATCTGGCACATCCCGCTCCAGGTCCAGGCATTCCCGGCCAGGGGCTTGATCCCAATAATCCTAGGGGTTTGATCCCAATAATTCCAGGGGTTTGATCCCAATAATTCCAGGGGTTTGATCCCAATAATTCCAGGGGTTTGATCCCAATAATTCCAGGGGCTTGATCACAATAATTCCAGGGGTTTGATCCCAATAATCCCAGGGGTTTGATCCCAATAATTCCAGGGGCTTGATCACAATAATTCCAGGGGTTTGATCCCAATAATCCCAGGGGTTTGATCCCAATAATTCCAGGGGTTTGATCCCAATAATCCCAGGGGCTTGATCCCAATAATTCCAGGGGTTTGATCCCAATAATCCCAGGGGTTTGATCCCAATAATTCCAGGGGTTTGATCCCAATAATTCCAGGGGCTTGATCCCAATGATTCCAATGATCTCAGTGATCCCAGCAAATGAAACAATCCCAAACCACCCAGGATCTCAGTGACCCCAATGATCCAAACGATCCCAACAATCTCAGTGATCCAAATTATCCCAATTTCCCCAAACGGTCTCACCGATCCAAATGATCCCAATGATCCTAATATCCAAGCGATCCCAACAATCTCAAGGACCCCAATGATCCAAGTGATCCCAATTATCCCAACCATCCCAAGCTATCTCAGCACTCCCGACTACCTCAGCTCGGTGATCCCAATAATCCCAAATATCTCAATTATCGGAGTCATCCCAATATTCTGCCTGTGCTTCTGAGGCTCCCATGGTGGATTCTTCCCGTTATGGAGATTTTTGGGAATGATAGGATGGACCCTTTGTCATGCTCCTTCCCTTGGGGACTCACGGATCTGATCCCAAATCTGGGATCTCCCAGCTCTGATCCCAAATCTGGGATCCCCCGGCTCTGCTCCCACCCTCGGGACTTCCCAACTCTGATCCCAAATCTGGGATCCCGGACCAGATCCCATTCCCGGGACTCCCCGCCTCTGCTTCCCGGCACAACCCGATCCAGGATCCCCCTTTGGGAATGGGAAAGACCCCGGGGAGGAGAATCCCGGGATAATCCCGAGCTCTGGACTCGGGACGGGGCTGGATGCGGGGACAGAGCCGAAGCCACCCGGGACACGCAGCGACAAACCCGGATGGATTCAGACAGTTTCAGGGGCACTCTGGGGGGTGCGGGGGTGGCGTGTCCCCCATCCCGGCCCCTTGGGGACCCTCGTCCCCCCTCGCTGGCCGTGGCCGGGCGGGGAGCGGAGGTTCCGCCGCGGCGGGGCCGGGGCTGGCCCTGCCTCCTCCTCCTCCTCCTCCTCCTCCCGCTGCTCCCGCTCCCACATCTGCAGCTGGAATTGCAATTTGAGGCGCTGCCTGGGCCGGGACAGGGAGTGGGAGGAAGCCGGAGCGCGGGGGGCTGCGCGGGGCCCCGACGGGGACAGAGCCGCGGGCACGGCGGGGACGGCCGGAGCCAGCAGCCCGGCGGGCACAGCCCGAGTGACAAAGCCGAGGGGTCCCCAACCCGTGTCCCCCCGCACAGCGGTGAGTGGCCGGCGGGGGTGGCGGGGGCCGGGGGACAGCAGGGCCTGGGGACGTGCGGAGTGGGCCTGTCCCCTGGCCGAGGTGAGGGTGGCACCGCCCCTGGGGTCTCTGCCGGGTTTGGGGTGCCAGGACTCCGCGGGGTCTTCCCGGTGGGAATGGGGGGCTGTGGGAATCGGGGGGGAGTGGGGATGGACGCTCGGACGCTGTCGCCGTGTGTCCTGTGCTGGGGGACACCGCTGCGACCCTTGGGGACAGCGCTGTGGTCATGGGGGACGCCCCAGGGACAGTGCCACAATGCGCCAGCACCGTGCAGGGGCGCCGGGGACACCCCTGGGTGGCTCCCGTGTCCCAGCCACGGCCGAGGGGACAGGAAAGGGCCCCAGGGAACCCCAAAAGCTTCTCTGGAGGATTTGGGGGGTCCCAAACCCAAAAGCCACGCTCAGCCCTGGCACAGCGGGGATGTGGGGACAAACAGCTCCTTCTGTCCCAGCACGTCTGGATGGGAGCCACACAGCTGCCCTGAGACTCCCAGGTGTGCTGCGGGGACACCCCGAGATCTGGGGACACCCCGAGTTGTGGGGACACCCCGAACTCTGGGGACACCCCCAACTCTGGGGACACCCCGAGATCTGGGGACACCCCGAGTTGTGGGGACACCCCGAACTCTGGGGACACCCCGAGTTGTGGGGACACCCCGAGTTGTGGGGACACCCCGCACTCTGGGGACACCCCGAGTTGTGGGGACACCCCGAACTGTGGGGACACCCCGAACTCTGGGGACACCCTGAGCTCTGGGGACACCCCGGGTTTGTGGGGACACCCCGAGCTCTGGGGACACCCCGAGTTGTGGGATCACCCCAAGTTGTGGAATCACCCTGGTTTTGTGAAATCACCCCAAGTTGTGGGGACACCCCGAGCTCTGGGGACACACCAGGTTGTGGAATCACCCCAGCTTTGTGGGATCACCCCGAGTTTGTGGGGTCACCCCGAGTTTGTGGGGTCACCGTGCCCTGCCAAGCCGGTGTCCCCGTGCCACTCTTGGCCGTGACACCGCCCCGGTGTCGCTCCTGCCTCCTCCGCCCAGATCCCGTCCCAAACTTTGTTTCCTTTCCCCGTTTCCGTGAGCCCCCGCAGAGGAGGAAATGGTGGAAAATCCTCAAAATCGCTGCTCCGGCCGGAGGGAACCCGGGAGCCACCGGGATCCTGCCCTGGAGGGGACCCCCGGAGTCGGGGGCTCCGTCCGGTGTCCCCCGGGTGACAACAGCGTGGTCACCGCCCGCTGCCGGGGGACACCGCGGGGGCTTGAGGCCACCCACCCTCCTCGCCAGGGGGGGACTGGCACCTTGGGGACAAAGGTGGCTGTCGGCCACCCCCTGCCAGGCCACGGGGAGGATTTTGGCCACCCAGAGCCCGGAGTGACCCCCTGGAGCCCCCGTGGCCATGGAGGGACAGGGAATGAAGCCACAGAGCCACCAAAAGGGCTGGCGCGTCCCTCTGGCTCCCCCGTGGGATGTGGGAGCTCAGGACGGCGGCGTTGGGGACATTGGGGACATCCCTGCCTATCCCAAACCAGAACCCGAACCCCAGGCAGCTGGGAAAAGTCACAAATCCCGGATTGGCGGCTGATTTCCAGAGTGTGAAAACCTCCTGGAAAGCCCCATTTTGGTGGAAAAAGACCCATTTTGGTGGGAAAAAACCCCATTTTGGTGGAAAAAGCCCCATTTTGGTGGGAAAAAGCCATATTTCGGTGGGAAAAGCCCCTGGACCACCCCCAGGACCCCCCTCAGTGTCACCCCGGAGCCACCAGCACCGCCTTCCCCGCCCTCAGCTCCGGGGTGGCCAGAGCTGGACCCCCCCAATTCCAGGGAAAACCTCCCCACCTGCCGCTGGTATCCCGAGGGGTTTTTTTGGGAAGAGGGGAGGCTGCGGGGGCCGGCGGCTCGTGGGTGGGTTTGGCTCACGGCGAGGCCTCTCCCGATGAGCTCAGCCCCATCCCGAGCCTCTGGATTTGTGGGATGAGAGCGGCCGGGGCGGGCTGGGGGGCTCGGAGGTGGCAGGAGGCTGTGGCCTCGGGAAGGGAGCCAGCAGCTGAGGTGTTATCCCGGGAAGAAGATTTGGAGCTGGTCCAGGGCGGGTCACAATCCCTGGGAAGAGCCGGGATCCCTTTGGCCACCGCGCTTACATCAGGAAAATAAATCGGGATTTTTCCTAAACATGCCCAGACCCCCTCAAAAAAAACCGGTTTTGGTGAGAAATGTGCAGGAACAGCGATTTCCACACAGCTGTGCCCCGCACATCTGTATCCTGCACATCTGTCCGACCTGCTCGGTGACGGGAACTCGGGTCCCTGTCCTCACAGCGGCTGTGACAGCCGGGGACACCCTGGGCGGTGACAATCGCCTGTGCCCCAAACTGGGACCGCCGCTCCCACACCCCGTTGTGAACTGGGATTTGGGGTCCCCTCCTGCCGACCCTACAAATCCCAGCCTCATCCCTGGTGCGTTTTTTGCGGGGGGAAAGGCTGGGGTGACACTGAGGGGACACTGTGGCCACCCCAGGCTGCCGAGGGGACACAGGGATGGATTTTGTCCCTTCCTTTTCCAGGCGGGCAGCAAGGCCATGGCGATGCTCCTGGAGCCCGGGATGCAGAGCCTGCGGATGGGTAAGGATGTCCCCAGGGGGGTGGCACTGGCTGAGATGTCCCCTGGCCCCCCACCTCAGATGATCATTCCATGTCCCTTGCTGTCCCCACTGTGTCCCCTCCGCAGCTCCTGCACTGGGGTAACCGGAACCAGCTGTGAGAGGAAACCTGATCCCGCCATCCCAAATCTGATCCTGCCATCCCAAACCTGATCCCGCCATCCCAAATCTGATCCCACCATCCCAAACCTGATCCCGCCATCCCAAACCTCATTCCATCATCCCAAACCTCATTCCATCATCCCAAACCTGATCCTGCCATCCCAAACCTCATTCCATCATCCCAAATCTCATCCTGCCATCTCAAACCCGATCCCGCCATCCCAAACCTGATCCCACCATCCCAAACCTCATCCCACCATCCCAAACCTCATCCCACCATCCCAAACCTCATCCCGCCATCCCAAACCTCATCCCAAACCTGATCCCGCCATCCCAAACCTCATCCCACCATCCCAAACCTCATTCCATCATCCCAAATCTCATTCCATCATCCCAAATGTGATCCCACCATCCCAAACCCGATCCTGCCATCCCAAACCTGATCCCGCCATCCCAAATCTGATCCCACCATCCCAAACCTGATCCCGCCATCCCAAACCTCATTCCATCATCCCAAACCTCATTCCATCATCCCAAACCTGATCCCACCATCCCAAACCTCATTCCATCATCCCAAATCTCATTCCATCATCCAAAATGTGATCCTGCCATCCCAAACCTGATCCCACCATCCCAAACCCGATCCTGCCATCCCAAATCCGATCCCGCCATCCCAAACCTGATCCTGCCATCCCAAACCCGATCCCACCATCCCAAACCTCATCCCAAACCTGATCCTGCCATCCCAAATCTGATCCCACCATCCCAAACCTGATCCCGCCATCCCAAACCTCATTCCATCATCCCAAACCTCATTCCATCATCCCAAACCTGATCCCACCATCCCAAACCTGATCCCACCATCCCAAACCTCATTCCATCATCCCAAATCTCATTCCATCATCCAAAATGTGATCCTGCCATCCCAAACCTGATCCCACCATCCCAAACCCGATCCTGCCATCCCAAATCCGATCCCGCCATCCCAAACCTCATCCCACCATCCCAAACCTCATTCCATCATCCCAAACCTCATCCCGCCATCCCAAACCTCATTCCATCATCCCAAATCCAGGCGTGCGGAGGCTGCGGCAGGAATTACTCCCCCCCGGCCTCCCCCCGACCCCGATCCTTTTCCACAGGAATGAGGTTTCATGTCCAAAGCTCTCCAGAGCCCCCCGGGGGGGGGTCACCGCTCCCCTCGGCTCTGTCGCACGCGGAGGCAGAGGAGAGACCGTTCCCGTTTGTCCGGGATCAAATATTTATGGGACAGGCAGGGATACAGGGAAAGGCACTTAGGGAGCAGGTGTAAGGGACAGCAGACGTGTCACCCGCACAGCTCCGGGGGTGGCAGGACAATCACTGTCATGTGGCTCTTCCCAGACACGGAAAGTTGGGATCAGACCAATCCCAATCCCAGTCCCAGTCCCAGTCCCTATCCCAATCCCAATCCCAATCCCAATCCCAATCCCAATCCCAATCCCAATCCCAATCCCAATCCCAATCCCAGTCCCAGTCCCAGTCCCAGTCCCAATCCCAATCCCAATCCCAATCCCGCTGCTGTTGGGGGATCCCAGAGCATTCCCAGAGCGCTCCCTGGGGCTCCTGAGCTTCCTGAGGGTGTCCCAGTGGATGTCCCAGTGCGAACTGGTGGCACTGGGAGCCGGGCTGGGTTTGTCTGGACTCTGGCAAAGAGGAGATGGAGTTTTGTTCTTCCCTGAGGAGCCTCCGCTGTTCCCAAATTTCTCCAACCATGGGGCCCCTCCGTTCCCAAATCTGTCCAACCATGGGGCTCCCTCTGTTCCCAAATCTTTCTGACCATGGAGCCTCCTCCCTTCCCAAATCTCTCCGGAGCCCGGCTTGGGGTGGGCGCTGTTCATCCCTGCTCCCGTCCCCGATCCCGGCAGGATCCCAGCAGATTCCCAGCAGGGTCTGCAATCCCAAAGCGCAGGTTTTGGAGCTGACAGTCCCTTCACCTCCTCGGTGTCACCACCCAGACCCCGCACCTCATTCCCAACACTTCACCCCATCCCGTTCCCTTGGGAAAGCCGCTCCATCAGCTCCCCCGGCTCCTTCCAGCTGGAGCCGGTCCAGCGGCTCTTTCGTGGGCGGTGATTAATTAATGCCGGCTGCTAATTGGAGCCAGATGCCTGGGACAGTACGGGAGGGACAGCCCCGTGTTCCTGGTGTGGGGCGGGAACTCTGGGGCTCATCCCATCCCGATTGTGGGATCATCGGGTGTCCCCGGGGCTGGAATTCTGCTCCTGGAGGGGACAGGGACGGCTGGTGGCTCTGGGAGGAGGGAAAAATCCTCTGTGCCCAGGATCCCTGAGGTCCCCACCCCCAGGTTTTGGGATCACGAGGGAGCTTCCAGGGTCTCCAGAAAACTGGGATGTTCCGGAGCATGGCTGGGGGTATGAGCTGGACCCACCCTCCCTCACTGGTTCTCCATGGATTTGAAGCACAGTCACTTCCTTTCCCTCTTTCCAAGTTTTCCCCCATTCCCACTGAATCCAAACATTCCAGCTGCTGACCCGGAGCAGCTTCCCTATCCCTGGAAGTGTCCAAGGCCACGTTGGAGCCACCTGGGATAATGGAGGATGTCCCTGCCCATGGGTGGGGTGGCACTGGATGGGATTTAGGGACCTTCAACCTATGGTTGAATGGTCCCAATGGTTGGGACCTCCAACCATTCCATGATTTTATCAACTCCACATCTGGAACCCCCACAGTGACTCTGTCCCTTCCACCAGCACATCCACCCTGGATCCATCTCCATCGGGATGTCCTGCCTGGTGTCTCCTTGGGGAAGGGTCTTTGGGAAGGGCTGGGATCCCTTCCCGCCTGGATTTGTCTCCATCAGGTTGTCCAGTGTGGTCTCTCCTTGGGGAAGGGTCTTTGGGAAGGGCTGGGATCTCTTCCCACCCGGATCCATCTCCATTGGGATGTCCTGTGTGGTCTCTCCTTGGGGAACGGCTGGGATCCCTTCCCACTCAGATCCATCTCCATCGGGATGTCCTGCATGGTGTCTCCTTGGAGAAAGGTCTTTGGGAAGGGCTGGGATTCCTTCCACTGGGATCCGTCTCCATTGGGATGTCCTGCGTGGCCTCTCCTTGGGGAAAGGTCTTTGGGAACGGCTGGGATCCCTTCCCACTCAGATCCATCTCCATCGGGATGTCCCCCGTGGTCTCTCCTTGGAGAAAGGTCTTTGGGAAGGGCTAGGATCTCTTCCCACCCGGATCCATCTCCATCGGGATATCCCGTGTGGCCTCTCCATGGGGACGGTTCTCTGGGGGCGTTGGGGTCACCCAGACTCACCCGTCCGTGTCCCCAGGTGCCAACGGCGAGCGGTGCCCGACGCCATCCCCGCCCGGCTCCCCGGGGACACCCCACGACAGCTGCAGCATCGCCCCACTGACGCCTTCCCAGTCACCGGTGAGTGCGGGACCAGTAGGACCATCGGGGTCCCAGTAAGGCCATTGTGGGATCCCAGTAAGGCTGTTATGGGGTTCCCAGTAAGGCCTTTATGGGGTTTCCAGTAAGGCCTTTATGGGTTTTCCAGTAAGGTGGTTTAGGGGTCCCAGTAAGGCCACTATGGGGTTCCCAGTAGGCAGTTTTGGGGTTCCAGTAAGGCCATTATGGGGTTCCAGTAAGGCAATTTTGGGGTCCCAGAAAGACCATTATGGGGTCCCAGTAAGGCCACTATGGGGCTCCCAGTAAGGCAATTTTGGGGTTTCCAGTAAGGCCGCTGTGGGGTCCCAGTAAGGCCACTATGGGGTTCCCAGTAAGGCAGTTTAGGGGTCCCAGTAAGGCCAGTGTGTGGTCCCAATAAGGCAGCTTTAGGGTCCCAGTAAGACTAGTGTGGGGTCCCAGTAAGGCCATTATGGGGTCCCAGTAAGGCCAGTGTGGTGTTTCCAACAAGACCATTATGGTGTTCCCAGTAAGGCCACAGTGGGTTCCTGGTAAGGCTAGTGTGAGTCTAATAAGGCCACTGTGGGGTTCCCAGTAAGGCAGATTTGGGTTCCCAGTAAGACCACAATGGGGTTCCCAGTAAGACCACTGTGGGCTCCCAGTAAGGCAGTTGTGGGGTCCCAGTAAGACCATTGTGGGGTCCCAGTAAAGCTGTTGTAGGGTCCCAGTAAGGCTACTGTGGGGTCCCCGGGAGCAGCTGGCATCTGTCCCTTTGTCCTTTCCCCCTCTGGTCCTTCCCCAGTTGCTGCTCCCCTCCCCTCCCAGTCCAGCCTCCATCACCCCCAGTCCCACAGGATGGCTCAGTCTATCCCTAGAACCTTTATCCACGGGATTTTCAGGATGGAGGGGTTTTCCAGCTCTGGAATGACCCACCAGGAAAAGTTTAACCCCACAAAACTCCCGCACTCCTCTGGAGCTGCCGGGTGTGGGAGGCCGCGTTCCAGAGCCGGATCCTCCCTGGAGCTCCTTGTCACTGCACATTCCTGCACCAGCTGCCTCTTCCCTGCTGATCCCGGCACTTTTCCCGGCCAGCTCGTGTCCGCACTTATCAAATCTGGGGACATTAAAAGTTAACAAGGCTTTCAGCTTCCCGTGGTGACACGGGAACGGGGCCTTGTCACATCCTCACGGCTTCTTCGGCAAGGGGACAGCCCCGGAGGGAAGGGACAGGGACACGGCACGGGGACAGGAAAAGTGAGGGAGCAGCAGTGGGAACATCCCAAAACATCTGGGCCAGGGGGATTTTCAGCTGGGGGACCCTTGGGGACACCTGGGACAAGGTGGGATTGGACACAGGGAAGGTTTTTGACCGAGTGATCTTGGGGACACCTGGGGCAATGTCCCTCGGACTGAGACCGGACACAGGAATTTGGGATCTCAGCTCTGATGTCAGGGTCCAAATTAGGGGGGCTCAGCAAAATAAAAACAGGATCCCCCCAACCACCCTGGCTGCTGCCATGGGCATCCATCCCTCCCCAGGGTTGCCCAAATCCCTGTGTCCCATCGGAATTGCCTTTGGGAACGACCACAGCCCCCCCGAGGAATACGGGAGAAGCTTTTCCCAGTGTGTAAGAAGAAGAATCACCCATCAGGGAATCACCAAATTGGATGAAAATCTGGGAAAAGTCCTGAAAATCCTGGGGAAATGAACCCCTTCCTGGGGTTTTTACTCCTTTTTCGGTATGAGCCAGACCCAGATGAGTGCTTGATCCCATTCCTTGCCTTCCAGCGGAGTGAGGCGCGCTCCCAGCAGACCCCGTCCTTCTCCGTGGTGGTGGCCATTGACTTCGGCACCACCTCCAGTGGTTACGCCTTCAGCTTCACCAGCGATCCCGAGGCCATCCACATGATGAGGTGAGCACCTGCCAGAGGCCCTGGAATTGCTCCCGGAGCAGAGAAAGGACTTTTATGGCCCCAAAATGGTCAGAAGTTGGGTTGGTGGAAGGTGTGGAATGGGGATACTCCAAGGGCTGGAGCCCCTCTGCTCTGGAGCCAGGCTGGGAGAGCTGGGAATGTTCCCCTGGAGAAGGGCAAAATGCAGGGAATGCTGAGAGTCCCTGCAGGGGCTCCAGGAGAGCTGGAGAGGGACTGGGGCCAAGGGCTGCAGGGACAGGAGCCAGGGAATGGCTTCCCAAGGGAAAGGGGAGATTGGGCTGGGATCTTGGCAAGGAATTCCTGCCTGGGATTCTGCAGTTCCCAGATTTTCCCTGGCTGATCCCTCGATCCCTGGGAATGTCCAAGGCCGGGTTGGACATTGGGATTGGATCCACCTGGGATGGTGGAAGGCATCCCTGCCCATGGAATGGGGTGGCACTGGGTGGTCTTCAAGGTCCCTCCCAACCCAAACCATTCTGGAATTCCATGAAATCCCTCGGAGGATGGAGCAGGATCACTCCTCCTCCTTTGTCCCCTTTTAAGGTCCTTCAGACCACGCCCATAGTAACACATTAAACCTGGCAGGACCCATTCCCTGGAAGTTCACCGGCTCCGGCTCCTCTTTGCAGGAAATGGGAAGGGGGGGACCCGGGCGTGGCCAACCAGAAGACCCCCACCAGCCTCCTGCTGACTCCGGAGGGGACATTCCACAGCTTTGGCTACACCGCCCGCGATTACTACCACGACCTGGACCCTGAGGAGGCCCGCGAGTGGTTCTACTTCGAGAAGTTTAAGATGAAGATCCACAGCACCAGCGTGAGTTCCTGCTCCCATCCTGATATTCCCGGTGAGATCCTGGCCAGGTTGGGAATTGAAAAGTTTGGGAGAAAACCCCCATTTTAGCCAATTTTAGGGCGTGAATTTGAGGTTCTGCCATCAGAGATGCTCCAGGGTGGGTGGATGTGGCTGCACAAACCTTCAGGTGCCTGAGGTCCAGCTGTTCTGGTTGGCTCAGGGGGATGAGCAAATTCCCGAGGTCTGGTGATGGATCTGGCCGCTCCCCAGCCCCTCGGGTGATCCATTTTCTGTTCCCTCAGGATCTGACCATGAAAACCGAGCTGGAAGCTGTCAATGGGAAGAAGATGCCGGCGCTGGAGGTGTTTGCCCATGCGCTGCGCTTCTTCAAGCAGCACGCGGTGCAGGTGGGGCCATCGCCATGCCTCCCTCTCCTTCCCAAATGGAATCCTCCGTGTCCTCTCCACGCATTCCATGTGAGGGTGGGGAAGGGCTGGGCTGGAATTCCCAGATCTGCTGTGGCTGCCCCTGGATCCCTGGAAGGGTCCAAGGCCAGGTTGAACATCAGGGCTTGGAATCACCTGGGATCGTGGAAGGTGTCCCTGGGTGGGATTGGATGGGATTTAAGGTCCCTCCCAACCCAAACCATTCCATGACCGGAAGCCCCCAGGGGTCACCTCCTGCTTGTCCCCTGGCAGGAGCTGAAGGACCAGTGCCCGTCCCTCCCCGAGAGCGATGCCATCCGCTGGGTCCTCACCGTGCCGGCCATCTGGAAGCAGCCGGCCAAGCAGTTCATGCGGGAAGCGGCCTACAAGGTGGGGGGACTCTGGAGGGTGGTGACCCTCAAAGGAGTTGTGGTCTCCGGAGTATCCCCTTCCTCCCTCCAACTGAATTCCCACTGCCCGAGGAAAGGGTTAGGTGGGGTCTTGGGAAGGAATTCCTGGCTGGGAGGGTGGGGAGGGGCTGGGATGGAATTCCCAGCTTTGCTGTGGCTGCCCCTGGATCCCTGGGAGTGTCCAAGGCCAGGCTGGACATTGGGATTGGATCCACCTGGGACAGCGGAAGGTGTCCCTGCCCATGGCAGGGGTGGGAATGGGATGGGATTTAAGGTCTCCTCCCACCCAAACCAACCAAAAGTTGTTGGGTGATTGGGTGGTTGGATATGGTCGCGCAGTTGGCGCATTGGTTGGTTTGGGTTGTTGGTTGAGTGGTGGTTGGGTGCTTGGATGGTTGGTCTGATGCTTGGGTCACTGGTTGGGTGGTTGGTTGAGCAGGTGGCCATTGGTTGGGTGATTGGCTTGGTGCTCGGGTCATTGGCTGGTTGTTGGTTGGTTGGTTGGTTGTTGGATGGTTGGTTGGTTGTTTTGGTGTTCAGGAGATTGGCTGGTTCACTGGTTGACTTGGTCATTGGTTGACTGGTTGGATGATTGAGCAGTTGATTGGTTGGGTGGTTGGTTGAGTGGTTGGGTCATGGGCTGGGTCATTGGTTGGGATGTGAGGTCATTGGTTGGCTGGTGAGGTCTTTGGTTGGTTGTGTGGTTGGATGGGTGGTGAGGGTGTTGGTTGGGTTGTTGGTTGGGTGGGTGGTTGGGTGTATTTGCAGCAGGATGAGGGGTTGGGTGTTTGGCTGGGTTGGTTGGTTGGGTGGTTGGGTGGGTGGCCAGGTCATTGGTTGTGTGGTTGGTTGGTTGGGTGTTTGGCTGGGTTGGTTGGTTGGGTGGTTGGATGGGTGGTTGGGTGTTGGTTGGATGGCTGGGTGGGTGTTTGATTGGGTGGTTGTGTGGTTGGTTTGGTGGTTGGTTGGGTGTATTTGCAGCAGGATGAGGGGTTGGGTGGTTGGTTGTGTGGTTGGTTGGGCGGTTGTGTGGTTGTTTGGGTGGTTGTGTGGTTGTTTGGGTGGTTGGTTGGGTGTATTTGCAGCAGGATGAGGGGTTGGGTGGTTGGTTGGTTGGTTGGTTTGGTGGTTGTGTGGTTGGTTTGGTGGTTGGGTGGTTGGTTTGGTGGTTGGGTGGTTGGTTTGGTGGTTGGGTGGTTGGTTGTTTGGGTGGTTGTGTGGTTGGTTTGGTGGTTGGTTGGGTGTATTTGCAGCAGGATGAGGGGTTGGGTGGTTGTGTGGTTGTTTGGGTGGTTGTGTGGTTGGTTTGGTGGTTGTGTGGTTGGTTTGGTGGTTGTGTGGTTGGTTTGGTGGTTGTGTGGTTGGTTGTGTGGTTGTATGGTTGGTTTGGTGGTTGTGTGGTTGGTTTGGTGGTTGGTTGGGTGCATTTGCAGCAGGATGAAGGGTTGGGTGCTTGGTTGAGCGGTTGTTTGGGTGGTTGTGTGGTTGGTTTGGTGGTTGTGTGGTTGGTTTGGTGGTTGTGTGGTTGGTTTGGTGGTTGGTTGGGTGTATTTGCAGCAGGATGAGGGGTTGGGTGGTTGTGTGGTTGTTTGGGTGGTTGTGTGGTTGGTTTGGTGGTTGTGTGGTTGGTTTGGTGGTTGGTTGGGTGTATTTGCAGCAGGATGAGGGGTTGGGTGGTTGGTTGTGTGGTTGGTTTGGTGGTTGTATGGTTGGTTGGGCGGTTGTGTGGTTGGTTTGGTGGTTGGTTGGGTGTATTTGCAGCAGGATGAGGGGTTGGGTGGTTGTTTGGGTGGTTGTTTGGGTGGTTGTGTGGTTGGTTTGGTGGTTGTGTGGTTGGTTGTGTGGTTGGTTGTGTGGTTGTATGGTTGGTTTGGTGGTTGTGTGGTTGGTTTGGTGGTTGGTTGGGTGCATTTGCAGCAGGATGAGGGGTTGGGTGGTTGGTTGTGTGGTTGGTTTGGTGGTTGTGTGGTTGGTTTGGTGGTTGGTTGGGTGCATTTACAGCAGGATGAAGGGTTGGGTGCTCAGCTGGGTGCTTGCGCTGAGCTCTCAGGGCTGAGGGGCTGATTGTCCGGTTGAGTTTTTGGGTGAACATTCCGACATTTGGCGAGTGTTGGGCGCTCCAGCATTCCACAATCCCAGATCCGGGTGAGCACCAAGGGGATGTGGACAGGCCCCAAGAGCCCCCAGTCCCCGTTCCCTGCCCGGCCTGTCACCGCGTGTCCCCACAGGCTGGGCTGGTGTCCCCAGAGACCCCGGAGCAGCTGCTGATCGCGCTGGAGCCCGAGGCCGCCTCCATTTACTGCCGGAAGCTGCGGCTGCACCAGCTGATCGAGCTCAGCTGCCGCGCCCCGGCCAACGGGGCCGAGCGCCCCCACCCCATCGATTCCAGCTTCCGGCAGGGTGAGGGGCGCAGGGAATGGGGTCGGGATGGGGCCGGGGCCTGGAGGAGCAGGGAATGGGATCTGGCCCTGCATGCCGGATCTGGAGGGTCCATCAGCTGCTGCAGCTGGGGAAATCCCCGGAGACCCCATTCCCAGAGATTCCATTCCCAGAGACCCCATAACCCCAGAGACCACCCCATTGCCAGAAACTCCTTTGCTAGAGACCCACTGTGCCCAGAGACCCCCTTCGCAGAGACCACCCCATTGCCAGAAACCCCACTGCCAGAGACCCACTGTCCCCAGAGACCCCATTCCCAGAGACCCCATAACCCCAGAGACCACCCCATTGCCAGAAACTCCATTGCCAGAGACCCTCTGTCCCCAGAGACCCCATTCCCAGAGACCCCATAACCCCAGAGACCACCCCATTGCCAGAAATCCCGTTCCCAGAGACCCCATTCCCATAGATCCCCTGTCCCCAGAGACCCCATTCCCTGAGGCCCCATTACCCCAGAGACCCCTCCACTGCCAGAAACCCCATTCCGAGACCCCATATCCCCAGAGACCCCATTCCCAGAGACCCTCCCATCCTCACACCCCCATTCCCAGAGACCCTCAGCCCCAGAGACCCCTCATTCCCAGACCTCTCATTCCCAGAGCCCCCCATTCCCAGAGCCCCCCATTTCCAGAGACACCCACATTCCCGGAAACCCCTTTCCCAGAGATCCTCAGCCCCAGAGACCCCTCATTCCCAGACCCCTCATTCCCAGAGCCCCCCATTCCCAGAGACCCCCACATTCCCAGAACCCCCATTCCCAGAACCCCCATTCCCAGAGACCCCACTCCCCCCGTCCCCAAATCCAGGGCATTTTTTCCTGCTTTCCCAGAGGCCACCAAGCCGTGTCCCCTCCCCGGTGCCACCCAGGCCACCACCCCGTGTCCCTGG
This sequence comes from Poecile atricapillus, assembly GCF_030490865.1. NCBI lineage: Eukaryota > Metazoa > Chordata > Aves > Passeriformes > Paridae > Poecile > Poecile atricapillus. Next base: position 74,881,507 of record NC_081252.1, read on the forward strand.
GCCACCTCCAGGGACTGTCCCCCATGGATGGATCCCTGTGCCAGCCCCAGTTTTCCCAGCGGGGATCGAGCCCCACAATTGAGATGGAGATCTCCGGATGGAGATTTGGGGTCCCGTGGGATTTACGGGGTTGCTCGCGCTGATCCCGAGGATGAGGAATTATCCACGTGCCAAAAATATCCCAGGATAACCCCACCTTTCCCAGCTCATCCCGGCTCTTCCGGGCGGCTTTGATGTTCCCGGGACAGGGGGAGCAGAGGAAACCCCACCCGGCCCGTGGGGTCCGGGGCGGAGGTGGCATCACGGGTGGGCACGAGGTGATCCCGTGGGATCCGGGGGGATCCTCTGGGATCCCAGCAGGGCAGCGGGAAAGCGGGATCAGCCCATCCATGCTGGAGCTGGCTCCTTTTGGGGTCCCGCCTGGAGGGGAGCGGTCACCAGCGCTCCCAGCACGGCCCCCACAGCGGGAATGGGGCGGATCCCGCGGAATGGGGCGGATCCCATGGAAATGAGGAGGATCCCATGGAATTTGGGTGGATCCCATGGAAACGCGGGGGATCCTGACCTCGCTGCCGACCCCTGGCTCTGCCCCCCCCCCCCAGCCCGGGAGCAGCTCCGGCGATCCCGGCACAGCCGCACCTTCCTGGTGGAGTCGGGAGTGGGCGAGCTCTGGTCGGAGATGCAGGCAGGTACGAGGGGGGGACACGGGTGGGGTGGGTCCCCACTGGAGATTCCCAAATCCCGGGGGTCCCCCTGGAATGTCCCCTTGGTGGCAAAGCCACCCCCAAACACCCAAGGGCGCTCCTGCCATGGGGGGTGACACGGGTGGCGCCTGTCACTTGACCCCACAGAAAGGGCGGGGGTCTCCCTGCCACCATCCCATCCCTTCGTCTCTCCGCCCAATTCCCAACGTTTCGGTTGAGGATCCGTTTTCCCTGGAAAAGCGCAGCGCTGTGTCCCCGCGGGTGGCTGCCACCCTGTCGCTGTCCCCCCCGTGCAGGTGACAGGTACATCGTGGCCGATTGTGGCGGCGGAACGGTGGATTTGACAGTGCACCAGATCGAGAAGCCGCAGGGGACGCTGAAGGAGCTCTACAAAGCCTCGGGTGGGATGGGGGCCCCTTTCCATCCTTTTTTCCCTCGCCCCGGGATCCTCCCGGGACACCAAACCCGGGCTGGGATCTCAAATCCGGGCTGGGACTCCAAACCCGGGATGGAACCCCAAATCTGGGCTAAGACCTCAAATCCGGGCTGGGATTTGAACCTGAACTCAGACCCCAAACCTGAACTCAGACACCAAACCTGAACTCAGACACCAAACCCGGGCTGAGACCCCAAACCCGGGTAGAGATCCTAAACCTCAGCTGGGACCCCAAACTCTGGCTGGACCCCAAATCCGGGCTGGGATCCCAAACCCAAGCTGGAACCCTAAACCCGAGCTGGTACCTCAAACCCGGGCTGAGACCCCAAACCCCGGCTGAGACCCCAACCTGGGCTGAGATCCTAGGCCCGAGCTGGGACCCCAAACCCGAACTCGGACCCCAAACCCAAACTCAGACCTCAAACCCGGGCTGGGACCCCAAACCCGGACTGGGACCCCAAATCCGAGCTGGGACCTCACATCCGAACTCAGACCCCAAACCTGAACTCAGACCCCAAACCCGAACTCAGACCCCAAACCCGAACTCAGACCCCAAACCTGAACTCAGACCCCAAACCCGAACTCAGACCCCAAACCCGAACTCAGACCTCTAACCCAGACTGGGACCCCAAACCTGAGCTGGGACCCCAAATCCGAGCTGAGACCCCAAACCCAGACTGGGACCCCAAATTCGAGCTGAGACCCCAAACCCAGACTGGGACCCCAAATCCGGGCTGGGACCCCAAACCCGCCCCACGAAAGGGTCGTGGGTGGGGCTGTGGCCCCACCTGGTGGCGGCGGGGGGAAGTGCAGGGGGACAGGGGGACAGAGAGGGGACAGAGGGACGGGGGGATGGATTGGGGGGACAAGAAGGGACAGGGGTGAATTAGGGAGACACGGTGGGGCAGGGACGAGGGGGATGGTGGGTGAGGGGGGACAGAGGGACAAGGGACTGGGGTGGAGGGGACAGAGGCGTGTGGGGGACCTGGGGACGTGGATGCCATCGCAATGAGGACATGGGGACATGGTTGGGGTGCCACGGGGATGTGTGGGACTTGAGGATATGGGGATGTCGGGATTTGGGGACGTGGGACATGGGAATGTGGGGGATGTGGGGATACGGTGCTGGGGGGGACATGGAGGACATGGGGACATGGAGGATGTGGGGGATGCGGTGATGGGGGACACGAGGACGTCCGGATGGGGGACACAGGAGACACAGGGATGTGGGGATGGGAGACATGGGGCTGTGGGTGCCACAGGGACATGGGGATGGCAGACATGGGGACCACAGGGACGTGGGGACATGGGAATGTGGGGGACATCGTGACATGGAGATGTGGGAGGCTGCAGTGATGGGGGACACGGCTGCCATGGGGACACGGCTACCACGGGGCCACCTCCTGACCCCACCCTCATCCCTCAGGAGGTCCCTACGGGGCCGTGGGTGTGGACCTGGCCTTCGAGAAGCTTCTGTGCCACATCTTCGGGGACGATTTCATCGCCACCTTCAAGGCCAAGCGTCCGGCGGCCTGGGTGGACCTGACCATCGCCTTCGAGGCGCGGAAGCGCGCGGCCGCCCCGAGCCGCTCCAGCCCCCTCAATATCTCCCTGCCCTTCTCCTTCATCGACTTCTACCGCAAACACCGCGGCCAAAACGTCGAGACCGCGCTCCGCAAGAGCAAGTGAGGGGTGACGCGGGTTGGGGACATCTCGGGAGCGCGGGGACACGGAGGGAGTGGTGTTGAGATGAAAGAGGGAAAGCGAAGGGGGGAAAGGCGGGATAGGGGTGTTGGGGTGGGAGGGAAGAGGACAGGGAAGGACCAGGTGGGAGTTCTCGGTCACCCCTGGTTCCGCTGTCCGTCCCCAGTGTCAACCTGGTGAAGTGGTCATCCCAAGGGATGCTGCGGATGTCACCCGAGGCCATGAGCGAGCTGTTCCAGCCAACCATCACCCACATCATCCAGCACATCGGTGGGGCCTGGGGACACGCCCATCCATGGGGAACCCCTGTCCTAACCCACCCCCGGTCCTTGGGATCACTCCCCATCACTGGAACCTTCCCCGTTACTGGAAACCCCCATTCCTGGGATCGTTCCCATCCCTGGAATCCTTCCCTGTCCCTATGAGCCCCCCATCCTTGGGACCATCCCATGCCCGAGATCCCCCCATTGCTGGGACAATCCCACACCCTGGGACCCCCTTTGTCCCTGGGACCACCCCTGACCCTGGAACCCCCATTCCATCCCTGGGACCCACCTTGTCCCAGCGATCCCCCATTCCTGGAACCCATCTTGTCCCTGGAACCCTCCCTGTCCCTGGAACTCTCTCAATTCCTGGGACCCACCTTGTCCCTGCGATTTCCCATTCCTGGAACCCTCCTTGTCCTTGGGATCCCCCTTGTCCCTGGGAACCTTTTATCCCCGGAACCCCCATTGTCCCTGGAACTGTCCCTGGAACTGTCCCCGGGGCCCCGTTCCATCCCTGGAACCTACCTCGTCCCTGGGATCCCCCATTGTCCCTGGGACCCTCCCTGTCCCTGGAACCCCCCTTGTCCCTGGGAACCTTTTATCCTTGGAACCCTCCTTGTCCCTGGAACCCCCATTGTCCCTGGAACCCCCATTGTCCCTGGGACCTCCATCCCTGTCCCTGGAACCCCCATTGTCCCTGGAACCCCCATTGTCCCTGGGACCTCCATCCCTGTCCCTGGAACCCCCATTGTCCCTGGGACCCCCATTGTCCCTGGGACCTCCATCCCTGTCCCTGGGTCCCCATTCCACCCCAGGAACTTCCCCCATTCCTGGACTCCCCTCATCCCTGGCACCCCATCCCCCCCACCCCTTCTCCACCAGCCCGATCCCAAACCTCCCCTTTTATCCTCCCCCTCTCCAGACACCCTCCTGAAGAAACCCGAGGTCCAAGGCATCAAATTCCTGTTCCTGGTGGGCGGCTTCGCCGAGTCGGCCATGCTGCAGCGGGCGGTGCAGGCCGCCTTCGGCCACCGCTGCCGGGTCATCGTCCCGCAGGATGTGGGGCTGACCATCCTCAAAGGGGCCGTGCTCTTCGGCCTGGACCCCGGCGTGGTGCGGGTGCGCCGCTCCCCGCTCACCTACGGCGTGGGGGTCCTCAACAAGTTCGTGGAGGGGAAGCACCCGCGGGAGAAGCTGCTGGTCAAGGAAGGCAAGAACTGGTGCACCGACATCTTCGAGAAGTTCGTCACCGTGGACCAGTCGGTGGCGTTGGGCGAGGTGGTCCAGCGGAGCTACTGCCCGGCCCGGCCCGGCCAGCGCCGGACCATCATCAACATCTACTGCTGTGACACCGATGACGTGGTGTACATCACCGACCCCGGCGTCAGGAAGTGCGGAACCATCAGCCTGGAGCTGGGGGACGTGGGGGACGCGGGCCCGGCGCGGGGCCGGCGCGAGATCCGCACCAGCATGCAGTTCGGGGACACCGAGATCAAGGTGACCGCGCTGGACACGCGCACGGCGCGCAGCGTGAGGGCCACCATCGACTTCCTGTCCAACTGAGGGGTCCCAGGATGTGCCACCATCGACTTCCTGTCCAACTGAGGGGTCCCAGGATGTGCCACCATTGACTTCCCGTCCAAGGGGTCCCTGGGACCTGCCACCATTGACTTCCTGTCCAACTGAGACTCTCCAGGATGTGCCACCATTGACTTCCTGTCCAACTGAGGGGTCCCAGGATGTGCCACCATTGACTTCCCATCCAAGGGGTTCCTGGGACCTGCCACCATCGACTTCCTGTCCAACTGAGGGGTCCCAGGATGTGCCACCATTGACTTCCCATCCAAGGGGTTCCTGGGACCTGCCACCATCGACTTCCTGTCCAACTGAGACTCTCCAGGATGTGCCACCATCGACTTCCTGTCCAACTGAGGGGTTCCTGGGACCTGCCACCATTGACTTCCTGTCCGACTGAGGGGTCTCTGAGACGTGCCACCATCGACTTCCTGTCTGAGACTACCCAGGATGTGCCACCATCGACTTCCTGTCCAACTGAGGGGTCCCAGGATGTGCCACCATCGACTTCCTGTGTAACTGAGACAACCCAGGATGTGCCACCATTGACTTCCCATCCAAGGGGTTCCTGGGACCTGCCACCATCGACTTCCTGTGTAACTGAGACAACCCAGGATGTGCCACCATCCACTTCCTGTCTGACTGAGGGGTCCCTGGGACCTGCCACCAACGACTTCCTGTCCAGCTGAGACTTTCCTGGAGACTGCACCATTGAATCTCCAACTCAGACCCCGCCATCATCATGGGGACACCGCCAGGACCTGTCACCATCAACTTCCTGTCCAACAGAAGGTTCCTTGGAGATGCCACCATGGACTTCCTGTCCAACCAAGGGGCCCTGGAGATGCTACCATCAAATCCTGTCCAGCTGAGACTGTCCTGGAGATGCCACCATTGACTTCCTGTCCAACTGAGATCCTCCTGGAGACGCCACCATGGACTCCCTGTCCAACTGAGATCCTCCTGGAGATGCCACCATCAATTTCCACCCCGTCTGAGACCTCCTGTCATTGTGAGGACCATCCCAGGCCCTCGCACCTTCGATTCCCTCCCAGACTGAGACCCCCCCGTTATCCTGGGGACCCCAGGCCCTGCCCCCCACCCTCTCCAGGTCCCCCTTGAACTGGAATTTGCCTCATGATCCCTCCCCATCCAAATAGTCCCAGTCCCAGTCCAGGACTATTTGGGATCATCCACCTGGGGGTGTCCCCTGTCCCTCTGGGCGGGTTCATGGAGGAGATCCGGGCTCCCGGCCCATTCCCAGTGGGATTTTCCTCCTTCCCGAGGTGGGATTTTGTACTTTAACCCCCACAGGCATGTAAGATATCTTTATATTTATATATATATATATATATATATATAGGCACATAAAACCTCCTGAAACTGCTCCTGGTCCTTGTAACATGAGGGGAAAAAAAAAAAATATGGGAAAAGAGGAAAAAAACCCAAGAAAAATCTGAGGAAAACCCAAAAAAAGAGGCGCTGGCAGCAACACAAGGACACAGCTGGAGGACGTGGCCCCAACCCCAGAGCCACGGGGGGGACTCCCTGCTCCCACCCCACATTCCACAGGCAAAATTCCTCCCCCACCCCAGACAACAGGAAAAACTCCCACCCCAAGAGGCACAATTCCCCCAAAACCCCACCCTGGGGCTGCGGGGTGAGGGCGAAGCAGCGGCAGCAGCGACAAGCGGGGTCCCCCCGCCCGCTTTGGGGACCGTCCTGTGCTTTGGGGACTTTGGGGACCCCCGGGGTGGGGGGTTTTGGGGTCAGTCGAAGCCGTGCCAGTCGCTGTGCTCGGAGTCGTATTCCAGCTCGGCGCCCACGCAGCGCACCCCGTCCAGGAGCATCGGCGTCCCGTGGTGACGGTCTGGGGACATCGGGGCACGCGGCTCGGGGACAGCTCTCTGTCCCCTTTGGGGAGGGTGGGAACCCCGCTTTTTTTAGGGGGTTTGGGGGTGGGGTTGTGGCTCCCAGGGGGTTTGTGCATCCCGGGGCTCAGCTGGGTGGGGGGATGTGTCGTCCCTTGTCCTTGTGTCACTGCCGTGGTGACAACCTCAGGGGGCACAGGGGGCAAGGGGGTGTTGGGGTTTACAGGGAGGGTCCCAGGGACCGGGGAAGGGGAGGTTGGTCCCAATGACAAAGAGGTCCCAGTGACAAAGGGGACATCCCAGGGACAAAGGGGGGTCCCAGTGACAAAGGGGGGTCCCAGGGACAAATGGGTCCCAGTGACAAAGGGGTCCCAGGGGTACAGGGGGGTCCCAGTGACAAAGGGGGGTCCCAGTGACAAACTGGGGGTCCCAGGGACAAAGGGAGGATCCCAATGACAAAGGGGTCCCAGGGACAGGGGACATCCCAGTGACAAAGGGGGGTCCCAGTGACAAAGGGGGGTCCAGGGACAAAGGGGGGATCCCAATGACAAAGGGGTCCCAGGGACAGGAGACATCCCAGGGACAAAGGGGGGGGTCCCAGTGACAAACTGGGGGTCCCAGGGACAAAGGGGGGTCCCAGTGACAAAGGGGGGGTCCCAGTGACAAACTGGGGGTCCCAGGGACAAAGGGGGGATCCCAATGACAAAGGGGTCCCAGGGACAGGAGACATCCCAGGGACAAAGGGGGGTCCCAGGCACAGGAGCCCTGGAAACATTGGGGTCACCCCCACCCCCTCCCTTCACCCCTTGCCAGGGCTCTCCTCAACCCCCAGGACGGGGAATTTTTTGGGATGAAATCACCCGTTTTGGACGATTCCTCAGCTGGGAAGACTGGCTGGGGCCTGGTGGGGGTGAGGGGACAGGGAGGGACCCCAGAAGTCCCCCAGAAGCCCTTACCCATGACCCGGGCCTGCACGGTGACCTTGATGTGGCCGGGGCTGTGGCTGGCCAGGAGCAGCTCCTCCTTCAGCACGCCCTCCTTGTGCGCTGTGTACTCGCAGCGCACGCTGTGCCCTGCAGCGGGGACATGGAGGGGCTGCTGGAGCGCTGGCTGTGCCTTCCTGTGCTTTCCTGTGCCTTCCTGATCCATCCTGTGCTTTCCTGATCCTTCCTGTGCCTTCCTGATCCTTCCTGTGCCCTCCTGATCCTTCCTGTGCCTTCCTGATCCTTCCTGTGCTTTCCTGATCCTTCCTGTGCCTTCCTGATCCTTCCTGTGCCCTCCTGATCCTTCCTGTGCCTTCCCAATCCTTCCTGTGCTTTCCTGATCCTTCCTCATTCTTCCTCATCCTTCCTGTGCCCTCCTGATCCTGCCTGTGCCCTCCTGATCCTGCCTGTGCCCTCCTGATCCATCCTGTGCCTTCCTGATCCTTCCTGTGCCCTCCTGATCCTTCCTGGGCCTTCCTGATCCTTCCTGTGCTTTCCTGTGCCTTCCTGATCCTTCCTGTGCCCTCCTGATCCTTCCTGTGCCTTCCTGATCCATCCTCATCCTGCCTGATCCTTCCTCATCCTGCCTGTGCCCTCCTGATCCTTTCTGTGCCTTCCTGGTCCTGTCTGTGCCCTCCTGATCTTCCCTGCGCCTTCCTGATCCATCCTGATCCTTCCTGATCCTGCCTGTACCCTCCTGATCCTTCCTGATCCATCCTGTGCCTTCCTGATCCTTCCTGTGCCCTCCTCATCTTTCCTGTCCTGCCTGAACCCTTCCTATTGTAATAAATTATGGTTGTATTAAAAATTCGGAGTATATAAGAAAGATATGTTTTGTAGAAACAAAACAAAATATAAAGCATGGAAAAGCCTCTCCCCCCCAAGTGGGATGAGGCTTTCTGCCGAGGGGTTGCTGATTACCAGCAACGCCCAAGATAACTAACCAAAACCGGCCCATCAACCCAAACAAACACACAGGACACGGACCATCAGGAAAACAATGACACTGGCTCGGGAAATTATCTACCTCCGGATCCAAGCAACGCCCTGCGGATTCCAGTGGGTAGAGAAACTGATCAATCGAAAAAGACAAGTTCCAAAAGAAAAGCTTCGCCAGACTCAAACATCTCTGTGTCGAAAAAGCAATCAGGGAAAACAAAGGAGGAAACCCGGCCAAGATATTCATCGGCACCAACCCGGATTCCACCACCCTGTCATGAAAAACTTAACTTTGCAACACACAGAGTCTCCTTTGCATGAGAGGAGACTCTGGCCGGACACAAAAATAATGTCATCATTCTAGGTCAGGAAATCCATTCACTGGACAATCAAGGACACTTGGTGAATGGAACTTGCCTGGAATTTTGGCCTGAGGACTTAAAAATCCTATAAAACCCCAATCCTGAGGATGCTCAGACGTGGATTTGGGAAACCTATACCTCCGGTGTAGACCCCTGTCCACCCAGCGCTGCGCTGTTCTTTTTATTGTGGGTTTTTATCGCTGTTTCTGTTTATTATTGTTTTTTTAATAAATTTCTCTTTGATTTTATCCCAAAATTGCCTTTGCATTTATAACACTATCCTTCCCTGACTGCACCCTCCTTATCCTGCCTGCCCTTCCTGAACTTTCCCTGCCCTTCCTGAACCCTCCCTGCCCTGCCTGAGCCCTTCCCATCCTTCCCACCCTGCCTGAATATTCCCTGACTGTCCCCTCCCTGCCCTGCTGTCCCCTCCCTGTCCTGCTGTCCCCCCCCCCCGTCACTCCCGGGGGTTGCCCAGGGTTCCGTTCCCTGCCTCCGGAGGAAATCCCAGCTCCAATCCCGATCCTGTTCCCGATCCCGTTCGTCATCTTGGCCGCAATCCTGGTCCTGTTCCTGATCCCGACCCTGATCCTGGTTCCACTCCTGATCTCGGCTCCAATCCCAGTTCCAATCCCAGCTCCCGGCTCCCGGCTCCCAGCTCCAGTCCTGGTCCTGATTCCATCCTTCATCCCAGTCCCAATTCCAGCTCTGATCCCAGCCCCGATCCCGGTCCCAATCCCGGTCCCGATCCCAGCTCCCGGCTCCAATCCCGGTCCTGAATCCTGCCTTTATCCCAGCACCAATCTCGGCTCCCGGCTCCAATCCCAGTCTCGATCCTGGCTCCCGACTCCAATCCCAGTCCTGATCCTGGCTCCAATCCCAGCCCTGATCCTGGTCCCGATCCTGGCTCCCGGCTCCAATCCCGGTCCCAGTCCCAGTCCTGAATCTTGCCTTTATCCCAGCCCCAATCTCGACTCCCGGCTCCAATCCCAGCCCTGATCCCGGCTCCAATCCCAGTCCTGATCCCGGCTCCAATCCCAATCCCGATCCCGGCTTCAATCCCAGTCCCGATCCGGGTCCAATCCCAGTCCCCATCCCAGTCCCGATCCCGGCTCCAATCCCAGTCCCGATCCCGGTCCAATCCCAGCCCCAATCCCAGTCCTGAATCCTGCCTTTATCCCAGCCCCAATCCCAGCTCCCGGCTCCAATCCTAGTCCCGATCCTGGCTCCAATCCCAGTCCCCATCCCAGCTCCCTGCTCCAATCCCAGTCCTGATCCTGGCTCCCGGCTCCCATCCCAGTCCCGATCCCCATCCCGGTCCCCCTCCCGCCGCGATCCCGATCCCAGCCCCGGTCGGGAATCTCCAAACAAACCCTTTTTTTTTTTGGGATGGAGCCAGCGGCGGGTGGGACAAGCCTGGTCCCCGCCCTGTGACACCGAGGGCCCCGAGGGGACAGGGACGTGGGAAACAGCATCCATTGGCCGTGGGACAACTGGGATGGGAGCGAGGTGGCCCTGGGGACCTGCGGTGACCTCGGAGCGGGACCCGTGTCCCCAAAATCCTGCTCCGCTGTCCCCCGGCACCGCCCCGCTCCCGGATCCCACGGATGTGGCACCGATTGTCCCCAAAGAGGAGGGTGGCACCTCTCGGAGCAAATCCTGTCCCCTCCCTGTCCCTTGTCGGGGTCTGGAGCCCCCCCTCCGGGAAAGGAGAATCCCAACAACACCAAAATAATGGGATTTGGGGACACTGGGGACACCGGAGGGGACTCGGTACCTTCTGGCAGGGAGGTGACGCTGATGACGCGCAGGTTGGGGTTGGGGACAGGGAGGGGACAAATGTCCTTCCCCAGCCTGGGCACGGGGGGCAGCAGGAAGGTGATCTCATACTTGTGGAGGATCTTCAGGAATCCCACCTGGAAAAGCGGGATAATGGGGCGGGAAAAGGGGGGGAGAGGGGCATTGTCACACCCCCCTCCCCCTGCCCTGGGGACAAGGGACACCGGAGAGTCCCCAGGAAGGTGGGGACAGCACCTGGAGAGGAGGAATTGTATCCTAAACATTCCCCCATTAAATCCCGGAGGGCTGGGATTTGTGCCCTAAAAAATTCAGGAAAAAAAAATAAAATTAGGGAATAAGAGGAATAATTCAGGAAATAAATCAGGAAAAGGTAAAAAACACGATGATTTTTCACACACCCCCCCCCCCCAAAAAAAAAACCACAGGAAAAAATATGGAATTTTGGGGTGAAATTTTGGGAATAACGATCCGTGGATGTCACGGGAGCAGGGAGAGGTTTTCCAGCTGTTCCTGGAAAAGGCGGGAGCGCCTCTTCCCATGGAATTTCTCCACCGTCATGACAAAAACCAGAGCCCTCCGGAGCCTTGGAAAAAGCCATTTTGGGAGGGGAGTGAGCTGGGAATGATCCCTGAGGGAGAATCCGGGGTCAGGATCAGGAGGGTGGAATTCCCAAAATCCCCCATGGGCTGGGATCATCCCAAACAGCTGGAAAAGGATCCAGGGAGCTCCTTCCAGAGCCTGAAGAGCTGGAGAGGGACTGGGAACAAGGAATGGAGGGACGGGAGCCAGGGAATGGCTTCCACTGGGAAAGGGGAGATCGGGCTGGGATCTTGGCAAGGAATTCCTGCCTGGGATTCTGCAATTCCCAGATTTGCTGGGGCTGCCCCTGGATCCCTGGGAATACCCAAGGAACCGAATGAGCTCCAAGCTCTTCTCCCCTCCCCAAACCATTCCGGGATTTATCCCTTTAAAACCCTGGAAAAAAGCTCGGCACTGGGGAAAAAACCAAAACAACCCAGGATCTTCTTTTCCCAGGCACATCCCGACCCCACCAGGGACCCCTCCCCATGTCCCCGTGTCCCCGTGGGTGGCACCGCCACCCCCTCATCCCTACGGATCACGCGCAGGGCTCCGGTGGGAAAACAACAACAGCCGCCCCCGGAGCGAGCGCCGGATTTGGGATGGAATTCCGGCCTCCCGCGCCCGCCACGAGGCTCTGACTCAGCGCTGGTGGCAGCTGCAGGTGCCACACGTTGGTGGCACCGCGGGTGGCACCTCGTCCCCTCCGCTGGCGTCGCCCCCGGAGCCCTTGGGAGCCACCCACGGGAATGTGGCCGGGATAACTGGGAAAGGGTGGGAATGGCTGTGGTGGGATCCAGAGCAGCCCCAGAGTCCCCAGAATGGGGCAGAGGAGACAGCGCCACGTGCCCCACGTGTCCCCAAAGCCACCCAGACGTGGCGCTGGATTTGGGGGAAGAACGGGACAATCCCAAACCGGTGCCCTCAGGAGCAGCCTTGGGGATTAACACGGAATTGTGGGGTGGGAAAGCCTCAAAATCCGGGAATTTTCAGGAGTTGGGAGCTCTGGAGTGCCCGGGGGAGGGTGACATCCCCCTGATGTCCCCCTGTCCCCAACCTTGACCAGGAAGTGGCCGTCCTTGTCCTGTGTCACCATCACGGCTGAGTCGTGCAGCTGCTCCTGGAAGTGGACGTGGCCGTGGGTCCCCTCCTGGGGGTGGTGGCCCTGTGTCCCCTCCTGGGGGTGGCCCTGGGTCCCCTCGGGGGCGAAGCGCACTCCTGTCCCCTTCGCCTTGCTGCCTGCAGGTGACAAAGCCCCGCCCCGGGTCACAGCCGTGCCACCGAGGGAGGTGGCCTCGCCTTGGGGACACGGGCGGAGCGTGGTGGCACCTGGAAGGGCTTCCCTGTCACCCCCTCCCTGTGTCACCAGGGACACAGGGGACCTGTGGTGACAGCTCCTCTCCAAGCAGGGACCGGCCACCAGCTGGTGTCCAGAGGGTCCCCAAGTGTCCCCAAGTCTCCCTAAGGGTCCCCAAGTCTCCCTAAGGGTCCCCAAGTGTCCCCAAGTGTCCCCAAGGGTCTCCAAGTGTCCCCAGGCTCGGCAGGCTCCGCTCCCTCCTGTGATGTCCTTAGGACAAGTGACACAGGGACACAGGGACAGAGGGACAGAGGGACAAAGGTGACCACAGCCAACTCCCCTCTGAGCAGGGACCGGCCACCAGCTGATGTCCAGAGGGTCCCCAGGTGTCCCCAAGGGTCCCCAAGTGTCCCCAGGCTCGGCAGGCTCCGCTCCCTCCTCGGGCCGAGCGGTGCCACGGGGAAGGTGACACGGGCAAGGTGACACGGCTGTGACAAAGCCAGCAGGACAGCGCCAGGGCCCTGCGGGGGAGGCCACCAGCTTGGGGACAGCGCTGTCCCCACGGAGGCTCAAATTCCGTGGGATTTTCCACGTGCGCCGCTTCCATGGAAAATCCGCCCCTTCCTCCTCCTCCTCCTCCTCCTCCTCCTCCCGCCGAGCCCCGGCCCCGCTCCCAGCTGGCAGCAGATTGTCACCGCCGCCAGCAGCAGATTGTCGCCTCCCTTGTCGCCTGAAGAAAAGGCTCTTTGTGCTGGCAGCGCCGGGAATCCCGGGATTTAATGAGCCGGGATTTAATGAGCCGCGATTTAATGAGCCGCGATTTAAGGTCCCGCCATTGTTCGGCCCCCAAAGCCCCTCCCGCACTCCTGGGTGGGAGCGGGAGGGGACAGCGAGGGGACACGGTGACAGCGTGGGGACACACGTGGGGACACGCGGGGGACCCTCCCGGGTGGCACCGTGGCGATCCCAAAGGATCTGCGGGGATCCCGGATCCCAAATCCCAGCCCGGGAATCCCAAACCTCGGGAATCCCAAATAAACCCTTGTCACCCTGGTGGCACTTGGGGACAGCATTTGGCCACCCCCTCCCGGGCACGGACCCTCTGGAAAGAGTGGGATTGGAGCAGGAGGAAGGTGGGAATTTTTCCCGGGAAAATTCCCGCCGGGAATCGGCTGGGCCGGGATTGGGGAGTCCCAGCCCGGGGACTTTGGGTGGCTTCGGGAGGGGACAGCAACCAGGGAATCCCAAATCGGGAATCTGGGATTTGTGGGATCAGGGAATCCCTTGGATCTGGGATTTGTGGGAGCAGGGAATCCCCTGGATCTGGGATTTATGGGATCAGAACCTGCTGGACCCTGGGGGTCACCGCGTCCCCCCCCCAGGGGGGGGCTCAGGGTCCCCTCCAGGATGTCCCCAACCCTTTTCTTTTTTTTCCTGGGAATCTCCTGAGGCTCTCCCGGCCTCATCCCAGCGGGAAGGAGCCGCCCCCAGCCCCATTCCCAAGGAAATTCCCGGAGCGCAAAGGAGCCGGAATCCCCCCAAGGTTCCTCGGGATTCGTCTCAGCCAAATCCCTGGACGGGGCAGAGTGACCCCAAAAACTCCGGGAAACCCCTCAAATCCCTGGATAGGGACAGAGGGAAGGACCAGGGACAGAAGGGACCCCCCCAAAACTCCGGGAAAATCCCAAATCCCTGGATCCGGGCAGGGGACAGGGAAGGGATTTGGGGACTCACCTTTGCCCGCTGTCGCCATCTGTCCCCTGCGCCGTCCGTCCCTGTCGCTGTCCCCAACTTCAGCGGCCGGGGGGCATCGTCCGGGAATTCTGCGGGAATGGGATGGGAATGGGAAGGCGCCAATTCCGTCCCATTGAGGGGACAGCGGTGGCACCTTGGTGGCCCCGTGGTGGCCCCGAGGTGGCCCCGAGGTGGCCGCGATCCTGGCGGGGAGGAGCCTGCGGCAGCGCCAGGGCCTGGAATGGGCATTCCCTCATCCCAAATCTCCGGGAAAAGCGGGAATTAGGGAATTCCCTCCCCCAAGCGTGCCTCAGTTTCTCCCTTTATTATTATTTTTTTTTTTTTTTCTTTTAATCCCCCCAAAAAAAACGTCTCCGAGGTTTGGGAATCTTTTCCAGGCTGGAAGCAGCGACGCAGATCCCAAACTTGGAGCCCTTCCCAAATCGCTTTTTCCCGGGATAAGCGGCGCGCGGAGATTCCCACCGCCAGCCGGGAATTCGGGATGCGACATCCCCAAAAAATCCCCTGGATGGAATCGGAGGGTCAAACCTCCTCCTCCTCCTCCCTGGAAGGACCGGACCGGGAATGCCAGCAGGAATTTGGGAAGTGGAAACCCCAAAACGGCCCCGCCAACGAAACGCCGGGGAACCCACGGGAAAAAAAAAAAAAAAAAAAACCAAACCAACAAAATTTCGGGAAAAACGGGATAAAAGAAAACCGAGCTGGAAGGGGGGAGCTTCTCCCGAGGGAGAGGGGGAAATCCAGGGATTTGGGGGCGTCTCAAGCCGCACTGGGCGGGGGAGGGGAGAGGCGTCCCCGGACCTGGGGACCGGGGTGACAGCAGCAGGGGACCCCAGGAGGGGACACGGCGAGGGGACACCGGGGCCGCGTCTGTCCCCCCGCCCCTTTCCCGAGCGCTCCCAGCCCGGTTTTCCCTCCGCCATCACCCGCGGCCCGGCAGCGCTTCCGCGGGGCTCCCCCGGTCCCTTCGCCACCCCGCGGGTGTCCCCGATGTCCCCCCTCAATGTCCCCCTCCGGTGTCGCCATGCCCCGCTCACCCCGCCGCTCCCGCTGCCCGCTTCCCGCTGTGGGGACACGCCCCCTCGCTCCTATTGGCTGGCGCGCCCCCACCTCGCGCTGCCATTGGTGGGCGCGCACGCCGGTCACGCCTTCAGGCCACGCCTCAGGCAGCGCTTAACGGCGTTGCTAAGGGGCGGGACTGTTGCTAAGGGGCGGGGTTAGGGGCGGGGCTAAGGGGCGGGGCAGCCAATGGGGAAGGGCGCGCGCTGCGGGGCGCCGCCTTGTGGGCGGCGGGGGAAATGCGGGGGCGTTGCCATGGGAACGGGGAGGGGCGGGAGAGCGGCCTTCCCTTCCCTTCCCTTCCCTTCCCTTCCCTTCCCTTCCCTTCCCTTCCCTTCCCTTCCCTTCCCTTCCCTTCCCTTCCCTTCCCTTCCCTTCCCTTCCCTTCCCTTCCCTTCCCTTCCCTTCCCTTCCCTTCCCTTCCCTTCCCTTCCCTTCCCTTCCCTTCCCTTCCCTTCCCTTCCCTTCCCTGTCAATCCCATTCCATCTCCATTCCATCCCATCCACCTCATCCCGTTTGATCCGATTTCATTCCCTGCCCATCTCATTTTCTCTCATCCTCTCTCATCCCATCCCATCCCATCCCAAATTATCCCAATTCCTTCCCATCCCAATCCTATTCCATCCATTTATCTCATCCTATTTCATGCCAGTCTCATCCCATCCCATCCCATCCCATCCCATCCCATCCCATCCCATCCCATCCCATCCCATCCCATCCCATCCCATCCCATCCCATCCCATCCCATCCCATCCCATCCCATCCCATCCCATCCCATCCCATCCCATCCCATGGATCCCATCCCATGGATACAACCCCAAACCCAATCCCAATCCCAATCCCAGTCCCAATCCCAATCCCAGTCCCAGTCCCAATCCCAATCTCAATCCCAGCTCACCGCCCAGCCCGGGATCATCCAGCCTCGTCCTTCCTGTCCCCATCCCGACCTCCGTGTCCCTTCCCGCTGGGACAGGGGACAGGGAACGGCCACATCCCATTGGGACACGGCAAACGCCGCCGGTTCCGGCCCGGAGAGCACCGGGATTGTCCCCCGGGAATGCCAGGGGGACAGTGGGGGGACACAGGAGGGACAGAGGGGACAATGTCACCTCCGGGGGGACAGCGGGGGGACACGGGAGGGACAGAGGGGACAGTGTCACCCCCGCGGGAGGGCTGCTCCAGCTGCGGGAACGCTTAAAAACCCTGGATCCACATTCCCAGAAATCTGGGATCCACATTCCCAGGGATCCCCAGAGCCCCCCGGCCGTGTCCTTGTCACCGGCGCCGTGACGTCACACCCGGCTTGTCCCCAAGGGAGGGGACACCAGGGCCCGGTTTGTCCCCTGCCATTCCTACATGGGCCGGAAATTCCAGCTTTTCCCGAAAAAGCCACTCTGGTCCCCAGAGCCACCCCTGGGAGTGTCCCCGTGCCTGGGGATGTCACCTGAGGGGAGGAGGGACACACAGAGGGATGTCGCTGTCACCTCCCAGCGCCGGGCGCGGATTTACTCCGGGATTACAAAAACAACGGGATTTGGGAAGGGATTAAATCCCGGCGGCCACCGCGTCCCCAGAATGTCCCCAAAATGTCCCCAGGGTGTCCGCAGGGTGTCCCCACAGTGTCCCCAGGGTGTCCCCACCGCGTCCCCAGAATGTCCCCAGGGTGTCCCCACTCTGTTATCCCCGTGGTGCTGTCCCCCTCCTCTCCCCCGATGTCCCCCCTGCCACTCTGCTGTCCCCACGGTGTCCCTACACTGTCCCCACCCTGCTGTCCCCTCTCTGGTGTCCCCACGGTGTCCCTACACTGTCCCCACCCTGCTGTCCCCTCTCTGGTGTCCCCACAGTGTCCCTGCCCTGATGTCCTCGCGCCGATGTCCCCCACAGTGTCCCCATCGTGTCCCCACACTGCCACCTCTACCCTCATGTCCTCACCCTGCTGTGCCCAGTGATGTCCCCATAGTGCCATCCCCCTTTTGTCCCCACTGTGTCCCCACCGCTGTCCCCTCTGCTGTCCCCTCCCCACTGTCCCCATCGTGTCCCCAGTGTCCCCACTGTGTCTCCCACACGGTCCTCCCCATTGTCCCCGCCGTGTCCCCTCTGTCCCCACTGCTGTCCCCTCCCCGCTGTCCCCACAGTGTCACCACCGTGTCCCCACCGTGTCCCCTCTGTCCGCATTGTCCCCAGTGTCTCCACCGTGCCCCCGCCGTGTTCCCTCTGTCCCTGTTGTCCCCTCTGTCCCCGCCGTGTCCCCACCGTGTCCCCATTGTCCCCTCTGTCCCCGCCGTGTCCCCTCACTGCCAGCCAGGATCCAACACTTTAATTCCCAGCGCCGGAGCCGCGCCGGGCACTGGGCGAACTGGGACGCCCTGGGAGCCACTGGGAGCCCCCGGGCTGTCCCCGAGCTGTCCCCAGGCTGTCCCCGGGGCTGTCCCCCGGTGCCACCGCGGTGTCGCTGCTGTCGCTGTCGCCTGTCAGCGGCGGTGGCCCTGCAGCTGCTGCAGCCGCCGGCTCAGGTCGTCGATGCGGAGATTTTTGAGGAGCAGGAGCTGCTCCAGCCGCCCCACCTTGGCCTGCAGGATCTGCCATTCCCGAGGGATTTGGGGGCTCAAATCCCAAATCCCCAAATCCCAAATCCCCGAATCCCAAATCCCCCAAATCCTCAAATCCTCAAACCAATTCCCGCCTCAGGGAATGTGAGGAAAGGGAATTTTGGCTTTTTTTTTCCTCACAGATTGGGGGAAACTGAGGCGGGTGAGGATTTGGGGTTCCGATCGAAGCCCCTTTTCCCCAAAAAAAAAAGGGAATTCCAGATATCCCGCTGTTCCCATCCCACAGAATCCAAGCGCTTGCCAGAATTTATACCTGCGGTGGGAAAATCCGGGATTTCAGGGAAAAATTGGAAAGACGGGGAAAAGCAGGGAAAGGGGGGCAGGGAAAAATTTCGGGAAGGGGGAAGTGGGAAAAACCGGGAAAAGCCGGATGGGGGGACAGGGAAAAGCCGGGAAGGAGGACAAGGAAAAGCCGGGAAATGTCGGGAAGGGGAGAAAGGGAAAAAGCCGGGAAGGAGGACAGGGATAATTTTAGGGAAGGAGGAACTGAGAAAAGCCGGGATAGGGGGACAGAGAAAATCCAGGAAAAGTCGGGAAAGGGGGAAAGGGAAAAGCCGGGAAAAGTCGAGAAAGGGAGAAAAGGAAAGCCGGGAATGAGGGACAGGGAAAATCCGGGAAAAGCCAGGAAAGGGGGAAAGGGAAACACCGGGAAAAGCCGGGATAGGGGGACAGGGAAAAGCCAAGAAAAGCCGGGAAAAGCAGGGGAGGGGGGAAGAGAAAAGCCGGGAAAAGGGGAAAGAGAAACACCGGGAAAAGCAGGGTTGGGGGATCAGGGAAAAGCCGGGAAGGAGGACAGGGATAATTTTAGGGAAGGAGGAACCGAAAAAAGTCGGGATAGGGGGACGGGGAAAAGCCGGGAAAATCCGGGGAGGGGGGGAAAGGGAAAAGCCGGGAATAAGGACAAGGAAAAGCCAGGAAAGGGGGAAAGGGAAAAACCGGGAAAAGCCGGGATAGGGAGAACAGGGAAAAGCCGGGAAGGAGGACAGGGATAATTTTAGAGAAGGAGGAACCGAGAAAAGTCGGGATAGGAGGACGGGAAAAAGCCGGGAAAAGTCGAGAAGGGGAGAACGGGAAAGCCGGGAAAAGCCGGGAAAGGGGGAAAGGGAAAAGCCAGGAAAGGGGGAAAGGGAAAAACCGGGAAAAGCAGGGTAGGGGGAACAGGGAAAAGCCGGGAGGGAGGACAAGGAAAAGCCGGGAAAAAGTCGGGAAGGGGAGAAAGGGAAAAGCCGGGACTGAGGGACAGGGAAAAGCCGGGAAAGGGGAAAAGGGAAAATCCGGGAAAAGTCGGGTAGGGGAAACAGAAAAAAGCCGGGAAAGAGGACAGGGATAATTTTAGGGAAGGAGGAACGGAGAAAAGCCGGGATAGAGGGACAGGGAAAAGCCGGGAAAGGGGGAACAGGGAAAAGCCTGGAAGGAGGACAGGGATAATTTTAGGGAAGGAGGAACCGAGGAAAGCTGGGAGAAGCCGGGAGAAGCCGGGAAAAGCCGGGAAGAAGGGCGGGGGGACAGGACAGTGTCGCGTGTGTCCCCCCTGGGATGTCCCCGCGCATCCAGGATCGCTCCCGGCACCGGGATTTGGGATGGGCTCACCTGGATCGTGTCCCGCGCCAGATGCAGCGCCTGCTCGCGCTCGGCCAGCTGCTGTCGCATGTCCCCAGGGCCAGCCCCGGCCGGGAATGTCACCGCCCTGGCACGGGGACAGCGCCCTGGGGACAGGCACTGACCCCTCCTGCGGCCCCCCCCAAATCCCGGCCCCCGATCCCATGGGAATGTCCCGACCTCCGCGGGGACAGCCGGGGACACCGCAGTGACCCCCCCAAAGCTCAAAGTGACCCCCCAGGCACCTCCCAGGGACCCCAAAACCACACAGGGACCCCCTGACCCACACAAGGACCCCCAAACCCCCAGACCTTCCTCAGTGACCCCCAAACCCCCCAGTGACCCCCCCAAACCCCACACAAGGACCCCAAACCCCACACAGGGACCCTCAGACCCCCATGGGGACCCCCAAACTCCCCTCAGTGACTCCCTGACCCCTCCCCACCCCCATAGGGACCCCCAAACCCCACAGGGAGCCCCTGACCCACACAAGGACCCCAAACCCCACACAAGGACCCCCAGACCTTACTCAGTGACCCCCCCAAACCCCACACAATGACCCTCAGACCCCCATGGGGACCCCCAAAACCCTTTCAGTGACTCCCTGACCCCCACACCCTCATAGGGACCCCCAAACCCCACACAGGGACCCCCCCAAACCCCACAGGGAGCCCCTGACCCCACACAAGGACCTCAAACCCAACACAAGGACCCCAAACCCCACACAAGGACCCCAAATCCCACACAAGGACCCCCCCAAACCCCTCAGGGACCCCCCCAAACCCCACAGGGAGCCCCTGACCCATACAAGGACCCCCAAACCCCACATAAGGACCCCCAGACCCTCATGAGGACTCCCCAAACCCCACAGGGAGCCCCTGACGCACACAAGGACCCCAGACCCTCATGAAGAGCCCCCGAACCCCTCAATGACCCCCCCAAAACCCCCTCAATGAACCCCCCCCAAACCCCACAAGTGCCCCAGACCCCCCCAGTGACCCCCTGATCACTGCAGTGACCCCCAAACCGCCACCAAGACCCCCCAAACCTCCTCAATGACCCCAAAAAAGACCCCCCCGACCCCAAGAGGGTCCCGGCCCCTTCCCAGCCCTCACCTGGCAGCGCCCTCCTGGCTGCAGCCCCTTCCCGAATCGCTCTGGACCTTGGGATGGCCTGGAAAATCCCACAGGGATGGGTGGGGGCACCTGCCCGGACACAGCTGTCCCCTCCCAGAGACCCCAAAAATCCCAGTGGGGGATTTTGGGGATCCCTTTTCCCTCCCCTATCCTTACCTGTGTCCAGGTATCCGCCCTCCTCCCGCGCTGCCGGCTCCGCTGGGGGCTGCGAGGAGAGGCAGGAAAAGGGGGAAAGGCAGGAAAAGCCCTGGAACACCTGGAATACCTGGGACACCCTCCTGCCACCAGCCCCAGGTGGATCCTTGGGCACTCCCGGGGATCCAGGGACAGCCCCAGCAAATCTGGGAATTGCAGAATCCCAGGCAGGAATTCCTTGCCAAGATCCCAGCCCAATCTCCCCTTTCCCTTGGGAAGCCATTCCCTGGCTCCTGTCCCTCCAACTCTTGTCCACTTTTCTTGGTCTCTATCCCTAAAATCCAACCATTCCCTTTCCCCCCCGTTTTTTCCCTTTTTTTTTCTCCTTTTTTCCTCCTTTTTTTTTTTTTTTTGGCCTTTCCCCCCTCTTTTTTCCCCATTTCTTTCCCTTTTTCCCTCTCCAGTTCTCTTGGAGCCCCGTTATGCCATACAAGGGGCTCGAAAGATTCCCGGGAATTTTCCCTTCTCCACATGAACATTCCCAGCTCTCCCAGCCTGGCTCCAGAATCTTGGAATGAGTTGGGTGGGAAAGGGACCGGGAATCCCAACCCATTCCACGGCAGGGACAAATTCCATGATCCCAGGTGGATCCAATCCCAATGTCCAACCCAGCCTTGGGCATTCCCAGGGATCGAGGGATCCACAGGAAATCTGGGAATTGCAGAATCCCAGGCAGGAATTCCTTGCCAAGATCCCAGCCCAATCTCCCCTTTCCCTTGGGAAGCCATTCCCTGGCTCCTGTCCCTGCAGCCCTTGGCCCCAGTCCCTCTCCAGCTCTCCTGGAGCCCCTGCAGGGACTCTCAGCATTC
This sequence comes from Poecile atricapillus, assembly GCF_030490865.1. Classification (NCBI taxonomy): domain Eukaryota; kingdom Metazoa; phylum Chordata; class Aves; order Passeriformes; family Paridae; genus Poecile; species Poecile atricapillus. The sequence continues at coordinate 74,903,186 of NC_081252.1, forward strand.
CCTGCATTTTGCCCTTCTCCAGGGGAACATTCCCAGCTCTCCCAGCCTGGCTCCAGAGCAGAATCCTGGAATGGTTTGTGTTGGGAGCGCCCTTAAATCCCATCCAGGGATTCCCTAATCCCGCGTTGCTGTAAACCCCAATGTCCAACATTTCCTGGGACACTTCCATTCCCTGGGAATTCCCCATTCCCGGGATTTCCTCACCTGCCCGGCCCCTTCCTTCCTCTGCCTCTGCCTCTCCTGGATTTTCTCCCGCAGGAGCTGCAGGAGCTGCTCGGCCATTCCCGGCCGGCTCCGCACCAGCTGCTGGATCATCTCCTCCGGGACGCGCAAATTCAGCTTACTCAGCACTTTCCTAAAATTTGGGATGGATGGAACAGCCCGGGGAGGTGACAGAAGGACCCGGGGGGACACGGGGGGGACACCAATCCCCACCCGCAGCACTCCGGGGTGGCTCTGTGGGCACACGGGGTGTGACAAACGAGGGGGGACACCGCCCCCAGGCCTGGTGGGGACACTCTGGGGACACCCCGGGAGGTCACTCGGGTCCCCCTACCTGTTGAGGTGGCCCCAGTTGGCGACTTTCTGCGCCGTGGAGCTCGTGGGCACAAAACTGTGCAGCTCCACCAGGGAGGGGAAGAAGAACTTCACCACCTCGGCCGCCAGCACTGCGGGGACAGCGGGGACACGCTGGGGGTGGCACCGGCGGGGACAGCCCGTCCCGGCCACCCCGCCGTGTCCCCCCTGAGGCCAACCCCCGTCGCTGAAGTCGCGGGCGATGTTCCTGCGCGGCCGCGACAGCGGCACCGTGTCCAGCCAGCGGTACAGGGACACCAGCGACGTGTCCGGGCTCGGGCCCGGCCCCTCGGCCGCCATCAGGGCCCGGCCACAGCGTCGCTGCTGCCATGGTAACGGGGGCGGGGCTTAATGGGAGCGTCGCTGCTGCCATGGTAACGGGGGCGGGGCTTAATGGGAGCGTCGTTGCTACCATGGCAACGGGGGCGGGGCTTAATGGGAGCGTCTCGGTGCCATGGCAATGGGGGTGGGGATTCATGGGAGCGTCGCAGTGCCATGGCAACGGGGGCGGGGCTTAGTGAGAGCATCACTGCTGCCATGGCAATGGGGCGGGGCTTAATGGGAGCTTCACTGCTGCCATGGCAACGGGGGCGGGGCTTAATTGGAGCGTCGCTGCTGCCATGGTAACGGGGCGGGGCCTCATGAGAGCGTCTCGGTGCCATGGCAATGGGGCGGGGCCTCATGAGAGCGTCTCGGTGCCATAGCAACGGGGGGCAGGACTTCATAGGAGCGTCGAGGTGCCATGGCAACGGGGCGGGGCCTAATGGGAGCATCGCTGCTGCCATGGCAACAGGGGCGGGGCTTAATGAGAGCATCGCTGCTGCCGTGGCAACAGGGGCGGTGCTTCATGAGAGCGTGGCGGTACCATGGCAATGGGGGCGGGGCTTAGTGAGAGCATCACTGCTGCCATGGCAATGGGGCGGGGCTTAATGAGAGCATCGGTATTGCCATGACAAAGGGGGCGGGGCCTCATGGGAGTGTCATGGTGTCATGGCAATGGGGCGGGGCCTAATCGGAGCATCATGGTGCCATGGCAACATGGGCGGGGCTTAATGAGAGCATCGCTGCTGCCATGGCAACAGGGGCGGGGCTTCAGGGAGCATTTTGGTCCCATGGCAACGGTGGCGTGGCTTAAAGGGATAATCCCATTGCCATGGCAATGGAGGCGGGGCTTATCAGAAGGGTCACAGTGCCATGGCAATGGGGGCAGGGCCTGCAGGGAGCATCCTATTGCCATGGAAACGGGGGATGGGATTTGGGTACCGGGATGGGATATGGACACCGGGGATGGGATATGGACACCATGGATGGGATATGGACACCATGGATGGGATATGGACACCAGAGTGGGATATGGACACTGTGGATGGGATATGGACACCAGGGATGGGATATGGACACCGGGATGGGATATGGACACCGTGGATGGGATATGGACACCAGGGATGGGATATGGACACCGGGATGGGATATGGACACTGAGATGGGATATGGACACCATGGATGGGATATGGACACCATGGATGGGCTATGGACACCATGGATGGGATATGGAAACTGGGATGGGATATGGACACCATGGAGGGGATATGGACACTGGGATGGGATATGAACACTGGGATGGGATATGGACACCAGAGTGGGATATGGACACCATGGAGGGGATCTGGACACTGGGATGGGATCTGGACACCATGGATGGTATATGGACACCAGGATGGGATATGGACACTGGGATGGGATACAGACACCATGTATGGGATATGGACACCGTGGATGGGATATGGACACCGTGGATGGGATATGGACACCATGGAGGGGATCTGGACACTGGGATGGGATATGGACACCGTGGATGGGATATGGACACCATGGATGGGATATGGACACCAGGATGGGATATGGACACTGGGGTGGGATATGGACACCATGGAGGGGATCTGGACACTGGGATGGGATACGGACACCAGAGCGGGATATGGGCAGAACCACAACCCCAGGAGGTGACAGCGACACCCCCAGACCAGGGGTTGCTCCTTATGGGGGTGACACGGCCCCTCCAGCCGGGAGATCCGCCCTTCACCTGCACTTCCTGGGGGTTCTCAGCAGCCACCCTCTCCTTGTCCCTTCCCCCAGCCATGTCCCCACCCTGCTCAGGCCATGCCCCCAAAATCCCTCCTCAACCTCTCCCCGCTGCTCCCCCCGCTCCTTCCCGCGCTTTAAGCCACGCCCCATTCAATGACCCACCCCCTTAACCCATTCCCGCCTTCAATTGGCTGCATCTCCCGTCAATCATCTGGCCCCGCCCATCTTTTTTGCTCACTCATCGAGTACTTCCGCATAATCTCTGCCTCCACCCTTCCCTTGCTTTTATTGGCTGAAGGTCCCGCCAATCATTATTCTGACCAATCAGCTGCCGCTACTCTCTGGCCCCGCCTACCACGCGCTCCCATTGGCTGATACCGCGTTTGTTTTGAATATAAATCTCATTTTGTCCGGCCCTTTGCTTTATTTTTTCCCACATTTTCCTCCTTTTCTTTCCTCTTTGTAAATTCCCTTTTTCCCCCCTTTTTTTTACCCCCTTTTTTTCCACTTTTATTTCCATTTCCTACCCTTTTTTCACCCCTCTTTCCCCATCCTTTTCAATTCTCCTTTTCCTCCTCTCCCCCATTTTTATTCCCTTTCCCCCCCTTTTTTCCTCCTTTTAATTCATTTTCCCTATATTTCCCCTTTTTAATTCTATTTTTTCTCCCCTTTCCCCCTTTTTATTCTTCATTTTCCCCATATTTCCCCTTTTTAATTCTATTTTTTCTCCTCGTTTCCCCCTTTTTATTCTTTTTTTCACCGCCGGAAACTTCCAAAGCGAGAAAATCCTTTAAATCCCCTTTTTTTGGGGCTTACTTTTTTTTTTTTTTGTTGGGGGGGTGGGGGTTTTTTGATTATTTGATTATTTATTATTTATTATTATTTATTTATTATTTATTATTATATTTATTTATTATTTATTATTATTATTTATTTATTATTTGGGTTTGTTTTGGGGATTTTGGCTTTTTGGTGGTATTTTGGATTTTTGGAGGGTTTTTGTGCGTAGTTTGGATTTTTTGGGGGTTTTTTTGGGGTTTTTTGAGGTATTTTGAGGTTATTTCAGTTCGTTTTGAGTATTTTTTTGGGGTTTGGGGTTTTTCTGGGGGGGGTTGTGGATTTTTTAGGTTTTTTTTTTGTATTTTTGGGGTGGTTTTTTTTTGGTTTTTTGGAGGGGTTGGGATTTTTTTGGGGTCTTTGGGGTTTTTTGGGGGGTTGAGTTGTTTTTGGGGGGTCATATTGACTCTTATTTGGGTTTTTTTCGGGTTTGTTTTTTTTGAGTGGATTGCTTTTGGATTTTTTTGGTTTTTTTCTGTATTTTGGGGGGTATTTTGGGGTTTGTTTGGGGTTATTTTGATCTTATTCAGGTTTTCTGGGTATTTTATATATTTTTTTTTTTGGGTGTTTATTTTCGGTTATTTTGGATTTATTTGGGATTGTTTTGGGGTTTTTTGGGGGGGATTATTTGAGGATTATTTTGGGATTATTTGGATTTATTCTGGGGGTTTTTGGGTTGCATTTTTTGGCCTTTTTTGTTCTTTAAAGCAATTTATTCTCTGCTCAGCCGTGATTAATTCGAGGGGGATGTCCCCAAATGTCCCTGGGGGGGGTGGGGACCCCAAAATGGCCCCGGGGGGGGGGATGGGACACTTTAATCAGGGAGGGATTTGGGGTGGGGGTGGGGAGGGTGACACCGGGACGGGGGACCTGGATTGGGGTTGGGGACAGCTTGGATTGGGATGATCCCACTGGATATGGGGGATGAGATCCCTAAAAAAAGGGGGACGATCCCTCTGGATTGTGGGATTGATCCCACTGGTTTTGGGGGATGATCCCTCTGGATTGGGGGATTGATCCCTCTGGATATGGGGGATGAGATCCCATTGGTTTTGGGGAATGATCCCTCTGGATATGGGGGATGATCCCTCTGGATTGGGGGATTGATCTCTCTGGTTTTGGGGGATGATCCCATTGGTTTTGGGGGATTGATCCCTCTGGTACTGGGGATGAGATCCCTCTGATTTTGGGGAATAATCCCATTGGATATGGGGATGAGATCCCATTGGTTTTGGGGAATGATCCCTGTGGATGTGGGGTTGAACCCCCTGGATAGGGCGATCATCCCACAGGATTATTGGGGTCACACAACTGGTTTTAGGGGATGATCCCACTGGACAAGATCCCTAAATAGGGGGGGGTGATTCCTCTGGATAATGGGGATCATTCCATTGGATTGGGCGGGGTCAGACCCTTGGACAGGGGGAGATGAACCCTTTGGATAAGAGGGATCATCCCACGGGATGGGAGGGACCATCCCACTGATTTTTGGGGAACTGAACCTCCTGGATATGTGTGGCATATAAATAAAAAATAGGATAAAATTGATCATCCCACTGATTTTTGGGGGATTAAATTTCCTGGATATCAGGGGAATCATCCCACAGGATAAGAGGGATTATCCCACAGGATGGAAGGGATTATCCCACAGGATGGAAGGGATCATCCCACAGGATGGAAGGGATCATCCCACTGCTTTGGGACGATCTGAGCCCCCTGGATCCAGGAATCCTTCGGGATCAGTGGGATCACCTCACTATTTCCAGAGTTTCCCAACCCCCTCCCTGGGGAGAGCTCTCTGGGGACCCCGAGGGGACACCGAGGGGGCCCCGAGGGGACATCAGGGGATCCCGAGGGAACACCGAGAGGACATCAGGGGACACCGAGGGGTCATCAGGGCACCCCGCGGGGACATCAGGGGATCCCGAGGGAACCCCGAGGGGACATCAGGGGACACCGAGGGGTCATCAGGGGACACGGAGGTGACATCAGGGGATCCCGAGGGAACACCGAGGGGACATCAGGGGACACTGAGGGGTCATCAGGGGACACCGAGGGGTCATCAGGGCACCCCGAGGGGACATCAGGGCACCCCGCGGTGACATCAGGTGACATCAGGGGGCGCTGAGCTCCCTCTGGCACACCCAGGGGAAGCTGAAGTTGCAGTTGTGGTCGTTCCAGAGCCCCGCGCCCACCGGGTGGATCTGGGCGCAGCTCTCCCCTCCCCAGCGGCCGTGGTCGGTGCTGTCCGGCTGGCCCGGAGCCCAGAAACTGCCCGGAACCGCGTTGGGGACAGCGCTCAGCGCTCGGGGACAGCGCTGTCCCCAAGTGTCCCCCGCTGTCCCCACCCCGCTCACCTGTGCTCCGGGGAATAGGGGGTCCCGTCCGCCCAGCGCCAGGAGCCCCCCGGGCCCGTGGCCGCCAGCCCGATCCAGTAGGTGCCACCACGGGCCTCGCGGGCCAGGTAGGCCTGGGGACAGGGGAGGGGACACGGGGACAGGTGAGGGGACTTGGGGACAGGTGAGAGGGGACTTGGGGACAGGTGAGAGGACATGGGGACAGGGGAGGGGACACGGAGACAGGTGAGGGGACATGGGGACAGGGGAGGGGATATGGGGACAGGTGAGGGGACAGGGGGACATGGGGACATGGGGACAGGTGAGGGGACAGGTGAGAGGGGACATGGGGACAGGGGAGGGGACATGGGGACATGGGGACACGGGGACAGGTGAGGGGACATGGGGACAGGTGAGAGGGGACCTGGGGACACGGGGACAGGTGAGGGGACAGGTGAGAGGGGACATGGGGACAGGGGAGGGGACATGGGGACATGGGGACACGGGGACATGGTGACATGGGGACAGGTGAGGGGACATAGGGACACAGGGACAGGTGAGGGGACATGGGGACAGGTGAGAGGGGACCTGGGGACATGGGGACAGGTGAGGGGACATGGGGACAAGGGAGGGGACATGGGGACAGGTGAGGGGATATGGGGACACGGGGACAGGTGAAGGGACATGGGGACAGGTGAGAGGGGACCTGGGGACACGGGGACAGGTGAGGGGACACGGGGAGGGAGGGTGCAGGTAGGAGGGGGCGGGGGACAAAGGTTGGGGACAATCACGGCCAGGTAAAGGGGCACAGGCCGGGGTTGGGGACAGGGGCTGTGAGCAGGATTTGGGGACAGGATTTGAGGACAAGATTTAGGGACAGGACAGGATTTGGGGACAGGGGCCATTCATGGGATTTGGGGACAGGATTTGGGGGCAGGAGAGGATCTGGGGATGGGGGCTGTGCACAGGATTTGGGGTCAGGATTTGGGGACAGGACAGGATTTGGGGTCAGGATTTGGGGTCAGGGGCTGTGCACAAGATTTGGGGTCAGGATTTGGGGTCAGGATTTGGGGACAGGACAGGATTTGGGGACAGGATTTGGGGTCAGGATTTGGGGTCAGGGGCTGTGCACAGGAGTTGGGGACAGGATTTGGGGACAGGACAGGATTTGGGGGCAGGATTTGGGGTCAGGATTTGGGGTCAGGGGCTGTGCACAGGAGTTGGGGACAGGATTTGGGGACAGGACAGGATTTGGGGGCAGGACAGGATTTGGGGACAGGATTTGGGGCCAGGCCCATAAAGGTGCTCAGGCAGTCGCTGCTCAGGAGGGAGGGGACAGGACAGGACAGGAGTGGCCGTGGCTGTCCCCAGCCTCACCTGCTCCTCGGCGCTGGTGACAGAGGCCAGGTGCGCGTGTGTCACCGCGCAGGCGGCCTCGGCCGCGGCCCAGGGCTGCCGCTGGCCCGAGAACAGGTAAATCTTACCCCGGTGGTAGCGCCAGCCCAGCGCCAGCCCCTGCAGCCACCGGCCTGCGTGGGGACACGGGACACCCCTGTCACTGCCTTTGTCATCTCCCTGAGCCCAGCACCCGGCCACACCCCTGTCACACCCCATGTCACCGCCTTGGTCACCTCCCTGAGCCCGGCACCATGTCACACCCCCCTGCCGCACCCCTGCCACACCCCCTTGTCACATCCCCCCTTGTCACACCCCTGTCACCACCCTTGTCACCTCCCCGTGTCACCTCCCCGTGTCACCCACCGAGCCGGTCCTGCCGCCGCTGCGCCGCTGAGGGGCTGTCACCTGTGGGGACACGGGGACACGGACAAGGGTTGGGGACAGGGACAAGGAACAGGGATTGGGGACAGGGGATGGGAACAGGGTTTGGGGACAGGGACAAGGGACAGCAGGTAAGGACAGGAACAGGATATGGGGACAGCGTAGGGACAGGGACTGTGGGCTGGGGACAATTTGGGGACAGGGACTGTGGGCAGGGGCTGTGCACAGGATTTGGGGACAGGCCAGGAGCTGGGGACATGCCAGGATTTGGGAACAGGACAGGATTTGGGGACAGGACAGGATTTGGGGACAGGACAGGAGCTGGGGACAGGACAGGATTTGGGGACAGGACAGGATTTGGGACAGGACAGGCCAGGATTTGGGGACAGGACAGGATTTGGGGACAGGAGAGGATTTGGGGACAGGAGCTGTGCCCGGGGCCAGCGGGTGCAGAACGGGGGCTGCAGGCAGGGTCTGGGGACAGGGACCGGTGACAGGTTGGGGACAGGGCCGGTGCCGGGGGTCCCTCACCGTCACTGTCGGGTCCCAGGGGGTCGGTGGCCGCTGCCAGCTCCGCCCGCGCCGCCCGCAGCTCCCCCCGGCCCTGCACGTCTTGGGGAGGGGACAGGGCCGTGACAGGACCCCCGACACTGCCCATGTCACTGTCACCTCCTCACCCTGTCCGAGTCACTGTCCCCTCCTCATCCTGTCCGTGTCACTGTCCCCTCCTGACCCTGCCCGTGTCCCTGTCCCCTCCTCACCCTGTCCGAGTCACTGTCCCCTCCTCACCCTGCCAGTGTCACTGTCCCCTCCTCACCCTGTCCATGTCACTGTCCTCTCCTCACCCTGTTCCCTCCTGACCCTGTCCGGGGGTCACTGTCCCCTCCTCACTCTGCCCGTGTCACTGTCCCCTCCTGACCCTGCTCATGTCACTGTCCCTTCCTGACCCTGCCTGTGTCCCTGTCCCCTCCTGACCCTGTCCGAGGTCCCTGCCCCCTGCCCGGGGACCCCCGACCACTCCCCGCCCGTTCCCGGAGCCCCCTGCCCGCTCCATTCCCAGCCCCCTCCCCATCCCGCTCCCCGCTCCCAGACCATTCCCAGCCCCCTCCCCACTTCCCGTCTCTCTCCCCAACCCCCTCCCCGCTCCCAGCTCCTTTCCCAGCCCCTCCCCCGCCCTTTCCCAGCTCCCTCCCAAGCCCCCAGCCCCTCTCCTGCCCACGCCCAGTCTTATTCCCACCCTCTCCCCAGTTCCTCTCCCAGCTCCCTGCCCTTTCCCAATCCCATTCCCCTTCCCAGCCCCTCTCTCAATCCTTTCCCAGCCTCTTTCCCACCCCCCGCCCACTCCTAGCCCCTCTTCCAGGCATTCTCCCAGTCCCTGTCCTCTCCCAGGCCGTCTCCAATCCCTCCCTTAACCCCAATCCCTCTCCCAGCCCCTTCCCCAAACCCCAATCCCACTCCCATCCCCTTTCCCAAACCCCAATCCCTCTCCCAGCCCCTTCCCAGCCCCTTTCCCAAACGCCAATCCCGCTTCCAGCCCTTTCCTAACCCCTCCCAAGCCCCCAGCCCCACTCCCAGTTATTCTCCCAAACCTCAATCCCACTCCCAACCCCTCTCCAACTCCACCCAAGCCCCCAGCCCCACTCCAGCCCCACTCCCATCCCCTTTCCCAACCCCTCCCAAGCCCCCAGTCCCACTCCCAGCCCCTCTTCCAGTCATTCTCCCAAGCCCCCAGCTCCACTCCCATCCCTTTTCCCAACCCCTCCCCAAATCCCAATCCCACTCCCAACCCCTCCCAAGCCCCCAGCCCCACTCCCAGTTATTCTCCCAAACCACAACCCCACTCCCAGCCTCCTCCCCAAACCACAATCCCTCTCCCAACCCCTCTCCAACCCCTCCCAAACCCCCCAGCCCCACTCCCATCCCTTTTCCCAACCCCTCCCAAACCCCCAATCCTCCCCCCAATCCCTTTTCCCAACCCCTCTCCCCCTCCCTGACCCTTCCAGCCCCTCTTCCACCCCTTCCCCATCCCTGTCCCCGCCGCTGTCGCCGCTGTCGCCACTCACAGAGGGTGCCCAGCGCCGCCAGCGCCACCGCCAGCAGCAGCAGCGCGGCCGTGCCCAGCGCCCGGCGACACCCGGGACACCGCGGGGACCGCGCCGGTGGCGGCGGCAGGGCCGGCCGGGGGTCCCCGGGGGCCCGGGGGGGCGGGTACCGGATCTCCAGGGTCTCGTACAGGTCGGGGCTGTCGGGCATGGCCTTGGGGACACGTCGGGGACAAGGACGGTGGTGCCTCCGCTTCCTGCCCCGTGCCAGCGGGGGAACAGGAACCCCGCTGGTGCCACCCGCCCGGCGTCACGCGTGTCCCCACGCCCCCAGGGGACAGCCAGCCCGACCTGGGGACGCGCAGGGGTGAAGCGAGTGGATCCTGCGGCCAGCCCTGATTGTCCCTGGGTGTCCCTGTCCCCATCCTTGTCCCTGACTCTGTGTGTGATCCTCACCCTGTCACTGGTCCCTGTCCTTGTGTCTGTCCCTCTGTGTTCCCACTCCTGTCCCCATCCTTGTCCCTGACTCTGTCCTTCATCCTGTCACTGAACCTGTCCCTGTCCCTATCCTTGTCCCTGACTCTATCCCTGTCCCCACCCGTGTCCCCACCCCTGTCCCTGATCCTGTCCCCATCCTGGTCCCTGACTCTCTCTGTCCCCACCACCGAACTTGTCCCTGATCCTGACCCTCCCTGTCCCTGATCCTGTCCCCGATCTTGTCCCAGTCCCCAGTCCCGATCCTGTCACTGGACAGCTCCCTGTGTGTCCCTGTCCCTGTCCCCATCCTTGTCCCTCTGTCCTTGATCCTGTCGCTGAACCTGTCCCTGTCCCTGACTCTGTCCCTGATACTGTCCTTGTCCCTGCTCTTATCCCTGTCCCTGTGTGACCCTGTCCCCATCCCGGTCCGTGACTCTGTCCCTGTCCTCGATCCTGTCACTGAACCTGTCCCCTGACTCTGTCCCTGATTCTGTCCCTGTCCCCTCTCCTGTCCCCATCCTGGTCCCTGACTCTCTGTCCCCATCCCTGTCCCTGTCCCCATCCCTGTCCCTGGCTGTCTGTCCCTGTCCCTGGCTCTGTCCCTGATCTTGACCCTCCCTGTCCCCAGTACTGTCTCTGATCTTGTCCCCATCCTTGTCCCTGTCCCCAGTCCTGATCCTGTCACTGGACTGGTCCCTGGCTCTGCCCCCGATCCTGTCCCCATCCCTGTCCCCATCCTTGTCCCTATCCCTGTCCCTGACCCTGTGTCCCACAGATTTGTCCCTGTCCCTATTCCTGACCTGGTCCCAGTCCCTTTGAACCCAGCTCCATCCCTATATCCCTGTATCCTTGTATCCCTGAATCCCTATATCCCTATATCCCTGTATCCCTATATCCCTGTGCCCCTATATCCCTGTGTCCCTGTATCCCTGAATCCCATCCCTATACCCCTATATCCCTGAATCCCTGTACCCTTGAATCCCTATATCCCTGAATCCCTGTATCCCTGTGTCCCTGTATCCCTCTATCCCTGAATCCCTCTATCCCTGAATCCCTGTATCCCTGTATCCCTGTATCCCTATATCCCTGTGCTCCTATATCCCTGTGTCCCTGTATCCCCGAATCCCTATATCCCTGAATCCCTGTATTCCTGCGCCCCTGTATCCCCGTGTCCCTATATCCCTGTGCCCCTATATCCCTGTATCCCTCTATATCCCTGTATCCCATCCCTGAATCCCATCCCTGAATCCCTCTATCCCTGAATCCCTGAATCCCTGAATCCCTGAACCCCTGAATCCCTGTATCCCTGTATCCCTGAACCCCTGCATCCCTGAACCCCTGTATCCCTGTATCCCTGAATCCCTGAATCCCTGTATCCCTGTGTCCCTGTGTCCCTGTGTCCCTGAATCCCTGAATCCCTGAATCTCTGAATCCCTGTATCCCTGAATCCCTGTGTCCCTGTGTCCCTGTGTCCCTGTGTCCCTATATCCCATCCCTATATCCCAGTCCCCACAGTTCCACCCCAAGCCCCCTCTACCCCAATTCACTTCTCCCACCCTCAGACCCCAAAATCCCAGGGAAACCCCGGAATCCCAGTGGGATCCAACTCCCCCATCCCAACCCCACCCCTGGGAGGGTTCCTCCGCCTTCTCCTGGAATCCCAGGATTCCTCAAATCCCATCAATCCCATTCCCAGGTGGCCCCAAGCCCCGTCCAACCTGACCTCGGACACTTCCAGGGACGAGGAATCCGTGTGGCAAACCCAAATTCCTTGGAATTTTTGGGGTGCTGACCTCATCCTGCTCCTCTCTTTTTTCCTTCGGCTTCCCGCTCCTCAAGAAGGTTGGGAATCCCTGGAATGGGCTCTCCCAAGGGAACATTCCGGCGGCCACACCGATCCCACGGGAATTCCGGGATCGTTGGGATGAAGCTTTTAATCAACCCCATAATCCCGGAACGGTTCCTGTTGGGAAAAAAAAAAACCCCAAAACCACAATTCCGGGCTGGAACTCTCGGATTTTTTACCTTCCCAGATGGAATTTCCCATGGATTCAGCTCCTTCTGGATCCAGGGGAGCCTCGGGGGGTGTTGGTGACAGCCGGGGGGTGACTCAGGCCGGACGTTCCCCAATATCCGCGGGAATGGGGAAGGAAACGGGAATTGCGCAAAGCGGGGGGATGGGGACAGGGGGTGACAGGGACGGGATTTCCCGGGAGGGGACGGATCCGGTGGGATCAGCCTGGGTGTTCCCAGGGGACCCTGAATCCCAAATACCCCCGCCTGGGGAGGATTCACCCAGTTTGGGGTGAATTTTGCCATTTTTGGATGAATTTTCCCATTTTTGGGGTGAATTTTCCCATTTTTGAATGAATGTTCCCATTTTTGGGGTGAATTTTCCCGTTTTGAGGTGAATTTTCCCCTTTTTGGGATGAATGTTCCCATTTTTGGGGTGAATTTTCCCATTTTTGGACTGCATTTAACCATTTTTGGATGAATGTTCCCATTTTTTGGGTGAATTTTCCCAGTTTGGATGAATTTTCCCATTTTTTGGATGAATTTTCCCATTTTTAAGGGGAATTTTCCCATTTTTGGATGAATGTTCCCAGTTTGGGGTGAATTTTCCCATTTTTGAATAAATGTTCCCATTTTTGGGGTGAATTTTCCCATTTTTGGATGCATTTTCCCATTTGTGGGGTGAATTTTCCCAGTTTGGGATAAATTTTCCCAGTTTTGGGGTGACCTGACCCAGTTTGGGGTGACTGGATCAATTTTTGGGGTGAATTTGCCCAGTTTTTTGGTGACTAGATCCAGGTTTGGGGTGAATTTTCCCAGTTTTGGGGTGCCTGGACCCAGTTTGGGGTGACTGGATCCAATTTTGGGATGAATTTTCCCAGTTTAGGGGGAATTTTCCCAGTTTTCTGGTGTCAGTGCCCAGTTTGGGATGAGTTCACCCAGTTTTGGGGTGAATTTGGCCAGACTGGGTTGACTGGATACATTTTTGCGGCAAATTTTCCCATTTTTGGGGTGTCACTGCCCAGTTTTGGGGTGAATTCTCCCATTTTTGGGCTGACTGCTCCCATTTTGGGATATCAGTGTCCATTTCTGGGGTGACTTCTCCCAGTTTTGGGGTGTCTGTTCCCAGTTTGGGGGGTTTCAGTGTTTCTTTTTGGGGTGTCAGTGCCTATTTTTTGGGGTTTCAGCGCCGAGATTGGGGTGAATTTGCTCAGTTTGGGGTTTCTGTGCCCATTTTGGGGTGAATTCTCACATTTTTGGGCTGGCAATTTACAGTGCTTGGGATTTCTGTGTTCACTTTGGGGTTTCTGTGCCAAATTTGGGGTGAATTCTCCCATTATTGGGCTGGCAGCTCCCAGGGTTTGGGGTTTCTGTGCTCACTTTGGGGTTTCTGTGCCCATTTTCGGGTTTCTGTGCCCATTTTGTTGTAAATTCTCCCATTTTTGGGCTGGCACCTCACAGTCTTTGGGGTTTTTTGTGCCTACTTTGGGGTTTCTGAGCCCATTTTGGGGTGAATTCTCCCATTTTTGGCCTGGTACCTCACAGTGTTTGGGGTTTCTGTGCCCATTTTGGGGTTTCTGTGCCTACTTTGGGGTTTCTGTGCCCATTTTGGGGTGAATTCTCCCATTTTTGGGCTGGCACCTCACAGTCTTTGGGGTTTCCATGCCCATTTTGGGGTTTCTGTGTTCATTTGGGGGTTTCTGTGCCCATTTTGGGGTAAATTTTCCCATTTTTGGGATGGCACCTCACAGTTTTTGGGGTTTCTGTGCCAAATTTGGGGTTTCTGTGCCCATTTTGGGGTCGCCCCTGCGCGTCCCCTGCCCTCACCCAACGCGACCGCCGCCGGGCTCTGACGTCACAGCGGGGTGTGACATTGACGTCACCGCGTGGGCGTGGCCCTGACGTCACCAGGCTCACGGGGCGCCCCCTACCGGGCCACCTGGGCAATGGCGGGGGGGTCCCCGCCGTCCCCCGGAGGTGACAGGGGACAGCGGAGGGTGGCATTGTCCCCTGGCCCCGCGGGGGGTTTTGGGGTGGCCCTGGGAATGTGGGAAAGGAGCCCCCACCCCATTCCCCATGGGAATCCCGTGGGATAAAGCCGGTCCCCCCACAGTGACCCCAAATCCTTCCCCCAGAGGGATTTGGGGTCCCCTGGTGTCCCCCCTGGTCCCGCTGTCCCCATTTGGGGTCCTGTAGGGCGCAGATCCCAAAGGAGCCCATCCCGGGGATCCCAGCTGGAATGGGAATGGGGACGGGGAGAGGGAACACACCGGGATCAGCGCGGGGAGGGGACAGTCCTGGGGGAGGGACGGATGGACACTGGGATGGACAAATGGACACTGGGATGGACCAATGGACATTGGAATGGACACTGGGATGGACACTGGGATGGACACATGGACACTGAGATGGACAAATGGACATTGGAATGGACAAATGGACACTGGGATGGATGAAGGGAGGGATGGACACTGGGATGGATGGATGGGTGCTAGGACAGAGAGATGGACAGGGTCATGGATGGGTGGACAGTGGGATGGATGATGGATGAATGATGGATGATGGATGGATGATGGATGATGGATGATGGATGATGGATGGATGGATGGATGATGGATGATGGATGGATGATGGATGGATGATGGATGGATGATGGATGATGGATGGATGATGGATGATGGATGGATGATGGATGGATGATGGATGATGGATGGATGGATGATGGATGGATGGATGGATGATGGATGGATGATGGATGGATGGATGATGGATGATGGATGATGGATGGATGATGGATGGATGATGGATGATGGATGGATGATGGATGGATGATGGATGGATGGATGATGGATGGATGGATGGATGATGGATGGATGATGGATGGATGGATGGATGATGGATGATGGATGATGGATGGATGATGGATGATGGATGGATGATGGATGGATGATGGATGGATGATGGATGGATGATGGATGGATGGATGGATGATGGATGATGGATGGATGGATGATGGATGGATGATGGATGATGGATGGATGATGGATGGATGATGGATGGATGGATGATGGATGGATGATGGATGATGGATGACGGATGGATGATGGATGATGGATGGATGGATGATGGATGATGGATGGATGATGGATGGATGATGGATGATGGATGGATGGATGATGGATGGATGATGGATGATGGATGGATGATGGATGGATGATGGATGGATGGATGATGGATGGATGATGGATGATGGATGACGGATGGATGGATGGATGATGGATGGATGGATGGATGATGGATGGATGATGGATGGATGGATGATGGATGATGGATGATGGATGGATGATGGATGGATGATGGATGATGGATGGATGATGGATGATGGATGGATGATGGATGGATGATGGATGGATGGATGATGGATGGATGGATGGATGATGGATGGATGATGGATGGATGGATGGATGATGGATGATGGATGATGGATGGATGATGGATGATGGATGGATGATGGATGGATGATGGATGGATGATGGATGGATGATGGATGGATGGATGGATGATGGATGATGGATGGATGGATGATGGATGGATGATGGATGATGGATGGATGATGGATGGATGATGGATGGATGGATGATGGATGGATGATGGATGATGGATGACGGATGGATGATGGATGATGGATGGATGGATGATGGATGATGGATGGATGATGGATGGATGATGGATGATGGATGGATGGATGATGGACAGATGATGGATGGTGAGATCAGTGCAGCTGTTGTTGGATGGGCACCAGGATGGACAAGATCATGATGACATCTCATCCACCATCTTCATCAGATGGACACTAGGATGGACAGGGACATGGATGGATGGACACTGGGATGGACACTGAGATGGACATGGGGATGGACATGGGGACGGTACAGATGGATGGGAGATGGGCGGAGTCATGGATGGATGGATGGACAGACACTGGAATGGATGGAGGCACGGACAGATGGACACCGGGATGGATGGATGGATGGACATTGGGATGGACAAGAACATGGACACCCAAGGTGGACACTGGGATGGATGGGGATGTGTGCAGATGGATGTTGAGATGGACACCAAGGATGGATGGACACAAGGATGGATGGACAGAGGGATGGACAGAGGGATGGACACAGGGATGGACACAGGGATGGATGGACACAGGGATGGATGGACACAAGGATGGATGGACAGAGGGATGGACAGAGGGATGGATGGACAGAGGGATGGATGGACAGAACGATGGACAGAGGGATGGATGGACAGAGGGATGGACAGAGGGATGGATGGACAAAGGGATGGATGGACAGAACGATGGACAGAGGGATGGATGGACAGAGGGATGGACACAGGGATGGATGGACACAGGGATGGACACGGGGATGGACATGGGGATGGATGGACACAAGGATGGATGGACACAAGGATGGATGGACACGGGGATGGATGGACACAGAGATGAACAGAGGGCTGCTGGGATGGACGGGGACATGGACAGATGGAACCCCTGAGACCTATTTGGGGTCACCCCGGGGTGTCCCTGGGGATTCAGAGGGGTCTCCCCGGGATACCCTGGGAGCAATTCAGGGTGACCCTGGGACCAGCTCGGGGTCACCCCAGGGACACATTGGGGTCACTTTGGGGTACCCTTGGCACCTGTTTGGGGCCTCTCCTGGGTGTCCCTGTGGCTCCAGTGGGATCTCCCTTGGCTTGTGTCCAGAACCTCTTTGGGGTCATCCCAAAGTGTCCCTGGGCCTGTTTGGGGTCACTCCAGAGTGTCCCTGGGGCCGGTTTGGGGTCACTTTGTGCCATCCCCGGCCCCCATTTGGGGTCACCCCGGGGGACACATTGGGGTCACTTTGTGCTACCCCTGGTCCCTGTTTGGGGTCACCCCGAGGAGTCCCGGGGGACACATTGGGGTCACTTTGTGCCACCCCTGGTCCCCATTTGGGGTCACCCCGAGGGACACATTGGGGTCACTTTGTGCCACCCCTGGCCCCCATTTGGGGTCACCCCGAGGGACACATTGGGGTCACTTTGTGCCACCCCTGGCCCCCATTTGGGGTCACCCCGAGGTGTCTCGGGGGACACATTGGGGTCACTTTGTGCCACCCCTGGTCCCCATTTGGGGTGACCCCAGGGGACACATTGGGGTCACTTTGTGCCACCCCTGGTCCCCGTTCAGGGTCACCCCGGAGGACACATTGGGGCCACTTTGTGCCACCCCTGGTCCCCATTTGGGGTGACCCCGGGGGATACACTGGGGTCACTTTGTACCACCCCTGGCCCCCATTTGGGGTCACCCCGAGGTGTCCTGGGGGACACATTGGGGTCACTTTGTGCCACCCCCGGCCCCCGTTTGGGGTCACCCCGAGGTGTCTCGGGGGACACATTGGGGTCACTTTGTGCCACCCCTGGTCCCCATTTGGGGTCACCCCGGGGGACACATTGGGGTCACTTTGTGCCACCCCTGGTCCCCATTTGGGGTGACCCCGGGGGACACATTGGGGTCACTTTGTGCCACCCCTGGTCCCCATTTGGGGTGACCCCGGGGGACACATTGGGGTCACTTTGTGCCACCCCCGGCCCCCGTTTGGGGTGACCCCGGGGGACACATTGGGGTCACTTTGTGCCATCCCCGGCCCCCATTTGGTGTCACCCCAGGGAGTCTCGGGGGACACACTGGGGTCACTTTGTGCCACCCCTGGTCCCCGTTTGGGGTCACCCCGAGGTGTCCCGGGGGACACATTGGGGTCACTTCCCGCTACCCCCGGGCCCCATTTGGGATTTCCCCGGGGTCTCTCCGTGGCCTGGGGGGTCACTCCCGGGGGTCTGTCCCGGGGGTCTCCCCTCGGGGTGCCCGGCGCCCCCCGCGCGGCGCGGGGAGGGACCGCTCCTCCCCGGAATGATGTCAGCCTGGCCGGCCGCGGCCCCCGCCTCCCCCGGCGGCTCCGGCCCTGCCTCCCCGGGGAGGCGGCGGCGGCGGCGGCGGCGGTGCCGGGATGGCCCGGGCCGGTGGGGCGGCGGCGGGGCGGCGGCAGCGGGCGCTGCTGCTGCTCATGGTGCTGCTGCCCGAGCCCAGCCGCCGGGGCCGGCCCGGGGGGAGGCGGAGGCGGCGGGGAGAGGGCGGTGATGGCGTTCCCGGGACCCCCGGGCCGCCCCCCGGCCGCCCGCTGCTGCTGCTGCTGCCGCTGCCGCCGCCGCCGCCGCTGCCTCCGCCCCGCGCCGCCGCCGCCGCCGCCCGCCCGGTAACGGAACCGAGCCCCCGCCCCCGGCCGGGCCCCCCCGGCCGCCCGCACTCCTCCCCTGCGCCTCGGCCCTCCCTCCCCGCCTGCCTCCCTGCGAGCCTCCATCCCTCCGAGCCTCCCTCCATCCCTCCACTCCTCCTCCTCCGAGCCTCGCTCCATCCCTCCCCGCGCCGCGCTCCATCCCTCCACTCCTCCTCCTGCGAGCCTTCCTCCAGCCCTCCTCTCCCTCCTTCCATCCCTCCACTCCTCCTCCATCCCTCCCTCCAGCCCTCCTCTCCCTCCCTCCATCCTTCTACTCCTCCTCCGGGCCTCCCTCCATCCCTCCCTCCGGTGCCGCGCTCCATCCCTCCACTCCTCCTCCGAGCCTCCCTCCATCCCTCCCTCCTCTCCCTCTAAGCCTTCCTCCCTCCCTCCTTCCTCCCCATCCCTCCCTCCACCCCTCCCTCCACGCCTCCCTCCCTCCCTCTCCCCCCGCGCCGCCCCCCGCCCCTTCCCCTCCCCTCACTTGGCTCCGGGGCTCCTCCAGCTCCAACTTCCCGGGCTCTGCCCCCTCCCGCCCCCTCCTCCCTCCCCACAACCCCCTCCCTCCCCCGGAGCCTCCCCCTCCTTCTCCCCCTCCCTCTCTCCCTCCCTCCCTCCGCAGATGCCGCTTCCCCGGCGGCCGGGACGGCGGCCCCCGGCACCTGCCCGGTGCTGAGCCCGGGGCTGGGGGGGGGGTCGGGGGGGGTTCCGGGGGGGTCCCCCTGAGCCCCCCGGTCATGTTCTCGGTGCAGGAGGCGCTGCCCCGGGGGGGGGGTCCCCATGAAGGAGGAGCCGCTGAGCGCGGGGCTCCCCGCCGGCCGCTGGCTGCAGGGCACCGGCATCCTGGACGCCAGCACGGCGGCGCAGAGGTAAGGGGACAGCCCGGGGACAGCTCGGGGACAGGTCGGGGACAGCCTGGGGATGGCCTGGGGACAGCCCGGGGAGAGCCCCGCAGCTCCGGGGGCTCCGGGATGGATGCAACCCGAGCTCCGTGGGGCATCCCGGGCTCCGCGGGGCATCCCGAGGTCGGCGGGTATCCCGGGCTGCACGGGAATTCCGGGGGCTGGAGGTGTCCCGGAGGATGTGGTCATCCCGGGTTTCACGGGAATTCTGAGGGCACTGGGCATTCCACGGGTTGGGGGTATTCCAGAGGCTGCGGGCATTCCCGGTTTTCCTGGGCATCCTGGGGCATTCCAGGGCTCTGGACATGCTGGGCTTCTCGGGTATCCCAGCTTCCCTGGGCATTCCAGGGGCTGTGGGTATCCCGGGGATGTGGATGTGCCGGGTTCTGTGGGCATCCCAGATTCCATGGGCATCCACAGATATCCCAAATTCCGCAGGCACCCCCCCAGGCTCCACAGATATCCCAAATTCCGCAGCCCTCCCGGGCACTGCGGGCATTCCAGGGGCTGTGGGCATCCTGGGATTTGGGAGTGTCCCGGGATCCACGGACATTCCTGGTTCCGTGGGCATTCCTGGTTCCGTGGGCATCCCAGGATATGCTCCCCCCGCTTTTTTCCTGGCATTCCTTGGGCCTCTGGATATCCCTATCCCGGTGCCCCGGGCATCCCCATGGATTTCAGCTGCCAGGAGTTTGTGCCAACGGGAATGGGATCTGTGCCCATTCCCTGTCTTTTCCAGGGGGCTCAGATCCCATTCCCGGCTTTCTCCAGGGGGCTCAGATCCCATTCCCGGCTTTCTCCAGGGGACTCAGATCCCATTCCCTGCATTCCCAGAGGGCTCAGAGCTCACCGGATCCAATTCCCTGCTTTTCTCTGGGACTCAAATCCCATTCCCTGCCTTTTCCAGGGGGCTCAAATCCCATTCCTTGCCCTCCTGGGGGGCTCAAATCCCATTCCTTGCCCTCCTGGGGGGCTCAGATCCCATTCCCTGCATTCCCAGAGGGCTCAGAGCTCTCCGGATCCCATTCCCTGCTTTTCTCTGGGACTCAAATCCCATTCCCTGCCCTCTCCAGGGGCCTCAGTGTCCCCTGTCCCTCCCTCCTGGGGTCAGTGCCACCCCTGTCCCTTGTCGTGCTCTCCCCTCTGCGGGGTTTGGGGTGTCCCTAAGGGGTCACCGAGGCCATGGTGGCTCCCTGGGATCCCCCCAAAACTTTGGGATGCTGGAAAATCTCAGGGAACGCTTCCCCCCCCCCCCTCCCCCCCCAGGGGACCCCAGCGCGGCCACCACCGCGGTGACAGCCACCCCCGGGGGGGGTGACAATGTGGAGCTGAGGGACAGCAGTGCCACGCTGTGGGGAGGGGGGAGTTGGGGGTCTCAGGGAGGTGCTGGCCTTGTCCCCGTGTCCCCAAAAACTCCCCGGGACCCCTGCAGGGGGCACAGGGACACACCCGGGGCTGGCAGCGGTGGCAGGGATGTGTCACCCAGTGGGGTCCTGGGCGGTTTGGGGTGTCCCCTCCTGCCCTCCCCGTGTCACCCTGGTGGGCGTGTGCCACCGTGCTGGCAGTGCCACGCGTGGGGACACAACCAGCGGTGTCCCCAAGGCCACCGCGATGTCCCCAAGGGGTTGGCACCGGCGTCCTGGGCTGCGGGGTGGCATCAGGACCCTCTAAACCGCCCCCTCCCGCTTGTCCCCAAGGCCACCACGATGTCCCCAAGGGGTTGGCACCGCAGTCCTGAGGTCCCTGGGTGGCCCACACGGGGTCCCCACCCGTGGGTGGCATCCGGGACCTTCTAAACCGCCCCCTTCCGCGTGTCCCCACGGCCACCGCGATGTCCCCAAGGGGTTGGCACCGAGCTCTGGGGTCCCGCTGAAGGTCCGGGGTGACCCACGCGGTGTCCCCGCCGTGGGGTGGGGTCCCCACGCCCCCCGGGAGCCGCTTTAGGGCCGTGCCCGGGGCCGCCGCTTTCCTGGAAGCGCCGGGGCCGCGGCTGCTTGGAAATGCTTGATTGCCTTTAATAATTAATTAACGCGCCGGGCGGGGCTGGCAGCGCGGGGGGGACACGGCGGGGGACAGCGGGGACAGCCAGAGCCATCCCCCGAGCGCCACCGAGGCCATTTGGGGGGCGCGAAGTGGAATTTTTGGGGCTGGAAGGAGCCGCGGACGTCGCTGTCCCGTTGTAGGCTGGGGAGGGGGGGACAGTGAGGGGACAGAGGTGTCCCCGCGGGGGTGGCACCCTGAGAGCAAAGCCACCAGCACGGGGAGGGGACAAGGGACACGCCGCGGTGTCCACGGCAGGTGTGGGGACATGATGTGAGCCGTTTGTGGTGGCCGCGTGCAGGTATTATCACCTCCCCAGGTGTGGCCCCTCGGTGTCTCTGGGGACACTTCGGGGACCCCTCGGGTGTCTCTGGGGACAGCTGGGGGCCCCTCGGGTGTCTCTGGGGACAGCTGGGGGCCCCTCGGGTGTCTCTGGGGACAGCTGGGGGCCCCTCGGGTGTCTCTGGGGACAGCTGGGGACCCCTCAGGTGTCTCTGGGGACACTTTGGGGACCCCTCGGGTGTCTCTGGGGACACTTTGGGGACCCCTCGGGTGTCTCTGGGGACAGCTGGGAACCCCTCGGGTGTCTCTGGGGACACTTTGGGGACCCCGGGGAGCAGCTGAAGGAGCTTTTCCTCTGTCACCTCACGAAGAAATGTCCCCAGAGTGTCGCCGAGGTCCCCAAGGGATGGCGCGTGGGCCCGGCTGTGGCGGGGGATGACACCGGCGACCCGCTCCGCTGCTGCCGCGGGGACACCGAGGGGACGGGCGGGGTGGGGACGCGGTGACAGTGACGGGGACGGTGCTGGAGCCATCGTCCCCGAAGTGGCTCTGCTGTCACTGTCCTGTCACTCGGGTGTCGGGGCAGGGACAGCAGCGGTGACACCGGCGAGCGGGGAGGGCTCAGGGATGTCCCCTCTGTCCCCTTCTGTCCCTCGTGTCCCCGATGCCAGGGGCAGGTGCTGGCTGTGTCCCCATCTGTGTCCCCTACCCTGGACAGGGCGGGTCCCAGGGAGGGGGTCCTGGGGACAGGATGGTGGCTTTGGGGACAAGATCCTGGGGACAGGCTGGTGGCTTTGAGGACAGCGTCTTGGGGACAGGCTGGTGGCTTTGGGGACAGGGTCCTGGGGATCTTGGGGACAGACTGGTGGCTTTGGGGATGGGGTCCTGGTGGCCCTGGGGGTCCTGGGAGCAGGTTGGTGGCTTTGGGGACAGGGTCCTGGGGACAGGTTGGTGGCCCTGAGGTCCTGGGGGTCCTGGGGGTCCTGGGGACAGTCTGGTGGCTTTAGGGACGGGGTCCTGGTGACCCTGGGGACAGGGTGCTGCAGATTTTGGGGTCAGGGCAGGGTGGGGGGGGGTTCCACAGAAGGGGTGCTGGGGGTCCCAAGGATTGGATTTTGGGATTTTGGGATTTGGGGATTTTGGGATTTTGGGATTTTGGGATTTTGGGATTTTGGGATTTTGGGGTTCTGGGAAGGGTTGCTGGGGGTCCCGGGGACATCGTGCTGGGGGTGTTGAGTTTTCGGGTGTCCCAATACTGGAGTCATGGGGATCCCCGGGATGGAGTTCTGGGGGTCCCAGTGCTGGAAATGGGGTGCTGGGGGTCTCCCGGTCCGGGGTTCTCGGGGATGGGGGTCCCCAGTGCTGGGGTGCTGGAAATGGGGTGCTGAGGGTGCCAGTGTCCCATGGAGAAGGTTTTGGGGTCCCCAGGATGGGGTTCTGGAGGATGGAGATCCCCGGGATGGGGTGCTGGGGGTTCCCGCGATGGGGTTTGGGGTGTCCCAGTCCTGGGGATCCTCGGGATGGGTTTCGGGGTCTCCCAGTCCTGAGGGTCCCCGGGATGGGGTTCGGGGTGTCCTGGTCCTCGTATTCTGGGGGTCCCTAGGATGGGGCACTGAGGGTCCCAGTCCTGGGAGTCCCCTGGACGGGGTGTTGGGGGTCCCCAACTCCGGGGTTCTCGGGGATGAGGGTCCCCAACTCCGGGATTCTTGGGGATGGGGGTCCCCAGCTCCAGGGTTTTCAGGGATGGGGGGTTCTGGTTCCGGGGTTTTCGGGGATGGGGGTCCCCAGCTCTGGGGTTCTCGGGGATGGGGGTCCCCAGGTCCGGGGTTTCTGGGGATGGGGGTCCCCAGAACGGGGGTTTTTGGGGATGGGGGTCCCCAGCTCTGGGGTTTTCAGGGATGGGGGTTCCCAGGTCCGGGATTCTTGGGGATGGGGGGTCCCCAGGTCTGGGGTTTTCAGGGATGGGGGGTTCTGGTTCCGGGGTTTTCGGGGATGGGGGTCCCCAGGTCCGGGGTTTTTGGGGATGGGGGTCCCCAGAACGGGGGTTTTTGGGGATGGGGGTCCCCAGCTCTGGGGTTCTCGGGGATGGGGGTCCCCAGGTCCGGAGTTTTTGGGGATGGGGGTCCCCAGGTCCGGGGTTTTGGGGGATGGGGGGTCCTGGTTCCGGGGTTCTCGGGGATGGGGGTCCCCAGGTCCGGTGTTTTCGGGGATGGGAGTCCCCAGCTCCGGGGTTTTCAGGGATGGGGGGGTTCCTGGTGCCGGGGTTCCGGCTGTCCCGGCTGTCCCCCACACCGTGGCCTGTCGCAGCGGAGTGTCGCTGGCCCGCGCTCACTTCGAGAAGCAGCCCCCGGCCAACCTGCGCAAATCCAACTTCTTCCACTTCGTGCTGGCCATGTACGACCGCCAGGGCCAGCCCGTGGAGGTGGAGCGCACCTGCTTCATCGACTTCGTGGAGAAGGAGCGGGTGAGAAACCCCCCAAAAAAACCCCAAAACCTCCCCAAAAGCTCCCCAAACCACCCCAAAACCCCCGCGGGGCGGGGCGGCAGCGGCTGAGGCCGGAGCGCGGCCCCAACTCATCTCATGAGGATGGGGAGGGGACACGGAGTGACCCCAGGAGGATGTGGAGGGGACGCGGAGGGGACACGGAGTGACTGCGGAGGGGACACCGAGTGACCAGGAGGGTGTGGAGGGGACATCGAGTGACCCCAGGAGGGCGCGGAGGGGACACGGAGGTGACCCCAGGAGGATGAGGAGGGGACATCGAGTGACCGGGAGGGTATAGAGGGGACACGAGGTGTCCCCAGGAGGGTGCGGAGGGGACACCGAGTGAACCCAGGAGGATGCGGAGGGGACACCGGATGACCCCAGGAGGGTGCAGAGGGGGCACCGAGTGACCAGGAGGGTGTGGAGGGGACACCGGGTGACCCCAGGAGGGCGCGGAGGGGACACGGAGTGACCCCAGGAGCATGCGGAGGGGACATGGAGTGACCAGGAGGGTGCGGAGGGGACACGGAGTGACCCCAGGAGGGTGCGGAGGGGACACCGGGTGACCACCTGAGCCCTCCCCGTTAATTTTGTCCCCACCCCTCAAGGAGCAGAACGGGGAGAAGACCAACAACGGGATCCACTACCGCCTGCAGCTGCTCTACAGCAACGGTGGGTGCGGCGTTCTGGGGGGGGCTCGGGGGGGTTTCGGGGTGTCCCCAGGGGGAGGTGACAAGCGGGGTGGCCCCTCTGGTGTCCCCGCAGGGCTCCGGACCGAGCAGGATTTGTACGTCCGGCTCATTGACTCCATGTCCAAGCAGGTACCGAGACCCCAAATCCACCCCCCACCCCAAATCCCCCACCCGCGGGGAACATCTGGATGTCGCTGCGGCCACATCTGGCCGCGGTGTCCCCCGCGCTGGGCGGGGAGGGGGTGGCGCAGGTGGCAGGGCCCGGGAGCGCCTCGCCGGTGCCACCGCGGTGTCGCCGCTGTCCCCTCGGTGTCCCCTGCAGGCCATCATTTACGAGGGGCAGGACAAGAACCCCGAGATGTGCCGGGTGCTGCTGACCCACGAGATCATGTGCAGGTGGGCTGGGGACACCCGGGGGGTGACAGGGCTGTCCCCAAGGTCCCTTTAGTGCCCGCTGAAGTGATTACAGACCCCGCGTTAATTAATGAGCCGGGCCAGCGCCGCTAATTGACCTCGCGGCAGGGGACAGGCCACTCCCTGAGTCCCCTCGGGGACACCCACTCGGGGTTGGGGACTGCGGGTGGCACTGGTGTGTCCCCCGGGGGGGACACGGAGCTCCGGGGTGGGTCCCCAACCCCTTCAGAGCCACCCGGAGGTGACAGGGACGGGTCCCCAACCCCTTCAGAGCCACTCGGGGATGACAGGGACGGGTCCCCAACCCCTTCAGAGCCACCTGAAGGTGACAGGGACGGGTCCCCAACCCCTTCAGAGCTGCCTGAAGGTGACAGGGATGGGTCCCCAACCCCTTCAGAGCCACCCGAGGGTGACAGGGACGGGTCCCCAACCCCTTCAGAGCTGCCTGAAGGTGACAGGGATGGGTCCCCAACCCCTTCAGAGCCACCCGAGGGTGACACGGAGCCCCCCTGGGTGACAGGGATGGGTCCCCAACCCCTTCGGAGCCCCCGGGACCCCCCAAATCTGTCCCCAACCCCATCTAGAGGTGGTAAAGTGACACCCCCGAGTGTCCCCTCCCTGCTGTGCCCGTCCTGGTGTCCCCTCTGTCCCCAGCCCTGAGTGACGGGGCGGTCCAAGGGTGGGACATGGGGACCTGGCGGGTCCCCCCCGGCGTTTGGGGGGTCCCTCAGCCCTCGCTGTCCCCTGATGTCACCTCCTGTCGCCGTGTCCAGCCGCTGCTGCGACAAGAAGAGCTGCGGGAACCGCAACGAGACCCCCTCGGACCCCGTCATCATCGACAGGTGCTGGGGACATCGGGGACATCGGGGACATCATCGGGGACATCGGGGACATCATCGGGGACATCGGGGACATCGGGGGACCCCCG
Source organism: Poecile atricapillus (assembly GCF_030490865.1). Lineage (NCBI taxonomy): Eukaryota > Metazoa > Chordata > Aves > Passeriformes > Paridae > Poecile > Poecile atricapillus. The sequence continues at coordinate 74,929,385 of NC_081252.1, forward strand.
ACACCTCACCGCGACCCGGGAGGGGGTGGCAGCCACCGGGGGTGTCCCCAGGGTTGGGGACACGATGCTGATGAGCCGAGGGGACAGCGCGGGGGGCTCTGGGTGTCCCCAGGGGGCGGTGACAGGTGTCCCCGCTGGTGACATCGATAATGGAGGTGGCACCGGCAGCGTTGGGGACATCCCAGGGTGGCCGTGTCCCTCTGTCCCTGTCCCCAGCGGGGTCCTCCTGCCTGTCCCGGTGTCACCTCCCTGGTGCCACCAAGCCAAGCCCGAGGAGGGGACAGGACCAGGGTCCCTTGTCACTGTCCCTGTGTCCCCTGTGTCCCCTGTGTCCCCTGTCCCACTGTCCCCACCATGGCGCTTTTGGGGTGCCCGGGGGGGGTTCCTGTGACCCCCCCCTTGGGAGGTGACACCCCCATGGTTGGTGGCAGTGTCCCAAATGTCCCAAATGTCCCAAATGTCCCAAATGTCCCAAATGTCCCAAATGTCCCTTTGTCCCCCCCTCAGCCGCAGGACTTTTAGGGGGTCACCCAAAGCTTTTTTTTGCGGGGGGTCACACAGGGCCAGGAGTGTCCCCAACATGTCACCCACCATTCCCAGCACTTTTGGGGTGTCCCCAGTCTGCCCCCAAGGGCTTTTGGGGTGTCCCCAGACCCTTCTCCCCATTCCCAGCACTTTTGGGGTGTCCCCAGTCTGCCCCCAAGGGCTTTTGGGGTGTCCCCAGACCCCTCTCCCCATTCCCAGCACTTTTGGGGTGTCTCTAACATGCCCCAAGACTTTTGGGGTGACTCCAAACCACTCCAGGACTTTCGGGGTGTTCCGCAACCTCGTGTCCCCATTCCCAAAGATTTTGGGGTATCCCCAATCGTCTGTCACCACTCCCAGAACTTTTGGGGGTGTCACCAAGTGCCAGGTGTGTCTCCAGTCCCCTGGCCCCATTCCCAGGATTTTTGGGGTGTCCCCAGTCTGCCCCCAAGGGCTTTTGGGGGGTCCCTGAGGGCCAGGAGTGTCCTTGACCTGTGTCCCTCCAGCCCCAGAACTTTTGGGGTGTCCCCAAACCCCTCTCCCCATCCCCAGCACTTTTGGGGTGACCCCAACCCGCCCCAGGATTTTTTGGGGTGTCCCCCATCCCCTCTCCTCATTGCCAAGGCATTTGGGGTGTCCCCAACACGCCCCACAGCTTTTGGGGTGTCCCAAATCCCCTCTCCTCATTCCCAGCACTTTTGGGGTGTCCCAAATCCCCTGTTCTCATTCTCAGGACTTTTGGGGTGTCCCCAACCTGTCCCACATCTTTTGGGCTGTCCCCAAATCCCCTGTTCCCATTCCCAGGACTTTTGGGGTGTCCCCCATCCCCTCTCCCAATCCCCAGCACTTTTGGGCTGTCCCCCACCCCCGTGTCCCCAGTCCCCATCACTTTTGGGGTGTCCCCGAGCTGCCCCAGGAAATTTTTGGGGTGTCCCAAATCCCCTCTCCCCATTCCCAGGACTTTTGGGGTGACCCAAACCTCCCCCAGACTTCTTTGCGGTGTTCCAAATCCCCTCTCCTCATTCCCAGGACTTTTGGGGTATCCCAAATCCCCTGTCCCCATCCACAGGACTTTTGGGGTGACCTCAACCCGTCCCACACCTTTTGGGGTGTCCCCAATCCCCTCTCCCCATTCCCATCACTTTTGGGGTGTCCCCAACCCGCCCCAGGACTTTTTGGGGTGTCCCCAATCCCCTCTCCCCATCCCCATCACTTTTTGGGGTGTCCCCAACCTCCCCCATCACTTTTGGGGTGTCCCAAATCCCCTGTCCCCATCCACAGGACTTTTGGGGTGACCTCAACCCACCCCACAGCTTTTGGGGTGTCCCCCATCCCCTCTCCCCATCCCCATCACTTTTGGGGTGTCCCCAACCTCCCCCAGGACTTTTGGGCTGTTCCCCATCCCCGTGTCCCCATCCCCATCACTTTTGGGGTGACCTCAACCCTCCCCACACCTTTTGGGGTGTCCCCAATCCCCTCTACCCATCCCCATCACTTTTGGGGTGTCCCCAACCCGCCCCAGGACTTTTTGGGGTGTCCCCAATCCCCTCTCCCCATCCCCATCACTTTTGGGGTGTCCCCAATCCCCCTCCTCATTCCGAAGGTATTTGGGGTGTCCCCAAAGCCCGTGTCCCCATCCCCATCACTTTTGGGGTGTCCCCAACCTCCCCCATCACTTTTGGGCTGTTCCCCATCCCCATGTCCCCATCCCCATCACTTTTGGGATGTCCCCAACCTTCCCCAGAACGTTTAGGCTGCCCCCCACGCCCGTGTCCCCATCCCCATCACTTTTGGGGTGTCCCCAACCTCCCCCATGATTTCTGGGCTGCCCCCCACGCCCGTGTCCCCATCCCCATCACTTTTGGGGTGTCCCCAACCTCTCCCATCACTTTTGGGGTGTCCCCAACCTCTCCCATCACTTTTGGGGTGTCCCCGAGCCGCCCCAGGATTTTCTGGCCTGTCCCCAAACCCCGTGCCCCCATCCCCATCACTTTTGGGGTGTCCCCAACCTCTCCCAGCACTTTTGGGGTGTCCCCAACCTCCCCCAGGACTTTTGGGCTGTCCCCCACCCCCGTGTCCCCATCCCCATCACTTTTGGGGTGACCTTAACCCACCCCACAGCTTTTGGGGTGTCCCCAAACCCCGTGCCCCCATCCCCATCACTTTTGGGGTGTCCCCAACCTCCCCCATCACTTTTGGGCTGTCCCCCACGCCCGTGTCCCCATCCCCATCACTTTTGGGGGGTCAGGCAGGGCCAGGCGTGTCCCCAGCCCCCCCCGGGAGCCCCCCCCGTGTCCCCGTGTCCCCCCCCGGGCCAGCCCCGCTGGTTTGAGAGCGCGCTAAGTGCCCCTCTCGCGGCGTTAATCAAATTACCCGGCAGCGAAAATTGACGCTTCTCATTAATTAGCCACGATTATGCTAATTGCGCATTCAAATTTATGCGCCGCGAGCAGAAGGTGCTCGGCAGCGGCGCCGGGCATTTGCATATTCAATGGTAATTAGCGATGCTAATTAATGCGCCGGCCCCGTATTTTTAACTCGCGGGGGTTCAGCCCCAGCTCCCCCCCCCCCCCAGCCTGGGGCAGGGATTTAGGGGGGATTTGGGGTTTTTTTTGGGGGGGGTTTGGGGTACCCTCCCCGGCCGCGCTGTCCCGGGGATGGCGGGACCGCTTTCCCGGCGTTTTCCCGGCGTTTTCCAGGCGTTTTCCAGGAGTTTTCCAGCTCCTTCCTTGCCCTGATTACCACCCGCGGGGCGGGAATGGGATTATGGGATTGTGGGGAACGGGGGGACCCCCCCCTTTTCCTGTGTTGTCCCATAGGGTGGGACCCCCTTTCTATGGGGTCGGGACCCCCTCGGTGTGGGATCTCCTTTTTGTGGGATCCCCTTTTTGTGGGATTCCCCTTTTCCGTGGGGTTCCTGAAATGAGACCCTTTTTTTGTGGGATCTTCTTTTTGTGGGATCTCCCTTTTTGTGGGATCTCCCGTTTTGTGGGGTCCCCCTTTTCCATGAGACCCCTTTTTATGGGATCCCCCTTTCCATGAGGAGCCCCTCGCTGTAGGATCCCCCTTTTCCATGGGATCCTCTAAATGAGACTCCCTTTTTGTGGGATCCCCTTTTTGTGGGATCCCCTTTTTGTGGGATCTCCCTTTTTGTGGGATCCCCTTTTTCCATGGGATCCTCTCTCCCTATGACCCCTCCCTCCACGGGATCCTATAAATGAGACCCCTTTTTTTTGGGATCCTCCTCTTTTTTGGGATCCCCCTTTTTTTGGGATCCCCCTTTTTTTGGGATCCCCCTTTTTTTGCGATCCCCCCTTTTTTGGGATTCCCCCTTTTTTTTGGATCACCCTTTTTGTGGGATCCCCCCTTTTTTTTTGGGATCCCCCTTTTTCCACGGAGAGCCCCTCGCCGTCGGACCCCCCCATCCCATGGGATCCTCTCTCCTTGTGCCCCCCACTTTCCATGGGATCTACTTTTTGTGGGATCCCCCTTTCCGTGGGATCCCCTTTCTGTGGGATCCCCTTTCCCCGTGACCCCTTTTCTCTGGGATCCCCTCTCCGTGGGGCCCCCTTTTTATGGGATCCCTTTTCCCTGGGATCCCCTTTCCATGGGATCCCCTCATCCATGGGATCCCTGTGGGATGGGACCTCCTTTCCCCAGAATCCCCTTTTTCCATGAGATCCCCTTTTTTGTGGGATCCCCTTTTTGTGGCATCCCATTTTTTTGTGGGATCCCCTCACCCACAGGACCCCTTTTCTGCGGGATCCCTTTCCATGGGATCCCCCTTTCCATGTAACCCCTTTCTCTGTGGGATCCATGGGATCCTTTTTTACCCTGGGATCCCCTTTCTGTGGGATCCTCTCTCCCTGAGACCCCTTTTCCATAGGATCCCCTTTTTTTCTGGGATCCCCATTCTCTGGGACCCCCTTTCGTGGGATCCCCTTTCCTTGGAACCCCTTTTTTGTGGGATCCCCTTTTTTGTGGGATCCCCTTTTTTGTGGGATCCCTTTCCCTGGGACCCCATTTCCATGGGATCCCCATTCTCTGGGACCCTCATTTTTGGGATCCCCTTTTTTGGGATCCCCTTACCAAGTAACCCCTTTATGTGGAATCCCCTTTTTGTGGGATCCCCCTTCCCTGTGACCCCTTTTTTGGGGTGGATCCCCCTTTTTGGGATCCCCTTTCCATGTAACCCCTTTTTTGTGGGATCCTTATTTGGGATCCCCTTTATTTGGGATCCCCTTCCCAAGTAACCCCTTTATGTGGGATCCCCCTTCCCTGGGATCCCCCTCCGTGTCCCCCCAGCCTGATCCAGGGGTGACCCCGCTCGGGGTCCCCTGGGTGTCCCCAAACCCCGTGTGACCCCAGGGATGGGCCCGGGGGTCCCAACATTCCCAGGGGTCCTGGTGTTGGATGGGGAGGGACACTGGGATGGGGACATTGGGATGGGGACAGGGATGGGGACATTGGGATGGGGACACTGGGATGGGACATTGGGATGGGGACAGGGATGGGGACATTGGGATGGGGACACTGGGATGGGGACATTGGGATGGGGACAGGGATGGGGACATTGGGATGGGGACACTGGGATGGGACATTGGGATGGGGACAGGGATGGGGACATTGGGATGGGGACACTGGGATGGGACATTGGGATGGGGACAGGGATGGGGACATTGGGATGGGGACACTGGGATGGGACATTGGGATGGGGACAGGGTGGCATCATGGGATGGGGACACTGGGATGGGACATTGGGATGGGGACACTGGGATGGGACATTGGGATGGGGACACTGGGATGGGGACACTGGGATGGGAATTGGGATGGGGACAGGGTGGCATCATGGGATGGGGACACTGGGATGGGACATTGGGATCAGGACACTGGGATGGGACATTGGGATGGGGACAGGGTGGCATCATGGGATGGGGACATTGGGATGGGGACATTAGGATGGGGACACTGAGATGGGGATATTGGGATTGGGACAGGGTGGGAGACTGGGATGGGGACACAGGGATGGGACATTGGGATGGGGACACTGAGATGGGGACACTGGTATGGGGACAGGGTGGGGACACTGAGATGGGGACACTGGTATGGGGACAGGGTGGGGACACTGGGATGGGGACACCGGGATGGGACATTGGAATGGGGACATTAAGATGGGGACACTGGGATGAGGACAGGGTGGGACATTGGGATGGGGACAGGGCAGGACAGGAGGGGACACTGAGATGGGGACAAGGTGGGACACTGGGATGGGGACACTGGGATTTGGGACAGGGATGGGGACACTGAGATGGGGACAGGGTGGGACACTGAGATGGGGACAAGGTGGGACACTGGGATGGGGACACTGGGATTTGGGACAGGGATGGGGACAAGGATGGGGACATTGGGATGGGATGGGGACCCTGGGATGGGGACAGGGTGGTGTCATGTGATGGGGACAGGAGGGGACACTGGGATGGGATGGGACCGTGGGATTGGGACAGGGTGGCACAATGGGGTGGGGACAGAGTGGGACAGGAAGGGACAGAAGGATGGGGACACTGGGATGAGGACATTGGGGTGGGGACACTGAGATGGGGACATTGGGATGGGGACACTGAGATGGGGACATTGGGATGGGGACAGAGAGGGACACTGAGATTGGGACACTGAGATGCGGACAGGATGGGGACACTGGGATGGGACATTGGGATGGGGACACTGGGATGGGGACAGGGATGGGGACACTGGGATGAGGACAGGGTGGGACATTGGGATGGGGACATTGGGATAGTGACAGAGAGGGACACTGGGATGGGGACACTGAGATGGGGAAAGGATGGGGACACTGAGATGGGAACAGTGATGGGGACACTGGGATGGCAACAGAAAGTGACAGAAAGATTGGGGACACCTGCATGGGGACAAAACCACACACCAGGAATGGGGAGGGGACAGCACGGGGACACATTTTTGTCGTCCCCCCCCCCTTTTTTTTTTTCTCCCCCCCTTATCCCAGGTTTTTCCTCAAGTTTTTCCTCAAGTGCAACCAGAACTGCCTGAAAAATGCCGGGAACCCGCGGGACATGCGGCGCTTCCAGGTGACACTTGGGGACATCGCAATGAGGGTGGGACCCTAAAAAAGGGGTGCAGGCGACCCCAAAAGGATTTCCCAAAGGGGTCGAGGGGAACTGGGGACTCGATTCCCCCCGTTCGGGGGGAATCGAGTCCCCAGTTTCCCTCGACCCCTTTGAAAATCCCAAATCCACCCTCACCCTATTAAAAAAAAACCCCAAATCCGCCCTGAAAACCCCAAAATCTCCGCCCCTCCTCCCCCCTCCCCGGTCGCAGCTGGGTCCTGGCCCCCCCCGAGGTTCATCAGGGCTCGGTAACGAGATGTTAATTATGACATTTCGGTGATTAACGACCCCATTTGCATCGCGGCATCGGCGGCGGGAGAGCGGCGGGGGGAAAAAGGGGAAAGGGGGGGGGGGGGAGTTGTGGGATTGGGGGGGCTGGGAATGGGGTGGGGGGGTTCCCTTTTAGGGGATGGGCGGCTCTAAAGGGGGTTTGGGGTCTTCTGGGGGAGCTGGGGGGGTCCCTGAGGGGGTGACCCTAAAAGGGGGTTGGGGGCTCCTTGGGGGGGGGAAGCCTTGGGGGAATTTGGGGGGTGCTGGGGGTGGCCCTAAAAGGGGTTTGGGGTCTCCTTGGGGGGGCTGAGGGTGGTCTAAGGGGCTTTGGGGTGCCCTGGGAGCATTTAGGGGACTGGGGGTGACTCTAAAATGGGTTTGGAGTCTCCCTGGGGAAATTTGGGGGGGTGGGGTGACCCTAAAAGGGATTTGGGGTCTCCCTGGAGGGCTGGGGGGTGGCTCTAAGGGGTTTTGGGGTACCCTGGGAGCATTTAGGGGACCGGGGGTGACCCTAAAATGGGTTTGGGGGCTCCTTGTGGGAGTTTGAGGGGGAGCCTTGGGGAAATTTGGGGGGCTGGGGGTGACCCTAAAGGGGATTTGGGGTCTCCTTGGGGGAGTTTGGGGAGGGGAGCCTTGGGGAAATTTGGGGGGCTGGGGGTGGCCCTAAAAGGGGTTTGGGGTCTCCTTGGGGGGGCTGGGCGTGGCTCTAAGGGGTTTTGGGGTGCCCTGGGGACACCTGGGAGACTGGGGGTGACACTGAAAGGGGTTTGGGGTCCCCTTGGTGGGGCTGGAGGTGGCCCTAAGGGGTTTTGGGGACACCTGGGGGACTGGGGATGACCCTAAAAGGGGTTTGGGGTCTCCTTGGAAGGGTTGGGAGGGGTCCCTGGAGGAGTCTCAGGGGGGTTTGGGGTCTCTTGTGGGGCTGGGCTGGGGCTGGGGGTGGCCCTGAAAGGGGTTTGGGGTCCCCTGGAGGGGTCTGGGGTGGCCCTGAAAGGGGTTTGGGGTCCCCTGGGAGGGTCTGGGTGTCCCCTGAGTGTCCTGGAGGAAGGGACTTGGGCAATCTGGGGGGGCTGGTGACCCCAGGCTGTGGGGGCCACCCTCGGGCCACCCCTGTGGGGACACCACAGCTGGCCCCTCCTGCGGTGTGACAGGGCTGTGACAGGGATGGGGACATTGTGGGGACATCGTGGGGACACCACACACAGTGTCCCTGTGGTGTAACAGGGCAGGGGACATTGTGGGGACACTGTGGGGACATTGTGGGGACACCACACACAGTGTCCCTGCAGTGTGACAGAGCAGTGGACACTGTGGGGACATTGTGGGGACACCATGGGGATGTCATGGGGACACCATGGAGACACCACACACAGTGTCCCTGCGGTGTGACAGGGCAGGGGACATCATGGGGACACCACACACAGTGTCCCTGCAGTGTGACAGAGCAGGGGACATCGTGGGGACACTGTGGGGATGTCATGGGGACACCATGGAGACACCACACACAGTGTCCCTGTGGTGTGACAGGGCAGGGGACACCGTGGGGACACCGTGGGGACACGACGGGGACACCATGGAGACACCACACACAGCATCCCTGCCCTGTGACCGAGCAGGGGACACCGTGGGGACACCATGGCGATGTCATGGGGACACCACACAGTGTCCCTGTGGTGTGACCGAGCAGGGGACACCGTGGGGACACCACGGGGTGACCGTGTCCCTTGTCCCCCACAGGTGGTGGTGTCCACCACGGTGCACGTGGACGGCCACGTCCTGGCCGTGTCCGACAACATGTTCGTCCACAACAACTCCAAGCACGGCCGGCGCGCCCGGCGCCTCGACCCTTCCGAAGGTCAGGGGACACCTGGGGACATCTTGGGGACATCCTGGGGACCTGCCATGGGACCCTCCAAGCCTGGCCTGGCATCCCCAGGGCGATCCCTGTGTCCCCACCCTGCTGTCCCCAAGTGTCCGTGCCCATCCATGTTGGGTGTCCATGGGTGCCTCCCCCTCCGTGTCACCGTGGCCACCTGGGGATGTCTTGGGGACATCTTGGGGACATCTTGGGGACGTGCCATGGGACCCTCCAAGCCTGGCCTGGCATCCCCACCCTGTGTCCCCACCCTGTTGTCCCCAATGTCTGGTGGGCCCATCCATGGGTGTCCCTGTTTGTCCCCACCTGTGTCACTGTGGTCACATGGGCGTGTGCCCGGCCGTGTCCCTGTGGCCACCTGTGATTGTCCCCATCTGTGTCCATATGTCTGTCCCCTGTTTTGTCCCTGTGGCCACTTATGTGTCCCCACCCATGTCCTGATGTCCCTGTGTCACCTGTGTCCCACCCCAGCCATGTCCATGTCCCCATGTCCCCATGCCTGTTCCAGTCCATGTCCCCGTGTCCCCATCCATGTCCCCATGTCCCCATGCCTGTCCCCATGTCCCCATCCATGTCCCCATCCATGTCCCCATGCCTGTTCCAGTCCATGTCCCCATGTCCCCATGCCTGTTTGAGTACATGTCCCCATGTCCCCATCCATGTCCCCATGCCTGTCCCCTCTTCCCTGACCCCACCCCATCGCCCCCAAGTGCTCCCCACCCCTCCATGTCCCCACCATGGCTGTCCCTGTCCCTTCCATGTCCCCACCATGGCTGTCCTTGTCCCTCCATGTTCCCACCCTGGCTGTCTGTGTCCCCACCATGGCTGTCCCTGTCCCCTCCAATCCCGTCGTGTCCCCACCATGGCTGTCCCTGTCCCCTCCATGTCCCCTCCATGGCTGTCCCTGTCCCCTCCATGTCCCCTCCATGGCTGTCCCTGTCCCTCCCTGTCCCCACCATGACTGTCCCTGTCCCCTCCCTGTCCCCAGCATGGCTGTCCCTGTCCCCTCATGTCCCCACCATGGCTGTCCCTGTCCCTCCATGTCCCCTCCATGCCTGTCCCTGTCCCCTCCCTGTCCCCACCATGGCTGTCCCTGTCCCCCCCATGTCCCCACCATGGCTGTCCCTGTCCCCCCCATGTCCCCACCATGGCTGTCCCTGTCCCCTCCGTGTCCCCAGCATGGCTGTCCCTGTCCCCTCATGTCCCTATCATGGCTGTCCCTGTCCCCAGCATGCCTGTCCCTGTCCCCTCTGTGTCCCCACCATGGCTGTCCCTGTCCCCTCTGTGTCCCCACCATGGCTGTCCCTGTCCCCTCTGTGTCCCCACCATGGCTGTCCCTGTCCCCTCTGTGTCCCCACCATGGCTGTCCCTGTCCCCTCCTGTCCCCTCCATGTCCCCACCATGGCTCTCCCTGTCCCTCCATGTCCCCACCCTGGATGTCTGTGTCCCCACCATGGCTGTCCCTGTCCCCTCCAACCTCTCCATGGCTGTCCCTGTCCCCTCCAACCTCTCCATGGCTGTCCCTGTCCCCTCCAACCTCTCCATGGCTGTCCCTGTCCCCTCCAACCTCTCCATGGCTGTCCCTGTCCCCTCCATGTCCCCACCATGGCTGTCCCTGTCCCCACCATGGCTGTCCCTGTCCCCTCCTGTCCCCTCCATGTCCCCACCACGGCTGTCCTTGTCCCCACCATGGCTGTCCCTGTCCCCTCCCGTCCCTTCCATGTCCCCATCATGGCTGTCCCTGTCCCTTCCATGTCCCCACCCTGGCTGTCTGTGTCCCCACCATGGCTGTCCCTGTCCCCTCCAGCAGCCACCCCCTGCATCAAGGCCATCAGCCCCAGCGAGGGTTGGACCACGGGCGGTGCCACCGTCATCGTCATCGGCGACAACTTCTTCGATGGCCTCCAGGTGCTCTTCGGCACCGTGCTGGTGTGGAGCGAGGTACGGGGACGGGCCCGGCGGTGGCCTGGGGACAGCTCGGGGACACCGCTGAGGCCGCGTGTCCCCTCGCCCGCAGCTCATCACCCCCCACGCCATCCGCGTGCAGACCCCCCCCCCGCCACATCCCGGGGGTCGTGGAGGTGACGCTGTCCTACAAGGCCAAGCACTTCTGCAAGGGCGCCCCGGGACGCTTCGTCTACACCGGTGAGGGGACACCGGGAGTGGTGCGGGGACACCGGGAATGGGGTGGGGACACCGGGAGAGGGGTGGGGACACTGCGAGTGGGACATCCGGGATTGGGGTGGGGACATCGGGAGTGGGGTGGGGACACCGCGAGTGGCGCGGGGACACCGGGAATGGGATGGGGACACTGGGATTGGGGTGGGGACACCGGGAGCGGGGTGGGGACACCGGGAGTGGGGTGGGGACACTGCGAGTGGGACATCCGGGATTGGGGTGGGGACACCGCGAGCGGCGTGGGGACACCGGGACTGGGAACATTTGGTTTGGTGTGGGGACACCGCGAGCGGTGTGGGGACATCGGGATTGGGATGGAGACACCGGGAGTGGGACATCCGGGATTGGAGTAGGGACACCGGGAGCGGGATGGGGATACTGGGATTGGGGTGGGGACAGCGGGAGTGGAGCGGGGACATCGGGAGTGGGGTGGGGACACTGGGAGCAGGGTGGGGACACCGCAAGTGGGACATCCGGGAGTGGGGTGGGGACACCTGGGAGCGGGATGGGGACACCGGGAATGGGGTGGGGACATCGGGATTGGGATGGGGACACCGCGAGCGAGACATCCGCGATTGGGGTGGGGACACCTGGGAGCGGGGTGGGGACACTGGGATTGGAGTGGGGACTCAGGGAGCGGAGTGGGGACATTTGGTTTGGGGTGGGGACAGCGGGGTTGGGGTGGGGACATCCTGGAATTGGGATGGGGACACCGGGATTGGGGTGTGGACATCGGGGATTGGGATGGGGCCATGGGGGTTGGGGTAAGGACATCCTGAAGCAGGGATGGGGACATCGGGGAATGGGAAGGGGACAGCCGGGAATGGGACGGAGACCACTAGGATTGGGATAGAGACGCTCAGGAGTGGGATGGGGACATCTGGGAGTGGGGTGGAGACATCCTAGAATTGGGATGGGGACAGCTGGGACCCTGCCACACACTCATGCGATGGGGACCCAGATCCCCGGGAAGGGGACCCAGACCTTTGGGACAATGGCACAGGCCCCCGGGAAGGGGACAGAGCCCTTGTGACAATGACCCAGACAGCCGGGCCAGTGCTCCAGCCCCTCGGGACAATGTCCCAGCCCCCGGGGAGGGGACAGTGACCCGGCGGTGTCCCCTGTCCCCAGCCCTGAACGAGCCCACCATCGATTACGGCTTCCAGCGGCTGCAGAAGGTGATCCCGCGGCACCCCGGGGACCCCGAGCGCCTGCCCAAGGTAGGGGACAGGGACAACCCCTGACAGGGACACGGGGACATCTCCGGGGGACACGGGGACACGCCCAGGGGACACCCCCGGGGCACACAGGGACACACCCGGGGGACAGGGACACCCCCAGGGGACACCCCCGGGGCACACAAGGACATCCCCTGGGGACACGGGGACACCCCCGGGGGGCACAGGGACATCCCCGGGGGACACGGGGACACCCCTGGGGGGCACAGGGACACCCTCAGGGGACAGGGACACCCCCAGAGGACATGGGGACACCCCCAGGGGACACCCCCGGGGGGCACAGGGACATCCCCGGGGGACAGGGACACCCCCAGAGGACACGGGGACACCCCCCGGGGACACGGGGACACCCCCAGGGGATGGGGACACTCTCAGGGGACACAGGGACGCCCTCAGGGGACACCCCTGGGGGACGGGGACACCCTCGGGAGACACAGGGACACCCCCAGGGAACAGCCCCGGGGGACAGGGACACCGGCAGGGGACACAGGGACATCCCCGGGGGACAGGGGGACACTCTTGGGGGACACAGGACACCCCCGGGGGACAGGAGGACACCCTCACGGGACAGGGACACCCCCGGGGCACACAGGGATATCCCCGGGGGACATGGGGACACCCCCGGGGGACACAAGGATTCCCTGGCAGCGCCCCAGGATGGGGATAGGGGTGACAATTCTTGTGTCCCCCGGGGTCGTTGGAGACACAGAATGGGGGGGTTGGGGACACGGGGGGGACACGGGGGGGACACGGGGGGTCACTGGGGACTCGGGAGGTCACTGGGGACACAGAATGGGGGGTTGGGGACACAAGGGGGACACTGGGCTGTCATGGGGGGGATCAGGGGTGACCATGGGAGGGACACAGGGGGTCACTGGGGACACAGAATGGGGGGGTCAGGGGGGACATGAGGGCCATAGGGGGCGGGCTGGGGGTGCAGCCCCCCCCCCGACCCCCCTGTCCCCTGCCCTGTCCCCTGCCCTGTCCCCTCGCTGTCCCCAGGAGGTGCTGCTGAAGCGCGCGGCCGACCTGGTGGAGGCGCTTTATGGGGTCCCCCACAGCAACCAGGTGTGCGGGGACCCCCCTGGGACCCCCGAGACCCCCCCAAGGCCCCCTTGGGACCCCCTGGGACCCCCTGGGACCCCCCTGGGACCCCCCTGGGACCCCCCGGGACCCCCCTGGGACCCCCTTGGGACCCCCTACCCTGGGACCCCTCCACTCTGGGAACCCCTGGGATCCCCTTGGGACTCCCTGGGACCCCCCCCCGGGACCCCCCTGGGACCCCCTCGGGTTTTCCCACCGCCACCGTGGGTGGCCCAGGAGGTGACACCAGCTGGGACAGTCACAGCCACCCTCGGCCCATCCCAGAGTGACCCCACGGGCTCTGTGGGTGGCGGGGTGACAGTGAGGGTGACACCGAGGGTGACACCGAGGGTGGCATCGAGGGTGACACCGAGGGGTGGCACTGGCAGGGCACCGTCGAGTGGTGACAGTGACAGGTGACACTTTAGGGTGACGCTGTGCTGGAGGGTGACACTGTGGGGTGGCACTGAGATGTGACACTGAAGGGTGACACCAAGGAGTTACTCTGTGGGGTGACAATGGGGTGACACTGGGGTGACATCAGGGGTTTAATTTGTGGGGTGACACTGGGGTGACACTGTGGGGTGACTCTCTGGGGTGACACTATGGGGTGACACTGTGGGGTGACACCAAGGAGTTACTCTGTGGGGTGACAATGGGGTGACACTGGGGTGACATCAGGGGTTTAATTTGTGGGGTGACACTGGGGTGACACTGTGGGGTGACTCTCTGGGGTGACACTATGGGGTGACACTGTGGGGTGACAATGAGGTGACACCAAGGAGTTACTGTGTGGGGTGACAATGGGGTGACACTGGGGTGACATCAGGGGTTTAATTTGTGGGGTGACAATGGGGTGACACTGTGGGGTGACTGTGGGGTGACAATGGGGTGACACTGGGGCGTGACACCAAGGAGTTACTCTGTGGGGTGACAATGGGGTAACTCTCTGGGGTGACACTGTGGGGTGACACTGTGGGGTGATACTGTGGGGTGACACCAAGGAGTTACTCTGAGGGGTGACAATGGGGTGACACTGTGGGGTGACACTGTGGGGTGATACTGTGGGGTGACACTGTGGGGTGACACTGTGGGGTGACACCAAGGAGTTACTCTGTGGGGTGACAATGGGGTGACACTGTGGGGTGACGCTGTGGGGTGACACCAAGGAGTTACTCTGAGGGGTGACACTGTGAGGTGACACTGGGGTGACTCTGTGGGGTGACAATGAGGTGACACCAAGGAGTTACTATGTGGGGTGACAATGGGGTGACACTGGGGGGTGACACCAAGGAGTTACTCTGTGGGGTGATGCTCTGGGGTGACACTGTGGGGTGACGCTCCGGGGGTGACACTGTGGGGTGCCACCAAGGGCTTTCTCTGTGGGGTGGCACCATGCAGGAGGGTGACACTGTGGGGTGCCACCACGAGGTGACACTGAGGGGTGCCACCAAGCAGTGCCGCCCTCGCTCGGTGACACCGCCGCCGTGTCCCCAGGACGTGCTGCTGAAGCGGGCGGCTGACGTGGCCGAGGCGCTCTACAGTGTCCCCAGGGCCCCCGCGCATGTCACTGTCCCCTCCTTCGGCGGGGGACAGCTCGGCCTCGCCATGGGCGACTCCCCGCAGGGCTCCGAACAAGGTGCGAGGTGGCCTCGGGGCGGCGGGAAGGTTGTTGTCCCCTCCCCGCCTGGTGGCACCTGTCCCTGTCCCCTCAGGGCTGTGACCGAGGTGGCCTCGGGGTGGCGGGAGAGTTTTTGTCCCCTCCCCAGGAGGTGCCACCTGTCCCCTCAGGTCTCCCCAAAAAGTGCGCGGTGGCCTCGGGGGGTTGTGTCCCCTCCGCCACCATGTCGCTGTCCCCTCTGGGCTGTGACCAAAGCGCGCGGTGGCCTCGGGGCGGGGCTGAGGGGGGTCCGGAGAGCCTTTGTCCCCTCCTCAGGCGGTGCCACCGTGTCGCTGTCCCCGCAGGGTTCTCGCGCAGCCCCGGGACGCCCCCGGCGCGGGGGTTCGGCCCCCCGGGCTCGGCCCCCCAGCAGGGCTTTGCCGGGGCCACCGGTGGCTTCGGCGGGGCCACCATGGCCGGGCTGGGGGTCCCCGGGTCCCCTCCGAGCTTCCTGAACGGCTCCACCGCCACCTCCCCCTACGCCAGTGAGTGACACTGCTGGGGACACTGGTGGGGGGGGGGACACGAGTTCGTGGGGGGGCCCTGGGGGGGTCCCCAAATCCGTGTGACTGCTCTGGGGGGTCCTGAAGTCATGACGGGTCCTTGGGGGTCCCCAAAGTCATGGTGGGGTCGCTGGGGGTCCCCAGAGTGATGTGGCAGCTCTGGAGTGTCCCCAAAGCCATCACTGAGGGTGAGAGAGGGAGCGAGGGTGGGACAGCCCTGCCCCTGCTCCTGTCCTTGTCCCCAGCCCTGTCCTGGCCCATCGGTGTCATTGTCCCCATCCCTGCCTCTCTCCCTGTCCCCATCCTTGTCCCCATCCCTGTGCCTGTCCCTGTCCCTATCCCGTCCTCATCCCTGTCCCCATCCCTGCCTCTCTCCCTGTCCCCATCCTTGTCCCTTTCCTTGTCCTGGCCCTGTCCTCATCCCTGTCCCCTTACCTGTCCCGTCCCTGTCCCCATCCCCACTCCTGTTTGTCCCTGTCCCTGTCCTGGCTCTGTCCCCATCCCTATCCCTGTCCCTGTCCCTGTCCCTGTCCCTGTCCCTGTCCCTGTCCCTGTCCCTGTCCCCATCCCCGCCTCTCTCCCTGTCCCCATCCTTGTCCCTTTCCTTGTCCTGGCCCTGTCCTCATGCCTGTCCCCTTCCCTGTCCCGTCCCTGTCCCCACCCCCACTCCTGTTTGTCCCTGTCCCTGTCCTGGCTCTGTCCCCATCCCTGTCCCTGTCCCTGTCCCTGTCCCTGTCCCTGTCCCTGTCCCTGTCCCTGTTCCTGTTCCTGCCTCTCTCCCTGTCCTCTCCCCTGTCCCGTCCCTGTCCCCATCCCCACTCCTGTTTGTCCCTGTCCTGGCTCTGTCCCCATCCCCGTCCCCTGGCGGTGTCCCCCGTCCCCAGCCGAGCCGTGTGTGGCTGTCCCCTCAGTCCTGCCCGCCAGTCCCCCGCTGGGCGCCTCGTCTGTCACCGTCACCTCGGGCCCGGGCACGGCCACCCCTCCCGGTGGCTTCTCCTTCTCTCCGGTGACGATGATCTCGGCCGTGAAGCAGAAGAGCGCCTTCGCCCCCGTGCTGCGGCCACAGGGCTCCCCCCCGCCCGCCTGCGCCAGCGCCCTGCAAGGTCAGACTGTCCCCAGGGCCACCAAGGCCACCAAGGCCACCGTGGTCTCTGACACCCAGTCCCCGGTGGCTCGTGCGCCGTGGAGGGTCCCCGGTGTCACCAAGCTCCCGTTCATGGGAATGGTTGGGCCTGCCCTGTGCCACACCCTTGTGCCTCATCCCTGGTGTCCCCAGTGTCCCCAAGGTCCCTGGCATCTGTCCCCAGTGTCCCCAGTGTCCCCAAGGTCCCTGACATCTGTCCCCAGTGTCCCCCAGTGTCCCCAGGGTCCCCAGGATCCCTAACATCTGTCCCCAGTGTCCCCCAGTGCCCCCAGGGTCCCCAGTGTCCCCAAGGTTCCTGGCATCTGTCCCCAGTGTCCCCAGTGTCCCCAAGGTCCCTGACATCTGTCCCCAGTGTCCCCAGGGTCCTCAGTGTCCCCAGTGTCCCCAAGGTCATTGACATCTGTCCCCAGTGTCCCCAGTGTCCCCAGGGTCCTCAGTGTCCCCAGAGTCCCCAAGGTCCCTGACATCTGTCCCCAGTGTCCCCAGTGTCCCCAAGGTCCCTGACATCTGTCCCCAGTGTCCCCAGGGTCCTCAGTGTCCCCAGTGTCCCCAAGGTCATTGACATCTGTCCCCAGTGTCCCCAGTGTCCCCAGGGTCCTCAGTGTCCCCAGAGTCCCCAAGGTCCCTGACATCTGTCCCCAGTGTCCCCAGTGTCCCCAAGGTCCCTGACATCTGTCCCCAGTGTCCCCAGTGTCCCCAAGGTCCCTGACATCTGTCCCCAGTGTCCCCAGGGTCCTCAGTGTCCCCAGTGTCCCCAAGGTCATTGACATCTGTCCCCAGTGTCCCCAGTGTCCCCAGGGTCCTCAGTGTCCCCAGAGTCCCCAAGGTCCCTGACATCTGTCCCCAGTGTCCCCAGTGTCCCCAAGGTCCCTGACATCTGTCCCCAGTGTCCCCAGTGTCCCCAGTATTCCCATGTCCCCAAGGTCCCTGACATCTGTCCCCAGGTGGCCCCAGCCCCTTGGAGGGTCCCCGGTGTCACCGTGTCCCTTGCACCTTTCTGGTCAGGGCTCTGCTCTGTGCCACCCCTGTCCCTGTCCACCGGTGTCCCCAGTGTCCCCAGGGTCCCTGACATCTGTCCCTGGGTGGCCCTGCCCCACAGAGGGACCTGGCTGTCACTGTGACCCCTGTACCGCCCACAGGCATGGCTGGAGCTGCCCTGTGCCACGCTGGCACCTGTCCCCTCCGTGTCCCCAGTGTCCCCGAGGTCCCCGGTGTCCCCAGCACCCACCCCGAGTCCCCCTGCCCCACTGAGGGTCCCCGATGTCACCGCGCTCCTGCCTGATGTCCCTGCCCGTGTGACACCCATTGTCCCATGCCACCCTTGTCCCCGGTGTCCTTGGTGTCCCCTCCTGACGCTGTCCCTGTCCTGCCCAGACCCGGCTTTCGAGGACTCGGACAAATTCCACGCTCCGGCGCGGCCGCTCCAGGGATTGGCCTATTCCTAAGGACGGCGTGTCCGGAGGGGCTCCGGACCCCCCATCCCACCGGGACAGGAGCGGGGACAAGGATTGGGGACATCCCTGTCCCCTGTGCCCACCCCTCGCCTCCCCTCAGTGCTGGGATGGCTCCGGAGCAGCCACGCGGAGCGGGATGAGGGGACATCCCCCTGATGTCCCCACCCGGGTGACCCCGGCCTGGCCCGGCTGAGGGGGGACTTGGGGAAATCCTGGAATGAGCCAAAATTCCTGGGTTTGGCCTCGGGAAGAGGCGGAGAGAGCCGGGAATGGGGGGCAGTGGAGGGCGCGGGATGGAGGTGCCGGGATGGGCGGGAGGGGTGATCCAAGGTGGGATGGAAGCTCCAGAAAAGGATGGATGGTCCAAGGTGGGATGGATGTTCCAAGGTGGGATGGAAGCTCCAGAAAAGGATGGATGTTCCAAAGTGGGATGGAAGCTCCAGAAAAGGATGGATGATACAAGGTGGGATGGATGCTCTGGGATGGGATGGAAGCTCCAGGATGGGCTGGATGATCCAAAGTGGAACAGATGATCCAAGGTGGGATGGATGTTCTAAGATGGGATGGAAGCTCCAAGGTGGGAAGGATGTTCCAAGGTGGGATGGATGCTCTGGAATAGGATGGATGATCGAGGTGGGATGGAAGCTCCAAGGTGGGGTGGAAGCTCTAGAAAAAGGTGGATGATCCAAGGTGGGATAGATGATCCAGGAAGGATGGATGCTCTGGAATAGGATGGATGATCCAAGGTGGGACAGACAATCCAAAGTGGGATGGATGCTCCAGGGTGGGACAGATGATCCAAGGTGGGACGGATGATCCAGGTAGGATAGAAGCCCCAGATGGGAAGGATACTCCAGATGGGAAGGATACTCCAGGATGGGAAGGATGTTCTATGGAAGCTCTGGAAAAAGATGGCTGCTCTAGGATGGGGGGTGGATGATCCAGGATGGGAGGGATGATCCAATGTGGGATGGATGCTCCAGAATAGGGTGGATAATTGGAGTTGGCGGGATGACCCAAGGTGGGATGGAAGCTCCAGGGTGGGATGGAAGCTCCAGGTGGGATGGATGACCCAAGGTGGGATGGATGATCCAGAATAGGGTGGATACTCGGGGTTGAAGGGATGATCCAGAATGGGATGGATGCTCCAGAAAAAAGATGGATATTGAGGACTAGAGGGATGATCCAGGGAAAGATGGATGTGCCTGGGCAGGGGGAATGAACTGGGGATGGATGGATGATGGATGGATGATGGATGGATGGATGGATGATGGATGGATGATGGATGGATGATGGATGGATGATGGATGGATGATGGATGGATGGATGGATGATGGATGGATGATGGATGGATGGATGATGGATGATGGATGGATGATGGATGGATGATGGATGGATGATGGATGATGGATGGATGGATGGATGGATGATGGATGGATGATGGATGGATGGATGATGGATGATGGATGATGGATGATGGATGATGGATGGATGATGGATGGATGATGGATGGATGGATGATGGATGGATGATGGATGATGGATGATGGATGATGGATGGATGATGGATGATGGATGGATGATGGATGATGGATGATGGATGATGGATGGATGATGGATGGATGGATGGATGATGGATGGATGGATGGATGGATGATGGATGGATGATGGATGATGGATGATGGATGATGGATGGATGATGGATGGATGGATGGATGATGGATGGATGATGGATGGATGGACAGATGGATGATGGATGATGGATGGATGATGGATGATGGATGGATGATGGATGATGGATGGATGGATGATGGATGGATGATGGATGATGGATGATGGATGGATGATGGATGGATGGATGGATGATGGATGGATGATGGATGGATGATGGATGGATGATGGATGGATGATGGATGGATGATGGATGGATGATGGATGATGGATGGATGATGGATGATGGATGATGGATGGATGATGGATGATGGATGATGGATGATGGATGATGGATGGATGGATGATGGATGGATGATGGATGGATGATGGATGATGGATGATGGATGGATGGATGATGGATGATGGATGGATGATGGATGATGGATGGATGATGGATGGATGATGGATGATGGATGGATGGATGGATGATGGATGGATGATGGATGATGGATGGATGATGGATGGATGGATGATGGATGGATGGATGATGGATGATGGATGATGGATGGATGGATGATGGATGATGGATGGATGATGGATGGATGATGGATGGATGATGGATGATGGATGGATGGATGATGGATGATGGATGGATGATGGATGATGGATGGATGATGGATGGATGATGGATGGATGATGGATGGATGATGGATGATGGATGGATGATGGATGGATGATGGATGATGGATGATGGATGGATGATGGATGGATGATGGATGGATGATGGATGATGGATGATGGATGGATGATGGATGGATGGATGGATGTTGGATGATGGATGATGGATGGATGATGGATGGATGGATGATGGATGGATGATGGATGGATGATGGATGAATGATGGATGGATGATGGATGATGGATGGATGATGGATGGATGATGGATGGATGGATGATGGATGGATGATGGATGGATGATGGATGGATGATGGATGGATGGATGGATGATGGATGATGGATGGATGATGGATGATGGATGGATGGATGATGGATGGATGATGGATGATGGATGGATGGATGGATGGATGATGGATGGATGGATGGATGATGGATGGATGATGGATGGATGATGGATGGATGGATGGATGATGGATGATGGATGATGGATGATGGATGGATGATGGATGGATGATGGATGGATGGATGGATATTCCAAGGCAGGAGGGATGATCTGGGACAGGATGGATGCTCCCAGGAGAGATGGATAGTCCAAGGTGGGATGGATATTCCAGGTGGGATGGATATTCCAGGTGGGATGGATATTCCAGGTGGGATGGATACCCCAGGACAGGCCGGATGCTCCGGTGGGACCCGGCTCCCCTCACCTTTCCCGGCTCTCTCCCCACTCCACATCCGGAGCTTCACCCACAATTCCAGAATCCAGTCCCAGAATCCTGGATCTCTGTGATTCCCAGAATCCCAGATCCTGGATCTCTGCCTGTCCGGGATCAGGATCCTGGTGCCACCTGGGGTGGGGGAGCACCGCAGTCCCTGTCCCCTGCCATTAATTATCGCCATTATTATCAATATTAATTATCAGAATTATTTTGACCACAGGGCGGGGGGAGGTCCCTGGGTGTCCCTGGGTGTCCCTGGGTGTCCCTGTCCCCTCCCCCAGCCGGGAATTTTGTACATAAAACGGGAAGAATTCCCAACAATTCCCCCTTTTCCCCCCCTCGGGGGTGGCTCGTGTCCCTCCCCTCCGTGTCTGTCCCCTCTCGGTGTCACCGCGTGTCTCCCCCGCACCGGGCTGGGGGGTGACCCTTGGGGACAATGTCCCCCTCGCGGAGGTGGCGCAGGGCGTGGCCGGGGGCCCGAATGGGAATTAAAGACCTCTTGGAAAAGCCGCGACTCCCGGGATTTGTCACCCCCGGGATGGTGACACCGGTGTCACCCCGCTGTCCCCACGGTGGTGATGTCCCCACCCCCAGCCTCGGGAATCCCGGGAATGCTCCAGGCCCCTGCCCCGTGTCCCCTCCCCGCCCCCGGCCACCCCCGGTCCCCTCCAGCTGCGGTGTCACCTCCTGTCACCTCCCCCCCGCCCCCGCGCGCCGGGATGAGCGCAGGAGGAGCTGGAATTAATTGCGTTAATCAAGAAAGGTTAATGAGGAGGTGGCGGTGCCAGCGCGGGGGGGGAGGTGGCACAGCTGGCAGCGGCACGGGGACGGCGACACGGGGCGGGGACACCGAGCGGCGACACGGGGGTGGCAGCGCGGCTGGGGACACCGCGTGACCCCCGTGGGGACGGGGGTGACACCGTGACCGGCCGGGGGTGGTGGCACCGTGTGCGCGTGTGGCACGGGGGGTGGGGACATGTGGTGGGGACAGTCCCGGGTGTTGGGGACACACAGATGGCACACGGGGACTTGGAGATGGTGGGGACATGGTGGGGATGTGCTCATGTTGGGGACAGGCGGTGACACGCATGGCACTTGTCATGGGGACACTCAAGTGGTGGGAACTTGTCCAGGTGTTGGGGACACACGCGTGACGCGCTGTGGGGACACGCTCAGGACTTGGGGACAGTCACGTGTGGTGGGGACACACACAGGTGTTGGGGACACACGTGGCACACATTGAGGGGACACACGTGTGGCATGCATTGAGGGGACGCACACAGGTGTTGGGGACACACACAGGTGTTGGGGACACACAGGTGTTGGGGACACAAGTGGCACACATTGAGGGGACACACAGGTGGCACACATTGAGGGGACACACAGGTGGCATGTGTTGGGGACACGCTTAGGTGGTGGGGACAGTCACAGGTGCTGGGGACACGCTCAGGTGGTGGGTGGGGACATGCCATGGGGACACTGCCAGGTGTTGGGGACATGCAGGTAGCACAGGTGGTGGTGACAGGCTCAGGTGTTGGGGACACACAGGTGGCACACGTTGAGGGGACAGTCCCAGGTGTTGGGATCATGCAGGTGGCACATGTTGAGGGGACACTCCTAGATGTTGGGGACATTCACAGGTGGGGACATGCATGTGGTACAGGTGTTGGGGACACGCTCAGATGTTGGGGACACGCATGTGGCATGTGCCATGGAGACAGTCCCAGGTGTTGGGGACAGTCACAGGTGGCACGTGCCATAGGGACACTGCCAGGTGTTGGGGAAACGCAGGTGGCACATGCCGTGGGGACACTGCCAGGTGTTGGGGACATCTCAGGGGACCGGCCATGGGAACACCCGTGCTTGGGGACACTTACAGGGCTTGGGGACATGCAGCTGGCACTGGGATTGGGGACACTCACAGGGTTTGGGGACACACACTGGGATTGGGGACATGAACTGGGATTGGGGACACACCTGGCACCGGGACTGGGGACATGCACTGGGATTGGGGACACTCACAGGGATTGGGGACACGCAGCTGGCACCAGGATTGGGGACACGCTCCGGGATTGGGGACACACACCTGGCACTAGGAGTGGGGACACACACCAGGACTGGGGACACGCAGCTTGCACCGGGATTGGGGACACTCACAGGGTTTGGGGACACACACTGGGACTGGGGACATGAACTGGGATTGGGGACACGCAGCTGGCACTGGGATTGGGGACACACACCAGGACTGGGGACACACACCAGGATTGGGGACACTCACAGGGATTGGGGACACACACTGGGACTGGGGACATGCTCTGGGATTGGGGACACACACCTGGCACTGGGATTGGGGACACTCTGGGATTGGGGACACACACCTGGCACTGGGATTTGGAACATGCTCTGCTGGCCCTTCCCATTCCCATGGGAGACCTCGACTTTCACCTCTCCCAAATCCCAAATTTCCCCCAAATCCTCCAGGTCCTGGGTTTGGGGTTGTGGCCCATCCTGGGATTTGGGGCTGGGGAAAATGGGAAGGGATAAACCCAGAGAAGGAAAAATGGGAATGGGATAAACCCAAGGAGGGAAAACGGGAATGGGGTTGGATAAACCCAAAAAAGGAAAAATGGGAATGGGATAAATCCAAGGAGGAAAAAGGGGAATGGGGTTGGATAAACCCAAGGAGGGAAAACCAGGAATGGGATAAACCCAAGGAGGGAAAATGGAAATGGGGTTGGATAAACCCAAGGAGGAAAAAGGGGAATGGGGTTGGATAAACCCAGAGAAGGAAAAACGGGAATGGGATAAACGCAAGGAGGAAAAATGGGAATGGGGTTGGATAAACCCAAAGAGGGAAAACAGGAATGGGGTTGGATAAACCCCAAGAGGGAAAAGCGGGAATGGGATAAACCCAAGGAGGGAAAGTGGGAATGGGGTCGGATAAACACCAAGAGGGAAAAGCAGGAATGGGATAAACCCGAGGAAGGAAAACAGGAATGGGGTCAGATAAACCCCAAGAGGGGAAAGCGGGAATGAGGGGATGGGATCAGGGGGAAATCAGGGAAAAGGGGGATCCGGATCCCATCCCAGTTTGGGGTGGGATCTCCCGGAGCCGCTTCCTGGGAAGGGCCAGGGCTGGAAAGAATTCCCAAAAATAGCCGGGGGCGGGGCCATTCCCAGCTGTTCCCACCGGGAATGCGAATCCCATAAAGGGGGGTGGGGACCCTGAAATCCCCCTGGGAACACAAAAAGGGACCTGGGAACCCCAAATCCCCATCCCAGCGAAAACTGAGGGAATGGGGATCCCAAAATTTCCTCCCTAGGGACAATTGGGGCTGTAGGGACCCTAAAATCCCTCTGATGTCCCCAAAGGGGGATGGGGACCCCAAAATTCCCACTTTGGGGAACAATGGGGGGAGTTGGGAACCCCAAAATCCCTCCCGATGTCACCAAAGTGGGGGTGAGGACCCCAAAATTCCTGATTTGGGAAAAATGTGGGAGTTGGGAACCCCAAAATCCCTCTGATGTCCCCAAAAGGGGATGGGAACCCCAAAATTCCCTTTCTGGGAACAATGGGGGGGCGGGAACCCCAAAATTCCCGCTCTGGGGACAATTTGGGGCTGTAGGGACCCCAAAATCCCTCCGATGTCACCAAAGGAGGGGGTGAGGACCCCAAAATTCCCGCTTTGGAGACAATGTGGGGGTGGGAACCTCAAAATTCCAGCTTTGGGGACAATGGGGGGCTGCAGGGACCCCAAAACCCCTCCCGATGTCCCCAAAGCAGGGGATGAGGACCCCAAAATTCCCTTCCTGGGAACAATGGGAGGGTGGGAACCCCAAAATCCCTCCGATGTCGCCAAAGAGGGGGGTGAGGACCCCAAAATTCCCGCTTTGGGGACAATGTGGGGGTGGGAACCCCAAAATTCCCGCTTTGGGGACAATTTGGGGCTGCAGGGACCCCAAAATCCCTCCAATGTCCCCAAAGGAAGGGGGTGAGGACCCCAAAATTCCCTTCCTGGGAACAATGGGAGGGTGGGAACCCCAAAATCCCTCCGATGTCACGAAAGAGGGGGGTGAGGACCCCAAAATTCCCGCTTTGGGGACAATTTGGGGCTGCAGGGACCCCAAAATCCCTCCAGATATCCCCAAGGGAGGGGGTGAGGACCCCAAAATTCCCACTTTGGGGACAATTTGGGGTTGTAGGGACCCCAAAATCCCTCCCGATGTCCCCGAGGGAGGGAGTGAAGATCCCAAAATTCCCGCTTTGGTGACAATGGGGGAGTTGGGGACCCCAAAATTCCCTTCTGGGGACACTGAAGGAATGGGGTCCCCAAAATTCCCGCTTTGGTGACAATGTGGGGGTGGGAACCCCAAAATCCCTCCGATGTCCCCAAAGAGGGGGGTGAGGACCCCAAAATTCCCGTTTTGGGGACGATTTGGGGCTGCAGGGACCCCAAAACCCCTCCCGATGTCCCCAAGGGGGGGGTGGCGCTCCAACCCCGCCCCTCCCCCACTCCCGGGGCCGGGTCCCTTTAAGGGAGGCGGAGCCCAGTGGGGGGGAGGGGGGGGAAATCCCGGGATTTTTTTTTTTTGGGAAGCGGTGGGGGGGGATGCAGAGGGGTGGGGGAGGGGACGATGCTCCGCGTCTTCGTCCTGCGGGCCGAAAATGTCCTCACAGGCGACAGCGACATCAGCGACACCTACTGCTCCTCCACATTCCAAGGTGGGAAAGCTCCCGAGGGGGACAAAAAAAAAAACGGGATTTGGGAAAATTTTGGGGGAATTTTGAGTGGGGGGGGAGGGAGAAATCGGCCACGCCCGGTCCTAAAAGTTGGGATGGGGCTGGAAGGGCTGCGGGTCCCCCCCGCTACCCCTGTCCCCGTTTTTGGTGTCCCCTCCCCATTCCAAAGTGTGAATTCCTCCGGAGGGAACAGGAAAAAAAAAAAAACCAACGGGATTTGGGAGAATTTTGGGGGATTTGAAGGGGATTTTGGCCGCCCTGAAGGTTAGGATGGGGTTGGCAGCGCCGCCGCTCCTCGCTGTCGCCGTTGTCGCCGCCACCCCCTTTGGTGTCCCCTCCCTATTCCAGAAACTCCAGAGGAGAGGGGGGGAAAGAAATTTAAAAAAATCGGGATTTAGAGGAATTTTGGGGTTTTTTTGGAAGGAATTTTGGCCCGAAAAGTTGGGATGGGGTTGGAAGAGCCGCGGGTCCTCGCTGGTGGCACTTGGGGACCCCCCTAAAGCCCCCCCCGCTCCCCCGAGCGGCGCCCGGGATATTTTGGGATTTTCCGTGCGGGAGGGGCGAGGGGGGACGATCCCAAATTTGGGAATAACGGGAATCGTGTCCCTTTCCCGGGGTCCTTTCGCGGTGTCACCGCTGGGGGACAAAAGTGACATTGAGGGGGGACGACAAAGGGCGGTGACGTCACGGCTTGGTTGGGATGTTTTTATTTTTGGGAAAAGCGGGATTTGTTATTTTTGGGATATCCTGGGTGAGGGAGCGCTCCTGGTTTTTCATGGAATTCTGCCGGTGTGGGTGTGGCGTTCCCGGTGTTCTGCTGGTGCCGCTCATCCCGAATTCCCAGGTTTTTGGGAGTTTGGCGTTCCCGGGATTGCGGCATTCCCGAATCCTGGCATCGCTGGGCTGGCGCCTTGTAGGATCCCGAAATTCCCGGGGATTTTTTTTCCCTATCCCTGGGGTTCCCAGCATTCCCAAATCCCGGGGTTTGGGGGATCTTTGGGGTTCCCAGCATTCCCAAATCCCAGCCCTGAGATGTTCTTGGGGTTCCCAGAATTCCTGGATCCCGATGTTTTGATTTCTCCTCCCTGGGAACTGTGGGATCCCTGGATCCCTGGATATTTATTCCCAGCATTCCCAAATCCCGGGGTTTGGGCTTCCTGGGGGTTTCCAGCATTCCCGGGATCCGATCATTCCCCATCCCTGGGATTTGCAGCATTCCCAGATCCCGGTGCTGGGTCATCCTCAGGCCTTGGAGCATCCCTGAATCCCAGGGATTTCTTCCCGATCCCTGAGGCTCCCAGCATTCCCAAATCCCAGTGCCAGCTTATCCCTGGGGTTTCCAGAATTCCTGAATTCCCGATGATTTAATTCCCCATCCTTGGGAATTGGGGGATCCCCGGATCCCAGGGATTTCTTCTCCATCCCCGGGGTTCACGGCATTCCCAAATCCCGGTGTTTGGGCATCCTGGATATTCCCAGCATTCCTGGCTCCCAAGGATTTCATTTCCCACCTTCTGATTCCCTGGATCCGGTGATTGATTCCCCATCCCCGGGATTTGCGGATTCCCTGGATCCCGGTCCTGGGGTATCCTTGGAACTTGGAGCATCCCTGAATCCCAGGGATTTATTCCCGATCCCTGAGTTTCCCAGCATTCTCAAATCCCGGTTTTGGAGTTTTCCCGGATTCGGGACGGTGTTTGGCCACCCTCGGGTTTTCCAGCATTCCTGGAATCCCAGGGATTTATTCCCCATCCCTGCGTTTCCCAGCATTCCCAAATCCCTGGGAATTCCAACCTCCCCGAATCCCAGGGATTTATTCCCAACTCCCGCCCTTCCCATCTCCCCCCCAATCCCAGCTCTCCTTCCCACCATCCCGGTTTTTTCCCAGCCTCTCCAGGGGCGTTCCCACGCCGGGAAGGGCTGGACCGGGAAAAGGGGGTGGGAATGGGAGATGGGAGCGGATCCTTATCCCGGCTTTCCCGATCCCGGCTTTCCCCATCCCGGCTTTCCCGATCCCGGCCATGCTCCGCTGCCTCCTCCAAAGGGCTTCCCAACTTCCCAACCTGGAAAAGCGGGATAAACAAAGCGATCCCGTGGCCAGCCTGACATTCCGAGGTGAGGGAATCCCGATTTTTTTTTTTATTCAGTATTTTTTTGGGGGGAAGGAAGAGGGGTTTGGAATATTTTTTCCCGCTTTGGAAGCAGCTCCCAGGAAAATTTGGGATCTGGGAAGCTCCTAAATCCTTGGAAAATCCTTCCCTTTGCCGCTTTTATCTCCCTGATCCCAAAGTTTTTAAATCCACTCTGGGATATCCCCGGGAATTCCGTCCCTTTAAATCCTTGGATTATGGATGGGGATGGATGCGAATAATCCCGCACGGAGCGGGGGTTATCCCATTCCCGAGGAATGGATTTCCAGGGAAAACGGAGGGGTTTGCACTCCCAAAATTCAGGATGGCGCCGCCCTGGGATTTTCCTGGAGTTCGAAAAAAATGGGGACAAAAATCCCATTTTTAACAAAAATGAAGGAAAAGGCCGAGCGGCTCCCGATCCAGGTTTTCCGTTTGGAATGGGGGTGCTGCCGATCCCATTCCCACCGGGATCCTTCTGGAGAATCACAGCAGCTCCGTCTTCCATGGAATCCTCATCCAGGGCAATTCCAGGGCTCTGAATCCCGGGGGAAAAAACCCCAAAAATCAGGAATGGGATGGGAATAAATCTCTGGATGAGGAAAATCAGCGGGATGAGTTTTCCGTATTCCCAGAGCCGGGAAGGTCGGCTCTTCCCAATCCCAAACAGGGAAGGAGTCGCTGAGCGGTGCGAAAAGAGCAGAAAACCGGGAATATTTGGAATATCCCGGAGTCTCCCGGGATTTGAGTCACCTCCATTGTTTGGCTTTTTCCTTTTCCTCTTCCCGCGGGGGTCCCTCCCTTGGGATGCGGCGACATTCCAGGAGGGATGAGGGGGGCGTGGCTCTGGCAAGGGGGTGGGGAGGGATGGAGAATTCCCAGGACTGGGAATGTGGGATTTGGGGGAATCCCGGGATTCCCCATCATGCGGCTTTTTTGGGGAAACTGAGGTACAACCCCGAGGTTTGGGAAAGGAGGGAATTTGGGATCTCCCCTGGCTCTTCCTGCCCACCCCGAATTCCCAATCCCTGGAAACCTTTGGATGCTCCTGGGGAAACTGAGGCACAGCAAGGAAGGGGTTCCATGGGATTTTCCAGAGCGTTTTCCATCCTGGAAGTGTTGGGGCTCCAAGGGGGATCCCGGATCCAATCTCTGCATTCCCAGCCCTGCTTGGGAACAGGGAATGGGGCTGGATCCTGATCCTGGGAATTGTGGGAATCCCTGGAAGCTCAGCCACCCCTGGGAGCAGAGAATGGGATTCAACAATTTTCCTAGGAATTCTTGGAAGTTCAGCTTCAGCTGGGAGCAGGGAATGGAGCCTGATCCTGGGAATTGTGGGAATCCCTGGAAGCTCAGCCCCAGAATTTCATTCCGGGATCCTGATCCCTGGGAAGCTCCCGATCCCCAGGAAGATCCCAATCCCGGTTTTTCTCCTTCCAGGTGTCAAGAAGAGGACAAAGGTCATCAAGAACAACGTCAATCCTGTCTGGAATGAGGTGAGAATTCCCAATCCCTGGATTTCATCCCGGTTCCCAAAAAACGGCCCCGAGCTCAGGGGATTCCCTGGAGCTTCCTCCCCACGGAAAATTCGGGATCGTTCCCTGTCTGCTCCAGAATTCCAGGCAGAATTCCAATCTCTTCCCCTTCCATCAAGATCTTATACAGATTTACAAAGAAATTTACATCTTTACAAGAAATTTCTATGGAATGGGAATTTTTCCAGCACCTTTTCCCTTCCAACCCTGTCCTTGTGCTCCCATGGGCCAAAATTCCAAAAAAAAAAAAAAAAAAAATAGGGAACTTGGTGGGAAAACGGGCACGGATTTGGGGCCAGAACAGCTCCTGGGATCTGCTCCTTCCCGGCAATCCATGGCCAAGGAAAACTTTTTCCCAAGGCAACTTTTCCCGGTGGATTTGCCGGGAAATTTGACTTTGGGAACACCGTGGTTCCGAAGGGTTTTGAGATTTGGGTTTTCCACTTCCAGGTGCTGATCCCGACCTCTCCCTCTCCTTTTTTCCCCAGGGATTCGAGTGGGATCTGAAGGGAATCCCGCTGGATCCCGATGCCGAGCTCACCGTGGTGGTCAAGGACCATGAAACCGTGGGAAGAAACAGGTGGGAAAAAATTCCAGAGCCGGACACCATCCCCTCTCCCTATTCCCAATCCCGGGGTTCACCCGGCTCTTCCCGGACTCCGCGGATTCCCGCTGTGGGAGCGGGGGAGGCCGTGGGAGGCCGGAGCCGCATTTTTGGGCCTCCTCGCTCGGAATCCGAGGGGAAATTCCAGCGTTGGAAGGTCGGGAATACACAGGGGGTCGTTGTCTGGGGATGGACACTTCGGACACTTGGCCGGGATTTGGGAAGCGCTGCCAAGATCATTCCCAAGGCGCCGGCAGTGCCGGGAAGGGCGGTGGGAGCGGAGCCTCCGGTTTCCTTCCTCCGGCTGATCCCGGTGCCCCCCATTCCAGGAGTTCCCCATGGATCGGGGGCTCCTGCTGGGTGAGGAATGCCGGGATTCCGGTGATTCCAGGCCTTTCCCGGCTCTGCAGGGTGCGAGAGCTGCTTGGAAAAGGGGAAAAACAGAGGAAGGGATTTATTTTTAGGGATAGGAGCTTGGGAGTGAGGCCCGGGCAGGAAGGATCCCGATTCCAGGGCTGGAGCTGAGGCTGGAATTGCTGCCGGGCTGAAATCCAAAGGAGCTGGAATTTGGGGCTGCTCCAACTGCTGGGTGCCCATAAATAGCCACGGGAAAACGGGAGGAGGGTCCTGGATCCTGGAGCAGGAAGATTCCGGCTGACACCTCCCACTGTCCCAGGCAGATCCAACCCGGCCTTGGGCATTCCCAGGGATCCAGGGGCAGCCCCAGCAAATCTGGGAATTGCAGAATCCCAGGCAGGAATTCCTTGCCAAGATCCCAGCCCAATCTCCCCTTTCCCTTGGGAAGCCATTCCCTGGCTCCTGTCCCTGCAGCCCTTGGCCCCAGTCCCTCTCCAGCTCTCCTGGAGCCCCTGCAGGGACTCTCAGCATTCCCGGGATTTCTCCCTTCTCCAGGGGAACATTCCCAGCTCTCCCAGCCTGGCTCCATCTCCGTGGCCTCCTCTGGACTCCCATCCGTGGCTCAGGAATGGTTCGGATGCCCTTGGATCAGCCCTGAGCCCTCTCCCTGTTTCCCGCAGGTTTTTGGGAGAATCCCGGGTGCCGCTCCGGGATGTTCTGGGCACTCCCAGCCTGGCGGCCTCGTTCAGCCTCCCCCTGCTGGACTCGCGCAAGGAGAGCACCGGGGTGAGGGCCTGGCGACCAGTGTGGACCAGTTTGGGCTCCCAGTTTGGACCAGTTTGGGACCAATTTGGAACACTTGGGGCTCCCAGTTTGGGACCGGTTGTGGCTCCCAGTCTGGGACCAGTTTGGGGCCGGTTGGGGTTCCCAGTTTGGACCAGTTGGAGCTCCTGGTTTGGGACCGGTTGTGGCTCCCAGTTTGGGTCCATTTTTAACCAGTTTGGGACCAGTTGGGGCTCCCAGTTTGGACCAGTTGGGGCTCCCAGTTTGGACCAGTGTTGGCTCCCAGTTTGGACCAGTTGGGGTTTCCAGTTTGAGACCAGTTGGGGCTCCCATTTTGGGACCAGTATGAGCCATGGCAAACCAATTGTGGCTCCCAGTTTGGACCATTTGTGGCTCCCAGTTTGGGACCAGTTTGGGGCCAGTTGGGGTTCCCAGTTTGGACCAGTTGGAGCTCCTGGTTTGGGACCGGTTGTGGTTCCCATTTTGGGTCCATTTTTAACCAGTTTGGGACCAGTTGGGGCTCCCAGTTTGGACCAGTGTTGGCTCCCAGTTTGGACCAGTTTGGGTTTCCAGTTTGAGATCAGTTGGGGCTCCCAGTTTGAGACCGGTATGAGCCATGGCAAACCAATTGTGGCTCCCAGTTTGGACCATTTGTGGCTCCCAGTTTGGGACCAGTTTGGGGCCAGTTGGGGTTCCCAGTTTGGACCAGTTGGAGCTCCTGGTTTGGGACCAGTTGTGGTTCCCATTTTGGGTCCATTTTTAACCAGTTTGGGACCAGTTGGGGCTCC
This sequence comes from Poecile atricapillus, assembly GCF_030490865.1. Taxonomy (NCBI): domain Eukaryota; kingdom Metazoa; phylum Chordata; class Aves; order Passeriformes; family Paridae; genus Poecile; species Poecile atricapillus. The sequence continues at coordinate 74,961,442 of NC_081252.1, forward strand.
CAGTTTGGACCAGTGTTGGCTCCCAGTTTGGACCAGTTTGGGTTTCCAGTTTGAGATCAGTTGGGGCTCCCAGTTTGAGACCGGTATGAGCCATGGCAAACCAATTGTGGCTCCCAGTTTGGACCAGCTGGGGCTCCCAGTTTGGGCTCCCAGTTTGGGACCAGTTTGGACTCCCAGTTTGGGCTCCCAGTTTGGACCAGTTTGGGCTCCCAGTTTGGACCAGTTGGGGTTCCCAGTTTGGGACCAGCCTGAATCCCTTCTGTCCCAGTCTGATCCCAGTTTGAATCCCTTCCCTCCCAGTTAAATCCCAGTCTGAATCCTTTCCCGCCCAGTTCAATCCCAGTCTGAGCCTGTCCCTCCCAGTTTGATCCCAGCTCTCCCATCCCGGCCTCTCTAACACTCATTCCCTGTTTTCCAGGCTTCCCTGTTCCTGCAGGTGTCCTACATCCCCCCTCCGGGCGCTATCCCGCTTTTCCCACCTCCGGCCCCTCCGGAGCCGGCCCCGGCTGCTGCCGAGCTGGACACGGTCACCGGTAACCGCAACCCCTTCCCATCCCGGATTTTGGAGTCCAAACCCATTCCCAAATCCCACATTTCCCTTCTTCTGCCGGGCAGAGACGGCCGGAGAGGAGGACACGGAAGATCCGGAGGCCACGGGGGACACGGAGCCCTCGGCATCCTCGGGAGCACCGGGCTCGGAGCCGCCCTCATTCCCAAAGAAACCGCCCGGGAATCACATCCATGGGGTGAAGAGGAGGAGGAGGAGGAGCTCTCCCCAAAAACTGTTATCCAACAAACCACAGGACTTCCAGGTGGGATGAGCTGTTCCCATAAAATCGTGGAGGTTGTCCTGGAGATTCCTTGTCCTCCATCCTGTGGGATGATCCTGGTGATTCCTTGTCCTCTGTCCCATCCCAAATCCCAGTGATTCCCTGTTTTCCATCCCATCCCATCCCATCCCATCCCATCCCATCCCATCCCATCCCATCCCATCCCATCCCATCCCATCCCATCCCATCCCATCCCATCCCATCCCATCCCATCCCATCCCATCCCATCCCATCCCATCCCATCCCATCCCATCCCATCCCATCCCATCCCATCCCATCCCATCCCATCCCATCCCATGGATCCCATCCCATCCCATCCCATCCCATGGATCCCATCCCATCCCATCCCATCCCATGGATCCCATCCCATCCCATCCCATCCCATGGATCCCATCCCATCCCATCCCATCCCATCCCATCCCATCCCATCCCATCCCATCCCATCCCATCCCATCCCATCCCATCCCATCCCATCCCATCCCATCCCATCCCATCCCATCCCATCCCATCCCATCCCATCCCATCCCATGGATCCCATCCCATCCCATCCCATCCCATGGATCCCATCCCATCCCATCCCATCCCATGGATCCCATCCCATCCCATCCCATCCCATCCCATCCCATCCCATCCCATCCCATCCCATCCCGTCTCCCGATGATTCCCTGTTTTCCACCCATGGGATGATCCCGGTGATTCCCATCCTGATGATTCCTCGTTCTCCATCCCATGGGATCATCCCAGTGATTCCTTGTCCTCTATCCCATGGGATGATCTCAGTGATTCCCTGTCCTCCACCCCATAGGATGATCCCGGTGATTCCCATCCCGCTAATTCCCTCTTCTCCATCCCATCCCAGATCCTGGTGATTCCCTGTCCTCCATCCCATGGGATGATCCCAGTGTTTCCCATCCTGATGATTCCTCATTCTCCATCCCGTGGGATGATCCCGGTGATTCCCATCCCGCTAATTCCCTCTCCTCCATCCCATCCCAGATCCGGGTGAGGGTCATCGAGGCCCGGCAGCTTCCCGGGATCCAGATCCGGCCGGTGGTGAAGGTGACGGTGGCCGGACAAACGCGGAGAACGCGGATCCGGAAAGGGAACAGCCCCTTCTTCGATGAGGTCAGCGGGAATTCCCGCTCCAACGATTCCTGGGAGAGGCCGGGATGTGGGAATGAGCTCCAGGGGGAAAACTGGGATAACTCATCCTCATCCCGGTTTTCCACAGACCTTTTTCTTCAATGTTTTCGACTCCCCATCGGAACTGTTCGATGCTCCCATTTTCCTCACGGTGAGTGTTGGGAAAACCTGGAATTCTCCCCTTTCCAGGGAAAAATCCCCTGTTCACCAGGATCCCCCATCCTGGCAGGATTTGGGTCGGATTCCCCGTTTTCCCTCATTTTCAGGTCGTGGATTCTCGATCATTTCGCACGGATTCGGTGATCGGGGAATTCCGGGTAAGACCAGATCCTCTTTTCCCGGAGTTTCCCGCTCCGGATAAATTCTGGAATCTCCTTTTCCTTTAATCCCGCAGATGGATGTGGAGACCGTTTACTCCGAGCCAAGTGAGCCTCGGGAAACTCCTTCATTTTTTTCGGGAAATGCCCCCACACATCCCAACTCTTCCCTAGAGGAACCCCGTATCCACGATCCTGGAATCCCGGAATGGTTTGGGTGGGAAGGAACTTTCTGGATCATCCGGTTCCATCCAGGGAAAAAATCCCATCCAGCCTGGACACTTCCAGGGATGGAGCATCCACAGCTTCTCTGGGAATTCCAAAAAAAAACCCCTCCCTCTTCCCCGGTCCCTTTCTTTGGAAAGGAACTGAAATATTCCCTTATCCCATTCCATGATTTTCACCCAGGAGCATCCCTGACCTCCCTGCACATCCGGGGACTAATTCCCGGTTTCCCACGTTTTCCCGCAGAACACGCTTTCCGCAGGAAGTGGTTGCTCCTCTCGGATCCGGAGGATTTTTCCGTGGGAGCCAAGGGATACCTGAAGGTCAGCGCCTGCGTGCTGGGGCCTGGAGACGAAGCTCCCGTGAGTATTCCAGCTGGGAATGGGGGGATATTCCAACCCTGGGATATTCCAGCCCTGGGATATTCCAGCCCTGGGATATTCCAGCCCTGGGATATTCCAGCCCTGGGATATTCCAGCTCTGGGATATTCCAGTCCTGGGGTATTCCAGCCCTGGGATATTCCAGTCCTGGGGTATTCCAGCCCTGGGATATTCCAGCCCTGGGATATTCCAGCCCTGGGATATTCCAGCCCTGGGGCATTCCAGTCCTGGGATATTCCAGTCCTGGGATATTTCAACCCTGGGATATTCCAGCCCTGGGATATTCCAGTCCTGGGATATTCCAGCTCTGGGATATTCCAGCTCTGGGGCATTCCAGTCCTGGGATATTCCAGCTCTGGGATATTCCAGCTCTGGGATATTCCAGCCCTGGGATATTCCAGTCCTGGGATATTCCAGCTCTGGGATATTCCAGCCCTGGGATATTCCAGCCCTGGGATATTCCAACTCTGGGATATTCCAGCCCTGGGATATTCCAGCCCTGGGGCATTCCAGTCCTGGGGCATTCCAGTCCTGGGATATTCCAGCCAAAATCCACCAATCCCCACAACCATTCCCAAGGAAGCCACAGCTTGGATCTTTCCCATTTTGAGGGAAAAGTGCTGCATTTTCTCATGGAATCATGGAATGGTTTGGGGGGGATTTAAATCCCACCCCTTCCATGGGCAGGGACAGCTCCCACCATCCCAGGTGGATCCAAATCCATCCCAGCCTGGCCTTGGGCATTCCCAGGGATCCAGGGGCAGCCCCAGCAAATCTGGGAATTGCAGAATCCCAGGCAGGAATTCCTTGCCAAGATCCCAGCCCAATCTCCCCTTTCCCTTGGGAAGCCATTCCCTGGCTCCTGTCCCTGCAGCCCTTGGCCCCAGTCCCTCTCCAGCTCTCCTGGAGCCCCTGCAGGGACTCTCAGCATTCCCAGGATTTTGCCCTTCTCCAGGGGAACATTCCCAGCTCTCCCAGAGCTGAGGGGCTCCAGCATCCTGGAATGGTTTTGGTTTGGATCCATCCCATCCCATTCCATGTTGAGGACCCCTCCCACTATCCCAGGTTTCTCCACACCCCCTCCAGCCTCACCTTGGACACTCCCAGGAACGGCAAATCCACCCAGCTTCTCTCATTTGGAATTTTCCTGCTCATTCCCGAATCCTGGGTGACTTTTCCCGTTGTCCTCTCCCCGCAGCTGGAGAAGAAGGAGGCGGCCGAGGACAAGGAGGACATCGAGGCCAATCTGCTGCGCCCCACCGGGGTCACCCTCAGGGGGGCCCAGTTCTGCCTCAAGATCTTCAAAGCCGAGGATTTGCCCCAGAGTAGGTTTTTCCTTCGGATCCCTCGGAATCGCGACATTCCAGGCGGGAATTACAGCCCGGAGAAGGGAAAGATCCGTATCTCAATCCAAGGATATCGGGCGGTTTTATGGGAGAGGTTTCTTACCGCTCCAAACTGGTTTTATCCCCCTGCTTTTCCCGCCTGGAGAGCGTCTCCTCCATGGGAATGCTCATCCCCAGCTGGGACCCTCCGGATGCCGCGGAATTCCATGGAATTTGGCATCTCCCTCTTTTCCCAGTGGATGACGCCGTCATGGACAACGTCCGGCAGATCTTCGGCTTCGAGAGCAACAAGAAGAACCTGGTGGATCCCTTCGTGGAAGTCAGCTTTGCCGGGAAAACGGTCAGCGGAGCGGGATCCGCCGGGATCCTGGGAATGGCAGCGGGAGGAAACCGGGATTGGGATGGCAGCACGGTGTTCCCGGGGCTGGGATAACAGCGGGATGATCCTGGGATTGGGAATGGCGGCGGGATGATCTCTCGTGGTCCTCAGGGTTGGGGTGGCAGCGGGACATTCCCACCCAGATCTTTGGGATTGGGATTTCAGTGAGATCCAGAGACCTCCTGGGTCTCTGGGATTGGGATTTCAGTGGGATGTCCTTGGGATTGGGAATGGCAGTGGGACATTCCCACCCAGATCTTTGGGATTGGGATTTCAGTGGGATGTCCTTGAGGATGGAATGGCAGTGGGACATTCCCACCCAGATTTTTGGGATTGGGATTTCAGTGGGATGTCTTTGGGATTGGGATGGCAGCAGGACATTCCCACCCAGATCTTTGGGATTGGGATGGCACCAGGATAGCCTCAGGATTGGGATTTCAGTGGGATATCCTTGGAGCTGGAATGGCAGCAGGACGATCCCCAGGAATTTGGAATTGGGATGGCAGTGGGACATTCCCACCCAGATTTTTGGGATTGGGATTTCAGTGGGATGCCCTTGAGGATGGAATGGCAGTGGGACATTCCCAACAGATTTTTGGGATTGGGATTTCAGTGGGATGTCTTTGGGATTGGGATGGCAGTGGGACATTCGCAGCCAGGTCTTTGGGTTTGGGATGGCACCAGGATATCCTCAGGGTTGGGATGGCAGTGGGACATTCCCTGTGGATCCCCAAGCCTGGACCTGGAATGAGGAGATTTGGTCTTTTAATGGAGGAATTCGGTCCTGGAATGAGGGAATTCAGTCCTGGAATGGGGGAATTTGGTCCTGGAATGAGGGAATTTGGTCTTGGAATGGGGGAATTTGGTCCTGGAATGAGGAAATTTGGTCTTGGAATGGGGGAATTTGGTCCTGGAATGAGGGAATTTGGTCCTGGAATGAGGGAATTTGGTCTTGGAATGGGGGAATTCGGTTCTGGAATGAGGGAATTTGGTCTTGGAATGGGGGAATTTGCTCCTGGAATGGGGAAAATGTGATCCTGCTGATCCCAAGGTGGGAAGATCCCTGGGAAATCCAAAACATCTTGTGCTGGGGGGCTTAGGAACCTCATGGAATGGAGGGTGGATTTTAGGGAATCTGAGACTGGATTTTAGGGAATCTGAGACTGGATTTTGAGGAGCCTGAGACTGGATTTGGGGCAATGTGAATCTCAGCTTTTGGGAATCTAAGGCTGGATTTTGGGGAACTTGAGGCTGGATTTTAGGGAATCTGAAGCTGGATTTGGGGGAATCTGAGCCTCAAATTTTGGGAATCTAAGGCCGGATTTTAAGGAATCTGAAGGTGGATTTCAGGGAAGCTGAAGCTGGTTTTTAAGGAATCTGAGGTTTCCCAACTCCATGAACTGCACCAGCAGCCGCTTTCTTGGGACAACACCAACTTTTCCCCTCTTCCCATCCCTCCATTCCAGCTGTACTCCCGGATCCTGGAGAAAAACGCCAACCCCCAGTGGAACCAGTGCCTGACGCTGCCGGCCATGGTGAGCGCCGGTGTCCCCAAGGTCCCCTCACAGTGTCCCCAAGGTCCCCTCCCGCCGTCCCCAGCGCCACTCACCCTCTTCCCGTATCCCTTTTCCCAGTTCCCTTCCATGTGCGAGCGGATGAGGATCCGTGTGACCGACTGGTGAGCGGGGAAGGGCATTCCCAGTGGAATTCCCAGTGGAATTCCCAGTGGAATTCCCAGTGCCCGGAGCGGAGGGAAGGGCATGGGGACATTTTCCCCCACCGCGGTCCCCAAAGTGACGATGTCACCTCGCAGGGACCGTCTGACGCACAATGACGTCATCGGCACCGCTTTCCTCGGAATGTCCAAGATTTCGGCCCCCGGCGGGGAGCTGGAGGGTAAGGGCGGGAAGCGGGCCGGGATTTGGGATGCATGGCCTTGGAGGAGCTGCATGGCACGGCTGGAGGTTGGTGGTGGCTTTGGGGACATCACAGCTGTCACCGTCCCCTCCTGGGGACGTGCGATGGGGTCGCTCCAAGCCGTGCCCCATTCCTGGATGGATCCAACCCCTCTGGATTCTTGGGATTGGGTGGATTCTTGGGAATAGGGGAAGGAAGTTGCAGGTCCATGGTATGGCTGGAGGTTGGTGGTGGCTCTGGGGACGTCACAGCTGTCACCGTCCCCTCCTGGGGACGTGCGATGGGGTCGCTCCAAGCCGTGCCCCATTCCTGGATGGATCCAACCCCTCTGGATTCTTGGGATTGGGTGGATTCTTGGGAATAGGGGAAGGAAGTTGCAGGTCCATGGTATGGCTGGAGGTTGGTGGTGGCTTTGGGGACATCACAGCTGTCACCGTCCCCTCCTGAGGACATGCGATGGGGTCGCTCCAAGCCGTGCCCCGTTCCTGGATGGATCCAACCCCTCTGGATTTTTGGGATTGGATGGATTCTTGGGAATGGGGCATGGAGGCTGCAGGCCCGTGGGTGCTGGAGGGGTTGGTGACACCCATGGTGACACCGCTGCTGGCAGAGGCCACGCCCCCCCTGTGGCCCCACTGAGGTGACATTTAGGGACTGTCACAGGCTGGGAATTCCCATCCAGCCTGTGCTGCTCTGAATCCTGGGAATTTTCTGAGGTTCAGGATGCCCAGGCATGGCAGGGCTCAGCTGGATGTCACTGTCACCGTCACTGTCACCGGTGCCAGGTGGGAGGGCGGAAATTTGGACACGGCTTTGGAGCTGCCGAGGGCTTGGAGCTTCCACGTGCATGAGCTTTTCCCATTGGCAGCGCTTCCATGGAATCCGCGATCCCAGCGGGAATTCCGCACTTGGCTTTGTGACCTCCACGTGAGCCGTAGGGACACGGGATGGCCACGTTGGAAAAAAGCTTGGAGCACCCTGGGATAGTGGGATGTGTCCCTGCCCATGGAATGGGATGAGCTTTAAGGTCTTCCCGAGCCATTCCATGATTCCATGGATCAGGACACGATCCAGAGGCTCCACCCGTGTCCTACCCCTGGCGCTGTCCATTCCCCTCTTCCCAAATCCCAACACAGATCCTGGGATGGGCTGGAGAGAGAGAGAGAGAGAGGCCAGGAGGGAGGATGGGAATGGAGGAGAATCCAGGATTGGCATTTCCCTTCCCACCACTGGGATTTTCCCAGGGAAATGCCTGGGAATGCCACTCAAAGAAGCTCCAATCCTGCTCCAATCCCACAGCCTCTGGAATTGTCCAAGGTTGGAAAAGCCTTGGAACGACCTGGGATAGTGGGAAGTGTCCCTGGATGCACCTGGACGGGCTTTAAGGTCCCTTCCCACCCCAACCATTCCATGATTCCATGATTCCATTAAAAAACCTCTCGCTTTTTCTCTCTGTCTCTCCGCACTAAAACCCGTGGGAATCTCCACCCTCATTCCCATCTCCATCCCTTTTCCATGCTCCTCTTCCAACCTTTCCCAACCTCTCTCCCTCTCTTTGTGCCTCAGATGAGTTTCCTGCTCCTGTGAAGCCTCTGAAACCCTCGGACCGTACGTTCCCAGTAACATCCCAGTTTTCCAGCACCTCCCGGGACTGGTTTTACTGGTTCCGCTCTCTGGACTGGGGGAGGATCAGCTGGGATGAGTTGGGCACCTTGGGAGATGGGAATGGCTCCGGTTTGGGGATTCCTGGGATTCTGTTGTATCCGGAATGTGGAGCCAGCCGGGCGCACGGAGCTCAGGGCAGGATTCCTGCTCAAAATTCCATAAAAACGAGTGGTTCTCCTCATGGAATCACAGGATTGGAAAATCCCTCCCATCCATTGGCTTCCAAGGCCAATCCATATCCGTGTCCCCAAGTGCCACATCCACAGGGATGTTCACTCCCTCCAGGGATGGGGACAGGCCTTTCCAGGAAGGAATTTTCCCTAAAATCCAACCCAAATTTCCCTTGGCACATCCTGAGGCTCTTCCTTCTCTTCTGTCACTCTTGTCTGAACCCTCTCTGACCCTGTCCTTTTCCATGGGGATTTTCCTGGGATTGGGAATTCCCAGGATTCAGCGCCACACCCTCCTGCTCCAAGGTGAGGTTGTGGGATCCCAAATGGGTGGAAATTCCAGGATTTTGGTGGCCTCCAGCTGTGTGATCCCTGTGATCCTACAGCAAGCGTGACGCATTCCCAAGGTGCCTCCAGGAATCCCTAATCCCTCTTTTCCCTGCCATTCCCAGTGGATGACGGGCTGGGATTCCTGCCGACCTTCGGGCCCTGCTACATCAACCTGTACGGCAGCCCCCGGGAATTCACCGGATTTCCCGATCCCTACGAGACGCTCAATTTGGGAAAGGTGACATCGGCTGCTTCCCAGCACATCCCAAAATAACCCTCCAGCTTCTCTTTTCCCAAAAAAAAAAAAGCTGCTTCTAATCCAACCTGGCTTTGTCATCAGGAGCCTGCGCTGCGTTTCCCGCTCCCGGCAATTCCCGCTAATGCCTCCCGGCAATTCCTGCTCTGCTCCCAAAATTCCACCTCAGAAGCGCCGGCTGGAATTCTTTGCCTGAGCTCGGTGCTCGCAGTGGAGCTCCTTGGAAGCAGAGGCAGAGCTCGGTCTCGGGAAGGGAATTCCGGGATCCTGACGCCTGTTCCTGGTCTATCCCAAGGGCGAGGGGGTCGCGTATCGGGGCCGGATCCTGGTGGAGCTGGAGACCAAACTGGTGGAGCACATGGAGCAGAAGGTGGAGGAGATTCCTGCCGATGACATCCTGAGGGTGGAGGTATTGGAATTTCTGGAAAATCTCTGGGATTGGCACGTGGGATGCTATGGAGGGGATGTCAGCCATGGGTGGGGGTTTTCCCATGGTCCATGAGCTCCTGGAGGGGGTTTCCTGCTGGATTTCCACCACAAAGTGCCCAGGTTGATCCATCCAAGCTGGTCATGGTGGGCATGGAATGGTGGGATCATGGAATGGTTTGGGTGGGAATGGACTTTGAAGCTGATCTCATTCCATGGGCAATGACAAATCTCTGATCCCATTGGGATCCAATCCCAATGTCCAGCCTGGCCTTGGGCATTCCCAGGGATCCAGGGGCAGCCCCAGCAAATCTGGGAATTGCAGAATCCCAGGCAGGAATTCCTTGCCAAGATCCCAGCCCAATCTCCCCTTTCCCTTGGGAAGCCATTCCCTGGCTCCTGTCCCTGCAGCCCTTGGCCCCAGTCCCTCTCCAGCTCTCCAGGGGAACATTCCCAGCTCTCCTGGAGCCCCTTTAGCCCTGTCAAGGTCTCCCATGACGTTGTGGGAGATTTCCCTTCTTTCCGGCTCTCTCAGATTTCCTCCTTTGGCTCCTTTTCCATGAGTAGTTGCAGCCTCCTCTTCCATCTGGTTTTCCTAAAATCCCCCCAAAATTCCTGTGCTGCAAAGTTTGTCTTTCCCCCTGCAAGAGAATTCCCATCCCGGGATCACTGAGATTGGAAAAGCTCTCCAAGGTCACTGAGTTTGAGCTGTGCCTGATTCCCACCTCGGCACTGAGAGCCACATCCAGGAATTCCTTGGACACCTCTAGGGATGAGGATTCCCAACCTCCCTTGGTGCTTCCAATCCCTGACTGCCCTTTCCATGAGGAAATTCCTGCTGCTGTCCAGCCTGAGCTGATCCTGGTCCAGCCTGAGGCTGTTCCCTCTTTTCCTGTTCTTCCCTGGGATCAGATCCCATCTCCTACCTGGTTCCAACATACCAGGGAGTTGTGGAGAGCCAGAAGGTCCCTCTGGATCCCTGTTTTTTCCAGACTGAGCCCCTTTCCCATCTCCCTCAGCTTTTCCTGGTTCTCCAGACTATTCCCACCTCCCTCAGCTTTTCCTTATTCTCCAGTCCCTTCCTAGCTCCCTCAGCTTTTCCCAGTTCTCCAGTCCCTTCCCACCTCCCTCAGCTTTTCACAGTTCTCCAGACCATTCCCATCTCCCTCAGCTTTTCCTTATTCTCCAGAACATTCCCATCTCCCTCAGCTTTTCCCAGTTCTCCTGACCATTCCCAGCTCTCTCAGCTTTTCCTGGTTCTCCAGACCATTCCCATCTCTATCAACTTTTCCTGGTTCTCCAGACCATTCCCATCTCCCTCAGCTTTTCCCAGTTCTCCAGACCATTCCCATCTCCCTCAGCTTTTCCTGGTTCTCCAGACCATTCCCATCTCCCTCAGCTTTTCCTGGTTCTCCAGACCATTCCCATCTCTATCAACTTTTCCTGGTTCTCCAGACCATTCCCATCTCCCTCAGCTTTTCCCAGTTCTCCAGACCATTCCCACCTCCCTCAGCTTTTCCTGGTTCTCCAGACCATTCCCATCTCCCTCAGCTTTTCCTGGTTCTCCAGACCATTCCCACCTCCCTCAGCCGCTCCTCAGGATTTACCCTCCAGCCTCTCCCAGCTCAGCCTCCTGGAGATCATCATCAGCATCTCCTCCACATCCAATTCCCATCCGTATTCCAGAAATACCTGCGCCGACGGAAATATTCCCTCTTTGCCGCCTTCTACTCGGCCACGATGCTCCAGGGCGTGGACGGCGCCATCCAGTTCGAGGTCAGCATCGGGAATTACGGCAACAAGTTTGACACCACCTGCCTGCCCCTGGCCTCCACCACCCAGTACAGCCGGGCCGTCTTCGATGGTGAGCACGGCACGGATCCCGTCCTTCGGGATGATCCGAACCCGGCTGGCGGAAGAGAATCCCGGAATTATGGAATGGTTTGGGTTGGGAGGGGCTTGAAGGTTGTTTGGTTTTGTGGGTCGGGGAGCGTTCTGCTGTCCCAGGTGGATCCAAGTCCATCCCAACCTGGCCTTGGGCGCTGCGAGGGATCCAGGGGCAGCCCCAGCAAATCTGGGAATTGCAGAATCCCAGGCAGGAATTCCTTGCCAAGATCCCAGCCCAATCTCCCCTTTCCCTTGGGAAGCCATTCCCTGGCTCCTGTCCCTGCAGCCCTTGGCCCCAGTCCCTCTCCAGCTCTCCTGGAGCCCCTGCAGGGACTCTCAGCATTCCCTGGGTTTTGCCCTTCTCCAGGGGAACATTCCCAGCTCTCCCAGAGCAGAGGGGCTCCAGAATCCTGGAATCCTTTGAATGGGAATGGACCTTCAATCCCATCCCATTCCCAGCCCATCCATGTTGAGGACACCCCTCACCATCCCAGGTTGCTCCAATCCCAGTGTCCAGCCTGGCCTTGGACACTTCCAGGGATCCAGGGGAAGCCAGAGGTTGTGTCCAGGTGATCCTGCTGAAGGTGTCCCTGCTTGGACCAGACAATTCCAGAGGGTTTTCCCACCTCAGCCCTTTGGGAATTTGTGTCTGGGATGGAGCAGGGAAGCCGAGACTTCTCTCAGCTCCGTGAGGTGGTTTTTGGGAGCACCTTTCCCTGGCCTTTCCCTGGCTCCCATCCTCATCCCACCAGGAATGTTGAGCTGGTTTCTGGCATCCCTACCAGAGCCGCGGAGTCAGATCCCATTGGATCTCGGTGACATCTCAAGGATTTGCACAGCACCATTCCCACCTTTCTCCCAAACACCTTCAGTGGCGAATTCCCATCCCAATCCCGCTCTTCCCCCTTCATCCCCGGCTCCCAAGGGGTGGATCCCGTTATCCTGAGGTGACACTGTGCTGTCCCCCAGGTTGTCACTACTATTACCTGCCCTGGGGGAATGTGAAGCCGGTGGTGGTGCTCTCCTCCTACTGGGAGGACATCAGCCACCGCATGGATGCCCAGAACCTCCTGCTCCACGGAGCCGAGCGGCTGGTGAGTGCCTGGGAACATCCTGGGATCCTGGGAACATCCCTGGGGACACCGGGAGAGGACAGAGGCCACCTGGGGGTGGGGAGTGTCTGGTGACACGGATTCAGTGTGTCCGCTGGAGGAGGAGCTTCATGGAGTCACAGAATCCCGGAATGGGTTGGGTGGGAAGGGATCTTAAATCCCATCCCATTCCCACCCATCCCACTGTCCCAGGTGGATCCAACCCGGCCTTGGGCATTCCCAGGGATCCAGGGGCAGCCCCAGCAAATCTGGGAATTGCAGAATCCCAGGCAGGAATTCCTTGCCAAGATCCCAGCCCAATCTCCCCTTTCCCTTGGGAAGCCATTCCCTGGCTCCTGTCCCTGCAGCCCTTGGCCCCAGTCCCTCTCCAGATCTCCTGGAGCCCCTGCAGGGACTCTCAGCATTCCCAGGATTTTGCCCTTCTCCAGGTGAACATTCCCAGCTCTCCCAGAGCTGAGGGGCTCCAGAATCCTGGAATGGTTTGGGTTTGGAGAAACCTTAAATCCCATCCCATTCCATGTTTAGGGATTCCTGCCATGATCCCAGGTTGCTCCAAGCCCTGTCCGACCTGGAGACAATTCCAGGGATTCAGGGGCCATCCTTCAGCTCCTGAGCGATTTCTGACATTTCCTGTCAGATTTCCCTGTTGGTTCCCCTGGATTTCCAAAAACTTGGATGCAGATCCCTGGTGGGACCCGGAGTGGAATCTCTGATCCCAGGGAGCTTCCTCAACCCTTTGCTGGAAATGTCCTGGAAGCGGGATGGGATTCCAGGTGATTCCATAACTCCTGATCCCCATTTTTCCTGCAGGAAGCAAACCTGGAGAAGGTCCTGGTGGCCCTGAAATCCAACCGCTCTCCAACAGAGCTGGAGGCCCTGGGATCCCAACTGCTCGATGATGTCATCTCCGACTGCAGGTATTCGGGAATTCGGGATGGGAAACCTTTCCTGACCTTTCTTCTTGATCTTGTAAGGAACCACTGCCTCCACCCCTCTTCTCCTTTTTCTGCCTTTTTTTTCCCTCCTTTTTTCTCCGTTTTCCCCACTTTTCCTTCTCTTTTCCCAGTTCTTCTCCTTTTTTCTCCTCCAATTTTCCTCCCTTTTTTCTCCTCCAATTTTCCTCCCTTTTTTCCCCCTTTTCCTCCCTTTTTTTCCCTTTCCCCCCCTTTTCCCTTTTATCCCTTTTTAGTTCCTTTTCCTGCCTTCTCCCACCTTTTTTCTTTCTTTTCTAATTTCTCCTCTCCTTTCCCCCTTTTCCTGCCTTTTACCAGTTTATTTTTATTCATTTTCCCCCTTTTTTTCCAGTTTTTCCTTTTCACTCTTTTCCCCCTCTCCCCTTCTCCATTTTTTTTTTGCTTTTTTCCTTTTCTCCCTTCCCTTTTTTTCTATTTCTTTCTTTTTCCTCTTTTTTCCCTTCTTTTCCCTTTTTCTCAGTTTTATTTTTTTCCTTTTCTCCCCTTTTTTCCCCTTTTCCCCTACTCCCCTTTCCCTTTTTTTTTGTTTTTCCCCTTTTTTCAGTTTTTTCCCTTTTTCCTCCATTTCCCCCCTTTTTTCATTTCCCCCCTTTTCTCCCTTGTTTCCCTTTTCCTCTCTTCCCCTTTTTTCCATTTTTCTTTTTCCTGTTTTTTCCTAGTTTTGTTTTTTTCCCCCATTTTCCCCCTTTTTTGCCTTTTTTCCTTCTTTTCCCCCTTTTTCTCCTTTCCACCATTTTTTTCTTTTTTTCCCCTCCCTCTCCCTCCTTTTTCCCCCCTTTTTCCCACTTTTCCCACCTTTTCCCTTCTCATTCCCCCTGACTCCAAATCCCCATCCCTGGAAGTGTCCAAGGCCAGGCTGGACAGGACTTGGAGCAACCTGGGATAGTGGAAGATCCCAAACCATTCCATAATTCCCTGTTCTCCCCATTTACCTGCAATAAAAACTGGGATTTACAGATCCCAGTCCCAATTCCCAAGGTGGGAATGTCTCATCCTTAAAAATCTCATTTCCAAACCTCTCCACGGCCTAAAAATAAATTTATCTTTCCTTCCATCTATTTTTTCCGGAGGAAATCCTGATTTTCGGCTCAGGAGCCGGGAACAGGAAGTTCATTTATAGCAGCGGATCCATAAATCCTTGGATTTTACAGGAAAACCTCCCAGTTTGGCACCTGATCCATTTTTCCAGGAGCTGGGATCGATGGATATTAAAATGTGGGTGGGGCTCATTCCCATCCTGATTCCAGGGGCAATCCCGGCTCTTTTGCGCTTCCTGTTCCCAAATATCTTTGGTGGTTTCTCAATTCCTTGGAAACGCGCTGAAAATATGGAGAAACCATTAAAAATGGCCGGAAAATCCCACAAGAAGCTGGATCAGCTGTTGGGGGTGGATTTGGGATGGATTAATGACCATTAATGATGATTAATGACAATTAATGGCCTTTAATGATCATTGGTAACCACTAGTGATCATTAATAACCATTAATCACCATTAATGATGACTGGTGACCATTAATGACCATTAATGATGATGAGTGACCATTAATCACCTTTAGTGGTCATTAATGACCATGAATGATGATTGGTGACCATTAGTGACCATTAATCACCATTAATGACGTTTAATGATAACTGCTGACCATTAATGACCTTTAATGATCATTAATGACGACTGTTGAACATTAACCATCACTAATGACCTTTAATGATGACTAGTGTCCATTAATGACCATTAACAACCATCAGTGATGACTGGTGACTATTAGTGATCATTAATGACCATTAATCGCCATAAATGACCTTTAGTGATCATTGCTGACCTTTAACGATCATTAATGAACTTAAATGATGACTGGTGAACTTTAATGATGATTAACGAACTTAAGCGATGACTGGTGATCATTAATGATGATTGGTGACCATTAGTGACCAGTAATGACCATTAATAACCATAAATGACCTTTAGTGATCATTGCTGACCTTTAATGATCATTAATGAACTTAAATGATGACTGGTGAACTTTAATGATGATTAACAAACTTAAGTGATGACTGGTGACCATTAATGATGATTGGTGACCATTAGTGACCATTACAGACCTTTAATCATCATTAATGATGATTGGTGACCATTAATGATGATTAATGACAACTAACGACCCTTAATGACCTTTAATGACCTTCAAGGTCCATCCCGATCCAGCCCAATCCCTGATTCCCACCTCTCCCTGCAGCCTGAAGCTTCCCGATGTCCTGGGGAAGGCGTCCAGCACCCACCTGGATCAGAACCTTTTCCGCTTCCGGAGCACCCACCTGGAGCAGATCCTGAAGGTGGCCCTGAGGCTGAAGCACGAGAATTCCAGCCTTTCCCAAATCCTGGATCAGGCTGAGGATTGGCTGTGCCGGCTCCGGGCCATGGCGGAGGAGGTGACACTTCTTGGTTTTCCCATTGGGGTTTTTGTGGGAAGCGGGGCTGATGTTCCATCCCGACTCCCAAATCCATGGATTCTCCATGGTTTGGCCATGGAATAGTTGAGTTTGGTCTTGCTCATGGATGAGTTGAGGTCAACTCATGGATAGGGAGCAGCCCTGGGAGAAGGATTTGGAATGTTGGTGGGTGGGAAACTCCCTGTGCTCCAGGCTGATCCCACAGCAGGAAAAGGGGAATTCTGCCCGTCTGCCAAGGAGAAAAAGCTGGGAATCCTGGGAATGTCCCCCTGGAGAAGGGAGAAATGCAGGGAATGCTGAGAGTCCCTGCAGGGGCTCCAGGAGAGCTGGAGAGGGACTGGGGCCAAGGGCTGCAGGGACAGGAGCCAGGGAATGGCTTCCCAAGGGAAAGGGGAGATTGGGCTGGGATCTTGGCAAGGAATTCCTGCCTGGGATCCTGCAATTCCCAGATTTCCCATGGCTGCCCCTGGATCCCTGGGAATGCCCAAGGTCAGGTTGAACACTGGGACTGGATCCACCTGGAGTAGTGGGAGCTGTCTCTGCCCATGGAATGGGATGGGATTTAAGATCCCTCCCTACCCAAACCATTCCATGATTTCACGATCCCATTCTGGGCCGTGCTGGTGGATCCCTCCCAACGGGATCCTACGGATTTGTGTTTTCCAGCCCCAGAACAGCCTCCCAGACATCGTCATCTGGATGCTCCAGGGGGACAAACGCGTGGCCTTCGCCCGCATCCCGGCCCACCAGGTCCTGTATTCCCGGAACATCTCCAACTGCTGCGGCCGGAACTGCGGGAAGCTCCAGACCATCTTCCTCAAGGTACCTTTGGAAACGTGTCCAGGTGGAATCTTGATTTTTCCAGTTTCTCCACTAAAAATTAATAAGAAACATGGAAAATCCAGCGGGGAAAGCTCAAATCCCAACGCGACGTTCAGACCCACTTCCATGGAATCATGGAAAGCTTTGGGTTGGGAGAGACCTTAAATCCCAACAGTTCCACCCCATCCATGGACAGCTTCCATTATCCCAGGTGGATCTGAGTCCATCCAACCTGGCCTTGGACAATTCCAGGGATCCAGGGGCAAGTCAGAGCTTCTCTGGGAATTCCAGCCCAGTTGAAACTGCAGGAAAAATTCCAAGTTGTGCTTCTGGTGGAGTCCAGCTCGTCCTCCATGGATCTGCAGCAGATTCCATGGATATCTCCCTCTATCCTGCAATTCTAAGGCAGGGAAGATTTTCCCCAGTTTGTGATTTTTTTTTAGGAAAATCAATTTTATTTTTTTTCATTTTTTAATATTTTTCCAAATTCCCGACCCTTTGCTGCTCTGGAAAGTTTTGGCTGCTGCCTCTTCTCCCAAGCACTTCCCGAGCTTTTCCCATCTCCAAGGATATTTCAGGTCTGGAAAATATCTTCAGGTAGCAGGAAATATCTTCCAGGAGCAGGAAATTAGAATGGAACAAGTTAAAAAAAAAAGGGAAATAAAATAAATGAAATAAAAATCCCCATTCCCAAACCAAAAATGAGCTCAAATCTCAAAACTGGGATTTTTCCTTATCCGTGATTTTCGGATGGAAAACCAGCAGCTCTCAGAGTGGGAAAAAATGGCTGGGATGGAGGGAAAAATGGCAGTGAGGAAAAAATTCCTGGAGATTGTTCCTGGTTTTGCTGAATGTGTGAGTTGGGTTTGCTGTCCTGACCCTGGAGGGTGTCCCTGACCTTGTCCTTGTCCCTGTCCATGTCCCTGACCTTGTCCCTTTCCTTTTCCATGTCCTTGTCCATTCCTTGTCCCTGAACTTGTCCATGTCCCTCTCCCTGTCCTTGACTTTGTCCTTGTCCATGATCTTTTCCATGTCATTGTCCTTTTCCTTGAGCTTGTCCATGTTCCTTTTCCTATCCTTGAACCTGTCCATGTCCCTCTCCCTGACCTTCTCCCTGGCCATGTCCTTGTCCCTCTCCCTGTCCCTGTCTTTATCCCTGTCCATGACCTTGTCCCTGTCCTTGTCCTTTTCCTTGTCCCAGTTCTTGTCCTTTTCCTTTTCCTTTTCCTTGTCCCTGATCTTGTCCATGTCCCTCTCCCTGACCCTGACCTTGTTCCTCTCCCTGAACTTCTCTCTTTCCATGTCCATGTCCCTATCCCTGATCCTGTCCCTGATCCTGTCCCTGATCCTGTCCCTGATCCTGTCCCTGTCCCTGATCCTGTCCCTGATCCTGTCCCTGTCCCTGATCCTATCCCTGATCCTGTCCCTGATCCTGTCCCTGTCCCTGATCCTGTCCCTGATCCTGTCCCTGTCCCTGATCCTGTCCCTGATCCTGTCCCTGATCCTATCCCTGATCCTGTCCCTGATCCTGTCCCTGATCCTGTCCCTGTCCCTAATCCTGTCCCTGATCCTGTCCCTGATTCTATCCCTGATCCTGTCCCTAATCCTGTCCCTGATCCTGTCCCTGATTCTATCCCTGATCCTATCCCTGATCCTGTCCCTGATCCTGTCCCTGTCCCTAATCCTGTCCCTGATCCTGTCCCTGATTCTATCCCTGATCCTATCCCTGATCCTGTCCCTGATCCTGTCCCTGATCCTGTCCCTGATCCTGTCCCTATCCCTGATCCTGTCCCTGATCCTGTCCCTGATCCTGTCCCTGATCCTGTCCCTGTCCCTGATCCTGTCCAGGACCACTGGAATTTTGAAGCTCCTCAAGGTCAGCCGGGGACACATTTTAGGGATGTCGATGGAGGCATTGGGATGATCCCTAAGGTCTTTTCTAACCTCAATTCCACGATCCCAAAGCGCTCCACCCACTCCTGATATTATCCCAACTGCTCCACATCCCACCTGCCCCATCCAGGAATCTTCATTCCGACCCTTCCAACCTCTGGGAATTCCCATGAATCCCTTCCTGGGGATCTTTTCCTTGGCAGTACCCGCAGGAGGAGACGATGGGGCCGCGGATCCCGGCGCAGATCCGGGTGCGGCTCTGGTTTGGATTGTCCGTGGATGAGAAGGAATTCAACCAATTCGCCGAGGGAAAACTCTCCGTCTTCGCCGAAACCGTGAGCATTCCCAAGGGATCCCCATCCCGGTGGGAAAAGGGGCTGGGCTGGACCTAAAACCTCATCGTTCCCTAAAAACTGTGGGAAGGAGGAGCTGTTTCCACCAGCTCAGCCTGGAATGCTGAGGGGAAAGTTGGGAATGAGACACGTTGTCCCTGACAACGGGAAAATCGGGATGCTATGGAATGGGTTGGGCTTTTCCCAGGAGGTCTGTCCCTCAGCAGGGATTATTCACGGGATTCTATGGGATTATTCATGGAATTCTGTTATTCCGGTCCCAAATACCTCTTTTTTTTGTCTCTCCCAGTACGAGAACCAGACCAAGCTGGCGCTGGTGGGGAACTGGGGCACCACCGGCCTCACTTATCCCAAATATTCCGACGTCACTGGCCGGATCAAGCTTCCCAAGGACAGCTTCCGGCCTTCCGTGGGATGGACCTGGGCCGGGGATTGGTTCGTCTGCCCGGAAAAGACGTGAGTGGGGCTTTTCCATCAGGAATTCCCAGGAATCCCAAAATCTGGGATGCCCCCGGGGTTCCTCGTCTGCGCTCGTGGATGTGATTCCCCCTCATCCAAATCTTGGGATGCTCCAAAACTGAGGAGCTTTGGGGTGGGATTTTTCATCCTGGTTTGGGTTTTTCCTGGGGGGAAACTTGGCTTGGAGGGGCGGGAGAAATTTGGGAGCGCTGAGGATGGCGCAGGAGGAGAGTGGGATGGAGAATCCTTGATTTTGGGTATTCCTGGGATTCAGGCTGTTGCACGACGTGGACGCCGGACACCTGAGCTTCGTGGAGGAGGTGTTTGAGAACCAGGTCCGGCTTCCCGGAGGGCAGTGGATCCACATGACGGATTCCTACACGGATGTGGTGAGGGAAAACTGGGAATTCTGGGAGCCGGGCTGGGATCCCAGGGGAAATTTAGGGATGGGTTTGAGGGTAAATTCCCTGTGTCCCACAGAATGGGGAGAAGGTCCTGCCCAAGGATGAGATCGAGTGTCCTCCAGGCTGGAAGTGGGAAGACGTGGAATGGGATACGGATCTCAACAGGGCTGTGGATGAGAAAGGTACCAAAGATGGAATTTTGGGATCCTGGGTTGGGGAATTTTGGGATCTGGGAAGTTTGGGAAGTTTGGGATTTCTTTCTATGGTCCATGGATGAGAACATTCCCAGGGCTGTGGATGAGAAAGGTACCAAAGATGGAATTTTGGGATCCTGGGTTGGGGAATTTTGGGATCTGGGAAGTTTGGGAAGTTTGGGATTTCTTTCTGTGGTCCATGGATGAGAACATTCCCCTGAGAACTGGATCAGGAGAAGGGATCAGGCTCCGAAGGATCCTTTTCCTGTGTCTCTGCCTGGAGATGTGGGATGGGAATTCTGGGAATTTCCAAAGGCAGTACTGGGATAATCTGGGAAGATCCCGGTGGAAAAGAAATGGAAAACAGCAGGCTGTAGAGTGCTGGGATGGTCCCGGACGTTGGAATGGTGGGAGGGAAGAGTCTCCAGGGTGGGATTTGGAGCCAAGAACCCCACGGATCCATCCCCGGGCATTCCAGAGGGATGGATTAGCCATCCAACAGGACGGAAATCCAGCTGGGAAATTTTCCTGGATTCAGCATTGAAGATTCCTGCTGGGATCCAAGGTTGGGCGGGGGGGGGAAGCTCTTCTCCCACCTCCACCAGCAATTCCCTTCTTCCCAAGGCTGGGAATACGGGATCACGATCCCACCGGAGCGCAAGCCCAAGGCCTGGGTGCCGGCGGAGAAGATGTTCCACACCAACCGGCGCCGGCGCTGGGTGCGGCTCCGCCGGCGCGACCTGGAGCACATGGAAGCCATGAAAAAGGTGGGATGGGCCGGGAGAAGGAGCCACTGGATCGGGTGGGTGCCCGGCTTTGGCAGGATCTGCTTTTCCTTGGAGATTTGGGGAGGGATCGTCCCGGTTTCTGGTGGAAAACGCCACATTCCCAGGGGTGGGGAATGTTCCGGAGGGATTGACCGGGATGTGGGGTGGGATGGGGAGATCCAGGAGAGTCCTGGAGTGTGGGAAAGGAGGGACGGCCGATGTTCCCCGGTTGTCCCTATCCCGCTTCCCTCTAGATGGTGCCATTGGACCGGGAATGCCACTCCGGCTCCTCCGCCCCCTGACGCTTCCCAAGGCCATTTGTCTCCCTTCCCAGAAATTTTTCGGGATAATTGTAGTCACCCCGTTTGCTGTGGGTGTCACTGGGAGAAAAAATTTCTAGGGATTGGTGTGGATGATCCAGGGAGAAATTCCAGAGGTGGCAGAGCTGGGGGGGGGTGTCGGGATGATGGCAAAGGGAAAAGCGGGATGGGAAGTGGATCTGCTGGAATTCCAGCGATCCCGCTCCAAGTGGGAATCATCCCAGGGATTGGTGAAGGGCTGCATTCCCAGTGGTGGATCCAGCAGTGTTAATGGATTGGGAGAATCCAGCTCCATCCTGGGAAGTGCCCAAGGCCAGGCTGGACACTGGGGCTTGGAGCAACCTGGGATAGGGAAGTGTCCCTGCCCATGGATGGGGTGGGAACGGGATGGGATTGAAAGTCACTTCCAACCCAAATCATTCCAGGATTTTGGCTCTGGAGCCAGGCTGGGAGAGCTGGGAATGTTCCCCTGGAGAAGGGCAAAATGCAGGGAATGCTGAGAGTCCCTGCAGGGGCTCCAGGAGAGCTGGAGAGGGACTGGGGCCAAGGGCTGCAGGGACAGGAGCCAGGGAATGGCTTCCCAAGGGAAAGGGGAGATTGGGCTGGGATCTTGGCAAGGAATTCCTGCCTGGGATTCTGCAATTCCCAGATTTGCTGGGGCTGCCCCTGGAGCCCTGGGAATGCCCAAGGCTGGGTTGGGATGGATTTGGATCCACCTGGGATGGTGGGAGCTGTCCCTGGGTTGGAATGGGATGGGATTTAAGGTCCCTTTCCCACTCCAAGCATTCCATGATTCCATGACGATCTCCAATGCATTTCCCAACCTTAACTTAATGGCCCCAGCGACCTTTCCCAACCTCAATATTCCTGTGACCCTCTAAACAATTCCATGACTCCATTCCACGATTCCAACCCGGGGGAGACCCAGGGAAAACCTGGGGGTGGAACAACCGTATCCAACAACATCCCAAAAAAACCTAAATCCACCTTCTGGATCAATCCTGGAAAAACTGATCCCTGCGATCCCTGTCCGGCAGCACAAGCAGGAGGAGCTGGATGGGGACGGTTGGGAATACGCTTCCCTCTTTGGCTGGCGCTTCCACCTCCAGCAGCGCCGCTCCGACGCCTTCCGCCGGCGCCGCTGGAGACGCCGGATGGAGCCTCTGGAACGCACCGGCCCCGCTGCCGTCTTCGCCTTGGAAGGGGCTCTGGTAGGGAACAGCTTCTCCCATTCCCGAATTTCCACCTGGGAATGTTATCGGCCGCTCGTTATCGGCCGCTCGTTATCCGCTTCCCGTTATCCCCTTATCCGCCCTGTTGGTTCCCTCTTTTCCCTGGTTGTTCCTGGCTTTCTCCACACTCTGGATTTCCCAATCCGCCGCTTTTCCAATTGGTTCCGTCAGAGCCAAAGCAGCACAAAGCTCCCATTCTGTGTTTTTATGGAATTTTTTCCTCTCCTCTTTGGCATTTTTTTCCCCCCGTCTTTCCTTGCTCTGTCTTTCCCTCCAATCCAGAGTTGATCCCTTTGGGATAAAAGCGGCTCCGTGGTGTTTTCCAAGAGCTGCTCCCATTTTGGGGGATCCCGGCTGCTTCCCTCACCCAGAGCTCCTGGCAGGATTGTTCCCGTTCCCCTTTTTCCCGTGGGATCCGCAAATGGGAATTCTCAGCCTCGGAAATCCCTCCTTTTCCCGCAAATATTCCAAGGCCAGAGGGGAATTAGGAGAACTCCAAGAGCTTTTCCAACCTAAATTTTAGGATTCTGGGGAATGCTGGAAGCCCAGACTCCACTTGGACATCCCAGAGAATTCCTTCCCATGGGGAATCCCGGAGGCGATCCCGGCATTCCCGACTTTCCGTTGTTTTCCTTGCAGGGAGGAGTGACGGACGACAGGAGCGACGATGGAAAATCCGACGGAAAATCCGCGTCCACCCTGAGCTTTGGAGTCAACAGACCCACGATCTCCTGCATTTTTGACTGTAAGGGTCCCAGGGGAGCGGGAAAGGCGTTTCCCATCCTTTTCCAAGGAAAAAGACGGGAAAAGAGAGGTGGAAAAAGGGTGGAGAGGAGGACGGTGCTCGTGGGAACATCCACAGGCTCCGGGATCGGTGCTTGGGATACCCTGGGGGGATTAAGCTGGAATTATCTTGGATGGGAGGTTGGGAATGATGGAATACCTTTTCCATATATTTTTCCTGGGCTCTTTTCCATGTTTCCCGTTCTTCCGGCAGCCGGGAACAGATTCCACCTGCGCTGTTACCTGTACCAGGCGCGGGATCTCATCGCCATGGACAAGGACAGCTTCTCCGGTGAGTCCGGATCTGCACCGGCATGGAATTCCGGGAACAGAGGGATCATCCCATGGGCTGGGGCAATTCCCGCCATGCCAGGTGGATCCAAGTCCATCCCAACCCAGCCTTGGGCATTCCCATGGATCCAGGGATCCACAGCAAATCTGGGAATTGCAGAATCCCAGGCAGGAATTCCTTGCCAAGATCCCAGCCCAATCTCCCCTTTCCCTTGGGAAGCCATTCCCTGGCTCCTGTCCCTGCATTCCTTGTTCCCAGTCCCTCTCCAGCTCTCCTGGAGCTCCTTTAGGCCTGGAATGGGCTCCAAGGAATCTCTGGAGCTTTTCCTTCTCCGGGCTGGATATGATGGAGCACAGGGAGAAACTTCCATGGGATGTGCCCGGGGAAAATTCCAGAGGGTGACAGGATTTAATCAGGATCTCGGCACAGTCCGGCCCCTTCTTCTCCAGCATCCTCAGGAAATTCCTTGTTGGATTTGATCCAGCGCAAATTTCCCAGTTGGATCCAGATGATCCCTAAGGTCCCTTCCACCCCAAAACAGTCTGGAATTCCATGATTCCATAATTCCTTAACATCCCCCTTCTCCCAGCTGGACAGGGGCCAGCAGGCCCTGGAGTTTGGGATTTAGGGAAGGGATTCCCATGGAAAAAGGGAATCCGGGTGGAAAACAGCTTTGTCTGCTGCTCCATCCATTCCCAGCATAATTCCAGGGATTTCTGAAATTCCCAGGATTGTGCTGGTGTGGTCAGGGTTTCCCATGCTGGGTTTTTTTGGGATAGGAAAGAAATTGTAATAGGAGAAATCCTGTTATCCATGGGATTTCCATGCTGGTTGGATGCAGGTGGAAGATTCCTTTGGAATGTGGTTGAGGGGAGAAGGAATTCCTGGAATGATTGGAAAATCCCACATCCTCATCCCTGGAGGCTGGGCTGGGCCATCCCAGGATTATTCCAATTCCCATGGGAATTTCCAGAGGGGTTTGGGTGGGATTTCCCTCCAGATTCCGGGATTTAAACCCCCCCTTGGAACAACACATCCCGGGAATAATGGGAAACAGGGACAATCCCAAAAGTGGGGAATCAGCTGGATCGTGACCTTGAGGGAATCCTGCTTTTCCCAGTAGTTGGAATAATGTGATTTTTTTGGGAATAAACACCCCGGAGCATCCAAAAAAAAGAAAAATTAAAAAAAAAAATCCCCCAGTGTCTGCTCCCACCTGGAATTCCCACAAAAGGCTCCTTGTCGGGATGAGGAGGTGGGAGTGAGGTGAGCTCATGGCCCGGGAGGGGAGTCCGGAATCGTTTTCCTTTGGAAAAATCCCGGCCAAGGACAACACGAGCAGCAACGTTCCACAATGCGGGATTGTGATTCCCGCTGCCGGGAATAAAGGAGTTCATTAAAGGGGCTCGGCAGTTGGAAAAATAAACATTCCCTGCTCCCAACAAAGGGGCTTTAGAGAGGCTTCCATGAAAAAAATAAAAAGGAGGAGAAGGGAGGGAAAATGGGGAAAAGAAATAAAAAAAAAAAAAAAAAGGGAAAAGCAGCTCCAAATCCAGGGTTTTTTGTTTGTTGTAATGGATTTGGCCCAGGAAAAGTGGGAAAGGCTCTTCCCGGAGAGGTTTGTTGGGAATGTCCGAGTGGCCCCGGCTTGTTAGGCACGGATAGAGGGGGAAATCCGAGTGCTGGTGCCCTCATTCCATGGAAAAGGGGGAAAAGGGGGAATGCTGCTGGGATCAGCTGGTCCTGATTGGGATCTGGATCCAGGGATGCAGGATTTTCCTGGAATTTGAATCCAGGGATGTAGGATGTTCCTGGGATCTGAATCCAGGAATTTGGGATGTTCCTGGGATCTGAATCCAGGAATTTGGGATTTGAATTCAGAGATGTAGGATGTTCCCGGGATCTGTATCCAGGGATGTCTGGGATAATCCTGGGATCCGAATCCAGGGATGTGGGATGTTCCTGGGATCTGGATCCAGGGATGTCTGGGATAATCCTGGGATCTGAATCCAGGGATGTCTGGGATTTTCCTGGGATCTGAATCCAGGGATGTCTGGGATTTTCCTGGGATCTGAATCCAGGGATGTGGGATTTTCCTGAGATCAGGATCCAGGGATGTGGGATTTTCCTGGAATTTGAAACCAGGGATGTAGGATGTTCCTGGGATCTGAATCCAGGGATGTCTGGAATAATCCTGGGATGTGGGATTTTTCCTGGGATGAATCCAGGAATTTGGGATTTTCCTGGGATTTGAATCCAGGGATGTAGGATGTTCCTGGGATCCGAATCCAGGGATGTCTGGGATAATCCTGGGATCTGAATCCAGGAATTTGGGATTTTCCTGGGATCTGAATCCAGGGATGTGGAATGTTCCTGGGATCCAAATCCAGGAATTTGGGATTTTCCTGGAATTTGAATCCAGGGATGTAGATGTTCCTGGGATCTGAATCCAGGGATGTGGGATTTTCCTGGGATTTGAATCCAGGGATGTGGAATGTTCTTGGGATCCAAATCCAGGGATGTGTGGGATAATCCTGGGATCTGCATCCCGGAATTCGGGACAATCCTGGAAGCGGCAGCCTTTGGCTCTCATTAAAGCTCCCCGGGATGTGTGAGATGTTCCCAGAATCTGCACCCAGGGATGTGTGGGATGGTCCCCACCCTCCCAGCCAGGAATTTCTCCCCAGAATCCCACTCCAATCCCCCCTTTCCCAGTGGAAGCCATTCCCTGTCTCCTGTCCCTCCAGCCCTTATCCCAAATCCTTCTCCAGCTCTCCTGGAGCTGCTTTAGGCCCTGGAAGTGGCTCCAAGATTTCCCTGGATCTCTAGAACAATCTCAACTCTCAGACTGAGCCTTTTCCAGGCAGAAAAACGCCTGGAAAACCTGGCACTCTGGGCTTGGAATGCCGAATTCCAGGCGGGATAGACGAGGCTGCTCCTTTATCCTCAAGCAAGACCTGAGGGACCTCAGGATGAGATGGAACGAGCTGAGAATTCCCAGATTCTTTGGGAGCCGGTTCTGGATGGAGCTTGGAATTCTGGGAAGAGCCGGGCTCCATCCCTGTATCCCATTCCTTGAATTCCCGCAGATCCCTACGCCATCGTCTCCTTCCTGCACCAGAGCCAGAAGACGGTGGTGGAGAAGAACACCCTGAATCCCACCTGGGATCAGACCCTGATCTTCTACGAGATCGAGATTTTCGGGAATTCTCGGGACGTGGCCGAGTGCCCGCCCAACATCCTGGTGGAAATCTACGACCACGACACCTACGTGAGTGCGGCGATTCCCGCCGGGAATTCCCGGCCTCTGGAATCTCTGGTGTCTCTGGGGTGGCTCAGGATTTGAGGTAGATGATCCAGAGGGGAAAATTCCAGGGAAAACCCCGTGGCGTCCTTGAGGTTGCGTTCATTCCTCACCCTCATTTAAAGTGGGGAAATTAACGGGGATTCCTCATGGAAAAAACCTTGGGATGAAGTTGGAAGCAGTCAGGGAAGTAGGACAATGCCCTCTGCTGTTTTCCATGTCCAAAGGGATTGGGAATGATGGAATTTTGGGGGGATGGTGGCGGGAACTTGAGGTTTTTCCCACAAAAACCGGGCTGGAAAGAAACCCCAAATCCTGGAAAAACCACGGAGGGAATTTCTGTTGAAAAATGCTTGGAATACACCTTGGGAAGGGCTTGGGAATATCTCAGGCATCTTTTTCCCTCTTTCCTGCTCCTTCCCAGCAGGAAGCAGGAAAAATTCCAAAGATCCCGGTGCAGGGCAGGGAATGGGATTTTTAGGAGCTGCTGAAAGCTCTGAGTTTCTGCCCTGGAAAACCTGGGATAAGAATTCCCCAAAAAGGTGTTTTTCCAGCCTTAGGAATTCCAGGGAGAAGTTGGAAAACCGGAGGCTCTGTGGGCACCAATCCATTAATTTTCCTGCTCCACTTCCATAACGGGATCATCCCTCGCTCCTGATTTTTGGCTGAGGAGGGGATGGATTTCTCTGGGAGGAATGATCCCAATTCCCGCGGTTCCCAATTCCCTGGAATTCCCTTTCCAGGGCGCGGATGAATTCATGGGACGCTGCATCTGCCGGCCCAGCTTGGAGCGCTCGCCTCGGCTTTCCTGGTATCCCGTCCTCAAATCCGGCCGGAATGTCGGCGAGCTCCTGGCTGCCTTCGAGCTGATCCAGAGGGAAAAGGTGAGATCCATCCCTGAGCCTGGAATGCTCCGGAATTCCGGTTCTTCCCCAGGATCCAAGCGGATCTTCACCAGGATTTTCCAGGTGTTGGGTTTAGTCCATCCATCCTGGGAGAGCCGGAGGGATTTGGGATTTGTCCCTTTTCGAGGGATAATTCCATAGGGTGAGGTTGTCCAGGTGGGAAAAGAGGGCGGTTTAGGGTTGGGCTGATGGAAAGCTGTGGAATTCCAAGTGGGATGGGCTGGATGGATCCTTCTCTCCTTGGAAAAGTCCTGGAGTTCTGAATCCAGGAATTCAGAATATCAGGGGAGCTGGGAATTGCCAAATCCCAAAGGAATGCTGCCCTTTCCTTGGAATGATTTCAGGAGGGGATTTAGGAGAGCTGAAGCCACTCCGGATTTTCCAATGGATACATCCCAGATGTGCCAGGAAAAAAGGATGGATTGGGAAGATCAATCCCTGTATCCCATTCTTCCTTCCCAGCCCTGAGGTTTATCTGGGAACGGGAATCCCCACAATTCCTTCTTCCCTGGAAATCCCATCCCAAACACCAGGACAGGGCCCCAGATATCCACAGGTGGCCTCTTCCTCCTCCTCATTCCCTCAGAACCGGGTGGGAAAAGCCTTGGAAAGGCTTTTGGAATGAGATGTTTGATCCCAGTGGGAATCATCCGGGTGGATTTGGTGCTTCCTGACTGGATGAGAGTCCAGGATTTTTAGAGCTGGGAACGGAAGGGGCTGAAGGTTCCCAGCTGGAAAAGGAGGAATTCTCATCGGGAATGTCAACGGGAATTGTGTTCTCTCCCCGCAGCCGGCTGTTCATCACATCCCTGGATTTGAGGTAATTCCTGACTCCTCCTTGCAAATCCAGCACCATTCCCAGCTTTCCCAGGGATTTGGAGCCCGTTTCCAGCCCTGCAGCAATTCCTCCATCCTGTCCTAGGGAATTCTTGTGGAATTCCTGCATGGATTCAATTTTTCCTCAGCTGATAAGGAAAACCGGGAGTGGGCAGCTCCTTCCTGACAGGGAAAATGGATTCCATTCCAGGATCCAGAGGATCCTGTGGAGATACTCCAAAGGCTCTGGAGCCAGGCTGGGAGAGCTGGGAATGTTCCCCTGGAGAAGGGCAAAATGCAGGGAATGCTGAGAGTCCCTGCAGGGGCTCCAGGAGAGCTGGAGAGGGACTGGGGCCAAGGGCTGCAGGGACAGGAGCCAGGGAATGGCTTCCCAAGGGAAAGGGGAGATTGGGCTGGGATCTTGGCAAGGAATTCCTGCCTGGGATTCTGCAATTCCCAGATTTCCTCTGGATCCCTGGGAATGCCCAAGGCTGGATCCAGCTGGGATACGGGAAGGGGGTGGCACTGGATGGGATTTAAGGATTTTTCCAAGCTGAACCATTCCATGATTCCCTTGGGCTTTCCCATTTTCCCTTAGAAACCTTGGGATGGGCTTAGGGATGAGAATTCCTCTAATTCCGTCCTCTCCTCCTCTTTCCCAGAGCGAGCTCTCCTCCAGCCTGGACGAGGTGAGTCTTTGGGAATTCCTTGGTTTTCATCCTGGAATTGTTCAAATTTGTTTCCTTGGGAATTCCTCTTTTCCCTGGATGACTCAAGCCGGGAGCATCAGGATTTTGGGAATATGAGTGACCCCTGGCCGGATGGGCTTTTCCCCATGGCCGGGAATGTTGGGATCCGTTTACCCTCTGGAATGAGGTGTCCTCAGGAAATCCCAATTCCAGACTTTCCATAGGGAATTTGCTGTGAATCGAGGATGTGCCGGACTGTTCCCGCTGTTCCCAAGGAAATTTTTGTCCCTCGTGCCGGGAAAAATTCAGGGATAGATTGGATGGGGCTTGGAGCAACCTGGGATAGCGGAAGGTTCCCTGCCCATGGAATGGGATGAGTTTTCCGACGGAAACTGTTCCCAAGATTCCATCATTCCCATGATTCTGATTCCACACCCAGGATCCCGAGACTTTATCCTTGTGCATCCCATGGAGCCGATCCTGGGCTGAACCAAGAGGTGGAGTTGGGAATCTTGGAGAACTCCAGGCAGGGAAAGGGAACAACTCTCGGAATGTTGTGGCGGCCCTCGGAGCCGTTAATCCCAAAATCCGGGAGATGAGCTAGGAAAGACCCGAGCTGCATTCCCAGGAAAGGTTGGATTGGTTGGGATAAACGCATTTTTCCAAGATTTTTTTTCCCCACCCAATCTGCCTTTCCTTGGGAGCTCATCCCACTTTTCCGTGTGTCCATAATCATCTCTCTCCTCTTTTTCCTCGGTTTCTTCCCACTGCCGGAATTCCGGGATGGGACATTCCACAGCTCTGCATCCCTGCCTTGTTCTCGGAGGGGCTCCTCCAATGGGTATCGCTCTCCTCCCTTCCTTCCCTTTTCCCAGAATCCAAGAAAATCTCGGAAGAGCCTTTCAGGGAGAGTGGGATTGCGGGAACCCCATCCCAGCAAAATTCCTGCATCCCAAGGGTTGGTGCTGGCCGGAGTCTCCGGTGCCTCATGGATGCTCCTGAAGGACCTGGCTCCATCCTTCTCCATTTTTTCTTGGGAATGGCCTTTTGGGGCTAAATTCCCGCCAAACTCTGGGATTTATCTTTGGGTCACATCCCAGCTTCCATATAAACTGGGAATCGTTACCAGACTTTTTTTTCCCGGCCTCATCCATGTTTATTTTCACTCATCCTGGATTCAAATCCGGGTTGGAATCCATGATTTCCAGAGCTCCGTGCCGCCTGGATTCCCTCGGATTTATCCTCGTTCAACCCATCCCGGCTCCCAGCAGGATTTTCATGGATTTTTCTCCCTCCAGCCGCCTCCGTCTGGGAATTGATTTTTCCCACTCCCCTCCTGGTCCTTCCCTGCTCCCGCCTCATCCCTGGAATTCCCTGCTCATTCCCGTCCATCTGGTGGAACATTTCATCCTCCGGCATTCCGCTGGAATCCGGGAGAATGCCTGGAAAACCACTGGGAGAGCAGCGGGAAGGGCTTAAAAAACTCTGGAATGCTGCAGGATTAAAATCCACGTTGATCCTGGAGAGGAGGGATGGGGCAGGAGCTCTTTTCCCAAGGATTTCCCATTGGATTTGCCAAAGGATTGATCCCTAAAATCCCTTCCAACCCAAACCCTTCCATGATTTTGGGCTGGAGCAGCCTGAAATGAGATTTTTTTTTTGGAATTAGAGTTCTGGGGGTAACCCAGGGAATGTGGGAATTCTTGGCAGCTCCCCCTTCTCCTCCGGGTTATCCCGGATAAAATTCCCGTTCCCTGCCAGCACTAACCGGCTCTGGGAGCACGTGGATCGTGGGATGGAGGAGTGGCTGCTCCATGTGGGAATCCCAGGAAACTTCTCCCACACGGAATTCCCAAAAATCTTCGCCTAATGAGCAGCTGGACCCAGGAAGCAGCAATTCCCAAGGAAAACGAAAGCTTGGAATTTTATGGGAAGAGAAGTTGGAATTGGATGTTCCTGAAGGTCCTTTCCAATGGAAAATTGGAAAATCCATGTGGAAAATCCCTTTGGAGAGCCAATCCCTCACCCGATCCCGTAATTCAAACGCACCCACACGTCCTTGAATCCAATAAAATTCCAGGTAGGAGAGAATTCCATGCTCCCGGGATGGATTTCTGGAGGTTTTGCTTTCATTCCAGCCTTTCTCAGGGCTCTGGGAGATGCAGGAAAAGCAAAAGGGAGAAATTCTGGCTCCCACTTTCCTCCTCTGGGAAGGCAAATTGGGAATTCCTCGGCTGCCTCCCGGATTTGGGATGATCCCAATGGAATTCCCAGCTACTTTCACCTGAGCCCTATCCCACGGGTTTCCGGATTATCCATGAAGTGTGGGATGAAGCCCAGCCCCTTCCCAGATCCAGAGGTGATGCCAATCCCCCATCCCACGGTGCTGCTCCTGCTGAATTTTTTTGGGAATTGCCCAACTCTGAACCCGCTGCTGCTGCTTCATCCCTTCCCTCATCCCGCCGCCATCCTGGGATGGGATCGAGGCGATTCCATCCCATCATTCCCTAAAAACCTTGGAGGGCAGATCCTTTGTATTTCCCTGAGAAAAGCTCGGGAATGCTGGATCTTCTCCAGGATGGATTGAAGGGATAAAACCACTTTTCCGGCACCTCCGTCCTGCCATTCCTCATCTCTCCCATCCTGGATTTCCCGGGAGAGACGAGTTTGGCAAAGATGGAGATTCCAGGTTGGATCTAACACGGAAAGGGGTTTGATGTCCCATCCTGGCACTTCCCGATGTTTTCCTTTCCCTCTCCATTCCCGCAGTCCGCGGATTCCGACCTTCCCTATCCGCCGCCGCAGCGGGAGCCCAACGTTTACGTGGTGCCGCAGGGAATCAAACCCGTCCTGCAGCGCACGGCCATCGAGGTGAGCCACGGAGCCGGGAATCGGAGCCGGGAATGGGATCCAGGGTGGGATTCCAAGAAAAAGGAACCTCCAGGGGGAACTTCTGGCTCTTCACAATTCCCTGATGGGAAGGAGGAGCTGGGGGAGTTGGGGTTGGCTCCCAGGAAACAAGGGATGGGATAACGATGAAATTCAGGGAACAAGGAATGGGATAAGGATGAAATTCAAGAAACAAGGATAAGGATAAGGATGAGGATAAGGATGAAGTTCAGGGAATAGGGAATGGGATAAGGATGAAGTTCAGGGAATAGGGAATGGGATAAGGATGTCACCGACAGGATGAAATTCAGGGAACAAGGGATAGGATAAGGATGAAGTTCAGGGAACAAAGGATGGGATAAGGATGAAGTTCAGGGGACAAGGGATGGGATAAGGATGAAATTCAGGAAACAAGGAATGGGATAAGGATGAAGTTCATGTTGGATATCAGGAGGAATTTCCTCATGGACAGGGTGCTCAGGCATTGGAAGTGCCCAGGGAAGTTTGGAATCTCCATCCCTGGAAATTTCCAAGGAACTCCTGGTGCCAAGGTGGATATCAGTCACAGGTTGAACCCAATGACCTTGGAGGTCTTTTCCAACCTCAAGAATTCCATAATTCCCACCACTGCTTGTCCTACACAGTTCAACCTCCAGGTTCTCCTCCACTGCCGAGGAGCTCCATGGAAAACCTGGAAGTGGAAATTCGGCTCAGGATTTGGTGTTTCCTCATCCCACAGATCCAGGGCTGGGGGAACCTCAAGGATTTGGCCCAAGATTTGATGTCCCCTCATCCCATGGATCCGGGGCTGAGGAACCTCAAGAATTCCATACATAATTCCCACCATTGCTTGTCCTACACGGTTCAACCTCCAGGTTCTCCTCCACTGCCGAGGAGCTCCATAGAAAACCTGGAAGCAGAAGTTTGGCTCAGGATTTGGTGTCCCCTCATCCCACAGATCCTGGCCTGGGGCCTGAGGAACCTGAAGAGCTTCCAGCTGGCCAGCGTGACCTCGCCCAGCCTGCTGGTGGAGTGCGGGGGACAGCGCGTCCAGTCCAGCGTCATCAAGAACGTCAAGAAGAACCCCAACTTCGACGTCTGCGTGCTCTTCATGGAAGTGGTGAGGTCCCAACGGGAATGGGGAACGGGAATGGGGGAAGGGAAGGGCCTCAAAAATGGGGTGAAGGACCTGAAAGTCCCATCAAGATGGATCTGGTGAAGGACCTGAAAGTCCCATCAAGGTGGATCTTCTGAAGGGCTTGGAGGTCCCATAAAAATGGATCTTGGGGTGAAGGACCTCAAAGTTCCAGGGGAATGTGGCTTGTGAAGGACCTCAAAGTTCCATAAAGAGGGATCTTGTTCTGAAGGATCTGGAAGTCCCATAAAATTGGATGTTGTGGTGAAGGACCTCAAAATCCCATAAAAATTTGATCTTGTGCTGAAGGACCTCTGGAGTCCCGTAAAAGTGGATCTTCTGAAGGACCTCCCCGTCCTGTAAAAATGGATTTCATGGGAAAGACCTCAAAGTCCCATAAAATTGGATCTTTATGGAGATCCCATAGAAATGGATCTTGGGGTGAAGGACCTCAAAGTTCCCGGGAAATGTGGCTTGTGAAGGACCTCAAAGTTCCATAAAAAGGGATCTTGTTCTGAAGAATCTCGAAGTCCCATAAAATTGGATTTTAGGGGGTGAAGGACCTGGAGGTGCCATAAAAATGGTTCTTCTGGTGAAGGTCCTCAAAATTCCATAAAAATGGATTGTGTGGTGAAGGACTTGGAGGTCGATAAAATCGGTTCTTCTCTTGAAGGACCTCAAAATTCCATAGAAATGGATCATGTGGTGAAGGACTTGGAGGTCCATAAAGTTGTTTCCTCTGGTGAAGGACCTCAAAATTCCATAAAACTGGTTCTTCTCTTGAAGGACCTCAAAAATTCCATCCAATTGGTTCTTCTGGTGAAGCTCCTTCTGCCCTTGGATTTTTGAGGATGGTGCAGAACCTCCGCCCTCCCTTTCCAGCCTCATTCCCTCTTCCCATCCCTCTTCCCGCAGCGCCTGCCCAAGGAGAGCCTCTACAGCCCCCCCATCATCCTGAAGATCATCGACAACCGCCCCTTCGGCCGGAGACCCGTGGTGGGACAGTGCACCATCCGCTCCCTCCAGGAATTCTACTGGGATCCCTTCCAGCAGGACACGGGAGCGTCCCCGGAGCAGCCGGGTGCGTGGGAATATCGGGATTGGTGTCCATGGAGCCATGGAATGGTTGGGTTGGGAGGGAATTTCAAGATGATCTCGTTCCACCACATCCGTGGGCAGGGACAGCTCCCACCATCCCAGGGGGATCCAATCTGGCCTTGGGCATTCCCAGGGATCCAGGGGCAGCCCCAGCAAATCTGGGAATTGCAGAATCCCAGGCAGGAATTCCTTGCCAAGATCCCAGCCCAATCTCCCCTTTCCCTTGGGAAGCCATTCCCTGGCTCCTGTCCCTGCAGCCCTTGGCCCCAGTCCCTCTCCTGACCCCTTGGAGCCCTGAATGGGATTGGGATCATGGGATTGGGATCTTGGAGATCAGCTTTGGGTGGTGGCAAAAGTCTGGATGAGGTTGGGATCATGGAGATGAAATTCGTGAGGTGGGAAGGGTCTGGGAGATGTTGGGATCATGGAGATCACCTTTGGATGGTGGGAAAGGTTTGGGATGAGTTTGGGACGATGGAGATGAACTTTGGATGGTGGGAAGGGTCTGGATGGGATCGGGATCATGGAAGTGCGGTCTGGGAGAAACTGGGATCACTCCTGGAGGTCAATCCCAAGGTTTCTGGATTCCGGGATTCCCAAATCCCGGGATGACGGTGCTGCCCTGCTCCGGTTGCAGATGACGTCAGCCTCACGCCCAGGGACGACGTCCTCATCGACATCGATGACAAAGAGCCCCTGATCCCCATCCAGGTACGGAAAACGCGGCCGCGCTGGGAAGATCCCAGATTCTTTCCGTGCTCCGGTGGATCTGGTGAGGCCGGATCCGAGGCGCCGATGCGAGGCTGGATCCGGTCGGATCCATCCTTTTCCAACTCCCACGTGTTTTCCCTCCCTCTCCTCACCTGCACAACCCCAAACTCCTCCTCATTCCCGATGGTGGGAATGAAGGGCTGGGTTTGCTTTCCCGATGGAGAGAAATCCATGCTGGGCTCTTCCCGAGGAAAGCAAAAATTCCCTGAGGCTCCGTCGTCCTTGCTCCATGGCTGGGTCTCCTTTTCCCAGTTTGGCTCCTGGTTTGCAGGAATTTTACTGGGCTGGGATTGTTGGAATTCCGAATCCCAAATCCATGATGGTGGGAGCAGGGAAGGAGGGGGGATGTGGTGCAGTTCCAATGAATTTGAGGGATCTCAGCATTCCCTTGGGAATGGATCAGGATGGACACACCCCCGGAGTTTCCATTCTTCCAGAAAGTTCCTTTATCCGCAGCCCTTGGGTTCCTTCTCCAGCAGAAGGAATCTTTGGGATGGAGCTGTGTGTGGGATGCACGGATCCGGAGGCGATCCCGGTGCCTCTGGAGCAGCTGGGAATGGTGTCAGGAATGTTTGGTGGAGCTTTTCCTGATCTCCCATCCCTTGGTGGGATATCAGGGGCTGGAATTTCCCTTCTCCCTATTCCTGGATGCCACAGGGCTGGAGTTTCCAGAAGGAATCTCCCTTCCAGGTGTTTCCTGCCTCAGTTTCCCTGGCTGTGAACAATTCCAGGGATGGAGGAGCTGCTGAATCCAAGGTGTCCAAGTTGGGCATGGATCCTGCTCTTTATCCACATCCTTGGTGGCTCCTGCGGGTTTCTATTCCCAAGGATTCTCTGGTGCTGTTGGATATTTGTGGTGTATCCACAAATCCAGGCTCGAGCTGGATCCCACATCAAGCTGGGAATCAGGAATTCGGCAAATTCCCAAAAAACTGTGGGTGTGGCCCTGCTCATTCCCAATCCTCATCCCTGGAAGTGTCTTGGAGAAACCTGGGATAGCGGGAAGTGTCTCTGCCCGTGGAAAAGGTGGAATGGGATGAGATTTAACATCCTTCCCACCCAAATCATTCCATGATTCCGTGATCCTATTCACAGCTCTGTTGGGATCTTGTCCTGAAATCCTTCAAACTTCCATTAGGAACCGGACAGGAGAATTGGGAAAAGTGTGGAAAGGGAAAAGCAGCTCCCAAAAATGCTCCTGATTGGAGCATTGGGAAATTGGGAAAGCAGCCTCATTCCCTCCTTTTCGCTTCCCATTTAAGGATTTGTCCTTAAAATTTACAGCTGGGCTTTGTCTTTTCTCAGGAAGGCAACTGGAGCGTGTCCGTGGAAAAAGATGGAATTTAGGAACAGGAATTTTTGTAATAAAATCCCTCTTTTTTTAGTCCAGGACAGAGAAACTTGGGAGAAAACGGAGGGAATAATGTGGGAATCTTCTGGGGGCTGAACCCACGGAGGGATCCTAAGTTGGGATGTGGAGCTTGAGCCCGGCTTCCCATGATCTGGATCCGAGATTTCCCAAGAGCTGGAATTGGGATTTCCCACCATCCCATGCTGGAAGTGCTCGGAAAATGTGGTGCTGGCCATTCCCGTGGGTGGCATTCCCAGTTTGTCCCATTTTTCCGAGCGGTCGGGATGGGTGGAACACCCTGGGATGCCCGGAGTGGGATTGGCCATGCCCACAATTCCCTGGAATTCTCTGCTCAGATTTCCATGAGTTATTCATGGAAAAGCAGGTTGGTGGCAAACCTGCTCCCACTTTTTCCTTTGGGAATAAAACCTCTGGATAGGGACACACTCTGGAGCCCTGGGAGCTGCTCCTGGGAATGCGGGATCCCATCCCAGAGATTCCAGAGGAAGGAATGAGATGGAGCTTTGGAATCCTGGAGCTTTGTTCCCTGGGATAATTTTATTGGAAGCACCTCCAAGCTCAGATCAAATTTAGGGAAGAGTTTAAACAGCAGGAAAAGAGGGAGAGGGATGTGACAAAACCATTCCAAAGTGGAAAATTCTGGCTTTTTTTTTTCCTGGGGACAACTTTTCCAAAACAATCCTCCTTCCACCCATGGAGTTCTTCAGTTTGACCCCGGATTTGTCCTTCTCCGTTTGTTTCTTTCCTTGTTTTTTCTGCTATTTTGGGAAAGCAGGGAGCTTCTTCCTGGAAAGCCAACCCAAAATTCCCACCTCGGAATTTTGGCTCTGGAAGCCGCTCCTCTCCTGGAGGTGGACACGGATTGAGGCGTGGACGGACCATTGGGATCATCCCGCCCATCCAGGGCCAGATTTGGGAGGTCAAGGAGCAATCGCGGCCCGCGGGGACCATCCCGCTCCGCTTTCCCGGGAAAAGGGATGGATCCCAAGCCAGCAGCTCGTGCTCAGGGCTCTTTGGAAGCAGGAGCCAGGATTTTTCATGGATGCGTTTCCTTGTGTGGCTCCGGAGTTTTTCTCCCTCCTTGCCAAGCCTGGCTTTGCTCCCCGCTCCGAAGGACGGTTGGAACAAAGGATCCCTTTGTTGCTTTCCCTGGAAAATCGGGAAAACAACCAGAGGTGAAATCCCTCAGCTCCAAGGCTTGGGAACGTGTTCTCCATCTCATCCGAGCGGGATCAGGAGTTCAGGCGGAGTTTAAAACCAGTTTAAGTGCACGGGAATCACATCCCGGTCACCCAAGTGAGGAAAATCCTCCTAAAAAAATCATGGAAGAAGGATTTTTCCCGGCTAATCCCGTCTAGTTTGGTTCTTTGGGAGAAGGACATGGAGCGGGGTTTTGGAGAGGTGGAATTTGTGGAAAAGGCTGCTGGATCAGGCTTTGTCCTGCCTGCTCTGCTCCCGGTGTTTTCCAAGGGTTCATTCCCATGGGAAGAGGCTCGGGAAGGATCCCACAGCTCCGTGGGATGAGCAGGGATTTGTTCTGTCTGCTCATGGAGAAATCAGCTGGAAAGGATTCCCAGCAGCCTCTGGGAGCCGTGAGGGAATCCAGGTGGAAAATGATCCTCAGGGAATTTTTTCTCTGTGGAAACAGCCGGAAATTGTGGAATTGGGCCCAAGGATGCCGATGTGGACCTGGTGGGATCAGAGCAGGGTTTTGGGAACAAGCCTGAGCTGGAAAACTGGGAATGCTGTCGGGATCTACCTGATCCTCAGACCTGGATGTTTTCTGGGAAGAACCTCACATTCCTTCCCCTTTTCCACCTCCCAGGGATCCTTGGAATCCAGGGGCAGCGTTGCCGCTTCCTGCCCATGGAAGTGATCCCGGGTTTTGGTTTGCCCAGGATGAGCCGGGCTTGGACCTGGACCTTGATCCTGAGCATTCCCAATCCCATTCTAAATCCCCCTGGCTCCCATCCTTCCCTGGATTCCAGGATAACTCCCTGAATTTCAGTATCCAGGGAAAAGCCTTTCCTCCACTGGGAATTACTAACAGTGTTTCCATATTTTTCCCTTTTAAAATCCCATTTTCCCCCCGCCTCATTCCATCTTTTTGCTGAACATCCCTAAAAACAAACCCTGAGCTCATCCCAAATTTGCCTCATCCCGGGAAACCCCAGGGTTGGGAATATTAATTTAGATGAATCCCTTTAATTGTTGCTTTTGCTGCCATGTGTTCATCGCTGTTCCCGGAATTCCTTGGATAACGGATCATTTTAATTTGTAGCTTTCCGAGGGTTTGACGAGCTCTGCGCTAATTAACATCCCGGATTCCCGGGCCCTGCCTCATGTAGGTACCGCTTCCTTTCTAATTGCTAATGAACCGCTTAATTAATTAATTAATCGCTTAATTAATGACCTGAACCCATGAGAATATGCGGATAAAGACGGAAGGAGGCGTTTTCCTTCCGGGAATGACCCCGCTTGCTGCTTAGGAAAACGGCAATTCCAGCTGGCTGCCGGCGTGTCCTTGGGTTTTCCAATCATTCCAAAGGGAATGAGGGAGGTTTTGAAGGAATTCTGACCCCAGCTCGGGGATCCCAGCGCAGGAAGGACATGGAAATGTGGGAGCGATCCAGGATGATCAGAGGGATGGAGCAGCTCTGCTGGGAGAAAAAGCTGGGAGAGCTGGGAATGTTCCCCTGGAGAAGGGAGAAATGCAGGGAATGCTGAGAGTCCCTGCAGGGGCTCCAGGAGAGCTGGAGAGGGACTGGGGCCAAGGGCTGCAGGGACAGGAGCCAGGGAATGGCTTCCCAAGGGAAAGGGGAGATTGGGCTGGGATCTTGGCAAGGAATTCCTGCCTGGGATTCTGCAATTCCCAGATTTGCTGGGGCTGCCCCTGGATCCCTGGGAATGCCCAAGGCTGGGTTGGGATGGATTTGGATCCACCTGGGATGGTGGGAGCTGTCCCTGCTCATGGAATGGGATGAGCATTCAGGTCCTTTCCCATTCCATAATTCCATAACTCCATGATTCCCAGAGGAGAGGAGCTCAGGAGGGACTCTCGGACACCTCTGCTCCTCCGTTCCTCGCTGAGCAGCCCTACAGGGCCGTTACTCCTCCGTTACTCCTCCATTACTCCTCCATTACTCCAGCTCGTGCTGCTTTCCAAATCCCCCATCCCAGGACACGTTAATGGAGCTGAGTGGAGCCAATTCCAGCTTCTCCATGTCTGTGAACTATTTGGGATAATTGGTTGTTTGCTGTGTTTGCTCCTTCCCAATCCAAGCCCACATTTCACGGCTTCTCCGGTTACGGCTCCTTGGAAGAGCTCCG
The DNA here is from genome assembly GCF_030490865.1 of Poecile atricapillus. NCBI lineage: Eukaryota > Metazoa > Chordata > Aves > Passeriformes > Paridae > Poecile > Poecile atricapillus. The sequence goes on from NC_081252.1 coordinate 75,001,077, forward strand.
GCTGTTGGATGGCTCCTCCTGGGAATGGTTCCCATCCCAGAGCTTCACCCCTCCCCGGAATGTTCCTGATGGTTTTGATATTCCCAGCTGGGAGCCAGCCCATGGCACTGCCACTGGGGAGGGGGGAAAGTATTGCCAGAGAAAACTCCAGGATTTCTCCAGCCGGGGTTTGTAGGATCACGGAATGGTTTGGGTGGGAAGGGATCTGAAAGCTCATCCCATTCCATGGGCAGGGACACATTCCCAGATCCCAGCTGGATCCAACCTGGCCTTGGACATTCCCAGGGATCCAGGGTCAGCCCCAGCAAATCTGGGAATTGCAGAATCCCAGGCAGGAATTCCTTGCCAAGATCCCAGCCCAATCTCCCCTTTCCCTTGGGAAGCCATTCCCTGGCTCCTGTCCCTGCAGCCCTTGGCCCCAGTCCCTCTCCAGCTCTCCTGGAGCCCCTGCAGGGACTCTCAGCATTCCCGGGATTTCTCCCTTCTCCAGGGGAACATTCCCAGCTCTCCCAGAGCTGAGGGGCTTTGGAATCCTGGAATCCTTTGAATGGGAATGGACCTTCAATCCCATCCCATTCCCACCCCATCCATGTTCAGGGACACCTCCCACCATCCCAGGTGGATCCAATCCCAATGTCCAACCTGGCCTTGGACAATTCCAGGGATCCAGGGGCAGCCACAGCAAATCTGGGAATTCCATTCCAGCCCTCCCTCACCCTCAGAGCTGGGAATTTTTTCCATAAAGGAGAAATTCTCCTCCCTCCAGCCGTGCTTTGCTCCAGGAGCTGCTGCAGCTCCTGGGATGACGGGATTGGCTGGAATGATCCGGTTATTCCCGGGATATCCAAATGATGCGTCCCTCTTGGAAAAGAGGTTGGAATTCCAGCGTGGTGAGAGGGAAGAGGAATGGAACGGGGATAGGGAGACAGGAAACCTTGGGATAATCATGGAGCAGCTTTCCAGGTTGGAATAAGCTCCTTTTTCTGGGAAAATTTCAGGATTTGGTCACATGAGGTTAAATTTATCCACAGGGGATTCTCACTTGGGTTTTGCCCAATGGGATCCATGAAAAAGCTGGAAAAGGGAGCACAGATCCCCATCCCAGGGATCGTCTGTGCCCTGGATAAACCCCTGGAGGTGGTTTGGGATACCCGGAGGGAATTTTTTCCATCACCTGGATTAACAAAATTCCTCGATCCATCCTTGGCCCATCCATTGCTTTTCCATTCCCAAATGGAATCGTATCCATCGCCATTAACGTTCCAGCTGCTCCCCTTCCCTCCTTTTTATGTTTTCCCTGTTTTTCACTGGAATATTGGTCAAAATCCACCGAAATCTCTAATCCAACTCTTTCCCTTGGGCTGCGGAAGATTCCGTGGGTAAGTGCTGGGATGAATCCAAGCGTTTTCCTTGAATCCCAATACCTGGGGAATGTCACGATGTCCGAATGGAGCATTTGAAAAAATAAAATGGGAAGTGAGGAGAGGAAAATCGGGATTTTCCCAAAAAAAAACCAAAAAAAAAAAAGGTGGCAGATACTTTGGAGTGAATTTCCAAAATATTCCAATTAAATCCAATGTCTATCCATTGAATCCATAAATTCTAATATAAATCAAATGGAATTCCATTTGGAATCCTCTGTGAGGTCACCGAGCTGGAATTCTGCGGCCTCCTCAAAGGAGACATTGGGATTTTCCAGGAATTTTTCATGGATTGCCGGCAAAGCGATCCCAAAACCGGGATTCTGATAAAATCCATGGAATATTGAGCCAGAGTGGTTGTTTTTCCTCTTGGAATTAGCATCCTTAGAGCTGGAATGGTTTGCTGGGAATGAGGCAATGGGAGATGGTGAGAGCCGAGGTTTTGTGGGATTTTCCTGGTTTTTTTCATCCAAGGGTTTTGTCCTTCTGGAGAACTGAGCACTGCTGGGTTTTAATGGGAAGATGGGAAATTTTATGGATTTATTCATTTATCCGCAGGTTTTGTTGGGATGGGGAGGTTGGAAGGTGCTGGGATACAGCCAAGAAGTCAATCCCTGTCTCCCAAATCCCAAAAATTTCCAGGGAAAGCCTAAAATTGGAGCATTTCAAGCTGTTAACACCATTAAATCGGTTCGTTCCCTGCAGGAAATCCTGAGAAAACCACCCTCAAAGCAGCCAAAAATTCCCTAAAAACTCTTCAAATCCTTGGAATATTCTTCTTGGAGCTCTACCTCATCTTCCCCTGAGGAAAAATCCTCTTGGGAATATCCACAGTGGCTCTAACACCCGGAATTGGGCAGGGAGCATCCCAAGAAACCTGGAAATCAGGGGTGGGGTCGATGCAGGCTTCACTTCCCAAATCTGGGAGCTGCTGCCGTTTTCCTGGGATGTTTTGTTTTTTTTTTTGTGGAAAAGGAATAATTTTGGGATCTCTGGCTGCAGGAGGAGGAATTCATCGACTGGTGGAGCAAATTTTACGCTTCCACGGGAGAGAGGGAAAAATGCGGATATTACTTGGAAAAGGGATTTGACACCTTGAAGGTGAGCGGCTTCCCTCGGGTGTGGATCCTTGGAATTCCATTCTCCACGATTTCCTTGGGATTTTCGGCTTTTTTCCCCATCCGGGTTAAAAAAAAAAAAAAAATGGAAAGATTTTCCCCAAGTGTGGAAAAATTCCATTTCCTTTGGAAAATCCTTTCAGGAAACTTCCAGAATTTTTTTCTTGGGAGGCAGCGAGGGGGTGGGGAACTGCCACACTGGGAAGGGTTTGGGAATGACAAAAACTGGGGATTTCTCAGGGAAGAGGGAGATTTAGGCACAAGAAATGTTGAATTTAAAGCAAACTCCCAAATAGGGAAGGTTTTCCTTGGTTTTAAGGAAAATATTCCCAGCTGGAAGATCTCGATCCATGAAAAACCCACCGGGAGACTTTGGCTTTGTCTGGGTCATTGGGATGGGCTGGAATTTCTTGTGGAATTCCCAAATTCCCCACTTCTCTCTCCCTCAGAGGGAAACAAGGGGGGAAAACTCCTGGAATTTTCTCCCCGTGGGAGGAATTTTCCCAGGACTGAGGGGTTTGGTTGGAATTTTTTCCCTGCTCCATCTTTTCCTCCTCAGGTCTACGAGACGGAGCTGGAAAACGTTGAGGAATTTGAGCACCTCTCCGACTTCTGCCACACCTTCAAACTGTTCCGGGGGAGATCCCAGGATTCCAACGACGACCCCTCGGTGGTCGGGGAATTCAAGGTGGGATGGGCCCTCTTTCCATGGATTGTGTCCGTAGGGGTGGGAATTGGAAGATCCTTCAAGTCCTTTCCGGCCCAAATTGTTCGGTGAGGCCAGGAATTGTGGGAGTTGTGGAATCCTCATCCATGGAAATGTCCAAGGCTGCTTGGAAAGGGATTGGAGCAACCTGGGATTGTGGGAGGTGTCCCTGCCTATGGAAAGGGTGGGAATGGGGTGGGATTTATGGTCTTTTCCAGATCAAACCAGTCCAGGATTCTGGAGCCCCTAGGAGGGGGGTTGGGAGAGCTGGGAATGTTCCCCTGGAGAAGGGAAAAATGGGAATGAGACCCAGGGGCTGCAGCTGGGGAAATCTTGGAAAAAAGCTTTTCCAGCCAAAAAACCCGCGGCTCAGTGCGGAGCATGTGATGGGGGTCCTGGATTTCACCGGGATCTGCCTCCGGCTGGGGCGTTAATGAGGAGGGGGAAGAGTTTAAACTGCCCGAGGGCTGGGAAGGGTGGGAATGTTGGGATGGAATTCTGCTCTGGGAGGGTGGGGAGGGTCTGGAACTCTCATATTTGCTGTGGATCCCTGGAATTGTCCAAGGCCAGGTTGGACATTGGGATTGGATCCACCTGGGATGGTGGGAGGTGTCCCTGCCCATGGATGGGGTGGGATGGGATTGGATTTAAGGTAATTTCCAACCCAAGGCATTCCAGGATTCGGGAGCCCCTCTGCTCTGGGAGAGCTGGGAATGTTCCCCTGGAGAAGGGCAAAATGCAGGGAATGCTGAGAGTCCCTGCAGGGGCTCCAGGAGAGCTGGAGAGGGACTGGGGCCAAGGGCTGCAGGGACAGGAGCCAGGGAATGGCTTCCCAAGGGAAAGGGGAGATTGGGCTGGGATCTTGGCAAGGAATTCCTGCCTGGGATTCTGCAATTCCCAGATTTGCTGGGGCTGCCCCTGGATCCCTGGGAATGCCCAAGGCCAGACTGGGATGGATTTGGATCCAGCTGGGATCAGGGAATGTGTCCCTGCCCATGGAATGGGATGAGCTTTCAGATCCCTTTCCCACCCAAACCCTTCCACAATTCCATGATCCATTCCCGTCATTCCAAGGCTACTCCCACAGGACCCATCTCCACCTGTTCTTCCCTGAATTCCCGTGTTCTTCCCAGGGTTCTTTCAGGATTTATCCTCTTCCCGACGATCCGAGGGTTCCGGTGCCTCCCCGGCAATTCCAGCAGCTCCCGGCCAGGGGACTCCAGGAATGTCTGGTCCGGGTTTACGTCATCCGCGCCTTCGGCCTCCAGCCCAAGGATTCCAATGGGAAGGTATTCCAGAGGGAAAGCTCCACGTTGGCTCCTGTAGCGGATTCTTGGAACAGCTCAGCCCTTATTGGTCAAAATTTGATCAAAATCGGTCAAAATTTACAATTTTCTCCTAAAATTTAGGAATTTGTTCCCATTTTCTGTCTCACTTGGAATATCTGGGAATTCCAGGAGCCAACTCTTCCTTTATCCACTGGGATTTTTTTAGGATTGATTCCATGAGTTTTGGGTTTGGTTTTATTTTGGGGTTTTTTTGGGTTTTTTTTGGTTTTTTGGTGGTGAAGGAAATAAAATCCCGTTTTTCCCCAAAATTCCTTCTTGCAAAGGTTTGCTGGTCTGGAAGGAAAATTCTGGGAAAATGGGAATTGCAAAGGTTGAAAACTCAGGGATGGGGAAAATCCTTTTAAAGGCTCTTTGTTTCACTGGAAAAGGGGAAAATTTAAGGAAAACTGGGGAAAATTGGGAAATAGGTGAGGAAATACATAGGAAAGATGGATGAACACATGGAATACACATGGAAAATTTATGGGAAAATAACGAATAGACATAAAAATATATGGAAAAACATACAGAAAAAAATTTATGGAATATGGGAAATCTATATGGAATAGATGAACAAATTCCAATCACTTTGGAATTTTCCTCAATTTTTTTTAATGGATTTGGAATGGAAGTGTTTAATTCCTTAGAAATCTTCCATGAGTTATTCCCAAGGATTAAAACGAAGGGGGGAAAAAAAGGGAGTTTTTCCATTTAAAACCCCAAACCAACCCAAATTTGATGGCAAATTTCCCCTGGGATGGGAATTTTTCCAGAGGCTTATCCCAGCCCAAGGAATACCTGAGTGCTGATTCCATTCTCTGAGCTCTGTTTCCCACCCATTCCTTAAAAACCAAATCAGCAGGAAAAGGAAAATCCGGGAGAAGTGATGAGAAAACTTGGACTGGGTGTTTTTTTTTCCAGGGAATTCTTGGATGTGGCTGGGATAGTGGATCCCTGTAGATCCAGGCAAAATCTTTTAGGTGGAACTGGATCTTTTCCTTGAATTTTTTCCTTCTCCTGGCAAAAAAATCCAACTTAAATTCAATTCCCTGCTTCCCAAACTGATGCCGAATTCTCAGAATAATTTTTTTGGGGGAAAGGGATGGGATTTGGAGCAACCTGTGGAAAAGAGTAGGACTGGATGAGCTTTAAGGTCGTTCCCAATCCAACAATCCCGGGGGATTTTTGTGTTTCTTTCCGTGCCCGCCTCCAGTGTGATCCCTACGTGAAGATTTCCGTGGGAAAGAAATCCATAAATGACCAGGAAAATTACCTTCCCTGCACCCTGGAGCCTGTCTTTGGGAAGTAAGTACGGATTCCCTTCAGGATCCATGGAATTTTTTGGATTCCCTTATTGAGGGAATTGTGCTGGGCCAACCGGAACTTCCCATTCCGACACCCAATTCCAGGTTGGAGCAATCTGGAATAGTGGGAAGTGTCCCTGCCCACGGCAGGGATTGGGAATGGGATGGATTTTAAGGTTTCTCCCATCCCAATCTATTCCATGATTCCCTTGGCTCTCATTCATCAATCCCTGGGATTTCTGAGCTGCGGGGCTGGAATTCCATAGGGGAGGAATCTGGATCACCCCATTGATGGGAAAGAGTTTGGGGAACTTCTCCTCATCCGGGATCTTTGATCCGGTGTCTGAAGGAAAAACGTGAGGGACGGAGAGGAATGGGACACCTCTGAATGTTCTGGAAAAGGATTATCCATGGATAATTCAGTCGTTTCCCTCAGAAATGGGATAAAATTCCAAGAGTAATGGTTTATTCTGGGAAAAGATGCTTGGCAAGGCTGGGAAAGGAGCAGGGAAACTGAAGGAAGCTCAACTCCGTGGGGCTTTGTTCTCCCAGAAAATCAGAGAATCGTGGAATAGCCTGGGTTGGATGAGACCCATGAGGATCATCCATTGAGCTCCTTCCCAGGACAATCCCAACAATCCCACCCTGTCCCTGGGAATGTTGTCCAAACGCTCCTGGAGCTCCGGCAGCCTTGGGAATGTGGCCATTCCCTGGGGAGCTGTTCTGGTGCTCCAGCACCCTCTGGATGAGGAATCTTTTCCCGATATCCAACCTAAACCTCCCTGGAACAGCTCCGGCCATTCCCTGGATCCTGTCCCACAGATCGGAGCTGCCCTGTGGGATGAGCTCCAGGCTGGCAAAATCCGGGACTGGGGGCACAAACAGGGATCAAACCCTGCTTCCTATAAAATCCATCTGATTTTCCAAGGCTGCTCCCACTGGTGCTGGGACACCTTCCCAACAAAGCCAGATGGAGAGGGAGGTGAATTTAAATGGGATTTTGGGAAGGAATTCCTGGCTGGGAGGGTGGGGAGGGGTTGGGATGGAATTCCCAGAGAAGCTGTGGATCCCTGGAATTGTCCAAGACCAGGCTGGACACTGGGGCTTGGATCCACCTGGGATGGCGGGAGCTGTCCCTGCCCATGGATGGGGTTGGAATGGGATTGGATTTAAGGTTATTTCCAACCCAAACCATTCCAGGATTCCGGAAACCCTCAGCTCTGGGAGAGCTGGGAATGTTCCCCTGGAGAAGGGCAAAATGCAGGGAATGCTGAGAGTCCCTGCAGGGGCTCCAGGAGAGCTGGAGAGGGACTGGGGCCAAGGGCTGCAGGGACAGGAGCCAGGGAATGGCTTCCCAAGGGAAAGGGGAGATTGGGCTGGGATCTTGGCAAGGAATTCCTGCCTGGGATTCTGCAATTCCCAGATTTGCTGGGGCTGCCCCTGGATCCCTGGGAGTGTCCAAGGCCAGGTTGGACATTGGGATTGGATCCACCTGGGGTCATGGAAGGTGTGGAATGAGGAGCTCGTTAAGGTGTCTCCCAATCCAAACCATTCCATAATTCCACAATTCCTTGATAAACGAAGCCAGCACAGCCCAGCCCTGGCCCTGCTGGCTCGAGGTGACACAGACGCTCAGTGACTCGGATCCATCCCATCACCAGTGGGTCGGGATGAGATGTTCAATCCATTCCCATGGAATTCCAGCGGCACGATCCTCTTTTCCCAAGCATTTCCCTGTTCCCGTTCCCAGGATGTTTGAGCTGAGCTGCACCCTGCCCCTGGAGAAGGACCTCAAGGTCACCATCTACGACTACGACCTCCTGTCCAAGGATGAGAAGATCGGCGAGACCGTCATCGACCTGGAGAATCGCTTCCTGTCCAAATACGGGGCTCGCTGCGGCCTCCCCCAGACCTACTGCGTGTGCGTTCCTCCGGGGGCTCGGAATTCCCAGAATCCTGGGATTGGGGTGCGGAGGTGGCCACGGGATCACAGCAGGGGAGCTGGCTGAGTCCTGGTTCTCCTCCAGGGAGATCCCCTTCCATCCGTGGTTTCTCCTGGTGACCTCGTGCTGAGGACGCTCCCAGAGAAGCTGTGGATGTCCCATCCCAGGAATGGGAGATGGGGGTGGGATCTTGGGAAGGAATTCCTGGCTGGGCTGGAATTCCCAGATTTGCTGGGGCTGCCCCTGGATCCCTGGCAGTGCCCAAGGCCAGGTTGGACACGGGGGCTTGGATCCACCTGGGATAGTGGGAGGTGTTGGGGTTGGAATGGGATTGGATTCAAGGTAATTTCCAACCCAACACATTCCAAGATTCTGGAACCCCTCTGCACTGAAGCCAGACTGGGAATGTCCAGTCTGGAGAAGAGAAGGATCTGGGCTGACCTTTGAGTCTCTTGCAGGGCCTGGAGGTGCTCCAGGAGAGCTGGAGAGGGACTGGAGCCAAGGGCTGCAGGGACAGGAGGCAGGGAATGGCTTCCCAAGGGAAAGGGGAGATTGGGCTGGGATCTTGGCAAGGAATTCCTGCCTGGGATTCTGCAATTCCCAGATTTGCTGGGGCTGCTCCTGGATCCCTGGGAATGCCCAGGGTCAGGTTGGATCCACCTGGGATGGTGGGAGCTGTCCCTGCCCATGGCACTGGATGAAGTTTGACCTCTTCCCAATCCAACCCATTCCATAATTCCATGGTTCTGTTTGGTTTCAGCTCTGGCCCCAACCAGTGGCGAGACCAACTCCGCCCTTCCCAGCTGCTCCACCTCTTCTCCCTGCAGCACAACTACAAGGCTCCCACCTACAAATCCGACCGGATCATCTTCCGGGATCAGGAATACGTCCTCTCCGAGCTGGGTAAGATGGCAGGGATATTTTGGGATAGCAGAATTTCCTTGCTCCAGAGGAAGGGATGGAGCTGGATATCATGGAGACATCACCAGGATTGAGGGATGACATTGTCCCCATCCTCCTCCTCTCTGTCCCTATGGGCTCTGGACCATTTCCAAACTTGGCCGTGGCCCAAATCCTGGGATTTGAATCCAGACTTTCGATCTGGGAATGCTGACCTTGAGTTTGTGGGAAGCTCTAACCCGATGGAGCTTCCCACAGTGCGTGGAGACATCATGAGGAGCATTATGGAGGCCAGGAGTGGGTGATGGACATGTCCCCCTCCTCTTCCTCTCTGTCCATGTTGGGTCTGAACCATTCCCAAACTTGGCTGCGTCCCAAATCCTGGGATTGCATCCAGACCTTCCATCCAGGGACTTTGACCTTAAATTGGACCAAGCCAAACACCCCCAGGTGGGAGCTCCATTGTGGCTGTGAAGCTCCAACCTGGTGTTCCAAGTGCATGGAGATGTTACACAAAAGGTGATTGTGAAGGCCAGGAGTGGCTGATGACGTTGTCCCCATCCTCCTCCTCTCTGTCTGTGTTGGTTCTGCCCTTTTCCCAAGGCTGTCCGTGCCCCAAATCCTGGGATTTGAATCCAGACCTTCGATCTGGGAACGCTGACCTTGAGTTTGTGGGAAACTCCATTGGGTTGGAGCTTCCCACAGTGCGTGGAGACATCATGAGGAGCATTATGGGGGCCAGGAGTGGGTGATGGACATGTCCCCCTCATCTTCCTCTCTGTCTGTGTTGGTTCTGCCCTTTTCCCAAGGCTGTCCATGCCCCAAATCCTGGGATTTGAATCCAGACCTTCAGCCTGGGAATGCTGACCTTGAGTTTGTGGGAAGCTCCATCGGGTTGGAGCTTCCCACAGTGCGTGGAGACATCATGAGGAGCATTATGGAGGCCAGGAGTGGGTGATGGACATGTCCCCCTCCTCTTCCTCTCTGTCCATGTTGGGTCTGAACCATTCCCAAACTTGGCTGCATCCCAAATCCTGGGATTTGAATCCAGACCTTAAATCTGGGAATGCTGACCTTGAGTTTGTGGGAAGCTCCAACCTGATGTTCCAAGTGCATGGAGACATCATGAGGAGCATTATGGGGGCCAGGAGTGGGTGATGGACATGTCCCCCTCCTCTTCCTCACTGGCCAGACTGGCTCTGGACTTTTCCCAAACTTGTCTGCGTCCCAAATCCTGGGATTGAATCCAGACTTGCTGTCCAGGAACTTTGACCAGCCTTGAGTTGGACCAGACCCAACACCCCTGGCTGGGAGTGACACACTCCAACCTGACATTCCCAGTGCTGCCAGAGCCGGAAGAGCAGCTCTTCCATCGGAATCTCATTTTGGGAATGGTCACTAGAGGGAGACAATATCCCATGCACAGACCTGGGAATTCTTTTGGGATTTGGGGGAATCGGGGGACAGACCCAACTTCTACAAAGAGGAGAAAAGTCCTGGACTTTCAGGGAGGAGTATTTTGTTTTCCCATGGCACCTCCCTCTGACCCAGCATTCCTGGGGCAGGAGGGTTTTTTTGGGAAAACTCTGCTTTAAGGCACAAAAAGAGGGATTTGGTCCCAGGAGGAGGTGAAATCCCACTGGGCCTGGCCCAGGAGCTGCAGTTTGGAATCATGGAATGGTTCAGGTTGGGATCATAAAGATGATCCCATTCCATGCCCTCCTTGGGCAGGGTCACCTCCCTCTATCCCAGGTGGATCCGACCCGGCCTTGGATACTCCCAGGGGTCCAGGCACAACCACAGCTTCTCTGGGAATTCTCTTCCCGGGCCTCCCCACCCTGAGAGCAAAGAATTCCCGATATCCCACCTCAATTTTGATGGGATTTTTAAAGGCCACCACACCAAGGATGTCACCAGAGACACAAAACAAGGCACAACCCGGGGCTGATCCCTCTCTGCGCTCTTGGGAAACAAAGCACAAATTCCTTCAGGAATTCAAGTTTTCCCCTGAGGACAAGGAAAGCAGGGAATCCTTATGGAAAAGTTTTCCAGGGAGAGCTGAGGAGGTGTTAAAAGGCATCCCCCCCGTGGCAGTGCCTGCTGTCACCTTCTCTGGCTTTAACAGCAGCGAGTTCAAACAGCAGAACAAAGCCCGGGGCTTGACCCGGAGCAGATCTGGAATCCAGCTGCGAGCTCTGGAGCCGGACTGGGAATAAACTGGAGCCATTAAACACGAGAGCTGGGATTTTACAAGCCCCTCCCCCCGGCCCGTTATTCCATAAATCCCAGATTTTGTCGCTCTCCGAGAGGGGCTCGTTCTTTTCCCGGCATGTAAAGCCGCACGTGTGCGCGCACGCCGGAATTCCAGGGTTTGGGAAAATGTTGGGAATTAGCCCAGCTGGCTGGAGTTAAGCGTTTCCTTGGTAAGGAGGGAGCTGAGCTATCTCATAGGGATTTGGTGGAGTTGGGAGAATATTTATGGGATAATATTTATGGGATAATACTTATGGGATAATATTTATGGGATAATACTTATGGGATAATATTTATGGGATTATATTTATGGAATTATATTTATGGAGAGCGTTGTGTTTCAAATGTCCTGGAAGGTGCAGGACCAGAGTGGGGTCAAGTCCACCAACCCCAGCCTGGGATTTTGGGATCATTTGGGTTGGAGTTTGTAAAGTTGGAAAAGATGTTTAAGATCCTGGAATTCCAGAATTCAGGTTGGAAAAGATCTCCAAGATCAAGTCCAATCTTGTCCAAGCGTCATGTCCCGTTGTTCCTTGGACACCTCCAGGGGTGGGAACTTCACCACTTCCCTGATATCCAAGGACAAGGCACCGTGTCCATCCCAGGAATGGGATAGGGAGGCAGGAGTTGGCCATTGGCTGTACTGGGATGGAGGGATGGATGATGGATGGATGATGGATGATGGATGGATGATGGATGATGGATGGATGATGGATGATGGATGATAGATGGATGGATGGATGGATGATGGATGGATGATAGATGGATGGATGGATGATGGATGGATGATGGATGGATGATGGGGGATGGATGATGGATGGATGATGGATGGATGGATGATGGATGGATGATGGATGATGGATGGATGATGGATGGATGGATGGATGGATGGATGGATGATGGATGGATGATGGATGGATGATGGATGGATGATGGATGATGGATGATGGATGATGGATGGATGATGGATGGATGATGGATGGATGATGGATGATGGATGATGGATGATGGATGATGGATGGATGATGGATGATGGATGATGGATGGATGATGGATGATGGATGATGGATGGATGATGGATGATGATGGATGGATGACGGATGATGGATGGATGATGGATGGATGATGGATGATGGATGATGGATGGATGATGGATGATGGATGGATGATGGATGATGGATGGATGATGGATGATGGATGATGGATGGATGATGGATGATGGATGATGGATGATGGATGATGGATGATGGATGGATGATGGATGATGGATGGATGGATGATGGATGATGGATGATGGATGGATGATGGATGGATGGATGATGGATGATGGATGGATGATGGATGGATGATGGATGGATGATGGATGATGGATGATGGATGGATGATGGATGATGGATGATGGATGGATGGATGATGGATGATGGATGGATGGAAGGATGATGGATGGATGGAAGGATGATGGATGATGGATGATGGATGGATGGAAGGATGATGGATGGATGGATGATGGATGATGGATGGAAGGATGATGGATGATGGATGATGGATGGATGATGGATGGATGGATGATGGATGATGGATGATGGATGGATGGATGATGGATGATGGATGGATGATGGATGGATGATGGATGATGGATGATGGATGATGGATGATGGATGATGGATGGATGGATGGATGGATGATGGATGGATGATGGATGATGGATGGATGGATGATGGATGATGGATGGATGGTTGGATGATGGATGGATGGATGATGGATGGATGATGGATGGATGGATGATGGATGGATGATGGATGGATGGATGATGGATGATGGATGGATGGATGATGGATGATGGATAATGGATGATGGATGATGGATGATGGATGGATAATGGATGATGGATGATGGATGGATGGATGATGGATGGATGATGGATGGATGGATGATGGATGGATGATGGATGATGGATGGATGGAAGGATGATGGATGGATGGATCCTGACCAGGAAGAGAAGGAAGGAATGTCCATGACTGAGGGATCTTGGCCCATTTTTGGCAGGATCAGGGGCTGGTGTGGAGCAGGTGAGGAGGAGGAGAAGATAATTCCAGGTCTTCCATGGATGGAGCACCAGAAATATCCTGGTGGGACCGGAGCAGGGACTTGAACTGGAGTAGGAACTGGGAACAACCCCCAGGCTGTGCCGGTGGTGTCTCTGTGTTCCTCCTCCTCTCATTCCCATCTTTCACCCCAAATCCTGCAGAGGAGAAATGAGATCCCACCGGGAGCTCCTTCCTGTCTGCCCAGCTGAAGATCCTGGGTGGTTTTAATCTGTTGGATAAACTGTTGGCAGAAGGTTGATGGGAATCCGGATTTCTGGGACTTTGGGAGAGCTGGATCCAGGAGTGGGATCAACCATTGGATTCTGTTTTCCATGGGATCCAGCTGGATCCTTGCCACGTTTCCCTGGCTGGGATTTGTGAGGTGGTTGCACGAGGATCTCCGTAGGTTTTCCCACTGGGAATGGTATCCCTGCGCCCAGGATGGTTTGTGGTGACGGATTTGGGAACAGAGGCTGTGCTGCTCCAGCTCTTCCCGGCCAAAATCCATCCTTGTGGGATTCACTCCGCTCTTTTCCCCGTGGCAGAAGATGGAAAACCCCCAAATCCGCACCTGGGGCCGGTGGAGGAGCGGCTGGCCCTGGCCGCGCTCCGGAAGCAGGGATTGGTTCCGGAGCACGTGGAGACGCGGCGCCTTTACAGCCCCCTCCAGCCGGACATCGAGCAGGTGCGTGCTGGGATGAGCCCAGGAGCGGCATCTCCCGATCCAGCTGGATCCAAGGGGAGAATCCCACTGGGAATGTCTGTCTTGGGATATGGGATGTTCCCAGGGAGGGGAGGTGTCATTCCCTTCAGGCCCTGCTCCCGTTTTTAAATTAAATGAAATTAAATTAAATTGATTGGAATTTAATTTAATTTAATTTTACATTTTTGGTCTAAAAGTCCTACTCAGAATTCTTCTCCCAGAATCCCAGGATCACTGAGGTGGGAAAAGCTCTCCAAGGTCACTGAGTCCGAGCTGTGCCTGATTCCCACCTCAGCACCGAAAACCACATCCAGGAATTCCTTGGAAACCTCCAGGGATGAGGATTCCCAACCTCCCTGGGCACCTCCAATCCCTGACTGCCCTTTCCATGAGGAAATTCCTGCTGCTGTCCAGCCTGAGCTGATCCTGGTCCAGCCTGAGGCTGTTCCCTCTTTTCCTGTTATTCCCTGGGGTCAGATCCCAACTCCCACCAGGTTCTAACATTCCAGGGAGGTGTGGAGAGCCAGAAGGTCCCTCTGGATCCCTGTTTCTTCCAGGCTGAGCTCCATTCCCAGCTCCCTCAGCTTTTCCTGGTGCTCCAGCCCCTTTCCCGCCTCCCTCAGCTTCTCCTCAGGATTTACATCCATCGAGACATTCCCAAATATCCCTAAAATAATTTTAAAATAACTTTTAATGCCATTTTTTCATTGAGGAATCCTCCCTTCCCACCCAAGGATCCCAGCTCTCCCTGGAGAGGTTCAGGCATTCCGGTTTGGAATCTCCCAGGATTTCAGGGATCTGTTCTTCCGTGCAGGGAAAGCTCCAGATGTGGGTGGATCTGTTTCCCAAATCCCTGGGACATCCCGGCCCCCCTTTCAACGTCACTCCACGCAAAGCCAAGAGGTAACTTCCCATTTCTTCCACATCTTTTCTTTTGGGAAAGGAGTTGGGAATGCTTGGAAGCCTCAGGTGGGGATGGATTCACCAACCTGGATGAGGGACAGGTGTGGGATCATCTCCAGGAAAACGGATCCCATAGGGAAATCCCTCAGCGGGACAACTGATGAGTTTTCCACCTTCCCATGGTTTTATTCCCGGGATTTTCCAGGTTCTACCTACGCTGCATCATCTGGAACGCCAAGGACGTGATCCTGGACGACCTCAGCATCACTGGGGAGAAGATGAGCGACATCTACGTCAAAGGGTGAGCGTCCCGCTCCGGAGTCTCCCGGATTCCGGAGGCTGGAGGTGCAGGAGAAGCTGGGAAGGATTTTAGGTGTTCCTTGGGTTGGGATTGCTGGGATAGACCTGGATCCTGCTGGGATGGAGGGGCCCTCATGGCTCTCCAGTTATGGATCCATGAATTTCCAGCTGTGGATTCACATCTCCGACAATGGATCCACCCCTTTCTGACCATGGATCCAAACATTTCCAGCCATGGATCCAAACCTTTCCAAATATGGATCTACCCCTTTCCAAACATGGATCCAAACATTTCCAGCCATGGATCCACCCCTTTCCAAGAATGGATCCCATCTCCAACTGTAGATCCACATCTTTCCAGTCATGGATCCACATCTTCCAAGTCATGGATCCACATCTTCCCAGCCATGGATCCAAACCTTTCCAAATATGGATCTACCCCTTTCCAAACATGGATCCAAACATTTCCAGCCATGGATCCACCCTTTTCCAACCATAGATCCTATCTCCAGCTGTGGATCCACATCTTTCCAGTCATGGATCCAAACCTTTCCAACCATGGATCCAAACCTTTCCATCCATGGATCCACACTTCTCCATCCATGGATCCACATCTCCTCCATCCATGGATCCAAACCTTTCCAGCCATGGATCCAAACCTTTCCATCCATGGATCCACACTTCTCCATCCATGGATCCAAACCTTTCCAGCCATGGATCCATCCCTTTCCATCCATGGATCCACACCATTCCAACCATGGATCCACATCTCCTCCAAACATGAATCCACATCTTTCCAACCATGGATCCAAACCTTTCCAGCCATGGATCCACACTTCTCCACCCATGGATCCAAACCTTTCCAAATATGGATCCCATCTCCAGCTGTGGATCCACATCTTTCCAGCCATGGATCCACACTTCTCCGTCCATGGATCTAAACCTTTCCAGCCATGGATCCACACCATTCCAACTATGGATCCACACCTTTCCATCCATGAATCCACCCCTCTCCATCCATGAATCCACACCTTTCCATCCATGGATCCACACCATTCCAACTATGGATCCACACTTCTGCAGATGCACATTTCCCACTATGGATGCACACCTTTCCAGCAACGGATCCACACCTCTCCATCCATGGATCCAGCTTTTTGGAAGAGACACATCTCTGCTGAGCCCACAACTTTTTCCTTTGGATCTCCAGGATGATCCCAGGGCAATATTTTTCCTTGGATGTTCCCATAGCGGGATAAGGTGTGGGAGCAGCCTGGCCATGGGGAGAGGAGCTCGTTGTCTGCTCATTCCCAGCCTTTTTCCAGGCTCATAGACTGGATTATTTCTTTGGAATTCCCATTATTCCTGGAAAAAGCTCCTCTGGCACTTTTTTTTCTCTTTTTTTTCCTTTTTTCCTTTTTTTGCCTTTTCTCTCTTTTTTCCGTTTTCCCCCTTTTTTTCCTTTTCTCCCTTTTTTTTCCTTTTCCCCCTTTTTTCCCTTTTCCCCCTTTTCCCCCTTTTCCCCCTTTTCCCCCTTTTCCTCCTTTTCCCCCTTTTCCCCCTTTTCCCCCTTTTCTTCCCTTTTCCCCTTTCCCCTTTTTTCTTTTCCCCCTTTCTCCTCCTTTTCCCCCTTTTCCCCCCTTTTCCCCCCTTTTTCCCCTTTTTTCCCCTTTTTTTCCTTTTTTTCCTTTTTTCCCCCTTTTTTCCCCCTTTTTTCCCCTTTTTTTCCCCTTCCCCTTTCCCTTTTCCCCTTTTTTCCCCCCTTTTCCCTTCCCAACTCCATTTAGGATTTATCTCATGCTAAAAAATGCAATCCCAGCCAAGGGAGCTCCTTTTTTTTGTGCCTTTTTGGGATTTACGGGCAGGAAGAGGTGGGATTTGGGAACAGACTGTAAATCCCTGGTTTACAATCCCGATTTTCCCCCCGTAAATCCCAAATGTCGCGCGGCTTTCCTGGTATTCCCATCAAGTCCGTTGTTATCAGCTCCAGTTGAGCTGTTCCGCGTCTTTTGGGGCTCCTAAAAAGTCGTGCTGCTGGAAAAGTGGGAGCATCCAGGGATTGCTGAGATCCTTTTCCCAATTTTTAGCACCCAAGAGAATCCTGCAAGGCTTGAAATGAGTAAAACCTTGCTCAGCTTCCAGATCTCCCATCCCAAAGGAAAACAATCCTGAAAAATCCTGTTGGGAAGGGGTGAAGTGATCCTTTTTGTGCCTGAGGATCTGCCCTTTGGATCGGGAATCCAGTGGGGACCGTTCCCATTCCTTCCATCCATTGATGTCTCCGGAACAGGAGCTGGAACCTGTCTATCCTGGATTGGATACGAGGGAAAAATTCTTCATGGAAAAGCTGTCAAGCAGTGGAATGGGATTCCCAAGGAATGGTGGAGCCAGGCTGGGAGAGCTGGGAATGTTCCCCTGGAGAAGGGCAAAATGCAGGGAATGCTGAGAGTCCCTGCAGGGGCTCCAGGAGAGCTGGAGAGGGACTGGGGCCAAGGGCTGCAGGGACAGGAGCCAGGGAATGGCTTCCCAAGGGAAAGGGGAGATTGGGCTGGGATCTTGGCAAGGAATTCCTGCCTGGGCTTCTGCAATTCCCAGATTTGCTGGGGCTGCCCCTGGATCCCTGGGAATGCCCAAGGCCGGGTTGGATATCGGGATTGGATCCAGCTGGGATCCTGGGAGCTGTCCCTGCCCATGGAATGGGATGAGCTTTCAGATCCCTTCCCACCAAAACCATTCCACGATTCCACAATTCTGGACTTGCTACCCCCAGACTGAATTCCCAGCTCTGGGACTGCTGCATTCCCTCTCCCACCTCCAGGTTTTCCCCATCCCCAGCAGCCACCGGGATCTGGAATATTCCATTTCCATTTGGATCTTGTGACATTGAGCGAGATCCCAAATCATTGCCACGATCCCGGTTTTCCACAGGCTCCGTTTCTCCCTGGCAGGTGGCTGGTGGGACACGAGGAGAACAAGCAGAAGACGGATGTCCACTACAGATCCATGGGAGGAGAAGGGAATTTCAACTGGAGATTCATCTTTCCCTTCGATTATCTCCCGGCGGAGCAGATGTGCCACGTGGCCAAGAAGGTGAGAGGTCCTGGATGGAATTTCTGCATCCCGGTGGGAATTCTGGGGTGGAACAGGAATTTTAGACCTTCACAAGCAGAGCCGTGCAAAGCTTGGCTTTTCCGTGGTGTTGACGGCGAAATTTTGGGAATTTCATTTGAAAATCCGTGTTTGGAAGCGAAATGGGGTTGGTAATTAGAGGTAGGGATTTTTTTTAAGAGACAGATTCCTCTGGGAAACATTCGGAGCAGGAAAAATCTTGGAAGAAGTGTCCAATGGGACAATGGGGATATTCCAAAGCTGGAGACGGCGATTCCATGGCGATGGTTTGGTGGGAATCTCTGTTTTCCGACATGGAATAACCGGAGTCGTGCTGTGCAAAAACTTCCCGGAAAAGGCTAAAAATCAGGAAAGGAAGGAGCTGCCTCCAAATTCTGATGGGAACACAGATTGCGATGTGCCACTGGAAGAAAATCTTTGGATTCAGGGAGAGGATTGGATTGGGAGTTGAAGGGGATGGGGTTTTTTGGATGGGATTTCGATCCCCTCGTTCTTCCGGCTGCTCCTTGGATCAGCTCACGGGAATTGCAGGGATGGAAGGAAACGGGAATGGAGTTGGGATGGGTGCATGGAATAACACAAAGGAAAATTGGATGGGAATGATGGGAATTAGGGAAAATTGGGCACCAAGCAGTCGAGGAGATCCATTAATTTATATTTCCTTCACCTGGAGATCAAAAGGAATTATCCAAGGGAAGATTCTCTGTCCATGGCAGGGGATGGAACTGGATCATCTTTAAGGTCCCTTCCAACCCAAACCATTCCATGATTCCCTGATTTTTGGCTCTCTGTGGGCTGTGGGCAGCAGGGAAAATCCCGGCACCTCCCTGGAGGCTCCAAGTCCTTTGTTCACCTCATCCCGAGCCTTCATCCCTTGAGGATGCTCGGATTTGGGACACCAGCAGGAATTTCCTCATGGGAAGGGCGGTCCGGCCTTGGAATTGCCCAGAGAGGTTTGGAGTCCCTATCCCTGGAAATATCCAAGGAATTCCTGGATGTGGCCCGCAGTGCCAAGCTGGGGATCAATCTCAGGTTGCGCTTGATCATCCTGGAAGATTTTCCAAGCTCAACAATTCCATGATTCCTACTCCCTGCTTTTAGCTCAGAATTCACAGAATATGAGGTGCCCAAAGATTCCCTCTTGTGACGGGATCATCCCTGGGATCCCCAAAACCCACCCAGATCCCCATCCCCATCTCATTTTCCACGGAACCAGCGCCTCGGCTGGGAAGATGCCGAGCGAATCCCCCATCCCAGGCAATTCCCAGCTTCCAAAACCCCTTCCCGTGCAGTTCCAACGACTGACAGAATTCCAGCTGGGCCCGTTTCACGCTTCATATCCAACAAATCCCAAGTACAGGGTGTACTACATCCAATTATCCCGCTTGGAAAAAGCCAAGACCCCGTCCATAAACCCTTTTAAGCAAATCCATCCCGCTGTGCCGATCTGGAATCTTTTCCCACCACGTGGCTTCCAACGCTGGATCCGAAAATAAACACCTTGTAAAAGCTCTCTGTAAAGGCCGGAATAATGAAGGAAAAGCCGGCTGGAGCATTCCAGCTCCGGGAATTTTTTGATCTCGCCATGTGCTGTTTGAACTCCGGCTCGGTTCCTGCGGCCGTAAAAAATCCCGGCTGGAAAGGCGGGCGCTGGAAGGTGGAATTTCAATCAAAAGTCGGGAGCAACTGTGGGGAATTGGGAGCTGCTGAAAACCACCTGTGCCCAACCGGGAGGGAGGGAGAGAGTTTTCCGCTGGTTTTCCTTTGTTTTCTCCGTGCTGGAGCTCCCAGGAGCGTGGCCAGGTGGATTAGGAATCATGGAATTGTGGAATGGCTTGGGTAGAAAGGGAGCTGGAATCTCATCCAGGGATAAATTCCACCATCACAGATGGATCCAGCCTGGCCTTGGGCATTCCCAGGGATCCA
Source organism: Poecile atricapillus (assembly GCF_030490865.1). NCBI lineage: Eukaryota > Metazoa > Chordata > Aves > Passeriformes > Paridae > Poecile > Poecile atricapillus. Next base: position 75,021,098 of record NC_081252.1, read on the forward strand.
GGGGCAGCCCCAGCAAATCTGGGAATTGCAGAATCCCAGGCAGGAATTCCTTGCCAAGATCCCAGCCCAATCTCCCCTTTCCCTTGGGAAGCCATTCCCTGGCTCCTGTCATTCCAGTCCCTCTCCAGCTCTCCTGGAGCCCCTTCAGGCCCTGGAAAAGACTCTGACTTTTCCCTGGATCCTTCTCTTCCAATTCCAGGAATCCCAGCTCTCCCTGCATTTCCCACAGCAGAGCTGCTCCATCCCTCTGGATCTTCCTGGTGCCTCCTCCAGATCGCTCCAAGAGCTCCAGGTCCTTCCCCTGATGGGAATTCCAGAACTGGAATTCCTGTAGGTGATGTCTCCATGACTCATCCCGACCCAGGCTGGATAACCCCTGGATAAGAGGGTGTCCATGTTATTTTATTCTGATGGGAATGGTTGGGAGCCTGGAAAATCCAGGGAAAATCCAGGGAAAACCCAGGTGCCACTCTTATTCCTCCTTTCCTGAACCTTCCAACCACTTCCAGATGGTTTTCCATAACTTTCCTGGTTGGATTAACGTTATAAAGATTTTTCTTCTCAGTCTGAGAATTCCCCCCCGTCCGAGTTTCTAAAATATTTCCATGGAAAAGAAATATTCCCATCTTTAGGACAGCTCTTCTGAAAACATGGAAATGCTTTTTTCAAGCTTTTCTCAGCATTCCTTTGGAATTTCCATCCTTTTTCCTGCTTTTTTTTGGTGCCATCTTTCTCTTCCAGCCCTGGAAAGAGAAGATATATTCCATATATTTTGCCCCTGGAAAAGTCAATCCGTGTTGGCTTCACGGGAGGAGCACATTCCCGGGTTTTGGAGTTCGGTAGGAAAACAGTTTCTGGCATGGAAAACAAGAAAATCACGGAATGATTTAGGATGGAAAAACCCTCGAAGATCACCAGCTGTGCCAAGGCCACCACTGTCCCCAAGTGCCACATCCTGAGGGATTTTAAATCATTCCAGGGATGGACATTCCATCGTTTCCCTGGGCAGCCTCTGCCTGGCTGGAAAACCTATTCCATGAAGGAATATTCCCAAAATTCCAACAGAAACTGGAAGTTTAAAGTTTGGATTCCCGGTCTAAGTCTGTTACCGGATAGGTCGTGGAACAGCCGGACAATCCGAGGTCACCTGGATGTGGATCCCGTTTTCCCAGGCATCCACTCAGGGAAGAGCTCGGCTCCTGCATCCCGCAGGTGCTGTGGGGTGGAAAATGCATGGAATTGGTTATGGAATGTTCAGCTTCCCGTGCCAGTTCTGGATCTGGGAAGTTCTTTAGGGTGAGAAAGGGTTTTCATGGAATGTCGGAGCAAACGGCGTCTCCATGGTTGTGCTGTGGCCGGTTCTGGGATTTTTATGGACATGGAAGGGCTGGAGCGTGTCCAGGGAAGGGAACGGAGCTGGGAATGGTCTAGAGCACCAGGAAAAGCTGAGAGAGCTGGGAAAGGGAGAAAAGGAGGATCCAGAGGAACCTTCTGGCTCTCCACACCTCCCTGGAATGTTGGAACCTGGTGGGAGTTGGGATCTGACCCCAGGGAATAACAGGAAAAGAGGGAACGGCCTCAGGCTGTGCCAGGATCAGCTCAGGCTGGACAGCAGCAGGAATTTCCTCATGGAAAAGGTGGTCAGGGATTGGAAGTGCCCAGGGAGGTTTGGAATCCTCATCCCTGGAGGTTTCCAAGGAATTCCTGGATGTGGCTCTCAGTGCCGAGGTGGGAATCGCGCACAGCTCGGGTTCGATGATCCTGGAGTATTTTCCAACCTCAGGGATTCTGTGACATCCAAGGGCAATCTCCTGCATGTCCAGAACTCCCAAATTCCTGCAGGACGAGGCTGAAACGGGAATTTCCGGAAGCAGATTTCTTCACCTTCCCGAAAATCAGATTTCCTCCACTGTATTCTGGAGCACATTCAGAATCCAGGAGAAATGCCGCCCTGTCAACACTTTCCCGGGAATCAGAGCCCGTTTTTTCCCTGCCTTCCCTGCTGCTTTATCCACAAAAATCCATAAAATATCCCGGAGCCTCCCCTCGCTTGGAAAACAAACCCCCAAACAATAATTCCATCCTTTTTTCCCCACGGCGTGGCCGAGGCCGGGATATAAATTTCGCGCTCCGGGTTGTTTTTATAGGGAATGCTCGGAGCTTGATTTAATCACGGAAGCGAATTTCCCGCCACCTTGGAAGGGACCCATAAACTTTGCTTGGCATCGAATTCCCCCTTCCCGATTCCCTGTTCCTTTTCCTGCTTTTCCAGTGGAGTTCTGGGTGTTCCCAGCTTGACAGGGCTCGGAGCAGGGAGGTTTTGTCTCCGGCCAAATGATGTTTTATGGTGTTTTTCCATGAAAAAAAGAGGGCATTTGGAGAGATGGAGGATTGAATTCCCACCTGGAAAGGGTCGAGCTATCCCTGGAATGCTGGGATGTTGGGATTGGGATACAGAGCCAAGGTTTTGTTCCCTTTTTCCTTGGATGTTGCAGTGGGAAGGAGGGAAGGTGGAATCCCAAAGTCTGCTGGGTTTGCCAGCAGTTCCGTGGAATCGTGGAATGGTTTGGGATGAGAAGGGCCTCAAAGCCCATCCAGGGAAACATTCCACGATCCCAGGTGGATCCAAACCCCGTCCAACCTAGCCTTGGACACTTCCAGGGATGGGACAACCACGGCTTCTCAGGGAATTCCATCCCATCTCCTCCCCAGCCTGGAATTCCTTCCCAACATCCCATCCTTCAGCTTCATTATCCCGAGGGACACGGATCTGGTTGGGAAAGGTGGGAGATGATCCCAGGTGTGAGGTTTGCTTCAAGTTCAGCTCCACATGGATGGGATGGAGGAAGGAGAAATTCCAACGAATCCTTGGGAAGCTGCATCAACCTGGAAGGGAGCGTGGGATGTGCCTGGAGCGTGGACAAATCCCTGGAATTTGGGAGTGATGGCATGGACCTCTGAGCCAGGGATTCACCGGGAAGAAGAGGACACGGAGCTCATGGAAGTTTCCTTTCCAGAGAATATTCCAGCCTGGAAATGAGATGCTCTTGAAGGTCCCTTCCAGCCCGAACCAGTCCGGAATTCCATGTAATTCCCCCTTTTCCAAGCTTAGAAGGGCACCTGGATTTCTCCAGGAAGGGGCAATCCAAAGGAGGTGGTCACCTCGGATCTTCCAGCGCCTGGGAATTTTCCAGCCCCTCCTGAGGTCATCACATCTTTCTTATCCATGGATCCATGGCTCCCGTGTCCCTGTGGATCCCTTCTTTTCCCACTTTCTGGGAAAGGGAAGAATCGCCATCAACTCTTCCCCCTTTTTTAGCAGTTTAAATTCAAAACAGCTGGAAAAGCTGGGGAAAAGAATCCCCCTGGATAAACATCCATCCCAACCAGCAGAGGGGAGACAGGGAATTTTCCATGGAGTTCACTTGAGATTTCTGGATTATCCAATATCTCAAATGCATCCGTAAAATGCTCCAGTGCAAAATTCCTGGCACGTTTTCCCAAAACCGGGCAGGGAACGGAGTGAAACTGAAATGGAACCATCCAGGGGGATCTCTTAAAAATGAATCCAATGGGATCGAAGTGCCCACGAGCTCCCAGCGGGAATATTTATGTTCCCATGGAATGCGACACCTTTTTCCTCCTTTTTTTTTTTAATAATTTAATATCGGATGAAATAACGAATCTGAGCCTTGGGGTGAATTTATGGAGCGAGGGATGAATAATGCTGGAGTTTCCTGGTTTTAATTAAATCCCGGGATTTCTGACACTTCCAGGAGGAATTGCCACCGGGACAACCTCGGAGTGGGGTCAGGAATCCCACTGGGATTTTCCTGCTCTTTGCTGGAGCCAGGAATAACAATCCCAATTATCCCTGGGCTTTGGGAGAGATTTTGTCTTTCTCCTTTATCCCAACATTTCTTTTTGGACATCAGCAGGAATTTCCTCATGGAAAAGGTGGTCAGGGATTGGAAGCCTCCAGGGAGATTTGGAATCCCCATCCCTGAAAGTATCCAAGGAATTCTCGGATGCTGAGGTGGGGATTGGGCACAGCTTGGATTCGCTGATCCTGGAGGACTTTTCCAACCTCCGGGATTCTGGAATTCTCAGTCCTAACTCCCAGGCATCCCTACAGTGGTGTTTGGATCCCTGTTGGAAAAAATTCCTGATTTCAAGCACAGAAAAAGGGAAGTGGATGCTGCTTCCCAGGCACTGGATATTCCTTACTCTGGGGTGCAGAATTGATGGATGAAATCTCCGTTTTCCAGTGGAATTCCCAAACTTGGAAGTGCAGGAATGAGGACCAGGTGTTGTTGGGAATTCCCTTCCCAGGCCCCAAACTGGGATGTGGACCCAGAACTCCTGGAGGAAAACCTGGAATGCTGGAAGAGGTGGAAAATCCTTTGATGTCCAGCATTTCTGTTTAATTGTTTCCTGGGATTTTTGGGGGTCCTAAAATGGGATGTGGATCCCTAAATCCTGGAGGGAAAGCTGGAAAAGGTGGAAAATCCTTTGATTTCCAGCATTTCCATTTCATTTTCTGTTGGGATTTGGGATTTTGGGAGGGGCTTTTTGGTTGGGATTTTTTCTTTAATGCAGGAATGTGAAGATCCCAAATCCATCCCAAGCTCCATCAGCGCTCCCAAAAAACCTTTTCCAGAGCCCAGCTCTTCCCAATGCTCCTCAGGGATATTTTAGGAGCAAATCTCAGGATTTCAAGTGGCTGTCCAGGGGCTGCTCCAGGTTTGTTTTTAGGAGAGGGATGATCAGCGGGATGGAGCAGCTCTGCTGGGAGAAAAAGCTGGGAGAGCTGGGAATGTTCCCCTGGAGAAGGGCAAAATCCCGGGAATGCTGAGAGTCCCTGCAGGGGTTCCAGGAGAGCTGGAGAGGGACTGGGGCCAAGGGCTGCAGGGACAGGAGCCAGGGAATGGCTTCCCAAGGGAAAGGGGAGATTGGGCTGGGATCTTGGCAAGGAATTCCTGCCTGGGATTCTGCAATTCCCAGATTTGCTGGGGCTGCCCCTGGATCCCTGGGAATGCCCAAGGCCAGGTTAGACATTGGGCCTGGGAGCAGCGTGTGTGATATCAGCAGATTCCTGGGATACCACGGAATCCTCCTTTCCATATCCATATTCCAAGGATAAATTTGGGAGCCGTGGGTGGCCTGAATTTGGTGGTCTCTGGTTGTCTCCGCCCGTGACGGAGCTGGGATCGGATCCTTGGTGGATCCAGAAGGGAAAGGATCCTTGGGAATTCAGAAGTTCTGATTTAGGTGTCAATCCCATATTTTTCCATGAATTTAGGGGAAAGGCGAAGTTTGGCCACTCAACTCTTGTTGCTCTCTTCACCTTGGAGAGTTTTCCTCATTGGAATTGTGGGAATTTCTGTCGATCCTAAAGATCCTGTTTGGGATCCCACGGAGCCTTTTCCTAAATTAAATCAAATTCATTAAATGAAGTTAATTACAATAATTTAAATCATTAAATTGAGGCATAAATTGTTGCCAACACCTTCCAGAAACATCTTGGGTTTTTCACTGGTTATCCTTATCCAAGAGTTTTCCAGAGCCTGTGCTCCTGCAGGACACCCCAGGAATTCCAGGATTTCCAGACCCTGCTCAGTTCTTCTGGTGAATCTTTCATTTTCCTGTGGTTTCTTTCCTGGTGGGATTTTAGGAACACTTCTGGAGCTTGGACAAGACAGAAAACAAGATCCCACCGCAGTTGGTCCTCCAGATCTGGGACAACGACAAGTTCTCCTTCGATGACTATTTGGGTGAGTTGGGAATTTTGGGATCCATCCCAAAAAAGGGGAAACATCAGGTTGTCTGGGGATGCCGAATCCCTGGAGGTGTCCAAGGCCAGTTTGGATGGGACTTGGAGCCCCCTGGGATAGCGGAAGTCGGGAGTTTGGATTGGGATGATTTGGGATGGCCCAAACTCCACGGGATCAGGGAACATTCCATGTTTCAAGGGTTATCCCACTGAGATGTCTCTCTTGGAATGTTCTTCCTTGCAGGATCCATCCAGATGGATCTCAACAGGATGCCCAAGCCTGCCAAGACGGCGGAAAAATGTTCCTTGGATCTCGTGGATGATTCCCTGTCCTCCGGGCGCTCCGTGTCCCTCTTTGAGCAGAAAACCGTCAAGGGCTGGTGGCCCTGTGTGGCCGAGCAGGAGCAGCAGAAGATCCTGGCGGTAACGTGGCCTCTCCATGTTTTCCCATGGATTCACTCCAATTCCCATCCCTGGAATGGTTGGATGAGGATTGGAGCACCCTGGGATAGCGGAAATTTCCCTGCCCGTGAGGTGGGAATGGCTGGGCTTCAAATTCCTTTCTAATCCAAAGCATTCCAGAATTCCCTGGAAGCTTCATTCAATCCAAGGCAAGGAATTTCCATTTCCAGCTGGAGGTTTTGTGGATCCAGCCCGCACTTGGCTGGAAGTTTTCTGTGCAGAGGAATGATCGGGATTTGTGGGATTTTCACCGTGGTTTTTGGAATGTGCCACCAAGTTTGGCTCCGTATCACGGCTATTCCCAACGATTTCGTGTCCTAAACACTGGGAAAAAAATTCCTGCTGTCCCAGAGGTAGATTTAAAGGTGGATGGGCTCCTCTTCCAGGTTTTGGTGAGGGAATCCAAGCGGGGAATTGGAAACCTGAGCTGCTTTCAGGGAAATCAGGAATCAGGGAATTGGGAAAGACTGGATGTGGCCCTCAGCGATGATCGGTCACAGCTCGGAATTTATCCCAGAGGTTTTCCCAGTCTCAGTGATCCTGGGATTCTGGGGTTGACCAAATTTGGGTGTCAGTGGGATGTGGGATTTCCTGGAATATCTCCAGTGACAGGTGAGGGGTCTCTGGAATCCTGGGATCCTTGTGGTCATTGCTGGGAATGGTTTGTGATCAAAGGATATTTTCTTCCTCTAATCCCAGTTTTCCATCCCATGTTCATTCCTCACTTTTCCCCCCTGTTTTTTGGGATAATAAATCTGGTTTTGTTTATCCCATCCAGGGCAAACTGGAGATGACTTTGGAAATCGTGGCGGAACAGGAGCACGAGGAGCGTCCAGCCGGGATGGGACGGGATGAGCCAAACATGAACCCCAGGCTGGAGGATCCCAAGTAAGAACATCCCAAAGGGAAAAGCAACAACCAGGGCATGGAATTCTCCAGGTCCAGATGGGAATACTGGGTTTCCAGCTGGAGGGAATTGGGCTGGACTGGGTTTGAACCCGGGTAGGATCCACTCAGAGCTCGTGGAGGAGGGGAGACAGTCCAGGGAAATTGGGATTGTGGTCTGGACCACGCATCCATTGGGATTGGGAGATCAGTCTTGGACCACCAAGGTGGACATTGGTGGGATGTATCCAGAAATATGGAAGAGCTGAAAACAGTGGGGTTGGGAGGTTGGTCTGGACCATGAATCCATTGGGATTGGGAGGTTGGTCTGGACCATGAATCCATTGGGATTGGGAGATTGGTCTGGACATTGGTGGGATATATCCAAAAAGATGGAAGAGCTGAAAGCGGTGGGATTGGGAAGCTGGTGAAGACCATGAATCCACCGGGATTGGGAGATTGGTCTGGACCATGAATCCAGTGGGATTCGGGTGACAGGTCTGGATCACCAAGGTGGACATTGGTGGGATGTTTCCAGAAATATGGAAGATCTGAGAGCAGAGGGATTGGGAAATTATTCTGGACCATGAATCCAGTGGGATTGGGAGGTTGGTCTGGACCATGAATCCACTGGGACTGGGAGGTTGGTCTGGACCATGAATCCACTGGGATTGGGGAGTCTGGTCTGGAGCACCAAGGTGGACATTGGTGGGACATACCCAGAGGGATGAAGGAACTGACACATTCCAGTGGGACTGGGAAACTGGCCTGGACCCCCAGTCCAGTGGGATTGGGGGGTTGGCCTGGATCATAAATCCAGTGGGATTTAGAAGCTGGTCTTGGCCACTGGGATTGGGAGGTTGGTCTGGACCATGAATCCAATGAAATTTGGGAGGTTGACCTGGAGCACCACAAGGACATTAATGGGATGTACCCGAAAGGTGGAAGAGCTGAAAGCAATGGGATTGGGATATTGGTGGGGACCATGAATCCACTGGGATTGGGAGATTATTCTGGACCATGAATCCACTGGGATTTGGGAGACAGTTCTGTACCACCAAGTTGGACATTGGTGGGATGTATCCAGAAATATGGGAGAGCAGTGGGACTGGGAGATTATTCTGGAGCATGAATGCACTGGGATTAGGAAACTGTCTGGAGCATGAATCCACTGGGATTGGGATTCTGCTCCGGACCATGAATCCACTGGGACTGGGAGGTTGGTCTGGACCATGAATCCAATGAAATTTGGGAGGTTGATCTGGAGCACCACAAGGACATTAATGGGATGTGTCTGAAAGGTGGAAGAGCTGAAAGCAATGGGATTGGGAAATTGGTGGGGACCATGAATCCAATGGGATTGGGAGGTTGGTCTGGACCATGAATCCACTGGGATTGGGAGGTTGGTCTGGACCATGAATCCACTGGGATTGGGAGGTTGGTCTGGACCATGAATCCACTGGGATTGGGAGGTTGGTCTGGACCATGAACACAGTGAGATTGGGAGATTATTCTGGACCATGAATCCACTGGGATTTGGGAGACAGCTCTGGACCATGAATCCACTGGGATTGGGAGATTATTCTGGACCGTGAATCCACTGGGATTGGGAGATTATTCTGGACCGTGAATCCACTGGGATTTGGGAGACAGTTCTGTACCACCAAGTTGGACATTGGTGGGATGTATCCAGAAATATGGGAGAGCAGTGGGATTGGGAGATTATTCTGGAGCATGAATGCACTGGGATTGGGATTCTGCTCCGGACCACCAAGGCAGGTGGGATTGGGGATCCAGGAGGATGAAATTCCCAGGTGACCTCCCCTTCCCTTGGCTCCAGGCGTCCCGAGACCTCCTTCCTGTGGTTCACGTCCCCGTACAAGACGCTGAAGTTCATCCTGTGGCGCCGCTACAAGTGGCTGCTGCTCCTGGCCATCCTCCTCTTCATCCTGCTGCTTTTCCTGGGAATCTTCGTCTACGCCTTCCCGGTACGGAGCGGCCGGGAGAGGACGGGAATTGGTCGAGGTTCGCGGGGCGATGGAAAATTCCGTGCTGAGGAGCACAATGGGTTAAAAAGGGACTTCTTTGGGTTTGGGATCCTCGTGGGGGAAATCTGGAGGGGGTGGGAGAGTGTCCGGGGATGGGAATGGAGTTGGGAAGGGGCTGGAGAAGCTGAGGGAGCTGGGGAAGGGGCTCATCCCAGAAAAAAAGTGGGATCAGAGGGGATCTTCTGGCTCTCCACAGTTCCCTGGAAGTTTGGAGCCAGGTGGGATTTGGGATCTGCTCCCAGGGAACAACAGGACGAGAGGGAACGGCTTCAAGTTGTTCCAAGGGAATTTTAGGTTGGATATTAAGGAAAATCCCTCATGGAAAGGGGTGTCCAGCCCTGGAGCAGTGGTTGAATCCCCATCCATGGAATTATTCCAAAAACATCTGGATTTGAGGCATTTGTGGCATTTGAGGATGTGGATAATGATGAGCAAGGGCTGGGGCGCTTTTCCAACCTCAGCAATTCCATGATAATCAGGAATGGCGGAGATCCCAAAAAATCATGGGAAGGTCATTCCTGGGGTGTCCTCAGCAACACAAAATCCTGGCACTGGGACAGATCCAGAGGTTTTTCTGGGATATAGAAGGGAAAAATCTGGGATAGCTGTGCCTGCCTTGATTGCCTTTGGCAAAATTCCATGGAGCTGCCAGCTGGATTTGTCCTTGGAATAAACGAGGATGGGGCAGGGCTGGAGAAACCTCCTCCTGCTGGAAAGCTCTGCATTCCAGAAAAATCCTGGCACAGCTTTCGGGAATGTTCCAGGAGCCCTTTCCAAAGGGGCAGAGCAGGTGATATCCCAGATTCTGTGGGATCGTGGAAAAAGGAGCTCTAGGGACACAGAGCCAGGGGTTGGGCAGTGAATCCATGAGATCTGTGGGAATCCCAGAGGATGGGAATGCACAGCGGGATCCAGAGGAGAGGAAGAGGTTCCAGGAAATCAGGGAAAACTGGGAATGCTTCCCACCAGTGGGATGCTGGGATGGTGATGGAGGGAGCGGCCAAATTTATTCCAAGGGTTTGAAGAGGTGGGAATTTCTCTTCAAAAGTTCTGGGAAGAGCAGCCAAAATCCAGGAATGACTCCTGGTGCTTGTTAAATTCTTCCAATCATTCCCTTCTTTTTCCAATGATTCCATCATTCTTCCAGTGATTCCCTCTTTTTTCCAATGATTCCTTTCATTTTCCCAATCATTCCCTCATTCTTCCAGTAATTCCCTAGTTTTTTCCAATTATTCCCTCATTTTTCCAATGATTCCCTTCATTTTTCCAATCATTCCCTCATTTTCCCAATCATTCCCTTATTCTTTCAATCATTCCCTCATTCCTCCTATAATTCCCTTCATTTTTCCAATGATTCCCTTCATTTTTCCAATCATTCCCTCATTTTCCAATGATTCCCTTCATTTTTCCAATCATTCCCTTCATTTTTCCAATCATTCCCTCATTTTTCCAATGATTCCTTTCATTTTTCCAATGATTCCCTTCATTTTCCCAATCATTCCCTCATTTTTCCAATCATTCCCTTATTTTTCCAATGATTCCTTCATTTTCCAATCATTCCCTTATTCTTTCAATCATTCCCTCATTCCTCCTATAATTCCCTAGTTTTTTCCAATTATTCCCTCATTTTTCCAATGATTCCCTACATTTTTCCAATCATTCCCTTCATTTTTCCAATCATTCCCTCATTTTTCCAATGATTCCTTTCATTTTTCCAATGATTCCCTTCATTTTCCCAATCATTCCCTCATTTTTCCAATCATTCCCTTATTCTTTCAATTATTCCCTCATTCCTCCAACAATTCCCTAGTTTTTCCAATTATTCCCTCATTCTTCCAACGATTCCCTCATTTTCCCAACGATTCCCATGTTTTTCTAACCATCCCCTTATTTTCCAATCATTCAGTTAATCTTCCAGTGATTCCCTAATTTTTTCCAATGATTCCCTCATTTTTCCAGCAATTCCCTCATTTTTCCCAATCATTCCCATGTTTTTCCAACCATCCCCTTATTCTTCCAATCATTCCCTCATTCCTCCAAGAATTCCCTAGTTTTTCCAATTATTCCCTCATTCCTCCAACAATTCCCTAGTTTTTCCAATTATTGCCTCATTCTCCCAACGATTCCCTCGTTCTCCCAACGATTCCCTTATTTTCCCAACGATTTCCTTGTTTTCCCAACGATTTCCTCATTTTCCCAACGATTTCCTCATTTTCCCAACGATTTCCTCGTTTTCCCAACGATTCCCGTGTTTTCCCACCCTCCCAGAACTACGCTGCCATGAAACTGGTGAAACCTTTCAACTGAAGCTGCTCCCGTGCCTGCCTGGGAATCCGGGGAAGGAATTTTCCCTCTGGAAGTGGAGAAGGAACGACCTCACCCAGGCCTCCAGCTGCTGCCAAAGACTCCGCTTCCCTTTGGAATTCCACCTGGGAAGCGTCAACCTAACCAAAGCCTCCACCAAAATATTCCTGATTTTCCAGCCTCCTGTGTTATGTTTGAGTTTTCCCGCTGATCTGGTTGGTAAATCCCAAATTCCAGTGAAAATCCGAGGAGGGAGCGGGGAAATGATCTTCCCATCCGTGACTTGGGAATGTGGGGAGGATCCTCAGGGTAGGATTTGGGATTTGCCGGCCTGAGCAAATCCCACGGATTTCGAGCACTTTTTCCTCTCTGATCCAGCCTCAGTTTCCCTTTTTTCCCTGTATTATCCTGTTTATATATTGTAAACCTATGGAATATGTGTTGGAAAACCGGAATCTCTGGGATGACACATTGCATTCCCAAAGCTGAAATCACAGGAATGGGAAAGGCTGTGGTGGAAAACCTGGGATTTGGAGTTGCTGCTCCACAAAATCCCGGTTTTTTTTTGGATTTTGAAGCCTTTGCATTCCACCATGGAATTCTGGGGCTGGTTTTCCCTTGGAGCTGCTCCACCATCCCAGGTCTCCCATTCCAACTGGGAGAGGAATCCCAGGAGCAGCTGGGCTTTGATTTCCTCCTTTCCCGCTGCCTCCCAGCCACTTTTTTGGGAATTCTTGGTCTTTTTGGTGTCAGAATTTCCAGAATCCGAGAATCCCTGAGGTCGGAAAAGCCCTTTGGGATCACCGAGTCTGAGCCGTGCCTGATCCCCACTGAGAGCCAGATCCAGGAATTCCTTGGAAACCTCCAGGGATGAGGATTCCAAACCTTCCTGGGCGCTTCCAATCCCTTACTGCCCTTTCCATGAGGAAATTCCTGCTGCTGTCCAGCCTGAGTTGATCCTGGGAGAACCTGAGGCTGTTCCCTCTTTTCCTGTTATTCCTTGGGATCAGATCCCAACTCCCACCTGGCTCCAAACTTTCAGGGAGTTCCGGAGAGCTGGAAGCTCCCTCTGGATCCTCCTTTACCCCAGGCTGAGCCTCACTGATATTCCTTTAAAATCCCTCATTTTCCCTCATATTCCCAAAGATTCTTATGGAAAACATCCCAACGCACGCTCGCTGCCGCCAGGTGTTAATGGAGCCCAAAACCTGTCCCGGGATGGGATTTGTTTTCCAAACAAATCCGTGATCCATGACCTTCTCAGCCTCCCTGGATCCGATGGGAATGCTGGGACGTTCCCACTTTGTTCCCTCCTCCCGTCCCTGGAGCGGGATGATCCCATGGGATTTGGCATTTGGGAATTCGTGACCTTGGCAAGGTTGGATTCGAGCTCAGAGGTCTTTCCCACCCTGGATGGTTCCACAATTCCATGGAATTTTTGTTCCATGGAACCATTGTTCCATGGAGTTTCCCAGTGCTGGGAGGATGTTATTCCTCAAATTCTCATCCCACAAGGAATCATCTCCCATTTTTCCACCAGGAAAATCCCGTTAATATCCAGCTGATTCGGGATCTTCCCATCCTCCCTTCAGCTGGATGAGACTTTTCCTTGATTCCAGGTTTTCCTTGGAGTTGTGGCTGCTTTGAATGAGTGAGGAGCTGGGAAAAGTGATCCTGAGGGATCAATTTCCTGGGAAAAATCTCTGATGGCAGCTCCTGCCCCGTTCCGGCCGGGATTTTATCCTGTGCTTAAAAAAACAGGGAAAAAACCATTTGAAACGCTTTGTCGGATTGGGATGCAATCCATGGGAGATGAAATCCCAGGATTCTCGTTGGGACAGCTCCTGAATCGCACAGGGCAGCTCCTTCTCCATGTTTTCCACATGGAAAACTCACAACTTTGGGATTTCTAGGGATTTCTAGGGATTTCTAACCCATCCCTGCTGCTAAGCTCTGGCTGATCCATGGCCCTTTCCCAAAAGCTGGAGCGGAGGAATCGGCTCCGGATTTGCACGTCCCAGGGCGGAGGTTTCGTTTTCCATCGTTAAATGCTTCGTTTTCCTTCGGCTTTTCCCTAAAAACCTCCCAAGCCCGTTCCCACCTCCATCCCTGTTTGTAGCCGACCACCAGGATCTGCTCCAATTTTCCAGAGGTTTTATTATCCCGAAGGATCTGAGGAGCCGAGGAGGAAAGCTGATTCTGTTTGCCCCTTGCTGGGATTGGGAATTTGGGATTTATGGGAATTTTGGGGATTTTTGGTCCCGGCAGCTTTTCCACCAGGATCCAGCTGTGCCAGAGGGAATCTGGAATTCCCTGAGTGCTCTCCTGGAATCCACAGTGAGAATTCAGGTCCAATATCCCCCGGATTTGCAGGGATTCTGGGATTTCCCATCCTGATGTCATTCCCCGTGATCCCATCCCAAGATCTTTGAGCCAGGAGCTCCGTATGGATGAGTGATCCATGTCGGAATGACAAACACGGGATGCTCATCCCTCATCCCATCGGGAACACCACCGTCTATCCCAGAAAGACAAGGAATCCGAATCCATCCATGGGTTACCTTTGGAATGGCCAAGGCCAGCTTGGATAAGGATTGGAGCCACCCGGGATTGTGGAATGCCTGGAATGGGATGGGCTTGAAAGTTTGGGATTGGCTCCGGAGACACTTCCAGTGGGAAATCCTATTTTATTCCCTGCAAACCCGGAGCAGGGATGGGAGAGAAGGATCCAGGGCATCCAATTCCATAAAGACAGGGATTTCCAGAAGGAAATCCCTGCTCCCAGTCCAGTTCTAACACCAAGAGGATCCTGTGAAATTCTGGTGAGTAAATTCAGGCTGGAGCATCCGGAAAAACCAACTCCATCCCATTTTTTTATCCTTGAACAGCCACATCCAGCTCCGGGCCTGGGTGTGTCCGCTCCAAATCCAGGTGGGAGCTGGAGAGGGAATTCCCTGTGGCTTCCGGTTATCCAGGGAATTGGCTGGAATTTGTTCTGGATCACCCGTGCCCGCCTTATCTGCAATAATGCCCAAAGCACTGTGATTCCCAAAGAAATGCTCTGAAACATTCCCGTTCCCGGTGTTTTGATTGTGGGGATGGAATTGCAGCTCCTCTCGGGAGTGGGAATGGGAAAATCAGGATCGTGGAGAAGGGCAAAATCCTGGGAATGCTGAGAGTCCCTGCAGGGGCTCCAGGAGAGCTGGAGAGGGACTGGGGCCAAGGGCTGCAGGGACAGGAGCCAGGGAATGGCTTCCCAAGGGAAAGGGGAGATTGGGCTGGGATCTTGGCAAGGAATTCCTGCCTGGGATTCTGCAATTCCCAGATTTGCTGGGGCTGCCCCTGGATCCCTGGGAATGCCCAAGGCCAGGTTGGATATCGGGATTGGATCCAGCTGGGATGGTGGGAGCTGTCCCTGTCCATGGACGGGGTGGGATGGGATGATCCTTCAGATCCTTTCCATCCCAACCCATTCCATGATTCCAGGATTCCCTGCCCCTTCATGGAAGTCAATCACCAAACATTCGGCTGCTCGAGCACTTCCTTGATCCTGGATTTCCGCAGCCGGCTGCCGGCAGGAATTCCAGCCTGGAATTCTGAACCGTGGCGACACCTTTGGGACCATCCGGACACAACAGCCCCATTGGAATCCAACCATGCTCCCACCCCAGTGTTGGGAATCTCCTGGGGGTTTTCCCAGGAAACAGCCTAATCCCATGTTTATGAAATTCATGGATCCAGGGCGCTTTAACTGGATGGAATTCCCGGGGCTGCTGGAGGAGGGAGGAACCTCTTTATCCCTGTTTTTTTTTCCCACCTCTTGGAGCAGATTCCAAAGGTTGTGCTCCTATCCCAAACAAAGACAAAATAGGACTTGGCAGAGACGGAGAAGTGGGAAAAAGAAATCCCAGGATAAACCAGAGATTTATGAATTCCTCTTTGCCAGTGAAAACAGCGGGAAGAATCATCCCTCGGCAAATCCGTGTCTGGAAAACAAAGCCTGGATTCATTGCCCCCTCCCCGATGGATAACAGGGAAAAATCGGGATGAGTCACTTCCAAAGGGTGGGAATGACCTTGGAGCTTCCCAGCGACTCCAGAGAGGGTCAGCGAGGTCACCAGAGAGCTTTGGAGGTGCTGGAATTCTGGGAAGAGCTCATCCCTCTTTTCACCCCGGGGAATGGGAAAAATCGGAGTTGGGCGCCTCCGAATCATTCCTGGGTTTGTTTTTTTCTTAGGAATTACGCAATCCCAGGGAAAACAAGTGGAAGAACACAAAGGCAGGATGGATTTTATTTCTATTTTCCAGCTGTCTGAATAACCGTGGATTGGGAATTCCATTATTTCCTTTGCAAGGGTAAAACCCTAAAAGCATTCCCACAGGTTAACGGAAATTTCCTTCGATTCCAGCGCTGTTTTTTAAGGAATAGCAGAAATCCCAAATTTTCTGGGCTGGGATAGAGATATATGGGATCATCAGCTCTGGAAATCCGGAAGATGTTGAAGAAATTGATTAATTAATATTTAATTTCTTATTAATTAATTAGTTTCAATCAAGAGGTTTATTATTAATTTTTAAATTCTCACCTCAATCCTAAAAAATTAACTTGGAGAGGATCATTCTCTCTTTCCCACCTCTCCCACCTCCGTCCCAGTCAGGAATTAACACAAAACAGGGATTTGTCCCAGATACTGAATTTTGGGAAATTTCCGCTGGAATGGGAGGGAATTGGACAGGGAAAAAAGCTGGAAAAAAAGTCAGGGAAGAGATCTGGGCTATCTGGGAGAAGGGAGACTCCGTGTGGGATGAGATTGGAATTTCCAGGCTCATTTCACCCACCCAGAATCAGAAAACAGCCGGGAATAAATCCTGGAGAAGCAGGAATACCGAAAGGAAAAACTGGGATAAGATAGAGAGGAAAAGGCTGTGGATGCATCCCAGATTTTATCCAGCGGGGGCAGCAGCTGAGGTCGGCTTGGGCCTTGACCTTCCCTCGAGGTTGGAATTTTTCCAGGATTCCCCATCTTCCCGAGCTCTCCCAGAATCATGGAATGCTTCAGGGAAGGGACCTTAAAGCTCATCCCATTCCATGGGCTGGGATATTTCCCGTCTCCCCAGGATGCTCCAAGCCCATTCCAACCTGGCCTCGGATGTTTCCAGGGATGGGGAGCCACAATTTCACCGATTCCCAAATTCCGGTGGTTCAGAGCTCCGCTGGCGAGGACAGTTTTCCATCCTCTCCTCGCCACCGGGAAAATTCCCCTTGGAAAACTTCTGGGCTCCATGGAAAAATTCCAAACCTTCGTGTCCAAGGAGAAGCCGAGGCTGGAGAGGGTCTGGAGCAGGAATTCCGCTCCTGGTGTGCCAGTGGGTGGACGAGACATTCCAGGCTGGCTAATTCCAAGAATTCTGCTTCCCATTAAAGTGCCGGAGAGCAGCTGGAGCTCTGGAGTCCATTAAATGCCACTTTTCGGGAATGGGCTCGGATTCCAGCTGTTTATTTTTATATCCAGGGAGCTGAGCAGTGGATGTGGAAAAAGGAATAAAAAAATTGGATGATGGGATGCGGGATGGAAAAAAAAAAAAACCATTGGAATATCAAATGTGGATTTCCTGCTCCGACACCCCGGAGTGTGGAAAAACCCTTTTAGAAATATCGGCATCTCCGGAGGTGATGGAGAATCCAGAATTCCGGGATTGGAATAGCCAGGATTTGTACAGGGAAATGCGGGTTTTAATTTCCCTGGAACAAATTGCCTGGGAATAGGGATGGGGATCCTTCTTCCCAAGGTGCCTCTGGAGAGATCTCAAAACTGGGAGAAATTGGATGGAAGGAGCAAAACCGGTTCCAATTCCGTGATTTAGGAAGGAATTCCTGGCTGGGAGGTGAGTGAGGGGCTGGGAATTCCCAGAGAAATCATGGAAGTCTCATCCCTGAAAATGTCTGAGGTCAGGCTGGACATTGGGAATGGAGCATCCTGGGATAATGGGAGCATGGATGGGCTGGGAATGGGATGGGAAACCATTCCAGGATTCTGGAGCCAGGCTGGGAGAGCTGGGAATGTTCCCCTGGAGAAGGGCAAAATGCAGGGAATGCTGAGAGTCCCTGCAGGGGCTCCAGGAGAGCTGGAGAGGGACTGGGGCCAAGGGCTGCAGGGACAGGAGCCAGGGAATGGCTTCCCAAGGGAAAGGGGAGATTGGGCTGGGATCTTGGCAAGGAATTCCTGCCTGGGATTCTGCAATTCCCAGATTTGCTGGGGCTGCCCCTGGATCCCTGGGAATTCCCAAGGCCAGGTCGGATGGGATTTGGAGCCGTCTCCTTCACGGGCTCCAGGCAGCTCCCAACACATTCCCAAACAATCCCTGGGATCAGGAGCTCTCCCAATGGACCAAATCCAGCATTTCTCTGCTCCAAGGATCCCACCAGGTGCTGGGAATTGGGGCAGCTCCGCTTTTCCGCACCCCACGGAGCCGGAGCAAAAGCCGGCGGCCGCTTTTCCAATAACAATTTATGGGAAATCCATGGATTAACATCAAAGGATCTCTTCCGTCCAGGTGGGAAGGCTGAGCTCGTAACCTTTTATCGCTCCTGCTCCAGGGAATTTTCTCCCACTGCGGGGCCTTGGACATCGGGAATTTGTTAAATCCCGGCCCCCCTGGAGCACCTTCCTCTCCCTCCCCCTCTAATTCAGGGAATGGCTTCCCAAGGGAAAGGGGAGATTGGGCTGGGATCTTGGCAAGGAATTCCTGCCTGGGATTCTGCAATTCCCAGATTTGCTGTGGATCCCTGGATCCCTGGGAATGCCCAAGGCCGGGTTGGACACTGGGATTGGATCCACCTGGGATGGTGGGAGCTGTCCCTGCCCATGGATGGGGTGGGATCTATGGGATTTAAGTGTCCTTCCCATCAGAACCATCCCAGAATTCCAAATCCGAGCTCTCCCAGGTGCAGAATTCCAGCCCTGGAAGGGGCTCCAGGAGGGAACAGCGGGATGCGATCCAAGGTGGTTTCCCAGGGATCATTCAGCACCATCCAGAGGGAAGTTTGGGAAAATCCAAGAATCCCAAAATCCCAGACTTCTTTGGGCATGAAGGGACCTCAAATCCCATCCCATTCCATGGAACACCTTCCATTATCCCAGATTGCTCCAAGCCTTTTCCAACCCGGCCTCCTGAGCTCCTGGAAGCCTGGATCCATCAGCTGACGCTGACATCACAACCCTGAGCCGTCAGGACATTCCCGACTCCCAAAAATATCCCTTCTCCGGAGGCTGGGAAGCAGCAGCCAGCCATCCATCTTGTCAGCACGGCTATTCCCAGTTTTTTTCTGGCTCTGGGAACACAGGGAGGGTGGGATGTGGAGGGAAGAGGGGGGTGGTGGCACATCTGGATGCACTCGCAGCCGGGGTGGTGGCAGCTGTTCCCTCATCCCAGTCGCTCCGGGTCTGGAATCAATTTCCAAGGGGTTTTTCCTCCTTAAATCAGAGCCCAAAGTCTGCTCTGCTCCTTCTCTCCCGGTTTTCCGGGATTTTATTCCTTGGACTCGGGAGGCTGAGAAATAGAAGTGGTGGAAAAGGAGAGGGAGCCGCTTTTTTCCAGAGGGAGGGAAAGGAGGGAATTCTGTGCTCCTTGGAGCAGGGAAGGGCAGGAATTCCGGCAGGAGATAACCCCGAGGCAGGTGATTCCCAAAGGGATTGAAAATCCGCCTCTCCCGTTCCCTGTTTTAGCTGGAAGCTGCTTGAAGTGAGGCTGAATTCTGGGAGCGAGGTGAAATCCGGGATTTTTCCTTGGAAAAACGGCATTGCAGGGCCTGCTGATGGAGCCTTGTGCTCTAGGGAAAAAATCCGGGATGGGGTTTATTTAACTACGTCAGAAATTTGTCCATGGAAATACCCTGGAATTCCAGGGGGCTCCATAGATATAAAAAACTGGGAAAGGGGCATCCAAAAGCAGATTTTTGGGAAGGCGGGATAGGATCCAGAGGCGGAAAAGGATCTCTGTCTGGAATTCCGGTGGAATTTATGGGAAAAAGCTGATTCGTGGGATTGTAACCGGTGAGGGATGGGAAAATTGGGAATGCCAGAAGGGAAAAGTGGGAAGGGTGGCAGGTGGGATATTGGGAAGGGTTTTTGGGAAGTTTGTCCCAAAAAAGCATCAAAACCCAGGTGGATTCATGGATTTTCCATATCCACAGGTCAGATTCCCACTGGGAATTCATTCCATGGGGAATTCAGCCCCTGGAGAGGGATTCACCCCAATGGGGTTGGGAAGAGTCACCTGGAGCTTGTCAGTTCCGGAGCATCCGGATTTTGGGAGCAGGAGCAGCTCCTGGTGAGATTTGCACCTCTGGAGAGGTTCCGTCATCCCAGGAGATAAAAAAAAAACAGGATCAGGGAATGGGTTGGGATGGGAAGGAATTAAAAGCTCATCCAGTTCTATCCCAAGATCCCAGGTGGATCCAACCCAGCCTTGGACATTCCCAGGGATCCAGGGGCAGCCCCAGCAAATCTGGGAATTGCAGAATCCCAGGCAGGAATTCCTTGCCAAGATCCCAGCCCAATCTCCCCTTTCCCTTGGGAAGCCATTCCCTGGCTCCTGTCCCTGCAGCCCTTTCCCAAATTCCAGCTCTCCTGGAGCTCCTTTAAGGACTCTGAGGATTCCTTGGATTTCTCTCTTCTCCAGGGGAACATTCCCAGCTCTCCCAGCTTTTTCTCCCAGCAGAGCTGCTCCATCCCGCTGATCATCCCACCCCTAAATAAAACCCGGAGCAGCCCCTGGGCAGCCACTTGAAATCCTGAGCTTTGCTCCTAAAATATCCCTGAGGAGCATTGGGAAGAGCTGGGCTCTGGAAAAGGTTTTTTGGGAGCGCTGATGGAGCTTGGGATGGATTTGGGATCTTCACATTCCCGCATTAAAGAAAAAATCCCAACCAAAAGCCCCTCCCAAAATCCCAAATCCCAACAGAAAATGAAACGGAAATGCTGGAAATCAAAGGATTTTCCACCTTTTCCAGCTTTCCCTCCAGGATTTAGGGATCCACATCCCATTTTAGGACCCCCAAAAATCCCAGGAAACAATTAAATGGAAATGCTGGAAATCAAAGGATTTTCCAGCTCTTCCAGCATTCCCAGTTTTCCTCCAGGAGTTCTGGATCCACATCCCAGTTTGGGAAGGGAATTCCCAACAACACCTGATCCTCATTCCTGCACTTCCAAGTGTGGGAATTTCACTGGAAAACGGAGCTTTCATCCCAAAATCACTTGGAAGGACAGCCAGGAGTCTTGGAATCCTTAGGAAAACTTGGAATCTGCGGGACAAAATCCATGCGGAACAAAAAGCCACGATCGGGGTCCATCAGATCCCAGATTCGGGATTTAAAATTCCAGGAGCTCTTTCTATCCCTGCTCCTCTCTGGAATTCCAGGTTGTTTTTTGATAAAATCCCGGCTTTCCCAACAACTTTTTCCTGCTTTTTTTCCCCCCAATCCAGCTCCAATTCTTCCTCAGGAAGAATTTTCCCGTCTCCGCTTTACGGGATTTCCATGCCCTGACGCGACCCCCATTAATTCCCAAATAAAAATCCGTCTGAAGACAAAAAAAATTCCTCTGGTTTTTCCAGCTTTTTTTTAGTTTTTCCCTCTGATCCTTCTGTTTCTGGGCTCATAATTTTTTACGAGCTCGGCGATTCCGAGCGATTTTCATTTCCCGGCTCCCCTTCATTATTTCCATGTCGGGAATTTTATTGCCCAGGGAAGGTAAACAAATAACATTTGTTTTCCCTAAAATCTGCATTCCCTCCTTGTTTTCCCGGTTATTCCCAGTCTGGCTTCTGTTTGTCTCGTATTCTGTGGCCATGTGGAAGGGATGGAGGTGGAGGAATATTTTGGATCGCCGTTTTCTGGGATAAGGTCTGGATTTGGAACGAGGCGGGGAAAAAAGGGGTTTTTGGGGTTCAAATGTTTTCTGGGGGATGTGTGGTTGATAATTCCCAGAAAAGTTGGGGATGTCTTATCCCTGGAAGTGTCCAAGGCCAGGTTGGATGGGGTTTGGAACAAGCTGGGATGGTGGGAACTATTCCTGCCCATGGATTGGGATGGGATGGGATTTGGAGCCCCTTTACAACCCAAAACATTCCATGATTTTGTGAGGGATATGGAAAATTCTCCCCCAGCAGCTGAACTTCCAAAAGGAAGCAGCACATCCAGGGAATCCCAGAATTCCCACACTGAGCCGGAGCTGTGTGCACACCCTGGAGCAGGAGCTGTCCATCCCATCCCATCCCATCCCAAATCCCAGTGATTCCCTGTCCCCCATCCCATCCCATCCCATCCCATCCCATCCCATCCCATCCCATCCCATCCCATCCCATCCCATCCCATCCCATCCCATCCCATCCCATCCCATCCCATCCCATCCCATCCCATCCCATCCCATCCCATCCCATCCCATCCCATCCCATCCCATTCCATGGATCCCATCCCATCCCAAATCCCTATCCATCCCATCCCAGGAAAATCTCTCCATGGGGAATTCTCAGCATCATCCTATCCCAAAAAATCCCTATCCATCCCTGGGAAGCAGGAAGGGAAAACTTTGGAGTGAGAAACACTCTGAGCGGTTTCCAACGAGCCGCCCTCCTTCCTTTGGCTGGAAATAAATCCATGGAGCACAAAAAAAGCTCTCAGGGACTCACAGGTGCTCGGAGGCTGTTGAAATATTCCGGGAATTGCTTCTTTTCCTTGAAAATGGGATAAAAATCCATCCAAGGCATGGAAGAGCCCTTGAAAAACACCCACGGAGCGCCGACATCCTGCCCCGAGCTCGGATAAAAAGTCCTTGATGGGAGGTTCCTTCCCGTTTTCCCTCTCCATCCGTAGGGAAAGCGGCTCCTTTGACGTGCTCGGCGATGCCTCGGGAAGAGGGAAGGAGCGCAATTAGCTCGGGAATTGTTGTGGAATAAAGGTCGGCTCGTTAGCGCACGGAATTAATTCCCGAGTGGTTTTTCCGGGCGGCTCTCCAGGCCCTTGGGAGGCTCAGCCAGGTGAGTAGGGGGAAGGAGGGAATTGTGGATTCTCCGGTGTCTCCGGCACGAAACGGAGCTGGAATTGTCCTGTGGGAGCAGCTGCACGAGGCGGCAGCGGGAGCAGCTGGGGGGGTGCAAAATGATCCCTCTTTTCACCAAATCCCGGGAAACTCTGGGATGGGATGGATTTAAAGCTCAGCCAATTCCAGACAGGGACAACTTCCAGTGTCCCAATGGATCCAATCCCAATGTCCAGCCTGGCCTTGGGCATTCCCATGGATCCAGGATCAGCCCCAGCAAATCTGGGAATTGCAGAATCCCAGGCAGGAATTCCTTGCCAAGATCCCAGCCCAATCTCCCCTTTCCCTTGGGAAGCCATTCCCTGGCTCCTGTCCCTGCAGCCCTTGGCCCCAGTCCCTCTCCAGCTCTCCTGGAGCCCCTGCAGGGACTCTCAGCATTCCCTGCATTTTCCCCTTCTCCAGGGGAACATTCCCAGCTCTCCCAGAGCTGAGGGGCTCCCGAATCCCAGACTTTTTTTGGTTTGGAAGTGACCTTAAATCCCATCCCATTCCCACCCCATCCATGTTCAGGGACACCTCCGTCCATCCCAGCTCTATCCATCTGTGTGTGCTTGGTCCTGCAATGGAAATCCAAGGAAAACACAGACACCACATTCCCATGGAAATCCCGGCTCCGAGGTGGGTGTGAGCTCCCCAAAGTGCTGCATCCGTGCCTCACAGGGCCCATCCCCGCTCCTGGCAGGGAAAATCCCAAATTCCCAACTCCCACACCAACCTGCTGCTGGCAAATCCCAGAGGAGCCGCTCCAGAGCCGGAGCCCAGGACAACATTCACTCATCAGCAGATTTGCTTGCTTAATCTTTGCTCCATCCCAGAAAAATTCCTGGAATTTGGAGGGGATTCTCCTCAGCTCTCCCTGAGGCCTGTTGGAAAACAGCAATTCCAAGGTTTCCTTAAAGCCATGAAGGAAATCCATGGAACAAAAGTGAGGAGTGAGCGCTTTATTCCCTGCTTCCAATCCCATTTCCCAGGCGAGGGAAAGGTTTCGCTTCCTCTTTGTGGCTGGAAAATCCCGGAGCGTTGTGGGAATTTGAATTCCCTGTTCCCTCCCTTTGGAGCTGACTTTGAAACCGGGATGGGCCATTCCAAGGAGGAATTTGTCAGGAGTGAGGGAGCAGGTCATGGAATTTCCACGTTAGGCCTGGCTTTAGGCTGAGTTTAGATCCCACCCCAGCCCGGCCAGAGAAGGTGGGAAAAACAGGAATAAAAAAAGGAATGATTTCCACTCGGAATTCCAGGAGGGAACAAAGCTCCTTTCATTTTTCCAGAGGCAGAAGCCATGAGGATGGGAGGATCCAAGAATTGGGATCAGATCCCGTGCGGGATCCAGCAACTAGAGAGGGCCCGGAGGGACAGGAGCCAGGGAATGGCTTCCCAAGGGAAAGGGGAGATTGGGCTGGGATCTTGGCAAGGAATTCCTGCCTGGGATTCTGCAATTCCCAGATTTGCTGGGGCTGATCCCTCGATCCCTGGGAATGCCCAAGGCCAGGCTGGACATTGGGATTGGATCCACCTGGGATGGTGGGAGGTGCCCATGCCCATGGATGGGGTGGGAATGGGATGGGATTTAAGGTCCTTTCCAACCCAAAAAAGTCTGAGATTCAGGAGCCCCTCAGCTCTGGGAGAGCTGGGAATGTTCCCCTGGAGAAGGGAGAAATCCCGGGAATGCTGAGAGTCCCTGCAGGGGCTCCAGGAGAGCTGGAGAGGGACTGGGGCCAAGGGCTGCAGGGACAGGAGCCAGGGAATGGCTTCCCAAGGGAAAGGGGAGATTGGGCTGGGATCTTGGCAAGGAATTCCTGCCTGGGATTCTGCAATTCCCAGATTTGCTGTGGATCCCTGGATCCCTGGGAATGCCCAAGACCAGGCTGAATCCAGCTGGGATCATGGGAGCTGTCCCTGCTCATCCAGTCGGAATCAGAATGTCTTTAAGTTCCCTTCCCACCCAAAGCATTCCATGATTCCGTGCATCCAGAGCTCTGCCTTCCCTTTTCCATCCATCCAAAGCCCGAGGTTATTCCCTCCTTTTCCCAGAAGGGCTTCATGGGGGTTCCGGGCAAAACATTCCCTCCTAAAATATCCGGGAAAGGGGCCTGGGAAGGCCCAGGGATCAGAGGCGCTCCAACGGGGCAGCGTTTGGGATGGATGCATCCCAGATGTGGAAGGGAACGGCTCCATCCCGGGAAAATTCCTTTTTCCCCTCCCAAAACCGACCTGGCAAAGGAAGATTAGAGAATTCCCATGGGATTTTTGTTGTTTGTTTGTTTCAGCTTTTATAAAAGATCCTTTTGGTTTATTTTTAATTCTGCTCCTCCTGACTATGAAGGGAAATGGAAAAAAAAAATGGAATTGTGGATGGGTCGAGGGAATGGAGAGCTCGGAGAGGTCTTGGAAAAATCCTGATTCCTGTTTTACCCGGGCAGGGAAAAATGTCCCGGATGAGAACAAATTCCATGATTCTGGCTATGGATGGGAATGGCATTTAAAGAGACGGGAATGGGAGAATTCCCATGAATTTGAGGGGGATCAGAGGAATTTCATGAGGGAAAAATCTTTCATGGAATTGTGGAATTCCAGAGTGGTTTGGGTGGGAACTCAAATCCTGTCCAGTCCCATCCAGGGACAGCTCCTATGATCCCAGGAGGATCCAGCCTGGCCTTGGGCATTCCCAGGGATCCAGGGGCAGCCCCAGCAAATCTGGGAATTGCAGAATCCCAGGCAGGAATTCCTTGCCAAGATCCCAGCCCAATCTCCCCTTTCCCTTGGGAAGCCATTCCCTGGCTCCTGTCCCTGCAGCCCTTGGCCCCAGTCCCTCTCCAGCTCTCCTGGAGCCCCTGCAGGTCCTGGAAAAGGCTCCAAGTTTTCCCTGGAATTTTTCGAGAACTTTTTTATTTGATAACGTTTTGCTGGATGCTTTTCCTGTCCCTGCATCCCAAAAAAACCTTGGATCACTCCTCATTCAGAGGGCAGGAATCTCCTCAGTTCCCAGGCTGCCCTTGGAGATGATCCCGTGGCCATGGAAGCAACTCTGGGATTGCTCCATCCCCAAAAATCCTCTCCAGAGCCTTTCCCTCCTTTTCCAGAGGGAAAAACTCCGGTTCCCATTGGAAAAGGACTGGGATGGCAAAAAAAATTACAGAATTCCGGGATTGGCGCTGGGACATTTCCCAGCTGGGGCTCCCATCCCGTTGGACATGGATAAAATCCCCAAGCCTGGAATTCCCACTCTGAGGTGGGAATCACTGCTCTGCTTTCCCAGGGAATATTTCCCCAAGATTTCGGGATCAGGGATTTTGGGATTTTGGATTTCAGCCTCTCTTGGGGTGTCCATGGATGTTTGGGATATTTCGATGAGGAACTGGATTTTTCCCAATTCTGGAAAAGGATCGGGATGAGCTTTGCCTTTCCCTCTGGAACAGCAAAGACGATTTTTCTGGGAAAGAGTCAGGGAAAAAAGGAAAAACTGGGAAAACCGGGAATTCCTGGCGGCAGCAGAGGGAGCTCTTCCATTGCAGATGAGGCTGGAATCGGTCGAATCCTTTATCTCCCATTCCAAGTTTTTCCAGGATCAGA
Source organism: Poecile atricapillus (assembly GCF_030490865.1). Lineage (NCBI taxonomy): Eukaryota > Metazoa > Chordata > Aves > Passeriformes > Paridae > Poecile > Poecile atricapillus. The sequence continues at coordinate 75,047,242 of NC_081252.1, forward strand.
TCCCACCTGGAACAGCCGCAGCCCCTTCCCGGTTCCTGCCACTGGAGACTCCCAAAAAACCGTTTTCCCTACATTCCCGGAAAATCCCTTCACCTCCATCCCTTCAAGGATCCCCTCTCTGTATTCCCTCTAAAATTCCCACTCCAAGGACATTCCCAGGTTTTTTATGGGGTTGGAAAAAGGCTCCGAGGTGATGGGAAAGAAAAATCCTGGAAAATCCTGGAAAATTTCCTCCCGATGGGGTGGGACAGCTGGATCCAAGAGGATTCCCTGGAGGAATTCCCATTCCCTGGTGGGTTTGGGATGTGGGATCCAACATCAGGGAACAGCTGGGGACAGCTCCCTATGGAATTCTGAGTGCTCGGATCCCTCAGAGCTTTTCCAGGGATTCCCTTTCCGTTGTGGACACATCCCATGATTCCCACTTCGCTCTTTCCAAGGAATTAAAAGGAAAAAGGATTTAAAAAAAAAAAGGAGAGGAGAATCCTTTTTTCCTTTGGGATTTGAAAAAAGTGGGATGCGGTCAATTTTTCCATGGATTGTTTTCCGAAGGATTTCCTTGGGAAGGGGAGATGGGGGATCCCCGAGGATTTCCCGTTCCCTCCAGAATGCCTGCTCCGTAGAAAAAATTTCCTAGCCCTCCCATTTATCCAAGTGTGGATCCATCCCAGGAATATTTTTCCAGGGATTTATCCAATTCCCTTCATCCCAGGATTGTCCTGAGTTCCAGCTGCATTCCTGAGATCCCCAGTTCCTCCTTTCCGTGTCCTTTTCCCGATCCCTGTCCCAAAGTCCTTTCCCAGCCATTCCGGGTATCCCACATTTCCTCTTCCCAACCCATGGATCGCATTTGGGCCTTTTCCAACCTCAGTAATTCCAAGATTTTATTCCTCACCTGCTTGATCCCTCCTCAGATCCATCTGCTCTCCCTGGATCTGCTCTTCCTTAGCAGGGAATGTTCAGAACAATTCCAAGTTTGGGAATTCCAGCAGTTCTGGAGCATCCTGGAAATATGGAATGCTGGCCAAGAACGTGGAAAAGTGACCTGGAGGAGCAGGAAAAGCAGCCTGGATTCCACAGGCTCATTCCAAAGGGAAGATCCCAAAGAATCCCCTGTGGATGGGATCGGCTGGGATGCGGGAAGGAATCCATAGGGAATCGCTCCGTGCTTGGATTGGGATCATTCCCAGCTCCCTGGCTGGGAATTCTCCAGGGAATATGGGAAGCTGCTCCAGGAGGTTTGGGATAACGGGAATTGGGGTCACATCCCATGAAATTTGGGATGAGGCAGGGATTGGTCTCTGGATTCCAGAGGGAGCTGAGCTGGGATGTTCCCATTCCCACAGGAAGGTGTGGCTGCCAAAGGGAAGAAAAACATTCCAGGATCAAATGGAGCTCCGTGAATTTGGGAATTTGGGAAAGGGCTGCAGGGACAGGAGCCAGGGAATGGCTTCCCAAGGGAAAGGGGAGATTGGGCTGGGATCTTGGCAAGGAATTCCTGCCTGGGATTCTGCAATTCCCAGATTTGCTGTGGATCCCTGGATCCCTGGGAATTCCCAAGGCCAGGTTGGACACTGGGATTGGATCCACCTGGAATCCTGGAATTTGTCCCTGGATGGAACCGGATGATCTTGAAGGCCTCTTCCAACCTAACCCATTCCATGATTCCATGGATGCTGTTCCATGGACAATCCAACAGCCAGGATCATTTTTTTGCTCCCAGGGCGGATCCTCTGCTCCTCCTCATCCTCCCCATGATCCTCACCAGGACCCAACCCCCACTTCCCACCAATCCTTTGGGAGCCACAGCGCTCCCGGGAGTGCTGGATCACGGACAGACCCTCCATAGGTATTTTTTTTCCAGAAGAAAAGTTGGAAAAATTCCCACATTTTCCTGCAGAGCAAATCCCGAAGCAGAATTAACAATGCCAAACTTCTAAAAATTACAAATTTATTTCTCCGTGTCCTGGTTGGAGTCAAATTTCCCCAGGGGACACCTCCAGGACGATTAATCCCTGGATTTGTTGCAGGCCCCGGGAATCATGGAAAAGGTTCCATGGAGAGATTTATTGGGAGCAAATCCATTTTTTTCCTTGGATGCCAAATTTGCACCTTCCCTGGAGCTGCCACTGAAGTGGCTCCGATCCTTTTACAGCCGGGAGCTGGGAGTGTTTGGAGAGTGAGAAACTGGGAATTCAGGCCCGGAATTGAGCTCCTGGCAGCCAAGGGATCATCGGGAAGCCCTGAACATTTCTAGGAAAAAAAAAAAAAAATCCATGGAGTTTTCAGCTCTGTTTAGACTGAAAGGTTTTTGATCCAAACAGAGCCTGATCCCAAAGAAAATGGAATTTATGGATGTTCCCAGACAGAGGTGGTGCTTCTGGGTCCCCTAAGGGGCATTGGGAGGTTCATTCCTTTTTTATCCTCGAGGGTGGGCATGGAATCATGGAATGGGATGGATGGGGAGGGATTTAAATCCCATCCAGTTCCACCCAGGAACAACTCCCACCATCCCAGCTGGATCCAAATCCATCCCAGCCTGGCCTTGGGCATTCCCAGGGATCCAGGGATCAGCCCCAGCAAATCTGGGAATTGCAGAATCCCAGGCAGGAATTCCTTGCCAAGATCCCAGCCCAATCTCCCCTTTCCCTTGGGAAGCCATTCCCTGGCTCCTGTCCCTGCAGCCCTTGGCCCCAGTCCCTCTCCAGCTCTCCTGGAGCCCCTGCAGGGACTCTCAGCATTCCCTGCATTTTGCCCTTCTCCAGGGGAACATTCCCAGCTCTCCCAGCCTGGCTCCAGAGCAGAGGGGCTCCAGCCCTGGAGCAGCTCCGGGGCCTCCTCTGTGTCCTTCTTCTCTCTGATCCATCACAGAACATCACAGGAATTCCGGGATTCTGGAAATCCTTGGAGATCTGCAGCCTGGCTGAGGAACCAGATTTGGGATGAGTCTGCGGCACTGACAGAGCTCTGGAGTTGCCGCTGGGAACCCAAAGTTCCAAAGGTGAGCTGAGGAAAAGTTTGGTTTCCGATTGCAGACCAACAATTCCTGAAAACTGGAAAATGCCTCGACTTGGAGAGGGACTGGGGCCAAGGGCTGCAGGGACAGGAGCCAGGGAATGGCTTCCCAAGGGAAAGGGGAGATTGGGCTGGGATCTTGGCAAGGAATTCCTGCCTGGGATTCTGCAATTCCCAGATTTGCTGGGGCTGCCCCTGGATCCCTGGGAATGTCCAAGGCCAGGTTGGACATTGGGATTTGGAAAAATCTGGAATAGGGAAAGGTGTCCCTGAACATGGAATGGGATCGGAATGGGTTGGGATTCCCGGTCCCTTTCCCACCCATCTCATTTCAGGATTCTGGAGCCAGGCTGGGAGGGCTGGGAATGTTCATGTGGAGAAGAGAAAATTCCTGGGAATCTTTGGAGCCCCTTGTATGGCATAAAGGGCTCCAGGAGAACTGGAGAGGGAAAAAGGGGGGGAAATGGGGAAAAAAAAAAAGAGGAAAAAAAGGAAAAATGAAAGGGGAAAAAAAGGGAAAATGGGAAAAAAAGGGAAAAATGAATGGTTGGATTTTAGGGATAGAGACTGGGGGTTCTAAAAAATTGGGCAAGGGCTGGAGGGACAGGAGCCAGGGAATGGCTTCCCAAGGGAAAGGGGAGATTGGGCTGGGATCTTGGCAAGGAATTCCTGCCTGGGATTCTGCAATTCCCAGATTTGCTGGGGCTGCCCCTGGATCCCTGGGAATGCCCAAGGCCAGGTTGGATCCAGCTAGTATGTTGGGAGCTGTCCCTGCCCATGGCAGAGTCTGGAAGGCGATTTCCAGCCCAAATCACTCCGGAATTCCGTGACTTGGAGCTCTGATCTGCTCCGGATTGCTCAGACCAGGCACATTCCGGGACAACTCCACGGACAACAACGCTCCGAAAAACACGGAAAAACGACCAAACCCCTCTATCCCAGCGGGAAACCGCTCAGGGCAGAGGTGCAGGAACAGGTTAACACCTTTTCCTTGGAAAAAAAAAGCCCCGAAGGAGAACTCCGGGTGCCGTGTGGAACCTCTGGAGCTGGGACAATGCCTTTTTCTGTCTCCGCCGTTTCTCCCTCCCGTTATTCCAGCGGCACATGGAATTCTGCCACCCATTGAGTCACCGACGCCACCTCCCCGCTCCCTTCCCAACGTGCCCGGCTCCTTAATTATCCAATAAATCCACAAGCACTTTCCTGTCATCCCGGGGCCGTGCAGGGAACGGCTCAATTCCGTGTCTGAGTGTGCCTGTGGCTCCTGCCAAATTCCAGGGGCAGCCAAAACCGCAGGAAGGCTGCAGGGAGAGGGAATGGGCTCGGAGCATGAGCAAATCCGTGGATTTTACCAGAGGTGATGTTCATTGTTGTCTGCCCGGGAAAAAGAGGGAATTTTGGGTGCAAAAGTTGGGAATTTCATCCCCGGTTTTCCATAGGTTTGGGGTTTGTCCCTCAAGCAGGGAAAGCTCTGCTGGTGCCGCTCGTCCTTCCTGGTTTGCTGCCGGATGATGAAAGGTCGGGAGGATTCCTGGATTCAGGAATTTTGCTCTGTCAGGAAGAAGTTCAGAGCCTGGAGAAGGTTGGAGGCTCCAGTCGGGTGACAGCTTTGATTGACAGCTCTTCATCCCACTGATCCCGATCCCAAATTCTGCCTCATCCCTGGAAGTGTCCGAGGCCAGGTTGGACACTGGGGCTTGGAGCCACCTGGGATAGTGGGAAGTGTCCCTGAACATGGATGGGCTGGGAATGGGATGGGATTTAAGGTCCTTTCCAACACAAAAAATTCTGAGATTCGGGAGCCCCTCTGCTCTGGGAGAGCTGGGAATGTTCCCCTGGAGAAGGGCAAAATGCAGGGAATGCTGAGAGTCCCTGCAGGGGCTCCAGGAGAGCTGGAGAGGGACTGGGGCCAAGGGCTGCAGGGACAGGAGCCAGGGAATGGCTTCCCAAGGGAAAGGGGAGATTGGGCTGGGATCTTGGCAAGGAATTCCTGCCTGGGATTCTGCAATTCCCAGATTTGCTGGGGCTGCCCCTGGATCCCTGGGAATGCCCAAGGCCAGGTTGGACATTGGGATTGGATCCACCTGGGACAGTGGGAATGGGATGAACTTTAAGGTCCCTTTCCCACCCATCCCATTCCCAGATTCCAGGATCCATCCTGATTTCCGGTCCTCACCCAGGAGCCCCACGGATGCAGCATCTCCAAGAGTCACTTCCAGGGTTTTGTCTGGACCTTTCTTATCCTCCATGATGGAACAGAAGCTAAAAATCCCTGGAAGCGCTGGATGAAGGTGGGATCAAGATCCAAACCCCTCCTTCCAAACCTTTTCTGCCCCAGGATCCTGGAAACGCCTCCAAACGGAGAACGGGGCCTTCCCATTCCTTGTCCTTTTCCAACTCTTTTTCATCCCGAAGCGTTTATAGCAGGAACATTTCTTTTTATAGCCTCTTCCATCACCGGATGCAGGAGACGTTGACACATCCAATTATCCCGTGGTTTGGGTGGCCCGGGAACGCGGAGACGGGAACGTTGGAGCAGGGAAAGAAACCACCTCCGGCAAAGCTTTCCCGGGATCCTGTCGGCGGCACGTCCCGGCCGTTCCGTGGGGAATGGGAAGGGCGGGAGCTGGGAATGCTCCGAGGTGGCCTCGTGCTTCATCCCACGTCTCCTCCTGACCTTCCCGGGGGTGCTCCGAGACTTTTGGTTGTTCCTCTGCTCTTCCTCGGTTGTTTTCCATGTCTCTGGCTGGAAACCCTGGAATTCGTGCCAAGGAAGTCTCTTTCCGTGGCATCCTGTGACTGAGCCCTGTGAAATTCCCGCTTTTATCCCAGAGTTTGTCCTGCTTTCGGGCTGGAATTGGGAATAACTCATGGAATGAAGGATTTTCCCTCTCTTCTCCTGCTCTGGGGATTCCCCGCAGATCCCACATCTCTGGTTGGAGCATTCCCAGTGATTCCCTTTTCCTGGTGCTTTCCCAGCTGCTGGAGAAGTCCTTGGCTGGGGTTTGTGGAGTCAGTGGTGGACATGGAATTATGGAATGGTTTGGGTTGGAAAAACTTCAAGGATCATCCCATTCCCACCCCTTCCATGGGAAGGGACAGATTCCATGATTCCAGCTGGATCCAAGCCCCAGTGTCCAACCTGGCCTTGGACATTCCCAGGGATCCAGGGGCAGCCACAGCAAATCTGGGAATTCCAGCCCAGCCCCTCCTCACCCTCCCAGCCAGGAATTCCTTCCCAAATTCCCATCTATCCCTAATTCCTTTCCCTTTAAATCCATTGATCAGGGCCGAGATCCATTTGGATCCATGGTGGACAGGACGCTTCCTGCCCGGAATGAAGGAAGGGGACCTAAAGTGTCCAAGGTGAGGCTGGATGGAGCCTGGATCCACCTGGGATAGTGGGAAGTGTCCCTGAACATGGATGGGGAATGGGATTGAAGGTCTTTTCCAACCCAAGCCATTCCAGGGTTCTGGAGCCCCTCTGCTCTGGGAGAGCTGGGAATGTTCCCCTGGAGAAGGGCAAAATGCAGGGAATGCTGAGAGTCCCTGCAGGGGCTCCAGGAGAGCTGGAGAGGGACTGGGGCCAAGGGCTGCAGGGACAGGAGCCAGGGAATGGCTTCCCAAGGGAAAGGGGAGATTGGGCTGGGATCTTGGCAAGGAATTCCTGCCTGGGATTCTGCAATTCCCAGATTTGCTGGGGCTGCCCCTGGATCTCTGGGAGCGCCCAAGGCTGGGTTGGGATGGATTTGGATCCACCTGGGATGGTGGGAGCTGTCCCTGGGTGGAACTGGATGGGATTTAAGGTCCCTTTCCCACTCCAAGCATTCCATAATTTCATGATCCTCCAGTGAGTTTGGCAGTAGGGAAAGAAAAACAATTCTCTTAAAAAAAAAATCGGGATTTAGGATGATCAATCCAGAAAAAATCCCATTTCATGGAATCCTGACCATCCCGGTGCTCCTGATGGGCTGGGAAGAGATTTTTGTTTTTGGAGAAGCCTTCTCCTTGGGATTCTGTTATTCATGGAAAATGGGCAGGGATTGGCATTGTGGCTTCTCCGGAGCTGCGGGATTTGGGAACAGATCCAAATCCAGCTCCGGAGGGAGGGATGAGAGGAGCCACATCCAGGAAAAACCTGGAAAAGAGCGAGCCAAGATGGCCCCAAATCGGATGGCAAATCCCAGAATTCCCTCTCCAGGACTCTCCCTCCTGTTGCTCCCAGATTTTTCCTGTAGCAAAAATTTACTTCCCAAAAAATCCAGGATTTTCTGACAGGAGCACGGATTGAACCCCATCCCGGAGGATTTGTGGTGGCTCCAGGCAGAATTCCAAGGAAACACCAACCCATTCCCAAGTGCCGACATTGTGGATCCATCCCTGAGGAAGAACTGCAGGGAACGAGGAGAGATTTCTCTTCCCAAACCCCGAGAAATGTTGGGAAAAACCAGAGAGGGAATTGTGGCTTGCCTTCAAGTCCTTGGGGACACGGAGCTTCCGATGAAAATGGATTTGTTGCAATATTTGGGATGTCGAATAAATTTTCCTTGGAATGAGTTTATCCCAAGGCAGATCTGGTGGAGGCTTTGGATTTTGGATTTCCATATCCCAGGAATGAGGAATGGCCCCAAATCCATGGATAAATATCATTTAAAACATCCCAAAAATCCCTCTTTGCAGCCCTGACGATATCCGCACGCGGCTGCAGCTTCCCGGCAATTCCAAGCGGGAAAAAATCCGGGAAAAAAAGGAATGAAGATCCCATGGATGAGATTTATGTGGAATTGGAGCTCCATTCCAAGCGTCCACTTGTTTCCCGGGAAGAATTCTGGGAACAACAACAACGTGGAGTGGAGCAGGAAAGGTTTTTCCTTGAATTTTCCTGGGATTGGTCAAATGGAGTCACCCACAGGGATTTCTTCCACTATCCCGAGGTTTTTTTTTTGGAATTTTTGGAATTGTTGTTCTCCCAGTTTTCCGTTGGCAAGCGCCGCATCCACGAATCCACAATATTTTGTGGATGTGGCTCCATTTCCACAGAATTCCACACAAAAATTATCCAAACCCCTCTCACCACCTCGAATTTGCCATTCCAACTTTTCCCTTATTTTTAGGATTCCCCAAGGGCTCATTCCCAGTTTTTTTAATTTTTTTTTTTTTTTTTTTAGTTTTTATAGGAATTTTTAGACTTTTAGGAATTTCCTTAAATATTTTGTTTTCTGGTGGATTTAGATGGAAAACATTCCCAACTTTTAAAATTCAAATGTCGGGGATTTTCCAAATCCAATGTTCTCAAATCCAAATATTCCCTCCATAATGAAATCCGACAACTCCATGCTATCCCCAAGGAATATTCCCTAATTCCCAACTGGAATTTTTTTGGCAATTCCATTTCCCACAAAGCTTCAAATTTTCACTTCCAGCTTCCGAGTGGGAATTAAAGCAGAAGGAAAAATGCCGGCATTTTCTCTGGGAAGGAAATGCGATTTTTCCAAGAATTTTTGGGAATGTTTTGGGTTGGAATTCCTAAAAACGAGCATTCAGCCATAAAAATGGTGGGAAAGGAATGGATTCCAATTTGGATTTCCAAGTATTTTATCTTTCCCGCTCCAGAACTTTTAATGGATCTATTTCACCTTCCCAACATTCCTTCTTTTTTCCAAGGAATTTTTGATGGAGACGCTCCGATGGATCTGAACCCAATTATTCTTCAATGAACCGGGGTAAAGCTGCTCTGATCCCAAAAATGGAGAAGGATTTGGGTGGAAAATCAGCCTGGAATTCACAAATTCCATAACTGGATTAATTTTTGGGATCATGGAATAACCTGGGTCGGAATGGATCCACAAGGATCGTTGATCCGGCTCCAAAAAATTCCAGGCTAAGTTTGGATTCATTTACAGGTAAAAAAAAAAAAGGAAAGGAGGGATTAATCCACTGGGAATATCCTAAAAAATTCACGGCTGGGCTGAGTCCAGGAGCTCTGGAATTGCGTTTCCAACCCTTTGGAATTGCGTTTCCAGCCCTTGGAATGTTCCATCCTGGAGGATGCCAGAGGATCTGTGAGATAATCCCCTCGGATTCCCAAAAAAAAAGCGCTCCCAAAAAATTCCGGTGTTTATTCACCAGCACCGATGGTCGGAGCCGGGAAATTCCCGGATGGAAAAACAATGGATTCAATTTGGGATTCGATGGGGTCGGATCTGAGAGGGTTTTTTTCCAGGAATTAAATATTTGGGGATTTTTGGGATGAGTTGGATTGGGGCAGAATCCAGGATGGTTCCAAAGGGATGGAATTCTGGAAATCTTTGGAATTCTTTGGGATTTAATGTTCTCTCATCCCACGGGAATGGCATCCTCATCCAATGGGAAGCAGGGATAACAGATTCCCTGTTTTCCTCAGGAATTCCAGTCTGGAATTACGGATTACGGGAATTCCGTCTGGTGTTCCTGTGGGAAATATTCCCGTCTGTCTATGGATATTAAGGAGGATTATGGAAAAAGGTTTGGGGTTTTTTATTTCCTTCTTTTTCTTTGGATGGTAGAAATTTTCCAGAGGAAAAATTCTGTGTGTCCTGTGGATAAAATGAAATGAAATGAAATGAAATGAAATGAAATGAAATAAAATGAAAAGAAAAGAAATGAAATAAAATTTTAAAAAATGAAATTAAATAAATAATAAAATGAAAAAATTAAATAAATTAAAATAAAGTAAAAAAAAAATCCCAAAATTAAATTAAATTTCAAAAATAAAATAAAATAAAATTAAATTTCAAAAATAAAATAAAATAAAATTAATATATAATATAATAATATACAAAAATAAAATAAAAAATAAATAAAATAAAAAAATAAATGTAATAAAATAAATATATAAAACATAATATTAAATAAAAATAAAATAAACAATAAAAAATAAAATAACATTTATAAATAAAAAAATAAATAAAATTAAAAGAAATAAAATGAAATAAAACACAAAATAAAAGCAAAATAAAATAAAATAAATTGAATGAAATTAAATTTTAATTATAAAAATCAAAAAATGCAACTAAAAATAAATTAAAATTAATTAAAATAAATTCAATTAAAATAGAATAGAATGAAATAAATAAAATAAAATAAAATAAAATAAAATAAAATAAAATAAAATAAAATAAAATAAAATAAAATAAAATAAAATAAAATAAAATAAAATAAAATAAAATAAAATAAAATAAAATAAAATAAAATAAAAATAAAATAAAAAAAAAATTCCCATTTTATGAATCAGCTTCCAGCAACTTCCAGACCCTGGAAAAACAGTTAAATCCATGTTTTTCCAAAGAATTCTTCTACATTGAATGGATCTTCATCCTTTTTTTGGCAGGAAAAGGAAGTGGAGATGATCATGAGCAGCTCCCGAGCTCCAAGACCGTGTAAACATTCCCTAAAACTGGGAAATTAAGGAAATTCCACCAGCAAGCAGGAAAATTGGGATAAGGGAAGATGAGGCACAATCCCATAAAGCCCAAGGATTTTGGGGCAGGGATAAAGTGGGACATGGAATTCTCACCCCGCTGCCAACGGAGAGGAGCAGGAAGCAAAGGACAAATCCTGGGAGTTACCAATTCCTCCTGGATCCCATGGATCCCACCCCATCCATGGGCAGGGACAGCTCCCAGGATCCCAGATGGATCCAAGTCCATCCCAATCCAGCCTTGGGCATTCCCAGGGATCCAGGGGCAGCCCCAGCAAATCTGGGAATTGCAGAATCCCAGGCAGGAATTCCTTGCCAAGATCCCAGCCCAATCTCCCCTTTCCCTTGGGAAGCCATTCCCTGGCTCCTGTCCCTGCAGCCCTTTCCCAAATTCCAGCTCTCCTGGAGCCCCTGCAGGGACTCTGAGCATCCCCTGGATTTTTCCCTTTTCCAGGGGAACATTCCCAGCTCTCCCAGAGCAGAGGGGCTCCCAAATCCCAGACCTTTTTTTGTTGGAAGGGACCTTAAATCCCACCAATTCCAACCCCATCCGTGGGCAGGGACAGTTCCCACCATCCCAGGTGGATCCAAATCCATCCCAACCCAGCCTTGGGCATTCCCAGGGATCCAGGGGCATCCCCAGGAAATCTGGGATTGGATCCACCAGGGAGCTGTCCCTGCCATGGATGGGATGGGGATGGGATGGGAATGGGATGATCCCCAAGGTTCCTTCCAACCCAAACAATTCCAGGATTATTAAAAACACTGGAAAGGTCACCGGAGAAGTCGGATCCACCGGGATATTTTGGCAGGATTTGAGGTGCTTTTCCCAGATGGACACACTTGAGATCCTTCATTTTACAGGAAAATCCTGGGAGATTTTGAAATCCTGGGATTTCAGGCTCTGATGGATCATCCAGGCTGGTGGCGGCTGTGCAAAGAACTCCCTTTCCTTGCAGAAAAATTGGGAATTTTCCCTTTTATTTTCCAGATTTTTGACGCCTGGATCCTGGATTTGAAACTCCAAAATCCTTAAAAAAAACCTGGATAATTTCAAATGCTCTGATGGAATCATTCCCTAAATTTTTAATATTTATTTTCCAGCATTTATAAAATCCTTTCTTTTCCTCGCCCTTCGTATCCAAACCACATCCCAGACGTTCCAACCCCATCCCCAAAAAACCAGAATTCCGTGTCTTCCTACAGCCCTTTGATTCCTCGGGAAGCATCTGGCCTGCAGGGATATGGACAGGCTGCAAAATTCCCTGGGAGTGTCGGAGCGTTTTATGGATTATCCGGACAATGGGAATGGGGAGGTTTTCCCCACCTCGTAAATCCCAAATCCCCTGGGGCCGCCTGGTGCTGACACGTTGGGAGCTGGAAAAGGGGGAATTTGGATCACGGGATCGATGGCGCGACGCAGCCATGGGAATTCACGGCCGGAGTCCTGGGATGATCCCGCGGCGAGGGCAGCAGGAAAGGTGGGAATTCTGTCCCTCTGTCCCCCTCAGCTGCATGGATCCGGCTTTTCCATGGATCAGGGATTTGTCCAGACCCTGCTATTCCCTGGATCCAGCTTCCATGGATCAGGAATGTGCTCAGACCCTGCTGCTATTCCATGGATCACAGATGGACACAGATCCTGCTTTTCCATGGATCAGGGATGACACAGATCCTGCTTTTCCATGGATCAGAGATGGACAGAGATCCTGCTGCTTTTCCATGGATCAGAGATGGACACAGATCCTGCTGCTTTTCCATGGATCAGAGATGGACACAGATCCTGCTATTCCATGGATCAGGGATGGGCACAGATCCTGCTTTTCCATGGATCAGGGATGGGCACAGATCCTGCTTTTCCATGGATCAGAGATGGACACAGATCCTGCTTTTCCATGGATCAGAGATGGACACAGATCCTGCTTTTCCATGGATCAGGGATGGGCACAGATCCGGTTATTCCGTGGATCAGAGATGGACACAGATCCTGCTTTTCCATTGATCATTGATTGCTCTTCCTGGGATCCTGCTATTCCCTGGATCAGGAATGTGCCCAGATCCCATTAACCAGGAATGTGCCCGGATCCTGCTCTTCTCCCACGGATCCCACCCCTGCCCACCCCCTGCTCCATGCCATCCCGGGATTTTCCCCGACCTCTTCCCAGATTTTCCCGTTCCTTTCTCTCCCTGACACCCGGCCTGGCAAAGGATGGGATTTTCCCTCCCACTTCCCGCCCTTCCCGTTCCCAAGGCCTTTCCAAGCCCTCATCCCGCTCCTCCTGGGTGATCCCGAGGGCTCCCTGTGCCTTTGCCTGTTCCCCATTAAATCCCAGCCCCGGCTCCTCTCATTCGGGAATGAGGGCTGGAATGACTTCAGTCCGTGGAGCAGCTCAATCCCACATTCCTGGCTGCAGGATCTGCAGGAAAAGGTGGGAATTTCCCACCAGACCCTGCTGGATTTCCCACCCTCACACTCCAAGGATGTGGCTAAAACCAGGAGCAATCCATGAATCCCTGGATTTATCTGCCACAATCAGCCTTGGATTGGCTTGGTGATTCCATCCGGGATCGGGGTGATCCCAACCTGCCATTCCAGAGGCTCAAGGTCAGGAATGTGAGGAATTAGAGCTGAGCCCATGGGAACACCGGGATCCCTGGGAAGTCGTGTTAACCCACGGCTCTGCCTGTCCCACCTGGAAAACCGAGGGAAGCGGGAGCTCTGTGGGATAAAAGAGCTGCTCCGAGCGGGAAGCTGCAGGGACCAGGAACGGTGTCCATGACGTCATCTGGGAATTGTGGAATGGGGTGGGATAAAAAGGATCTGAAGGATCATCCCATTCCCACCCCATCCATGGGCTGGGACAGCTCCCACTGTCCCAGGTGGATCCAACCTGGCCTTGGGCATTCCCAGGGATCCAGGGGCAGCCCCAGCAAATCTGGGAATTGCAGAATCCCAGGCAGGAATTCCTTGCCAAGATCCCAGCCCAATCTCCCCTTTCCCTTGGGAAGCCATTCCCTGGCTCCTGTCCCTGCAGCCCTTGGCCCCAGTCCCTCTCCAGCTCTCCTGGAGCCCCTGCAGGGACTCTCAGCATTCCCTGCATTTCTCCCTTCTCCAGGGGAACATTCCCAGCTCTCCCAGAGCTGAGGGGCTCCAGAATCCTGAAGCAACTCCGGAGTCTCCTCCAGATTTTCTCCAGCAGCTCCCAACATTTTCCTGAAGCAGGGATCAGGGAGCCCGAGCTGCTCTGCAGGTGGGGTCTCACCTGATCGGGGCAGAATTCCCACCTTTTCCTGCAGATCCTGCAGCCAGGGATGTGGGATTGAGCTGCTCCACGGATTGAAGTCATTCCAGCCCTCATTCCCGAATGAGAGGAGCCGGGGCTGGGATTTAATGGGGAACAGGCAAAGGCACGGGGAGCCCTCGGGATCACCCAGGAGGAGCGGGATGAGGGCTTGGAAAGGCCTTGGGAACGGGAAGGGCGGGAAGTGGGAGGGAAAATCCCATCCTTTGCCAGGCCGGGTGTCAGGGAGGGAAAGGAATGGGAAAATCGGAGTTTTTGGCACATCTGGGAAGAGGCTGGGGAAAATCCTGGGATAGCATGGAGCAGGAGGTGGGCAGGGGTGGGATCCGTGGGAGAAGAGTGGGATCCGGGCACATTCCTGGTTAATGGGATCTGGGCACATTCCTGATCCAGGGAAAGCAGCAGGATCCATGCCCATCCCTGGTCCATGGAAGACAGGATCCATGGAAAAGCAGGATTCCTTCCCATCCCTGATCCATGGAATATAGGATTCATTCCCATCCCTGATCCATGGGAGGTCAGCAGGAATATTGATTGGATGTGAGGAGTTGAACCATCCCAGGGATTCCCTCTGGAATGTTCCGATTCGGATCAACAAATCCCAGCCCAGATGTCAATCCCGAATCCTGCTGCTTTCCCAGCTGTTTCTCAGGAATATCCCAGTTTTATCCAATCCTTCCCTGTTTTCCAGCAGGTGGGAGATGCAATCCCTCCTTTCCCGCTTTTCCCATTCCCATCAGCATTCCAAGATCCCCCTGGGACCACAGGGATTTAACAAAACCATTCCATGATGGAATATTCCACTCTCGTTTCCCTGTTCCCATCCCGTTCCTGGGCTGCCACATTCCCGGGATTTTGGGACATCCCAGACATTCTGGAATCCGGGTGTCTGTGGGTGGGGAAAAATTCTGTGCCTTTTCCAACCTTTCTGGCCGGAATTCCAGCTGGATCCGAGCTCCCTCTTCCAAGCCTCATCCAGAGGTGCAAACAGCTGTTTTCCAGGGATTCACAGCTGGCCTGGGAATGGTTATTCCGGAAAATCAGATGGAAGGAAGGGATTAACGCTTGGGAGGATCTCACGGCATCGAGAGGAAAATCCCAGCTGGAAGAGGGAACACCTGGAATCCAGGAGAGAGGAGGGAATTTCAGCTTATCCTGACCAGTTTGGACGATGGAAATCCTTTGGGATAGATGGATTTTTTTTGGGAATGCCAAGGAGAGCAGTTTCTGTATCCAGGGAGTTGCTCCGGCTTTCCCCATTCCTTGTAAAGCTAAACAGAAAATTCCAGGAATTTTCCCCGGAATTTTCTTGCCTTCCTCTTTCCATCCTGAAATCCCACCTGACCCGGTGGGCTGCAAATTCCCAAATCCCTGGGAAAAACCATGTTTGGGATCAAATTTTCCATGGAAAAAGCAGCCTCCTGGATCAAGAGACGAGTGAACACCGGTAAAATTCCAATCCCAGGGGTCACCACCGTGGGATTGGCGGGAAGAACACCCGGAATTCCTGGGACCTTCTCCAGGAATCTCATGGAGCCCCAAATGTGTCTGGAGATGAGGATGGAATTTTTATTCCTTGGGAACAGGACCTCCCGGTCTGCTCCGATCCCGGCACCTCCTTATTCCAAAGGGATGAAGGGATGGGAGCTGGATGTTCCTGGAAACCACGGGAAGCTGGGGGAGCTCCACTGGAGGAGAGAGGAGATGAAAGAATTCCCGGCTGGAAGTGTAGGGAGGCCCCGGCACAGGAATTCCTGGGGAAGTTGAGGATTCCTCATCCCTGGGAATGTCCAAGGCCAGGTTGGACTTTGGGATTGGTGGGACTGGGATGGTGGGATAGTGCCCATGGATGGGGTGGGAATGGGATGGGATTGAAGGTCCTTTCCCACCCAAATCATTCCAGGATTCCGGAGCCCCTCTGCTCTGGGAGAGCTGGGAATGTTCCCCTGGAGAAGGGCAAAATCCTGGGAATGCTGAGAGTCCCTGCAGGGGCTCCAGGAGAGCTGGAGAGGGACTGGGGCCAAGGGCTGCAGGGACAGGAGCCAGGGAATGGCTTCCCAAGGGAAAGGGGAGATTGGGCTGGGATCTTGGCAAGGAATTCCTGCCTGGGATTCTGCAATTCCCAGATTTGCTGGGGCTGCCCCTGGATCCCTGGGAATGCCCAAGGCCAGGTTGGATCCAGCTGGGATGGATTCCATGTCCCTGCCCATGGATGGGGTGGGATTTAAGTTCCCTTCCCACCCAAAGCATTCCATGATTCCATGACTCCATCCTGTCATTTCCCCTCATTTCTAAAGGATTTTGCCCCTTGAAAATCCCTGGATTTCTCTCGCTCCGGTGAAATCATTCCCATCCCACTCCGGCCTCGACACCGCCCTCAATCCCTGGGGAAAAAAAAATCTTCAAGTTTCATGGAATGTCGGAATTAGAAATCAGGGAATGGTTTGGTGTGGAAGGGACCTGAAGGCTTCTCCTTGGTTTGTCCCAAGGAAAGTTTTCAAGGATTCTCCATGGAATAAGCACCATTCATCCTTAATCCCAAATAATCCACACCGGGACAAGATTGGGATGGGAATTCCGGTTTTTATCCCAAGAGAAATCCTGGCCACTTCCAAATCTTGGGGTTTCTCCCAGCAAGGAAAGTCTGGAAAACTCTATTAAGGATAAACCCCATCGGTCTCGTGGCTGCTTCGCTCCAATGGAATTTGAATTCTTGATTTTCTAGGAAAAAAATTGGAAAAAATTCCTGAGGCTGGGGGTTGAAAAGCCGGATCCATTTGGGAATAACGGCCACAAACTGTGTGGGAATCTCCGTTTTCCCGGGATACGGAGGTCGCGGGGCTGTCAGTCAGCTGCAGCCTGGAATTCCCACATAAAATGCTTGGAATGTTTTGAGGAGCGCCGTAATCCTTGGAAAAATGATGTCCTGGGACACTTCCCACCTGTAATGGGATAAAAGCCCTCAGCGCCCGCCTGCGGCTGCTTCCTGGGAATAAATCATCCCAACCCCTCCTTCCAGGAATTCCGGGATCAGCCCGGAGCCGTAAATTAGGAGCAAGTGGGAATTGCTCTGCTCCGGAATGGCGGAAAAGCCTTTGGATGTGGGAAACAGCCTGGAAGGAGTTGGGATTTTCATGGATCCTCCTGCTCCGGATTTAAACGGGAGCTGCTCCTACATTGAACATTCCCGGATTCCTCTGGAGAAGATTTGTTCCTCTCAGCTCCGGAGGGTGTTCCCAGATCCATAAATTCCCAATTCCTGGGAAGTGTTCAGCCCATTCCCTTCACAGGGGAGCGGGAAAAAACTTCCAGCCTTTCTTTCTCCTTTCTTTTTCCTTTTTCCTTTTCTTTCATTTCTTTGTCCTTTCTTTTCCTTTTCTTCTTCCATTCTTTCTCCTCTCTGGAATTTCGGGAAGGAGCTTGGAGTGACTGGCACTGCCTGCTTGGAATGTGGGGCGATTCCAGGTTGAAAAGTTCCCAGAATTGCTAATTTATTATTATTATTATTATTATTATTATTATTATTATTATTATTATTATTATTATTATTATTATTATTATTATTATTACTATTACTATTGTTATTGCTATTGCTATTACTATTACAATTACTATTATAATTATAATTATAATTACTACTACCACTGATATTAACATTAACATTAATATTAATATTAATATTATTAATAATAACCACAACGCTATTATATTAATTTATACTTATATTAATTAATTCATATATTAAGAATAATTAATACATTACATTAATGTGTTATCATTATTATATTTAGTCTATTATTATATTTATTATATTATACTAATATGTAATTATATTATATTAAATAATAATAATAATAATAATTATAATAATAATAATAATTACAATAGAATCACATGGAAAGCTGCTCCCATTCCAACACCGGGACAATTCCCACGATCCCAGGTGGATCCAACCTGGCCTTGGGCATTCCCAGGGATCCAGGGGCAGCCTGGGAATTCCCAGCAAATCTGGGAATTGCAGCCCAGGCAGGAATTCCTTCCCCAAATCCCATCCATCCCTGCCCTCCATTTTCTCATGGAATATCCAAATCCCGTTTTGCATTCCTGACTTGGTGACCCATCTCAAACATCTAAAAATCCAGGGAAAAAAAAGAATTCCCAAATTTCGGCCGTGACGAGTAACTCCTCAGTTCCGAAAAAACAGAAAACTTCAATCTCTTCCCGTCCACATTCCCAAATTCCCTTTGCTCTTCCCGGAATTAAGAAACTTCTCATCCCTGCCCTTTCCCGAACTCCACGTCCCTGGAATATTATCCGTGCCCATGGAATATTCTGCTCCAGCCTCCCGGAACGTTATTAACGACCCCGACAACGGAGAGATCCATAAATCCCGGCATCCCCCGGAATTTTACGGCGCTCCGAAGGGTCGGCATCGTCAGGCTCCACAAATCACCGGGATAAATCGGGTGGCTGGGATGGCGTTTCATCAAAATGTTTTACGGCTCTGCCGCTCCCAGCTCGGATTTACGGCGGCGGCGGCTCCGCATTGAAATTCAGGGAAAAAGGGAAAACGGCTCCCAGGCAGCTCCGAGCTGGAGAACTTTAAAGAATTCTTGGTTTGCTCTCCCAAACTTTCTTGGGAAAGGCGGAAGTTTGGGGATCTGGGGGGTTTTGGCTCGGCCGTGTTGGCTCAGTGGTTGTTAACTGGAGAAACTGTGGATTCTCCATCCCGGGAAGTGTCCGTGGAGAGGTTGGAGCAGCCTGGGATGGTGGCCCTGAACATGGATGGGGAATGGGATGGGATTGAAGGTCCTTTCCCACCCAAAGCATTCCAGGATTTTGGCTCTGGAGCCAGGCTGGGAGAGGTGGGAATGTTCCCCTGGAGAAGGGCAAAATGCAGGGAATGCTGAGAGTCCCTGCAGGGGCTCCAGGAGAGCTGGAGAGGGACTGGGGCCAAGGGCTGCAGGGACAGGAGCCAGGGAATGGCTTCCCAAGGGAAAGGGGAGATTGGGCTGGGATCTTGGCAAGGAATTCCTGCCTGGGATTCTGCAATTCCCAGATTTGCTGGGGCTGCCCCTGGATCCCTGCGAGCGCCCAAGGCCGGGTTGGGATGGATTTGGATCCACCTGAAATCGTCGGATCTGTCCCTGGGTTGGAATGGGATGGGATTTAAGGTCCCTTCCATCCCGAACCATTCCAGGATTCCATGGAATTCTATTTACAAAACACTTCCAGGAACGGGGACTCCACAACCTCTCCTGGAAATCTGAACCAATCCCTCAGGGTAAGGAAGGGATTTCCTGATTTTTTCTCATTTCCTTCCCTTTCTCATTTCCCTGCATCCCAGAGCACCTGGACCCCGGCTCCTCATCCCAAGAGATATTCCAGGGAATCCCCAGGCTGTGTTCCAGCTCATTCTCACTCATCCCACTTTTCCCTGCTCTATTTTAACTCCTCCCAGTGTTTGTACCAGACAAAATCCAGATTTTCCCACTTTTCCAGCCCCTGATGCGCTTTTATTCCCAGAAAACCAAATCAGGGGAATTTTTTGGGATGCCTTTTCCCTTCCTCATCCCATCCCCATCAATCTCCATGATTTTCCCTTTCCCCTGGGTTTCCCTCCGCTCTGGCACGGAATGAAATCCCAATCCTACCTGGAAAAGCGGGATGGAAACTCCACCTGTGCCTGGCAAAAGCCTTTGCTAGGAGATTCCAGAGGCAAATTCCAGAGGCGAATTCCAGAGGCGAATTCCAGAGGCAGTGACGGACACCTGTGACAAGAGGAATTCCAGCGTCCAGCACCCTCAGGAATTCCAGCATTTTATGGAATTTTATGGAAGGTTTTACAGAAGAGCAGGAAGGAGACGGCAGAGCCTGGGAAGAAAATTCCAGGATTTTTCCAGACCTTTGAACGAGAGGCTGATGGGAATAAAAAGCTGGAATTCTCTGAGATTTAATTCAAGTAAAATCGGAATTTTCTGGGCTAAACCAGACTTTAGCCCTGAGTAGAGCTGGGTTTAATCCACCCTTTCCCTGTTTTTTTTTCCCTGATTTTCCACACATTCCCACTTTTCCCAGGAGCCAGGAATCCGTGGGGTTAATTACCCTGTTAATTATCCCTGATTTTTATCGGGATATCCAACCATTCGTGGGATTCCTTCCGGGATTCCCCACAGGCTCCAAATCCCTGGAAAGGGGGAAAAAACCTCTGGAAGTGGCAGTCTGGGACAGGCTTGGATTTGATAATCCCAGAGGACTTTTCCAGCCTTAGAAATCCTGGAATTCTGGGATTATTCTCCCTTCAATCCCAGATGTAAATTGGGCTGCACACTGAGCACGCTTGGAGAGGTGGGATTATCCTTAAAAACCGGATTTATCCATTAAAACCAGGTTTATCAGGATAAAAAAAAATGGGTGTTATCCTTAAAAATCAGATTTATCTGGATAAAAACTGGGTTTATCCTTAAAAAACAGGTTTATATCCTTAATATCCAGGTTTGTACCCTTAAAATCCAGGTTCATGCTTAAAACCCAGGTTTATCTCATTAAAAAAAAAGTTTATATCACTCAAACCCAGGTTTAAATTATTAAAATCCAGGTTTAAATTATTAAAACCCAGGTTTAAATCGTTAAAATCCAGGTTTGTGTCCTTGAAATCCAGGTTCATCTTTCAAACCCAGGTTTGTTGTTTTAAAATCCCATTTTGTCATCATAAAAACCCGGGGTTATCATTTTTAAAAGCAGGTTTTTTTCCTTAAAACCAGGTTTATATCCTTAAAAAACAGGTTTATATCCTCAAAAACCAGGTTTATCCTGATAAAACCCGGAGTTTATAATTTAAAACCAGGTTTATCATTATAAAAACCAGGTTTGTATCCTTAAAAATCAAGTTTATCCTACTAAAAACCCGGTGTTATCCTTAATTAAAATCCAGGTTTCTATCATTAAATTCCAGGTTTAGCTCATTAAAATCCAGGGTTTTATCCTTAAAATCCAGGTTTCTCTTTATTAAACCCAGGTTTAGGGTTATTAAATGCAGATTTTCTCATTTAGAACCAGGTTTATCGTGAGAAAACCCAGCTGGGATCCTTAAAATTCAGGATTTTTCCATGAGAAACCCGGAATTTATCGTTGGAAATGGGTTTGATGTCGTTAAAAAAAAAAAAAAGAAAAATTAAAAAAGAGGGAAAAAAGCCACGGGAAGGAGGAGGGGAAACCATGGAAAGGAAGAGGGAAAAGCATGGAAAAGAAGAGGGAAAACCATGGAAAAGAGGAGGAAAAAGGAGGGAAAACCATGGGAAGAAGAAGGGAAAACCATGGAAAAAAGGAGGGAAAACCATTCCTGGGACTCTCCTGCCTTTCCATGATCCGAATTATCCCAAAAAACAGTCCTGCCTCGTTTCCCTCATTCCAAGGGAAAATCATGGAGTCACTTCCAGAGCCTCCCTGGCCCTTCTCCTTCCTTGGCAGAGTTTTCCAAGGGCACTTGGAGCTGGAATTCAATTTTCAGTTGAAAAGTTGGGAATCTCAACTCACGGGGATTGGTTTTTTGGGATCCATCTGCCACGGAATGGGAGAGAAAAGCCCCGGAGCTGCTCCTGTTTCCCGGCTCACTGGGCTCCGATTGCTCCAGGGACAGGCCCGGGAACCTCCGGAGAGGGAAGGAGCCTGAAATCCTGGGAAGAAATCAGGAGCCGGGAGTGGATCCGTATTTTACAGCTCCTGGCTCAGCAAAGAGAGGGAAAATGGATTTTTTCCGTTGGGATGAGCAGGGATCACATCCATGGGCAGCTCCCGCCATCCCAGGTGGATCCAGCCCTGCCTTGGACATTCCCAGGGATCCAGGGGCAGCCCCAGCAAATCTGGGAATTGCAGAATCCCAGGCAGGAATTCCTTGCCAAGATCCCAGCCCAATCTCCCCTTTCCCTTGGGAAGCCATTCCCTGGCTCCTGTCCCTGCAGCCCTTGGCCCCAGTCCCTCCCCAGCTCTCCTGGAGCCCCTGCAGGGACTCTCAGCATTCCCAGGATTTTGCCCTTCTCCAGGGGAACATTCCAAGCTCTCCCAGAGCTGAGGGGCTCCAGAATCCAAGACTTTTTTGGGTTGGGAGTGACCTTCAATCCCATCCCATTCCCACCCCATCCATGTTCAGGAACAGCTCCCACCATCCCAGGTGGATCCAATCCCAAAGTCCAACCTGGCCTCGGACACTTCCCAGGATCCAGGGCCAGCCACAGCTTCTCCTTCCAAAAATCCCATCCATCCCTGCCCGCTTTCCCTTTAAAACCATTCCCAGAGCTCAGAATCCCCATCAAACCCTTCTCCAATTCCCAGGTTTTTTCCAGGCGGGCAGGAATCCGATCCCAGCCCGGCTGATGAGGTGAGAGCCGAGCCCGGCCCAGTTCCCAAGGTGTCAACTCAAACCAGACAGCGCCGGATCCATAACGAGGCCCAGCTGCTCCCGACATTCCCGAGGCGGAAAATTCCCATTCCCTTGGTTCAGCCGGCGGGAATGTGTCGGGAACAGGGCGAGAGATTCCTGCCCCACACATGGGATGCAGCCATTCCCATAAAAACGGTGCAGGATGCGGGAATGGAGGGGATGGGAAGGGTTGGGATGGGCTTGGACCAGCAGCTCCCAGGCTCCAGTGGATCCCGGGAATGTGGCAGAAATCCCATAAAACCCATCCTGGCACAGCTGTGTCCCGTGGGAATCTCATCCTAATCCTAATCCTAATCCTGGCCCAGGCACTCGGCAGGTGCAGAAGGGCCTGGTTGGAATTTTGGGATGAACCCATGGAGAAGAGGAGCTCCTGCTCTGGAGCCAGGCTGGGAGAGCTGGGAATGTTCCCCTGGAGAAGGGAGAAATCCCGGGAATGCTGAGAGTCCCTGCAGGGGCTCCAGGAGAGCTGGAGAGGGACTGGGGCCAAGGGCTGCAGGGACAGGAGCCAGGGAATGGCTTCCCAAGGGAAAGGGGAGATTGGGCTGGGATCTTGGCAAGGAATTCCTGCCTGGGATTCTGCAATTCCCAGATTTGCTGGGGCTGCCCCTGGATCCCTGGGAATGCCCAAGGCCAGGCTGGGATGGATTTGGATCCACCTAGGATAGCAGAACCTGTCCCTGCCCATGGATGGGGTGGAATTGTTGGGATTGAAGGTCTCTCCCAACCCAACCATTCCAGGATTTCAGGCTCTCTGATTTTTTAGGATAGGGGAAAATGAGGGAAAAGATTTTTAAGGAACTTTTGCAGCTTTTTGATTGCAAATCAGCTCCTCAGGAAAGAGGGAACCTCATCTCTGTTGGGATCCAAAGGGAAGGAGTTGGATCATGGAGCAGGATCTGCTCTGTGGGACTCGAGGAATGAGCAGGATCCGATCCCAGGAAATCCCACCTGGACAGGAGGGAGAAATCCTTGGAACAAATCCTGGAGAGGCCCTGGAGTCTCCTCACTGGGAATATTCCAGATCCATCCGGCCACAATCCTGGGATGGCTCTGGGATTGCCACATCAGAGCAAGGAGTGAGACAAAGGAGCCTTTCCAGAAATCCCAGAAATTCCATGTGGGAGTTTTTTATATCCCACAGAATAGATCTTGGATCTGTTCTAATATAGAATTATTCTAGGTTATGCTAATTATTAGGATATTAAAATTGTATGGAATAAAAATACAATAATCTAGATATAAAGTACAGAAAATAAATATAATATAATATAATATAATATAATATAATATAATATAATATAATATAATATAATATAATATAATATAATATAATATAATATAATATAATATAATATAATATAATATAATATAATATAATATAATATAATATAATATAATATAATATAATATAATATAATATAATATAATATAATATAATATAATATAATATAATATAATATAATGTATTTTTATATTATTTTACTTGTTATAATTAATTCTATTAATATATCTAATTTTAAATTATTATTTGTTATTTATATTTATATTATATTTAATATATATTTATATAAATGTTTAATATATATATAAATTTATATTATAGAAAAAAAATTTATACCCTTTTTATTTTTTAATAATATGATATATGATATATTATAATATATATTATATTTAATATAATATGTATTATATAGTATAATTTAATTTATAATTTTATTTTTATATTATATTTTATATATTATATATAAATATTATATATTTATTATTATATTATTATTTTACAATACTATATTATTATTATATATTATTCTATATTTATATTATTATTTTAATATATTTATATATTTTATATTTATATATTAATTTATATTAGATATTAATTTATATTCGATATTATATTATATATTATAGATATGATATGATATTATATGATATGATATGATATGATATGATATGATATTGATATATTTTATATTATCATCCCTAATATATACCAATAATATAATCACCAAGACAATGATGTCGATTATTCCAGATTATTCTAATCCAGATCCAATCAATCTTGATGGACCCTTGGGAGCACCTGGAGCTGGAAATCCTGGATTTTTCCCTCCCAAACTGCAGCAGCAGCCGGAACAAATTTTCCTGGAATTTGCTGGGAAAAATCCGCTTTTCCCACGCCAGCACCGTTTTCCAAGATCCTTTCACTCCATAGGAATTTGTCATTCCCGGATTTCCCTATCCCGTGATGGATAGGAAGAAGCTTTTTGTGTGAGTCAAGTGGAGGGAAGGAATTCCTTAGGATCAAGAAAAGACGGATGGATTTAAATGGAAACACCTGGATCCATCCGGGACAAACGTCCTTGATAAATGCAACGCTCCCGACATTCCAAAGAGATTCCCTGCCTGAGATTCCTTGGAAAATGGCTGGGTTTCCTTGGAAAAGTGGCCAGGTTTCCTTGGAAAATGGCTGGATTTCCTTGGAAAAGGGCTGGATTTTCTTGGAAAAAGGATGGATTTTCTTGGAAAAGGGCTGGATTTCCTTGGTAAATTGCAGGGTTTCCATGGAAAATGGCAGCGTTTCCTTGGAAAATGGCTGTATTTCCTTGGAAAATGGCTGGATTTTCTTGGAAAAGGGCCAGGTTTCCTTGGTAAGTTGCAGGTTTTCCATGGAAAATGGCAGCATTTCCTTGGAAAAGAGCTGGATTTCCTTGGAAAAGGGCAGGATTTCCTTGGAAAATGGCTGGATTTTCTTGGAAAAGGGCTGGATTTCCTTGGAAAAGGGCTGGATTTTCTTGGAAAAAGGATGGATTTTCTTGGAAAAGGGCTGGATTTCCTTGGTAAATTGCAGGGTTTCCATGGAAAATGGCAGAGTTTCCTTGGAAAATGGCTGTATTTCCTTGGAAAATGGCTGGATTTTCTTGGAAAAGGGCCAGATTTCCTTGGTAAATTGCAGGTTTTCCATGGAAAATGGCAGCGTTTCCTTGGAAAAGAGCTGGATTTCCTTGGAAAAGGGCAGGATTTCCTTGGAAAATGGCTGGATTTTCTTGGAAAAGGGCTGGATTTCCTTGGAAAAGAGAAGGATTTCCTTGGAAAAATGGCTGGATTTTCTTGGAAAAAGGCCGGATTTCCTCAGTAAATTGCAGGGTTTCCATGGAAAATGGCAGCGTTTCCTTGGAAAATAGCTGTATTTCCTTGGAAAATGGCTGGATTTCCTTGGAAAATGGCTGTATTTCCTTGGAAAATGGCCGGATTTCCTTGGAAAATGGCTGGGTTTCCCATCAGAAGACCCTGAGGAAAAGCGGGAATGGTGCGGATGCACTCCGGACACCCTGGGAGATGCAGCCTCCACACAGTCCCAGGATGGGCTGGATATTCTCTTTCCTAGGAAAAATGGGAATATTTTGAAGACGGGGAAAGTGGGATTTACCTGGCACCCATCGGGAATTTCCGCATTTTCCACGGAAATCTGTGCTAATAAATAAGGAATAATCACGGAATAAACGGGAATGTCTCTTTCCGCCAGCACTGGAGAACATTCCCGTGGTTTTCTCCCGGCTGGGAAGGCGGTGACGGATCGAAGGCGACAGGTCACCCCCTAATGACCTCCTCTCCCATGGCTTTCCCAAATCCAGCTTTTCCGCAGGAACAGCTCCGGGGCCAGCGCTCCTTGAACTTCGGGAATTGCTGAAGGAATTCCTCGCCGGGACACGGAATTAAATTGGGGCCACGCTGGGATCCTGCCTAATCCCCTCTCCCGGAGGGAAAAACTCATCCCAAAGCGCGTTCCCACCGTGCTGCGGAGCCGGGAGAGGTGAAATTCCCATTTTCCCCCTCCACGCCCGGCTCCGGGACTCGGAGCATTCCTGGAATGATCCCAAATCCTCGGAGGTTGTGAAGCCACCCCTGAGTAAACCTCAGGAATCCCGTGGGGACATTCCCGGCCATCCCTTGGGAATGATGGATTGTTGAGGGCGGAATTCCGGGAGCTGGTGGTCAGGGGCTGGTCGGGATCCCGGGATATCCCATTCCCGGTTTTTTCGCTTCCCTGCTCAGCTGGGATGTGTCGGAGCGAGGTTTGAGCCTTCGTTATCCAGGAGAAATGGCAGGAAAAATAGAAATCCGGGTGGGAAAAATGCCGAGGGGAAAAGGTTGGGAGAGGAAAACCTGAGGGAAAAGGGAAAAAAAGGGGAAAAGGGGGAAAAAAGGAAAAGAAGGAGAAATAGGGAAAATAAGGGGGAAAAAAGGGGAAAAAAGGGGAAAAAGGGGGAAGAAAAGGAAAAATAAAGGAAAATAAGGGAGAAAAGAAAAAAGGGGAAAATAAGGAAAATAAGGAAAAATAAAGGAAAATAAAGTGGATAAAGAAAAAAGAGGGAAAGGGAAAATAAGGAAAAATAAGGCAAAATAAGGAGGAAAAGGGAAAAAAGGGGAAAAGGGAAAAAAAGGAGGAAGAAAAGGAAAAATAAAGGAAAATAAGGGAGAAAAAGGAAAAAAGGGGAGAAAAGGGAACAGAGAAAATAAGGAAAAAGATGAAAGAATAAGGGAAAAAAGGGAAAAAAGGAAAAAAGGGGGAAAGGTGGAAGAAAAGGAAAAACAAGGGAAAATAAAGGGGGAAAAGGGAAAATAAAGTGGGAAAAGGGAAAAAAGGGAAGAAAAGGGAAAAAAGGGGAAGTAAGGAAAAATAAAGGAAAATAAAGGGGATAAAGAAAAAAGAGGAAAAGGGAAAAAATAAGGAAAAATAAGGGAAAATTAAGAGGAAAAGGGGGAAAATATGGAAAAAAAGAAGGGGAAAAAAGGAAAAGGGAAAAAAAGAAAAAAGGGGAAAAAGGGGGAGAAGGGGGAAAAGGGGGGAAAGATAAAAAGGGAAAAAAGAACAAAACAGAAACAGGAAAAAAAATGGGGGAAAGTGGAAAAAAAGAGGGAAGAGAAGGAAGGGGAGACAAGAGCGGGAATAAAGGGTGGAAAGGAATGGGAATGGGAATTCCATCCCCTGTGCCAGGCCTGGAGAGGCTTTTCCAGGAGGGAATTTTTCTCAATATCCAACCTAAATCTCCTCTGAATCAATCTGAGGCTCCCGAACTTCCAGATTTTGTGGAAGGATGAAATCCCAAAGCTCCAAGGTTTTATCCACGGAAAATGACAACAATCCCAGAATTTTGGGAAAGCTGACAAGCTGGAAAATAGGGAAAGCAGGAGGAGTTTTGGATTGAGCACCTGGAATCCTGAAGGATTGAAAGGTGGAGTGGGATCCTTGATTTCCTGGGAGCAGAAAATCATGGAATGGTTGGCTTGGAAGGGATCTCAAATCCTGTCTAATTCCAACCCCATCCATGGGCAGGGACAATTCCCATGGTTCCAGGTGGAATTCCAGGCCTTGGACACTTCCAGGGATCCAGGGACAGCCACAGAAAATCTGGGAATTCCAGCCAGACCAGGAATCCCTTCCCAAGATCTGATTTTAGGGAAGGATTGGTGCTGATGCTCCATCTCCAACTGAAAAATTGGGATTTGGGATGGGAAAGGATTATCCCAGACCTCTTCTTTTTTCCAGGACCATGCACTACACAAATCATTCCCAAATCCCAGAATCCCAGAATGGCTTGGATTGGGAAAAAAAATTTGGGATCAGTTCATCCCTAAGAATCAAATCTCCCCCAGGGTTTTCCTGCCTGGAACCTTTCCAGGATTTCCCATTAACTCCCGGATTCCCGCGGGATTTCTCTCCACGGCGCTTCCCATCCCTTTATTCCCGTGCCAACACCGGCCTTTGGCTCCGATTTCCCTTTGGAGAATTATTCCCAGATGGAATTTTACTCCCCAATGACGTCACCTCTGAATTCCAGCCCTTCCCGTCCCTCCCTTCTCCACGATTCCCTCGGCTCCAACATTCCCAGCTTTGGATTGGGATCCATCCCCTCATTCCCACATTTCCGCCACGAGCGGGAACAATTCCACGGAATTACTGGGAAAGCTCTCCCAGGGCACTCTTAATTCATGGTGATTTGCATATTCTAATTAAGCAGGAGTTAATTAAGGGCCGATCCAATTCCTTTTGGATCAACGGCTGGAAAAATCATTGGGAAGATTCAGCATCTCCAGACCAAAAGGGGATTTTCCATGGATTTTAGGATTTTAGGATCTACTGAAGGAATTCTGTATTCCTTAATTAGGACAAACTCTAATTCTCATTAATTAGAATTGTTAATTGCAGGAATCACACCCCAAACAACCAATCCTCTCTCCCTGTTTTCCCAGGAGCCTGGAAAGCCAGCTGGAATGAGGGAATTTTCCAGGATTTTCCCAAATTTTGGCTAAATCCTGCCTTAAACCACAACAATTCCAAACTGGAATGAAAAATACCCCCTCGAGTAAAATTCCACTGAAACCCAGCAGGAAAATCCCATTTTTAGAGGGATTTCTTTGGATTTTTTTGGAAAAAAATATCCTGGAAGTTCATCAAAAGGCTCCATTTATTTATGGATTTTATAGGATCCAAAACGATTAAAAACAAGGATCAAACTCCAGATTTTCCCAGTCTGGAGCCTTGGACTGGCTTAAATTTGGGTTAAACTCAGCACCAACAAATCCCGGTGGAAATTAAGGATTCCTGATGGATGCTGGGATAAAACCCAAGGAATTCACAAATTCAGGAAGAGAAAATTCTCCCTTTCCTTGGGATTTTTTTCCCCTTCGTGATCGGCATAGAAGGAATTTTGTTATTAATTTATGAATTTTGCTTCCTTAAAAAAAAAAAAACCCATATAAAAATCTGACAAAAAGGCTGGGAACGCCCTAAAATTCCAGGAAAAAAAACGGGATTGGGCTTTTCTGCCAGCAGGGATTAGAGGGAAAGGGAATTCTCTTGGAATTGACTTCGTGCCAAGGAGTTCAGGACCTTTTTATCCCCCTCATTGGATTATCCATGGGAAGTTTTACGGCTCATTAATTCCCTCCAGGAGGTCAAATGGGATTTGCGGCAACTTTAACCTCCCTCAACCCGGGAATTTCAGGCATCGGAGATCTCCGGGATTTTGGGATGGTCCCTGCAAAGTTTTAGGGAAAAAAAATCCTGGTTTTTTTATTGCTTCCATTGAAAAAATTCCCATTTTTTATTGATTTTATCCCTGGAGCTGAGGATTTCCCTGCTTTTTTTTTTTTTTTTTTTTTTTTTTTTTTTTTTTTTTTAGGATATTTGAGGACTCGAAGCGATTCCTTGGGACTCTGCTGGGAATTTTTTCCAGCCTTAGGATTATCAGGAGCATGGGAAGCATGGCTGAGAAATAGGGAAAAGTTTGGGATGAGAGGTGGGAAAGGAAAATTTGGGAAAGAAGCAAATCCAAGGAGTAGGAGATGCTGTTAAATGGCATCAAATTAATTAAAGCCCTTCATTAATGATAATTAGTTGAGCTGAAGGTGAAACCTTCGCCCACCACAGGCAGGGACAATTCCATGATCCTGGGTGGATCCAGTCTGGCCTTGGGCATTCCCAGGGATCCAGGGGCAGCCCCAGCAAATCTGGGAATTGCAGAATCCCAGGCAGGAATTCCTTGCCAAGATCCCAGCCCAATCTCCCCTTTCCCTTGGGAAGCCATTCCCTGGCTCCTGTCCCTGCAGCCCTTGGCCCCAGTCCCTCTCCAGCTCTCCTGGAGCCCCTGCAGGGACTCTCAGCATTCCCTGCATTTTGCCCTTCTCCAGGGGAACATTC
Organism: Poecile atricapillus; assembly: GCF_030490865.1. Taxonomy (NCBI): domain Eukaryota; kingdom Metazoa; phylum Chordata; class Aves; order Passeriformes; family Paridae; genus Poecile; species Poecile atricapillus. The sequence goes on from NC_081252.1 coordinate 75,077,163, forward strand.
CCAGCTCTCCCAGAGCTGAGGGGCTCCTGAATCCCAGACTTTTTTGGGTTGTAAGGGATGTTAAATCCCATTCCCTTCCCATTCCCATCCATGTTCAGGGACACCTCCCACCATCCCAGGTGGATCCAATCCCAATGTCCAACCTGGCCTTGGACAATTCCAGGGATCTGCAGCAAATCTGGGAATTCCAACCCCTCCCCACCCTCCCACTGCAGAATTCCATCCCAACATTCCCACCCATCCCAGCCCTCGGGCAGTTTAAACTCTTCCCCCTCCTCATTAACGCCCCAGCCGGAGGCAGATCCCGGTGAAATCCAGGACCCCCATCACACGCTCTGCACTGAGCCGCGTTTTTTTGGCTGGAAAAGGTTTTTTCCAAGATTTCCCCAGCTGCATCCCCTGGGTCTCATTCCCATTTCTCCCTTCTCCAGGGGAACATTCCCAGCTCTCCCAGAGCAGAGGGGCTCCAGAATCCTGGAATGGTTTGGGTGGGAAGGGACCTTCAATCCCATCCCATTCCCACCCCATCCATGGGCAGGGACTCTCCCCTATCCCAGCTGGATCCAAGCCCTGCCCTTGGACATTCCCGGGGATTTGGGGCAGTCCCAGCATTCCCAGGTGCTGTCGCTTTCCCTGGATTCTCCCCACATCCCAATAAAGGCAGCTCAGGATTTGGGATTTGGAACAGCCCGTGGAGCTCACTGGGATCCAATCCTGAATCATCCCAAAATCTCAGCTCCCCTCTGGAATCCCATGGCCATTCCCAGGGCTCTGAGCTCTCCCTGGATTTTTCCCTTTTCCAGGGAAACATTCCCAGAATTCCCAGAGCAAAACAACTCCAGAATCCGGGAATGGTTTAGGTGGGAAGTGACCTTAAATCCCATCCCATTCCCAGCCCATCCATGTCCAGGGACACCTCCCACCATCCCAGGCTGCTCCAATCCCAATGTCCCACCTGGCCTTGGACATTCCCTGGATTTTAGCCCTTTCCAGGCCTCCTTTGATGGAACAAACCCATCCAGCTGGGAATTAATTCCAACCCTTCCACCCTTCCCACTCCATCCCAGCTCCGGGATTCATTTATCTCTCAAGGATCTCCTGGAAGCTTTTCCAAAAATCCCAGCGAGGGTTAAATTCCGGGAGGAAAGAAGGAAGGAAGAGAAACTTCTGGAATGTTTAGCAGCCACCACTGAGGGCGATCCAGGGATGAGCGTCAACAATTCCTGACCTGGAAAACTTCACCTCTTCCCAAAAAAAATTCCATCACTCCTTCCGCCATATGAGGGCACAATCTCCTTATTTTTAGGATTCTGAGCGGATTCCACAATGGAGATTGTTGGAGGTGCCTTTCCTGATGGGAATTCATGGAATGGGATGTGAGGAACCAGAGCAGGATCCAGGGAAGAAAAGGATCCCTAAAGCTGCATGGATATTCCCATTATTTAAGGAAGAACACATTCCCGTGGCTGGATTGCAGGGAATGTCGGGAAAAACGGGAGGAAAGAACCGTTCCCTCCAAACTTTGCTTCCAGAGCCGGTAAAACCCGGGATCTGAATGGATTTGAAAGGAAAACTCTTGGCACAGGTGCTTGGTTTGTTCCCTTTGGATCCTGGAGCTGCTCCACAGATTCCTGAGGATGGAATTCTTGGAGCATCCCTAAAACTGGCAGGAAAAGGTCATTCCATAGCTCCTCACTCTGAGGAATTCCAGGGATAAGCAGAGATATCCAGGCCCTTTTTTCCTTCCCTCTGGAATCTCCCACTCATTCCTTTGTCAATCATTCCCAGGGTTTGTTTTTTTTCCCTAAAGATTTTTTCTGCTGAATATTCCAGGCCTGTCCAGGGAGCTTCTCCCATGGATTTTACAGCATTCCCAAGGTTCAGGTGTTTCCTGATCCCGGCTCCCGCACTCACAGAATTGTGGGGTGGGTTGGGATGGAACTTAGGGGTCATTCCATGGGCAGGGACAATTCCCAGGATCCCAGGTGGATCCAACCTGGCCTTGGACATTCCCAGGGATCCAGGGATCAGCCCCAGCAAATCTGGGAATTGCAGAATCCCAGGCAGGAATTCCTTGCCAAGATCCCAGCCCAATCTCCCCTTTCCCTTGGGAAGCCATTCCCTGGCTCCTGTCCCTGCAGCCCTTGGCCCCAGTCCCTCTCCAGCTCTCCTGGAGCCCCTGCAGGGACTCTCAGCATTCCCGGGGTTTTGCCCTTCTCCAGGGGAACATTCCCAGCTCCCCCAGCCTGGCTCCAGAATCCTGGAATGCTTTGGTTTGGAAGGGACCTTAAATCCCAACAATTCCATCCCATCCATGTTCAAGGACACCTCCCATTATCCCAAGCTGCTCCATCCACGACCTTCCCCAACCCCAATTTTCTTCTCCATCACCAAGTGTGTCCATGGAAAAAGGAATTGTTCCATTCCAGAGGATTCCTGGGCCTCGGCTGGGTTTGTTCCCGAAATCCTGAAATCCCAAAATCCCGAAATCCCAAAAGCTTTGAGCATCCTCAGATCCCATTCCAGTGTTGGTCTGAGGAACGAGGAATGCTCTTCCCTCATGGAGAACGTGGATTTTCCTGGAAAGGCCGCTGGGTCCTGGAATGGAATTCCCAGGGAATTGAATGTTATCCACAGCCATTTCCTCATTCCCAGAAAAGCTCTGGATGTTCCATCCCTGGAAGTGTCCGAGGCCAGGTCGGACATTGGGGTTTGGATCCACCTGGGATAGGGGAAGGTCCCTGGAGTTGGATCCGGATGGGATTTAAGGGCTCTTCCCACCCAAAGCATTCCCTGATCCCGATTCCCACCGCTCTTCCATGGCCTTGCTGAAAGGGAAAGCTTTTTCCTTGGTTTTTCCTCCTGTCCGACAGCATTTTGGGTATTCCATGACATCCCAGCCAGAATTCCATAGCCAAATTCAGGGATCCACAACTTGTCCTCAACTTCTCAAGGCATTGGAAGCACCACCTTGGAATTAGGGCTGGGAATGGCGGAGCTCTCCTTTCCCTTCCCATTTCCCAAGAAAACTCAGGTTGTCCATGGAGCCACATTCACTTCCCGATCCTCGGATTAGGCTCCGGCACAGAAAACGAAGGAGAATCCGGCGTTTTTATTCCAGGTGCTGATTTCTCCTGAATGCAAGGAAAGGGATAAGGAATTTGCCATTCCCAAATCCCGCTGTTTTCCCAGCCCTTTCTCCTGCTTGGCAGGTTCTGGGATTTGACTGGAGCACGGCTGCTCCAAAATTCCGGGATTAATTCTGTTCCCAGCGTGGAAAAGAATTCCATAGGTGGCCTTCGGAGCCCGTGGAGCTCAGGGATTCATGGAAACAGCCGGGATCCATCCGGAGGCGGAGATGTGACCCTCGGGAATGGAGGTCAAGGTCTTTCCCAACTTTTTCCATTCCACAGGATCTTGGGAAATGACACCTGGCACTTCCATAATTTTATTCCCTGAAATCTTTTTTGCTTTTTTCCCGCTTTGATTCCGAAGGGATCCCCTTTTCCTCCAGCTGGAATTGGGAATGGGAAGTGGAGAAATTAAATTTTTCTTTTTTTTTTTTATTTTTTATAAATTTTATTGTTATATAATTATATAATTATATAATTATATAATTATTATGATAGTTATTAATAATAAATATAAAATTAAATAATAATAATTATATAATATTATTAGATAATATATATAATTAGCTAATTATAATTAGAAATATTTTTTAATTATAGAATGTATAATATAATTTCATAATAATGATTTTATTATTATAAATTCATTGTTATAAATTTATTATTTAAATGATCAAATTATTTTAATTCATTATTTATTTATTATTACGTTATGCATTTTTATTTTTTATTTATTTACTTTATTTTAACTTTATTTTTTATTTTGTTAATTATTAATTAAGGGCTTGGCTTTAATTAGGCCTGGAGCACTTAATTAATAATATTAATTAATTAATCATTAATAATTATCCACCGAAGAGACAACAACAATCCTGATAAAATTCCAAGCCGGGAAAGAGAGGAGGGAAAGGCTTCAGGAAGAGAAAAATCCAGAGATCTTCAGGAATAGCCGAAAAATGGGAGAGAAATCATGGAAAAAGGTCCTGGCAGCTGTGGAGGTGGGAAACCGGGAAAATCCAAAGGGAAAGGTTTTAGTAGGAAAAGCATCTGGATAAAATTAGAGCGGAAAAGCGCTCTAGAGAGGGAAAGAGAGGAACAAAAATTTTATGGGATTCACCAACAAATCCCGCTCTGTTTTTCAGGGAAAAAAATCCCAAATCCAGGGGTTATTTTTATCCTCCTTCCCCAAACGAAAGGAGCGAAATTCCAAAAAAAACCCGGAGCAAAAGAAGCGGAGAAAGTTTTTCCTTTCTCCTCGACTCCTGTGGAAAAATCCCCCTGATCCCCACTTTATGAAGCCATAAAAAAACTTGGAATTGTCTCCTGGCAGATGCCGGGAGAGTTGGAGGCTCCGATTTTTTGGGATGAGAGGGTTTGGAAAAGAGCTCGGCTTTGGAATTGTTCTTAAAGGTCAGAAGGGAAAAAGTCGGAGCCGGGAGCTTTTCCCGCTGGATGGAGCCGGGGAGCTCCGGGTGCCTTTTGGAATTCCATCTTGGAATGGTCTCCTGCGGAACGGAGAATCCCAGGATGTGATTTTTTTTTGGGAATGGCCAAACCAAGGGATTCCCTTTCATCCAAGGGGCTCAAATCCATCAAATCCATCCATTCAGTCGGAATTCTGGGCCAAATTCCCTCCGGCTTCTCCTTAAATCCAAGCCTGAGGAGGGAGAGCCCAACCTCATTTTTCCCTCTCTGGGAGCTTTTGGTTTTCCCATGGAAAGAGAAAATTCCCGATTTTGGTGCCTCACGGCAATTCCAAAGCGGAATTCCATCGTTTATTCCACAGCTCCGATGGATCCTGCGGCGCTTCTCCCTAAAATTTCCTTTGGAAAAGAGGAAAATCCAAGCTCTGGCTCCGAAGGAGAATTCCTCAGGAGGAAAAGCAGGAAAACAGCGGGATCCCTGCGGATAATCAGGGATTGTTTTTTCCAGGGATTGGAGGATTTTTATGGAGACGACGTCAGATTTCAGGTTTCCCGCTCCGAAATAAATGCTCCGGAATCCCAGAGTTGTGGGAATATGGGATATATGGAATAATCGCCTTCCTTCCCTGCTGGATCCCAAATTCCAGGAGAGACAGAGAGAACAAATCCCAGGGAATGGGAATTCCTTGTGGGAAGAATTCCAGGTAGGGAGAGGCAGGATTTTGTTCCCAGTGAGATTCCAGGAGAGCTGTGCTGGCTTGAGGGGATTGGGAAGTGTTAAATAAAGCTGGGAATTCCCAATGGAATGGGAATTCCTGCCTGGATGCTGCTCCAGGTGCCTGGGATCGGCTGCTTTGAGTTATCCCAGAAGGAGCTGCTGGAAAAATCCAGAGGAGAACCTGGAGCTGCTCCCAGGAATTTGGAGCCTCTCCCGACTCTCCCAATGGTTGCGGTGGAGCAATTCCGGTGGGAAAAGTCAGGAATGGTGCCAAGGAAAAAATAGGAAAAAAAAAATTCCTGGAAATTCTGGAAGTGAAATGTTTCCCTGTGGAGAGACAAAGTGAGGGATGGGAAGGAGGAAAAGTGGGAAGAAGGGAAAAGGATCAATTATCCGAACATCACCTTCAAAGGGATTCCGGAATCTGGGAATTGCTGCGGATCTGGCTGGAATTTCAGGGAAATACATCCCTCCTGGAAAAAGGGACCATTCCCACTTCATCCGTGGGTTCCTCTGGAGGAGGAAAAATGCTCCCAGGATTCTGGAGCCAGGCTAGGAGAGCTGGGAATGTTCCCCTGGAGAAGGGCAAAATGCAGGGAATGCTGAGAGTCCCTGCAGGGGCTCCAGGAGAGCTGGAGAGGGACTGGGGCCAAGGGCTGCAGGGACAGGAGCCAGGGAATGGCTTCCCAAGGGAAAGGGGAGATTGGGCTGGGATCTTGGCAAGGAATTCCTGCCTGGGATTCTGCAATTCCCAGATTTGCTGGGGCTGCCTCTGGATCCCTGGGAATGCCCAAGGCCAGGTTGGATCCACCTGGGATGGTGGGAGGGAATCTGATTCCATTTCCCACCAAACCAGTTTGGAATTCTGGGATTCCCTAAGTGCAGAGGGACTGAGGGGACAAGGGACTGAAATCTGGGATAAATCCATGAAATTAATTTTTCCCACAGGGAATCTGATAGCGGAATAAATATGGATGGAGAAGAGCTTTGGAATTTTTTGAAGGGAAAGGAAACAATGCTCCCTGTAAAAGACAGGGAATGTTTTCTGGAAAATTCAGCCTCTCCTTTTCCTTCAGGAAGTGAATTCCCAGCAATCTGAAAGAGCTCCCAGCACTACGGAAAACCTCCCTAAGGAAAATCCTGAGGGCACAATTCCCTTTTCAGCTTCATCAGGATGTGCAAGGAAAAATATCCCTGGAGATGCTCCAGCTGTGGGAATTCCAGGAAGGAACATCCAGGGAGAACCCATGGAATCCTGGAATGGTTTGGCTTGGGATGGGAATTCCCCTGGAACATCCAAAGCTTGGAGCCTGACGGGGTCCAAGCTTCTGTTTGGAATGAGCTGCGTGGATAAAAGCTGGGAAAAAATGGGGAATAAAAGGGAAAAAATGGGAAAAGAAAATAAAAATATCAAAGACGTTCCTTAAATCTCCCAAAATTCCCAATCCGAGGGGATTTCCAAGGAACAAAATGGGATTTTTAGCTCCTTTCAATCCCAAATTTTTGGGTCCTTCTGATCCCACATCCCAAATTCCATCTTTCCCTGGGGTTATTCCCAACCCCTGGAACTAGGGAATCCCTCAGCAGCTGCTGCGTGGAATCCTTGGGAAAGCTCCGAGCCGAGGGATTTTTGGGAATGACTGAAATTCCATCACCGCTCTCGGGATGAGGATGTGAGGAACGGTGACTCTTGTTCCCGGGAACGGCCACAGGGAGCTGGAAACCCTTTGGAATGTCTTGGGATTGGAGGAATTCTCTTCCCTCGTGGGAATGGAATGCGGCATTCCCACCGCTTGCTCATCCCTGGTTTTCCTTTGGTCGTGCCGGAATATTTTTTGCTGGGATTTGGGATTCAAATTCCATCCTGAAACTCCTCTCCCAGCCAGAAATCCAAGATTCCTGTGGAAGTAGTTTATCCAACCCAGATTCCAGCTGGGAATCTCCCTAAAGAGGCTCTGGATTTATCCCTGAAAGCAGAAAATCCAGGGAAGCAGCACGAGCCCAGAATTCCTGCTGGAAGCCCGGCCATGCTGGAGCCACCTCCAGGAATTTCTCACCCATTTGAGGAGGGAATGGAGGGAGGGAAAAGGGAATTCTCCCCTCTATCCCGGCTTTTCCTGCATGAATCCCAATCTCCCTCCCAGACCCCATTCCCACCAGGAATCCTCCCAGCCTTTCCCTGCCAGGGATTCTTCCCATCTTTGCCATTCCTGAAATCACAACCAGATGGGCTCGGAGCAGCTCTGACTCAGTCTCCGACATCAGCATCCCAAAAATCCGGCTCCCGGAAGGAATTCTCTCCCCCCCCGGGACCTCATCCCGCATCCATGAGGAGGTGACTCAGTGCCCGACCATCCGGAGGCTGAGCCAAGCACGGATCCGGGCGGGATGAGGCCAGAGGGCATCCAGAATTCTCTTTCCATGGAAATTCATCCCTTTTTCTCTGAAATCCATGTTCTTGGAAAAGCCGGCGAGTTTCCCGGGAGCAGCCGGATTTGTCATCCCGAGGATCGTTCCTTTCGTTTTTCCGTCAATCTTTTTGAATATTTTTAATTCTCCTTTCGTTTTCTTTTCCTTGTTTTTGCCGTTCTCTCCATGGGTTCCTTTTCCATGAAAAAAAGCTCGGGAAAAATATTCCTGCTTCTAAAATCCAGGGATGAAACTGCAGCTCCTCAGCCTCGACTTTTGCTCAGGGAACACATTCCAGCTTCAGAGCTTTTAGTCCAGGCCATTTTCCCAGCAAAGCCCGGATTTATTCCCAGAAATCTGGTGATCCAAGTCTAGAGACAGAAAATAAAATCTGGGAATCATGGAAATCTGGGGTTGGTTAGGATGGAAAATACTCTAAATACTATGGATACCAAGTTTCCTTTCCTTTCCTTTCCTTTCCTTTCCTTTCCTTTCCTTTCCTTTCCTTTCCTTTCCTTTCCTTTCCTTTCCTTTCCTTTCCTTTCCTTTCCTTTCCTTTCCTTTCCTTTCCTTTCCTTTCCTTTCCTTTCCTTTCCTTTCCTTTCCTTTCCTTTCCTTTCCTTTCCTTTCCTTTCCTTTCCTTTCCTTTCCTTTCCTTTCCTTTCCTTTCCTTTCCTTTCCTTTCCTTTCCTTTCCTTTCCTTTCCTTTCCTTTCCTTTCCTTTCCTTTCCTTTCCTTTCCTTTCCTTTCCTTTCCTTTCCTTTCCTTTCCTTTCCTCCACTTGGAATTCCACCAAAATATCAGGATTTGAATCCAAACATTCCAAACTTTGGAGATTATTTCCCGTTTTTTTTTTTTTTTTTCCAAGGATTTTGCAGGGACAATGGGATCATCCAGCAGCCACTTCCCTCTTTTTTCTCGGATTTAATCCATGGATTCTTCTCTTTGGGAGAGACCAAATGGATCTTTGGATGATCCAAGATCCGAACAAAAACCCTTCTCCCGCTTTTTGGACAATCCAAATCCATCCATCCCGAGTTTCCAGCACTTTTTGTTTTTTTGGGAAACCAGATGATCGGGAATTGCCGATTCCAATATTCAGACTCCGACATCCAGAAATAATTCCCTGTCCAGATTCCCTTTGCCAGGTGCTCATGGAGACGAAACTTTCCAGGAATTCTGGGATGGTTGAGGGTTTATCCCGAGTTTTTTTCTGGAATTCATCCCAGCTCCTCAACAACCTCCGGCTGGCTCCGGTTGGAATTGAGGGAGTCAGGGAGGGTTTGGAAGTGCCGGGAAGGTTGGAAGGTTCTCAGATCCATCAGGATTTGACTCCTGATCCTGCTTTTCCATATGGATTCTCCTCAGAGGGCAGAATTCCAAGAGGATCGGGATCCAGGCCGGAGGGGAGATCCCAATCCAGCAGGAGAAGGTCAATCCCGCTCTTCGGAGCCGAGGGATCCAGAGGGGAAACAAATCCAAGATGAGCTCAGGTTTTGGTGGAATCCATGAAAAAAAAAATGGGAGAGGGAAAAGCGGGAGTGTGGGCATGGAAAGGCTTTTCCTGCTGGATTCGTTATCCTGAAAAACAGGGAAAAAACATGGAATAAAAGCTTCCAATGGGAATGTGGGGATTCTGCAAGGCCGGGAATTGGGTTGGGATTGGAGCACCCTGGAATTTTGGGAAGTTTCTCCCATGGATGGGCTGGGAATGGGATGGGATTGAAGGTTCTTTCCAAGCCAAAGCATTCCAGGATTCTGGAGGATTTCCCTCGGCTGTGGGAAAACTGGGAATGTTCCCCTGGAGAAGGGAAAATTCCAGGGAATGCTCAGAGCTAGAGAGAAAGGAGGTGCTGAAAAGGACGGATAATTCTGGAATATCCCTCTCAATTTGGGATATTCCAGGATTCCATGATCAGAGAGCTCTCCTTGAAAAGGACGAATAAACCAGGAATTTCCTTCCCAACTCCAGAAATGCCAGGATTTTGTGATCAGAGAGCTGTCCCTTGAAAAGGATGGATAACCCTGGAATACCCTTCCCAATTCCAGGTATTCCATAATTCCCTGACCTCCCCTTCAGAGCTGTCCCTGAAAAGGATGGATAACCCTGGAATATCCCTCACAATTTGGGATATTCCAGGATTCCATGATCAGAGAGCTCTCCTTGAAAAGGACGAATAAACCAGGAATTTCCTTCCCAACTCCAGGAATTCCAGGATTCTGTGATCAGAGAGCTGTCCCTTAAAAAAGATGGATAACCCTGCAATTTCCTTCTGAATTCCAGATATTCCATGATTCCATGACCAAAACTGTCCCTGAAAAGGACGGATAAACCAGGAATACCCTTCCCAATTCCAGGTATTCCATAATTCCATGACCTCCCCTTCAGAGCTGTCCCTGAAAAGGATGGATAACCCTGGAATCCAGGAGAACTCACCTGGAAAACTCTCCCAAAAGCTCCGGAATGCCGAGGAGAAGGAGCCCTTTGTTCCATCCAGCCCCAAGCCGACTCCTCATTAGCGGGATGAGGTCATTCCCGGAGGATCGGGATGGGATCCCTCCAAAAACGGCCTTTGGAAGTTTTCCCTCTTCCAAGAGAAACGTGGGACCTCTGTCTCCTTCTCCTGGAGGATTCCAGAACTCCGAACAAGCCGGGAGTTGGCTCCGTGCTCCGGAATGACTCAGGAAATCTGGCAGGAGGGAAAACGGGAGAACATTCCAAGAAAACAACAAAAAAAGGGCAGAATTCCCGGTTTTACAACGAGTCCATTCAGTGGGAAAATCCCAGGCCCTTATCCCGAGCCAAGAACATCCAAAGCAGGTAAATCCATGGATTTCTTTTCCAGGCATTTTGGATTGGGAAGGAATTTAATAGGGATGGGTTTGGAGCCGAACTTCCCTCCCTCATCCTGGAATGTTTGGGATCCGGGAAAACACCGGGATTGGGGCAGGTAGGGAGAGGAGGAATCATGGGATTGCCTGGATTGGGAATTTTTCCAAGGGTTTATCCCTTTGGATTTTCCAAAGGGAAGAGATAAGATGCTTCACTGCTTTAGGGATTGTGGAAAGAAGGGAGAGAGGTGCAGGATTTTCGGGAATGGGTGAATTTCCCCTGGAGAGGGGAGGGTTTTGATGGAAAAAAAGGAAGGAATGGGATGCGGCCGATGGTGGAGCTGGAGATGTTTGGTCCAAGGTTTTTCTTGGATCAGGAGTGAAAGCAGCATTGTCATATCCCAAAATTCTCTGGGATGGGTCAGCAAAACTCTGGAAAATCCCGGAGGGAAAAGCAGGAGGGGCGTGGTCAGGCTTTGGCCACAGCCATGGATCCAAATTATCCCGAATTTTTTGGATGAGGAGGGAAAATCACAGGGAATAAGGCCGGGAATGGGAAATGGCAGCCAGGCAGTTTTTTGGGATGGAGGTGCTGGGATTTGTGGGATAGAGCTGGTTGGGATGGGATCCACCCATGGAACGGGAGGTTGTGCTGGGATTGGGAATTCCCAGGGATAATTCCAGCAGGAAGGAACTGGATTCCTCAGGGATTTATCCAGCCTGACCTGGAAAACTTCCAAGGACACCTCTGGGAATTTCTGTCACATCCAGGATCCCAAATAATTCCCATTTTGCTGGGGAATTCCACAGGGAATTCGCTTTTCCTGCGTTAGAACTTCCTAAACTTCTTCTGGATGGTCTGGAGAAATCCAGGATAGCGGGAATTGGGACTGGATGATACTTAAGGGTTATCCCAACCCTGCAACATTCCATGATTCCTTGATTGGGATGGGCTGGGCTGGGATAGGATGGACTCTTCCCAAATATTTCCTGGGAATCTGAGAGAGTCCTCCCATCATCCATCCCAAAAAATCCCATGTGAATTCCCGGAGCGGGAGGAGCGTGGGGAATTCTTCATCCCGCCAAATTCCATCGGCATCATTCCCTGGTCCTCACATTCCCTCTTGGGAAAATGGGGATGGAGCTGAGAGGTGCCTTGGGAATGCTCAAAGGTGGGATAATAGGATTCGACATCGGGATATCCATTCCTGCTGGAATTCCAACAGGATGAGGGGATGGGGATTGGGATTGGGATTGGGATTGGGATTGGGATTGGGATTGGGATTGGGATTGGGATTGGGATTGGGATTGGGATTGGGATTGGGATTGGGATTGGAAGAACCGGGATTTATGGAGTTTTCCATAAAATTGGAGTTTTCCACTGGGATAGGAAAATCCCGAATTTATAGAGTTTTCCAAAACTCACCTCGCCTTGGAATGGGATGTTTGCACCATCCCGATCACACAAATCTCTTCTTCCTCATCCCACAGGGATCTGATTCCCACTGGGAGCTTTGGGCTGCTCTGTTGGGCTCTCCCAAACTTCCTAAAATCCACCAAAATTCAGCCATTCCCAGCCTCATCCCATTTTTGGTCTGATCCGGAATTATCTCCTTGTGGAACAGGATTTGGGATTGAGGGATGGCTCCTCCGGGATGGCCGGGATTGTTCCCATTCCTCCAAGACTCGGATTTAGGCAGAGCCTTTCCTAAACTCGGCTTTAACAGGACACAGCAGCTGCCCTGCCTTAATCCCCGGCTCAAATATTCCCCAGTCTCCAACCTTGGAATTCCTGGGAATTCTTAATCCACCAAATCATCCCTGTGGTTGTGAGAGGTGGAAATCCAGTTTTTTGGGATTTGGGATCGTTGCACCAATGGATTTTCCCAGATTTTCTCGTGTTTGTGGTGCCAGGGCAGAGAAGGGAAGGGAGAGGTTCCGGCAGCTCCTTCCTTCCCTGGGTCCGGTCAGGAGCTGGAAAATCTCTTGGTCTCTGCTGGAATTTTGGGGTTGCAGATATTTTGTTTTCTTTGCCTGTTTTTTTTCTGGGATCAACTAAAAAAAACCCCCAAACAAAGCAGTCACAGCTGGGACACCTCCCAATATTCCAGCCTGGAATCCAGCCTGGCCTTGGACACTCCTTGGACATTCCCAGCTTTCCCAGCCTGGCTCCACTACGGAGGGGCTCCAGAATCCTGGAATGCTTTGGTTGAGAAAGGACTTTAAATCCCATTCCCATCCCATTCCATGGGCAGGGACAGATCCCAACATCCCAGGTGGATCCAATCCCGATGTCCAACCTGGCCTTGGGCATTCCCAGGGATCCAGGGGCAGCCCCAGCAAATCTGGGAATTGCAGAATCCCAGGCAGGAATTCCTTGCCAAGATCCCAGCCCAATCTCCCCTTTCCCTTGGGAAGCCATTCCCTGGCTCCTGTCCCTGCAGCCCTTGGCCCCAGTCCCTCTCCAGCTCTCCTGGAGCCCCTGCAGGGACTCTCAGCATTCCCTGCATTTTGCCCTTCTCCAGGGGAACATTCCCAGCTCTCCCAGCCTGGCTCCAGAGCAGAGGGGCTCCAGCCCTGGAGCAGCTCCGGGGCTTCCTCTGGACTCTCTCCAGCAGCTCCATGTCCTCCTGAGTTTGGGATCCAGGGCTGGAGGGGTCACAGGGACAGAATTCCCACCTTTCCCACTGCCCACGCTGCTTTGGAGCAATCCTGGTGGGAATTAAAATCCGAGGGAAAGCTCAGAAGTTCCCGAGTGGGGAGAGGGAGAAGCTTTGGCAGGGGAGCCGTGAGCTCACAAAACCCTTTTGTGTCGGGAATAATCCCGGAACAACCGACGGCTCCCGTCCAATCCCCGGGAAAATCCACGAGGAGAAGCCGCATTAGGATTGAATAATTTTCCTGTCAAAACCTCCCGTTCCTCCAGGTGTGACCATTCCCCATTCCCAGAAATCCTGACGGATGGGAAGCCTCTCCCCAGCCAGGCCGATGCTCTTGGAATAGAAATATCCCTGGAAAAGAGACAGCCTGAATGTCAACGAGTGGAAATGACCTTTCCCTGCCGAGGCTCCGGGTATCCACTCAAATTTCTGGATCCAAGAACAAATCCCAAGCCTCGTCCTGCCGCGGGAAGGTGAATCCAAAGAAGTGTCCAAACTTTGGAGGTGGCACCGAGTCCTGGCTGCGGCTTCCAGCCTGGATTTGCTCCGTGAGACTCGGAGGCACCAGGATTCTGTGTTTGGATCAGGAAAAAAACCTCGGAGAAAAGGGGGCTTTGTTTTATCCGTGTTGTTTTTATGGAAAGGGAAGGGAAAAACAGATCAGGGTGGGAAATGAGGGAAGCGGTTATTTCTGGGAGCGGCTCCGTGCCCGATGTTCCCTCGCCGGGAGGGAAGTGGCGTTTTCCTCGCAGGGCTTGGAAAGGACGGAGGAAAGGGGAGGGGAAAAAGAGCCATCCCAAGGGATTTTCCAGGGTTTTAGGGGTTGGGATTGGATCATCTTTAAGGCACCTTTCCCCTCAAACCATTCCATGATTCGGGAGGAGATTCCAGAGGGACACAGCAGTGGGAAAGGGAAGGAATCCATGTCCAGGAGTAATTCCAGAGGATGTGGAAGGAGGCTCCTTTCCCAGGATTGTTGTCGGCATCGCCAGGACAATTCACCTCCAAGGTGGGACCACTCCCTGACAGTTCTTGATCCCGGTATCCCTGTTTGGCCAAAATTCCTGGAATCATGGAATGGTTTGTCTCAGAAGGGACCTTAAAGATGATTTCATCCCAACCTTCCACGGCAGCGACAACTCCCGCTATCCCAGGCTGGTCCGAGCCCTCTCCAACCTGGACTTCGACACTTCCAGGGATCCAGGAGCAGCCACAATCCCATCCTTTTGTGGGAATTCTCCCGCCCTTTTCCAGTCAGGACTGGGAGGAGATTCTAATTCCGGTCAACGATTTTCCTGGGCTTTTCCAGCAGCAGAATAAAACAGGAGCACCCTGGGAGAGGGGAAGGTGTCCCTGTCCGTGGGATGATCCTGAAGATCCCTTCCAAACCATTCCATGATTCCATGTTTTTCTGAGCCAGAATCCTGGGAAGTTTCCTTCCTTCCGTCTGTATCTGTTCCCTTCCCTCCTCCCAACTTCCAAACCTTCCCAAAATGAGGCAGAGGAACCCAGGGATGCCCAGAGCACGGAATAAAGCAGCTGCTGTTTATCTGGAAATCAGGGAAAAATCCCAAGGATTAAGGAAAGATTCGGCTCTCCGGGATAAACAATTTCCCCCTTTTGTTCTGGGATTGTTTTCACCCCATTTCAGGGCCGGGTGTGAACATCGCACCTCATCCGAGGACAAGGGAGCAAAATGTGGGAAAAAAAGCAGGGATTCAGGGAAAAACAGGGATGTCTTTTCCAAGGAATTGCTCCAGCAGAACGGAGGAGCCGGAGCTGGGCAGGGCTGGCATTGCCAGGACCTCCTGGCGGGGTCTCCAGGGAATCCTAAATTGTGCTCACGGCTGGGATTGGGACTGATTCCCGCTGGGAATGCTCTGGCAGCCAAGGAGCCTCGGGGTCGGTGATTCCCAGCTTCACAGAGGTGGAGGAGCCCATGGATCAGGGATGGGGTCCAGGAGGAGCCCATGGATCAGGGATGGGACCCTGGAGGAGTCCATGGATCAGGGATGGTGTTTGGGAGGAGTCCATGGATCAGGGATGGGGTCCAGAAGGAGTCCATGGATCCCAGAGGATGCCAGGAGAATCCCATGGATCAGGGATGGTGTTTGGGAGGAGCCCATGGATCAGGGATGGTGTCTGGGAGGAGTCCATGGATCACAAATTTTGTCCAAGAGAATCCCATGGATCCCAGAGGGTTTCAGGAGGAGTCCATGGATCAGGGATGGGGTCTGGGAGGAGCCCATGGATCAGGGATGGGGTCCGGGAGAGCTGGAGAGGGACTGGGGCCAAGGGCTGCAGGGACAGGAGCCAGGGAATGGCTTCCCAAGGGAAAGGGGAGATTGGGCTGGGATCTTGGCAAGGAATTCCCAATTCCACACAGGACACAGAGAATTGGGAGAAATATTCCTCTGCCAAGGGAGCCAAATTCCATTTCTTTCCGGGACAGCTTTGACACGGACACAATTCCCCACCTGCATTCCTCCCTTGGCTCCGCATCACCCTCAACCACACCGTCCGTGCCAGAAAAATTCCCCTTTATCCCTAAAATTCCACAATTTTCCCTGCAAAAAGTGGCTGGAGTTGCAGCTGAACTGTTCAGGAAGTCCCCAAAATGTGTCTCTGTTTTTCATGTGGGGAAGAAAGGACTCCGGATTTTGGATCCCGGAGCAGCTCCGGAAGTTTTGTCCCACTCCAAGGTGTTTTGTTTTGATTTCAGCTCCTTTAATCCTCTCCGGGAATTGTTTGAATTCCATGCTGGGACCAGGAATCGTTTTGAAACTGAGAATTCCAAAGGGTTTTGTTACTGCACTTTGAATTTTAATTCCCGAAAAGACCTCAGTGCTGTTCGGTTTTGGTTTTTTCATCCTGGTGGAAACAATTCCCTGAATTTCTCTGTCACTTAATTCTGGGAAAAAAAAAAAAAAAAAAAAAGGATAAAAAGTCCCTGATTATTAATTAACACCAGATGTGGCTGAATCCCAAAGCACATTCCCGTTGGATTGCCCTTAGGAAAGCACCTTCTTTCCCGGAATTCCTCCATCGTTGAGTGCGCCACATCCTCGCTATCCCAGCAACTCTGGAATGGCTTTTAAAGGGAGGAAAAATGGGAAGGGAGGTAAAGGCATGGGATCATGGAATGCTTTAGGTGGGAAGGGAACATAAATCCCATCCCATTCCCATCCTATTCCCATCCCATTCCATGGGCAGGGACAGCTCCCACCATCCCAGGTGGATCCCACCTGGCCTTGGGCATTCCCAGGGATCCAGGGGCAGCCCCAGCAAATCTGGGAATTGCAGAATCCCAGGCAGGAATTCCTTGCCAAGATCCCAGCCCAATCTCCCCTTTCCCCTGGGAAGCCATTCCCTGGCTCCTGTCCCTGCAGCCCTTTCCCAAATTCCAGCTCTCCTGGAGCCCCTTCAGGTTTCCATCTCTTCCCGTTCCTGGAACACTTCCAAGGATGGGGACTCCACCCCTGCCCTGGGCACTTCCAAGGCCTGACCACCCTTTTCCAGGAAGGAATTTTCCCCATATCCACCCTGAGGCCATTCTTGCTCATCCTGCTGTTCTCTGGGAGCAGATCCCAACTCCCACCTGGCTCCAAACTTCCAGGGATTTGTGCAGAGCCAGAAATTCCCCCTGAGCCTCCTTTGCTCCAGCCTGAGCCCCTTCCCAGCTCCCTCAGGAATTCTCCAGCCCCTTCCCAGCTCCCTCAGGAATTCTCCAGCCCCTTCCCAGCTCCCTCAGGAATTCTCCAGCCCCTTCCCAGCTCCCTCAGGAATTCTCCAGACCCTTCCCAGCTGCGCTCCCTTCCCTGGACACGCTCCAGCCTTCTGTGTCCTTTTCCTGAAAAAATGTCCTTTCCCTGGCCCAAAATGTTGGACACATTCAGACCCGAGAAGTTTCATGGAGATTTGAGCAGAGGATCCTTCGGACTCGCAGATCTTCCAGGAATATTCCCACCAGCATTTTCTCCCTCTGGAATATTCCTGGATGCTGAATAAAAGGGATGCACCTCATCCATGATGGCTTTTCCCTCGGAATTTGTGGTCCAGGACATCCATTTCTCCAAAAATCGGGATACAGGAGGGGAAAGCTCCAAACAGCTCATGAAACTTTCCCTGGAAAAATCCTGATCCACCACCGGGTTCAGATTTAATTTAAGAGGGATGAAACCTTTCCCAGTTCCGGGAAGGACGGGATTCTTTGGGAATGCCATGTATTCCTGAATTTACAATTGTGCATTTTTCCAGTTCGGGAGCCTACAGAGAGATGGAGCTCACCTGTGTTTTCCGGCCTGAGAAACCTCGGGAAACCTTCGGAGCCATTCCCAAATATCTGGGATGGGAAAAAACAAGGGATTGGTTTGAACTTTCTGGCATGGAACAAGTGGAGAAGGGAAAATCCCGGGACTGGGATTGTCTCTGTGTCCGGAGAAGAAGGAGCTGGAAGGAATTCAGAGCCTCAGGAGGAGGAATTCAAGCTCTGGAGGCCCTGAATTCCCGACTGGAATCGCAGAGCTCGGATCCCGCTCGTTTTCGGGAGGCTGTAATGGAAAACAGCAGCCATGGATGCGGCCATGTTCAATCCGGGCTGGGACAATCCCGAGGTTCTCCTGAGCTACTGCTCTGGCAAATCCCTGCTCCCAGGGGCACTGGGAATTTCCCTGGAAGCAGGAGCAGAGCAGCTGGAATGTTCCAGGTGCATGGAGAGGCCCTGAGAGATCTGAAGGGGAAGGAACAAAGTCATGGATCTGACAGGGAAAGCCGGAGCGGTGGTGGGATCCTCCGGAGGCTCCGGCAGCTCCGTGATCCACAGCTCCGACCTCTTTTCCAGCAGAAATCCAGCATTCCACCTGGAATTCTGTTGTCCTTATGGAGCTGTGGATGGAGCAGGTCTCAGGAAGGAGGATTCCCATGGAAAAGCTGAGGGGTGTGGGGTGGTCAGCGGGGAATTCACGGCAAACGCAGAGCCCGGGAATTCCGGGAGATTCCCAAGATCTCAGACACAGCCACGGACACAGGGAGACACACGGACACTTGGGAAAGCTTCTGGGTTCGTAATGCCGAGGAAGGACGGGAATTTGAAGAGGACGAGGTTGGGTTGGGCTGTGGGGAGGTTTAAGGGTTTCACGAGGAGATGTAAAAACGGTTTCTGAAGGAGAGGAGGGGATTTAAAGAGTTCTGTGCATCGTTACGTGACCGGGTCGGGAACGGCTGCGCTGCGGCAAAGATGCAAAGAGAAAATAAAAAATAAAATAAATTAAAATTAAGTGATGGAATAAAAAAAAGAAAAGAAAAGAAAAGAAAAGAAAAGAGAAAAGAAAATTAAATAAAAAGAAAAAAGAAAAGAAAAAATAAAGTAAAATGAAATGGTAGAATAAAATAAAATAAAATAAAATAAAATAAAATGTAAAATGAAATGATAGAATAAAAAAATAGAATAGAATAAAATAAAATAAAATATGAAATAAAAATAAAATAAAATAAAATAAAATAAAATAAAATAAAATAAAATATGAAATAAAAATAAAAGAAAATGAAATGATGGAATAAAATAAAATAAAATAAAATAAAATAAAATAAAATAAAATAAAAATAAAAAAGATAAAGTAAAATTAAAATAAAAATAAAATTAAAAATAATGAAATAAAGTAAAAAATTAAAAAAAATAAAAATTAAAATAAAATATAAAATAAAAGAAAAAATAAATTTAAAGAAATAAAATAGAATTAAAAATAAAATAAAATAAAAAATAAAAAATAAAATAAAAAATAGAATAAAAATTAAAAAAAAAATAAAATAAGAAATAAATAAAAAAGAAAAGAAAATAGAAATAAGCTAGACTGATTAAAAGTTGATGTGAAGGTGGAACCTTTCTTTTGTGGCAGCCGTTTCTTGGCCACAGATCTTGGGATCTGTGGGATTGTGAGCGTTGATCGCGGGGATTTTGGGAATCTGGTGCAGATCCTCTCATGGCCTCATGGAACTGTAAAAGGGAAATGAATCTTCAATGGGCGTCAACGTCCCCCAGTGCTCTGGTCTGCCACAAAATACCAGTAACAGAGGGATCCCATCCCATCCCATCCCATCCCATCCCATCCCATGGATCCCATCCCATGGATCCCATCCCATGGATCCCATCCCATCCCATGGATCCCATCCCATGGATCCCATCCCATCCCATCCCATCCCATCCCATCCCATCCCATCCCATCCCATCCCATCCCATCCCATCCCATCCCATCCCATCCCATCCCGTTCCCAGCACGATCCCTGAGTCCCTGCAGTTGTTGTTGACAGGGGAAATCCAGGCCGGGCCAGAGATCTGAGGGAGCCGCCGGATCTGGCACCGGGACAATTCCCTGGATTTATCCCAGATCCTCCCAGGGAATTTTGCTCCCCCGAGGGAATCAATGGCTGAGCCAGAGGCGGGAATCCCGTGCCAGGATTTTAAGGAGCCTTTCCTATAAATATTTCTCTTTCAGCTTAGGATGAAGGCAGGCTCTGCTCCGATGGAAAAGAGGGAGAATCCGGGGAAATCCATTTGTTTTCCCATTTAAGCGAAACCACACATCCCTGTAATTATAAGCAGCGTCCTCCGGCAAACATATCCCGGGTTTTTTTTTCTGGAATTATTTATGTCCTGCAAGTGGGAATTGCACAGCCCCCAACTCCTGGTTCCCATTTGTGGCTAAAAAAAAAACCCGGGAAACAACTGGAAAACAATTGGATTTATGATTTGTCCGAACATCTGTAGGATTACACTGGAGCTGGCGGTTGGAAAAGGAATTTTTCCCTGTTTTTTCCCAAATTTGGGATGTTTTAGGGATGATGGTTTGAGGGGTTTTGTTGTTTTGGGGGGTTTTTCGGGTTGGGTTTTTTTTTCTGGAAAATCCAGCTGGTGGCAGAGGTGGCTTTGGGAAAATTCCAGAAAGAGGAGGAGGATGGATATTGTCAGTGTGTGACGTGAGCGAGGAATTCAGGGAGGAAAAATCCATGGAAAAGCAGAGGTGCCTGCAGGGTTTTCCCACAGAATATGGGAATGGGTGACAGGAACACCTCAGAATCCTGGGAAGTGCCCAAGGCCAGGCTGGATTTTGGGATTGGAGCAACCTGGGATAGGGAAGTGTCCATGAACATGGAAGGTGGGATGGGATTTATGGTCACTTCCAAACCAAAAAATCTGGGATTCTGGAGCTCCAAACTAAAAAAATCTGGGATTCTGGAGCTCCAAACCAAAAAGTCTGGGATTCTGGAGCTCCTCTGCTCTGGGAGAGCTAGGAATGTTCCACAGGCTGTTCCAAATCCCAAATCCTGAGCTGCCTTTATTGGGATGTGGGGAGAATCCAGGGAAAGCGACAGCACCTGGGAATGCTGGGACTGCCCCAAATCCCTGGGAATGTCCAAGGGCAGGGCTTGGATCCAGCTGGGATAGGGGAGAGTCCCTGCCCATGGATGGGGTGGGAATGGGATGGGATTGAAGGTCCCTTCCCACCCAAATCATTCCAGGATTCTGGAGCCAGGCTGGGAGAGCTGGGAATGTTCCCCTGGAGAAGGGAAAAACCCAGGGAATGCTGAGAGTCCCTGCAGGGGCTCCAGGAGAGCTGGAGAGGGACTAATAGTAATAATAACAACAATTATTTTATCCATGCTTATAAATAATAGAAATAATAAAAATTAAAATAATTAAAATAATAAAAAATATAAATAAGAATAATATAATAGTAATAATAATAGTAATAGCATTATCCTGCTTATTTCTAATAGTAGTAATAATAATAATAATGATAATAATGATAATAATGGTAATAACAAGAAGAAGAAGAAGAAGTAATAATAGTAATAATAATAATGTCATTGATGGTTATCTATGATAATAATAATAAAAATAATAAATAATAATAATTTTATCCATGCTTATAAATAATAATAGAAATAATAAAAATTAAAATAACGAAAATAATAAAAAATATAAATTAAAATAATATAATAGTAATAATAATAGCAGTATTCTGCTTATCTATAATAATGATAGTAATAATAATGATAGTAATAATTATAGTAGTAATAAAATAATAATAATAATAGTAATAATAATAATAATAACAACAAGAAGTAATAATAGTAATAGTAATAATAACAAGAAGTAATAATAATAATGTCATCCATGGTTATCTATGATAATAATAATAATAAAAATAAGTAGTAATAATAATAATTTTATCCATGCTTATAAGTAATAATAGAAATAATAAAAATTAAAATAATCAATATAATCAATATATAAATAATAATAATATAATAGTAATAATAATAGAGTTATCTTGCTCATCTACAGTAATTATAGTAATGATAATGATAATAATTATAATAATGACAATGATTATATTAATATTATTGCTAATAGTAATAATGGTAATAATGGTAATAGTAGTAATAATAGTAATAATAGTAATAATAATAGTAATAATAATAATAGAAATAATAATAGTAATAGTAATAATAATAATAAAAATAATAATAAAAATAAAAATAAAAATAAAAATAAAAATAATAATAAAAATAAAAATAAAAATAATAACCATCATCATCATCCTGTTATCCATGGTTTTCCATGATCATTACTTGGACACTGCACACAGCTGGGGTCGTGTGCGGACGGGAATCCACGGATCCACGGGATCCATCCAAAGGGAACGAGATTCTCCCGTCCAGTCCCACCAATCCATGCACCACCCCATCCCTGCCTGCCAGAATTCCTTTGGAATTTTTCCAAAGCTTTCGCTTTTTCTGGGATCGCTTCCCTGCCTGTCCCGCCCAAACCTCGCTCCGGCCCACCCCAAATCCCCGCGGAATGAGGTCACTTTTTTTTGGGATGGGATTTCCAAACATCCCTTTGTACCTGGTGACTCCACCGGGGCGGGGACGTCCGGCCCTGGCTCTGTTTGGATTTGGACAAGGAACAGCCGGTGACACCCGGATTTGAACAATTCCAGGGATTTTCACCGGGATTTCTCGCCTTTGCTTTACTCCGGGGCACAAAAATTCCAAGCGATCCCAAATCTCCTTCCAGCAGCTCTCCAATTCCATCCATTCACAAATTCCACCTGTTTTACCCCCCTCACGGCTGGATTCCTATTCCTGCTGCTCTTCTCCCTGGAAAAGAAGAGCCCACACAACCTCTGGATTGTTTGGAAGCTCTCCCCATTCCCAGATTTTCTTTGAGGAATGATTGATCATGGAAGAGATTCCCATTCCAAACGGGAGCTCGACCCCATTCCAGGGAAAGAGGAATCAAAGCCCTCGGGCCAGGGAGAGTTTCTTGAGGAAAATAATCCCAACGTATTCCAAATTATTCCAATTATTGCCCAGAGCTCTTTCCCAGGAAAACAGCTCCTGGATGCAGCCGGAATTCCAGCCTTTGGGAACACCGATAGCACATTCCCGGAAAACCTCGGGATCCAGGGGTGTTGTATCCCGTGGGAGCGAGGGCCGGGAATGTTTTCCCATCACCTCCAGGCTGGGCAGTGATTCCCAGGGAAAAGTGGGAAGTGACTTCACTTGGAGCACAATTCCCACCTGATCCCTGCCCAGGGCTGGGATGAGAATTCCAGCCTGGAATTCCGGCTCTCTGCTCTTTCTCACAGGCCTCGATAAAGAACCCAAATCTTATCGTTCCAAACCCCTTGGAAAAGACTTTCCATGGATTAATTTGGTTTAAACGAATTAAATTAATTGAAATGAATGAAATTTAAATGAATTTTAAGTGAAATAAATTAATTTAAATTAACTAAAATGAATTTAAATTAACTAAAATTAATTGTATTAATTGAAATGAATTAAATTATTTAAATTAACTGAAATTAATTCAATTAATTGAAATCAATTAAATTAATTGAAAATAATTGGAAACAATTGAATTAATTGAATCAAGTAAATTAATTGAAATGAACTGAAATTAAGGAAAATAATTTAAATTAATTCAATAAATTGAAAAGAATTGAAATTAATTCAATTGATTGAAATTTATTAAATTAATTTAATAAATTGAAAAGAATTGAAATTAGTTCAATTGATTGAAATTTATTCAATTAATTCAATTAATTAAAAATTAATTTTTCAGTTTTGGGAGGTGAAGCACGGAGAGAGGAAGTGATTCCCACAGGGAATTCCCAGAACTTTCCCTCAGGAATTCCCCACGGGGTGGATTTCTGGGAAGGAAAAGGAATCTCCCTACAACGGAATGCATCTTCCAAAGGCGTGGATCCCGGGATTTATCAATCCATGGATGGATCAGGGATAAACAGCTGGAATTCAGAGCCCTTGCCCTGCCATTCCCAGAAAATTCAGCGCTTCCAGCAAGCTGTCAAAATCCACAACTCATCCAAGACTTTTCCATCTCTTTTCCAGTTCCCTCTGGCGCAGGATCCGGCAAAGAGGGATGGAGAGGAATCTGTGGCCACAAAACCGGGAATTTTCCTCGGGAATCTTTGGATAAGACATTTTTTCTCTCCATTCCTTGGGAAAAGGGGCAGTGGAAGAGGGGAATTTCCCGACTCTGGAAAAACACCAGGATATTGAACCATTTCTCCCACCTGAGATGAAGCAAAAGGAAAGAAAAATCTCCAAAACCATTTGGAATCACAAACCTGTTGGATTCTATGGAATTGCATTTTAGTTATTGGAGATCAATTAAAAATTCCAGTTTATCCCGATTACATCCGGTTTAAATTCCAAGGAAACGGGAGCGGAGAACGAAATTTAACATTTTATGGAAAAGGGGAAAATATTGATCTTATATTTCAAATATTTTTCATGTGGAAAACTCTCCCAAAGCCAACACAGCCTGGGGAAAAAAACATGGATATGGAGAAATTGGAATTTGGCAACAAAAATATTGATTTAATTTAATTATAATGTTTAGGTAATTAACAGGTTAATTATCAGAGCCATAGGTAAGCGCTACTGCTGCTTCAGCCACACTGGCAGTGCCAGAAAGGACTTTGGAAAATCGGGGAATCATGGAATGCTTTGGGTGGGAAGGGAACTTAAATCCCATCCCATTCCAACCCCATTCCATGGGCAGGGACAGCTCCCGCCATCCCAGGTGGATCCAATCCCAATGTCCAGCCTGGCCTTGGACACTTCCAGGGATCCAGGGGCAGCCACAGCAAATCTGGGAATTCCATCCCAGCCCCTCCCCACCCTCCCAGCCAGGAATTCCTTCCTGATTGTGCAGAATTCCATCCTCCACACCCCAAATCCATGGAGGAGAAGGAATTTCCCGGCTCAGTCCCTGATGGACATAACCCCGGTTTCCCACCTGGAGCTCGGCCAGGATTTGGAATCCACCCCTCCCTGTCCAAACCGACATTAGAACAACAAATCCTTTCCTCATCTCTAATTCCTGGGATTCCGTGAGCTCTCCTCTGTCTGAACTCCTTGGGAAAACCTCCAGGGCACGGCCCTGGCCGCGCTTCCGAAGGAATTTGCGGGATTATGTCGGACAGTTCCGGGCGAGCCGAGATCAAAGGGATCGGGTTGCAGGTTTAATAAATCCTAACGGGATGTGACAGCCGGGTCATTCCATGGTTTTGAGCTGCCAGGATGGATCGGAGGAAATGTCCCATTCCAGGAGGTTATTCCGGGATGAGGACGGAGGGTGTGGTTGGGTGTGGATTTTAGGGAATATTAGAAACAGGATAAATGGGAAGAGAATTCAAGATGGAACTGGGAATCAGATGGGAAGTTTGATAGTTGGAATTCCAGATATTTGGAGCAGGGATGGGTTGGAAGAGGGGTGGATTGGAAAAGGGATCAGATGGAGGAGGGATAGGTTGGAGGAGAGATGGTTTGGAAGAGGGATTGGAAGAAGAATTGGAGCAGGGATGGATTGGAAGCAGGATTGGAACAGGGATGGAGCAGGGATTGGAGCAGGGATTGGGAGCAGGGATTGGAGCAGGGATTGGGAGCAGGGATGGATTGGGAGCAGGGATAGATTGGGAGCAGGGATTGGGAGCAGGGATGGATTGGGAGTGGGATTGGAACAGGGATGGATTGGGAGCAGGGATTGGGAGCAGGGATGGATTGGGAGCAGGGATGGATTGGGAACAGGGATGGATTGGGAGCAGGGATTGGGAGCAGGGATTGGGAGCAGGGATTGGAGCAGGGATTGGAGCAGGGATTGGGAGCAGGGATGGATTGGGAGCAGGGATTGGAGCAGGGATTGGGAGCAGGAATTGGGAGCAGGGATTGGGAGCAGGGATTGGGAGCAGGGATTGGGAGCAGGGATTGGGAGCAGGGATTGGAGCAGGGATGGATTGGGAGCAGGGATTGGGAGCAGGGATTGGGAGCAGGGATTGGGAGCAGGGATTGGGAGCAGGGATGGATTGGGAGCAGGGATTGGAGCAGGGATTGGGAGCAGGGATTGGGAGCAGGGATTGGGAGCAGGGATTGGGAGCAGGGATTGGGAGCAGGGATTGGGAGCAGGGATTGGAGCAGGGATGGATTGGGAGCAGGGATTGGGAGCAGGGATTGGGAGCAGGGATTGGGAGCAGGGATGGATTGGGAGCAGGGATGGAGCAGGGATTGGAGCAGGGATTGGAGCAGGGATGGATTGGGAGCAGGGATGGAGCAGGGATTGGGAGCAGGGATGGATTGGGAGCAGGGATGGAGCAGGGATTGGGAGCAGGGATGGATTGGGAGCAGGGATTGGAGCAGGGATTGGAGCAGGGATGGATTGGGAGCAGGGATGGATTGGGAGCAGGGATGGATTGGGAGCAGGGATTGGAGCAGGGATTGGAGCAGGGATGGATTGGAGAAGGGATGGATTGGGAGCAGGGATGGATTGGGAGCAGGGATTGGAGCAGGGATTGGGAGCAGGGATGGAGCAGGGATGGATTGGGAGCAGGGATTGGGAGCAGGGATGGATTGGGAGCGGGATCTTTCCCAGCACACCATCTCCGGCAAAGTGCCGCTTCCAGCCTCGGTGCCAGTTTAGATCCAAAAATTGTCATTGAAACATTCCCTACCCAGGGAATACTTTATTATCCAGTGGCATCTCCAAAATTCCAAAGGGACAAATCAGAATCTTTGGAGTGTTTGCATGGAATAACAATTTTATTCCCAGACCTCCAAGGCACCAACAGCCCCCGGAAACAGCGGGAAGGATTTGGGATGTTGTGGATGGGGTCGGATGGGAGCAGCCCAGGACCCCCCATGCCTTGGGCTCATCCGTGGAAATTCTTCCCAGAAATCTCTGTATTCCCAACCCCAAATCCAGCCCAAATCCCAAACTAACTCCAGCTCCTGGCAGGAAAATGAATTCCAACCCAAATCCGCATTTTTTTGATGGGCCAGGAAAAGCCTTTGGAATGTTTAAAAGTCCCAAATGATGGATTTTATCCTGTTTGGTGATTCCATGGAGTTTTCCAAGGGAAAACAGCCCTGGAGAGGATGATCCAAATCCAGGATTTGGGCTCAGGAGCCGAACCATCAGCCAGCATTCCCAAATCCGAGGGGAAGCTGTTGGTTTGTGAGGAAAACAAGCCAGGAATGAGATTCCCAGCAGTTTCCAGCTCCGTGATTCTCTTTTAGAGGGGAAAAGGTGAATTTATCCAAAAGGTGAATCATGACTGGAAAGAATTCCAAGAGGAAATAATTTCATGGATTGGCAGGGCAGCTGCTGATAGTCAGGAGCTCAGATCCCAAAAAAACAGCAATTCAGGGATCCAACTCCGGCTCCTCAGCTCCGTCTTTTTCCCACATTTCCACCCAGCCGTGGGGCTGGGAATCCACCAGAGGAATAAAAATACCCCGGTGCTCTGGGAAGTGAATTCCTTAGGAAAACAAAGCAAACCTCTGGGATTAAATGGAATGAGCTGGAGAGAAATCCTGGGATTCCTCAAGGTTTTGACAGCCCCTTATCTTATCCGGCGGGATGGGAAAAACGCAGAGCCGGAGCGGCTGCCACGGCAGGTGGGAAAAAGCAGGAAAGGAATTGGCTGGAAAAATGGAAAGATCAAAAAATCCAGACAATTCCGGAAAAAATATGGGAAGAAAGGATAAGGAGGACACGGAGAGCGTGATGGAGGGAAGCGGAAAATAGAGAAACTCCTTTGGATTTGGAATTTTCCTC
The DNA here is from genome assembly GCF_030490865.1 of Poecile atricapillus. Taxonomy (NCBI): domain Eukaryota; kingdom Metazoa; phylum Chordata; class Aves; order Passeriformes; family Paridae; genus Poecile; species Poecile atricapillus. The sequence continues at coordinate 75,104,480 of NC_081252.1, forward strand.
TGTGGTTCCAAAACCAACAGCCAGACTTGAGGAATGACCTCGGTGAGGCCTTCCAGGAGCTGAGGAGGAGCAGGAAAAGGAGGGAGAGGGAATTTCAGATGGGATGGAGGGACAGGAGCCAGGGAATGGCTTCCCAAGGGAAAGGGGAGATTGGGCTGGGATCTTGGCAAGGAATTCCTGCCTGGGATTCTGCAATTCCCAGATTTGCTGTGGATCCCTGTATCCCTGGGAATGCCCAAGGCTGGGTTGGACATTGGGATTGGATCCATCTGAGATCCTGGGAGCTGTCCCTGCCCATGGAATGAGATGAGTTTCAGGTCCTTTCCCACCCAGAGCATTCCATGGTTCCATGATTTTCTTTCCCGTGGTGAGCAGTGCCAGAGGAGCCCGGAGCAGTTTGAGGGATGTTTCCACACAAACATTTCTGGAGCGGTTGCAGAGCCAAGCCAACCTTTTCCCGGCTTTTGGAATCGCTCTGAACTTTCGGAGCCGCTTCGGAGCACCAGAACCGCAGCAATTCCGGAGCTCCACACAAAACTGGGTGAAGACAAATCCCAAAAAAAGCTTCTTTTTTTTGGAGGAACAGCAGCTCCGTGTGCCCAGCAGCGAGGGAGGGAAGGAGCTGCCAGCCAGACCTGGAGAGGAGGATCCAATCCAAGGAAGAGCAGCTGGGATTCCATGGAAATAACTCAGCCCCATCCCCAGGTGATGAAACAGCTGAATTCCAGCCCAGCTGATCCCGGAGCAGGGAATAAATCTGGGAAGTTCTCACTCCCTTTTTTTCTAGGCTGGGGGTGCAGCTGAGCCTGAAAAAGGGAAGATTTTTTTGGCAAGAAAGGAATTTTTTCCCATTTTTTTTTGCTGTTGGGAAGAAGCCAAAGACTGAACGTCTCCATCCACAGCAGAGCCGGAGCAGACGGAGAGAGGGAAAAGGAAGGAAAAGGCAGAAGGGAGGGAAAGGAGATCCAGGAAAAAAATGAAATTAAATCTGGGAGGTGTGGAAAGGAAGAAAAAAGTGAGGGGGAAGGAATTGAAAGAGGGAGAAGATGGGAAGAGAAGGGAAAAGTGGAAAGGAGAGGAGAGTCCGGAAAAAATTGGGGGGATGGGAAAGGGGAAGGAAAATGAGAGGGAAGAAATTTAAAGGGGAGATGTGAAGGAAGAAAGGGAATTGTGGAAAAAAGGGGGAGCAGCTGGATTGGGAATTGTGACCAGAAAAAGGGGGAAAAACTGATTTGGGAGTTGTGGGAAGTGAAAAAGGGGGAGCAGCCGGTTTGGGAATTGTGAGAGGGGAAAAGGGGGAGCAGACAGTTTGGGAATTCTTGGCAGGATAAAGGGGGAAAAACTGATTTGGGAGTTGTGGGAAGTGAAAAAGGGGGAGCAGCTGGTTTGGGAATTATGAGAGGGGACAAGGGGGAGCAGCCAGTTTGGGAATTCTTGGCAGGATAAAGGTGGGGGAAACTGATTTAGGAATTGTGGGAAACGAAAAAGTGGGAGAAGTCAATGTGGGAATTTTGGACAAGATAAACTGGGGAAAAAATTATTTGGGAATTGTGGGAAGTGAAAAAGTGGGAGCAGCTGGTTTGGGAATTGTGAGAGGGGAAAAGGGGGAGCACCCAATGTGGGAATTTTGGGCAGGATAAAGGTGGGGAAAACTGATTTGGGAATTGTGGGAAGTGAAAATGTGGGAGCAGCCAGTTTGGGAATTTTGGGCAGGATAAAGGTGGGGGAAACTGATTTGGGAATTGTGGGAAGTGAAAAGTGGGAGCAGCTGGTTTGGGAATTATGAGAGGGGACAAGGGGGAGCAGCCAGTTTGGGAATTTTGGGCAGGATAAAGGGGGAAAAACTGATTTGGGAATTGTGGGAAACGAAAAAGTGGGAGAAGCCAATGTGGGAATTTTGGACAAGATAAACTGGGGAAAAAATTATTTGGGAGCTGTGGGAAGTGAAAAAGTGGGAGAAGCCAATGTGGGAATTCTGGGCAGGATAAGGGGGGTAAAACTGATTTGGGAGCTGTTGGAAGTGAAAAAGTGGGAGAAGCTGGTTTGGGAAAGATTTGAGATTTCCAAACAGGAATTTCTCCCCAAAAAATGTGGAGAAGGGCACAGGGCAGAAAGCGGGAGCAGGGAGCGAGGAATCAGAGACTCCTTCAGCCTGGAAAAACCCTGGAATATCATCCAGCCCAACCTTGGGATGGACTGGGGAGAGCAGCGGGGCCGGATCCTTCCCCTCCCTTGGGAACCAGGAGCAGCTCCCTGGAGGTTTCCCTTCCCAAACGCTTTTTCCTCACGGCATTCCCGGCTCTGCCCCGGAGCATCCCCATCCCAAGCCCTCCGTGCCGTCCACGTGGAGCTGTTTGGAGAACAAACAATTCCCGAGCTCCGCTGCCCCGCCGGTGGCCCCCGGCCCTGCCTCCCACACGTGTGCGGGCCCCCGGGAATTCCTTCCCAAACAATCCCGGGATCGCGTCCTTTGGCTGCCCCGGAGTGACCCCCGCGAGCAGCGGAACCAAACGCTTCCCTTCCCATCTTTTTTCATGGATTCGCCCCGAGGAGAAGGGAAACGTGGAAAAAAAAATTGCTGGTGGCAATCCGGTGAGGCGTCTCCCCCCAAAAAATAATAATCCAAAGCCCCACTGGAATATTTCCCTCCCTTGGGATCGGCATCCAAGTGGGGAAAATGGGATGGCTTCCAGCTTGGAAAAGCTGTTATTTCTGGGATACAAACATCCAAGGGAGGTTTGGTTTGTTCTTCCCAGCAAAATCCGGCCGGGAAAGGGATGCTCAGGGTACCGGAGGGGATGGAAAATTGTGGGAAAAGCAAAGGGAATGTTTTTTTTTTATCTGGGATTTGACCCTGGACAAGGTTTTTCCAAAGAGCTGAAACCAATCCCTGCTCCTCACGTCTCCCTGGAAAAGGGTTTTTCCTGGATGTTTTTTTTTTCTCTGGATAAAACCCGATCTCCAAGAAAGCTCAGAAATCTCCAGGTGAGGAAAAATTCCTTTGTTTTCCTCACCGGCTCCTTCCCGTCGTGGGAAATTCAGGGAAAAAAAATGAAAGTTGAGGGATAAATTCCCTTTCTTCCCGTGCTTTGCCTTGGAAAATTCCTTCCTCTGTTACGGGAGGTGGAAATTCCGCATGGAAAACTGTTCTTCCCTCATGGAAAATTAGTTTGGAGCAAGTTAGCAATGTGGGATCTTGGAATTAAGGGGGAATCGCTAAGGCCCAGCCTCAGGGACAGCCCCGACATTCCCAAATTTCCACGACTGCTCACTGGGATATTTCCAGGCTTTTTTTTTTCCCAAATCCTTCCCTGGTGCAGCAGGAAGAGGCAAAAGCTGGAATTGAGCTGGAGGTTACAAACTTTAAGGAAAATCCGGCTCCTAAAGTTCCGCTAAAGCTCTGGATCTGTTGGAATCCCACAGGATTCCCGAGGGAAGGAGGGAAACTCTTCCCAAAGAGCCAAGGAAAAACTTCCCATGGATACTCCAAGGTGGAAAAAGCAGAAATTCGGGAGCGGTTTTTTGAGTTAAAAATCAAAATTTAATTCTGGTTTCGAGGTCCAATTCTCAAATCTGCTGCAGATTCCACCAAAATCTGCATTTCCATAGGGATTTAATTATCCTGGAATTGTTAAATTCGGAAAAGACTCCAAGATCATCAAATCCAACCCAATTCCCACCACATTCACCACAAATTTTTCCTCAAATGCCACATCCATAAATTCTTCAGGCAATTCCAGGGATTTGAATTCCACCACTGCCCCGGGCATCTCATTCCAATCCCTGGCAGCCATTCCCATGGATAAATTTTTCCCTGATATTTATTCCAAACCTTCACTGACCATCCCATGGTGTTATCCCAGGAAAACCAGGCCTGGCTTCATCCCTTTCCCGCAGAAATAACTCTTGGATTGTCCCATTTTTCCTGGCTGAGATGGTTCCTTCATCCCGAGGAATTCCAGAGGGTAAAGATTCCAACCCGAATGAAGTCAGACCGAATAATTGGATTTGCACCACGAATCTCTTCCCTGAAGGACTTTTTGTTTTCCGGGAGAAGCTCGGGTTGGACATCAGCAGGAATTTCCTCATGGAAAACGCTGTCAGGGATTGGAATTACCCAGGGAGGTTTGGATTTGCCATCCCTGGAGGTGTCCAAGGAATTCCTGGATGTGGCTCCCAGTGCCGAGGTGGGATTGGGCACAGCTTGGATTGGATGATCCTGGAATTCCGACCTCAATGATCCCGGAATTCTGTGCCAGCTGGGAATCCTGCAGTGCTTCCGGGTGCGGTTGTCCCATCTGAAACCTCGGCCAAAGTTTAAACTTTAAATTTTAGGGAAAATTCCTTCCTGGTAAAGGTTTCCCAGCCCTGCCCAGATCCCCAAGACAGCGCTTCCCGAGTATCCCGAGGATTTATCCCGGCTCCAAGGGGGACTGGTGGTGCTCCCATCCTCATATCCCATGGGAAAGATCTCCCACACAGGAGGGAAAATCTCCCAACTCCACCTTTTCCTTCCTCTTCCCAACTCCACAAAAATCCTGGGAATCACCTGAGCCGAACCCAGCTCCGGCCACCTTCTCCCTTCATGGAATTCTCATCCCGGCTGGGACAGAGGAACCAGAGAATTTCGGCTTCTCTGCAGCCAAAAAAATTCCTGCCTGGAGCCTTCCCTCCTCCGGGAACATTCCGGAAGAGCCAACAAGAGGAACCACAGGGAGAGGGCTGGAGAATCAGCCCCGGATTTGATGTTTTGCACATTCCCGGCCACTCCAAAGGCTGCATCCCCAAAGGAATTGTTCTGGCCGTGGTTTTGGTGGCCTCGCTCCGGTTGGGAAATGTTCATTCCAGAGAAAACCTGGATGCACTCGGGTAACTCCTGACTCAACCTTCTGGGAGGGAATGAGTCTTTTTTTCCCACTAATCTGAGGGATGTGGGAATTTCTTTTTGTTCCCTGAACCAGCAGCGCTGTCAGCAGTTACTGAGAGGAGCTGAGCAGTGCAGGGAATGTTGGATTTTCCTGGAGAATTCCGGCTTTGCTGCGCAGATTCAGTACTTTTCCATTGGAATGCTGGTTTATATAAATCCAGGGAAAACATGGAATCACGGAATGGTTTGGGTGGGAAAAGACCTTAAAGATGATCCCATCCTAATCCATGGGCAGGAACAGCTCTCAGGATTCCAGATGGATCCAAACCCAATGTCCAGCCTGGCCTTGGGCACTGCCCAAGGGATCCAGGGGCAGCCCCAGCAAATCTGGGAATTGCAGAATCCCAGGCAGGAATTCCTTGCCAAGATCCCAGCCCAATCTCCCCTTTCCCTTGGGAAGCCATTCCCTGGCTCCTGTCCCTGCAGCCCTTGGCCCCAGTCCCTCTCCAGCTCTCCTGGAGCCCCTGCAGGGACTCTCAGCATTCCCTGCATTTTGCCCTTCTCCAGGGGAACATTCCCAGCTCTCCCAGAGCAGAGGGGCTTTGGAATCCTGGAATGCTTTGGATTGGAAGTGACCTTCAATCCCATTCCCATTCCCACCCCATCCATGTTCAAGGACACCTCCCACTATCCCAGACTGCTCCAATCCCAATGTCCAACCCAGCCTCGGACACTTCCAGGGATGAGGAATCTGCAGGGACTCTGGAAAAGCCCTCAAACCCTTTATTCCCACTTTTCCACACTGTGTGGATTTTCTCACAGCTCCTTCCCGGGATTGTTATCCCTGTCCTGTCCCAAATCCATCACAGACGTTCCATGGGGCGCTGAGTGGTGGCAAGACCCAAAGGAACAATCCCTCTTTTTTTTGCCTTATTCCCAGAGATTTTGCACTGCCTATTCACAGAGCTTTTTCCTCAAAAAACATGGAATTTTTTCCTCATCTTTCAGGAGAGGTCAGGACCAAGCTGACATCAATATTTTGGGAACGGTTCCTGCCAGCCTCGGCAGTGGGAAAAGCCACCGGAACATTCCAAACCCCGGCTCTTTCCCAAGTCCTCCTCCGGCTACAAACACCAAAGCCAAATATCCCGGATTTTAAGTGCCACTGGAATTGCTGGCACTCCCAGCCAGGCTCCCGAATTGTTTGTGAATTCCCTGAAATACTTTTGGGTGTAGCAATCCCAGCCGGGGGTCGGGAGCGGCTCGATCCGGCTCCGGTTGGGATCGGGCCACGCCGTGGTGAAGGAAATGACTTGGAAGCTCAAGCCTACGGATGGAATCCATCAAATCCGTCTGGACTTCGGGGCTTGGGGATGCTCCTTTGGGCTTTTCATTCCAGAGGAATTTGTGGCCTCTCTGTCTCCAGGGCTCCTTTGAAGCTTTTCCGAGTCTGGCTTGGGGACGAGGGATTTTCCTGAGGTGACAGATGGGAGCAAAGGGCTCTTCTGATGGGATTGGGAGAGGGTTTCACCCTTGGAAAGATGGGAATTAAAACAGGGACAGCTCCCACCATCCCAGGTGGATCCAATCCCAATGTCCAGCCTGGCCTTGGGCATTCCCAGGGATCCAGGGATCAGCCCCAGCAAATCTGGGAATTGCAGAATCCCAGGCAGGAATTCCTTGCCAAGATCCCAGCCCAATCTCCCCTTTCCCTTGGGAAGCCATTCCCTGGCTCCTGTCCCTGCAGCCCTTGGCCCCAGTCCCTCTCCAGCTCTCCTGGAGCCCCTGCAGGGACTCTCAGCATTCCCTGCATTTCTCCCTTCTCCAGGGGAACATTCCCAGCTCTCCCAGAGCAGAGGGGCTCCAGAATCATGGAATGGAAATGAAAGGAATCCCAAAGAAATCACAAAAAGAGGGATGTGGGAATGCTGTCCCAGCTGGAGAAAACGGGAATCTCCCAGCAGAGTGAAGCAGAAGCCGACGAGAACCAAATTCCTCTTGATAACGAATTTAAGGGATAAATCTGGGAAATTTGGGAAGGAAAATGCGCGGATGTGCTGCGGAAGATTTTGTAAGGAAGAACAGATGGGATAACTCGGGACGATCCAAGATGAGCTGGACAGAACATTCCAACCACTGGAAAAACCCCCGACCTCCCCCTTCCCTTCGTCGCTTCTCTAATTAACGATCATTAATTAACAGAGCTTTGAACTCAGCAATTCCCAGGAAAAACCAACATTCCTTTTGTCCATCTGGATTGAAAAAATAGGGAATTTCCTCTGGAAGCAACTGAAAATCCCACGGAGTTCCCTCCTTTCTTTCTCCTCCTCTGATATTTATCCTGGAAAAGAATTCCCTTTTTTCCCTCCTTTATCCCATTTGCTCCGAAGGTGGTACGGATCCATCAAAGCTCGGAATCCAGGGAATAAAATCTTTGGATTAAAACTTTTCCAAGCTCTTTGTGGGAAACAGTGACCACATGCCGAGGGGGAGATGGGAGGGTAAAGATTTGGGATGTGAATTCACCTGGGAAAAAAAACGGGATTTGGGGTTGTCTCCCCATCTTGCGCCGATTCCAGGTGGGAAAAACATTCGGGATGTGGCCCAGGTTTAAATCTGGAGTTTGGAGAGAGCAAAGCTCCGCTCTTAAGCCAGGCCCAGGCAAGCCCAGGGCTGGGCTTTACTTCCAAATACATCCCTCGGAGAGAGGGAAACTGAGGCACAGCCAAAAAATCCAGTTGGATTCCTCCCAGTTTGGATCCGTCTGTGCCCAAAACTTCAGAGCAGCTTCTCCAAGGAGTTTGTTAAAATCCAAACTTTTCCTTAGCTTCCACTTGGGTCCTTTCCAGGCTTGGATTTTAATGGAAAAGCTCCTTAAAAGAAATAAATCCATGGAAAAATGAACTCCCTGGAGCCCTTTCCCAAGGAGTGGGAATGTCCAGGTTTTCCCCTGGTTGGGTTATCCCGATCCAGGATTACTTTTCCTCTGGGAATTCTTCCTGACCTGCTCCTCTGACCCCATCCAGGGATACTGTGCCTGTCTTTTCCTTGGAAAAGCTCCTTGGAAAAGGGATTTGAGGGATCTGAGTTGGCTGTGAAGCTGTTCCTGAATCACCTCTTTAAGATGATCCAGAAGATTCCAGGCAAACGGCGTCTTCGGAATTCCACGGATATTTTTTCCAGGAATGATGAATTCTGTGAGTTTTCCCAGACAGTAAATTCCTGTTGCAATTAATGATGATTAATTGTGATAAATTATGATCAATTATCCCATGAGCTCTTACCAAATATTTCCTGGTTTAGTGGATACATCCGGAAAAAACAGGAATTCCTTGGAATACTTGCCCAAAAAATCCATCAGGGATGCTCCAAGCTTGAGTTTGGAGGTGGAGGAGGGAGAATGGAGCTCTGGATTTCACCCCGTGGTGGGGCACGGAAATCTGGGATTGATGGATCATTTCCAAGGAATCTCCAAAGATTTCAATCCTAGAAAACCATTTTTTGTCCATGCTCCTTGGAGATTTCCATGAGGAAAATTCCCTCAGGGAGTCGCGGCTCCCCTGGGACAACTTTGGGAATCCAAAGGGATGAAAAACCTCGGGAATAAGCAGCCAGAACTTGATTTCCAGCGGTTTTCCTCACCCTTATCCCAACACAAACCTCACAGAGATGCTCCATGTGCTGAAGATCTTCCGAGAGGAGCCCCAAAATCCTGGAAAAGGGGAGGGGACACCCCTGGATTCATCCCCGGGATCGGGAATTTCTGACTCGCCGCAGCAGAGGGCAGCAATGGCCCACACTCCATAGCCAGGCAATTCCAGTGGGATTTGGGGGAAAGATCCACGCGGAACGTGCCTCCAAAAGAACCAAACCGAAGGAAAAATCCCCTCAGCTCCAGGAGAAAGAGCTCCAATTCCAGGGATTTGTCTTCAGGTGATTCCTTTAACATCCAAAAAAGCGGGAAAAGAGCAAGGATTGGATGTTTTAAAAAAAAATAGGGATGTGGGTGATCCCGATGGAAAAAGGATCCGCAGGCATCCATTGGATCCTTGTGGCTTTCCAGGAGGGCTGGGAATTCAGCAGAGCTCGGGGAAAGGTTGGATGAAGTCAGGGCTAAAGCCGTTTCTTCCCGCTGGATCTGTGCCTTTGGAAAAGCTGGATTCTCTTTGGAATCCCCATCCCAACTATCCCGGGCTCTCACGGAAAGATGGAGCCTTGGGGATCCAGCCCAAGCTTTCCTGGGAAGGTGTTTTGGAAGCACCTTCTGGCGGCTTATTCCCGAGGTTTTTCATCCCTTTGGATTCCCAAAGTTGTCCCAGGGGAGCCGCAACTCCCTGAGGGAATTTTCCTTGTGGAAATCTCCAAGGAGCACAGACAAAAAATGGTTTTCTAGGATTGAAATCTTTGGAGATTCCTTGGAAATGATCCATCAATCCCAGATTTCCGTGCCCCACCATGGGGTGAAATCCAGAGCTCCATCCTCCCTCCTCCACCTCCAAACTCAAGCTTGGAGCATCCCTGATGGATCTTTCCAGCAAATATTCCAAGGAATTCCTGTTTTTTCTGGATGTATCCACTAAACCAGGAAATACTTTTGTAGGATCCAGGCTGGGCTTGGGAGTTAATTCCTTACAATGAGGAAAATTTGGGATGGAGGGACCAAATCCATGGAGAGAATCCAAACTGGGAATGCAGCTGTGCCTCTTCCCATGGGGAAAAATTCAGGGATAACTCCCTGGATGGATTTTGTTGGTTTAGAGGGACTTTTCCATGTGGATATTTTCCTTTGGATCATTGGATTTTGTTTCCTCACGGCATTTTTGGGATGGGAAACGGCACTGGGATATCCAGGCTTGGAGGTCGGGATGTGCCTCTGGAACGATTCCAGAGGTTCCAAGTGTGGGAAGCTCCACTTGGATTCAGGAGCTGCTGGAGAAGGCGGCATTCCCTTCTCCCAGCTGTTCTGGGAAAAGCTGGGAAGCAGATCCCAACCTGGGAAAGGACCCCTGTTCCCTGCCTGCTCCTGGGAAGTGCAGCAGGAAAAGGGAATTGAACAGGGAATTCCTGGGAATCCACAAACGCCTGGGATTGGGGGATCAGCGCCTGAGCCCTGCCCGAGGGACTCGGGGATGTGACAGCGGGGAAAGGGTTAAAAGTGGGATGTTGAAAGGGACGGGAAAAGCGGGATCAGGGAATTCCAGTGGGATGGGTTTTGGGAACCTTGGCCGGTAGCTGAGCTCCGGGAAGCTCGGAGGAAAGGGAAAATGGGAATGTATTCCAGAGGTGATCCTGGAGGATAATCCCAGTGCTCCGGCGGCAGAGAAGGAGCCGCGCCAAAAACTTCATCAGAGTTGGGAATGAGAATCCCGCAGGAAAATCTGGGATCTGGGACTCCGTGGAGAGGCTGCTGAGGCTGGTCTGGCTCCGGGGCTACAATTCCCTGATGGTTTTCCATGTAGGAAACCAGATGGATACGGAGAGCTGGCCCCACAGCTCTGTGGGTGATGGAATTATGGAATCAAAAATTCATGGAATGGCTTGGGTTGGATGGGACCTGAAGGATCTTCCCATTCCAACCCCACCGAGAAGAGACAAATTCCAGGATCCCAGGGAATGCTCCAGCCCTGTCCGGGAGAGCTGGAGAGGGACTGGGAACAAGGAATGGAGGGACAGGAGCCAGGGAATGGCTTCCCAAGGGAAAGGGGAGATTGGGCTGGGATCTTGGCAAGGAATTCCTGCCTGGGATTCTGCAATTCCCAGATTTGCTGGGGCTGCCCCTGGATCCCTGGGAATGCCCAAGGCCAGGCTGGAAACTGGGACTGGATCCTGGGAGCTGTCCCTGCCCATGGACGGGGTTGGAATGGGATGGGATTTAAGGTCTTTTCCCACCCAAGCCATTCCATGATTCCATGATTTTAATGTCCAGGACCAGAGCGGCTCTGGAGGCTCTGGCAGGAGGGACAGATCAGCGGAAGGATGGAACTTTCCCTCCATCACTGAATCCGGTGCTTCTCCAATTCCCTGGAGCAGAGCTCAGGATTCCTGGAGCTGTCAGATCCCAAAGATATCCAAAGGAAAAAGCTCTGGGCGTTTTTAGGAATTTCCCTCCCTGGAGAGAGGAACTGCGGAAGGAAACGGGATCATCCCACCTTTCCCACCTTCCCCTCCCTTCCCAAGGAGCTTCTTTGCAAATTCCATTTCCAAGATTTAATTCCTGGGATTTTTCCAAGTCCTGCTGTCATTCCAGGGGCCTCTGTTTATTTATCTTGGAATTTTATTTAGCCCTGTTCCCACTTCTTTATTTCCAACCCCATTAATTGCCAATTAAACGCCTCATCCCTGATTCCCGGGGGATGGGATGACCTTTTCCCGGCGTTTTATCCCTGTCTTTGTTTATCCCAAAGTTTGGAACGACATCAAACCTTAAAGCAAAGGCCTCAGCCTATGGAGAAGGAGGAGCTTCCCAGGGGATGCCATTCCAAAGGATTCATCCTTCCCTCCAGGAAAAAACTTCCAAACTTTTTTATTTTTCTGGGGGATTTTACCCGCAGCCGAAGGAATTCCCTTTTTTTAACGGAAAATCCTACTTTATGGAATCAAAATCCTTCGTTTTTATGGAGATTTCCCTGTGGTTTTATTGACATTTAAAGATCGTAGGCAGACATGTCCTAAAAACATTCTTGGGATCGGGATTTTGATGCTGTGGGATAAATTCTCCTTTTCAGTCCTTTAAACATCATAAAATGCCAAAAATTCTGTTTTTTTCCTAATTTTGTCCTTTTTTTTCCAGTTGAAAATTCCTGGATTTGAGGGTTTTTGGTGGGAAAAAAAAAAAAAGGAGGAGAAGAAACCAAATTTCTCTCACTTTTGATGGATTCTCATCCAGCTCTGATTCCATAGGGAACACAGGACTGTGGAATTATTCATCCCAAAGTTCAGAGAAAATAGGAATCCTTTTCCCAACCAGCATCCCTGAGAATGCAAAGGGAAATCTGGGATTACAGGCTCCTCTGTGCATCCCATTTTTCCTCTAATATTTTGGGAATGGGCTGGTGCTGCTCTTGGAAATCCGGGATTAAGGTTTATGGATATCAGGCTGGGAAGAAGCAGCCGGAGCCTCTCCACTGTGGGACACATGGGAGGAGATTCCAGGATATTCCAGGATATTCCAGAGGAATCTGGGCTGCGGCAGGAGCAGCTGGAATGGATTTTGTCCCTCGTTTCCACCTCTCCTGGGCTGTGTCTGTCCTCAGCTCCATTCCCACTCCATGGGTTTTCCCTTTTCCTTCCCTTTCCATGATCTTCTAAAGAAAAAAAAAAATAAATCAGGAATTAAAGACTTTCTTGGATCTTCTTCCATCCTTCCCTAGAAGGGTTACAACCAAAGAATCCCGGGAATATTGAGGTTGGAAAAGCTCTCCAAGGTCATCCGGTCCAAGCTGTGCCCGATTCCCACCTCGGCACCGAGAGCCACATCCTGGAATTCCTTGGACATCTCCAGGGATGAGGATTCCAAACCTCCCTCGGTGCTTCCATGGCCTGAGCGCCTTTTCCATGGGGAAATTCCTGCTGCTGTCCAGCCTGAGCTGATCCTGGTCCAGCCTGAGGCTGTTCCCTCTTTTCCTGTTATTCCGTGGGATCAGATCCTAAATCCCACTCGGCTGCCCCCTTTCCTCTGGGAATTTCAGAGAGGGAAAAGGATCCTCCTTTTCTCCAGGCTGAGCCCCTTTCCAGCTCCCTCAGGAATTCTCCAGCCCCTTCCCAGCTCCCTCAGGAATTCTCCAGCCCCTTCCCAGCTCCCTCAGGAATTCTCCAGCCCCTTCCCAGCTCCCTCAGGAATTCTCCAGCCCCTTCCCAGCTCCGTTCTCTTCCCTGGAAATGCTCTAGCTCTCCCAAATCCTTCTTCCCATGTGGAGCCCAGGATCAAATTCAGGATTTGAGGTGTCCCAGCAGCGCCATCGTTCCCTGCTCCTGCTTCCCCTCTAGTTTGGATGAAAGCCAGGATGCCATTGGAATTCTTGCCCATCCAGGCTCATAATCAATGGAAAACACTGAGGAGAACCTTGGGAAAACTGACCAGACTTCACCTCTCCTTGGGGGATAAAAATAAAATTAAAAAATAAATAAATAAATAAATTTAAAAAAATGTGGAAAATCAGCCATTGGAACATTTCTGCCTTAATTCCCGTCTTTTGGAAAAGATCCAGTAGGGAGAACGTGATCCTGCGGCATTGTTAAAACAGAAGGGGAGAGGAGGGAAAAGAGAGCAGCGAGGAAAAGTCTGGAATAAAAAAAGTCATGGATTAATAAAACAAAAAAAAAACAAAAAAAAAGAAAAAAGAAAAAAATCAAATCCGAGGAATATCAGGCAGCCTGGCAGAATTCCGGGATAACAGGGATACAGGGATAATTAACCAGGAGAAAGGAGTTTGGCATGGAGGGAATTCTAGCAAGTGAAGGGCTGGGAGAGGAAGGAAAATATGGGAAAACACCAGGAAAATCCATTCCGGAGGGGCACTGGGAGGGATTTTCCAGAGGGTGAGGGAGCTGAAAGGGCACCCAAAGGTAATTCCAGGATAAATCAGGGAGGGAAAAGGAGGTGGGAAATTCCAAGCAGGAAGCGACAAATAAGACTCTGAGGGAAAGGATTCCAGCCTTAGCTGGAATTCAGGGATAAGCAGCTCAAAAATGTGCTTGGAACAAGGTTTCTGGAGAAAAGGAAGGACAGGCCGCTGGGAGAGTTGGAATTCCTCACAACATTCCATCGGCGAGGAAAAGAGGCAAACAAAAACAAGGAGGGAAAAGAAAGAAGGGAAATAATGTTTTAAAAACCGGGAATTAGCCTGTAAAAGTGGCTCCAGGTATGGGAGAAGTAGGGAAAAACATGGAAAATTGGATAAGAAGTGGGCTTGGAATAGGAGAGTTACAAGGGAGTGAATTGGATTTCCAAATCTGAGGAACTGGGGTGAGAGCAGGAGATCTGGGAAAAGGGAAAGTTGTGCCAGACCCTCCAACAGCCTAAAAAAATGGGAATCCTGGGAATTCACATCATGGAAGTGTGAGCTGTGACTCCGGGGTAATAACTGGATGAGTAAGAAGGGGAAGGATTTGGGAGTGAGCCGGAAGCTGGAGCCCGGAAACTGAGGTTGAGCATCCAGGAAATCTTCCTGGAAATGAGGAATTTCAGCCTCGGGAATAACCATCCCATAAAGGAGCTCGGGCTCCTTGGCTGGGAATACCGGGAAGTTTCAGCTGGAAGTGTCCAAAGCCAGTTTGAACAGGGCCTGGAGCAGTCTGGGATGGTGGGAGGCGTCCCTGCCCATGGAATGGGGTTGGAATGGGGTGGGATTGAAGTTCCTTCACAACCTGAGGAATTCCAGGAGGGATGATGAGGATCAGCATCTCCAGCTCCGCTCACGGATTTCCTTCTCCATCGCATCCCACTTTTTCCTCTGGAAGGACGGCTCAGCTGATGAGGCTGGAAAACAAATCCCAGAGTGGGCAAGGATGGAAAATTTTAGGAATTTCCCGTGGGCACAGCAGTGGCTCAGCCATGGGAAAGGGATGAGGGGGAAAAACCTCGGGAATAAGCAAAGCTCCAAAGGAAAAGTGGGACGTGGGATGCGGGGGGGATGATGAAGGCTGTCTTTGATCCTGGGAAAAATGGAAAATAATGGAAAAATCCCTCTGTGGCAGCAATCAGGTGGGAAACTATTCCCACACAGTATCCAGGTGTCACATCCCAACCTCTGGAATAAACATTTGGGATGTTCATCTGGAATAAACAGCCAGATCAGGTAGGGCCCAGAAGAAACCCGGCTGTGGTGGGGGGGGGAATGGAATTCAGGAGGTCAAAAAGCCGGGGGAGCGGGGGGACAAAATTCCATCAAAAAGACAAATCCTTGTTCTCCGAGCGGGAGAGATTTCACCGGGAGCCGCGCTCCTGGCGCTGAACTTGGCCGGAGCAGCACATTCCCTTTCCATGGCTGCATCCCTCACAGCTTTCTCCCATTCCTCAAGTTCCTTCTCCCTGCTAAGCCGTGGCACTCCCGCCTTCTCCGGCCGGAGTCGCGGCGGGATCCTTCTCATCCCGCTCCCTGCGGCGGCCTGGCCTCGGGAAGCGTGGCGACGGCCGCGGCCGGGGTGTTTTTTTAAGGATTGTTTAGCGT
Source organism: Poecile atricapillus (assembly GCF_030490865.1). Taxonomy (NCBI): domain Eukaryota; kingdom Metazoa; phylum Chordata; class Aves; order Passeriformes; family Paridae; genus Poecile; species Poecile atricapillus. Next base: position 75,119,516 of record NC_081252.1, read on the forward strand.
TTACTCCTCCGGAGCGCTTGTGTATTTTTCTTCCAGCCCACTCACGCTCCCAGCAAGAAAATTCCCGAGCCAGGGCTCCACGCGGGCCCTCGGCACCCCAGGATTCCCCGGCTTTATCCCAAAACTGCGGGAGACGGCTGTTGTTGGGAAAGAAAACAGCCGTGTCAGGCTGTTCCCCGCTCCCCTGCCCCAGCCTGAAAGTCCCAACTCCGTGTCCCGAGTCTTTCTTGGAGAGCACTGTCGCATTCCGGAGCTCCCATCGCTCCCCAAGATGCCAAAGGAATTTGGTGGCTCAGCTGGCAAGGAAATAGTTGGAGATGAGGTGCCCTCGTATCTCCGATGGCTCCGGATCTTTCCTCCGATAACGTTTTCCGACAGATCCTTCCTTTCCCGGATTTGGGGGGGAAGTTTGGCCCTCCTGAGAAGCCGCTGGAAAAGTGGGATGTTGAGGAATTGAGAGTTTTTTTCTCCTGGCATATCCAGGTGGCAGCATTCCTGCAGAGCCTGGTGGGAAGAGGAGCCGAGGTCATCCCAGCCCCTCATCCCCTTTCCACAAGAAAATAAGGAACTGAAGGAAAAGGAGGAATTTGCAGGAGAATTAAAACTTAAATTTTAAGCACCCAGGGAAGTTGGTGATGTCCCTGGAAGTGCCCAAATCCAGGTTGGAGCTTGGATCCACCTGGGATAGTGGGAGGTGTCCCTGCCCATGGATGGGGTGGGAATGGGATGGGATTTAAGGTCCTTCCAACCCAAACCATTCCATGATTCCCTGATAAATTCCAATTTCTCCATGTCGTCACTGTGAGGTGATTCCTTTCATATCCAGGATTTTATTCCCTGTTTTTATTCCTGTTTTCAGTCCCACAGGACTTTGCTGGACAGAGGGGAACAGGCCTGGGGTCTCTTTCCATGGGATTTTTTTAGGAGAACATCCCACTCCTGGGAATGTCATTCCCAAAAATCCCCTCATGTCTTCCGACAGCCTTGGCCAGCCCTCGGAAGAGATCCCGAGAAAATTGGAAGGGATTTGTAGGGAAGGGAGTCCCTCCACATCCTTGGTCTGCTCTGAGGCCATGGATCACGAGGAATGCGATCAAACCTTATCTGGACATCCACACATCCCAAACCCACGGATCCCAAACCCACGGAGGAGGGAGCAGGAGGATTTCCGAGGACGAGGGTTCCGAGATGAAATAAGGAGACAAAAAAAAGTTGGAGCATGTGGAACTTTGGAATGACTTGAGGGCTTCCAAAATTGGACAGGACAAAGCTCCGGGAACCGCGGAGTCCGGAAAATCCTGGGCTCAGCGGATGGACCGAGCGACCCAGTGGGATGGGGCTTTCCCATCCCTGATTCCAGAGTCTCTGAGAACCTTCCGGACTTTTGGGATCCCCGAAGCCGAGGATCCATGGACACAAATCCCACAGCGGGAGGTTGATGTCATTCCAGACCTCCGGAGCCGTTGGCAGCATGACTGTTGGAGCTGGAATTCCCTCCGGCGTCTCCTTTGGTGCCTTTAAGGGCTCTGAATTAATTCCCGATCCAGGAATCTCTGTGCCAGGGCAGATCCAAGTGGGAAGTGGAATAAAAACTCCATAAATTGTTCTTATCCGGTTCATCCGTGCCTGGAAGTGGAATTTTGCCGTTCCCACCTGGGGACCCGTTTGGATACTTGAATGTATTCATGGCTGATTCAGGCTGGATTGATTTTTCCTTCTCTTCTCCTGTTTGGGGCAAATTCTTTGGGAATTTGGAAAGGATTTAGTGGGAAAAGGTGTGGAAATTACTGAGGGCTCAGTGCAGGAAAAATCCCATTTTTAACGGTGTTCATTTGTTGCTCTCCTGAGGAAATCCAAACGCTGCAAGGCTGGAATGACAAATGGAGACAATTTGGATTTGACATCCCACGGGAGGATAATTCCAGCGGGAAAAGGGCTCCTTTTAAATAGAAAATTTATAAAAAGCTCACAATCTTCTCAAATTGGAGATTTTCAAGTATTTTTGTTGTTCGTATTAATCGATATATTCCCAAATTCCCAGTACATATTCCTATATATATATTCCAATATATATTCCAATCAATATATTCCAAAAATTCCCAGTGATTTGGCTTTGTCATTTTGGGAAGCAGAACTCTGTAGAAAAGACCTGAGTTTTTCTGAAGTGTTTGGAATGAAGCTGTAAAATTGAAAGGAAATGGGAATTTGGAAGTGAAAGCACCTAAAAAGGTTCTGCTAATTTTGGAATATCTTGGTTATCCCTGCATGTCAATCCCAAAAAAACCTGCCTTGGAATGAGTTAAAGAACTTTGGGAATGGCTGCTTGGAAAATCTGCTCCTGCAGGATTTGCTCAGCTCAGGAAATGCACCAAGGTTTGGAGAGGATGGAAAAATTATCCAGGCAGGAATGAGACGTGGATGTGCCACAGGAATCCCATCCGGAATATTCAAATATTCCCGGGATGGAATTTCTTAGCCTGTTCCAAAGAGGTGAAATTCAGGATTGAAGGGATTAAACTTGTGAGGGAAAGATAAGAAAAGGTTTCAGCACCGCTGAGGGAATAAAATTTGCTGAGTCCAGGGGTGATGGGTGAGGAACTGCACGATATTCAAACCTCCCACATCTGTGGGAAATACTCATGGAATCAGGGAATGGGTGGGATAAGTTCTTAAATCCCACCAATTCCACTCCATCCATGGCAGGGACAGCTCCCAGGATCCCAGCTGGATCCAATCCCAGTGTCCAGCCTGGCCTTGGGCATTCCCAGGGATCCAGGGGCAGCCCCAGCAAATCTGGGAATTGCAGAATCCCAGGCAGGAATTCCTTGCCAAGATCCCAGCCCAATCTCCCCTTTCCCTTGGGAAGCCATTCCCTGGCTCCTGTCCCTGCAGCCCTTGGCCCCAGTCCCTCTCCAGCTCTCCTGGAGCCCCTGCAGGGACTCTCAGCATTCCCGGGATTTTGCCCTTCTCCAGGGGAACATTCCCAGCTCTCCCAGCCTGGCTCCAGAGCTGCTCCAGAATCCTGGGAGCAGCTCCAGGGTCTCCTCTGGATTTTTCCAGCAGCTCCTTCTGGGATAACTCAAAACATCGGATCCCAGGCAGCTGGAGCAGCATCCAGGCAGGAATTCCCATCCCCTTGGGAATTCACAGCTTTATTTAACACCTCCCAAATCCAGAATTCCCACCTTTGCTTTGGGATCAGCCCAGGGGTGGGGCAGGTCTGAGCTGGGCCATTCCAGCCTCATCCACAACATCCCAAATCCTCCTCCCAGGGCTGATCCAGCTGCCCAACCCCACCCTGGGCTCATTCTGGACCAGCACCCAGGATCTGCCAAACCTGGGAGCGAGAGACCCCACCAAAGATCCATGAAAATCCCGGATCCGTGTCAGAAGATCAGGAACGCTGCTCCTGGATGGAGCAACAGATCGTTGTTGTCAATCATGTGATTTTCCCTGCTTTTCCACAGCCAGATTTTTTGCCTTTTTTGCTTTCAGGACATGAAATTTCCCAAGGTTTTTGGGGCCTTTCTGCTCCGAGTTTTCCTCTCTCACCATCCGGCTCTGAGGGGTTGTAGCTACACCCAGGAGTTACTCCCAGTAGTTGAGAGAACCTGAGAGAGCAGAACCAAGTTGGTGAGGATTCCAAAAAGCTGGAACCTTTTCCAAGCTGGGATGAGACCAAGCCATCGTCGAAAACTTTCCCTAAAATTTCGTTACCTACACGACTGGGATTCCGGAGGAAATCCATAAAGGAGCATTTTCCGAAGGGAAATCGAAGGGATTTTAGGGTGGGAACTTGCTCCGCACACATTGAATTTTCCAAAAAGCGGAATTAAGCGAAGGAGCATTTTCCAGGTGGGATTTTAGGGTGGGCAACGGCTCCGTGCAGATGAAGTTTTCCGGAAAGTGCCATCAGCGATTCCATGGAAACTCCTCTCCTCTGTTTGGGCTCCATTTGTTTGCCAGGATTCATTTGAGGGTCTTCATTTCGGGAAGGCATGAACTCAAATTCCGGTGGCCGCTCCCAGTTATCCAAATTCTCTCTTTCCTGGAGAAAAAGGAGGTGGAAGCTGCTTTCCGGGCCAAAATCTGATTCATGTTCTGCCTTCCCACGCTTCTTTTTCCTGTAATTTTTACTGGACCGGGTTCTTCTCTTGGATCCAATCATCCTCTTCCTTTCCCGTGCCTATTCCTTCCTAAAATTCTGCTGGATCGAATAAGCCGAGGTTCCAGAGCTGAGCTCAACTGAGAGGCTCTGTTTTCTGGGAAATCAGGGAGATTTGGGTTGAAAGGGCAAGGAGGGATGAGGAAAAGCCATTTTTTGGGATGGGCGGAAGCCGTGAGTCACAAAGGATCGGGGATGGGATGATGACGAGGAGGAGGAGGAGGAGAGGATGCTCCGATGGGTCATTTTCCATCTCCACATGGATTTGGGAAAGTTGGAGTCACATCCCTCAGCTACTTTTTGGATCAAAAGCGGTCACTCGAAACTAAGAAATTCCAGGATTTCGTCTCCTCCTTTTAACCACGAAGCATTCCTGGTTTTTTTCCCGCTTTTCCGCCATGTCCTCGCCATCCTCTTTCATTTAACAGGAATATCAAGTTCGAGGCTCGTTAAGCCTCAGGCTCATTAGGAGAAACCGAAGCTGCTGGAGTTTGCTTGGAGTAGTCAGGATCTGATGACAGCAGCTGACACCGGATTGTTTGGGAGTTGTTAGGATCAAGGAGAAATCAGCTGGAATCCCGGGATGAAAGGAATTGGAAACCAATCAGGAAGAGGCAGTGGTTTGTGTCAGGCAAGGGGAGCTTTCCCTAAAAAAATCCCACAAAATTCTCTGATCTGAGGAATAGTTTTGTCGTTTAGGACAAAAAGAAACGACCTCAAATGTGCCGGGGGAGGATTAGGTTGGATATTTGGGAATAATTTCACCCTGGAAAAGGTTGTCTAGGCATGGAAGAATTCCATAATTCCTAATTCCATGTGGATGTGGCACTTGGGGACAGGGGTCAGTGGTGGCCTTGACTGTGCTGGGAATGGACTCGATGGGCTTGGAGGGCTTTTCCATCCTGAATTATCCAGAGATTTCCTGGATTTGTGATGTCGGGGGGGGCAGAGCACAGGCGTTTGTGGCCCTGTGATATCCGGAATATTCAGCTATTCCAGCTGGGAAAGGCAATTCCAGGGAGGCCCAACCCAACGTTCTCCCCCATCCCACCAAGGCCGGGTCCTTCCTCTCTTTTCCCTGCATCCAGAAAATCCGAGTCCCCCTTTTTTCTCTGGGAATTTCCACCTCCCTGGAAGTTTGGGAACCGCTCCGTTTTGAGGGAATCAGCAGAGCAGGGCCTTATTTCTATCCAAAAAACTTCCTTGAAGAGGGAAAAACCTTTGGAGCCTCTCAAATCCACGGAAGCTGCGCTTCCACTCCATCCCAGCTGACATTTCCCTTCCTCTGCCTCCACCGGGAACACGCTCCGGCTTCCTCATTTTTATTTTCCCCCCTCTCTCCCTCTCTTGTGGGGCTTCCATCCCGGAGACTTTGGAGCTCCCAAACTCCGAGAGCCCCTCGGAAGGAGGAAGCAGCCGGAGCCGGCAGCCGGAGCAGAGCAGGCACGAAGGTCATCCTTTGCATAATGTATTTATCTTGGAAAACGGGATTTTATTCAGGCTATCCAAGAATCCAAGTGCTGAAACCAACACTAAGTCAACAGCACTTAGAGTAATGAAATAAATTCTTCAGGACAATCCAGCCCGAGGAGTTGACAAGGAGGGGGGGACCGGGGTTGTTTTTATTAAAATTCCTTCATTCCTGCAAGCCGGCATTGTCTGTGTTTCTTGGATGCGGCCTACGGAGAGACACGGCGCTAAGCCTAGGCCGGAGTTTATTTAGTCTGCTGCCTGCAGCAAAGGAAAATAAAAAGCTTAATAAAAGATTTCCTTCTGCGGGAGCCCCTGCGATTCGCAGATCGGGAAGATAAGGGGGCTGCTGGGAGGAAGGGCTAATTCTCCATCCCAGCAGAGATGGCATTCCCAAGCCAAGGGAACGGGAATTTATCTCCAGCCTCTGGTTAACCACAGGCCTGAGCCAAAGCCACCAGCACCGAAAGCTTAAACTGTTCTTAATTGTGCTGTTAAGCTCGAAGGGAAATATTTTGGATGCTCCGGCTTTTTAATCGAAATGTGATTTAAATTCGGCCGTGCCCTTTCCCCTGCCGACAGCACTACATCAATCCTTGATTTCACGACCTCTCGCGTGGAATTCTGCCAGGAATTCCGTTGGATTGGAAGCTTCGCTCGGAGCCTAATTTCCACCGGCCCTAAAACGTCGGGGTTTGGTTACGCCGCAGCTGCAGCGGCAGAACGAGCTTCTACTCCTGATCCTTTACCTGGAGAGAGGTTTCATCCCGGTATTCCGACATATTGTAGCTGTTATTCCTTTGCTCAGGAATTCTGTCGGTGTGATGAGTAGTCCAGGTCCCGAAGAGGTTTTTTTCTAGACCCTGAAAATGGAAATATTCCTTAGCTTTGGGGTCTTCCTTTCCTAGGAAAGGGAAAATTCTCTTGGGTTCGGGTGTTTTCCCTTCCAGATCTCCAACCTGCCTCTCCCACCGTGTGGTTCCTCACAAACTGGGGATCCAGAATTCCATAGAACTTCTTCCCGGTGTTCCCCCCAGCCAGGAAATCTCCAGGATTTTGCAGTCCAGAACAGCAAGGAGGAAAAGAATTCCCAAATCTTTTCCCACCTTTTTTTTTTTTTCCAGCAGGAAAATAAAACCAGACGAAAGATTCCTTCCACGGATGTCCTGCATGAGGACAGATCCAATCAAAAACTCTGCAGGGACCCTGTGGAAAATCCAAGGAGATCTCTCGAGTCTCCTGCATCCCACAATCCCATTTTTATCCATAAATCCGTGATCCGTTTGCTTCCTCATCCTCAAAATGCACAAATCAGCGTCTCCCAAAATCCAGGCCAAGATTTGCAGCCCTGTTAAACTTCCAAGGGATTTCATGGCAAAATCCTTGGAAATCCAAAACAGGGGAAAACGATCCCTATATTTCAGCAGACCAGGGATGGGATCCAACCAAATCCCTATTGCACCTAACTCCGGATAAATTTAGATGGGAATGTTTTCCCTAAATCCCTCTTTTCTCATCTTTGTTCCACCTGGGAAGGAATTTGACTCCTGCATTGTCTCCGAACCCACCGCGGCACTGATGTGGAATTATTCCAGAAAATTCCAGGCTTCCAGTTGGATCACCATTCCTCTCTTTTCCCTCTTTTCCATCTCTCCTTTAGGAACGGGATCCACACAGTGCGAAATCCACACAGTCAGGGACTTTTGGAATTCAGAATTCCGTGTCCCACTTCCTCCTGGACCAAATTTGGCGTCTGAACCTGCTCATTCCTGGAATTCCGGTGATGCCAAATTTGGATTGGTCCCCTAATCCAGGCCTAGAGCGAAGGTTCTGTCCTTAAAGGCACTGTGGGAAGTTGTCACACCTGGATAACTGGAGATTCCAACTGTTAATTTTATGGAAAGCACGTTGGTATTTTCCTGGAAGGTCTGGAGTTTATTCACCCTGTGGAATGTCAGGATGGGATGGGACGGAATCATCAGGCTCTGAGCACCTGACTCCCACCAGAGCCTTGAACACGACTCGAGATTAAAAATTGGGAAAAAATTCCTCCCTCTGAGGGTGGGGAGGTCTTGGAATGCAATTCCCAGAGAATCTGTGGCTGCCCCTGGATCCATGGAATTGTCCAGGGCCAGGCTGGATCCACCTGGGATAGTGGGAAGTGTTCCCACCCATGTCAGGGGGTGGAACTAAATGATCTTAAAATTCCCTTCCAACTAATTCCATGATTTTTGTGGAAAATTTCAGGGATGATCTTGATTCTCATCCCCTGGGATTTCTCCCCAAAACTCCAGGAATAAATTTCCTTTCTATTTTTAGAGATGGAAAAACCTCCTTTGTTTTCTTTCCACTTTTTTTTTTTTGGGTTTTTTCCCAGAGTTGTTTCTTTCCAGACTCTCCTCTTCAGGTAGGAATTTTTTTAGGAATTCTGTGGGGTTGGATGAGACAGAGACAAGCCTGGGGTAGGAAAACTGGGAAAATCAGGTCTGGTTCTGGGATTTTCCATCCAGGACGCACCTTTGGATCTGCGCTCCGAGCAAACCCAGACTCCTGGAGCAGGAAAAAACGATGGAGCTGCAGGAAAAGCAGGAGTGAAGCTGCTTGGCCCACGGAGCGCCAGGATCCAGCGCTTGGATGAAAAGCTGCGGGGAAAAGCGGAGTAAATTAACGATTGGATAATGGATTCCAAATGTTGCCGTTCCAAGTGAAATCCTGGGAATACAGGCACTTGAGGGGACACGGAGCTCCGAAGCGGATTGTTTTTCAAGGCAGAGCTGCAGCCAGGAGGATGCTGGGCAACGCTTCCCGAATTCCCAGAAAGGTAATAAGGTGAGGATTTAGCTCCATCCAAGCTCCGTTGGCTTCCGTGCGTGCGGGAACGATCCCGGAGCGCTCTTCCCGAGGTTTTGCATCCCGCCCGGACTGTTAATCCCGATGGCAGGTGGCCGCCGGCCATCTGGAATCTCTTCATCCATATAGATTCTCCCAAGGAAGAAAGGGGAAAAACTTCCTCAGTAGCCGGGCCAGGTTTTCAGGGAGAGCTTCTGTACGGCGGCTCCGGGTCAGCGCTCCCGCTCGGATCCTTGGCTCCGACCCTTGGCTCCGGGAATGGGACTCGGCATTCCCCTTTTCCTACCCAAACACGGCCGCTCCTCACGGATCCTCACTTCACCTCCTTCCCTCTGCCTTTCCTGAAGTTTCCAGGGGGGGATTATTCCATGGACAGGGATGGTGCGGGATGAAGGGATAAAGGGAATGGCCTGGAGATGAGGAGGGAAGGTTTGGATGAGATGTTGGGGTGGAATTCTTTGGATAAAGCCGGAACAGTGAGGCTGTGGCTGGTCCCGGATCCCTGGAAGTGCCCAGGGTCAGGTTGGATGGAGCTCGGATCCTTCCATGGATGGAGCTGGAACTGGATGGGATTGAAGGTCCTTTCCCACCCAAACCATTCCATAATTCCATGATTATTCCAATTATTATCAGGCTGTCCCATTCTCCGGCAGTGACAGAGGGGTTAAACCCCATCCGTGTTTCCTGCTTGGTTTAATCCCAATCCTTCCTCAAACATTGTTGGGAATAAAAAAACCCATGGAGGCAGTTCAGTGACAGCTCCAGCTGGAGTCAAAAACGAACGGGAAAAATCCCTATGGAATTTTTTTAAATGGGCGGGATTTGTAACACTGGACACGAGGAAAACAAAGGAAAACCTTCCAATGTGAAACTCATTCCCATCAGAGAACAAAACACCTTTTTCCTACTAATCCGAATTTTTTTCTGGGATAATTGTGGCCTCATGGATGTCTCTCCCATTTCTGCATAGTCCAGATGGGAATAACAGTGTGGATCGAGGGCTCTGGATACCTTGGGAATTCCAAGAAATGGAGCCAATTTTTCCAACCCAAAATCTAAAATGTGGCTCAGGATTCCGGCCCTTTGGATGTATCCAGCAGGAATCAATCAGGGATCAAAGGAAGTGGCCGGAGTGTCCGAGTGCATTTAGCAGGATATTTGGGGTGAAAATTAGGGAAAAAGGGGCTTTTCCGGAAGGGGAAATTCTAAATAAGGAAAGGACGGTGATGGATGTGGATTCCGGATCCTTTGCACTTCCCACAGGAATGCCAAGTGGAGACAGGGATTGGACAGGGGCTGATCCACTGCCAATCCCATGATGACCCTAAAACCCCAGGGAGACCCCAAAACCTGGGGAATTTACTGGAATTTACCCTTTGGAATGAGTGTCACTTCCGGAGAAACTCCGACCACCTGTCCTTGTGTCCCTCCCAATGATGTTCACACGTTACCGTCATCCTGCTGATTTTTTGGGAATCTAAGCCGATTTTGGAGGGGCTGGAGCAGAGGAATGTGGGTGAATCTCCCAGTTTAAACCTTTTTCTTGGAATTGCATCACCCCCATTTGCGCTCTGCTCTCGGTGGATGTGGAATGATGTCAGAGGGATTCAATAATTCCCAGAAATCGTTCCCACTCCTTCAGCTCCGTCAGCACACGGAGTTGCTCCAGGGTCCGGTCAGGAGGAGGAAAATCCCACAATCCCAGAATCGGAGAGGTTGGAAAAGCTCTCCAAGGTCATCCAGTCCAAACTGTGCCTAATCCCACTTTGTCACCATCCTGGGAATGCCAGATCCCTTCCCAACCCACTCCAGTCCTCGGAGCTTGGATCAGGTGGAAAAGCCTGGAAAAACACCTGAAAACCCCGGGATGTTTCCCTGGAATGCTCCCGGATCTATCCCAAGCTGGCCCATCCCTCTCACCGGCAGCCTGCGGAAATAATTCCAGCTAAAATCAGCAGACTTCCAAGGATCCTGGGCATTATCCTGGATAACCTGGGGGTGGAAAAATCAAAGATGTCAACTTTTTTCTACGACGTCTTTGTGCCACCTCAACACGGCGCTGCTTCCTCGCGCCATTCCTTTAGATCCGGGTGACGGATATTTTTCCATAGAGCGGGAATGCTGATCTTGGCAGGGGCTGAGAGCAAATATAGAAGCTCCGATGAATTCCCGGAGAGTTCCAAGCCATCGGGAAAGCTGCCGGGAGCAGCAGGAGGAAACAGCGAAGAGCTGGAGGACCGGAGAGGGCTCGTTCCGCATCCACAAATCAATCCCACGGGATTTGGGAAGGTGAGGGGAAGCCCGCCATCCCAAACGGCAGGAGCCTGCCAAGGAACACTGCTGGCAAAATTCCGCCTCAATTACAATCCAATTTCTTTTATTCCCACTCCGGATCTTTGGCTTCCATCCTTACGCTCTCCAGCCCCCCGCTGTGCTTAGCGGCTTTATCTTTTCCACATTATCCAGAGTGGGATCCTTGTGCTGATCCGTGGATTCCGGGAGCACCAAAGGACTGGAGAGGCCCAGGTTTAGGGTTAAAAACTTGGATTTTCTTTAAGCCAGGCTTTGGAGCCTTAGGGAAAGAGCTCCTCAAATCCCCGTCTCCCTGCTGAAGGGCCATTTGTTTTAATTTGGGATGGGAGATTCCAGCTGGCTCCTGCTTTTTTTGGGAATTGCTGGAGCAGCTCCCACTGCTTCCATCCGTGTCCCTTCCTGCTCCAGGAACATCCCAGCCAGGGAATTCCAGGATGAGTTTGGGAAGGGGCCGATTGCTCTCCTGCAGGGAGATCTTCCCTGAAGGGAGCCTCAAAAAAGATGGAAGGGGAGGATTTCCAAAGGCCTGGGAGGGACAGGAGCCGGGGAATGGCTTCCACTGGGAAAGGGGAGATTGGGCTGGGATCTCAGCAAGGAATTCCTGCCTGGGCTGCAATTCCCAGATTTGCTGGGGCTGCCCCTGGATCCCTGGGAATGCCCAAGGCCAGGTTAGACATTGGGATTTGGAAAAATCTGGAATAGGGAAAGGTGTCCCTGCCCATGGATGGGGTGGGAATGGGAGGGGATTTAAGGTCTCTTCCCACCCAAACCATTCCGGAACCCCTCAGCTCTGGGAGAGCTGGGAATGTTCCCCTGGAGAAGGGCAAAATGCAGGGAATGCTGAGAGTCCCTGCAGGGGCTCCAGGAGAGCTGGAGAGGGACTGGGGCCAAGGGCTGCAGGGACAGGAGCCAGGGAATGGCTTCCCAAGGGAAAGGGGAGATTGGGCTGGGATCTTGGCAAGGAATTCCTGCCTGGGATTCTGCAATTCCCAGATTTGCTGGGGCTGCCCCTGGATTCCTGGGAATGCCCAAGGCCAGGTTGGATCCACCTGGAATAGCAGGAGCTGTCCCTGCCCATGGAGTTGGAATTCCATGAACTTTAAGATCCCCTCAACCCAAACCATTCCACGATTCCATGAAGGATCTTTCCAGGTGGATCTTTCCAAGGAACACCAGCCAGGACCTTCTTCCTGAGCCGTGCTGAGCTGGGCTGGATGAGGTGACGATATCCAGGTGAAAGGCCATGGATCTCATTCCCAAGCTCTGGAATCTCCCAATTTTCCCTCTGCATTTTATCGTCAGTGCTTGGACAAAGACAGAGCTTTTTTTAAGGAAAACTGCCAGAACTTGGATGTTCAAATATCCAGGGATGGGAGAGGAAAAAACCTCTTAAGAAAGCAAACTCTGGATCTTCCAAAGGTTTACATTTTTGAGTCCAGAGAAAAATGTCCTTGGATTTATTTTTTCATGGATCTGTTTCGGTGGAGTTTTTTGGGTTTTATTAATTTTTTTTTTCTGGAGATGGAGCTGTTGACTCCTTTCTGCCAAAAAAAAGTCATTCCTGTCTCCTTCATTGTTTCCAGAGGTTCTCACACCCACACGGGAGCCTCTCCCAGAGCCTGGCCCAGACTCTATGTGCCCCTCCAGAAATCCCAGTAAATTATGGATTCATCTTCTTCTTCTTCCTCCTCTTCTTCTTCTTCTTCTTCTTCCTCCTCCTCTTCTTCTTCTTCTTCTTCTTCTTCTTCTTCTTCTTCTTCTTATTATTATTATTATTATTATTAATAATAATAATAATAGTAATAATAGTAATAATAGTAATAATATTTTGAGAATACAAAATATCATTAATACTATTTTAATATAATATAATATAATATAATATAATATAATATAATATAATATAATATAATATAATATAATATAATATAATATAATATAATATAATATAATATAATATAATATAATATAATATAATATAATATAATATAATATAATATAATATAATATAATATAATATAATATAATATAATATAATATAATATAATATAATATAATATAATATAATATAATACAATATAATACAATACAATATAATACAATACAATATAATACAATACAATACAATATAATACAATACAATATAATACAATATAACACAAAAGTAAAATTATTAATAATTCGTTATTATAAGTAACTATTATTATTATAACTAACATCATTATTATTATCATTATCATTATTATTATCATTATAATAATAGCAGGCAGAAAAATTCCAAAACTCCAGGACCTTCTCTTCTTGCTCCTTCAGGACAAATCCAGGAGTCTCCACAGAACTTCCCTCCTGTGTTGCAAGAATTCCAAGAAGTTTTCCATGCTTAATAAGAGAGAGGATTTAGGGAGGAATGACAGAGGGAGTGGGGCTGTTTATCGCTGTTATCCCTGATTTCCAAGCTGCCGTTCCCGGAGGTTTGGAATGAGGCTGGGATCAAAGGAATGATGTGATCCCAAGGCCATTCCAAGGTGATGGAGCGCTCTGGACTGAAATCTGCTTCTGGAATTCCAGCTATCCCGAATAAACTCCCCCTGCATAATTCCATTCCTACCCAAACTTGGAGCCCCTCTTGAAGTGTTTTCCATGGAAAAGAAGCAGGATGAGCATTCCAATTTGTGTATTCCAGCCAGGAAAACACCTCCTGGTGGAACTTCCAGGTGTCCTGAGCAACCGGGAAAAACCTGGATGGGAAAAGGTGGAGAAATTGGGAGCAGATCTTAAAATGCGGAACGGTCACGTTCAAATTCCCGGTTGGAATCCACAAAGACAACGCTTCATCCTGGATAAACATGGAATAACGGATGTCATCCATGTGGATGGGGTGAAAGGAGCTGGAAAGATCCCACAAAAGGGAGATTTTCCTTGGATGTGGGACTAACCAGGAACAGAGACCCAGAAGTGTCCAAGGTCCACTGGAAAGTGTTGGGGTTGGAATGAGATGGGATTGAAGGTCCCTGGCATCCCAAATAATTCCACAATTTCCTGGATGCTTCTTCCGAGTGAGAATCTCCACCCTCCCGCGAGCCGTTGGCTTTTCCCGGATTCTCTCCATGTTTTCTGCTCCTCGGAAAAGGAACCGCTCTCCTCGCTGACCTCGTCAATCCATGGAAGAGCTGATGGAAATCGGGAACATCCCAGTTTTCACCCTGTGGAAATTCCTTGGATCTCCCACATTTTCCTGCCTGTCAAGGACTCATTCCCAGGTGTCACCCACCTCCATCCCAAGGTTCCCTCTATCCCACTTTTCCCTTTTCCCATCCCATCCTGAATTCCCCTGGAACAGCCACATCCGCTGCATCCATCTGGAATTCCATCCTTTCCACTCTTCCCGGTTTTCCTTCCCATTCTCTCTCCTCCTGGACCACCCCAAAATTCCAGAGGTGGCTTTTTATCCCGAGGCTTTGGAAAGCCGCATTCCTGCCCCGCTCCGGTCCCATCCCGCTCCGGCTGAGCGGGATGAGGGTGACACAGCAGGGCCTGGGTAGGATTTTTCCTCTTCCTTGTCCTGCTGCCAGCGTTTTTGACCTCTGGATGAACTCCCCAAAAAATTGCCTTTGGAGCCGCTCCCGCCTCTTTGAGATCCGCGACCAGTTGGAATTTAAATTCCCTTCTTATTTTTTTCCCGGGAGAGAGGGAATGAGAGAGAAGCAAGGAAGGGTGAGAGTTAATACGGGGAAAAAAATTAAAAAAGGAGAAAAAAAAGAAAAAAGGAAAAAAAAATAAAGATGGATGGGAAGAAACCAAACCCAAAACCGAGGGAAATCTTGTGGTCGGAAAAAAAACTTGGGAAAGAGTGGGATAAGTCAAAATTCCAGCGCCACCTGGATTGGGACGGGCTGGAGAAGCAAATGGGGAAAAAAAAATGCTGGAAATGGGAAAATCGACTCCATCGGGATAAAAATTTTGAAGGATCGGCAATTCCTTCCCAGAGTGATCAGGAAATGATGCTCTGAATTTATCCACTGAATTTATTCAGGATTTGTTTTCATGAAATTCCAGGAAAAATGTGCCACATCCAGCAGGAAATCCATGGAATGTGGATTCTTTGATATAACATTATAATTATAATTATAATAATAATTATAATAATAATAATTATTATTACTATTATTATTACTATTATTATAATAATTATTATTATCATTATCATAATCATTATCATAATCATTATCATTATTAATATTAATGTCTAATTATTATTTACTAATTATTATTAATAATAACAATTAATATTATTTTATCCATGCTTATTATTATTATTATTGTAATTATTATTGTAATTATTTTAAGTATTTAAATTTTTGAAATTCAAATTTTCTTTAAAATGACATCTTAAAATGATATAATATTTTATATTTATATATGAAATTAATACAAAATATTCATTCATTAAATGAAATGATATTTTCAATTAAAATGGATTAAAATGCCATCACAATCAGGTTTAAAATGTATTTTAAAATTACATTTAAATTTAATAAATTTAATCAATTAATGCAACACAAATTAAGATACAATAAATTTAAATTCAGATTAATTTTAATACATTTAAAATTAAAATTAAATTGTACGAAAATTACATTTTTAATTAGATTTTAAATTATATAAATTCTATTGAAAATTATATGGAAAATGATATCAAAATCATATTGAACATACATTAAGAATCATATCTAAATTATATTTTTAAATTATATTTAGAATTACATTCAAAAAATATACTTTAAAATTGTATTGAAAAGGATATTTTAAGTTATATAAAATAGATGGAAAATAATACCGGCATTATATTGAAAACATATTAAAAATTATACTTAAATTGTATTTTTAAATTACATTTAAAATTCTATTCTAAAATAATACAGAAAAATGTATTTAATTGTTATTTTTAACAGTCTATGCAAAAACATATTCCACAATGTATTCCAAAATATATTCCAATTATATTTTAAATAAGAATTAAAATTATATTCAGAATTCATTAAAATGATATAAAGATTGATTTCAGTTATATTTGAAGCTATAGTTGAAATTCTATTTGAAAATTAATTAAATTATACCTCAGATTTTAAAATAAATAATAAATAAATAGTATATATTGATATAAAATTCAATTAAAATGCAAAATTATATTGAAAATTATATTTTAAATATATGAAAGTTATATTAGTATTAAAATAATTTAATTATATCATTATTTTTATACAACTAATTCAATAAATATAATTTTACACTTAATATTAAATTAATGAACACTAAAATGATATTTTAAATTACATAGAAATTATAATTAAATTAAATCCTTAATTATGCCTGAATTTTATTCAAATTTCATTCAAATTATATTTAAATAAGACTTAAAATTTATATTTAAAATAAAAGATTGATAAAAAATCCCAGAACATTTTTCAGGCTAACGGGACCAGCCGGATATTTTTTTTTGGATATCCCACCCAGCTTTTGGGAATGCAACACAAATCCTGCGAGCTGGGAATTTTCCCTTTGGAAAACTTGGGAATGACTTCCAGGAGGCCTTTCCCGGCCATGCCCATCCCGGTTTTTTTTGCTGCCACCCAGGGACAAGAGGTGACGTCACCGAGCGTTCCCGGACATTTGTCCTTGGGAAGAGCCAAGCTCGGGATCGTCATCACCAACAAAGATTCCCTACAAAATCCGGGAGCCGGGACGTGCCGGCCTCGTCGTTCCGGCCGTTCCCCACCTTCGTTCCCGGCGCTGTTTGCGCAAAGCTGCCTTGGGAAGATCCCAATTATTCCTTCCTTAATGAATTCTTGGCTCACGGAGCTTCCCTGTTAATGAGCTCCCTGCTCCGGCCTCGTTGGCCTTGGAAAATGCTTGGAAGAGGAGCCAGGAATTCTCACCCAGCTCCGGCAGGCTCGGATCAGCGGGAATTGTTGATTCCAGAGCCGGGAAAATGGGAGATCCAATGAAGGACAAGGATCCAAATGCCATCTGCATCCCGAAAATCCGACAGGGATCAGGGCTGAGGCGGGAGCCCAAGGGAAAGGAGGAGTCAAAACACTGGAAAAGCAACAAGGGAACGATTCCAGAGGCTGAAGGACAGGAAAAGGGAAAGGAAGCATGGAAAGCACATGGAATTCCAAGGGAGCAGCTCGGGGTGGAATTAAAGCCGCGCAATTCCCAGCACGGAGCTTTATCCGTAGGGAATGTGGCCTGGATGTGGTTGGAATTCAGGGAAGGGAAGGGAAGGGAAGGGAAGGGAAGGGAAGGGAAGGGAAGGGAAGGGAAGGGAAGGGAAGGGAAGGGAAGGGAAGGGAAGGGAAGGGAAGGGAAGGGAAGGGAAGGGAAGGGAAGGGAAGGGAAGGGAAGGGAAGGGAAGGGAAGGGAAGGGAAGGGAAGGGAAGGGAAGGGAAGGGAAGGGAAGGGAAGGGAAGGGAAGGGAAGGGAAGGGAAGGGAAGGGAAGGGAAGGGATACGGAAAAACTTGGAATTTGGGAAATTCTCTGTGTGTTGTGCTGATAAATTCCGTAAAGCCCAACTTCAGGATCACTGGGAGAACCAGAGGTGCCACAGTTTATCCTTAAAAGAGGAGCAGGAAGAATCCCAAACTGAATTCCATGAAATACAATGATTCATTGCTCATCCTGACAGGGAAAAGTAGGAAAATCCATTTGGAATTGGTCCTAAATCCTTATTCCAGGTCCCAGGGGAATTCCAGTTTCCAGTGGGTTCACATCCCTCTGAGGAAAATTATTCCTGGGTATCCCTTGGGATCTGTGGGATCCCCCCTGGGAGCCACGGGAGCACCTTCAATTCTCACAACATTCCCCAAATCCTGATCCAGAGCCCAAATCCAGTTCTGGGAAAATCCCAAATCCCCATCCCAAAGAGCTGCTGCGTCCTGCCCTCAGCTCATTCCCAGCTTTCCTGCTCTTTTCCCCAGCCCGATTTCCCTCCAGTAGTTCAATCCCATTTATTAGGAATTTATAGTTCTCCGTAGGGTCTTTATATTTAGCTGCCTCCCCTGGAAAACCACATTTTTATGGATCTTGGATCCCACCCTTTTCCCTGTGGCTCCTCCAGGCGGGATTTTTTTTCCCCCCCTTTTTTTATATTCCAATTTTGGAGCTTAGCACCGGCTCGTGTCCATCCTTTATTCCCATCCGCCCATCCCAGAAATTCCTTATCAACAGGTCGGATTTAAAAGGCCGCAGTTTTTCCAGGATTGGATCATCCTTGGCTGCCGGAGCCGCTTGGCTCCAAGAGAAAAGTGGGAAAAGGGATCGGTTTACAGCCTGCTAAAGGTCAGCTGTGCCACTCCTGGTTTTTAGAGGGAGAGACGTAAAATCCTTAAAATATCAGGATCGTATCCCTAAAAATAAAACCTCACAGAGCCTGATCGGCTCCACGCACCAGCGGGTTTTCCTCTGGGATTGGGGCAGGATTGATCCGGATCCCAAAATTCTTGGGTCAAATCCAGAGGAAACCACTGCCAGTTGATGATTCCCTGCATTATCCGGTTATTCAGAGCTGGATTTTTCCATGAGAAAACCGAGGGGAGAGAGGACGAGGAATCAATCCCTGTTTGATTCCAGCAGGAAAATGGGAATGCAGAGCAGCTCCAGCCTCTGTGCCAAAGCTGGAAATCAGGGAAAAATCCCGATGGTTTGGGATTTTTTTCAGGAATCATCACAAATACCAACAAAAAAAGGATGGGAATGACCTCGCTCCGTCCCTTTGGATGAGATTTTGCAGAGGATGAAAATTTCCAGAAATTTTCCATTTCCAGCTGTCCCATCCCTGGAGGGATTTAAGGATGGAGATCTGGGAAAACTGGAAAAGGTGATTCAGGAATGGGTTAAAAAGGAAGAAAATCAACTTCACGCCAAAATCATGGAAAAATCTTTATTTCCCTCTATCTATCCACAAATTCCAGGGATTTACCGAGGATCCCCACTTGTGAAAATCTCTTTTGGGAATGAGAGAGGATTGGAGCTTCCCAGCTATCAAACCTGCCAAGGATTAAAGTAGAAAACTTTGGGATTTTTGATAAATTTGGATAAATTTCCCAAATTTATCTCTTTGGGAATCATCCTCATTATTGGCATTTATTTGTATATGTGGAATTTCAGCCGGATAAGGAACTGGCAGAGTGGATATTAAGGAATATCCACGGAATTCCAGGATATTTTGGTGACCAGGATTTTTAGCTCTGTACAGGAAGGCTCGTTCTAATCATGGAATAATCCAGGTTGGAAAATGATCCTGGAATTTCTGCTCTCACATTCCCAACTCTGAGTCTGGAGTCAGATCCAAACTCAAACTGAGATCCAAGTGTGGATTTTTCCCATTCTGCACTTCCAAAGAATTCCACTCGTGGATGAACTGTTTGATGGGGCTCCCAGCTTGTCGGTGATTCTCTGGAAAAACGGGAAATCGGGAATTTTAGGAGGTCTGAAGGTTCCATCATGGATGAAAGGGTGAAATTGGAAACTTGGGAATAAATTCCCCAGTGAAACTTGGGAATAAATCTGGGTGAGGAATTTCAATCCATACCTCTTTTCCCATGGTCCATTTTTCTCCCTGAGCCATTCCTCATGAGAGGAAAAATGGCTCAAAACTATGGAAAAAGCGGAATTTTCTGCTGATTACCCCAAAAAAATCCACCCAGGAGTCTCCAATCCTGTGCATAAATTAACATAAATTAACATAAATTAACTCCGACACCATCCATGGCTACGAACCCAAGGATGGCGTTGGAATAACTGCTCCAATCTGGAATTTTTCAGGAATGATTTATCCTCTAACACATCCCTCTTTTTATTAAAAACCTGGATCTCGGTAGAGATTTCACATCCCATTAATGGTTTTGCCCTTAATTAAAGAAACCACCGGCAGCTCATTAATACCTCGTTAGGAGGTGAGAATAAAAGATGGGAAACTTTTTGGGAAAAAGGGCTGGAAAATCCAACTCCTCCCAGGTAAAATTCCTCAATAATTTATCAGGAAAGGGCAAATCTCCTCACTTTTGGCTCGCACACAGTGGCTCCTTCATTTAGGATGAGTCAGCCTGGAAAAATCTTATTTATTCCCAAATTTTGGCGCAACGGCAGCTACCAGGCTCGGAAGTGATACCAGCCAAATTTCAGGATTTCTAATTCCCGGGAAATTTTGGCCTTTGGAAATTTGTTTTGTTTTTTTGTCGGGGTTAAGAAAACAAAATTTTTTCCTTTGTTCTTGCCTCGGACTGGAATTTCTGACTCCAAAAAAAAGCCCGGCTTTGGAAATCTTGACCTGGGATCATTGTTCCCCTCCATGGAAATGGGTGGGGTTTGGAATGAGGATTTTTTTGGGAGCAGAACTGAAGCTCCTCCAGGGATGTTATTCCCAATTTTTATTGTTCAGGTGCGTTCTTCTTATCACGGTAGAGAATAAATTTGGATTTTTGGAACAGGTGGGAATGCAAAGGGAAAGCAACAGGAAATTCCGGCAGGTTTTGGTGATGAATCCTTGGTGTTTTGGGGAATGAGATGGGAATGTTCCCCTGGAGAAGGGCAAAATGCAGGGAATGCTGAGAGTCCCTGCAGGGGCTCCAGGAGAGCTGGAGAGGGACTGGGGCCAAGGGCTGCAGGGACAGGAGCCAGGGAATGGCTTCCCAAGGGAAAGGGGAGATTGGGCTGGGATCTTGGCAAGGAATTCCTGCCTGGGATTCTGCAATTCCCAGATTTGCTGGGGCTGCCCCTGGATCCCTGGGAATGCCCAAGGCCAGGTTGGATCCACCTGGAATGGTGGGAGGTGCCAGGGTGGAACAGATGAACTTGAAGATCCCTTCCCACCCAAACCATTCCATGATTTTCTGTTCAGCTCCTGCATCACTCCGGAGTCCATGATTGGTCCACGTTCTTTTCAGAAGGAAAACAGTTTTTCCTGATTTTTTTTTTTAAGGGAAAAATTCCAGGAATCTCTTCCCAGTCCGCACCAGACACAGGGTGTGGACACACCACATTGCCCAAGCCGATTCTCCAACCTGATCCATCAGGATTTCCCCATCCTGCCTGCCACTTTCCAGCTTTTTCCCCTAAATTTGGAGCTTCTCCCAGGACACACAACACCCACAGTGCTGCAGAAACTCCTTGGTGGGAGCTCTGTCAGAATTCCAGGCTCTTGGATCTGAGTTGTCCTCGTCCCTCCAGGAAACCACGAGGGATGAGTCAAAATCATGCCCAGAGCAAGGATTTTGGGATGGAGATTCCGGGTGTAGGGCCTGGCCACTGTGGTTATGGACCGGACAGCCCAGGGATGAGTCTCCTTCCCCTCCTGAATCCCACAAATCCCAAATTTCCAGCTTTACTCCCCCGCCTGGGCTGCAGAACCTCTACGGAGTGCAGGGCAACCTCATTTCTCCGGCGGATTTTGTCTCTCACTCGCCCGGGGTTGCTCCACAATCCCATGGCTTGGATCCAAGGTATCCATGCCCCAAACCACTGGGAAAAGAGCTGGGCTGGGTTTCCTCTCCCCACCTCCGGCATTTCCCAAGCTGAGCAGTGAATCCCACACTTCTCATGGGAAAGGGAAGCAAAGCTGAGGCAACTTCAGAGGAGGAAAGTGGCCGGAGAACCACAAAAACAAATTCTGTCCCTGAGGTGGTTTTGGGTCATCCTAAAACAATCCAAGGGCTCAGCTGGCAGGAGCCAGGAATTCTGGTGAGCAAGGGCTTGGAAAACCAGGATTTCTGGGATAAAGTGAGAATGAGATCGACCACATGCTCACCATGCTTTGCCCTCTCCATCCTTGCAGGACGCAGATTTTTGGGTTGGGGCTGATCCCGGTCTTTGTTAGCCCAGACTGATTTAATTCCATGAGGTTTGTTCCTCCCATTCCATATTTTGTGCCTTCACGTCACTCCCATTCCAAGGGAGAAGTCACAACTTCTGCTCCGTGGATTTGCTAATCCGGGGGAAAATGGAGAAACGGGAAAGTTCTTGTAGATACCCCTCATTCCCAAGGGAGATTCCGGCACTTTTTGCTGGATAAAAGCTTTTCCAGACCTCTGAGCTTGGACTAAGCAGCTCTCCAGATGCTGGGACACGATGGCTCCAGCAGGTCCCAGCATTTGCGTGGCCACCGAGCTCCAGATGTTGGCCCAGGAAACTGCCAAAGTGCCTTTGGAGTCATCTCCTGGAGGAAAAGAGGGAATGGGTACGGATCGGGATGAGTCAAGCAGGGTGTGGAGCGGGAAAGGAAAGGAATGTGCCTCCCAAGCTGCTTTTATTGCCTTGGCACGTGGGCTTTGTCCTGCTTGGACACATGCAGGGAAGTTCAGCCCTCCCGATGGATTTGGGAAGTCCCTGTGGCCACGAGCCTTTGGGTTTTGGGAACAACATTCCCTGTGTGTGAAGAGCTGGAAAAGCTGCAAAGGTTTCTCTTCCCTTTGGCTCCAGATTGCTCTGGGTGGGATGGACTCGGCCAAGGGATGAGGATAGGATGAGAGGGAACGGCCTTGAGTTGGACCAGGGGAGGTTTAGGTTGAATATTGGGGAAATTTCTTCATGGAAAGGGATCTCCAGGCACAGGGAAGGGATGGAATCCCTATCCGTGGACCTGCTCTGGAGCCAGGCTGGGAGAGCTGGGAATGTTCCCCTGGAGAAGGGAGAAATGCAGGGAATGCTGAGAGTCCCTGCAGGGGCTCCAGGAGAGCTGGAGAGGGACTGGGGCCAAGGGCTGCAGGGACAGGAGCCAGGGAATGGCTTCCCAAGGGAAAGGGGAGATTGGGCTGGGATCTTGGCAAGGAATTCCTGCCTGGGATTCTGCAATTCCCAGATTTGCTGGGGCTGCCCCTGGATCCCTGGGAGTGCCCAAGGCCAGGTTGGGCACTGGGATTGGATCCACCTGGGATGGTGGGAACTGTCCCTGCCCATGGATGGGGTTGGAATGGGATCATCTTTAAACTCCTTCCCACCCAACCTATTCCATGATTCTTAAATTCTCTGGAGGCCATCCTGCTTTTCCCTGTTCCAGGTTAAGGATCACACCTAGGCCTGGATTTCTTGGGAATGTGTGAGAGAACTGAAGTTTAAGGTGATTTTCTGTTCCCGATTTTCCCCTTGGAACAGCAATTGGAATGTCCCAGTGCCAGCTCCAGGTTAAAAATAGAGGCCCGGGATGTATGGAAAAGAGTTCATGACCCTACTGGGACAATTCCAACCCTGGGCAGGTTTGGAATTACAGGGAACAGCCTGAAATTTTCTTGGTTTTTATTGGCACAAATGCAGCAAGTTCTATTTTTAAAGGAAAATTAAAAATAAAATAAAAAAAAAATAAGGAAGGGCAGGAAAAGAAGGAAAAAGGGAGATGTGGAGCTCCCCACCACGTCCTGGGTGGTATCGGTCACTCTGAGGTCACACAAGCTCTGATTTTCCTTCCTGCTGGAAAATTCAGGTTTGGAGGTGGGAATATCCAAGCGTCAAGCTCTGGAATTCCAGTTTCCCACACTTCCAGGTTGTCCTGAAGTGGTGGTGCATCCCATGGAGGGCTCAGTCCCTGCTGTCACCCCCACCTGGGGCTCGGCTCCTCTAAATCACCCTGGAACTGGGAAAACTTTGCATCCCAACTCCTGGATCATTCCCATTCCAGGCTCTCCTGGCATTCCAGGGTTCTTCTGGCCGGCAGGGAATTGATCCAATGTCTGGGATTGGATCCTGCCCCCACTCAGGGCTCCAGGACCTCCTGGGAAGCAAAATCATGGAGCTGAATAGTTGGGATGTGCTTGGAGAGAGTCCAGGATCCACTTCCCAGATATCCATAGGGAGATCAGATCCCTTTTCCATGTGCCAGAGGTGTCTTCCAACACCTGAGGGTGGGAATGTCCACAAGATAAAAAATTCCTTTCTCCTGGCATTTCCAGTCACCCCCTTTGGCTCCAGAGTTTTTCCCAAGGTATTGGAGACTCGTGGAGATGGAGAAACAGAGAAGCAACTGGATTTTCTTGGGATGTGGTGGCTTCCTCCAGAAACAGAGATTGTTCTTCCTCTTGGATATTATCTTGGATATTTTATTCCTTAGGAGACAACAGAGCAACCAATCCAGGAAAGACTCAACTTCCATATTTTCCTGAAAATCCAGCTGGGATCTGGTTGACCTTGACATGTCCGTGACAGGTTTTAGAGCCAGGCCAGCCAGAAGTTCACCAGACATTTTTAATTTCTTTACGTCTTTTCCAAAATTTCCCAGGATTTCCAGCACCCCGTGGCTCTGAGGGTGGGAAATGTGGCAGCGAGGAGCTGAAATGTTCCCCATCCTCCTGAGTCATCGGCAATTTCCTGGAGCTCCCTGAAATATGGATTGGCTGTCCTCTCCCAAGGGAAACATTAAAAAAAAAAAGGGGAAAAAATCGGGAAAGGAGAACAAAAAATTTTGGAGAAATGTTTCTCATCCCAAGCCAAGGAGAGGGAGAGGGAAATTCCCCTGCTGGGTGTCAGGTTTTGGTTGCAAAACAAAAACAAATGGGAATTTCAGGGACACTTCAATCTTCCTGTGACTTTTCCTTGGAAAATTTCTTCCAAGAAATTGTCAGGGTGACAGGGACAGTGCTCAGCAGCTTGGGAACGCCCATTTCCGTGGGATTATCCCTCGGAATCAGCAGTGCAGAAGAATTCTGGGAGATCTTCCAGTTTGTCCTCTGCTCCCATTTTCTCTTGGATGTTTTTGGTAGATCCAGCATCCCCCTAAAGGCTGGAGTGATGGAGATTCCAACTTTTTTTCCCAAAAGAGCTTTGACTCCTTCCCCTCAGGAAGGTGAACCAGAATTCCAACCTAAATATCCTTTGGAAAACTTTTGGACAGAAATTATTTCCTTTCTCCATGTCATTCCTGGTATATTCCAAATCTACAATTGGCTTTTCCTTCACCCATTTCTTTGGATTCATCCAAGTTCGACTTTGGTGTCGTCTCTTTGATCATCTCATTCATATTCCAAAGGAAATCTCCAGTTTATCCATGAATTCCTTGCCATCCTGAACTATTCCATTCCACTGGAGGGATATTTTCCTAATCCTTTTCCTACACGACAGCAGGAATGTCTTGATTTGGGATCAGTTTGTAATCCATCATTTCTCCCTGTAAAGATCCAGAGTTCTTCTCCAGCTGAGATTTATCCAAGCAATGAATCTTCCTCAAAAATAGTCCCTGCACGTGACCCCTTGAAATATTCCCTGCTTTTTCCATCCAGGTTTTTACTGCTTGGCTATGGATTCACTGCCTAGGCCAGGAGAGGCACAAATTTGGCTCCCAAATTTTCCAGCTTCAGTGGCCTCTCCTTACAAAAACTGCTCAAAATGAGCAGAGCAATCCAGCCTCTGTGCAGGGCTGATATTCCAGGTGGGATACCATCACCATTCCCGAGTTTCCTTCGCTTTATCTGGATGGGTTTTGCCATAAAAAATGGGAATTCAACTTTGCATTTGGATTTCTGTGAAAAAGGTTCTTTTCCTGCAAGGAATCTCCTCCGATCCAGAGGAAATGCTCATCCACAGGGAAAAATTCCTTTCCACTAGGAAGTACCAGGCTGGAGACGGGGAATATCCAAATGTGGGCAGGGAAAAGCTGGGAAGATTCCCTGTGTGAGAGCAGGGCATTGTTGGAAGTCACCCGGGGAAAAACACGGGATCATGGAACGGTTTGGGTGGGAAGGGACCTTAAGGATCATTCCCATTCCAAACTTTCTTCCCTGGACAGGGAAGCCACTCACTATCCCAGGTTTTTCCGAGGCTTATCCTCGGATATTTCCAGGGATGGGGCAGCCAGAACCACTCCAGTCCACACCTTGGCACGGGGTAAATTCCCAAAGTGTTTTCCTGCTGGTGACAACCCTGGAGCAGCAATGAGCCAACTTTGATTCCGGCATTCCCGACAGAGGAAAGTGGAAAAGAATAAAACACCTTTTCCTCCGACTCAGAGCCCTCCCAAAATCCAATCCAGACCCCAAAATCCCCCTTCACCTCATCCACACCGTTTTTACAGAGCTTTTTCTCCTTGCCTGCTTCCCAAAAAACACCCCGCTAGCCAAAGCCCCAAATCCCGGAGCCAGCCGTGCTGCCGTGCGTATTCCAAGATGTTTGTGGAGTTCAATCCCAACAAAAACCTCCCCGACCTTCCAAAGGCCATCCCCAAGTTAAAAACAGATGGAAAACGCTGGCAAACAGAGGGATGGCTTTTTTTTTTTTATCCCTAATTTTTTTTTTCCATGAATGATTCAGAAGGCCAGGAAGAGCGGCCTAGGCCTGGCTTAGGCCCAGCACATCCTGTTGAGTCACGGCCGATGTCTGCACTCTAAGCTTGGCTTTGTTAGGACTCCTCAGCCAAGCCTGGCTCCCAAAATATCCCCTGGCTTGCCCTGCCCCAGGAATTCCACACGAAATCCTCACCCTGGGCACGGCCCGGAGCGCGAGGGAGGTCTCGGAAGGGCCAAAGGGCATGGATGGGAGGCAGGAAAACACACGGATCGTTCCTTATCCTCTCGCCCGTTCCCACTTTTTCAAAAAAAAAACCACAAAAAAAACAAAACACGGCTAAAAAAATGTTGGTTCAGCCAGAGAGAAAAAGAGACTTTGAAGCCCCAGCATTCCCAGCTCCAGGCCTGTCACTGATTTATTCTTTTTCCCAGGATAACGGCGGGAATTTTATCTGCCACAGGGTGATACCCTCTGCCCACGGACAGCTTGGGAATTAGGGAATTCTAGGGATGGTGATCAGTTAAAATCCATCAAATTCTGCAGCGTGTTTAAGTGGCTCTTAACCTTAAATGTGGTTATTTGCTGATCCTGAAAAAATTCCCAGTGGCAGGAAATCTCCAGCAAATCCGGGCCTTTCTCTGGCAGCACTTCCCAATCTCAGCTACATTTTTTGAAATTCCCAAAAGTCCATGAATTTTCCTGCCTGTCTCCCTGCAGAGATCCCACGTTTCACCCTGATGTCGATGGGCAGAACGCAGGGATGAGCCCAACTTAAGATTCCCACTGGAAAACTTCCAAGCAGACCCTCCAAACCTCCCAAAATTCCCAGATGGAGGATTTTGTTTGCCCGGGGTTGTCAAGATAAAGCACATTTCCCACCGCAGATCCAGCCCGGAGTTCAAACGCTCCCAGAATTCAGGAATGTTCCCATTTGCGGCTTTGCTTCCAATCCTCGTCCAATTTTCAAAGGAAAGATGAAGGGAGATCGCTCCGAGATAGCAGCAGATCCATGGATTCGTCCAGGCCTCTCCTGGTTTTTTGGGCAGTAGCTGAAAGCCTCTGAATTTCCCTTTCAAAGCTCCGGAGCACTTAGCACTTGGAAATTTTTTCCCGGTGAAACGCTGGGAGCTCTGCCACCGCTTTCAGCCCGGCTTGGATTCCCTCCTAAACATTTCATCCTCCAGATGGGGGAAGGATTTTTTTTTCCGACTTTTTTTTTACGGATTTGGAGGGGGGGGATGGAATCACGTGGGAGCTGCTCATCCCAGGCCAAAGCACGGTCAAGGAAAACTCCCAAATTCCTGGTGCTGAGCCCCGGGTTTGGATTTGGTGCCACGGTTTTCCTGGAGGAGACGACTCCGGAGGCCACCCACGGAGAGCGTTCCTGCTCTCTTTTCCCTGCTTTCCTGGATCTGGGAGAACCAGGCTGGATTTTTCCCTTCTCCAGGGTGCAATCCAGCTCTCGGGAATGTGCACCGGGATAAAAAGTGTCCTCAGATTCCTTGGAAAATGTTGGAGTGTCCCTTTGCCTTTTTTTTCCAAATTAAAAGCACAAAACTGGGACACGCTGGGATCAAACTGGGATCAAACTCAGTGTCCAAACTGTTTTTTTTTTCTGGAAAAAAGTTCGAGGTGATGGATGAAATTCCAAAAGCCCAGCGTGGTCCCTGTTTTTTAATCCCAAAATTGTTCCCTGGAGGTGCCCAATCCCTGCTCCAGCCATCAGGAAAATCTGGGAGAGCCGAACACCAATTGAAACATTCCAGGACAGCATTGGGAGAGGTGGGATGAATCCATAGCCGGAAAATTGGGATGTGGATGCAGCCCAGTACTTCCCTGGGAACTTGGGAGAGAGGGAGAACCCTGGCACAGAAATCCCTGAATTATTTTGATCCATTTGTCACAAAATCATGGAATAATTTGGGGTGGAAGGGAACTTTAAAGGTCGAATAATCCAAACCCTCTGCCACGAGCAGGGATAACAATCCCAAATGCATCTTAAATCCCATAGGAAGGAACCTCTGGAATGTTCCACTTATTTAGGAGCAGGGAAAAGAAAGTCCTTGTGGATCAGACTTTATCCCAACCATGATCCAGGAAATTTCTGGGAGTAAAAACAACTTCCATAACTAGACAATAATTAATGATTAACCTTTGGATTTCTCCAGTTTGGGATTTGGGATCTGCATCCACGGAATACGGAGTCGAATCCATTTGGGAAGATGCATGGGACAAAGAGGATTGCCAGGTGTTTGACAGATCCTTTTCTGTGCCTCAGTTTCCCAAAGGGGAAAGCGGGAATGCTGAAATCATCTGGGAAGGGGTTGGAGACATGGGAATGACAAAACGAAACAAAAACGGGGAATGTTTGTTGCTAATTTTACCTGGAAAGTTTTTGTCCTCAGTGGAACAAGAGGATCCAGGAGAAAGGGACAAGGATAAAGAGCTCCATGCCAGGAGAAGAATTCCAATAACTCGGAAGTGCCAAAGGGTTCCCAAATAAAACTCTCCTTTGGGAATGAGCGCGACCGGGAATATTTTTGTACATGGAAAAGGATCCAGGCTCCCAACCAAGGAAAGGGAAAAGGAGGAATGTGCAGGAACGGGTGGAGAGTGGGAACAAAGTGACTGAGAGAGCAGGGAAAGCACATGGATTCATCCAGGGACTGGAGCATGGAGTGGGGAAAAAACCACTGGAGAACATCAGTGAGGGGAAAATGGGATCTGCTGCCAGGGAACAGGGACAGGAGCAGAGGGAACGGCCTCAGGCTGGGCCAGGGGAGCTCAGGGTGGATACTGGGAAAAATTCTCCATGGAAAGGGTGATCAGGTATTGGAAGTGCCTGGGGATGTGGTGGTGCCACCATTCCTGGAGGGATTTAAAATCCGTGTGGATGTGGCACCTGGGGACATGGATCAGTGGTGGCCTTGGCGGTGCTGGGAATGGTTGGATTTAACCTCAGAGGTCTTTTCCAACATTAAGGATTCTGAGATTCCAAGGCTATTGAAGTTTATCCCATCCCATTCCAGAGACAGGGACAGCTCCCAGAATCCCAGGTGGATCCAATCCCGATGTCCAACCTGGCCTTGGACATTCCCAGGGATCCAGGGTCAGCCCCAGCAAATCTGGGAATTGCAGAATCCCAGGCAGGAATTCCTTGCCAAGATCCCAGCCCAATCTCCCCTTTCCCTTGGGAAGCCATTCCCTGGCTCCTGTCCCTGCAGCCCTTGGCCCCAGTCCCTCTCCAGCTCTCCTGGAGCCCCTGCAGGGACTCTCAGCATTCCCTGCATTTTTTCCTTCTCCAGGGGAACATTCCCAGCTCTCCCAGCCTGGCTCCAGAGCAGAGGGGTTCCAGAATCCTGGAATTTTGGGGTGGGAAGGGACCTTAAATCCCATCCCATTCCATGTTCAGAGACAGCTCCCACCATCCCAGGCTGCTCCAAGCCCCAATGTCCAAACTGGCCTTGGACAATTCCAGGGATCCAGAGGCAGCCACAGCAAATCCGGGAAACTTCTGCAATTTCTTGGAATCAGCCCTCCACCACGGTATTTTTTCTTGGATCACAGTTTCATTTTCACCTCTTCCCACCCGTAGCTCCTGTGGGACAATGACATTTGATGGATGTTTAGATTTTATAGATATTTATTATATTTTACGGATATTTGCATTTTATGGACATTTTTCCGTTCCCAGTGGAAATTCCTGGGCAGCACTGGCAGAGCCGCTTCCCTCCGGCAGCAGGCAGGGAGTAAACACCTCCAAATTTCCAAATTCCCGGAGAATTCCTTGGATTTTAGACGAGGTGCTGAGGTTCTCAGCGTCCCAAACTCTCCCGTGATCTATCAGGAAGGGAGGGGGCCTCTCTCCAGGATCCCGCTCCGATTCCAGCTCGCTCTCGTGTGGGATTTCCCTGCTCCAACCCTATTTATAAACCCGATATCGTTATCCGGGAGCAGGGAGCCGAGGGAAGTTTCCATGGAATGCTCAGGAAACGGCTCTCAATGGCCAGACAGAGCGGCAGCCTCCAAAGGAGCCTCCTGGGAAAAAGGAGGGATTTTCCCCTCGTGAGTCACGGTTTGTTGAGCTGGACACGGGCAACAACATCCAGGAGGGGAGGTCCCGGAATGGCGGAGAAATCCATGGATTTGGAAGGGTCCTGGCAGCGGATTCACCATTCCAGTTTCCATTAAATTCCAAAAGAAATTTAGTCTAATCCCATCGGCAGCAAGGACGAACTCAAGACTCTCCAATTTAAGGCACTAACGCAGGGAAAAGGTGCAAATCCCGGGAATTCAGAGGAATTCCGTTGCCATACGGGAACTGCAGGCAGATAGGACACGAATCCCTTCAAAGCTTGGATGGATTAAGGAAAATCCATCTTTTCACTGGGTCTGGTTTATTTTTTTCCATCCAATTAAAAGCATTTAATGCAAATTAAATGAATTCATGGGCTGGGCACTGCTGAGGTCGCACCTGGAATTCCGTGTCCGGTGCAGGATGTGGAGGGGCTGGAGTGTTTCCAGGGAAGGGAACGGAGCTGGGAAGGGGCTGGAGAATTCCTGAGGGAGCTGGGAAGGGGCTGGAGAATTCCTGAGGGAGCTGGGAAGGGGCTGGAGAATTCCTGAGGGAGATGGGAAGGGGCTGGAGAATTCCTGAGGGAGCTGGGAAGGGGCTGGAGAATTCCTGAGGGAGCTGGGAAGGGGCTGGAGAATTCCTGAGGGAGCTGGGAATGGGGCTCAGCCTGGAGAAAAGGAGGATCCTTTTCCCTCTGAAATTCCCTGAGGAGAGGGAGCAGCCGGTTGGGATTTGGGATCTGAGCCCAGGGAATAACAGGAAAAGAGGGAACGGCCTCAGGCCGTGCCAGGGGAGGCTCAGGCTGGACATCAGCAGGAATTTTTCCATGGAAAAGGTCAGGCATTGGGATTGTCCAGGGAATGGTGGAGTCCCCATCCCTGGAGGCGCCCAAGGAACTTCTGGATGAGGCACAAAGTTTTTCTGGGAATGTCTGCCATGGTCCTGCTGTGGAAGGAAGAATTTTTCCCGGTGTTTAGGAATTTTCCCGGCCCTTTGTGTGCTTTTTATGCCAATCCCAAGTGGATCCTTTGGCCCTAAATTGGGATTTGGGATCTCACTTTGAAGCCTCTTGTTCTCCCTGCTGGTGGAGCTGGGACTTTGGGAACCAATCCTTCCATTCCAGGAATACTCCAAGAGCCAATCCCTCAATTCCAGTAATTCTCCAAGAGCTAATCCCTCAATTTTAGGGGTATTCCAAGAGCCAATCCCTCAATTCCAGTAATTCTCCAAGAGCTAATCCCTCAATTTTAGGGGTATTCCAAGGGTCAATCCCTCAATTCCAGGGATTCTATAAGAGCC
Source organism: Poecile atricapillus (assembly GCF_030490865.1). Classification (NCBI taxonomy): domain Eukaryota; kingdom Metazoa; phylum Chordata; class Aves; order Passeriformes; family Paridae; genus Poecile; species Poecile atricapillus. The sequence goes on from NC_081252.1 coordinate 75,150,953, forward strand.
AATCCCTCAATTTTAGGGATCCTCCAAGAGCCAATCCCTCAATTCCAGTAATTATCCAAGAGCCAATCCCTCAATTTTAGAGATATTCCAAGAGTCAATCCCTCAATTCCAGGGATTCTATAAGAGCCAATCCCTCAATTTTAGGGATACTCCAAGAGCCAATCCCTCAATTCCAGGGATACTCCAAGAGCCAATCCCTCAATTCCAGGTATTCTCCAAGAGCCAATCCCTCAATTCCAGGGATACTCCAAGAGCCAATCCCTCAATTTTAGGGATCCTCCAAGTGCCAATCCCTCAATTCCAGGGATTCTATAAGAGCTAATCCCTCAGTTTTCAGGATACTCCAAGAGCCAATCCCTCAATTTTAGGGATATTCCATGAGCCAATTCCTCAATTTTAGGGGTATTCCATGAGCCAATCCCTCAATTCCAGAGGTTCTCCCCTCTGGGAACCATAAACTCCTTGGAGTCAGGTGGATCCTGCTCCTCAGGCTGGATGATCCCTAGGGATGGGAATAAGGATCCATCGCTGGGAAGATTTAGATGGAGTTTATCTAAATTCCTATGGAAAAATTTGGGATAAGAGGGATCTGGAGAAGCCCTGAGGACTCTGAGGCTCAATTTGCACTTGGAATGATAGCTCTGGATCCATGGATAATGGAAAACTCGGAGGAATCCTTGTGGAGAAAGGGTCTTTAGGGAAAGCAGGAATCTTGGGATGCTGATCAGCATTGGACCAATTAATTTCTCAATCAATGGTTTGTAATTAATGGGTGCATTCCATGCAAGGGAATTCCAGATCTCCATTTCTTCCTTCAGATCCCTTCTCCAAGGATAATTTTAGGGAATTTTAGGGAAAAAAGTCTTCCCTTGGGATATTTGTGGGTCCGTTCGCTGTAAAATCGAATTAAAAATCCAATGAAAACAAAATCCAACAATCCAAATTTAACAGAATCGCGGAAATTCGGGATCATTAAGGTTGGAAAACCCCCCCCAGAATCACATTCCCCATTCCCAACCTTTTCAAAAACACGGGAATATCGATGTCGACCTTGGCAACGAATTTATTTGTTGTCACAGAGCTTCTCTTTCCAAGAGTTGTTGGAAACAACTTCCGGAGCCACGGAACGTTGTGGATGTTACTCAGCCCCTGGAATTGCCCAGAATTTCCTGGAAAATTTCAGAGGAATTCAGGAAGCTCAGTGGACAACAACGGGAGCGATTCCTGATTGTTTTCAGGATCGTTGTTACGGATTTATTTTTCCTTTTGCGTGGCGGCCAATGAGGGGTCGTAAATTCCAGGAATGTGGAAGAAACTTCTCTGGAGCTGAATCCCTGGGGATTTTCCAAGGTATCCAGCAGGTTTCCTCGGCTCGGTTAAGCCCGGCTTGTTTTTGTAACTCAGATCAAAACATCCTCCAGGCCAAGGCCAGAGCGAGGGAAACCAACGTGGGCTCATTTCTGGTTATTCCCACATGGAAAAATCCGGGAGAACCCGGGCACGGCAGAGCTGCCCCCCACAGCTCCCGCTGCTGCTTTGTCTCTGGAATGAGCAAGGGGGAATCCGGGGGGATTTGTGGAATTTTGGTCCATCCTTGGAAGTGTCCGAGGACGGGTTGGATATTGGGATTGGAGCAGCCTGGGATGGTGGGATCCCTGAACATGGATGGGCTGGGAATGGGATGGGAATGAAGGTCCATCCCCATCTAAACCATTCCCGGATTCTGGAGCTGTTTTGCTCTGGGAATTCTGGGAATGTTCCCCTGGAGAAGAGAAAAATCCAGGGAGAACTCAGAGCCCTGGGAATGGCCATGGGATTCCAGAGGGGAGCTGAGATTTTGGGATGATTCAGGATTGGATCCCACTGAGCTCCACGGGCTGCTCCAAATCCCAAATCCTGAGCTGCCTTTATTGGGATGTGGGGAGAATCCAGGGAAAGCGACAGCACCTGGGAATGCTGGGACTGCCCCAAATCCCTGGGAATGTCCAAGGGCAGGGCTTGGATCCAGCTGGGATAGGGGAGAGTCCCTGCCCATGGATGGGGTGGGAATGGGATGGGATTGAAGGTCCCTTCCCACCCAAACCATTCCAGGATTCTGGAGCCAGGCTGGGAGAGCTGGGAATGTTCCCCTGGAGAAGGGAGAAATGCAGGGAATGCTGAGAGTCCCTGCAGGGGCTCCAGGAGAGCTGGAGAGGGACTGGGGCCAAGGGCTGCAGGGACAGGAGCCAGGGAATGGCTTCCCAAGGGAAAGGGGAGATTGGGCTGGGATCTTGGCAAGGAATTCCTGCCTGGGATTCTGCAATTCCCAGATTTGCTGGGGCTGATCCTGGATCCCTGGGAATATCCAAGGTCAGGTTGGGATGGGGCAGAAAGGTTGGAAAAGGCATTTGGGAAAACTGTGAGGGTGATAAAATGGAATCAATCCATAAAATATTCCCGCAATCCTGTCCCGTCCTGCACTGCACATCCAAAACCTTTGGATTTTGGGTTTCCAGGAATTTGAGGGATTGGAAATCTCAATGGAGAATCCGTGATTTTAAGGGTCCTCCCAGGGTTGTAACAAGGGATGAGCCGGATACCCCTGGACATTGGAAGGAAGCTTCCCAAAATAAATCCAAGTGACAGAAAAACAGGTTCACTAAATTCACCGGGAATGACAAAATCCATGAAGGATCTGAAATCCGAGGGAGGAGATCTTGTCCAGGGTGAGTTTGTCGGGGGAGGGGTAGAGACGGAATGAATTTTATGGAAAATTTGAATGTCAGGAAGCGTTTCCTGACAGGGAGAAACACAAGGATGCGACGGAATCCCCAGAGAAACTCTGGGAAGAGCTTGGTTGGAGCTGGACAGAGCAGCAGAGAATAAAAAGGGAAGGAAAAATCCGGGATTGCTCCCGCGGGATGCCAGAGGTGACATCAGAGGTGTTCTTTCCATCTCCAGTCTTTCCATGATCAGTCTGGGAGTTAAGGAAATGTGGGAATCACACCCTTCGGATCCCTGGGAAGGGCCCAGGGACAGAAATTATTCCGGTGCTGGAGGTGGGAATGGGAGAATTCCAAAGGGGGTGGGAAGGGGGAATTGTGACAGAATCAGAGTCCAGCAGCGAGGGAATGGAAGAGGGAATGGAAGAGGGAATGGAAGAGGGAATGGAAGAGGGAATGGAAGAGGGAATGGAAGAGGGAATGGAATGGAATGGAATGGAATGGAAAGGAAAGGAAAGGAAAGGAAAGGAAAGGAAAGGAAAGGAAAGGAAAGGAAAGGAAAGGAAAGGAAAGGAAAGGAAAGGAAAGGAAAGGAAAGGAAAGGAAAGGAAAGGAAAGGAAAGGAAAGGAAAGGAAAGGAAAGGAAAGGAAAGGAAAGGAAAGGAAAGGAAAGGAAAGGAAAGGAAAGGAAAGGAAAGGAAAGGAAAGGAAAGGAAAATTATGATGATGGTGATAGCAATAGCAATAATAATAATAATAATAATAATAATAATAATAATAATAATAATAATAATAATAATAATAATAATAATAATAATAATAATAATAATATCCACCTTGTGCATCCCATCCTTTTCCAACCAGCAGGGAAGAGAAAACTTTTCCCACGGATCAGGGAATTCCACATGGATTAAGGTGGAACCTCTGATTTTCACTCTCTTCCCAGTTTGGGTGAAGTGTTTGGGAAGAGGGGAATTGGGGAAGTTGGGGATTGGGAAAGGGTCCTGGAGCCAGCAGGGAAGTGAGGAAGCCAGGGATTCCAGGAACTCTTTGGAATATCCATTCCCAATGCTCTCCCTGCCAGGATTGGGGAGTGAGGAAGCCCCACCACATCCCAGCTAAAGATTCCCTGGATTCATCCTCACCTCCCAGAGCCTTGGATTTGCTCCGGGAAATCGGGATCACACCCAAGGGAGACGGGCAGACGCTCCCTCCCGTGCAGCCTGAAATTCCCTCCTCTCCCGCTGCCTCTCAGCCGGATTGGCAAAAAAACCGGGATTTTGCCTTGTTTTGCTTCCCAGAGAGGCTTGGAAAACTTTCATCCCAAGCACGCGTGGTTGTTTTCCTTTAATTCCATGGGATGCTGCTGGTTTTGAACTCTGCCCGGATTTTTTTTCAGTTGTTTTTTTTATTTTTTCCAGGGATGTTTTTAGTGCTCTCCGGTTTCCTTGTTTATGGAACAGCCGGAGAGCCGGGGCTGGGGGGTGCCATAAAAACCCCATCCAGGATTCTGATGATCCCGATTGTTTTGTTGATTCCGTGGCGGCTGAGCCCCACGCGAGGCAGGAATGAGAAACCTCCGGGATATGTCAGGAATGGGGAGCAAACAGAGAGGCTCTGCGGCATTCCCTGAAAAAAAAAAATAGGGATAATAAACCAAGATATCCTTTCAAATCCACTTCCAGTTGGTTGGGAAAACATCTGTGTTTGTTTTATCCCGTGGTGGCGGAGATAAGGATCTGGGACAGGGATAATTTTCAAGGAATGTGTTCCTAATAATCAGCTGATATTTAAACATACGATAACTGTCCCATTAAACCCTCTCCCGTCAGATTTATTGGATAAGGATTTTCCTGGGCTGCCATTCCCGGTTTTTGAGGATTATCAAAACCATCCCCGAAGATTAGAGAGGGGTTTTTATCAATCCCCTCGTTAATCCTTAATAAATCTGCTTCCAATGAGTGTTCTGTGAGGAATCGCGGCTTTGGAGATTTGGAATACGGTGACAATTCCCGTGGGAATTGTGAACTTGTCACAGCTCCTGTCCAGAGATTCCAGGTGGGAAGGTTGGGATTGTCCTGCTCACCTGGCCAGGTCACTCTGCTGTTTGAAATTGTCACCTGCAGAATGGGATCTAAATGGGATCCGGGAGAGAATTTTGATAGGAGCCAGGGAATGGCTTCCCAAGGGAAAGGGGAGATTGGGCTGGGATCTTGGCAAGGAATTCCTGCCTGGGATTCTGCAATTCCCAGATTTGCTGGGGCTGCCCCTGGATCCCTGGAATTGTCCAAGGCCGGATTGGATCCACCTGGGATAGCAGGAGCTGTCCCAGCCCATGAATGGGGTGGGAATGGGATGGAATTTGAAGTCCCTTCCCAACCAAATCATTCCAGGATTTTGGCTCTGGAGCCAGGCTGGGAGAGCTGGGAATGTTCCCCTGGAGAAGGGCAAAATGCAGGGAATGCTGAGAGTCCCTGCAGGGGCTCCAGGAGAGCTGGAGAGGGACTGGGGCCAAGGGCTGCAGGGACAGGAGCCAGGGAATGGCTTCCCAAGGGAAAGGGGAGATTGGGCTGGGATCTTGGCAAGGAATTCCTGCCTGGGATTCTGCAATTCCCAGATTTGCTGGGGCTGCCCCTGGATCCCTGGGAATGTCCAAGGCCAGGTTGAACACTGGGATTGGATCCATCTGAGATCCTGGGAGCTGTCCCTACCCATGGACGGGGCGGGAATGGGATGATCCTCATGGTCCCTTCAATCCAAAGCATTCCCGGATTCCCTGACACTGCAAGAGGAGCAGAGTGGGATTATCCCTGAGCAGAGCCACGCTGACAGGACAGAGGGAATCCAGGAGACCAGGAAAGGCTGGAATTCCATGGGAAGACAGCAGAGCTGCCCAGGGATGTTTTCCTGACAAATCCAAGCCCACTCAGAGCAGAAATTATGGGATTCAACAGCGGAGCCCTGGCTGGGGGGGACGGGGAGAGCCGGAGTTTTCCAGCCCAGACTCTCAGATTGGATTTCCCAATGGAAACCCTCTGGAATGATAATTTTCCATCAATTCCTGAGCTGGGGGTTATTAATTGCAATTAAGTCTCTGCACCAGCAGCTCCCTCCACCATTTCCCGGCCTTCGGAATTTACCCACTGGGATACAAATTTTCCTTTGTTTTCAACCCTTTGGAAAATCCTGTGGTGGAATCGGTGTGGCCGGAGTTATCCAGGGAGAATCCTTCGGGAATCCTGTCCCTGGGATTCCCGGGGAATTTTAGGGATCCGGGTTTTCCTGTCAAGACAAAGCCAGGCCTTTAATCCCAGCTCCAGCTGCAATTGGAATGATCAAATCCATCATCCAAAGGAATAAAGGAGATCTCCATCCTCTGGCTCAGGAATGTCTGGAGTTTTTCCCAGGAATGGGAGCAGGGACAACCCCAGTGACAAATTTCCATCCTGGTGACAATTCCATGGCTCCCAGGGGTTCCATCTGCAACCTCAGCCACAACCAGCACATCCTTCATCCCAGGATTCACAGCCAACCATCCCTGGGTTTTCTGGGAAGCCCGGATGAATTGGGAATCCCAGGCCTTCCTCTCCAGACCAGCACCAGCTTTGTCAGGAATTTTTTCCATATTTTTTTGGGATGGGTGGAGGATTTTGCTGGCGGTGATCCCTTCCCTGGGAGCCAAGGAAACGGATGGATTCCTCATGGATTCCTGGATATTTGGCACTGGATTCCAAATCTCTGCTGCCGCAGCTCTGAGCTGGGTATCCAGGTTTTTATGGGATGAGCCAAGTCTCCTGTGGAATAACTTGATGGGAAAGCTGGAAATCCTTCCCTATCCAATCCCAAATCCTGCCCAGGGATCACAGGATCATTCCCACCAAAAAGGATCACGAGTGCCAAATCCTCTGGGAATGAATCACTCCATTCCATCAGGAAACACAGGAGGGAATTTTCCTGCCCCTTTTTTCCTGGAATTCTTGGCCCTCAGAGAAGCCTGGCTCAAGGAACTGGAGAAATCCCAAAAAATTCCTTAATCCAAAAAGCCACGGATGAGGGAATTCTGCTGAACTCCCATTTCTCATCCAGGCTGATGCGGTGCCTGAGTTTTTTCCGGCTTTTTTGCCGGAAATAGGATGGATAGTTTGGATTATTTAATATTAAATCCATTGTAGAATTAATTATTGCTTATATTAATTCCAGTCTTCATTTTCGTCCCGGATTTTATCCCTTTCCTCCTGGAATGGAGCATCCTAAAAGGATTTCTCCCAGATTTAATCCCTGGAAGCGTGGTTGGAATGTCAGGATCCGGAACATCCCTCTCTTGCCAGGAGCTCCAAAGAATTCCAGAAGAACGGGAGGAACCAGATCCAATCATCTCTCCTTTGCTCCAAGAATTATTTTTTGGGATTAAAAATCCCAGCAAATCAGAGCAAAAAATAAATTCCAATATTTTGTATTTTGGGGGGTTTTTCCCATATTTTTTTAGCTCCTGGGAAGACTTCAGGGAATTTGTGTGGAACGGGCGCTGTGGTTAATGAGGGGCAGAAAGGGCTTCTTCCCACTTTTCCTGAGGAAAACTGGGATTAATTAGAGACGGATAAATTGGATTAATTCCTTCCTTTTCTCATCCAGGATTGGGCCCCACCTCGGGTGTTCAAAGCACAATGAATGGCACTAATTAAAAAAAAAAAGACAATTAATTAAATAAAATTAATTTAAATTTATTAAAATATCTAATATTTATTTAATTAATTAAATTATAAATTATAATTCATATTATAATTTATAAAATTTAAGTTATAAATCATATCTTTTAAATTATAAATTATAAACTATAAATTATAATTTACAAAATATAAATTATAAATTAAATTATAAATTATAAAATGTAAACGTAATTTATTAATTTATTCAATTCAATTAAAGATAAAACTCCAAATTAATTAAAGACAAAAAAACCGATCAATTAAGTAAAAAAAGACAATTAATTAAAGATAAAAATCCCAATTAAAGTTCAAAAAAACAATCAATTAAGGAAAAAAAAGGACAATTAATTAAAGATAAAAAAATCCCAATCAATTAAAAACAAAACCCCCAATTAATTAAAAAGGATAAAAAGGCCAATAAGAGGCAAAAACCCCAATCCACAACCTCTGGAATTAAACTCTCCCAGATCCTTCACGTGTATTTCTCCTGGAGGAAACTCGGGAATTCCTTTTTGTGTGCCAGACGTGGATTTTCCATGGATTTTCCTGCTTTTCCATGAGTTTGGGCGATCCCAAATCCAAGCCTGAAGGCTTTGTGCTCCCAGGCCTGGTTGAAAAGAGGGATGGAACATTCCCAGCCTTCCTGGATACTCCGGGAAAGTTTCCCTTCCTCTTCCCATGGTTTGGAATTAGGCAAAATTACCTTGGAGCAGTTTCCCAGGAATCAGCGTTTTCCCGGAGCACATTCCCGACATTTTAGGATCCAAAGGAATTTTGTCCAGTTGGATAAATGAAGGCAGGAGCTCATCCAATCCCAGAAACCCGGAAAACTCCGCTCCGAAGGGTGAGAATTCCCAAATAATATTTATAAACCACCAACCATTTCTTTTCCCAGTCGGGACAACTCAAGATTTCCACTTTTTTTCCGGAATAGAAGGCAAAAGTCGCTTTTTGATGGATCACCAGGGTGACCTTTCCCAGAAAATCAACCCTGGGCAGCTCCGGTGACATTTCCAAAGCGCAAAGCTCCAAGAAATCCGTGGGGAGAGGAGCCGGGATGACGCTGATTCCTTTGGAAAGGCCCTGGATCACCGGAGGCTCTTCCCGGTGACGGAGCTCTTTGTCACCTGCTCCTTCCCCAATTTTTTTGGCAGATTTTCTTTTCCCTCCAGATCCGCAGAAAAAGAGGAAAAACTTCGGAAAAACAAAGGTTTGGGGAGGGAGGTGGAATTTTTTCCTTCTCCTCCTCGGCTCTCCTCGCTCCTTAAATCTTTTGGATTTCTTTTTGTCTCCATCTCAAATCCCGGGATTTTGGCGGCTTCTTGGGCAAAAAGCGGCGTGAAAAAAAAAATAATTCTGGAATTCCTTTAGATTTATGGAAAATGTGGGAATTTTTGCTTCTCCCTGATATCCAAAGAATTAAAGAACAAAAAAAAACCCAAAACCCAGATTTCACAACCAAAAAAAAGGAGGAATTTTGTCTTGAAGGGAAAACTCCAAAAAACGCTTCAGTCTGGAGATGATTCCAGTCAGGAAAACACTTGGAAAAAACACTGGTTTTTAGGGAATGGGGATTTCTGCCCATTCCCAGGGGGAATTTGGCATCGTGACAGATCCCAAAATTATCCTGACGCTTGGGTTTCCCCGCTGCCCCTTGGATTCCAACGAGGAAAACCAGGATCGGCTCCTTCCCGTGGATTTTCCTCGGGAATGTGCGGCCTCCCCCAGCTCTTCCCTGTCTCCGGGTGTTTTCCAGCTGGGAATTTCTGGGCTGCCAGGAGGGATAAAAACATTCCAAAGGGATAAATTCATTATCCCTAAAAGAGAAATTAAATGGGAATTTCAAGGAGCTGCTGGAAGGCGGGGAGGGGTTGGGATCCCACCAAGATTTTCCATGGATAAATCCATGGATTGGGGGAAAAACAAACGTTTCTTATGTTTGCTGTCGAGGGAATTTCTGGGAATTCTCCTCTGTTTCATCCAAGAAAAAGTGAGCAGGGAATTCCCAGTTTAGCAGAATCACAAACATCCCATTCCCATCCTCTGGACAGGCTGGAAAAGGCTTGGAAAAACCTGGGATAGCAGAAGTTATCCCGGCCCATGGCTGGATGATCCCAACCCATCCCAGAATTCCATGATTCCATCCCAATCCCAGCCTGAAATTCCTTTTGCAGAGCAGTGAAAAATCCCTTTCCTTGTCTTTTTTTTTTTGGTTTTTTTTTGTGGGATCTGGAGCATTCCCACTTGGAATTATAGGATAAGGAATCTCGGACAGGTGGGTTTTTAAGGAAAGGAAAAGGCAGAATGGGATTTTCATCTCCATGGAATATTTTCACCTGAAAGCATCCTGAGAGGAGACTGATCCCAAAGTTTTGAGCAGTCATCCCAAATTACTGATGAGTTATCCCAAATTTTTCAGCACTTTTCCCAAATTGTTGAGTAGTGATCCCAAATTTTTTGAGCAGTGATCCCAAATTTTGGAGCAGACATCCCAAACTTTTGAGCAGTCATCCCAAATTATTGAGCAGTGATCCCAAATATTTGAGCAGTGATCCCAAATTATTGATGAGCTATCCCAAATTTTTCAGCACTTTTCCCAAACTGTTGAGCAGTGATCCCAAATTTTTTGAGCAGTGATCCCAAATTTTGGAGCAGACATCCCAAACTTTTGAGCAGTCATCCCAAATTATTGAGCAGTGATCCCAAATATTTGAGCAGTGATCCCAAATATTTGAGCAGTGATCCCAAATTATTGATGAGTTATCCCAAATTTTTGAGCACTTTTCCCAAATATTTGAGCAGTGATCCCAAATATTTGAGCAGTGATCCCAAAGTTTTGAGCACTTATCCCAAATTTTGAGCAGTCATCCCAAATTTTGGAGCACTTTTCCCAAATTTTGGAGCCATTTTTCCAAACCTGGACGAGCCCTTTCCCTTCTCCTCTTCCCTCATTTCTCCTTCCCGTCTCTCCCAGTTCCTTGCCGCCATCTCCCAACCAAATTCCCACTTTTTGGAGATTTTCCATGGAAAATTCACCCTAAAAGCAGGTGGAATGTTTCCTGGGATCATGGAATGACCTCCAAACCCATCCCTGGGGACATTCCCGCTATCCCAGGCTGCTCCAGCCCGGCCTCGGCCACTTCCAGGGATGAGGAATCCACAAATTCTCTGGGAAACCTTTTCCAGGACTGGGGGATTTTTACCAGGACCGGGATAAAGCCATTCCATCCCAAAGTTTATTCCTTATTTATTTGTCTTTTGGGAGAGGGAACAGATTTCATGGAAGAATTCCAGGCACGTTCCAAGCTTTTCCTGGGTCTATCCCATCAGGATCCAGTGGAAGCTCTGGGGGGGTCACAAAGGGACTCAACTCCATGGGAAATATCCCGGATCCATGGAATTCAAAACCTTTGGAATTGCAAAGGGGATAATTTGGAGCTGAGGGAATGGAATTTCCCAGGATGAGGGAACGGAGCACTTCCAACTTCCAAGGAGCTCTGGACTCCTTCCAAAACCACGGCCCTGACCCCAAACTGGTGGAAATCATGGAAAAATCTCAGGGATCGGAGGTTTTATCCCAAAATTTCCCTCCCTGGAATTCTGGGATGAACAATCTCACCTCTCCTTGGATTTCTGGATAGTAGGGATAAATCAGGAACGGCATCCAAAATCCCTTCAAGTTTTTCCATGGGATGGCTCCGGACAGGGGAACTGGAATTAAATCCTCCTCTTGCCATTGGAATTCCAACCTGGAATCCCAGCTGGAATCCGTGGATAACAACGTGGAGATGCCTCAAGTGGGAGTTAATCCATTCCCGGCTCCTTCATTCCATTGCTCCGTTTATTTTTAACTCCCGTGGAAAGCTCGGCTTTCTTTTCCTCGCTGCTCCCAGATGAAAGTCGGAATTCCGGCCTTATCCATGTCCAGCCTGGGAAGCACCTGGAGTTTTGAGGGTCGCTTTTCCCTCTCCTTCTTCTCCCAGCTGAGAAATTCCTTCCCAATCCTCCCAAAGTGGAAGAATTCCCGGCTTGCTCTTTCCTTGGAAAAGGAAAAATCCCAAAATTCCGGTGTTATCCATGCAATTGGATTTTGAGGGATTTTCTCCCACTCCTTTTTCTCCCAGCTGAGAAATTCCTTCCTAATCCTCCCAAAGTGGAAGAATTCCTGCCTTGCTCTTTCCTCGGCAAAGGAAAAATCCCCAAATTCCGGCGTTATCCACAAAGTTGGATTTTGAGGGGCGTTTCTCCCTCTCCTTCTTCTCCCAGCTGAGAAATTCCTTCCCAATACTCCCAAAGTAGAATTCCTGGCTTGCTCTTTCCTTGGAAAAGGAAAAATCCCAAAAATTCCGGCGTTATCCATGTCCAGCCTGGGATGCCCTTGGATTTTTGAGGGGCGTTTCTCCCTCTCCTTTTTCTCCCAGCTGAGAAATTCCTTAGCAATCCTCACAAAGTGGAAGCATTCCCGGCTTGCTCTTTCCTTGGAAAAGGAAAAATCCCAAAATTCCAGCATGGAATTCTCCTGGATTCACCCCCCTGGAGCTCTCCGAGAAAACAAACCCACGCCACACGAGGAAAACATGGAAAACATCCCCGCTTGGGCCTGAGAACCTCCCCAAACTCCCTTTTTCCCTGGAAATCCTGGAATTCGCTGCCAGGCACGTTCCCGCCGCACAGGGCCGGGATCCGGCACAGAAGGGAGCCGCTTCCCGGATTTTTTTTTTTCCCTGGATTTCGGGTTCAGGCAGGGGCCGAGGCATGGATGTGTCAAAATGAGGGATGGCCTTGGGGGTCACCTCTCCTTTGGACTCCGAGGCCGCTTTTCCGTAGGCTGGAAAATTAAGAGGTGGGAAGGAGATTTATTCGTCCCCCCGGCCCGGGAGTTCCTTGTTCGCTTCAATTCCCTGATTTCCGGCTACAAAAGTGCTCGTTAAAATAATCTCCCTGGAAAAATCCCTCCGGGAGCGCTCCATCTTCCCCCATCCGACATTCCCGGGGAATGGAAGGGCCGAGGTGAGACGGATTCGTGCAAAATCCAAAGAAACCCCCCCAGGAAAGAGGAGCTCGTTTGCAGGAATTTTTGGGAATTCAGCTCGTTCCGGGTGTTTTGTGTGGAATTCCAGGATCCTTGCTCTGTGCGTCCTGTTTCTCTTTTATCCACGGGGATATTCGGCCTTTCCCAGACTTTTCCACAGGTAATTCCCATTAATTTTCTCTTCCTTGGCTCCGATCCCTGCCCACAGCTTCCGCCGGGATTGTCCCAAAGAGGCAGTGGGAAAATTCATGTGCTCAACCTCCCCCCTTTTTCCAGGCTATCAGATCCCAAAAATTCCTTTGTCCGCATCCCTCAAGCTCCAGTGGGAATTCTGAGCCCAGTCAGCCACAAATCCCATCCCAAAATTGAGGATTCCTCCCTTCGTCTCCTTATCCCAGTATCCTGCCAGCCCCATTCCCAAAATCCTTCACCTTCTTCCCATTTTCCCCCCACAAATCCCCCCAAACTGAACTCGCTCAGAGGATATTCCACATTCCTGATCCTGCTCTCCCTCCGTCCCAAAGTTTTGGCCCCATTCCCACATCCCAATCCAGACTCAGCTCCGGGAAGCTCCATGAGGGGGATGGGACCTGAGGAGCCTGGCTGGGATCGGCGCAACCTCTCCGTATCCAGGAAATCCAGGAATTCCACCGGTGGGTTGGAATGGGAGGGCCTGGATTGGGATCTCTGGCTTTCAACAGTCCAGACTTTTCCGTGCTTTCCATGGAATCATGGAATGGTTTGGCTTGGAAAGAGTTTAAAGACGATCCTGTTCCACCCCTGCCATGGGCAGCTCCCACCATCCCAGGAGGATCCAACCTGGCCTTGGGCATTCCCAGGGATCCAGGGGCAGCCCCAGCAAATCTGGGAATTGCAGAATCCCAGGCAGGAATTCCTTGCCAAGATCCCAGCCCAATCTCCCCTTTCCCTTGGGAAGCCATTCCCTGGCTCCTGTCCCTGCAGCCCTTGGCCCCAGTCCCTCTCCAGCTCTCCTGGAGCCCCTGCAGGGACTCTCAGCATTCCCTGCATTTTGCCCTTCTCCAGGGGAACATTCCCAGCTCTCCCAGAGCAGAAGGGCTCCAGAATCCTGGAATGGGTTGGACTGGGAGTGACCTTCAATCCAATCCCATTCCCACCCCATCCACAAGCACCTTCCACTATCCCAGGTTGTTCCAAATTCCATCCAACCCGGCCTTGGACACATCCAGGGATCCAGGGATGAGGAGGAAGCTCCTCAGGAATTTTGCTGCAGCTGAGGCTGCACAAACTCATCACCCCAATTTTAATCCATCCCTTTCCTTTTCCCTGCAGCCCCTTCCCAAAATCCCGCTGCCTCCTCGAGATGCTGGGAAAAAAAAAAAACAAAAACAACAAAACACAAAAACTGGCGCCGAGGTTTTGTCCCGAGCTCGGACAAAGCTCCCATTGTATGCCTGGATTATCCAGGAAAAAAAATCCGGGAATGCCGGAGGATGCTCGGGGAGCCGGGAGCGAGCGAAGGGCGCATCCCGAGCGTGCCCGGGAGGAGGGAGGGAGGGAGCGGAGCCCGCGGGATCCCCGGGGAGCTCCTGTCGCTCCCTGCGAGCGGAGATTGAGGAGCTGCCCGCAGCTCTCCAGACGTTACCTCAGCTCCCGCCTCCTTCCCAGCGCTCCCGGGGCTCCGCTCCCGGGATTCGGAGCGGATCCTCCCCGCCACCGAGCCATGAATCACGGCTCCTTCCCGACCCCGGGAATGGGGAAGCCATGGCAGGGAAAACTCCGGGAGCTGAGTGGTGCTGCGGGCAGAAAAAAACGGTTTTTCCCCTTTCCTTTCCTTTCCTTTCCTTTCCTTTCCTTTCCTTTCCTTTCCTTTCCTTTCCTTTCCTTTCCTTTCCTTTCCTTTCCTTTCCTTTCCTTTCCTTTCCTTTCCTTTCCTTTCCTTTCCTTTCCTTTCCTTTCCTTTCCTTTCCTTTCCTTTCCTTTCCTTCCCTCTTCCCTCTTCCCTCTTCCCTCTTCCCTCTTCCCTTCCCCCCTTTTCTTCCTTTTTCCCTTTTTCTTATCCCCCCCTTTTTTTCTTATTTTTCTTTTCCCCCCATTTCTCCTTTCCCATTTTGCTCCATTTTTCCCTTTTCTCTCTTTTTTTTTCCTCCTTTTTCTCTTTTTAACCTTTTCTCTCCTTTTTTCCCTTCCCCTTTTTTCTTATCTTTTCTTCTTCCCCCCTTTTCCATTTTTTCTCCTTTTTTCATTTATTCCTTTTCTCTCCCCCTTTTCCCTTTATTCCTTTTCCCCCCTTCTTCCCCTTTCCCCTTTTTTCTCCTTTTCTTTATTCCTTTTCCCCCTTTTCCCCCTTTTCCCTTTTTTCTTTCCCTCCTATTTTTCTGTTTTTCCCCTTTTCTCCCTCTTTTCCCTTTCCCCCTTTTTTCTTTCCCCATTTCCCCCTTTCCCCTTTATTTTTTCCTTTTGGAATGAGGGACTCAGAGAGGTTTTCCACACTTTTTTTTTCCACCCTCCTCATTCTTTCTCCTAAAATCCCTCTCTTCCCGATAAAAGAACTCCCAGCTCCCTGATTTTACACCCAGCTGCACTAAACAGGAACAGACTTTGCCATGAAGGATAAAATTTATCCCAATTTTGTCCAAGTTTTGTCCCAGTTTTTTTCCCGCCGCATCCCAACCTCTTCCTGCTCTGTCCCCATGGGAAAACAGCACATCCAGGCCTCTCCAGGGCAGGAATGAAACCACGGGAATATTTTATCCACATTTGGGGTCATTCACAGCCCACCCACAGCTGAGAAAAACAGGGATTGCCCCGGGATCCTGCAGGGAGGAGAGGGATGCTGGGAATTCCGTCCCTGGTTTCCAAAATCATTCCAAATTGAAGGAGCTGCCGCTGGAGCTCCAAATGGGATCGTGGTGGCCTTGGAGGCTTCTCCAGGGTCATCCCTGCCAGGAATCCTCTTCAATCCCATCTCCACCTCCCTCCACGGGGACAATTCCCGGGATTCCTGGGCCCTCCCAGCCCCCCAAGCTGTGCTCTCCAATCCCCCCAGGAGAATCGGCTTCCCTGCTTCCCGTGGCTCCATCCCCAGCACTGGAAACCCTTGGAAAAGGATGGGGAATTCCACCCCGAACGTCTTTTTCCAAGTTGGAAAGGCGAAGGCTGTGGAAAAGGATCCATTAAGGAAGTTTAATCTTTCCCTGAGGTCCTGTGGTTTGGGAAGGAGGAGGAGGAGGAGGAGGAACGCTCTGTCTTCTGGACACATCGGGGTTGTTTTTTCCTGTCCCTGCACAAAAAAAAAAAAAAAAATTAGGAATAAACCCAGGATTTGCCTCCAGCTTCCCTCTGGATGTTCTCTCATTGTTCAAGTGCCCAGCAAGCATCCATCAGGCTCGTTCCCCATCCGTGTTTTTAGCGGGAAAAGCAGCAAATAAAAAATTCCAGCTCCCCTCAGGCCTTTCCCCCCTGTTATTTAAACACAAATCAGTCGGATTTTGGTGCTAAAAATGCCGGGTTTGGGGTCGTTATCTCCCATGGAGAGCCTGATGGATTCCTCTGCTCCGCTGATTTTGGGATGAATCCCTCTTTTCCTTCATCCCTGGAAGGAAGAGCTGGCCAGGATCCTTTAAAGCGACATCTGTTTACAGCCACAGCTCCGAACAATTCCCGGTTCCTTCCACATTCCCAAGGGAGATGGGGCAGCTCCCAAGCTTTGCTCCAGAGCTTCCCAGAACCTCTTGCTCCAAGGCCAAATTCGGAGGGAATTCTGGAGTCGGCGTTGTAAACAACCTCCCCAAAGCTGCCAAAAAAGCAGGAATTCCTGATGGAAAACACCCCGGAGCCTGCCAGGGATGAGCCACGGGGATGCTGCATCCCCGGCCTTTCCCAAATCCGCAGCGGTCACGAACCAGGCGGCTTGGAAGGATCCGTCGGAATTGCGGGGACTTCCAAGAGGAAGCATTGGGAACGGCGCCAGGAGCGCAGCCTGTTCCGTTTATCCCACTTTTCCTCGCTAATGAGGGTGATCCGTGCGGGACAGGAGGCCCCAGAAGGGGCTGACACCGCCTCAAATCCCAGATTTTAAAAGGACTTTCCGGGGCTGAACTTCCGTGGCCGGGCGGGTCAAGGAAGGGCATGTCCTGGGAAAATGGCCATTCCGGGCTTGTTTTGTTTCTGTCGGAAAAGGGATGGATGAGGAGCTGCGGAGCTGATTTGTTCTACCTGGGGGAGGGTGGGGAAATCCTACAAAAAACCCTAAAGGAGCAGCCGGGGCAAACATCGACACCTCTGAGGTGTCTGTGCTGAGGGAGACCCCAAATCCTGGGAATTTTAGGTGTTTTTAAGGATCTGTCCCAATCCCAGCTGGATCCCACCAATCCCCTCATCCTGTGGATCAGAGAGAAAGGAGGGGAGGAACCCCCAGCGCTGCCAACTTTGATGATTTTATTGGAAATTTGCACTTTTCCTGTGTCCTTTCCATAAAATCCCAGCTGTTGGGTTCAGAGGGCGGCACGAAAAAACCTCAGGTTTTGGAAAAGAAGGAAAAGGAGGAAAAAACATCAGAAAAAGGGGGAGGGAAATCATGATGGGAACAGGAAGAAACCTGAAATGGGAAGAAAATTTTCAAGCTCCAAAGCTGGAAGAGAAATAAAACCCAAATCTGTGAATTTTGGAGATAATCCCAGGATTGGGAGAGGGTCCCTTGGGTGGATCATCTCATTCCAAGGGCAGGGACACTTCCCACAATCCCAGGAAGCGCAGGGGAATTTTGGGATGCAGCTCATCCCCGTTCTACGGCCGATGACATTCCCAGAGGATGGAGCCATGGAGAATTCCAGCTTTGTCCCCTTCCTGCCAAAGCCCTTTGGGATTTGCCAGAAACCTGGAGCGAGGGGAGGGGCCGGCGGCTTCGGCAGGTGGCGCTCCTGCCCTGATTAACGCTGGCAATTAGCAAATTAACTTAATTAGGCGGTGATTGGGGCCCCATTGAGCAGGAGCTGCCCTTTCACCCCAAGCGTGGTCGGAGCAGCCAGGAGGATTCTGGAGGGATCGGAGGGGTGTTCCAAGGGCAAGCCAAAGCGAACACCGAGGAATTTTCCTCCCTCACCTTTGGGAAGTCGCTCTGGAATCTCCCACCCCACCCCAGACTTGCTGCTGATCCCATGGTTGGCCTGTTTGGATTCCCAGATTTCCCACAGCAGAATCCCAAAATTTGGTCCCTTTAAGTGGCACAATGATCCCATGGTTGGCCCATTCAGATCCCGAGATTTCCCACAGCAGAATCCCAAAATTTGTTCCCTTTAAGTCACTGAATGGTGGTGCAGTGATCCCATGGTTGGCCTGTTCAGATCCCGAGATTTCCCGCAGCAGAATCCCAAAAATTTGGTCTCTTTAAGTTGTGCAGTGATCCCATGGCTGGACCATTCGGATCCCAAGATTTCCTGTGGCAGGATTCCGAGATTTCCCATGGCAGGATCCTGAAGTTCATTCCCTTTAAGTCACTGAATGGTGGCACAGCGATCCCATGGTTGGCCCGTTCAGATCCCGAGATTTCCTGCAGCAAAATCCCAAAGTTTGTTCCCATCCAAGGATTCCCTGGGATTTTGTACCCTCGCAGTCCATGCACCCCTTCCCGTGCAGGATTTTGGGCTGGGATCTTCCCACTGGATACTGCAGGGTGGGATCTGGCACCGCAGGGCCCTGGTGCCCATTCCCAGCTCATTCCCACCTGCCACTCCCAGGAAATGGGAGCAGCTGTGAAGGAATTCACTCGGGAATGGGTTGGGACGGTGCCTGGTTTTGGGCACAGGGCTGGTGCTCATTCCCAGGTAATTCCTGGCGCTTCCAAACCATTTCCTTGCATTCCACACCAAACTCCAGCAGCTGATCCCATTGTCCTGACTTCCAGGTGGGGATGGGCCTGGGACAAGGGGAATGTAGGATCCACTGGAAAGATCCCAGCCCCAAATCCACCCCGGGAATGGGTGCATGGAATGGCAGGATACAAAATCCCGGGAAACGCGTTGGTGCCCAATCCCAGCTCATTCCCGGTGCTTCCAACCATCTTCCATTCCACACCAAGCTCCCGAGGGAATTCCTCAGCAGCTGATCCCATTATTCCGAACTTCCAGGTGGGAATGGTGAGGGATAAGGGGTCACTGAGAGCTGAGCTCCAGCTCCAGTGCTCTGATCCCAAAGGAATTTCCCTCATTCCCATTATTCCAGACTTCCAGGTGGAAATGGGTGAGGGTTAAGGGGTCACAGAGAGCTGAGCTGCTGCTCCAGCGCTCTGATCCCAAAGGAATTGCCCCCATTCCCCACCGAGGAGCTGGGAATCATCCCGCCCTGGAGACGCGGCTAGGGAGGGCACGTCCCCGTGCCCTCGGGAATGTCACCGTGCCCCTCTCCTCCTCCTCCTCCACGCGCATTTGGAGGCGAGCTCTTAATGGCTCGCTGTTAATTAGTGTGAACTCTGATTGCCCTGCGAGCACGCCCTTGCCTTTGTCAGCTAATTGGCCGGGCTTTCTCATCTATTATGTAAATAGCGCCGGTCTCTGCGGCGCGGTGTCGTAACCCAGCGCATTCCTGGGAGCCTGCGCTCCTGCCTCATGGAATTGCGCTCCCGGCCCCGGGCGAAAAGAGCAGCAGCAGCAACAACAACAACAAAAAGCAGGCGAGCCTTTGGCTGGGGTTTGGGAGGCTCCAGAAGAAAGTGTTCCGGGCAGGAGTTCAGGCCGTGGACAGTGGGAGAAGGGGGAGGGAGGAGGCAGCGGGAAAAGCTGGATAATCCTGGCCTTGCGTCACCTCCCGCGGCCCCGCGCGCACAGGTAGGGCTGGGAATGAATCCAGGGCTGGTTCCGTGTCACATCCCCAGGGAAGGAGGGAGGAGCAGCTCTGCCCTGCCCTCTGTGCCGGGCTGCTGAGGTCACACCTGGAATTCCGTGTCCAGTTCTGGGTCACTCCGGTCGGGACCTGGAGAGTGTCCAGGGAAGGGGCTGGAGAATTCCTGAGGGAGCTGGGAAGGGGCTGGAGAATTCCTGAGGGAGCTGGGAAGGGGCTGGAGAATCCCTGAGGGAGCTGGGAAAGGGCTGGAGAATTCCTGAGGGAGCTGGGAAGGGGCTGGAGAATCCCTGAGGGAGCTGGGAAGGGGCTCAGGCTGGAGCAAAGGAGGCTCAGGGGGAATTTCTGGCTCTGCACAAGTCCCTGGAAGTTTGGAGCCAGGTAGGAGCTGGGATCTGCTCCCAGGGAAAAACAGGATAGGGAATGGCCTCAGGCTGGGCCAGGGGAGCTCAGGACAGGAATTCCAGCAGGAATTTCCCCATGGAAAGGGCAGTCAGGACTCGGAAGTGCCCAGGGAGGTTTGGACTGCCCATCCCTGGAGGTGTCCAAGGAATTCCCGGATGTGGCTCCCAGTGCCAAGGTGGGAATCGGTCCCAGCTTGGACTGGATGTTCCTGAAGGGATTTTCCAACCTTTATGATCCCACTGCAAGGACCGTGCCCGGTTTCCCTCCTGTCCTGGGACAAGCAAAGCTCCTCACCCAATCCCAAGGCCCCTCGTAACCTTCTCCATGGGAGCTGTCGGTTTTTAAGGAAAACTCTGATATTCCGGGAGCTGGTGAGGCAGGGAATTGTTTCTGCTGGTTCTGACCAGCCAAGGACCTTTCCCACCCACCCTGGGAGATGCCACAGCAGGAGGAGGCACCATCCAGCGCCAAGAGCCCGGAGGAGCCAAAGGATTCCAAAAAGAGATCCACAGGCCTAGATTTTCCCAAAGCCTACAAATTTTGGGGTTGGAGATGGTCCAGATGGGTCTTTTCCAGTGATCTCTGTCCTTCAAACAGGACAATTTAGGACAGGAACCCCAAATGTCCTGGCCTAGCAGTGAAGGAGGCGGCTCCTTGGAATATCAGCCGGTATTTTCCATGAGGGAGTGAGGGAGAGGGAGAAAAACTTCCAAAGGATATTTATTCCACAGACAAGCAGAGCTGTAAAACAAATGAGCAAAGTCCCTGCTCCGATAAATCCACTTAGAAATCCAAACCCAGTAGCAACAGGATAATTTATGTCCCACGGAGAGAGGTCCAGGGGAAAATTGATGAAGTCTCTTATTTGGGTCATAAATCAGATTCCATTAATGGAACCCATCCACAAATTTATAAACACAGCCTGGAGCCCAGGCTGGTCCTTGCAGCTCCCGGGAAGGAGCAGAAAGTGGGCTCTGATCCATAAACTCCTTCCTGATAAATCCAGGAAGACAATCTGTGAAAAGATAGCGGGGTTGGATTTATGGCACCTGAAAGGGAGCCAGGCGGGAGTAAATCTTGTGTGCCGGCAGGAATAAATCTGGGAACGTTCTCCTCTTCTTCCCTGTCCGGAGAGCCACTCGCAAATCCGAGAGCGTTTCCAGCTCCTCTTTGCTTTGGCCTTCCTGCCTCCAGTCCCGGGAATGCCAAGGCTTTTGGGATCACTGAATGGGTTGGGTTGGAAAGGATCTGAAGGATCAGCCATTCCCACCCCATTCCATGGGCAGGGACAGCTCTCAGGATCCCAAATGGATCCAATCCCAGTGTCCAGCCTGGCCTTGGGCACTGCCAGGGATCCAGGGGCAGCCCCAGCAAATCTGGGAATTGCAGCCCAGGCAGGAATTCCTTCCCAAGATCCCATCTATCCCTGTCCTCTTTCAGTTTAAAATGCATTTTTGGGACAGGGCAGTAGAAAATAGGGCCAAACATTTATATATATATTTTTTTTTTTTGAGCAATCCCTGCATTCTTGAAGTCCATTTAGTGTCAGATTCTCAGTACAAAACCCAAAAACTCAGAGGAGTTTTATCCAGGACCGGGATGCTTGTGAGCATTATTGGGAAGGAATTCCTGGCTGGGAGGGTGGGGAGGGGCTGGGCTGCAATTCCTGGATTTGCTGTGGCTGCCCCTGGATCCCTGGCAGTGCCCAAGGCCAGGTTGGACATTGGGATTGGATCCACCTGGTACTGGGATTGGTGTCCCTGCCCTTGGGAACAGGGTGGGATTTAAGGTCCTTCCAACCCAAAGCATTCCATGATTCCACAGACAGTTGATATTTAGGATTTAGGGATCTGTGGATGGAGATGAACCTCACCTCAAGGTCTGAGATCACCCCAAGTTCTGGTTTGAAGGCAGGAGTTTGAAATCCAAAAGGATTCCCAGGAAGCCCAGACATTCCCAGGAATGTCTCCGACCCTGGAGAAATCCCATTCCCTCCATTTCCCATGGCTGGGAAGTTACTGATGGATTCACCTCAATCCCAGTAAAACCATCCGAGCTTTCCGAAAACTCCAGGATGGTTTGGGTTGGAAAACACCAAACCCAGGAAGATCCCAGAAGTTCCTCGATTCCAACCAGGCATGGGCAGTGCCCACCATGGATCAAATCAGCCAAAATCCATCAGGATCTTCCCGAAAACCCTGAGGAACAATGAAATCCCAGGTGCGTGTTGGGGAAAGATGGGAATAACAACGATTATTCCACACTTTTTGAAGTCTCTCCAGCCCAAACACCGAGGGCTCAGAGCAGCTGTGATTCCTTTTGCTTTGCAAACCACCACGTGGAGTTTCCAGAGGGGGAGAGAAAATTCCCTCCCCATCCCATCAGCACTGGGGAAAGTTGAGGAGAAGCCCAGAATTCCCCGGCTTTTCCGTGTGGAAAGGCTCCTTGTGGTTCGTTCTGTGCTTGTACAGGAAAATTCCGCTGGATCCTGAGCTGGGAAGAGCCTTTAGGTGGAAAATATTCCTTAGGGAATTTGCCTTGGGGAGTTTAGGAATGCAGGGGGTCGTGGCCATGCTCTCCTTGGAATAAAAGCTCCCGTCCATCCCCGGGAAGTGCCCGGCTGGCAGCTCCAGGCAGATTCCCTAAACCAGAGCTCCGAGGGAACTTCCGGATATTCCATGGAATTAATCATGGATATCACACAGGGTAATCCCATGCCAAGCACATCCAGAGGGGCTGGGTTGCAGCACCGCCTCCGGCTGGGCGGGAATTCCTGCTCCTCTGGAGGATAAAGGAGGGAAAAAGTTCCAGCCACTGCCCCCTTTATCGACACCACAAATTGGGGAAAAAAAAAGGAAAAATGGGAAGTTGCAGTGTTTTCCTAACCCCATCCCACATGGAATAGCCAGAATGGAGAATGGAAAATCCTTGGATGGAGATTCTCCTTTGAGTGGAGAATCCTGGGATGGAGATTTCCACAGAGCTGATGCTAAATGTGCTTTATTCCAGCTTTATTCCTATTTTATTCCAGTTCGTTGCTGCAATGGGCTGTTGGGACAGAGTTCCTGAAGGAATTGCTTCCCTGGTATCCCAAAATTTTATTCCCATGTGCTTAAAACCGCTTTAAAAACTCATGGAGGCTCAGGGGTTGTGCACGAGAGGTCAGTGGGGGCCAGGCTGACTTATCGTGGAATCATGGAATGGTTTGGGTGGGAAAAGACCTCGAAGATGATCCAATTCTGCCCCCAGCACCTCCCACGATCCCAGGTGGATCCAACCTGACCCTGGGCATTCCCAGGGATCCAGGGGCAGCCCCAGCAAATCTGGGAATTGCAGAATCCCAGGCAGGAATTCCTTGCCAAGATCCCAGCCCAATCTCCCCTTTCCCTTGGGAAGCCATTCCCTGGCTCCTGTCCCTGCAGCCCTTGGCCCCAGTCCCTCTCCAGCTCTCCTGGAGCCCCTGCAGGGACTCTCAGCATTCCCTGCATTTTGCCCTTCTCCAGGGGAACATTCCCAGCTCTCCCAGCCTGGCTCCAGAATCCTGGAATGATTTGGACTGGGATTGGCCCTAAATCCCCTCCCATTACCACCCCATCCATTGGGAGGGACAGCTCCCACTGTCCCAGCTGGATCCAATTCCAAGGTCCAACCTGGCCTTGGTCAATTCCATGGATTTGGCAGCCACAGCTTCTCTGGACAACCACGTTCCACAAATCCAGAGCCCCTCCACCCTTCCCAGTGCAAGGGGAGACGTTTACATCCATTAAATCCATCGGAATTCCTTGCCCATTTCCCACAGTTCCCATTGGCCCGGGTTGAGCAAGAGGCCGAAGCTCTGCTGGATCCAAGAGGAGAATTCCAGCGTTTTCCACCGAGCAGGGAATATTCCCCGCAGAGCTGCTGTGGGTTTTGCCGTCCGTTTTCCAAACCCGCAGCCGCTCCATGGATTCCTCTGGAATGGGGCACGTTGAGAAACGATTTTGGCCTCGGAGGGGAATTCAGTTGTGATTTGACTGGAATTTAATCCTGACAGGGCTCACGGGATCAGCTCCCGCTTTTCCCCAGGGATAAAAATTCCCGCCTTCCTTTGTGGATGCCGCTCTGCGGGACACCCAAGGCAAATTCCGACAGCGGAATAATCCAAAACTGGGGGAGTTTGGGAGCGAGGAGGAAGGATTAAAATCTGCTTTGTACAGGAATTTCATCACCAAATCCCTGCCTTTCCCAGCTTAAAATCCACCAGGGATTGTCTGAAACGCTTTGATGAGGTGCCCTTAATTGGGATTGGAATTCTGGAGGCATTACCTGGGATACAGGTGAGGGAATTGCACAAAGAGTTCAGAAAAATTAATTTGGATTAAAATTTGACTCCTTTTTGTCGCTTTCCCAGAGCTTGGTGGAGCCGCGTGAAGATTTTCCTTTATTCCAAGAGAAATTTTCCATTATTTTTCCCCCTGCAAAAAAAAAGGTGGATGTGTTTTGGGAGACAAGTCTTGAAATTTTAATATCTTTTAAATTTTTTTTAATTTTTTTTTTTAATTTTAATTCTAAACATTTTAAACACATCAACTAAAAAAAGAAAAGTGCATAAGGGAAGGAAATAATGGGATATCGATGGAAAATCAATCCTTTTTATCATGGAATGGTTTGGGAAAGGGCCCTGCTATTTTAAAAAAATATTTTTAAAAAGAATCCTTTAAATAGGATTAAAATTTTTTAATTCTATTACTATTATTGAACGATATTAAAATATTTACAAGAATAACAAATATTAGTATTAAATAATTATAAAATAATTAACTATAATAATGAAATAGAATATAAAATATTAAATATATATAAAAATAGAATAATAAAAATCTCTCCTTTTCCAAGAGATCCACGATTTTTCTGCTGATTATTCCTCATGGATTCCAAAGAGGTGGAGTAAAGCCAAATTTGGGTTCAGAGAGGACTTTGAAAACTCTGGGATGAAGCACCCGTGGCTCCTTCCAGATCTTGAGTTTTGAAGATTATCCAAAAATTGAAGATTATCCAAAAATTGAAGATTATCCAAAGCCTGGCTTAATCCCTGCTCTGATTTTGGAGGGATATCAGTGACTCTATCCCAGAAAAACTCTGTGACTTCTCAGCCTTTCCCAACTTTCCTCAGCTCTTCCAGGAGCTGCTTCCTTCTCCCTCCGGCGTCTCCCAGGTTTCCCATTCCCTGTTCCCAGGCTCATCCGGCCTGGATGAAATCCAGGTTTTTTGCTGGATTTTTGGGTGGTTTCCAGTCAATCCCTCACAGCCATCCCATGGCTGGAAAGATTCCAAGGATCTGGCGGGGTCGGGATGAGGGCAGGGTTGACCTTTCTGGCATCTTGGGATCAGGGAAGCTCAGCCCGTGGCGGAATTCCCAGCTGGAATTCCAGCTTTGGAATCTTTGGGGTGCAGTCGGGCCTGGAGGCACCAAGGCCAGGTGTGGAGAGAGGAGGTTGGAAAGTTTCCAAATCGTGGGATAATGGAATTGTTTCAGCTGGAAAAGAGGTCGTGGAGTCCAAGCAGCGTGGCCGAGGCCACCACTGACCCCTGACCCCGAGGGCCACTTCCACCTGGATTTTAAATCCCTCCAGGAATGGCGACTCCAAACCTCCCTGGGCACTTCCAAGGCCTGTCCGCTCTTTCCATGAAGGAATTTCCCCAATATCCACCCTGAGGCTGTTCCCTGGGAGCAGATCCCAACTCCCACCTGGCTCCAAACTTCCAGGGACTTGTGCAGAGCCAGGAATTCCCCCTGAGCCTCCTTTGCTCCAGCCTGAGCCCCTTCCCAGCTCCCTCAGGAATTCTCCAGCCCCTTCCCAGCTCCCTCAGGAATTCTCCAGCCCCTTCCCAGCTCCCTCAGGAATTCTCCAGCCCCTTCCCATCTCCCTCAGGAATTCTCCAGCCCCTTCCCAGCTCCCTCAGGAATTCTCCAGCCCCTTCCCAGCTCCCTCAGGAATTCTCCAGCCCCTTCCCAGCTCCCTCAGGAATTCTCCAGCCCCTTTCCCAACTCCCTCAGGAATTCTCCAGCCCCTTCCCAGCTCCCTCAGCAATTCTCCAGCCCCTTCCCAGCCCCATTCCCTTCCCTGGACAAGCTCCAGCCCTTCCAGGGCTCTCCTCCCACCCAAAATTGTCCCTGGGATCTGAGGTGTGGCCTGGCCAGAGTGGCTGTGACCCCGTAGCCACCCAAAGGTTGGTGCAGGTGAATCCCGCCCAAGGAAAAGCACCAAAAAATGGGATTTCTCTTCTGGTCTGGGATACTGGGATGTGTTTTCCAAGATTTCTGGGAAGCATCTGCCCTCCCTGATGTTTCTGCTTTGCTGATGCAAGGGCCAAATTCCCTGTTTTCCGAGGTCACCAATATCCCAAAAATGTCCCTCTGACTTTCAATCCTGGAGCCAATTCCTTCCCAAAGGACAAAGGAACTCTGGAATCCCTCAGAAATCCTCAAAATCCAAAGTTCGAGGAATAGGTGGAGCTGGTTTTAGTTTTTATGTATCCTGAAATGATAATTGGGAATAGCTGGAAAAATTTGGGCTTGGGATTAAATCTTTAAGGCCTTTTCCCAAATCATTCCACAGAAAAAATGATGGTTTTTTGCATTATTTCTTCCCATTATAAATACTTTTTTTTTTTTTTTTTTAATTGATGTATTTAAAACATTTAGAAAGCTGAAATCGGGGAATAATGGAATTGTTTTAGTTGGAAAAGCCCTGGCCACCACCTTGTCCCTGATGTAGGGACAGATCCTGTCCTCAGCTCTGGGCAGAGCTTTGGGCAAGGTCAGGGGCTCGGGAATTTTCTCTGATATTCCTTGGAAAGGTTTTTGTGGGAGAAGTCGGGAAATGGAAGAGGTGTTCACACATGGGGGGGTTGGAAGTGAGTTAAGAGCTGTAATTTAAAAAAAAAACCCAATATTGTCAAATATAATTTTGTCTTAAAAAACAGGACTGGAACCATTTCTGGGTGAAAGCAACCAAAAAAAAAAAATTATCTCAATTAATTAAAATATTATTTTAAATTTTCTTTTAATTGGAAAACTAAGCCCAGAAAATCCCAGAGCTTTTGGCCTTCAAGGGTTATTTCAATAAACCTGGATCAGCTGATTTTGGCCAAAAGTTGAGGTGAAATTTGTGACCCTGACCCTGGCAAGAAATGCGATAAAAATTCAGCCTCTAATTAAAAAAATAAAAAAAAAATAATAATTGCAGCCAAGAAAATAATAAAAATAAGACATTAATAAAATAATAAATTAATAAAAAATGATAAATTAATAAAAGTAATTAATTATAAATAAATATATAAAAACTAATATAAATAATCAGAATTAGAGGCTGTGTGGCAATTTCCTTCTCGGGTGTTGCTCCCGTGACTCAGCCAAACATTTTTCCACCCCGTGGGGTCCGTCCGTGATCCAGCACCCGTTTCCTAACGATTATCCCGAGGGAAAACAGGGATTTCCAGTGGGGGGGAATTTAGCAATCCTGTCAGAGAGGTCAGGCACGGACAGGGCAGTTCAGGAGGTGGTGGCTGGGCAGAAAATCCTCTTTGGATTGTGCTAAAGCAGCCAAGGACAAGTTTGGACTTCTGAGGGAAGGCGACGGAGTCTGGGAAGCTCTGGGAAAGCTCTTGGGATTAAGAGCAGATAAGGCGGATCCAAATCCTTGTAAACAGCAGGAATTTCCTCAGCTGGGGTGGCTGAAGTGAGGACAAAGCACCCAGAGGTGAAATGAGGATGAGTTTTAAATCCTGTGATGGATGGGATTTGGGGGGATTTCCATCCTGGAGTCTGTGATATCTCCAAGGAAAAATTGTCCCGAAACAATTCAGCGGAGCTCTTCTGGATCCTCTCTGGGCTTGGAGCTGGGTTTGCCTCTGGAGGAGGAATTTTTTTGGTTTGGAAGGGTTTTCTTGTGCCTGGAGGAGAGGGGGGTGTGAGTCCGAAATCCAGTTAAACCAACGGAAGTGCCCTGGGAGAACTTCTCAGGGATTTTGTGAATGCCGTAGGATTAATGTTCTCTTAGAACCATGGAATTTTTATCATGGTTTCCTAATTTTATAGGAAATAAAAAATTTAGAATTTTTTCTAAGGTTTCCTTCCTGCTTTCCTGAGCGGCAAGGGACCCACCAGGATCATGGATCTGACTCCTTCCCTGCCCAGGACAATCCCAACAATCCCCGGCAGCCTTGGGAATGTTCCCATTCCCTGGAAAGGTGTTCCAGTGCCCCAGCACCTTCTGGATGAGGAATCTTTACTTGATATCCAACCTCATCCTCTGGAACATCTCCGGCTGTTTCTCCCTGGAAAATTTAGTGTTTCCTACTCCTATTTATTTTTTAGGAATGTTTTCCTCAAGATGCTCGAAGCATCCAGGTGTTTTTCCCTTTTTCCCACTCTTTTCCCAATGTATCGATGTCTTATTTTCTCTTCCCAAAAAGGTAAAACCCTTTTTTGGCTGGGCCTATCCCGGTAAATTACCCAGAAAATTTTCAAGTCGGAAATGGATTTTCCCTCATCCCGAAGGCCCAGGGCAGCAGATCTCCACATTTTTGTCCTCTCGGGGTTGTTGGGGATGTTCCCTGCTGGGATCCAGAGAGAAGCAGATCCAGAGAATTCAGAGTCACCTCTTAGGATTTGTCACCTTATTCCTGAGGGATTCATGCAGGGATTGAATTTTAAAAAGGAGGAAAAACCCCTCCTGGATTGAATTGGATCCAATTCTCCGTCGTGAACCGGCAGAAGCACCCCCAGGAATCTTTTCTTGAGGAAAACTCACCATTTTTTGTGGGATTTTGTGTTTTTTGGGTCAGGCCCTTGGCTGGTCTCCAATGCCAGGAAATTTCCCTGCTTTGCACCAGCTGGGATTCAGGCCGGGGATGTGGAGTCGATCCCTGCTTGCTTGTGCTGCTTTGAGCATGGATTTGAGCCCCTGCAGGTGTTTAAAAAGCTAAAAATTGGGATATTCCCTCTCTCCAGAGCCTCCAGATTGTGGATTCGTGTAGAGACAGTGGGAAAAAAAGTGGATCTGTGGTTATGGTGGAACAAATCCAGGGAAAAGTCACATTCAAAGGTGAACTATTTGGGATTTGCAGATTATTTCCACTTTTTCCAGTGGGGCAGAAATCATCATTTCCTGGCACAGCTGGGACGGTGGCTTGTCCTCAGCAGAGCAGCCAAAAATTTGGGATGCAGCATCTCCTCCCTCCAAGGCCCGGGTGGGAATCTTGAAGGAAAACAGAATTTTTGCAGCTCCACCTGAGTTCCTCAGGGTTTTCTGCCTTCCCAATGGATGATCCCGGAGCCTTTGCTGTTCCTGGGGAAGCACCTGGATCCGCTGGATGTGTAGGAATTAATTTGCGATTTACACCTGTTTTTGGGGTTTTTGCATTTAACAGCCCCGAATCAGTGAGAAGTGGAGATTCAGGGCCTTGAAAAGTGAATTTTACAAGAAAGAGTCCAAAAAAAAGCCCCAAAACAGATGAGCAGATGAATCCTGACAGGTCGGGACCTGCTGGAAGATCCGAGGGCTCAAGGGCTCCTCATCAGGGAGCTCATTAAATGCCAGATCCATTCTCTGTCATTCTGGCTCCTGCTATTTCGGGATACGTGGAAATATCAGGAAAAAAAAGGTCAGAAAAACAAGGGTGGTTCTGAAGCGCTGCTGGAGCTGGGGCAGAGCAGCTCCAGGGGATCCAATCCCACGTCAGGAGCAGCAGGTTTGTACTGGGAAGCCTCCATGGGATCTGTCCAGGCTGGACACGGATTTGGGATGACCATCTGGTGCCAGAGATCAAAAAAAAGCCATAGCAGAGCTTCCATTTCCAACATTCCTTTAGCCTCCAATTCCAAGGCAGGGACAGCTCCCACCATCCCATTGGGATCCAATCCCAATGTCCAACCTGGCCTTGGGCATTCCCAGGGATCCAGGAGCAGCCTCAGCAAATCTGGGAACTGCAGAATCCCAGGCAGGAATTCCTTGCCAAGATCCCAGCCCAATCTCCCCTTTCCCTTGGGAAGCCATTCCCTGGCTCCTGTCCCTGCAGCCCTTTCCCAAATTCCAGCTCTCCTGGAGCTCCTTTAGGGACTCTGAGCATTCCCTGGATTTTTCCCTTCTCCAGGGGAACATTCCCAGCTCTCCCAGAGCAGAGGGGCTCCAGCTCTGGAGCAGCTCTGGAGCTTCTTCTCCACTCTCTCCAAGACCAAAATCTCTCTTTTTTCCAGGACATTTTCCTTGTATCTCAGCATGGCCATGTCGGGCATCCCTGTAAACCCTCACCCTTTAATTTGGGGGATTGAAAGGACTTTTCCAGGTCATCCAGAACTGGGAACATCCCTTTGCTTTGGGGATCTCCCCACCAGGCCTTGGCCACCAGACCCAGCTCCTGCCAAGGTTCAGGAGATGTTTCCTCCTTTCTCCTTCCTGGAGCTGCTCTGAGTCATCCGCACGGAGCAGACACAACTTCCTTGGTCCCATTCCCACAGCAGCAACTGCTGCCTCTGGCTTGGCTTCAAAAAGGC
This sequence comes from Poecile atricapillus, assembly GCF_030490865.1. Classification (NCBI taxonomy): domain Eukaryota; kingdom Metazoa; phylum Chordata; class Aves; order Passeriformes; family Paridae; genus Poecile; species Poecile atricapillus. The sequence goes on from NC_081252.1 coordinate 75,181,151, forward strand.
TCCGTAGGTGCTAAAATCCCACAGAACTGGCAGGGATTGGAGGCCAGAATGGATTTATTTTAGAGCTGGGTCTCTGTCTCTGCTCTGAGGCTCTGTCTTGTTGCTCCTGGCGCCGGTGGGAGGCTCAGAATGTTCCGAGATCGGAATTTTTTTGGGGGGGAAAAAGAGGCTCCATGTGTTGTGTCTCCCAGCTGTTTCACCAGGCTCCAAACAGACTCCATGAAATCGCTGTGCCTTTTCCTGCTCAGAGCGAGGCCGGGGCACTGAGGTGAGCCTCGCTGGATTTCTGTCCTGTGTCGTTCCTTAGACAAGGATGGAAAACTCATTTTCCTGGTTGTAGGGAGGGATCTGGCGATGGAAAACAGCTCTGGTTCATCACCAGAATTCCCTTCTTTTTTTGGGGGGGGGGTCAGACTTGAGGAGAACGAGCTCTTGGTCTGGCACAGGGATGGATGAATTCCAGGAATCTCCTGGCAGGAGGGGACAGCCGGGGGGTCGGGCTCTGCTCCCAGGGAACAGGGACAGGAGGAGAAGGAACGGCCTCAGGGCAGGCTCAGAATGGACAGCAGCAGGAATTTCCTCTTGGAAAGGCTTGGGAAGCATTGGGAGTGCCCAGGGAGGTTTGGAATCCCCATCCCTGGAGATGTCCAAGGAATTCCTGGATGCGGCTCTTGGTGCCAGGGTGGGCATCGGGCACAGCTCGGCCTTGGTGACCTTGGAGAGCTTTTCCAAGCCCGATGATTCCATGAACCAGCTGAGCTCTGTGTGATCCACACACTGTTCCTGGGACATCCTGGCCTCCAAAATCCATCTTATTTTTGTCATGGTTTCACTCCATGGCAGCAGGAAAGGAGCAGTGGGGTTTGGAAGGTGCCCAGTGCCGGGTACATCCCATCCCAAGGGAACAGCACCCGGACACCAGTTTCTGAGACAACTTTGCTGTGGGAGGTCTTTTCAGAAAGGAGGGATCTGGATTTAGAGCTGGTTTAGATCTAGAAAAGACCAGGTTTTAGATTTGAGCAGCCTGGTTTGGTGGAAGGAGTCCCCGCCCATCGCAGGAGTTGGAATGGGATGAGCTTTAGGGTCCTTTCCAAGCCAAACCATTCCATGATTTTTATTTCAACGTCACGACCCCGTTTTGAAATCATGCCACAAATGAAGCGAGGAGAAAACTCTCATAATTTATTCTCCCCTCACTCTGAAAAACAGTGTGTTTATTTTATTTTCCTTTATTTTTTTCTTCAGCCAACAACACAATTAAGGAGGGCTGGAAGGCGCTTTTCCCATGCCAGGGAAGGGATGGATCAGGGAACACCAGCAAGGAAAAGGTGAGGGAAGCAGCAGGAGCTGCTGTGCCCCAACCAGAGCCTTGGAACCCTGCCCATCTCTGAGTAACACATCCAGAGTTGTTTATTCTTCCCCGGATCCAGGACCTCCCGTGGGAGCCTCCATGGAAAAAAAAATGCAGGAATTCTGGATACCTTTGCCTTGCCAGTGCTGGGAATCCATCCCGTGGAGGGCTTGGCTTGGGTTCCTCCAGGTTCTTGGTGGCTTCCTGTTAGAATTAGTTCCTTTTTTCCTGGTTTTAAATCCAAAGGGCCTGGAACACCTGAGGATGGTGGGAGCTGATTTTCCAGCACACTGGGAGGGTGTGGGGAGGTGTTTGCCAGGCTTGGATGGAGGGGGAGGATGGAGAGATCCAAACCTGGGAGAGACTCATCCATGCGGAGCGCGGGGAGCAACATCTGGAGCCAATCACCCTTCCAGCTGTGCCAGGCTTCATCCCACAGGATGCTCATCCCACAGAGAGGCAGGAGGAAGCTGGTGGGGTTGGGATGACGAGGTCCATGACCTAGGGGGGATTTGCTGAGCCATGGGTGCTTGAGATGGTGGCGGTTGGTGTTCAGATGGGGGTGGATGGTTGGGATGGTGGTGGATGGTTCAGATGGTGGTTGATGGTTGAGATGGTGGTGGTTGATGTTCAGATGGTGGTGGATGGTTTGGATGGTGGTGGTTGATGTTCAGATGGTGGTCATTGATGTTTAAATGGTGGTGGGTCCTGTTTGAGATAGTGGTGGTTGGTGATCAGACGGTGGTGGTTGATATTGAGATGGTGGTTGTTGATGTTTAGATGGTGGTGGGTCCTGTTTGAGATGGTGGTGGTTGTTGTTCAGATGATGGTGGTGGTTGATATTCAGACAATAGTGATGGATATTGAGATGATGGCTGTTGATGTTCAGATGGTGGTGGTTGATGGTTTAGATGGTGGTGGTTGATGTTCAGACAATGGTGGTTGATATTGAGATGGTTGTTGATGTTTAAATGGTGGTGGGTCCTGTTTGAGATGGTGGTGGTTGATGTTCAGACAGTGGTGGATGGTTTGGATGATGGTGGTTGATGTTCAGATGGCGATGGTTGATGTTCTGGCAGTGGTGGTTGATATTGAGAAGATGGCTGTTGATGTTCAGATGATGGTGGTTGATGTTTGAGACGGTGGTGGTTGATGTTTAGATGATGGCGGTGGTTGGTGTTCAGACAATGGTGGTTGATATTGAGATGATGGTTGTTGATGTTTACATGGTGGTGGTTGATGTTCAGATGGTGGTGGTTGATGTTCAGGTGGTGTTGGTTGACATTCAGACAGTGGTGGTCGATATTGAGATGATGGTTGCTGATGTTTAGATGATGGTGGTTGATGGTTTGGATGGCAGTGGTTGATGTTCAGATGGTGGTGGTTGTTGATGTTCAGACAGTGGTGGTTGATGTTCAGGTGGTGTTGGTTGACATTCAGACAGTGGTGGTTGATATTGAGATGATGGTTGTTGATGTTCAGATGGTGGTGGTTGATATTGAGATGATGGTTGTTGATGATTACGTGGTGGTGGTTGATGTTCAGACAGTGGTGGTTGATACTGAGATGACGGCTGTTGATGTTTACGTGGCGGTGTTTGATGTTCAGGTGGTGGTTGATGGTTTGTACATTCCAGAGGACACCTGGAGCACGCATGCACCTCAGGGGACCGTCCCAAACCTTTGTCATGAGCTCCGTGGTGGGTTTGGACACCCCCACCAGCACAGCCACAAACACACCCCAAAATCCAAACAAATCCACCTCCACCACCCTGCTCCTTCCTCCTGCTCGGAACCCACCTTCGGCATCATGGCACAGGGCAGGCCCCCCTGAGGGAATTTTCTGGGAAGAGGAGCTGTTCCAGAGGTTCCCGAGGGATGAGGAGCCGATAACCCCCAGGGCTCTCCCAGTTTTGGGCACAGCCCTCACCTCGCCTGTGGTTCCCTTCCCCACACGGAACGGGGTGGGAGAAGCAGGGAGGCATTTCCCGCTTCCCGAGTGTTCCTCGGAAAAAGGGGCGGGAGAGGGGATCCAATGTGCCGAGCTCCGGCTGTGATTCCCGGGAAATTGATTCGCCAAGGGAGGGGCGGAGCCCTTGGCAAACTCCGGGATTGGGAGGAAAACATCCCAAAAAGGAGGTGGAGGGAGGGGATTTGTAGGAGCGCGTGGATTTGTTCCTGGGAGGCGCTCCCAAAAGATTTAGCAGGAGCTGGTAGGGAAAACTTGGGATTTGGGAAGCAGGCTGCTAGTTAGGGAGATCGGGAGATAGGAATGAGTGGATTTGTCGGTGGGAGATGCTCCCAAAAGATTCAGCCGGAGCTGGTAGGGAAAATTTGGGAAGAAGGCTGCTAATTAGGGAGATCGGGGGACCCCACACTCATCCTGTGCTGAAAAATATCAGGATTTGCGGTCTGCGGTGGCAAAAGTTGGGAAAATCCACGTTTGGAATCTCCTCAGCAGTTTGGAAACTTCAGTAGCATCAGATGGAGCATCTGGGTTGGTTTTTTTTTTCCAGCCTTCAGATCCCTCCCAGAGTGTGGAAGGCCTGGATTCTCCATCCTACTCTTTTGGGAATATGTCCAGAGGGTGCTGTGTTCCTGCTGTTATTCCATGTGGAAATGGGGCATGTGGGAAAAGCCTTTGGATTGACACTCAGCATGGGCTGTGGTTGGATTTAGGGATCTTCCTTTCTCCTCCTCCTTGGAGCGGGCAATTATTTGAAATTCAATGAATTTTTTGGGTTCAGATCCCTCCATTCCCAGTCAGGTCCCTCCATTCCCAGTCACATTCCCAGTCTGGAAGTTTCTAACTCCTGTTAGGAAGGAGCACAATATTTTTGGGATGTGACTCCCTTGGGAGAAGGGCTGCTGCCGACAGGGATTATCCTCATGGAATGTCTCATCCCACAGATTTTGGGGCTTGTGTGGAGAGCTGGATTAGGGAAAACCTAACCTTGATTATCCTCATGGAATGTCTCATCCCAAAGAATTTGGGGCTTGTGTGGAGAGCTGGATTAGGGAAAACCTAACCTTGATTATCCTCATGGAATGTCTCATCCCACAGAATTTGAGGCTTGTGTGGAGAGCTGGATTAGGGAAAACCTGACCTTGATTATCCTCATGGAATGTCTCATCCCACAGAATTTGGGGCTTGTGTGGAGAGCTGGATTAAGGAAAACCTGACCTTGCCCTTGTCCTGCCAGGGTTGTTCCAGATGAATTTCAGGAAGTTTTCTGCCGGCATAAGGTAAGGAATGTGATTGAGGGTCTCTTGATCTCCTGATGATCCCAAAATTCCCGCTTCCCAAACCAGCCTGAAGGGAATGTAGGGCTGGGATTGGTGCCAGGGGAGTGGATCCCTCTGCTGTGGGAGGGTCGCACCTATCACCCTGAGCCTTCCTTCCCAAAAAACAAAAAGGGAATTGAATCCCCATTTCCATGGGAATTGCTCGGAGCAGGTTTGGGGTTTCCTCCTGTTTCTCCCTTTCATTCCACTGGAATGGTGCCATGGGAACAAGGATGGGAGTGAGCTCCAGGACACCGGGAAGCTCCAAACCCTGTGGAGAGGAAAGAGACTGGAAGAGTCTCCTGGGCTGGGACCTTTGTCCCAGCAGGAATTTTGGTTTCCTTGGGCTCTGGAGCAAGGTTTGAACTCCCATCCCAAGCTGGAAAATCGGGAAACAGCCCCTCAGGACTGAGAATTTGGGAGACTTCTCTGTCATCCATGTAGGAATGGTGGTCACCTGCATGGGAGTGTCCCCACGCCGAAATCCACACTGTTATTCCCAAAATATCCTTCCAAGGTTTCTCCTGTTGCATCTGCCCAATTTTGTGGGGTTTGTCTGGTCTGCTCTGAGTTTGTTCCTCTGATCCAATTCACCTTGAACTTCCTCTAGGATCTTCCCAATTGTTCCTCTGACTCAATTCCCCTGGAACTTTCTCTAGGATCTTCCCAATTGTTCCTCTGACTCAATTCCCCTGGAACTTTCTCTAGAATCTTCCAAATTGTTCCTCTGACTCAATTCCCTGAGAAGTTTTTCTAGGATCTTCCAAATGCTTCCTCTGATTGAATTCCCTTGGATCTTTTCCTAGGATTTCCCAAACTGCTCTTGGAATGGTTCCCCTTGTTAAATTCCCCTAGAACTTTTCCTAGGATCTCCCAAGCTTCTTCTTGGATGGTTTCTCTTGTTAAATTCCCCTGGAACTTTTCCCAGGATCTTCCCAATGGTTCCTCTGATTAAATTCCCTTAGAACTTTTCCTAGGATCTTTCAAACCCCTCTTGGATGGATCCAGGGAGATGAACCTGCTGAGGAGAGGGATCTGAGCCAACAGCTGGGCAGGAGGAGGGGGAAGTGTGCACACGTGCCCGGGAGAGGGAGAGGACTTGGGAATGAGATCCCGATGCCGTGATAGTGTCCCTGTGGGAGACGGATTGGTCCGGGGGTGTGAGAAAGGAATATTTGGAAGCGTGTGGGTGTGAGGTGTGTGTGAGACCGTGCCTGCCTTTCCCTCCCCACACTCCCAGAACCTTTTTGGGGTGTTCACACAGGCCCCAGTTCCTGAAATAATCCACCCATCCCAAAAAATTCTGGAGTCTGCGGCCCCCTGGAGGAGAAGGATTTGCTCCTGTGCCTCGGGACAGGTTTACTGCAGCTCGTGCCGGAGGTCAGGGCGGGTGCCCAGGGGTGTTTGGGGTATCCCAACCCCTCTCCTGGCTCCATAGCCTCCTCTTGCCATCTTCCAAGGGATGGAGGAGCGGAACATCTCCGGTCTCTCCTCCCCCACTTCCCGTCGTGCTCCCAGAAAGCCACGGAAGAGGCAACCGAATATCCAAGGGCTGGAGGTGACGTCACAAATGCCTGGAGAGGAGTGGAATCATCCTGATTTTTGTGTCCTTGCAACAGGCTTGACAATTCTCCCCTTCCAGAGCGCTCCTAAATCTTCGGAGCCCTGGATTTTAAGGCAAGGGCAGCACATGGAGCATGGAAAACCTTCTGATCCCGAAAAGTGCTGGCATCCCTGCAAGGGGATTGGGATTCTCCTGCAGTCAGCAGTTCCCCTCACCAGCCCCAACACGTGGAAAACGCGGGCTCAGGTCCCTTTTCCCTCGGGAAGGGGCCGAGCCGCATCTCCTGCCTGGAGCCGTGTGGTGGCAGGTGCCTCCTTGCACCCTTTTTTTCCCTATTTTGGGAAAGCCACCCCACCTGGCAGAGGGAAAACCGGGATTCCATGGGTCAGCAAGAAAGAACAAGCGAGGCCGGCTGTGTTGGTGCTCCGGGAAATTCACCTGGGAGCCGGTGGAGCGGCCGGAGCTCCAGCCCCTGCTCCAAGGACTGTTGATATTTGGAAAATGAAACAACCCCTGGTGCTGGCAACTGGAATTCAGGTCTCCCCACTCCCAGGGGAGTGTCCCGATCCCAAGGCTCTGGAGTCATGCTCACTCTTGCCCTCTGGAGCTTCAGGCTTGGATTTGATGGGTTTTTATTTTTTTTTTCCCCCCTTGATGAGGAGTTTCTCCAAAAAAAAGTGGGGTGAGCACCTTTCCAGCTCTGCTGTTGGGAAGGACAGGCAGGATTTGGAGGATGGGGTTTCCCAGATCCCGGGAATGCTCTCTGAGATTCTGGTTGTTGTTTGGAAAGGGCTTGCAGGAGTTTTGCCTCCTAGTCCTGCTTGTTATGGGAACCTGCCAGATGTGGAAGAGGGGATGGAAACACCCATGGAAACACCACTCAGTGGTGCCACCAGGCAGGGATGCAAAACCTGGACTGAGGCACCTCTGACCACGTCCTGATGCTTTGGGGTTGGGAATTTTCACTAAAAATTGAGATTTTCCATGGATTTTGGTGCCCTTGGGGTGACGCAGCAGGTGAGCTGGGGTGTGAGAGCGAAATCTTGGATATCCATGGATAAACAGGCTGGATTTGGCCGTGCAGGCCCTCGTGGGGGAGTGTTCTTCCCAGTGATTTATCCTGGCAGTCTCCAAAGGCAGCCGGCCTTCAGAGAGGCCCCTTGGAAAGCAGCAGGGCCTGAAGACTGGCAGGAAAATCCACCACGGAGCCCCAAACAGGAAAGCTTTGATATTCCTGGCGTTAGGAATGGCGAGCGAGGAGAGGCTCTTGCACAACTCCTGCTGAGCCTGGTGCTCTCACATCCCCCTCTGGTTTTAAAAGCTTTATATCCGACCCTAAATCCTTTAGGATCTCTCTCCCACCCCTGCCAGCGCTGAGCTCCCCTCTGGAATCCCGCAGGGTCCCCAACTCCGCTGCCACCGCTGCTCCCCGAAATCCCAGTAGGGTCCCAAGCGTTGAGTCGGTGCCTGTGGGCAAATCACTTCCACCTCTGTAGGATCTGGCTGTAAACCGAGGTTAATAACCCCAAATTACCAACCTGTGAGAATTAATGAGCTCGGCCCGGCTCGGCCCTTTGAAGGCAGGAGGCATTACAGGAGCACCGGGCCATTATTGCCGAGTGTGGTTTTAATCTCGGCCTAGTTTCACTTACAAATTGGAGTTCTGCTCCCTTTGGACTGCACGGCACTAATTAGACAGGGAAGGGAGGAAATAAAGGTTTCCAGTGTTGGAAACCAGTTAATTTTAGGGTGCTTTGCTTTAATTGCGTCTGCAAAGACATTGGGAAAACGTGTAATGAGCTGAGAACGCTTGAACTCGGCTTTTATTGGTCCCTAAACCCTTGCTTCTGCTAAGTCACAAAATGCCAGTAAAAGAGTGGAGAACTCAACCTTTTTAAATTTTTTTAGGGCGGGGGGGAGAACGCCGAGGTGAAATAATTCCTCCTTTTCCCCTTTCACGTCGCCCTCCTCCTCCATAAATCCCGGAGCACTTCACAAAAGCGGGAGCAGCGCTCTCCCCTCTCGTTTGGGAAGCACAAAGCGCAGGGAGGTGCTGGGATTTGCCCAGGGTCACGTAAAGGAGCCTTTGGCTCCGTGAGGAACATGTGGCAATTTAGGAAAACAGGTGGAAAACACGCTGTGGACACTTACCTCATTTTCGGGCTCGTTTTCGCTTCGGCCAACTCCTACCGATTTCAGCTGGGTTTGGGTTTAAAGGGAAGCTTTGCCGTGGTGTTTTGGGCTGGGATCTGTCTGGCTCTGGCACAGGGAGGACGTGGAGCTGCCAGAGAGATCCAGAGGAGGCACCAAGGAGATCAGAGAGATGGAGCAGCTCTGCTGGGAGGAAAGGCTGGGAGAGTTGGGAATGTCCAGCCTGGAGAGGAGAAGCTTTGGGGTGAGCTCAGTGCTGGAAGGAGCTGCAGAAAACATGGAGAAAGACTTGGGACAAAGGATGGAGAGACAGGACACAGGGAATGGCTTCCCACTGCCAGAGGGCAGGGATGGATGGGATATCGGGAAGGAATTCTTCTGTGTGAGGGTGGGGAATAAAATCTGGGAAAACCCAGGTGGAATCTTTGGGGAAAGCTCCCGAAACAGCAGGACTGGGAGAGCTGTGGGTTGGTTTGAGGAGGTTTTGGGGGATGAATTCCACCAGGAAAAGTGGTGGATGTGGTTCTGGACACTGGCTGTGTGCTGGGAGCATTGGGGAGCTGTGTCCAGGCTCCCTCAGGCTCCAGAAAGATCTGGGAACACCTTTGGAATCTGATTGTTGGACCGGTTTGTCCAGGAGCTGCTTGGAGATGATGGTTTGGCTGCGGCAAAGGTGAAGAAGGGAAGGTTTTAGGGTAATTTATAGGAATTTTGGGATCCAGAAATCTGGGATTTCTTTCCTGTTCTTCAGAGACTCCTGAGTCTTTTTGTCACAGATAAAGTGGGACCATGGAATGGGTTGGGTTGGGTTGGGTTGGGAGGGACCTTAAATCTCATCCAGTCCCACCCCTTGCCGTGGGACAACTTCCACTATCCCAGATGGATCCAAGCCTTGTCTAACCTGGCCTTGGACACTTCCAGGGATTCAGGGACATCACATCCTAACCAGGATTTCCACAGAAATGAGGGAACAGATCTGCCCTTGCCTCTCCTTGTCCTCTGGGAATCTTCCTTTGGGGTGGGGAATTCCCAGCCTGGCTTTTCTGGGATAATCCTGGTGTTTCACAGCCCTTCGTGGAGGGACAGGGCATTGTCCTTGGGGGCTGCTCCCCTCGGCTCTGCCCTGCTGGGCTCCGAGCTCTTGCTGGGCCATTTTATGGCACCATCCTCACTCTCGGTTCTGATATTTAACAATTTCCATCTGAAAATTCAGCAGAGATTCAGGGATGGTCCCAAAGCAGCTCCAGCTTTCCCTGTGTGGGAAATGCGGTTATTTAATGAGAATGGTTGTTTTGTCGGGCTTTTCCAGGGAAGCCGCCTTGCCTTTGGTCCTGAAACAAAGCTCTTCATGGCAATTGTTATGCTTTGGGTTGTTTCAGAAATTTGTTTCATTTTTAAGGCCATCCCCAGAGCAGATCCTGATGAAAATTTAACAGCTTGTTCCACCTGGAGAGGGGAAAAATGCAGGGAATGCTGAGAGTCCCTGCAGGGGCTCCAGGAGAGCTGGAGAGGGACTGGGGCCAAGGGCTGCAGGGACAGGAGCCAGGGAATGGCTTCCCAAGGGAAAGGGGAGATTGGGCTGGGATCTTGGCAAGGAATTCCTGCCTGGGATTCTGCAATTCCCAGATTTGCTGGGGCTGCCCCTGGATCCCTGGGAATGCCCAAGGCCAGGCTGGATCCACCTGGGATTGTGGGAGGTGCTGGGAGCAGAATTAGATCATCTTCGAGGTCTTTTCTCACCCAAACCATTCCATGATTCCATGATTGGACATTGGTACTGGATCCACCTGAGATCATGGAAGCTGTCCCTGCCCACGGCAGGCAGTGGCACTGGATGAATTTTAATTCCCTTCCAAGCCAACCCATTCCAGCATTCAGGAATTACCATCACCTGAGAGCCAAGCACTCAACCTGGGGAAATCCCAGCAGTCTCTGCACTTCCAAACGCTGCCATCCACCTTCTCCTTGCCTTTGGGAAGCCCGGGAAGGGCGCTCAGCCCTGCAGCAGCCCCGGGGCTCCTCGGGGCAGCCCCCGCGGCTCTCGGTACCATGGACAGCGCTGGCCCGGCCCCGCCACTCGCGGGGTCCGGCGGGTCCCAGCCCCGTCCCGGAGCTCCCGGTGTTCCACTCTCCCCGCTCCTCTTCGGAGGTTTTCTCGCAGCTTTTACTTGTCCTGGATTCGCTGTGGAAAATCCATGAAATCCTCCTGGATTTAAGAGGGTGGAGTGGGTACCCGCACGCCTGACATTGGCGCGGGAAGGGTTCTCTCTCTGCCGCAGGGGAAAAAAAGGAGTTTTTTCCTTCAAAAGCAGGGATTTTGACATTTAAAATCCCATAGGGATTAGTGTCCCTGTATCCCTGCAGAGATGTGGAGCGTGAGGAGGAAAAATCCATAATGAGAGGTATTTTTGGGAAAGGGGGTTCAGCACAGCCAGGGAAGTTGTGTCTGCCCCTGGATCCCTGGAAGTGTCCAAGGCCAGGCCGGATGGCGCTCGGAGCACCCTGGGGTAGGGGAAGGAGTCCCTGCCCATGGAATGGGGTGGAAGGAGAATGTAACTTTTCTCTAAAAAGTCCTTTTTCTGTTTCTCTGTTTCTGCTGCATCTCTTCTGTATTTTTCTTTTTATTCTTGGATTTCTCAGCCTCCTTTGGACTGAATTCTTTTGGGATCCTCCTTCGTGGGGAGCCCTGCTTATCTCAGTTCTTATGATTTGAAGAAAACTCCCAAGCTTGTTAGAATCTTGTTTCTTGTGTTTATTAATAGGTGATCACAAAACTGAACAGCTCTCTCCAGGCTGGCTGCACAAGGTTAATCTTTGCAATCTGGTTCATTTCTTTCTTCTGATGGTACAAACAAGGCCTTGTGGCTCACTTCGTGTCTGATGCACAAAATGGCCTCGAAATACACAGTTCTTTTATCTTTATACCTATTTTTACCCAATTAACAACAGACATGTATATTATTTTTCTTAATGACCTAATGACCCATCACCTCTGTGATGCACTACGGCATTTTTTACCCAATCACTCACTATCACCCAAAAACCTCCAGGAGAACATGAAGAAGAAAGAAAAAGGGACAAGGGACAACACCCTAAATCCTCCATCTTGTCTCCTGTTCTCTAAACTAACTTTTTCACCCAGTGATTTAAAAAAACTTTCTAATTTACACACTTACACGTTTAGCTTTTTTCATCTAACTTTAACATTTGTTTTCATGTATCACCATGAAAACATGCTCATGAATTTCATATTATATGAAATTCAGTGTTTTTCTAGATCTTATAACTAAGTATCAGAAACAAGGGCACACACTCTGTATTCCAGACTCCAACAGAGAAGATCTTTAAGGTCCCTCCAACCCAAATTATTTTGTAACTCCACAGCTGCTTTCTGGAGGTGGGAACGTCCCAGGAATTCTCACTCTAAAGGTTCAAGGATGGGTCATGGAGCTTGTTCAGGGAGCAGAGGGAGGTTCCCATCCATGGAATCCCCTTGGCTCACCGGGACAAAGGAGTTCTGGGAGCAGATCCGTGACACCTTTCAGGTCCAACCCCCATAACGGGATGTACAGAGCCTTTGAGCCCACGGAACAGAGAGGGGCTGGAGGTTTAAACCCGGCTTAGCGGAGAGCACAAACGAGTTTAAGCCGCAAAAAGGGAGCTCGTTGCAAAACCCCCGGTGAGGATCCCACCTGCGAGCGCTGTTCTGCTCCAGCTGGGATCAGGACACGGGTGCTGAGCGCAGGGAATCGAGGACATCAAAGCAGCAGCTCTGCATAACCCAGGAGCGCTGAAATTCCCGAGGAACTCGTTCGGCTTCTCGGGAACACGGGAGGGACAAAAGAGGTGCCAGGTCCTCATCCCGGACCTCACCTGTGTCTGATGGGTTTTAAGCTGTGGATCTGGGATTAGTGGGGCATTTTACACCAGGTGGACACTTGGCCACCAGCTCAGTGCTGTTGTGGGGCTGCTTCCTGGTGGAGTCAGATTTAAAGGGAAATTTGCAGATTTAGAGGGAATATCAGCACATGGAAATATCAGCGGCTGTGGGATCTGATGGTTTGCCATGACCAAAATTCTACCCCTGGCCACCCCAGCCCTGCCTGCAGCTTTAGTCAGGGTGGAGAGCTGGTTCTAAGGCCAAGGATGTCCATGCGGGATGGACGTGGTGATTTCGGGATGGTTGTCCTGGAATGTGTCAAGGCAGTGGAAGGATGTAGAGCCATGGAATGGTTTGGGGTGGAAGGAACCTTAAATCCCACCCAGCCCCACCCCATTCCATGGGCACCTCCCACTATCCCAGGCTGCTCCAAGCCCCATCCAGCCTGGCTTTGGACACTGCCAGGGATCCAGAGGCAGCCACAGCAAATCTGGGAATTCCAGCCCAGCCCCTCCCCACCCTCCCAGCCAGGAATTCCTTCCCAAGATCCCATCTAAAGCATCCCACCTCTGTGGGAATCCATTCCCCCTCGTCCCACCTCTACTATTCCTGACAAAGAGCCCCTCTCCCTCTTCCCTGGAGGCCCGTCCAGATCCTGGAAGGACTTCCGTGAATATTTCATCTGTATTTTGGGAGTGTCTGGAGGTTCCATCAAAGATCATGCGGAATGTCCTAATTCCGGCTCTAGTGGACAACGTCCCTGCCCATGGCAGGGGTTGGAATGAGTTGGTCTTCAAGGTCCCTCCCATCCCAAACCATTCCATGATTCCCCGATCATGGCTTTGTTGTGTTTGGAGCCGGACAAACGCAAACTCCTTGTTCTGAGAGGTTTGTCATCCACAGGGCGACAGAAGGGCTGGATTTTGGATTATTCCCATTCTCTGCTGGGAAGGGATTTAGGGTTTAAAATATCCAAACTGAGGGATGGAGGAGGAGAACGAGCTGGATCTCACGATCTGTTGGAATCCAGGACGCTCCGGATCGGGACAACCAGAGCTGTCCAGCCTTCCTGAGCCTGCATCGAGTGCATCGGTCCTGGGTACTGGGAGAGGATGATCCTGGAGCAGGGATGAGAGAGGAGGTGGAGATTCTGGGAATGACAACTTCTAGGATTCTTCCATCCCCTGGAGCTGAGGGAATTGGCAGGAATTTTCCCAGGAAGACAGCAGGGAAAAGAGATGTGGAAAACCCTAAACCAGGAAGATCTTGGGCCTTCCCTGGAAGATTCTCCCATCATCTCCTTGTCAAGGAGTCTCCCAATTCCTCCCAATCCACTGGCTGCTCTTCTACGGTTCCAGAGCTTTCCTTGGGTTCCACCGGGAATTAGGCAATCCTGGATCTGCCACTTCCATGGGACATCGGGGACAGGCTCCCTGCGTGCCTGGACACGCCACCCCAAAAATGTTTCTCCGTGCGCGTTTCCCACAGCCGGAGGAATTCCTTACGGGAGCCACACCTGCTGTGAACTGGTTTAACACCAGTTTGTTAAATGGGAGAAGCCGATAGGGACTGGATCCCACTGGGAAACACCCGGCCCAGCCCAACCTGAACATCTGCACCCCGGGCAAAAGTTCCCTCTGAGGAGAAGGTGACAAATGTCACCTCCAGCACTCCCAACGTTCCCGTTCCACGCTGGGGAAGGGAGTTGGGATGCACAGGAGGAATCCCATGGAGAATCCCAGCTCTGGCTTGAGGAACTCTGCAGGAAGGGGATGAAAATCATTCCTCGGTGGAGAACCGGGATGAATCCAGGCTCTGGAGCCCCTCTGGAAGTCTTGGGTGGGTTTTTCTTTTGGCAGTGTTTTCCTGGCAACAAATCCACCCTCCTCGTTTTTCACTCGGAACAAGTTTTTCCAGGTCTGGAAGTGTCCCAAGTGAGAGGATAAAAAAAAATAAAAAAATAAAAAAAAATCTCTCTCATCTTCTTAAAGGCTCCTGGGAACAGCTTGGAGAGGTTTTAATGTCGTTGATGCTGACCCTGAAAACAAAACCTGGACTGGTTTTGGTCTTAAACCAAGCTTGAAATTTAAAACAATGTGATTGAAAAGAAATGGAAATTTCAGGTTCAAAATCCTCCTCTTGAAAAATGGTTTTACCCCAGAGGATCAAAAACATTCGTTGATTATAGGTTGGAAAAATAGAATTAAACCAATTGCCTTGTCCCCTTTTCCAGGTCAGCTTTTTCCTGCTTAATTCTTCCATTTTGGATGAATTTTTTTAGATTAAATTCCGATCTTTTGCGAAGGTTAAATTTTAAGAATTGGAATTAAGGATTGATTTTGACTTCTCTATGTGGTCTCCATTAAATTATTTTCCCTTATTGTTTTTTCCACTTGAAAAATGGAAGTGATTGGGTTATTTGGTTTTTTTTTTTTTAAATCCATTTGGCACCAGGGCAGAAGAATCAGGTCCTGGTGCCATTCAGGGTCCAGTCCTGGACTGGGCTGGATTTGGGTGGGTTGAGCTGCACAAAATCAGATGAAATTTATGCTTTGAAGGGGTTAAAATGTATAAACCCCAAATTTCAGGTTTTCTGAATTCCCTGTTTGGTTTTTTATTCTGTTTTTTTTTATTATTTATATTTATATTTATATTTATATTTATATTTATATTTATATTTATATTTATATTTATATTTATATTTATATTTATATTTATATTTATATTTATATTTATATTTATATTTATATTTATTGAAACAGAAGACAGAAAATGTGCATTTTTCTCTTCCACCTCTCTTGGGATTTTTCCCCTTCCTCTAAACCTGTTCCAGCCCCTCCTTGTCCATCCCAATGTCAGAATTTCCAGCTGCTCCTCCTTTATTTATCTGGAACACAGAAATTCCCAGTCCAACCCAGACTTGCCGGCTTTTTTTATCTCTCAAATTTTTGTCTCCCAACAGGTGTCAAATCCCTGGGTTTGTGGGAGGTGTTGGGGTTGGAATGGGATGGGATTTGAGGTCTCTTCCAACACAAACTCTTCCACCTGGAGAAGGGCAAAATGCAGGGAATGCTGAGAGTCCCTGCAGGGGCTCCAGGAGAGCTGGAGAGGGACTGGGGCCAAGGGCTGCAGGGACAGGAGCCAGGGAATGGCTTCCCAAGGGAAAGGGGAGATTGGGCTGGGATCTTGGCAAGGAATTCCTGCCTGGGATTCTGCAATTCCCAGATTTGCTGGGGCTGCCCCTGGAGCCCTGGGAGCGCCCAAGGCCAGGTTGGATCCAGCTGGGATGGTGGGATGTGTCCCTGCCCATGGAATGGGATGGGATTTAAGATCCCTCCCAACCCAAACTGTTCCATGACAATTCCGGGATCACACACTGGTCCCTCTGTCATCTCCATCAGGATTCCTTTGGGTGTGGATGGCCAAAAACTGGGAGAAGGCAGCCAGGGAATGTTTGTCCTGTGCTTGTCCAGCACCGTCTCCTCTTAGTTTGGAAGGAGCTTAAATTCCAGCACTAACTGAAAAAAAAAGATGGATTTTTTTTGGAAAAGATGGAAAAGGACCTGGAGTTTTCCTGGTGGAAAGGAATGAGTGGACATGGCAGGGAATGGGACAATTCCTCATCCAGCATCCCAACAAACCTTCAGCCACTTGAGTTGGGGGAAAATCCCAGCGCTCACATTCCTTGGCTCCCTTCATCTTTGCCAACAGCTTCCATCCATGGTTTTTGGGGGAGCGGTGGGATTTTCCACCCTGTTTTCCCCTCGGGATGTGGAGGAGGACTTTGGGGTGTCCCACCTGGGAACGGGCCCTTCGGCTGGGCTGGATTCTCTCTCACCTCCTCCCACCTGTGCAGGTGAAACTCTCCCTGATTTTGGCCCGGGGCCACCCGAAACCTCGGAGTGGCAAAACAGCGGAAAACTCCCGAGTGGAATCCCACGGGAACGAAAGGGAGCGCCCAGCGTGGGGTCCAGGGCTGTGCAGGGCAAGGCAAGGAGGTGTGGAATGAGGATTTGGGGTGCAGGCTTTGGCATAAGCTCCTGGAATTGTGCAGGATGCCGGATTTTAGGGGAAACGGGAGAAGCTTCCGAGCCTCGGAGCCGCGGCTCCCGGGGCCACCTGCGTGTGCAGGTTTGGGGTTTGGTCAGATCCAGCAGCTGGGCTGAGTCACATTCCCAGGTGAGTTCCCTGAGCCAGGTGGGAATCTTCGCCCTTCCCTGTTTGCAGCTGGATCGGGAATGTGTCACTGCTGAACTCCCCTGCAGGTGAACACTCAGCCCTGGGCTTCATCTCTCCCAGGAAAATGAGTAATCCCAAAATTTGAGAAACTTGGAATTGCTAAGGGTGGATGGGGGGATGGGTTGTGTCCCAAAGAAAACCTCTGGAATTCCAGAGTTAGTGCCAGGAGGGCTGGAGACCGGAGGAGGCCCAAATTCCCACTCCACGTGGAGCAAATCCCATCTCCCACCACGCTGGATCTGGGAATTCGAGTCAGGTTCACCGTGGTCCGCGATCTATCCATCAGGAATATCATCCCATGGAAACACCAGAGGGGGAAAGGACTTGTGGGAATTAAGCCAGGCCACGCTCCTGACCCATCCCAGAGGGTTTGGGAATGGTCCTTGTACCACCCAGAAGCTCTGAGTTGGTTAAAACCCTCCAGGGTGGATCAGATTTAATCATTTTTGGATTCATCCCCCTCGCTTTTCTGTGACCCTTTGGAATTCAAGCTCGCCCTGGCTCTGACTCACCCGTGTCTGAGCTGTGCCTGAAATTGGGTCAGGCCGGGAGAGAGATCCTCACGTTGCTTTCTCTCCTCCGGGGTTTCAGCGGGGAAAAATCTGGATCGGGGGTCAAAACCCAGGAATTTTTCACTGGAATTAAGACCCCAGAAAGTAATCCGAGGTTTAAGAGCAAACAGAAACTCTGCTGGTGCTGGGACAAGGGAGGAGAGGATGGGGAAGAGAAAGGGAATCATGGAATGGTTCAGGTGGGACGGATCTTAAAGCCTCTGTTGTTCCAGCCCCATCCATGGGCAGGGACACTTCCCAAAATCCCAGCTGGATCCAATCCCAATGTCCAGCCCGGCCTTGGGCATTCCCAGGGATCCAGGGGCAGCCCCAGCAAATCTGGGAATTGCAGAATCCCAGGCAGGAATTCCTTGCCAAGATCCCAGCCCAATCTCCCCTTTCCCTTGGGAAACCATTCCCTGGCTCCTGTCCCTCCGGCCCTTTTCCAAAGTCTCTCTCCATCTTTCCCATTGTTTCCCTCCAGGTCCTGGAAGGCCACAATCCACTCCCCACTTGGAGCTCTCTGAGCCGGGTCTTTGCAGCTGAACTGGGGCTCCCAGGCCTTTGGGAATGGCTCGGGAAGGAGAAAAAAGCCTCTCTGGAACAGAAAACGCTGGAAAATTCCGGAGTTCCCCAGGAACTTTGCTGGCTCCTGGTGCCATCAGCGGGGAGAGGACAACGGGGATGGTTTTAAATGGGGGAAAAAAAAGGTTGATTTGGAATAAATAAGGAATAATTTCTTTCCAGTCAGGGTGGAAAACCCCTGGGAGTTGTTCCTTAGGGAGGTGGTGGCTGTCCCATCCCTGGAAACATCCGAGGCCAGGCCGGATGTGGCTCCGAGCAACCTGAGGGTGGGAGATGTCCCTGCAGAGGGGCTGGACTGGAGGAGCTTCCAAAATCCTTTACATCCCAAACTACTCCACGATTCCAAGCACCAGACAAGCTCTGCTCACTCCGGGAATTGCTCTGGAATTATTTCATCCTGCCTGGAGACGATTTTGCCTTCCAAAGTCCTCCAGCCCTTCAGGCCCAGCTCTGCTGCTGGAGGACTCGGTGGCTTTAGGGACAACGGGACCTCTGGGCCACCTCCTCCGGCAGCAGGAGGAGCCTGGCCGGGCAGGAACGCGGCTTGGGAGAGTCTCTGGGAGCAGGGAAACCGGGAATGAGAGAGCTCAGAGGTGCCGGCCGGCCCCGCTTTGGGTAAAACCGAGCCCACGGAAGCCGGGCCTTGCTCCGTGTGGGATCTGGGCCTCGTGTTGGAACGTGCCTTGACCCCGGCTGCCTCCAGGGAATGCCAAGTCCGGGAACTCGGCGGGTTGGAGGCCCAGGGAGGCCAGGACCCACCCTGAGATGCATCAGATAGGGAGAGCGAGCGAGACGAGGATCTGATGCAAGAGCTGACCTCGGAGGCTGAGCGCTTCCCAAAGGATTCTTTTTTTTCCTCCCCTCATTTTTTTCCCTCTCTTTGACTGTTCCTTGCAAAGTTCGGAGTGGGTTTGGTCACTCTCTAAACGCTGCTGGTGCCGAAACTCCGAATTTGCGTCCTTGGGATGCGCGGAAGCATCAGGGAGGGTTCAGGAGGTTTGGGCAACGCTCAGGAACAAGGAGGGGGAATTTTGGGGTCTCCTGGGCAGGGAAGGGCTTGGGCCGGGTGATCCTTGGAGGGTCCTTCCCACTCAAGATGTTCTGGGATTCTGTGGAAGAAATGTCCTGAGCCGAGTTTTGCACCAAAAACGTGTCCTTGGAAATCCACGCCTTCGGCTCACGTTTAGGGGCCAAAAGGAGGAATTTGGGGAAGTTTTCTCCCAGTGCAGCTCCTCGTTTGCTGTGGACCATTCTTTATTAGGGTATTTTTCCATGGATCATCCTTTATTAGGATATTTTTCTGTGGGTCATCCTTTTATAGGATTATCTTCCGTGGATTATCCTTTTATAGGATATTTTTCCATGGAACATGCTTTATTAGGGTAGTTTTCCATGGATTATCCTTTTATAGAAAATTTCTCTGTGGATCATCCTTTATTAGAGTATTTCTCCGTGGATCATCCTTTTTTAAGATATTCTTCCATGGAACATCCTTTTATAGGATATTTTTCCATGGATCATCCTTTTTTAGGGTAGTTTTCCATGGATCACCCTTTTATAAGATATTTTTCCATGGATCATTCTTTTTTAGGGTAGTTTTCCATGGATCATCCTTTTATAAGATATTTTTCCATGGATCATCCTTTTTTAGGGTATTTTTCTGTGGGCCATCTTTTATCAGGGTATTTTCTCGGGATCATTCTCCGTCCCCATTCCTGGAGGTGTCCATGGAATTCCTGGATGTGGCACTCAGGGCTCTGGGCTGGGGACAAGGTAGGGATCGGGCACAGCTTGGACTCGATGACCTTGGAAGTCTTTTCCAGCCTCAGCGATCCTGGGATTCTGGGATTGCGTTAAATGGGATTTAGGGGAAATTGTTCCCTGTGAGGGTGGGGAGACCCTGAGATGGAATTCCCAGATTTGCTGTGGCTGCCCCTGGATCCCTGGGAGTGTCCAAGACCAGGTTGGAGCACCCAGGGATAACGGGAGGTGTCCCTGCCCATGGATGAGGCTGGAATGGGACGAGCTTTAACTCCCTTCCAGCCCAAACCATCCTGGAATTCTGGGATTCTCCAATTCCTCGGCTGCAGCTCCTCTCCTCACTTCAGGAGATTCAGCAAAGAATTAAAAATAACAACAACAACAACAACAACCCAGCCCTGATTCTCACTTGTGGCGCTCGGCTAGCCGGGAAGCGTCTCCTCACGGCTCCGTTTCTATTCCCTGTGGATTTGTGCTGGAAAAAAGCAGGAGCCAGGTCGGGTTTTATGGATGTCTGTCAGCAAAGGGAAGGAATGAAGCCATCGGAGCGGCTCCACCCGGCCGTAAATCTTTTATGCATTGGGAGAGGAAGCCCAAACAACAGTGGATTTGCAAGTCCAGGGCCATGCCGGAGCGGGACCGGGCTCCTGTTTTCCAGGGAAAGCAAATTTTGGGGTTTGGGAAAGGTCAGAGAGGAGACGCCGAGCCCGAGTCCCTTTGTTGTGGAAAATGTCGCTGTCAGGGCACTCCCCGGGTTTTATCCCGGTCGTAAAGTTGTTTTATTCCCTCAAAAGCGTCTTTAAATTCTGTCCTGCGGTACTGGTGCAGGGAGTGGATGATAAAACAGGGATGGGGTTGGGGTTCGGGGAATCATGGAATGGTTTGGGTGGGAAGGGATATTAAGGATTATTTCATTCCAGCCCATCCATGGTAGGGACAGCTCCCAGAATCCCAGCTGGATACAGCCACAGTGTCCAACCTGGCCTTGGGCATTCCCAGGGATCCAGGGGCAGCCGGAGGAAATCTGGGAATTGCAGAATCCCAGGCAGGAATTCCTTGCCAAGATCCCAGCCCAATCTCCCCTTTCCCTTGGGAAGCCATTCCCTGGCTCCTGTCCCTGCAGCCCTTGGCCCCAGTCCCTCTCCAGCTCTCCTGGAGCCCCTGCAGGGACTCTCAGCATTCCCGGGATTTTGCCCTTCTCCAGGTGGAACAGTTTGTGTTGGAAGGGTCCTCAATCCCATCCCATTCCAACCCCAACCCCTCCCGCTATCCCAGGCTGCTCCAATCCCAATGTCCAGCCTGGCCTTGGACAATCCCAGGGATCCAGAAGCAGCCACATCTTCCTTGGGAATTCCATCCCAGCCCCTCCTCACCCTCCCAGCCAGGAATTCCTTATTAAAATCCAACCTCAACCTTCCCCCTTCATCTTAAATCCCTTTCTCCTCGTCTGATCCCTCAGGAAAAATCCCTCTCCAGCCTCCTTCAGGCCAAGGAGGCCCAAAATTCCAAAGCCTCGGTGGGAAGTGGGGAATTGTGATCCAAGGCAGCAGAGCTCCGAAGGGGGATGGAGCGATCCCAGTTCCCTGGGAGGGGCTCTGGGCAGGCTGGAGCTGCCTGGATGGGGGGCACGACCCCCATCGGTGCCGCCGAGTCTGGGCTGAGCCGGGGCCGCGCTGTTCTCCAGGGAAATCCTGGAGATGAGGCTCCCTCTGGAATAAAAATGTGCCCGTGAGCTGGGGGGGCGGTGGAGGAATGGGGGACAGAGGGGTTTGGGGGATCTGTGGGGTGACACAGGGGGTTTAGGGGCTCCGGGTGGTGACAGAGAGGGCTTAGGGACATGAAGGGGGAGGAGAGGGAGTTTAGGGGCTCTGTGGGGTGACAGAGGGGGTTTAGGGGCATGAAGGGGGTGACAGAGGGGGTTTAGGGGTTCTGTGGGGGGACAGAGGGGGTTTAGGGACATGAAGGGGGTGACAGAGGGGGTTTAGGGACCCGGGGGGTGACAGAGAGGGTTTAGGGACATGAAGGGGGAGGAGAGGGAGTTTAAGGGCTCTGTGGGGTGACAGAGGGGGTTGAGGGGCATGAAGGGGGTGACAGAGGGGGTTTAGGGGTTCTGTGGGGTGACAGAGGGGGTTTAGGGACCCGGGGGGTGACAGAGGGGGTTTAGGGACTCTGTGGGGTGACAGAGGGGGTTTAGGGGCATGAAGGGGGTGACAGAGGGGGTTTAGGGGCTCTGTGGGGTGAGGAGAGGGGTTTTAGGGACACTGGCAGAGCAGAGGGGTTTGGGGGTTCTGGGGCTTGCAGAGGGGGTTTGGGGACATAAAGGGGGAGGAGAGGGAGTTTAGGGGTTCTGTGGGGTGACACGGGGTTTAGGTGCTCTGGGAGGTGACAGAGGGGGTTTAGGGGCATGAAGGGGGAGGAGAGGGAGTTTAGGGGCTCTGTGGGGTGAGGAGAGGGGTTTAGGGGAATGGAGAGAGGAGGAGAGGGAGTTTAGGGGTTCTGTGGGGTGACAGAGGGAGTTTAGGGACACAGGGGGTGACAGAGGGAGTTTAGGGACATGAAGGGGGTGACAGAGGAGATTTAGGGGTTCTGTGGGGTGACACAGGGGGTTTAGGGACATGAAGGGGGTGACAGAGGGGGTTTAGGGGCTCTGTGGGGTGACAGACGGGGTTTAGGGACATGAAGGGGGTGACAGAGGGGGTTTAGGGGCTCTGTGGGGTGAGGAGAGGGGTTTAGGGGCATGGAGAGAGGAGGAGAGGGAGTTTAGGGGCTCTGGGTGATGACAGAGGGAGTTTAGGGACACTGGGAGATGACAGAGGGTGTTTGGGGACATAAAGGGGGTGACAGAGGGGGTTTAGGGGTACAGGGGGGTGACAGAGGGGGTTTAGGGACATGAGAAGGGGGTGACAGAGGGGGTTTAGGGGCACAGAGGGGTGACAGAGGGGGTTTAGGGCACAGGAGTTGGGGGTGAAAAGGGCGTGCTGGCAGGGATTTCAGGGAAGAGGGAAATGGATCTCCAGCCTCTATCCTTGGGAATATTCCCCCTGCTGCAGACAGGGAAGGAGAATCCCAGCCATCCGTCCCTAAATCCCCCTTTCCCTCTGATTTTGGGATTTTGGGAAATCCATCCCTAAATCCCCCTTTCCCTCTGCTTTTGGGATCTTGGGAAATCCATCCCTAAATCCCCCTTTACCTTTGCTTTTGGGATCTTGGGAAATCCATCCCTAAATCCCCCTTTCTCTTTGTTTTTGGTGTTTTTGGGAAATCCATTCCTAAATCCCCCTTTCCCTCTGCTTTTGGGATTTTGGGATCTTGGGAAATCCATCCCTAAATCTCCCTTTCCCTTTGCTTTTGGGATTTTGGGAAATCCGTCCCTAAATCCCCCTTTCCCTTTGCTTTTGGGATCTTGGGAAATCCGTCCCTAAATCCCCCTTTCGCTTTGTTTTGGGAAATCCGTCCCTAAATCCCCCTTTCTCTCTGCTTTTGGTGTTTCTGGGGGATCTGCTGCGGACAGGGAAGGCGAATCCCAGCTGTCCGTCCCCAAATCCACCTTTCTCCCAGCCTTTTGGTGTTTTTTGGGAGCAGCTCCTGGCGCAGGAGGGTGGCCAGGTGAGGAAGGAGCCGCAGGTGGCACCGGAGATAAACAAAGCAATTAAACTTTTACTTTTCCCTTCCGTAAACGGAAGCAGGAGCCGAGTCCGGGCTGGAATGCGGCTCCCGATTCCTGTTCCTTAATGAGCTCGGGGGCGGAGGTTTGACAGAGCCGTCCTTGGAATGACAATTCCCACCTTTTTCACCTGCGGCGGCTCTGGATAAACACCCCGGCCGCTCCTGGCAGCGGGAGCCGCGTTGTTCCTTTGATGTGCGGGAGGGTTGGGAGCTGCCCGATAAGAGCCGAGATAAGCAAAGGCGATCCCGGCAAGGGCAGGACCTGCGGTTCTGGGGCGGTGACTCGGCTGTGACCTCCCGGCTTCTCCTCGTTGTCCTTGATCCTGACCGCTGGAAGCAGCTTGGGATGGTCCCCAGGATCTGCTGGGCTGGGATCTGCTCCAGGGAATCCAAGAATCCCGGGATGGTTGGGGTGGGAAGGGATCTGAAAGATTCCATCCCACCCCATCCATGGGCAGGGACAGCTCCCACCATCCCAGCTGGATCCAACCTGGCCTTGGGCATTCCCAGGGATCCAGGGGCAGCCCCAGCAAATCTGGGAATTGCAGAATCCCAGGCAGGAATTCCTTGCCAAGATCCCAGCCCAATCTCCCCTTTCCCTTGGGAAGCCATTCCCTGGCTCCTGTCCCTGCAGCCCTTGGCCCCAGTCCCTCTCCAGCTCTCCTGGAGCCCCTGCAGGGACTCTCAGCATTCCCTGCATTTTATAAATAAAATATTATTTATAGCTTTATTATTTAATGTGTATTTTTTCTATTATTTCTATTTTATATATGGTATATGTATTACTTATATTTTTATTACTTATATTTTTATTACTTTTATATGATTTATATGATTTTCATTTTATATCTAAAGTATTTTATAATGATCATTTACAATTTTAATATTTCATTTATACTATTTTATTTTTTCTATTTTTTTATTTTATATTTTTTTCTATAGAATATAGAATATCTGTATATTGCAACTTATATTTCTATTCTTTTATTTCTATTATTTATTATTTCTACTTTTCCTATTTATCTTATTTTATAATTTGCATATTCTATTATGTATATTATATATATTATTACTTTTATTTTTATTTATAGAAAAGACACAGTATATTTTGTTAGTAATATTTTACCTAAATTAAAATGAATTAATATTTTATTTTCGTTTCTATATATTTTTATTTTTATGTTATCTTTACATACGTATAATTTTATTTTTTATATGTTTTTTATTTTACATATTTTTATTTATTATTTTTATCATTTCTTTCCTATTATTATTCCATTCTTTCAACCCCTTTAATATTCCAAGGGCCTGAAATACAAAATTCCTACAAAACTGGAGAATCCAAACCAGGAATTGTGGGGGAATCCCTGCAAAGACTTTGGAAGTTCAGACAATTTCAAATCCATATCTAATTTATCTCCTTAAAATCTGTATTTCCACCGTTAAATCCATGTTTTCCCTATTAAATCCCTACTCATATCCCTAAAATCCAGGCAGGATGGATTCGGCTTGGGCGTGGTTTGGGGAAGGATAAATTAACCCAATCCTGTTAAAATTTGGGATTTATACCCCAAATGCTGTCAAACTCCTCTGGAATCCAGCGGATCCGCCTCCAACGGGAGCTTCAGCGCTCCCAAGAAATCATGGAATGCGGGACCGGTTTATTTTATAAAAATCCGCCTTTTCCCCCCCTTTTTAATTTAATTTTTTCAGGTAGCTCAGGAAATGCCCCTTCCGGACAACGAGGAAACGCTTCCCAAAACCTTTTCCTCCGTCTGGGGAGCCATAAAATTTGGGATAGATCCATGCTCCACAACAGGTCCGGGCAGGACGCGGGGAGGAATCCATGGAAACCTTCGGGGGAATTTCGGGAGATGGAACGCAATTAAGGCCAATTAGAATTTGGCCGGGATTCCGGAGCGCTGCTGTTGGGAAAGGCACAGCCGGGATCTGGGATAGGCAGCTCCTCAGCTGGTGGGAATAATTCTGGCTCTGCCATCCCAAAGGGGTGAAAATTGGGATCCTCGGAAGGAGGACAATGGAATGTGCTCGGCAAATTCCAAGATCTGGCCCAGGAGGTCGGGAAAAAGCAGCTTCCCATTCCTTATCCAGCCGGTTCCTCTCCCGAGGAAGGAAAGGGAAGAATTCCCTCCTGGAAATAGAAATGCAGAAATTTATTGATATAAAAGGTGAATAATGGATTTAAGGGGAAAAATCCCTGGAAATCCCATGGAATACAAAAAAAAAAAAAAAATCCACGACAATCCAGTTTTCTGCAGAGTTTTCCCAAACCAGGGATTTTTCCCTCCAAGTTTGTTGTTATTCCCATAAAAAATGGGACCAAGGGAGTGAAGGTGGGGGTTGCTGGGGTTTGGAAGGTCTTGTAGCACTGGGATTCTCTGGACCAGGGAATTCTTTATTTCTTTGGGAATGCCCTGACCCCATGAACACCAAGCCAGACAAAAATCCCTGTGGGATCACGGATCTCCTCCAGATCCACATCCCAGTGTCCTGGCGGGTTGTGCCTTCCTTGGATCCACAGCCCAGCACGGAGCGGGGTTTTTCTGGGATAAAGGTCTCAAGAACAACTCCAAGAATTCCCCAAACCATAGGAATTGGGAGCAGGAGGGAAATCCAGAGGTCACTCAGTCCAGCTCCTCGCCCCGGGGCAGGATGAGCTTTCCCTGCGTCATTCCTGATCTTGTCAAAATCATTCCCGAAAACCTCCTGCAGCGCCGGCTCCGTCACCCCTTCCTGGCAATCCATTCTTTTTCCTTATCTCTTTTTTCCCTCCCATCCATCTCTCCAGTTGAAATTCCGACCCCGAACTCCTCATCCCAAGGAGGGAGCAGTGATGGGATCATCCTCTTCCTCACCATCCCTGTTTCCTTCACCCTTTCCGTGCTCTCCCCCTCACCCCAGTTTTTTTCCTGGTCACCTCCAGGCTGGAATTCCGGGGTCAAATTCCCTCATCTGACCGTTGCCACCTCATTCCCAGGGATGTGGGTGGAAATTCCCAACTCCTGCTCCTTCATTCCCACTTTTCACCCCCTCCTGCCCTGTCCATCCCTCCAAGGATCCTCATCCCCGTTTCCTTCAGACCCGCTGTTCCGGTTGGTCTGGGGAGGGATATCACCGAGCATTTCATTATTATTTTTTTGGGATGAGGGTGATTTTCCAAGGATCAAGGAGCCGCAGGAGCCAGAGATAAGGATCAGAGTAACTCGGGCAGGGTGTGGGAGGCGGGAGAGCGGCGGCTCCAGCCTTAATCTCGGCCTCTGTGAGTCAGACCCAGCCTCTGCCCAGGTCAGGTTAAGCTTGAATTTAAACCCGGCCTGGGCTGGGGGCACCTGAGCGTGTCCAAGCCATGTTTAGGGTCCTGGAATTCTGTGGTGGATCAGGACTTCCAAAACTTTCTGAAGGGAAATTAAGGAAGGGAAATTAAGGAAGGGAAATTCCATGAACTTCACAGGAAAACCCATCCCAGGAACATCCTTGTCCCCATCCTGCTGTTTCCGATGGGCAGGGCTGGAGGTGGCAGCTTTGTGTCCTGGACCAAAGTCCCTCTTATCCCATGGGATCCTGGAGCCACTGATTCCAGGATTCTGGAGCCCCTCTACTGTGGAGCCAGGCTGGGAGAGCTGGGAATGTTCCCCTGGAGAAGGGCAAAATGCAGGGAATGCTGAGAGTCCCTGCAGGGGCTCCAGGAGAGCTGGAGAGGGACTGGGGCCAAGGGCTGCAGGGACAGGAGCCAGGGAATGGCTTCCCAAGGGAAAGGGGAGATTGGGCTGGGATCTTGGCAAGGAATTCCTGCCTGGGATTCTGCAATTCCCAGATTTGCTGGGGCTGATCCTGGATCCCTGGGAATGCCCAAGGCCAGGCTGGATATGGGGATTGGATCCAGCTGGGATGGTGGGAGCTGTCCCTGCCATGGATGGGATGGGATGGGATGGGATGGGATGGGATGGGATGGGATGGGATGGGATGGGATGGGATGGGATGGGATGGGATGGGATGGGATGGGATGGGATTTAAGGTCCCTTCCCATGCAATCCCTGATTTTATGTCAAGGTCTGTGTGGCCAAGGAAAGCCAAAAAAAGGGGCCTCACTTCACCTAAACTGGGAATTTCCTTGTGTTAACTTCAGGGAATTTCCCATCCCTTCTCTTCCCCCACATCGCTGCTCCTGAGGCAGCTCAGGGACCCCTTTTGGGTGACACTGGAGCAGAACCCCTGGATGAGGAGGAACCCCCAAGTTTGGCCTCTTCCGTGACCATTCCAAGGGAGAATTTTGCAAGAGCGGGTGCGGGATCCCTGGCTCGGCTCCAGCTCCTCTGATCCCATAGAAGCCTGGAAAAAAGAAACCCCAAATCCAACCAGCACCCCCCAAGCCCCTACTCCCACAATTCAGGGATCAAATAATTTTCCAGAGCTGCTGCACTGTTGATTTTTTGGGAGTGGATGAGGTGATTATCCCAAGGGTTAACGAGATAAAAGTAATGGGTGAATATCCCAGCATTTTTTCTTTTTGGGGATTTGTGCTGCTGTGGGTGATGGGAGGATGGATAAGCTGGGCTTTTCTGAGCTCCCAGATCTGCAAATCCCCACAATTGTTTGTGCTGGGATCAAAGCTGCTCCATAAATGGGAGTTATTAATAATCCTAATTATTGGATGTTGGAAAATCAGTGCTGGGTGCTTTCCCATTAAGAAATAAAAGGAGAGGGATGGAGCTCTTTTGATATTTATCTGGGAATATAAAGTTTATTTATAAAATTATATTAAGGAGTTGCCTCAAGGAGTCTGGAATTTGGGATTGTTCCTGGGGATTTCATCTTGCCGTGAAAACAATTCCCAAAAACTCAAAGGGGGGAATTTTCAGGAGCCGGATTTTAATCACAATTTTTATAACTCCGGACATTTGCGTGGCCCCTTTTCATCCCGACGGGTCACAAATCATTTTTCCAGAGCAGGAGTGGAGGGAAGGGGGTGCTGCCCTCCCCTTTGGATGGGGTGGAACTCGGGAATTGTCCCGTGCCAGCGGAATGAAGCAACAGCTGGTTTGGGAGGTGAAGTCATGGGGTGGCAGGAATTAGGGCTGGGAAAAAGCTCATTAAGGAATTTGCTCCATCCCTCTCCCCCCTACGTGCTCGTGGCTCTGTCCTGAGCTTTGTCGGGACTCGTTGGGAACATCCCAGGGGAGCGGGGGGAACATCTCCAGATGAAACTGAGGCGGGAAGCGGGAGCAGACGGAGGAGCTGAAGCCCGGCCAGGAACGGGAATGTTTAAAATGAAAAAAAAAAAAAAAATAAAAGAAAGGAAAAAAGGAAAAAAAAAAAGAATAAGAGAGAAAAAGAGAAAAAAAAAGAGAGAAAAAGAAAAAAAAAGAGAGAAAAAGAGAAAAAAATAAGAGAGAAAAAGAGAAAAAAAAAGAGAGAAAAATAAGAGAAAAAAATAAGAGAGAAAAATAAGAGAGAAAAAGAGAAAAAAATAAGAGAGAAAAATAAGAGAGAAAAAGAGAGAAAAATAAGAGAGAAAAAGAGAGAAAAATAAGAGAGAAAAAGAGAGAAAAGTAAGAGAGAAAAAGAGAAAAAAATAAGAGAGAAAAAGAGAAAAAAGAGAAAAAAGAGAAAAAAGAGAAAAAAGAGAAAAAAGAGAAAAAAGAGAAAAAAGAGAAAAAAGAGAAAAGAAAAGAAAAGAAAAGAAAAGAAAAGAAAAGAAAAGAAAAGAAAAGAAAAGAAAAGAAAAGAAAAGAAAAGAAAAGAAAAGAAAAGAAAAGAAAAGAAAAGAAAAGAAAAGAAAAGAAAAGAAAAGAAAAGAAAGAAAAAAGAAAAAAAAAAAGAAAAAAAGAAAAAAGTAAAAGAGAAAAAAAGAAAAAGAAAGAAAGAAAACCAGAAGAAAAAAGAGAAGCCAGGGAATCTCCAGGCTGCCAGGCCTGGAATGAGCCTCCAGCAGCACAAGTGTTAAATCCCAGGATCTTTTAGGTTGGAAAAGCCCTCTAGGATCGAGTCCAACACAGCCAAATCCACCAGTGGCTTTTCCTACAAACTTCCTCTGCAGATCCCGGCCAATCCCATCATTTTCCTGCGTGGAAGCAGCGCTGGCAGAGCAGCTAAAAATTCCAGGGGGAGCAGGAATGCCGGAGGCTGCACGTGCACCCCAGGAACGGTGTCCAGCGGCCTGGAATGAGCTCTGCTCCCACAGAGGTCATTCCAGGGCAGGGAAACAGGAGAGGATTGGAGATCCCGCTGGGAAGGAAAGGTCTCCCTGTGCGGGAAGCTGTGGAAGCGCCCTTGTTGGAAAACCAGGGCTGGAAAAGTGGATCCCAGCATGGGAAAATGTCCCGTGTTGTGTGTGCAGGGGGTGGGGGAGGCACCTGGAGCCCCCAAAATCCAGGGTGTGCCAGGCTGGGAAGTGGCAGGGGAAGGAAAAGGGATTTTTTTACACAATTTCCGTGTCCACAGAGAATTCCTCACCCTTTTAGGCCTCTGGAATGTCACAGAGCCAGCAAATCCAAGGTGCTGCTGTTCCCAAATTCCCAGCAAAACCCCAGCCAGGCCTTTTCCTGGATAAATCCTCCTGTTCTCCCTGAACCTTCCCTTGGCTAAGCCCTCCTGGGCCTCTGTGGCCGTTTCCTCCTTTTTCCCTCATTTCCAATGGATTTGGAATTCCCTCTGGCCCCAAATTCCCAGAAAAACCCCAGGCCGGCCTTAACCTGGACAAATCCTCCTGTTCTCCCTCACCCTTCCCTTGGCATGGCCTCAGTGGCTGTTTCCTCCTTTTTCTCTTAATTCCAAAGGATTTTTCCCCTCTGGGATAAGCCAATTCCTCAGGTTCCATTTGAGATCCTGGCCTCAGGCCGACCCTTTGGCAATCCTGGAATGATATTTGGTGTTTTCCAGGATAAATCTTCCTGTTCTTCCCTTGGCTAAACCCTCCTGGCCTCAGTGGCTGTTTCCTCCTTTTGCTCTTAATTCCAAAGGATTTTTTCCCTCTGGGATGAGCCAATTCCTCAGGTTCCATTTGGGATCCCGGCCCCAGGGCGACCCTTTGGCAATCCGGGAATGATATTTGGTGTTTTCTGGGAGAAATCTTCCCATTCTTCCCTTGGCTAAACCCTCCTGGCCTCAGTGGCTGTTTCCTCCTTTTGCTCTTAATTCCAAAGGATTTTTTCCCTCTGGGATGAGCCAATTCCTCAGGTTCCATTTGGGATCCCAACCCCAGGGCAACCCTTTGGCAATCCGGGAATGATATTTGGTGTTTTCTGGGATAAATCTTCCCATTCTTCCCTTGGCTAAACCCTCCTGGCTTCAGTGGCTGTTTCCTCCTTTTTCACTCATTTCCAAAGCATTTGGAATTCCTCTGCTCCCAAATTCCCAGAAAAACCCCAGGCCGGCCTTAACCTGGACAAATCCTCCTGTTCTCCCTCACCCTTCCCTTGGCATGTCCTCCTGTGGCTGTTTCCTCCTTTTCCTCTTAATTCCAAAGGATTTTTTCCTCTGGGATGAGCCAATTCCTCAGGTTCCCTTTGGGATCCCAGCCACAGGGCAACCCTTTGGCAATCCTGGAATGATATTTGGTGTTTTCCGGGATAAATCTTCCCGTTCTTCCCTTGGCTAAACCCTCCTGGCCTCAGTGGCTGTTTCCTCCTTTTTCCCTCATTTCCAATGCATTTGGAATTCCCTCTGCCCCCAAATTCCCAGCAATTCCAAGGGATATTTTCCCTCTGGGATGAGCCAATTCCTCAGGCTCCATTTGGGATCCCGGCCTCAGGACAATCCTGGAATTATATTTGGTGTTTTCTGGGAAAAATCTTCCCGTTCTTCCCTTGGCTAAACCCTCCTGGCCTCAGTGGCTGTTTCCTCCTTTTTCCCTCATTTCCAATGCATTTGGAATTCCCTCTGCCCCCAAATTCCCAGCAATTCCAAGGGATATTTTCCCTCTGGGATGAGCCAATTCCTCAGGTTCCATTTGGGATCCCGGCCTCAGGGTGACCCTTTGGCAATCCTGGAATGATATTCGGTGTTTTCTGGGAAAAATCTTCCCATTCTTCCCTTGGCTAAACCCTCCTGGGCCTCAGTGGCTGTTTCCTCCTTTTTCTCTGAATTCCAAAGGATTTTTTTCCTCTGGGATGAGCCAATTCCTCAGGTTCCATTTGGGATCCCGGCCTCAGGGCGACCCTTTGGCAATCCGGGAACGAAAGGCGGTGTCCAGACGGGATGGGAGGAAATCATCTGGCCAAGGCCAGTTTTTTTTGGGAATTCTGCCTTGCCTAGCTCCTGGACACACCCACTTTTTCCAGGATCGACCTTCCCGCCTCGGGATATTTAGCTCAGGCACGGCAGAGCCCTCATTTTCCAGACAATTATTGGGGAAGCGGCATCCGCCACATTCCCGCCCCGCTCCTTTGATGTCGGCTGGTAATGACAGGACACGCACCGGGAGAAGATCCTCACCCTCTGGAATCAGCCCCCATTCCTTTCTCCATATATTTATAGATAGGATTTGATTCCCTCCCCACAGCTGCCCCAGTTGTTTTGAGCCTCGTTAACTCCCGGCCCTTAATTAAAGCAGCCTGGTTAATTATCTCAGGGGGACACTCCTTCAGCAATTATAAGTTGGAGAGGGAGGATGGCTGCTCCCATTATCCAAAGGTTTGGGAGATGTTCAGCAGGATCGGTTAGGTACTTGGGATTTGTTTTTTCCATGGCTAAATCCACTTTTTTCCCCAAAAATTTTTTTTTTGTTTTTAGGGATGGATCAAAGCTAATCCTGGGACTTTTTTCTCTTCCTTGTGAGCAGCCAGGTGGAAAAAAATCCACTGATTTTAGTGGATCCAGTGATTTTTTAGTGGATCTGTCTTCATGAATTTTTAGTCTGTCCACAGATTTCAGTCTCTCCACGAATTTCAGTCTGCCCACGGATTTTAGTGTGTCCATGGATTTTAGTTTGTCCACGGATTTTAGTCTGTCCATGGATTTTAGGTTGTCTGTGGATTTTAGCCTGTCCATGGATTTTTGTCTGTCCATGGATTTTTATTATGTCCATGGAATTATAGCCTGTCCATGAATTTTTAGTCTGTCCATGGATTTTAGGTTGCCCATGGATTTTAGTCTGTCCATGAATTTTTAGTCTGTCCATGGATTTTAGGTTGCCCATGGATTTTAGTCTGTCCATGAATTTTTAGCCTGTCCACAAATTTTTAGTCTGTCCATGGATTTTTAGTCTGCCCATGAATTTTTAGTCTGTCCATGGATTTTAGTTTCTCCATGGATTTTTAGTTTGTCCATGGATTTTTAGTCTGTCCAAGGATTTTTAGTCTGTCCACGGATTTTAGTTTGTCCATGGATTTTTAATCTGTCCACGGATTTTAGTCTGTCCAAGGATTTTTAGTCTGCCCATGAATTTTTAGCCTGTCCACAGATTTTAGTCTGTCCAAGGATTTTTAGCATGTCCAAGGATTTTTAGCATGTCCATGGATTTTTAGCTTGTCCATGGATTTTAGTCTGTCCAAGGATTTTTAGCTTGTCCATGGAATTTAACCTGTCCACGAATTTTAGTCTGTCCATGGATTTTAGCCTGTCCATGGATTTTAGTCTGTCCACAGATTTTAGTCTGTCCATCACTCCGAGCCCATGAGGAAAATCTTTGGAGGTTGAGGTGTTGCTTTGGGCATTCCTTGGAGCCCCTGGAAGGGAAGGAGCTGGGGCTGAAGACCCACAAACGGCTCCATGTCCGGGAAACCTTGGGAAGCCGTGTCCTGGATTGTCCGGGAATTAAACCCCTCCTGGAGCGGATTTCTGAGGAGCTGAGGGATTTTTCCTGCTTCCCCATCCCTGTTTTCCTCGTTCCTCTGAGGCTGGGAAGTGCCAGCTCTGCTCCCTGTGAGCCCGAGTCGCCCAGGAGTGCTTTATCCCGGGAACCCAGTGCCTTATCCCGGCTCCTGGGCTCGGGATGGCTCCCGGGATAAACGGATAGGATGGAAAATCCCGATTCTGCTGCATCCCTCCCGTATTCCCTCATCCAACCCACAGTCGCACAAATCCCCTCTCCAAGCCATCCCTGTTTTCCTGGAGCTCCTGGGCAAGCCCAGGAACACCCAGCGCAGCCACAAATCCCGGCCAGGCCCTGCTGCTATCCCAAAATATCCCAGAAATCCTTCTCAGCATTCCAGGGGTGCTGCATCCCTCTCCAGACCCTGGATTTGCTCTCCCCCGGGTGGGAGAAGCTCGGGTTTTCCTTGGAGAAGGTTTAAATCCACTGCCTCATCCTCTTGGGAGGA
This sequence comes from Poecile atricapillus, assembly GCF_030490865.1. Lineage (NCBI taxonomy): Eukaryota > Metazoa > Chordata > Aves > Passeriformes > Paridae > Poecile > Poecile atricapillus. Next base: position 75,214,463 of record NC_081252.1, read on the forward strand.
CAAATCAAGGTTGGAAGGAGTCGATACAGTGGGAATGGTAGGAATTGAAATAAAACGGCCTTTAAGGTCTTTTCCATCCCAAACCATTCCGGGATTCTCTCGTTATTCGTGAAATCTGTTTAAATTATATCCAAAATATAAATATAATATAATAAATATAATATATAAATATATGTTAAATAGGCATTAATTATATATAATATATATTATATATATTGCATTATATTATACATTATACATTATCTATCATATATTATATATCATATATAATATATTAGATATTATATATTATACATTATATATCATGTATCATACATCATATATCATATATCATATATCATATATTAGATATTATGTATTATATATTATATATTATATTCTATATTATACATTATATATTCTATATTCTATATTATATACTATATTATATATGATATATTATATGATATAATCATCTATATAATTAATTATATAATAATTATACTAATAATATCTTATTTATTTATAATTATAAAATATAATATAAAATATATTAATAATACACATAATTATATATTAAATATATATAAAATATAGATATATATAAAAATGTTATATAAATTTAATTTTTTAAAATTTAAATTAATTTACGTTTTATCCACTGCAACACTCCTCCTGTCTCTGCAGCAGATCCGTGCCAAGGAAAAGCCAAAAAACCCCCGGGAATCTGGGAGACGAAAGGGAAGGAATCCACAGGAGGCCTCTGGGAGGTGACTCCAGGTGAATCCAGGTCCCTTTTCCAGGTGAAGGGCTCACCTGCAGCTGGGATGAGGCATCACTCCCACTTTTGCCCCCTCTGCTCTTCCAAAAGTGCTGGAACTTGGGGAAAAAATCCCAGGTTTTGGGGGAAAGGGCTCCTTGGTGTCCTGCTGGAATTCCGGAGGGTTTGGATCCATCCTCTCCTCTCAGGAATGTTGATTTTTTTGGGAAAACCCAGCATGGGTTGAGGGGATTTTGCTTGGAGAGGGATCAGGTGGCCCAGTATGGGATTTGCCTTCTGTCTCCATCTTTTTTCCTTCATCTTTGGCCGGGAAAAGCTTTAGCTCCGGGAGAAAAAAGTGGGAATTCACAGGTTGTTCTAGGGATAACATGGAAATTGGGAATTGATAACGGAGCAGGGCTTTCCCAGGAAGGCTCCAAATAAATCCCCGTCCTGCCTGGAGGATTCCACCTGCAGAAAACCCCACCATTTAAATAATTAAATAATTACTGGATTAAACAATTAAATAATTAAATTATTGATTACATATTATTAAATTCAATTAATTAAAGAATTAAATCCCTTAAATAATTAAGTGAGTCCAATCCTTAGGAAAGGGGGAACTTTTGGGGCCGATATCAGGACAATGAAACCGGAGAATGATAAATGCAAATCCCATAAATTCAGTGATCCAATAAAATATGAGGTACGGGATATTTGTATAAACTTATCTAGAGGAAAATATCTGGAATATCGGGAGGAAAAAATTCCTGTCTGGGGAATTTATTTCTAAATTTATTTCTAAAATTTAGAAATAAATTTTATATATTTTAAATATATAAAAAATTTTAAATATTTTATTAAAATTATTTCTAAAATATATTTAAATTTATTTCTAACATGCTTTGACTTTTAAATATTTTGATCTATAAAACTGTTTATTTGGAGAAGGGAAATGAAACTGCTTTGAAGGATAAAAGAAGGAAGGATTTGTGTTGCTCCCTAAAGTGGATGGAAGGACAAATCCTAGCAAGGAAAATTCAGATTGGGAAGAGAATGGATGAGAAATCCCAAGAGGATCCTGGCACTGTTTGTGCTCCAAGATCCCGCGGCAAATTTTGGTTTCTCCTTTTCCTGGAGGTTAAAGGGGTGGCCCGGAATAATTCCCGGGAATTCCAGGAGGGAGTAATTAGTTTGAAATTCCCTCCTGTGCTTTCTCCTGTGGGAATTACTCCGGAATTCTGCTGTGGGAATCACGGGGCACGAGGAAGGAGACGGTGGAGCTCCCTCACCGTCAGGATTTCAGGGATCAGCTCCCAGGATTTTAGGAGACAACATTCCCTCTTCATCGGCCCAGCTGGCTAAAAAGACTGGAATTCCACTGGAGTTATTTGGTATCAAATTCCCATATTAAAAGACAAAAAAAATTAAAAATAGCATTTTAATGAATTTCTATCTATCCACAATGATTTTCCATTAATCCAGGGGTCTCTAGGACTGAGTGATCTCTGTGTCCCCTTGGATTTCTTCTCTCTTATTTAGCATTTCTCTGCTTTTTGTCCTTCTCCCTGGAGGATTCCTGCATTTCCCTACATTTCCTCCTGAATTCCACTGATGTGGTGGAAGTTCATCCCTCCAGTTTCCCCTGGGAGCTTTTCCTTTTCTCTCTCATCTTCTGGGAGCTCCTGGAGAGGCTCCCAGCTCCAACATTTGGGATTCAGAGCTCAGGAGTCGAGGACAACCCCAGCGGCCAAACCTGATGGCAAATATCAGTTGGAATCATGGAATTATGGAATATCCTGAGCTGGAAGAGATCCATAAGGATCATCTGAGTCAGCTCCTCTTTCCATCCTTGGAAATTCCATCAACTTTATGATCCAGACTCATTTTTCCTGGTGGGAGACATCTCAGGGGGTCCAGGAGAACCCTCAGTGTCATATTTCCGTGTTTATTCGTGGATATGAATACCCAGTCGGTGATTCCATCGCTGTGGATAGGGAAGGGTGGGAATTGCTTGTCCCAGCTGTCGATCCATGGTTTTCCAACCCTTTTTCGGTGTCCCAGAGGGTCTGAAAGTCCCTGAGCACTCGCGGGATGAGCAGGGAATGCCCCCAGGGGCCATCACCGTCACTCAGGGTTTGAATTTAGGCTGAGAAACTCCAAGACCGGGATCCAGGACAGAAGAAGATTGATTTTCCCTGTTTTTTTTTTCACAGTCTGGGATGGATCCACCCACTTTGCTGTCCCTGTGAACTTTCCCATTCTTTCGGGACAATGAGCTCTTAAACTCCTGACACCAGGAAAAAACCCAAGGGCTTTGGTTTGAGCTGCTGGCAGAGGGGTGCGAGATGAGAGGATGATGATGGTGATAAATGATGATGATGATGGTGATAAATGATGATGATGGTGATAAATGATGATAATGATGATGATGATGATGATGATAAATTATAGTCCTTTCTCCATTCACCTTCTCCAGAACAGCTTTGTCCAGACCTCTGCTCCATTCCCAGCCAGGATTTACGTCCCAAGTTCTTCACCCCAGAGCTCTTCAGGCTTGGAATCATCTCCGGTTTGGGACCCTTCCCTTTCCCCTCTGGATCTTCTGAACCGGGAGAGCAGCAGTGCACTCTGCAACCAAGCTGCGAATTCCCTGGGGAATTCCACATTTTTATTTTATTTTATTTTATTTTATTTTATTTTATTTTATTTTATTTTATTTTATTTTATTTTATTTTATTTTATTTTATTTTATTTTATTTTATTTTATTTTATTTTATTTATTATTTTTTATTATTTTTTTTATTATTTTATTTAATTTAATTTAATTTTATTTTTTTATTATTTTATTTTATTTTATTTTATTTTATTTTTATTTGTTTTAGTTTTAAATTTATATTTTATTTTATTTTTGTATATTTTATTTTATTTTATTTTAGTATATTTTAGCATATTTTATTTTTTTATGTATATTTTATTTTATTTTTGTATATTTTTGTATTATTTTGTATATTTTTGTATATTTTATTTTATTTTTTTTTATTTTATTTGTTATTTGTTTTAATTTTTAATTTATTTTTTATTTTATTTTATTTTATTTTAGTATATTTTATTTTATTTTATTTTATTTTAGTATATTTTTGTATATATTTGTATATTTTATTTTAGTATATTTTATTTTATTTTAGTATATTTTAGTATATTTTTTGTATATTTTATTTTATTTTTGTATATATTATTTTATTTTTATTTTATTTTATTTTATTTGTCATTTGTTTAAATTTTTAATTTATTTTTTATTTTATTTATTTTATTTTATTTCATTTTTAACCAATTCTCAGCATCACCGGCTCCAGGTTACTCCCTCACAGGGAATCGCGGTGCCCTCACTCCCAGAGGAGTTTTCATCCCAGAGTCCTGGACACATTCCAGGGGCTGAGGGAGGAGAGGGAACCTCGTGTTTGTGGAGGATGGAGCCGCCCAGAATTCCCAGATATCCCGGAGAAATCCGCCCCGGATGGGCTGGAATGGGAAAATCCATGTTGATCTTATGGCCAAGGCTGTCCAGGCGTGGGACGGAGACCCTGAGGGAGATGGGAATTGTGAAGTTTCTCCAGCAGAGCTTTCTCAGGAGGCCTCCAGGCTCATCCCTGTCCTCCAGACAGGATCAAACCTCTGGAAAACCCCAGCAGGATCCATCCTGTGGAGCTCCATCCCAAAATCCAGGCTGGGGTCTTCTTCCTTGGACATTATTGGAAGCCAAGCTGGAAGAAATCACAGAAAGTCTTGGTTGGAAGGACATTTAGGATCATCCGGTTCGGAATCCGTTTTTCCCTGTTTCTCCTCACTTGTTTTGTGGTGTTATCCCTGGGAAAGGTTTGTGTTGGGTTTGGAGATGATCCAGAACAATCCAAAGCTTTTCTCAGGTGGGGATTTAGGACCAAAGGCCGGGAGGAGACCCCGGCTCAGTCTTTGACTCTCAGAGATCCTCTGGCTGTGGGGAAAATCCCTGGATCCACCAGCTCCACCCCACTGATGGGAATTGTGGACATGGAATACGAAGATCTCTCTGTCTTTTTTTCCCCAACGTGCAAATCCAGTAGTTTGGAACATTGTAAATGAGGGAAATTTGGGGTGGAAGTCACTGATCACCCATGTTGGGGGGATCATACCCATTCCCAGAAAATTACCAAGTATTTATCATTTATTTATTCACTGAGCCTCCAAGGGACTCTCAGGTTTTCCTCCAGCTTCCTGCTTTCCTTGGGAGTTGAGACATGTTGGATATCCGGGTTGTTTGACCGTGTATTCCCAGATTTTGGGTCTAGTTTGGAGTCTTTTGGGCAGTCACACAGGGTTTTCCTGGCATTCCTTGGGATTTAGGGCTCTGTAATTCGTTTATCCCAGAAATCACCAGACTGAGACTTCCTGGGCCCAGGATTCCTCCTTGGATTAGGGAATGTCATTCCAGGAGGATAAAAGGGTGCCTTGCTTAACCCTTGCAGGGACAACACAACAATTTAGGTTTCCTAAGCTTTCTGAAAAGATTGCAGGAATTCCAGCTGGAATTTCCAGGCCCATAAATCCCCAACCTCTCTTCCCATTGCTGGGTCTTGTTCCTCCTTGGAACGTGAGCAGCGAGCAGCGCTTTTAACCAAACCTCTTCCCTTCATTCCCTGCGCTATCCCATCATTCCAGGAGGAGGAACAGCCTGGAAGGAACCTGCTCCAACATCCCCCATTTTGGAGAGGCTGCAGTTGGATCAGCCCGGCCTGAGATTGTTTGGGAAGCTCATTGATTCCAGGTGCGGAGCCACTGAGGGAGACGGCCCCTCCTAGGAATATTTCCAGCCTAATCCAAAGCAGGATGGTCGGTTTAGATGGGCCATAATTGCTCTAATTTGGGCAAGATGGGACTTGCTCAGCTCGTAAATCAAAAATGAGGCTTCACATTTCATCCAGACACGACTCCGGTCATCCCAGCGCTCTTAAATCCATGAGTTGTTGATTTGGGATATAAACAAGGGAACCAAACACAAGAGAAAACAGAGTTTCTCAACCACCCAAACTCCTAAAATTCCCTTTTGGGACAAATGGATTTCATCCTTTGACCGAGAGGAATTACAGTAGGTTTTCATCTATAAACATATTCCCGTAATTAAATTTCAGGAGGGGAATAAAATCTCAGGCAGGAAAATTCCACCATTTCATTTGGTTTTTGTTTCGTTCCTCTGGCTAAAAAAAAAAAAAACCAAAAAACAAAAAAAAGGATTATTTACCCCAAGTAGATGAAATAATGGACCTGAATTTAATATATTTCTGTATTTTTTTTTTATGTATTTATTTTATTTTGTTGCAAATCAAATATTCCCTGAGGGAATGAGTGGCCCAGAGTTGGAGAAAGGATCCCTCAGGATTCCAGTGGCCTCTTGGCCTTGACAAAAGCTGTTCCTTGGTGTGGATTTTCAGCCTGGTGTCCTGTTCTGCATTCCCGGCAGGATTCCTCCCGGGGAGAGGTGGGAAATGGGGGAGATATTCCGGTTTTTCCTTTTCCTCCTGTTGTCCTTGACCTGGCGCCACATCCTGCCCTTTCTCCCGCACGGATTGCCCAACTCTCCGAGGCCTCTGGCATCGCTCTGCCTCCCACACCCTGCGCCTCCACACCCCTTTCATCACAATTCCACACCTCCTCCACGTCCCCGGGCTCCTTCCCCAGCCGGAGCCAGGAACTCTCCTTGTTTTTCACCCCTTTCCCCACATTCTTTGCTCGCTGCATGTTTGGGACAACTCTTACTTCACCTGCCCTGCCTTGACTTGTGGGTTCCTCTCGGCACTGAAATCCCTTCCCACTCCTGCCAACACCTCTGGAAAAGACATTTATCATGGAATTGTGGAAGGGTTTGGGTTGGAATGGCCTTAAAGATCGTCCAGTCCAACATCTCATCCATGGATAGGGACAATTCCCATGATCCCAGGTGGATCCAATCCCAATGTCCAACCTGGCCTTGGGCATTCCCAGGGATCCAGGGATCAGCCCCAGCAAATCTGGGAATTGCAGAATCCCAGGCAGGAATTCCTTGCCAAGATCCCAGCCCAATCTCCCCTTTCCCTTGGGAAGCCATTCCCTGGCTCCTGTCCCTGCAGCCCTTGGCCCCAGTCCCTCTCCAGCTCTCCTGGAGCCCCTGCAGGGACTCTCAGCATTCCCTGCATTTTGCCCTTCTCCAGGGGAACATTCCCAGCTCTCCCGGAGCAGAGGGGCTCCAGAATCCTGGAATTTTGGGATGAGAAGTGACCTTAAATCCCATCCCATTCCTACTCCATCCATGGGCAGGGACAACTCCAGGTGGATCCAAGCCCCAGTGTCCAACCTGGCCTTGGGCACTGCCAGGGATCTGGGGCAGGCACAGCAAATCTGGGAATACCTGTTCCAGGGCCTCCCCACCCTCCCAGCCAGGAATTCCTTCCCAGTATCCCATCTAAATCTCCTTAATATTCTCCATTTGTTGATGAGGAGCATAAAATCTCTTTAATCTTCCCCATTTTTTTGGTTTAGGAGCACGAATTCAACTGGGCACTCTGGGATTGGTGTCCTAGGACACACAAGGACACAGATCCTGTCCCAAAGATTTTCCCAAAGTCGAAGCACAAATCCTTTTTCTTGGATCACACAGAACTTCCTGGAAGTTCATTATCCTGACACCTTCCATGGCACCCCAGGAGAGGATTCCAGCGCAGTGGTGGCATCTCAGCTCCCATCCCGGAGCAGTTTGGAAACCTCATTTCACTCCTCAGCTTCCACACGGACACTCCAAACTGACCAGCATGTGTTAATTAATTAACTAATTAATACTTGCGAAGTGTTTTGAGTCACCTGCAGCAATCCAAATCCCAAGGGACCTTTCCATTATGAATTTCCCAGCTGCAGGGAGCTGGAATTGTCCTGCTGCTCCATTAAACAGGAAAATTGAGCTGGCAGGAGCTTCTCTCCTGAAAGGTGAGCAAATCCCAGGCTGAAATTCAGGGATTTTCCACTTACTCATCCCGAATCCAGCCTGGAGGTCCTTACTCAGCTTTTACCACCTGCAGATAAATATTATTAATGTCAACAGGGGATTCCCTGGACAAAGAGGAGAAATCCAGAGGAAAGGGCGAATGTGCAAGGCCTGGTTCCTTCCCAAAAAAAATCCTGGGATTGAACAAAGCTTCATCCTCCATGGCACGGACCGGGAAGGTTTTCCGCTGTCTCCAGAGCTTGGGGTTTTGCATTTGTGTGGCCTCATTCCCTCTTTCATCTCATCCCAGAGAAACGAGGGAAAGGGGATGAGGATGGATCCGTGTTGCAGGCAGGAAAAGTCCTGAGCTTTCCCTTGGAGCACGCACTGATTTATGTCTGGTTTTTTTCCACCCATCCATTGTTTTTTACGGAATTTGTGGACAGCTGATATCCTCAAGATTCCCTTTTCCCACTAAAGGGGAAGGGATAACAGCTGTCCCAAAGCGGAGATGGGACACAGAGAGAGCAAAAAACATGGAAAAAGGGGGCTGGAAAACAAGGCAAATTCAAGGAATTTCTCCATGGAAAGCATGGTCAGGCACTGGATGTGTCCAGGGAGGTTTGGAGTTCCCATCCCTGGAGGTGTCCGAGGAATTCCTGGATGTAGCAAGGTGGGGATTGGTCCCAGGTTGGAGTTGGTGACCCTGGAGAGCTTTTCCAGCCTCAGTGATCCTGGGATTCTGGGAAGTTTGACGTATTTGCAGGAAGTGACGTCTGAGCTTCACCCGAAAACGAGCCCAGCTGGGTTAAAAAATACCCCAAAATATCCGGTGTGTTTATTCCCTTAAATGGTTGATGCAGATTTCTGTGTTCTGGGAATTTTGGGGGTTAAAAATCCCTATTTTATTTCTTTCCTGTCCAAGAAAGGCATTTTAAACTGCCAGAGGGCAGGGATTTGTGGGATATCTGGAAGAAATTCCTCCCTGTGAGGGTGGGGAGGGGCTGGGCTGGAATTCCCAGATTTGCTGTGGCTGCCCCTGGATCCCTGGAAGTGCCCAAGGCCAGGGTGGACATTGGGGCTTGGATCCACCTGGAATAGTGGGAGGTGTCCCTGCCAATGGAATGGGATGGGATTCCAACCCAAACCGATCTGGAATTCTGGGAAAAAAACTCAGGATGATCACCCCAAAATCAAACCCGAGGTGATCCTGGATCCGAAGAAGCAGAAGGAGTGCAGCACCAGGGCTCGGGATGGGAAATGGAGCAGGATCACTGCTGTTCATGGAAGTGGGAATTTAGGCAGCATCCCTGCTATATCCCGGTTGGAATGTGGGTCCAGGGAAGCTCCTGTTAGCCTTGGCAGCCCCATCCCGGCTCTGCCCCCGCCAGCAGAGCCTTGGTGTGAGCCCCACAGGCTGAACCTTCCCAAGATCCATTAAAACCCCTGCTGGATCCAAAGACAGAGCTCCAGTGGGGCTGGGCTTAGGCAAAACAACAACAAAACAAGCAAAAATCCTTTATGAACACGGGAGAAAGCACAGATGGGCTGGAAAAGGGCATGGGAGGGAGGGTGGGGTCACTCTCCACCTTCCTCAGGGCTTGGAGCATCCCTCAAATTCTTCCAGAGCCAAGGACTCCACATGGAGCCCAGGCCTTGGCAGAGGAGGGAGGTTTGATGGAGTCCCACACCTGAGGGCAGAGGGAATTTGTTTATTTGGAAAGGAAAGTTGTTTTTCCCATTTTTTTTGTGGTTGTTTTGTTTCAGCCTCCAGGCCCCTCCAGTCGGAGCCAAGTCAGGGAGCAGGAGGCCTGCTGGGATTTAACCCTGCTCCTTCCTGACGAGTGCAGGGGAAATAAAGGTCTTTTTCCATGGATTCAATCCAGAAAAAGACTCCTCAGGGTGCTGCCAAATCCTGTCAGCAGGGGATTCCCTGGAAAAAGAGGAGAAATCCAGAGAGGGTGAATGTGCAAGGCCTGGTTCCTTCCCAAAAGAAACCTGGATTGAGGTTCATCCTCCATGGCACGGACCAGGAAGGTTTCTTGGTATCTCCAGAGCTTGGGGCTTTGCATTTCTGTGCCCTCATTCTCTCTTTCATCTCATCCCAGAGAAAACAGGGAAAAGCGATGAGGATGGATCCGTGTTCCAGGCAGGGAAAAGTCCCGAGCATTCCTATGGAGGATGCATGGATTATTATATAATCCTTTCCTTCCTTTCCCTTCCTTTCCCTTCCTTTCCCTTCCTTTCCTTTCCTTTCCTTCCTTCCTTCCTTCCTTCCTTCCTTCCTTCCTTCCTTCCTTCCTTCCTTCCTTCCTTCCTTCCTTCCTTCCTTCCTTCCTTCCTTCCTTCCTTCCTTCCTTCCTTCCTTCCTTCCTTCCTTCCTTCCTTCCTTCCTTCCTTCCTTCCTTCCTTCCTTCCTTCCTTCCTTCCTTCCTTCCTTCCTTCCTTCCTTCCTTCCTTCCTTCCTTCCTTCCTTCCTTCCTTCCTTCCTTCCTTCCTTCCTTCCTTCCTTCCTTCCTTCCTTCCTTCCTTCCTTCCTTCCTTCCTTCCTTCCTTCCTTCCTTCCTTCCTTCCTTCCTTCCTTCCTTCCTTCCTTCCTTCCTTCCTTCCTTCCTTCCTTCCTTCCTTCCTTCCTTCCTTCCTTCCTTCCTTCCTTCCTTCCTTCCTTCCTCCCTCCCTCCCTCCCTCCCTCCCTCCCTCCCTCCCTCCCTCCCTCCCTCCCTCCCTCCCTCCCTCCCTCCCTCCCTCCCTCCCTCCCTCCCTCCCTCCCTCCTTCCTTCCCTCCTTCCTTCCCTCCCCCCTTCCCCCCTCCCTCCCTCCCTCCTAAGGGAATATTTTGATCACATGGAATTCCCTGTGAATTCCCTGTAAAATTCATTTAATTCTCGGAATTACACCTTGAAAGGGAAGCAATAAAATTCCATGAGCATCCTGAGGACAATTCCATCACCTGATCTCCTGGACTTACAGCAGGTTCCTGAGCCCACAAAGCAAGGTCTGGGCTTGAGCCTAAAATTTCTGTGACCCAAAGGTTGAGGGAAGAGGGAGATCCAGGTAAATACCCAGGATTTGTAGCTCCCTCTGTGTAAGGGGTTGAAAATCCAGGGAAAAGCTTTGTTCAGTTTTCCAGGGACATCTCGGTTTGCTGCTCCAAGTCAGAAAACAGAGGAACTGATCCGTGCAGGGGCTTCTTTTAGGTCTTGCTCCAAGGAAACGCCAAATCCCTCATGGAAAATCAAAAATCGGCTCATTGAACAACTAATTCCAGGGCTGAGCACCCCAAAACTGCACTGGGAAATATTCCTGGCTGGAATATCGAGTTTCTGGATTATCATGTTGATTTTTCATGGATCTCCCCCATGACTTGGATTCCATTTGTCCCATCAGCAGATGGGAGAAGAAGGCAAGGAGAGGTCGAGTTCCAAGGCCAAAATCAAAGGAATTCTGTCCAAGGAAGGGCTCTCCATGGCCTTGGTTCCAGGTCGGAGTCTCGCTCCATGCCAAGGTTTCAGGACAAGGAGAGGGAGCATTGGGAAATGTTCTCATTCCAGGGGTGAGAAGAGGGATGCAAATTTTTCCCTTTTTTCTCCCGTAGTTCCCAGTACCAGGAGAACACAGGGGAGACCAGGAAAGGCACAGTGAAAAGCGACATTCCATGGAAAAGCTGGATGCAGCACAAATACTGCATCCAGGTGAGGCAAAGCCTTGCTCAATCCTTTGGGAATGTCAATTTTCCTCTTTTCTCCCAGGTTTCACCCAATCTCTGGATCCGGGATATCGCCACCAGACCAAAGGGCCATGATTCTTCCGGCGATTTCCGGTGTGGATGGAGCACGGGACACAGGGAATGCCAAGGACGAAGGGATTTATTAACAGTGCCTTTGAGCTGTTTTTTCCTATCAAAACACGGAGACAAAAAGTTACAAATGATCGGGAATTCTGCCAAGGGGTTGCACAACCAGCGCTGAGGCAGCGAAGACAAAAGTGCGACTCCGTTGGGTGGGAATCGCTCCCGACCGGAAGGACTCCGGGCCCTCCCAGAAAATGGGATGGAGTGAACTCTGAGTAGGTGACAGCTCACCAGGAAGAGGAGCCACCGAGATATTTTTGGAAGAGAACCTGGGAAACAGGTCCCAGCCTGGTGGAAGATTCTGGTTGCTCCATTGAGCTGGAATTGCATCAAGAGCGGAATTGGGAGGGAAGGAAGCGTTTTAATCCGTGAGATGTTTCAGTCTGGGAAGCGGATGAGGGTTCTGGGGTTCTCCAGAACCTTCTAGAAATGTTGGAGGGGTCTAAATCCATCCAGTCTGGCCTTTAGACCGCTGTGGAGAACTAAAGGTGTGTGATAAGCCTGGATTCAGGTTCATCCAGAATGTTCTCCCAGATTCCCAGAGAAGTCACTTCCTCATGGAGAATCTAGGTCACAGCAGACACCGAAGGTCCTCCTGGCTCCGGCTGCTTCTGCAGGAAAAATCAGTCTCTGGTGGAAAGTGTTTTATCCACAGGTCCCTTGGGGATTTCTCTGGTAATCGCTGGCTGGAGAATCGCGGAATTATGGAATGCTTGGGGTTGGAAGGGACCTTAAATGGATCCAACCCCAACCTTCCACCATCCCCCTTTGCTCCAAGCCTTGCCCAGCCTTGGACGCTTCCAGCCACAGCTTCTCTGGGAATACCCTCATCCCTATCCTGATTCCTGGTCTCTGGGATCCCACACATTCCAGAGGGTGTCCCCGCCCATGGCGAGCGCTGCAGCTGGATCATCTTTGGGATCCCTTCCCACCCAAACCCTTCCTGAATTTTAAGGGAAGCAGGATCTTAGGACCTTGGATGCTCCTGGGCAGCTCCAGGATGCATCTGGACTGATTGACTGCTGTATTCCAGAGGGATGGAAAGACTGGGAATCTGTCACTGGGAGATTTAGGAGAGACCCAAAAAGCCCAGCCTGGCAAACTGAGCCATGCTCAGACTCGGTATTAAGGGCAGGACTTGTCCCAGATTTTCCCAGGGATGATCCTGGCTTGGCTCTGGATACTCCAGGAGCTGCTCACCCCAGTGAATCCTACTTATCCCAAAATTCCGCATCCAGTTCTTTCCCTGGGTTGGACTTTGGGCTCAGCTCCAACCTCTTTTTTAGTTAGTTTAAATATTTGGGCTCATTTAACCCTTTTCCCTGTTTATTATTAAAAAAAAAGAAAAAAAGAAAAAAAGAAAAAAAGCCTTTAGCTTTTCCCTTTTCCCTGATTTATTCCATAAAATGTTTGGTGGAGGGGGTCCATGTTTTTTGCGACAGGATTTCCTGTTCAAAGGGTAATGGGAAGATGAAAACTGTTGGAATTTTTCCTGGGAACAGCTGACTTAGGGCACTTTCAGCACCATTTTTTGGCCAGAAAACCCCCAAAAAGATGCTTGGAAAACCTCTTCCAGAAGAATTCCTAACTGAGAACAGAACTTTTGGGACACACCACCATTCCAGAATTTCCTCATGGAAGTGTAGAGATTCCAGGGAAAGAATCAGAATTTCAGGAAAGAAGAAAAAAATGCTGGGATTTGATTTTAGATTTCAGGGCCGTTGCTATATTTGTGTTATTGTAATTCCAGAGGAATAATTTTGATAATTTTCCATGGATTCATCAGGCAATGTGACTCAGGCTGTCATGATCGAGTCGTGGAAGTATTCCCTGATTTCCTTTTGTTTGCTTTTTCCAATCATTCCAGGCAAATCTCCCTTTGGAGATCAAAGCCTGCCCTGTTTATGTTGTAATTAATCAGTAATGAAGCACCTTAATTACAACAAAAACAGGAGCTCCTTTGATCCAGGAAGGAAGAGAAGGAATTCTCGGAGGCAGCTGCTCGGAAGGATTTGGGGAAAAGAAAATAAAAACGGGATTTTGGAAGGATTTCAGGGCATGATGGGATGCCAGGAACACCTTCCATAACATAGGGAGAAACAACATAAATATAATAAAATATTATTAAAATCCTATAAAATAACCCAGGAATTCCTTGAACTCTCTTTGTGGAGAGAAAAATTCCCAGCGGTTTCCAAAGGCGTTGGGTTTGTTCTGCTTCCAAGGGAAAAAAAGGAGAAGATCCTGGGAAAATGGGAATGTGGAGCATCAGACTCTTGGATAAATCCCAGGGATAAGGAAGCTGCAGCTTCTCCCATCCTCTTCCACCCCCCCAGTCCTGTTCCCGTTCGGATCCTGCTGCGGGAACATCCAGGAGAATCCTTTGGCTGGCGGGAAAATCTGATTCCCGCAAGGCCCCTTTTCCCAGGAATTCCTCTGGGAGGAGTTGAAGTCCTGGCAGGAGGAAAAGAGGGATCTCCGCTCCGCTTCCGTCTCCTCACAGCCCTGGTTGGCCCCACGGATCCTCAGGCCTTTTCCAGCCTCGGTGATTCCATGGATCCATGGGTTGGGAATGATCAGTGCTCCCTGCAATATAAAATTACCTGGAGGAAATTCTTCACCCGTCACTCGCAGGTTTCTTCCAGAATTCCAGGAATTTTTCCAGGAATAAGTGTTTTCCAAGGCAAAAGGAAGCAACAAGAAAAACAACCCTGTTTTTCCCAGAAATGGCTTTGTTTGGCTTCCATCCACAAGGGAATTCCCAACCATCCACCCAGGTGGGACCAGGGCTTGGTTTTCCCAGAAAAACCATCCTCGGCTTCCTGGGATGATGGAGAAATCCGATGGCTCTGCCTTTGGAATGTGAGGAAACAACCGTGAGGAGATGGAGGAAAATCCTTGGGAATCCCAGCAGAAACCACCAAGGAGAGCCTTTTCCATGACCTTGGATAACTCTGGACCTGCAGGAGAACTTCCTAAAGGAGCTGGGACCAGGATAGAAAATCACGGAATGTTTGTGTGGATCCATCCCTTTGGCAAAGCCCAACTCCTGGCCTAGCTCAAGGACACTTTTCCCTGGAATTGTCTTTGTTTCTCCACGTCTGACCTCACAAACTCTTCTTCCCTATTTTTTTCTATTTTTTTTTTTCCCCAATTTTTTCCTCCCCTCCTCTTGTGCCTTCCCATTTTTCCCTTCGGTGCCACCAGCATGAAACAGCTCCGGGCTGGATTGAAAGAAACGAGAAGTGGCAAGGAATCGAGCGGGATAATGGGAAGAAAGGCTCAATGGCTCTCCCGGGATTTCTCAGGGTTTCTCTCCAACTGTTTTCCGCGGAGTCGAAAGTTCAACCTCCCATTTTCTGGAAAGGAAGGGGAAAAAAAATATAAAAGACAAAAAAAAAATTAAAAAAAAAAAATTAAAGGAGAGAAAGAAAGAAAGAGGACAAGTCGTGATGTGGGAATCTTTGGCCTGGGATGAAGATGGAAGGCGCCACTCGGAAAAGCAGAGCTCTTCCAACGAGATCCAGATGTTCCTCGTGTTCCTAAACACATCCAGGCCGTTTCCAATTAGCCTGGAATTAGAGCAATAATGGGAAACAAAACAGGGGTGGTGCTTGGGGTTGTTTTCCCTCGCTCTGCTCCGTGTCCTTCCCTCTCTGCCCCAGCGGGATCGGGAGCGTTTCTCCAGCTGCCATCTCCCAGAGCTTCCCGAAATCATCCCGAATTCCTCTCATCCCTCGTTTTCCTCAGACACCGGGATGTGGGACCGCTCCTACAGCTTGATGGGAACGGCTCCTTCTGCTCATTTTCTGCTCGTTAGGAGCTCCTGGATAACGGCACTTCTATGGAATTTGGGGATTTGTTTGTTTATTCCAAACTGAGCCTTGACCAAACATCTTTTCCCTGCTGTGGGATTCCTCGTTAGGGCAAAAAGGAGGGAGGGGTTTGTCTCCAAATGTTGGAATTTTGGGATTCCTCGTTAGGGCAAAAAGGAGGGAGGGGTCTGTCCCCAAATATTGGAATTTTGGGATTCCTCGTTAGGGCAAGAAAGAGGGAGGGGTCTGTCCCCAAATATTGGAATTTTGGGATTCCTCGTTAGGGCAAGAAAGAGGGAGGGGTCTGTCCCCAAATATTGGAATTTTGGGATTCCTCATTAGGGCAAGAAAGAGGGAGGGGTTTGTCCCCAAATATTGTAATTTTGGGATTCCATGTTAGGGCAAAAAAGAGGGAGGGGTTTGTCTCCAAATATTGGAATTTTGGGATTCCATGTTAGGGCAAAAAAGAGGGAGGGATTTGTCTCCAAATATTGGAATTTTGGGATTCCATGTTAGGGCAAAAAGGAGGGAGGAGTTTGTCCCCAAATATTGGAATTTTGGGATTCCTCATTAGGGCAAAAAAGAGAGAGGGGTCTGTCCCCAAATATTGGAATTTTGGGATTCCTCGTTAGGGCAAAAAAGAGGGAAGGGTTTGTCTCCAAATATTGGAATTTGGAATCAGAAATTGTTCTGAACTGCTTCGTTTCCTCAATTTCTTTTTTCCAAAGAAATTGGAGGTTTTGTTGAGGATTTTTAGATGCTCCAAGATGAGAAAAGTGTAAAGATAAAACTAAAAGTATCCCAAATTCAACCCCTCTTTCCCAACTTCCCCCGTTTCCTTTGGTTAATCCTGATTTAAGCCTTTTCCTTGGATTTTTTTAGTGGAAGGTTCCATGCCCAAGGCAGGGAGTTGGAAGGAGATGATCCTTAAGGTCCCTTCCAGCCCAAATCATTCCATGATTCCATGATTTTATGGTTTTATAGTCGGGAAATCATTAAAATAGTTAATTAATGAGGAAGAAATTATGTGAGGTAAATAAAAATAACCTAATAAAATAATAAGTAATAAGAATAAATATTAAAAATATATAATAGAATAAAATGGAATAATAATAATAAAATAATAATAAAAGATAAAAAAATAAAAATAACAAAAAGAAATTATAAAGTAAATAATAATTAAATAAAATATAAAAATTATATAAATTAATAAAAACAAATTATGAGATACATAATAAAAATAAAATATAAAAATAATAATAAAATAATAAAATATATAATAAAACACATAATAAACTAAAACTAAAATATAAAACTGAAATTAAAATTACAATGAAATTTAAAAAAGGTAAAAATAACAAAATAAATAATAAAATAAATAATAACATTTAAATGAAATTTAAATAAAATATCAGTAAAACAGTAAACATAGTAAGCATAGCAAAACATCAGTAAAACATAGACAATAAATAATAAAAATAAAAATGAGAACTAAATTTAAACCAGAAATAAATTTAAATATCAATACTCCATAATGAAAACTAAATAATAAAATCCCAGAGGAGCAATTCCTGGACAAGGGGTCAAGCACAAGCAGGAAAACACTGGGAGCTGCAGGCCAGGAATTCCAGACTCCCTCACTCCCTTGGAAAATCCAAAGGAAATGTCCCAACCCCCTCGGGAGAAGGGGCAAGCAGAGGGTCCCACACGAGGTGAGGAGCTCTCCCAGGTCCTTCCCACCCTTGGGAATGTTCTGAGGGATGTGGGAGGGCGTGGAGGTGGGAACAGAGAGGAAGGGAAGTGGAGCCATGGATTTCCTTTCCTTGGAATGTTGCACGGGAATGACGGGAGCCACAGCCACATTCCTGAGACCGGGAAGGGCTGGGAATTTTCTGCCAGAAACCTGGGATGAGCGATGCTTTCTCCAGGGAAAGGGACGGCAGAGCAGGATTCTACCTCCCAGACCAAACCAGGACCCTTCCACTTCCAGAAGGAGAATTCCCTCCTCTCCACACCCCTGGATCGGCCGGGATATCCCAAACCGTGTGAAACCCTCCACATCCACAATGCTCCCATCCTGTTTTCCATGTCTCTTTCCATGTGGCCACATCCATCCCCCTCTCCCTCTGTTCCTCAGCCACGAACTGAGGGCAGGGACCTTCCAAAATCCTCATTTTCCCTCCCTCCCATCCCCACAGAGGGGATCCAGCGGGAAGCTCCCTGGTGAGCATCTCCAGCCTTCTCAAACCCGGCTCTCATTTATCAGGAGCTCAATCCCTTTTTTTCTTTCCCTCCCTCTCCTTCCAAAGTGCATTTACGGGAACCCGCGGCCTCCACACGGACATTGTTCCTCTTTTTTTGGAGCTTCCTTTATTTCCCTGGAGATTGTTCCAGGAGACAGAGGAATAAAGTAAAACAAATGGATTCTGGATTATTTGCTTTATTTTTATTTCCCCTCCTTTTTTTTTTTTTTTCTTTTTTTTTTTTCCCTGCAATTTGTGTGTTTTAATTAAGACAAGAAAACCAAACAATGGAATCATCCCATCAGCTCCTAAATGTGCTGGATGGGATGTTCCTTGTGGGAAGATGCCTCCTCCAAGAAACAAACAGGAAACTCCCAGGGGATGCCACTTCCATGAAACCCAGCCCGGGCCATCCCAGTTTGTCCCGGTGCGGCCCGGAATGCTCAGGTCCATCCCAATCCCGTGATCCTGAGGCTGCTGAGGAGCTCGGGAAGATTTATTCCCTCTGGGATTGGGCACCTGGACACCCTCCAGCCTCCAGCTGGCCCCAGTCCAGGTGGCTTCTCTGTCTCTGAACCGCAATTCCTGGCTTTTCCAGGCCTGGCTTAGCAGGGGCAGGATTAACACAGGCCCTGGATTTGCTGGATCAGAGCTGATCCATGCTCTGGAAAACCTGGGAGCTGTGCATGGAGCTGCCCAAGCAGCAAAGCCGGAGGGTGCTCCAGGCTCTTGGAGAAGCGTCCTGGCTCCAGGGAAATCCCAGTCTGGAGCCAGGACACATCCAGGGACAGGTTGTGACCCCAGAACTGGGGATTCGCTTCCTCAGGCAGATCCCAGGACAACCCACCTGCCTTGTTCCACATTTAGCACCTTCTCCAAGGGACCAGAATTCCTCCTGGGAATTCCATGGGACAGATCTCCTTCCAGGGGTGGATAAAAGCTTGGACATGGAGCCAGGAGATCCTTCCCGAGCTCCTGCACAGCCCTGGGTGGGACACAGAGGAGCTGGAGCGAGTCCAGGGAAGAGAACACAGCTGGGAAGGGGCTGGAGAATTGCTGAGGGAGCTGGGAAGGGGCTGGAGAATTGCTGAGGGAGCTGGGAAGGGGCTGGAGAATTGCTGAGGGAGCTGGGAAGGGGCTGGAGAATTGCTGAGGGAGCTGGGAAGGGGCTGGAGAATTGCTGAGGGAGCTGGGAAGGGGCTGGAGAATTCCTGAGGGAGCTGGGAAGGGGCTGGAGAATTCCTGAGGGAGCTGGGAAGGGGCTCAGGCTGGAGAAAGGGAGGCTCAGGGGGAATTTCTGGCTCTGCACAAATCCCTGGAAGTTTGGAGCCAGGTGGGAGTTGGGATCTGCTCCCAGAGAACAAGAGGGAACGGCCTCAAGCCAGGGAAGGCTGGGTTGGACACCAGGAGAAATTTGGAATCCATGGAAAGGGTGGTCAGGCCTCGGAATTACCCAGGGAGGTTTGGAGTGCCCATCCCTGGAGGTGCCCCAGGAATTCCTGGATGTGGCACCCAGTGCCAAGGCAGGGATCGATCCCAGGCTGGGGACTGGATGCTCCTGGATGATTTTCCACCCTAAACAATTCCATGATTAGAGCAATCCTCCCCTGGCTCCCACCGCGTCCTAGCTGGGCTGCAAATCCACACCTCCCAAATCCTTCCAGGTCTGGTCAGTGCCACAGCACGGACAAGACCAAAACTTCTTCTGTCGGCTCCGGAGCAATCCCCAGCGGCTCCGTCTTTGCGATGAGCAAGGAGAATCCCGATTTCCTTCATCCCCGCTGTTCAAACCTCTCGTCCAGAGCAGCAGGAGGCTGCTCTCGGATTTCACCCACAGCCCGTCACACTCCGGCAGCCCAAGAGGGAAAGGCGACCTTTGGAGCTCCACAGGAGCCCCTCCCGATCCCGCTTCCCGCCCAACCTTTCAGCTCAGGCTCATTCCCGTCAGGAACACCGCAGATCGGAGCTGGCGTGAGAAGGGCAGGCAGGGCTCGCAGAAAGTCTCTCCAAATCTGTTTGAAGTTTCAGACTCGCCTTGAGCGGGGAGTGATCCTAAACAGGGGTGGGGGGCGGGGATTCCAGGCCGGAATCTGCTCCCTGATATGGGAAAGGGTCAGTGTTAGTTGTGATTTTTATAAATTACTACAAATCCCTGGATTGTAGGGATGGGATGATGGAAATGAGCCTTGTTCCTCAGCTAAACTCTCCTGGAGGTGGCTTTGGAATGGGGATGAGGTGAAGTCACAGAATTCTCCAGAGGTCAGGTTTGCTCCTTGGATCCTCCCATTTTCCCAACAACAACAAACCAGGAGAGGCCTTTGCTCCTTGTAACATGGAAAAAACAAGATTTTCTCCTCCAGCCTTAATCTTTAGGAGGTGTTTAAAACTCAGTTTGCCCTTTGCAGGCATCAAAAGAATTAATCCAGATTATTAATTTGCATTTTGATCAGAAACCCGGGCCCAGCTGTGCTCACAGGTCAAGGAATATCCTGGAATAACCAGGTCCATCTGGGATCTTCCAGCATGGAAACAAACAGAAGGAAAGGAGAAAAAGAGTGGAAGTTCTCATGGAAATTTCCTGCTGTCATAGAGAGGAAAGGAGAAAAATGGTGGAAGTTTTTTCTGGAAATTTCCCATTATCCTTCTCCGGAAAAAGCATCTATCTTGGATAGATCCATCTGGGAGCCAAACTCATCTTGATTCCCAGGATTCAGCTCCAAGCTCATATCCAGATTCTTATAGCCCTGTGGCTGGGAAGAAGCAGGCGGAGATTTTTGGAGAAGGGCACCAAACTCGGCCTCTTCCAACCCTTGGAATCCTCTTTGCACCACAAAATCCATGGATTCTCTGCCAGTTTTCAAACAACCTAGCACGGGATGCCCAGAAATGTTGTGGATTTCCCATCCCTGGAAGTGTCCAAGGCCAGGCTGGAATGGGTTTGGAGAAACCTGGAAGGGGCTGGAATGAGATGGATGGACAGGACCTCTCCAAGGTCCTTTCCAACCCAATCCCACTCTGGAATTCTTGGTTTTAAAAGTCCTGTGCCCACATTTTTCCCCCCTTGGCTACAAAAAGGATTTGGAGGGAAAGGAGCTTTTCTCTGGGATTAATGGAGTTGCCTGGAGCCTTTTAAAGTCGTTTTCCAGCTGCAAAACATACTCCAAAGAGAGTTGAAAGGGGGATCACCAACACCTGCTGCTCCTCGGAATCTAAATAAACCAGGAATGAAATTCCCAGCTCAAACCAACACAGGTGACCAATGGACCTGGGAAGAGAATCCAACCTTTTCCCAAACATTATCAGCCCTCGTTCATCCCTGTGTTCCAGCCCCGCCTGATCAATCCATTGGAATTATCCCAGGCACCTCTTTGCAAAGTTCACCTCGTGGTTCATCCTGGGGGAGCAGGAAGAGGAGAGAAAAGAAGGACAAATTCCAAATTAAACCCATCGAGAAGGACAAAACCTCAAAAGGACTCCCCAGCCAAACATTCCCAAACGTCCCGTTCCCGCTGGGAATTCATTCCTGTTGCTCCTGATTTACAAGGGACATATGGAGGGTTGTTTACATTCTGCTCCTGGTTTATGTTCTTCCAGAAAGGAGGAATTCCTCCAGTAGGATTTGATTGCTTTCCTGTATCCCTCTCTCCCCCCACCCTCTGGGATCTGGTTTCGCTTAATGTGCCCAGAAGTTTCCGGAACAAAACAGCTCCTTGGATTATTTTTTTTTTTTTTTTTCTCTCCCCCTTTTTAATGGCTAAACAAAAAGTTGGCTCTTTTCTTCCAGGAAGGCTCAGGCTGAGTCCCATTATGTGGATCCATGATTCCAGACTCTTCTCTTTTTCCAGGGAAGCAGCCTTGGCTTCACGTGGCACGCGGATGAAGAGCTCGGGCTACGAGCGCCAGCCTGGAACATCCCGCTGGAAAGCATTCCCACCCCGTTCCTTCGGGAATTTTGGGTTCTCTGAGCAGGACTCCTGGTCTTACACTCCTGCTCTACGGATTCCAAAACTTCTGTAGACCAAGGAAGAGATCCAAAGGAATGTTGTTCACACCACAAGGAAAAAAGAGGGATTTTGTTTGCTTTCCAAAGGATCCGCACCAGAGCTGAAGCTCCTCCAAGATTCCCTGGAATTCAGGTTGTGCTCCTGATCCATGGATAATCCATGATCAAACTCCCCACCCAGTTTATTCCTTAAACTCCTGGAGACAGTTATCCGTGTGAATTCCAACGCCGTTCCCATAGGATCTGCATCCTGGGCTTGATCCCAGGTTGCTCCAAGCCCCATCCACCCTGACCTTGGATGCTTCCAGGGATGGGGAGTTCACGGATGATCCATGAAAAATTCCTGGCTTTTGCCAAGGGGATTCCAAGGAGCCATGAGACTGGGAGATGTCATGGATAACGGAAATAATTTCTGCTTTATGAAATTTTGGGATCCCTGTTCCAGGTCAGAGGAACCAAGGGCGAGCAGGGTTATGATTTCATAGCCTTTTCCATGAGTTTGGCTCCTCACAAAGCAGGGGAACACCTGGAAACCTCAGCTTTGCTGAGCCAGACTTACCTGGGAAGTAACAGACCCGTTTTTACATGGATTTTCCCCAAATAGGACACAACGACGTTCAATTCGATCCCAGAACCACCCCTCAATTGCTGGCTGCAAAATCTGCCACTTTGGACACGTTTGTCCATAAAGTCACAAATTTTTAAGGAGAAAAGAGGCTTTTTGGGTGGTTCAGTCCCTGGATACACCTTGGCAAGGGAGAGGGAACAGCATCCCGTCCATCCCTGGATAATATCCTGCTCTCCAGCTGGGAATTCCCTTATTTTCTTATCAGCCCTCTCATCTGGTGAGTTTGAGGCTTTGGGAACACAACCAGGAGCACAGCAAATCCGTGGGATCAGGCATTCCAGCAGAGCCACTGGAATTCAGGCCAGGTAATGCTCAAGTCCCACCCGTGTAAAAAACACAGGGAATGACCAAAAATAAGGATAAAATCCCACTGAAATTTAGGGCCAACTGGCTCCTTTTAGAAAGGGGTGGCCCAAGGATTCGGAATTCATTCAAATAAGGAAAAACGAGGATGGAATTGCACCTCCTCGGCTTGTCTGGTTTTTATTTACCCTTCCTCCCCTCCTTGGAAAAGCATCCCAGAGCAAAAAAAAAAAAAACACAGGGAAGCGAGCCCGATAAATGGACCATCAAGAGGAATAATTAGTGCAGATAGGAAAATGAAATAGGGGCAGCCGCTAATCAGCTGCTCCCGCTGCAAGGAGGAGGCTGGGAAAGGAATTCAATTCTTGGAGGAGTCTCTGAGGCAGAAAGTAAAATTCCAGCTGGGCAGCAATTGGAGGGAGCAGGGAACAGGTGGAATTGGTTAGGGAAGAGCTCTCTCCCAGCCGGCTCTTCCCCCATCCCATTCTCCTCCTGATTTTCCCTCCTGGTCGGCAGCTCCGGGAGCTGGGAAGGAAAAAGGTCTCCCCCTCCAAGCTGGTGAAGCTGATCCAGCTGGGAGAGGTGTTGGGAAAAGCCCTGAGGAGTGCCCAGCTCCAGAGGGATCCCAATCCCAATCCCAATCCCAATCCCAATCCCAATCCCAATCCCGATCCCAATCCTGATCCCAATCCCACTCCTTCAGTACTGGCCTCACAAGGAGAGAGGAACTCAGCACCTCTAGAGGGCTGATCCTAATCCTGATCCCAATCCTTCAGGACTGAGGGCATCTCAGCATCCCCAGAGCCCGAATCCCAATCCCAATCCCATCCTTCAGTGCTGGCCTCACAAGGAGAGGGGAACTCTCCAGAGCCCTGATCCCAATCCTTAATTCTGAGTGGAATTCAGCTCCCCCAGAAGGCCAATCCCAATCCTGTTCCCAATCCCAATCCCGATCCTTCAGTGCTGAGGGGAATTCAACACCACCAGAGCCCCCGTCCCATTCGTCCAGTTCTGGCTTCACAAGGAGAGGGGAATTTGGCACTCCCAGAGGGCCGATCCCATTCCCAATCCTCTCATTAGGAGAGGGGAACTCAGCATCCCAGAGCCCTGATCCCAATCCCAATCCTTTAATTCTGAGGAGAATTCAGCATCCCCGGAAGGCTGATCCCAATCCAAATCCTTTAATTCTGAGGGGAATGCATCACCCCCAGAACCTGAATCCCAATCCCAATCCTGATCCCAATCCCAATCCTTCAATGCTGAGGGGAACGCATCACCCCCAGAGCCTGAATCCCAATCCCAATCCTGATCCCAATCCCAATCCTGATCCCAATCCCAATCCTGATCCCAATCCTTCAATGCTGAGGGGAATTCATCACCCCCAGAGCCTGAATCCCAATCCCAATCCTTCAATGCTGAGGGGAACGCATCACCCCCAGAACCCGAATCCCAATCCCAATCCCAATCCTGATCCCAATCCCAATCCTGATCCCAATCCCAATCCTGATCCCAATCCCAATCCTTCAATGCTGAGGCGAACACATCACCCCCAGAGCCCGAATCCCAATCCCAATCCTTCAATTCTGGCCTGGTAAGGAAAGGGGAACTCTGCGCCCCCAGAGGGCTGATCCCAAGCCCGAGGGAAGCCTTTCCTGGGAAAACCAATCCTGAATAATCCCAATAGCCCATCCCAGTTTCTCACTCTCTTCGGGAGATGAGCTTTGGAGGATCCCACCGAGGCAGGAGGGAGCAGCTCCAGCTTCCCAAATTCCCTTCGGCTCCAGGATCTCCCTGCTCCTCCCATTCCCGTGAGGAATTCCAAGCTCCCTAGCTGGGATCAGCATCCTTGGGGAATCTGGTCACCGGGAGAGGCCACCATGGACAAGGAACCAGTGTCCCAAACCACGGAAATCCCAAAAGGAAATCGGGATAGAGGAGGATTTGGAGCACAAACGGAATTCCTCACCCCAAGGAAGTTCGGGATCCTCATCTCCCATTCCCAGAAGAGCTCGGGAAGGGATCCGGGCTGGAGTTTCCCGGAGAATGGTGCCAGAGGGAGGAACAGGAATTCCTCTCATTCCGCTTCCACGCAGGAAAATCCACCCCATCCATAAATGTTTGAGCTGCAGTTTGGGCACCAAGAACGGCGGAATTTTCTGGGATTCGGGAGAAAAGAGATGGAATTCTTTCCTCTTTTTTAGTTTTCTCCCCACAGTTCACCCCCAAGTAGGAATTCCCAGGTTTCCTTCCCTTCAGATATGTAAAACCATGGATCTGTGACTGGGAAAACTAAAAAAAAACCCTAATTTTTCAATTTTTTTGACAATTTTCTCCTCACAATTTACCCCAGTAGGAATTTGAAGTTTTCCTTCCCTTCCTGTATGTGAAATCATGGATCTAGGACTGGAAAAGCTTTTAAAAAAACTTTTAAAAATTTATCTTTTTTTTTCATAATTTTAAATTTTTAAACACCAGAATCCAGGCTTTTGTCTACCTCATCCAGCATTTGAAAAGTTCATCCCAGGTTACATCTGCCAGCGTTCAAAAATCAGGAATTCCTACAATCCCTCTCCTCCTTCCTAAGGAAAGACGACCTGGCTCCAAGCCCCAAAACAAAGAAAAACAAAAAGAACCTGGGCCATAATTTAGAGATTTTTTTTGTTTGGTTGGTTTTTTTTTTGCTAAATCCAAGGTTTTCCATAGAAAAATCCAATTCCCACCCAAAGCAGGGTTGACTCCTGATTTATGGATTGGGATGAAGGGTGGGAATTTTTTTGGGTGCTCCTGATATTGGAGGGAACAGCAAATGGGATTTTCCAAGAGAATTGCCACAGATTTGTTGTTTCATTTTTTTCCAATTTGGGAGATTTTAAGATTAATTTTTTTCTCCTTTTTTTTTCTTGGAAATATTAAAATTTTGGGAACATTTATCTTCGTTGGGGTGTTCTTGAGGTATTCCAAAATAATCTGTAGGAATTGAAGGGGCTAGGGGTTATATATAAGCACGGAATGAAGGGCAGGAAAAAAGCGACCAACTTAAAAATCAAAATAAATCTCAATCCAGAGGATTTCAAATCAAAATATCCCAAATTTTTCAGGTTTTTCTGAAGAAAACAAATCTGATTATTCCTGTTGTTGGGACTGGGGATTCTTCCTGAGGCTGACAGGGAATGAGATAAAGAAACTCACACAGGGTGGGGCTTCCAATGCAAACCATTCCAAGATTCTGTGTTTGGGAAAAGGTGGATTCCCAAAGGAATTTCCAGTTCCGAGCACAGAGGGGCTGTGAGCCATCCCAAAACTTTCCCCTCCCATCTCCAACCTGCCACCTTTTCCCAAAAAATCCATGAGATGTTTTCCAAGGTAAAAACACGAGTTAAAATTCCCTAAAACTAAAGATATTTCATTGATAAAAACCCCAAAATCCACCCCCAAAAAGAGGTTTAACAATGCAACGCATCCCATGGCAAAGAACATGGCCCTGAGTTTAAAACAATTCCTAGACAGAAAATGCCAGAATTCCATGGATGGGTGACTTCATCCCAAAAAAAATCAAACGAGGCGTAACAAACCCGGGAGTCATCCCGAGGCCGGACGGGGGAATTAATCCGAGTCGAAAAGATCAGGAAAAGCAACTCAAGGTTCAGGATCTGCCTGGAAAGCTCCGGTCTTTCCTACATCAACATTCCTGAGCAGTTAGGATGAGATCCAGGATCATTCCGGGGTTTCCAGAGGCAGCTCAGGCAAAAGGCAGAGGAAATTCGCGCTGCCGCGGGAGAAAACCACAAGAGAAGCTCTGGATGTTTCAGTTATTCCTTGGGCAAATCTCGGGAGCCAAAATATTCAGGGATTAGGTTCAAACGTGGCCGAGGTGGGGGACTATTCCAAGCACTTTCAGCTTTCCTGGGATAAACGGTGTCTGCACAGGAGGAGGGAATTTCGGGAAATTCAGACGCCCCTGGCTCGGGTCGGCAGCAGGAGCTGGATCCTGAAACAGCACAGGAGATTTGGGATGAATAATTCATTCACTGAGGGGGGGAAAAAATCTTCCAAAAATTCCGGGTTTTGGGCCCACCAAAAATATTTGCAAAGTCAGGGAATATTTTCCACCCAAAGCCTGAAAATGTTTTAAGGAATCAGGGTTTGTTTCGATTTTTTTTTTTTCTTCCCTGTTTTTTTTCACTCCAATGCCTCTGCTTGAAACAGAATTTTGGGGCTAAATTTGAGTTTAAGCAGACTGAGCTTAATAATGATCCTATTTCCCAGTGAGCACTGTGGGCCAAACCCAAGAAATCTGGGATTTGCACAGCTCCAGGAGGAGCTGCTGGCACGATCCCGCTGGATCAACATTCCCAGGGAAAGGCTGGATCCAGCTCAGGAAAAGCTGCTCCGTGACCTGGAGCAAAGAAGAGGAAGAACTTCTGGGCTATTGAAATGTTGATTTGGGCTACTCAGGAGCCCGGGAACAAGAAAATCCTTGGAAGAGGTGGGAAGGAGCGGGAAGGAGCCTGGCTTGGCACTCCAAGGGAAGAAGATATCCCTGGAAATAAATATCCACCAGGAGCAGAGAGTGGCTGAGCTGACCCTGGAGGAATCAGCTCAGAAGAGTTCTCCAGGTGCCTTGAAGTCCATCAGAATTCCTTCAAATATTCCATTTAAATTCCCCTTTCCCAGTGGAAGTCATTCCCTGGCTCCTGTCCCTGCAGCCCTTGGCCCCAGTCCCTCTCCAGCTCTCCTGGAGCCCCTGCAGGGACTCTCAGCATTCCCTGCATTTTCCCCTTCTCCAGGGGAACAAGATCCACACTGAGATTCCATCACAAAACATTCCCAGATATCTCCTGCTTGGGGATTCCCTAAGCCAGAGGAGCCATCCCTAAAATTATCATCCCTTGATGGAGTTTTCTGGCTTTTCCCTGCCTGGCTCCATGCTGGGAGGACAGGGAAAAAAAACCCACCTGGATATAAACCAGGAATTGTGTGCTCAGTGCTTCCCTTTGTCCTGTTGGGAGCTTGCTGAAGGAATCTAGATCCCATTTGGAATATTCAGGAATTCTGGCCATTTTGGCCATGTGCAAACACCATCAATTAACTAAAAAATTCCTTGATTCCTTTCAAGTTGTGCAGGGACAGGCCCCGACCCCATCAATCAGGCCCCGGGGTGTTTGTCCTTATTCCATGGAGAATTCTCAGAGAATCCTGCAGGAAATTCCCAGCTGAGTTCCAGACCTGGATCTGGGGCAACCGGCAGGGAGCTGCAGCGAGAGATCTTGGAGTTCCTGAGATGGGATCAATGCCCCTGGAATTCGGCACAAATATTTCCCCAGCAGCCAGAGGTGGGAAACAGGGAAAGATTTCCTCGTGGGAGAGCCCATGGAGGCATCCTGAGGAGAGGACTGGAGTTCCCAGAGGATTTGGGAGCAGGTGATGGATCTGCAGCTCCATCCCAACCTGTCTCCAGCAGCTCCTGGAATCCTTTCCCCCATTGGAATCTCCTCTGGAGGCTCCATCAATTCCCTATCTCAAATCCTGCTTACCACTCCTGATTCCACCTTTTCCTGGGATCTCAACCTTCCAGCTGGGCTGGGAATGCCCCCGAGGGGTCTGGAGGGGTCTCTGGTCACACCCAGCCAGGTCAGAGATCAAAGATCTCCACACAGGCGCATTCCACACGGGAAAACACTTGGGAATGAGAAATGCTGCCCATTCCCAGATCTCACCTGCTGGAGCCAACACCTGCGCCCGGTGTCACCTCCCTCACTTCAAGGCCACCAGAGGTGACCCCAACCCAAAATCTGGGATAGGAACTTCATTCATCCCAAATTTGGTGCTCACCTCGAGCACCTGATCAGCCTCGGGTGGTCCCCATCACTCCTGAAGGGCTCCTGGAGCAGGGAAGGGAAAACCATGGAGCAACAGGAGAAGTGTTTGGGTTGGGAGGGAGGATTGGAGTTGGTGACAAAGGGACACTTTGTCCCAGTGCCACAAAAAAGCCCCATGGCTCTGATTTCCACTCGACTCCCAGGAGCAGAGGCCTCCAGAGCCTAAATCCAACCCGGAGAACGAGTCAGGCACCTGGCAGCGCATTCCAGGGATATTTGCCAATGCAGGTTTATTCCCTGATCCTTTCCTTCCTCATCTCCTCCCCTTTCCCCGCCTTCCCGTGAGTAACCGGAGCCAAATCCTTCAATCCGGAGCCAAATCCTTCAATCCGTGACTCTGGCACAGCCCTGGATTTGGCAGGAAGCTGCTCAGGTGAGGCAGCGCTTGAACTTTGACCTTTTCCTGCCTTTCCTGAGTTTTCCTCCTGGAATATTTCAGATTAACCCAGGAGACCTCCCACATTTGTGATCCAGCTCTTCTCTCATCCCCAGGGAATGGGGATATAAATCAGGCAGGATCCCACTTTTTCTCCCCAAGTTGTTTAGGGTGGATTCTGGCACGAGGAGCTTGGGATGAGATCCCGGTTCTGCCTTGACAAGTCCCGACAAAATTCCTCCCCATCTCAATTTTGCCGTGCTGGATTCGCGCTCTGGCTTGGCTCCGTGCAGGGGGGACATTCCCGGTGTCCCCACGTCCCTCCCAGCAGATCCCAAAGGATAAATTCCATCCAAACCTGGGAGATGCCCTTTGGGAGGAGAGGTGATCACAAAATCCATGGAATTGCAGGATGTCCTGAGCTGGGAGCAATCCAAGCCCGGCTGCAGATCCTGCACCAGGACAGATCCAAGAATTCCCCCCTGTGCCTGGGAGTGTCCAAATGCTTCCTGACCTCTGGCAGGTTTGGGAATCTGAAATTCCAATGGGCTTTCCCTCCCACTATCCCAGCCGGATCCAACCCCAATGTCCAGCCTGGCCTTGGGCACTCCCAGGGATCCAGAGGCAGCCACAGCAAATCTGGGAATACAATTCCAGCCAGGAATTCCTTCCCACGATCCCATCTATCCCTGCCCTCTGGCAGTGGGAAGCCATTCCCTGTGTCCTGTCCCTCTCCCTCCTTTTCCTTTTTAGCCCCCCTAAAGTTCTGGAATACTGGGATAGCTGTTCCTGGTCCAGTTTCCCACATCCCTAAAAAGGGATGGATGGGAGATGACCATTATTGCGCTAACTCCTCCTTCTCTTATCGATGGAAAAGTGGCATCTGCTTCCCAATTTTTCCAGAAGCAATCCATTAATTAGGAAGTCCATTCCAAACTGGGCTGGCTGCATTTTCTGGGATGACCTCATTTCTTGGGATGTAGGGAAAGAAATTCCTCTTTCCCCCTACAACCACGGAAGAGCTCCTTGGTTGTCCAGCCGTGGCACGGAAATGGAAGCATCCACCTGATCCTGAGTCTGCATTTCCTTTACTCCAGGAATCTGAGAAAAAAAACAAAAATTTTGGTTTAGATGGAATCAAAATATAGGGAACCTTGATCACACTCCAGGTTGTTTTTTTCCCTCCTCATTTCCAGCCTGCTTAAGGATTCCAGGGTCATGCCCTGGAATTTTTTGGACATGGAACTTTTTTTTCCCACATTTTGGGTCCAGCCACATATAATTTACAAATATTCATATATACATATATATATATTATATATATATATATTTATGTATTTATATATATTTATATGTTTATATGTATTTTTATATTTTTATATTTATATATATAAATATTTGTATATATAAAATATTATTATAGTATTGTATTATATTATTATATATATATAAATATATTATATATATTTTTATATATATATATTTATATATATATTATATTTACATATAATTTATCCTGAGGATTTTGAGGACACAATGTTGTGATCCATGAATTCCAAGCAGGAACCTCTAAGTAATGGGAAAAGAGCAGGTTCCAAGTGTGGAAGTCAGGGAATTTTTCCAATCCATTTTCAAAGTATCCAAATTCTGGATACCTATAAAATCCTTGGGTAACGCCGATGCCATTATCGCTCTGGAAAGGAATATCCCATGGCTCAGTAAAAGAATATCCCAGGAGCATCAGCAAAATCTGGGATCTGAACAGCTGGGAGACAAAGGGAAAAGAGAGGATTCAATTCTTGGAATGAAGGGAATGATTGGAGAGAATCCAATGGATTCTCCTTGGAATGGAGGAGAATGATTGGGAATTGTGCAGCATCCCAGGAGCACAACTCCACATTCCCACAGGATGAGAGGTGAGGTTATTCCAGAAGTATTTTCAGAGGGAAAACTGATCCCTTTAAATCCACTTCTGACAGAGGTGACGTTATCTGGACACAATTCCCTCCTCTGGACATGGAAAAATTCCAGGAATGTGAAGTGATGGTTTCACAGAAACCTCTCAAGGATCTCCAGCTTCCTCCTCCCTCCCCCTTAAAAAAAAGGGAAAAAATACAGAAAGAGGAATTTTCCCAGCCATGAAGTCATTGAAGCTCCTTGTTCAGGGTTTAAGGAATGTGGAATATCTACTGGCAGGGCAGGAATCACCCAAAAATGGAAAGAGTCTGTTAATTACAGGAGTAAATATAATTAATCTGGAGTTTTCCATACACTGATTTTGAAAAGTATTCCCTTCTCCCTAAAATGTGGCTCCAGAAGGGAATTTTGACACCTGGCAGGAAAACTTCCAAAATCCTGCTCCTCACCTGGGCTGGAGAGGGGAAATGCAGGGAAGAGGTCATCAGAACAATTCCCAAAATTCCGAGCACTGGGAGCCACTTGGAAGGAGCGGGAGATGAGAGGGAGAAACAAGAGAACAAGAGAAGGGGGGAAGGCAGAGTTTTCCTCAGGAAGCAGCACAAAATTCCCTGAGTTGGTGGCTTCTACTGGAATTTCTCTTCGTGCTGACTTTGGGGTTGTCCATATCCCAGTTGGGAATGATCCCCCTTGTTCAATCCATAAAAAGCTTTTAATTAATTAATTAAAACCCTCCAGGTCCAAACCAACTCGATCCCGGCTGTTGTGACAAGGAATTTGTGATTCCTTCGCCTCGGAGCTCCTTCCCAGCGGTTCTGCACAAACAGCGCCAGGAAAGGATGGGAATGTGGGAAGTGCTGATATTCCACGTTCTCAGAATATTTTTGGAAGTCTGGAGAAGCTTAGGATGGGACATGAGTGTCTTTGCAGGGGATTCAAGGCATCTTCAGTCAAATTTCCAAGCATTTCCAAAGAAAAGATCGGTATTCCCACTTCTTCCCAGCAGTGAGCTGCTGGGAGTCACAGCCAGGAGTGGGATAGGATAAAATGGATTAAAAATGAGGAAAAGCTCTGGTTTTCCTGGGTAATTCCATGTCCCTGGGTGACAGCGGCCAGACACGAGGTTGAGCCCAGCCTGTGCCTGTGGATTCCCCTTTCCATGGAAAAGTTCAGCTGTTCCCTGCTGGAGAAAGGGCAAGGCAGAGACAGCAAATCCTCTCCTGGCTCCCACCTGAGGACATTGTGGAAAAGCCCTGAGGAGCAATCCAATGTTTTCCAACTTCATGGCAAAGTCTGGGAGAGGATTCCCTCGTGCAAAGCTCCTCGGCCTCTGCAAACTTGCAAGAATTTTCCCCCCTTCCTAATCCAGCCTAAAAAGGCCTCACACCCCTAAATCCACATGAGGCTGGGGTGGCTCAACCAGGAGATTTCAGCTGGATTTTGAAGGGAAACGCCACAGGGATCCAGCAGGGATTGTTCAACACCAGGATAACAGATCCAGGCTCCTTGGCCTCTGCAAACTCCCAAGAATTTTCCTCCCTTCCTAATCCGGCCTAAAAAGGCCTCACACCCCTAAATCCACATGAGGCTGGGGTGGCTCAACCAGGAGATTTCAGCTGGATTTTGAAGGGAAACGCCACAGGGATCCAGCAGGGATTGTTCAACACCAGGATAACAGATCCAGGCTCCTCGGCCTCTGCAAACTCCCAAGAATTTTCCTCCCTTCCTAATCCGGCCTAAAAAGGCCTCACACCCCTAAATCCACATGAGGCTGGGGTGGCTCAACCAGGAGATTTCAGCTGGATTTTGAAGGAAAACGCCACAGGGATCCAGCAGGGATTGTTCAACACCAGGATAACAGATCCAGGCTCCTCGGCCTCTGCAGACTTCCAAGATTTTTGCTCCTTCCTAATCCAGGAACTGCAGTCCAAAAAAGCTTCGCTCCTCTAAAGCCACGTGGAGCTGTGTGGGATCATCCAGGAGGGGGTAAAATTTTAGCCAGATTTTTTTTGGATTTTGAGGGAAAACGCTGCAAGGATCCAGCAGGGATGGTTCAGCATGGAACCAGGATAACAGGATAACAGATCCCGGCTCTGCTCCTCCATCCCAGCCCCCAGAGGGACGAGGCAGCTCAGGTGTCCCTCAGGACAAACACAGCCCCGGGTTGTGACTTTTGGAGCTGTGGGGCTGCAGCCCGGCAAGGAGGAACCTTCGGCTCACGCCAGCCATGACAAGAGGAAAAATATCCGGCTTTTCCAGAGGATGAAAGGCTCAAGGGATTAAGGCCCAGCCTCCTGCTGCCTTTCAGAGCTGCTGAACCGTGCAGGGATCGGTGTCAGCTGTGTTGGTTTAGTCAGGAGGCACAACAAAGCACCCCCGGCTTTCCCGGTGCCTGCACCTCCAGGCAGGATTCCCAGATTCCCGAAAATCCCACCTGGGCCACGGAGGTGGCGAACAAAAGAGAAAAACCCTTCAACTTTTGACCCTGCCGAGGGCTCGTGGCGTTGGGGATGAGTCAGGAGGCAGCTCCCGGAGCCCTTCCTGCACCGCACACGTGCCTCTGAGCTTTGTCACCTCCTGCCAATGTTTGTCCTGGCCCCACGGGAGGGGCCACAGCCTTCCTGGGAGTTTTGCCCATGGATGTGCCCATGGAGGGTGGCAGGAAATAAGTTAAAGCCCTCAGGTCCCAAGGCCAAGCCGTATCTGTGGTCTCGATGCACGTTTTGAGAGCAGATTTGATAAATCCAGAGAAGTTGTGTCTGCCCTGGGGTGTCCAAGGCCAGGTTGGACACTGGGGTTTGGAGCAGCTGGGATAGGGGAGGTGTCCCTGCTCATGGATGGGATAAAATGAGGTGATCCTCACCCAAAAGACTCCCAGAGCTGGGAATGTTCCCCTGGAGAAGGGCAAAATGCAGGGAATGCTGAGAGTCCCTGCAGGGGCTCCAGGAGAGCTGGAGAGGGACTGGGGCCAAGGGCTGCAGGGACAGGAGCCAGGGAATGGCTTCCCAAGGGAAAGGGGAGATTGGGCTGGGATCTTGGCAAGGAATTCCTGCCTGGGATTCTGCAATTCCCAGATTTGCTGGGGCTGACCCTGGATCCCTGTGAGCGCCCAAGGCCAGGCTGGACACTGGGGCTCAGATCCACCTGAGACAGTGAAAGGCTTTTAGTGGAAGGGGTTGGAACGAGATGAGATTTAAGGTTCTTTCCAAAACATTCCACGATTTTATGTTTCCAGCTTTTCCAAGCCTCCCAGGAAATCTCCAAGGAGCTCAACTCCCTTCTTTATCCCAGCAACAACAATTTCATGTGGCGGTGATCAGGCCACGGTTATGTTGAATTTTGGGTCACCCAGCACCCCAGAGGGGCCAGAAGAAACCCCTTTCCAACATTGACCGAGGTCAGGGGGGCACGGGAAGAGGCCCAAACTTTTCCTAACTGGATTCTGAAGGCTGCAAAGCTGCGGCTTATCCCAAAATCTGCCTGAAGTTGGTTTTGCTTCAGCTGCACATTTGGTGTTTGGTGGTGTCTGGTCCCGGGACGTTGCCAAAGTTGCCTTTGAAGTGGGGCTTAGACAAGAAGCCCTGAGTCACCTCCCGAGGGACCTCCGGGGCGAGTGACATCTGCCAGGCTTAATCCTGACCTCGGGAACAATGGGTGACTCACAAAGCTGAACTTTACCTCACTCCCAGATTAGCCCCGGCCACCTCCTTGGAGATCCCAAACATCAGGGAGTTCCTGCCCGGGATGATTCAGAGCGAAGATTAAGGCGGGAGAAAGCCCCAAGCCAAGCGGAATTATTGGCCAAGCTGAGTTCAACAGGAAATGTTTGCCTCGGCCCTGACTCCAGGATCCCATTATCCCACCATTATCCAGCCCTCGGAAGATTTCCATCAAGGTGGAAAGGGCAGGAGCGACAAACAGGGCGGTGGTGGGAGCTCACATGAGATAAGAAGCGTTGGGAACCCTCTCCGTGAATCACACCGGGAAGCTGAGCCCTTGTGACCTCTAAGGCAAGCTCTGCTAATCTGAGCCTAAGAGCCAGCTCCATCCTGGACCAGGCCCCTCCGGATTCAGCAGCAGGAGCTCCACAATGAACCCCTGGTTTTAATCTATGTTTTCCAGAGGAACACTAAAAGAAAAGGAGTTCCAGGATTATTTCAATCTTCTTTGACAAGGAATAAAAAAGTGCAGAGCCCAGATCTTCCGGGAATCGGAATTTCCAAATGTTTCCCTTTGTGTTTTTACCTCACAGCAAAAAGCCCAGCTTTCTTAAAGGCAAATTAAAAATAGTTTACTCAGCTTTTTAATCCTTCAGGTGGGGAAAAAAAACCCTCACACAGCACAAAAATCTCCATCCTCACCTTCATCAGCTGCCGCCATCACCCCATCCCTGACTCAGCTCTCCTGGATTAAAAAAAAAACCCACGCAGCTGCAAATAAATTTATTCTTTCTTAATAAATCCTTTTAAAAACAAGGCTGCTCATTCCCCCACGTTAATTAATTGCACCCGAAGTCTGCCCTAATTAGCTGCTGCTAATGAGACAGTCTCACCTGTGCTGGGTTGGAGCTTTACCTGCGAGGAAGGGACACCTGGAAGCCAAAAGCTCAGCAAAATCCAGCTCGGACCTGCTCGTCCTGTTCCACATCTCCTGATCCAGAGGGATTTGCTTTGTGTAATTCAGTTTGTGGGGAGGAGAAGTTTATTATTCCCTCGATAATTCCTTGGGACAGCAGGGCTGAGAAATTGTCACCAAGAAGTGGCAGCAGATGTGACTTGGTGGCAGTGTCCAGGGGAAAAAATCCTTGGCCACTCCCTTCTTTCCCTGCATCCAGGCTCCTTAAAATTCCAGTTTTCCCAGTAAAACAGCTGAGCCGGCTGCACTCAGCCTGTTCCAAGGATTTGGAAGTGCCTCCAGCTCCAGGCTGCTCCAGCCAGGTGAATTTTATGGTCCCAGTGAGGTCATTCCCAAACCCCCACGCTGTGGGTCCTGCTGCCTCCTCCTTTTCTCGTCACCCAAAAAAGAATCTGCAAAATCAGGACAAATCATCAATATGATCAATCACGCAACCGGAACCTTCTCCATAAAAAATTCCCAGAGGTCCCTGGGTACCAGGATCCACAGGGCTTGGAAATTTATGGAGATCAAGGAATTATTCAGGTCGGGAAAGGCCTCCAAGGTCAGCAAGTCCAAGATGTGACTGATCCCCACCTCGTCCCCAGCCCAGAGCACTGAGTGCCACATCCTGGCATTCCTTGGACATGGATGGATCCATCCATCAGCTTTGGATGTCGGCTCCAGCCCAGATCCTTCTTCTTGCTGTGCTGATCCCTGCTCCCAGCTCTCCAGGTGTCATCCCAAATCCCTGAGGATCCAGCCTCTTCTCCCAGGACCAAGTGACAGAAGGAGAGGAAGTGGCCCCAGGTTGTGCCCAGGGAGGTTCAGGTTGGATATTGGGAATTTTTAATTTTTTTTTTCCCAAAAAAAGGGTTTTCCAGTGCTGGAACAATCCCAGGGAAGTTATGGACTCACCGTGTCTGGGGATGTTCAAAAAACGTGGGAATGTGGCACTTGAGGATGTGGGTTAGTGGTGACCATCTCAGAGGTCTTCTCCAAGCTTAATAATTCCATGATTCTGTATTTGGGATAAAGAGACGCAGACAGAGATCATTGTGTGATGTCCGAAGCACATGGAATCACAGAATCATGGAATGGTTTGGGTGGGAAGAGACCTGAAAGTCCGGCCCATCCATCCCATTCCATGGGCAGGGACATCTCCTGCTATCCCAGCTGGATCCAATCCCAATGTTCAGCCTGGCCTTGGACACTCCCAGGGATCCAGGGGCAGCCACAGCAAATTTGGGAATTCCATCTCATCCCCTTCCCACCCTCCCAGTCAGGAATTCCATCCCAAGATCCCACCCAAACCTCCTATTTTTCAGTTTGGAGCCATTCCCGCTTGTCCCATCGTGCGGATCACGCTCCACACAGCCCCTCCAGCCTGAGACTCCCATCCAGAGCCTTCATTCCTGCTCAAATAACAAGGAGCAGGGGCAGGAAAACCTTGGGAATCACTGACCCTTGGCTCCAGGTGAGTTCATTCTCCCTCGGGAGGCTCCAACAACCTCCCGCAGCCCTATGGATCCATGGAATGCAGCATTTTCCCTCTCTGGATTTCCACAGCGGGTTGGTGCCAAAACCCCGCTTTTTTCCCCCGCCCGTGGCTCCTCAACCTCAGCTCCAGTCCAGCCCCCACGGAACCACAGCAGAACAACCAGCGGCCACCCCCGTCCCCTCCTCCCTTCCCGGGAGCTCTGGATTCTATTCCCGGCTTCCCCGGGGAGCAAACAGTCGTGGCCATGGGATTTGTTTTAGGGTTTGCTGGAATTTCCTGGGGTTGGAGCGAGGTTAACCACAGCCGGCTCTTGTGGCCGTGTCCTCAGCGTTCCCTATTGTTCCCTGCTAAGGTGGCCGGGCCTGGTTTTCTTGGAAGGCCGGGATGTTGTTTGGCATTCCCGGCTCGGCTCTCCACGGTGACGGAGAGGAGGAAGGAGAAGGAGCAGCTCTTCCTTTTTTAGGCCTTGTGGCTTTGAGAGAGGGCCCAGTGTCACCGAGAGGTCACTCCGAGCTCGCTGAGATGGGATTTGGGACAGAGAAAGGCTGGAACCAGCTCCCTGCTTCCACAGGATTCCCTGGAGAGGCTCGGCAAAAAATGTCCGGAATCTCCCGCTTCTGCCTCCTTCCATCGGGGTGTTCCAAAAGGCTTTTCTCCCGAGAAAAGAGGGAGAGGGCCATTCCATAAAAAGCTTTTCCCTGCTGGGAACGGGATCAGCCGCATTCGTGCTGTGTCCTGACCTTTTGCTACTGGAAAGCGGAATTTCCTCGGCTCTGCCAAGAGTCCATCCCTGTCCTGGCTGCCGGCGGTGCTCCCTGGTGGGAGGACACGCTCCGTCTCCAGCCACAGGGACACAAACCCTTCGTCAGCGCCTCGGAGTGGAAACTGAGCTCATCCCCATGGAGGCACCCCGGAGCCAAGGGCTGGACTCGGATTCCTGCCTGGAGGGAAGGGAAGGAGCCGAGCATGACTCCCTTGGCTCCATCGGGTTATTCCAAGGGGTCAGCAATGGGAGCTGCGCGATCCAGATCTCCAGATCCGGAGAAGGAATGAGGGAATCTGGCTGCTAGGTTAAATCATGGAATCACGGGATGTTTTGTTGGGAAGGGACTGTGAATCCCATCCCATTCCACCCCCTGGATACCTCCCCCTATCCCAGGCTGCTCCAAGCCCCGTCCAGCCTGGCTTTGGACACCTCTCACTCCCTGCTTCGGCATCCACCATCTCACAGAGATTTTATCCCTCCTTTCCACCTTTTTCCCAGGAATGTCTTCCCGAAGTGGAAACCTCGGGTGGAGTTACTCACCCACAGCTCATGGACCGAGGGGGAAAAGACCCTGAGGAAACGAGGTCACCTCAGCCCAGGGTTGCTGCCTGACACAGTCTGGAGGAGGTGGCACACACACCAACTCCTCGTGGCCTTCCCAACTCTTTGATGGATCCCCCCCAGCTGGAGATATCCAATAATTCCATGAATTAATTGCTGAATTAATTGAGAAATCCTAAAATTGACAATTTAGATATTAAACCAGACGTCCCACTGGGGCTGTCAGCAGAGCCCTGGAGTGGCACGAACAACTTGTGTTTGACTTTCCAGTGGTGGAATTCCATTGGAATGCTGGAATTTCTCTGAAACGGGGCTGGAAATTTGGCTGGAAGGGAATTTCGTGGAATCATGGAAAAGTTTGGAAAATAATTTAAAGTTCATGCAGTGCCACCCCTGCCATGGGCTGGCACTGTCCCCAATCCTCAATCCCAGGCTGCTCCAAGCCCCGGTGTCCAACCTGGCCTTGGACACCCCCAGGGATCCAGGGACAGCCATGGATTCTCTGGGAATTCCATCCCAGCCCCTCCCCACCTGCTGAGCGAAGCTCTTCCTGACATCTAATCTGATTTTAATGATTTTAATTGATTTTAATTGGATCTGGCTTTCATTTTAATTTTATCCACCTTCCCTTCCCCCAAAATCCACCATGGCAAGATTTCCACGTTCCTGGCTGATGGGACAAGGGGTCTCTGCAGCTCCAAACTTCACCTGTCTGGAACAAATTTTGTGGAATATTTTGATGCCAAGCCCAGGAATTTCTGGCCTGGGATGGCTCTCGTTGTCCGCAGGACTGTAAAAGAGGGAGTGTCACAATCCTGAGACCTGGCCAGAGGAGAAAGGGACACTTCAAAAAGCCAAAATCCCCCTGACAAAATCCCAGAACCCCCCAAAACCAGCCAGGAGTGATGCCTGTCCCTCTCAGAGGACACCACCAACCAAACCTCACTTAAAAACTTTTTCTCCTTCTCCTCCCGGGCCCGGCACTGCCGTGTCCCACTCCTGGGAAGAGGCAGGGAAGATTTCTGTGGCTTAGTCAGGCCACGATCCTGGATAAAAATGGCTCTGGAAGCAAAGGGGGATGAGTCACCCGTCCCAAAGTCCAGCAGTCGTCAGGCCTGGCCCTGTAACGAGCTGTTGACACCGCTGGGAAATGACTTTGAGCAAGAGCAGCCTCTTGTCTCTGCCTGGAGCACCCTTGACCTTGCTCTGGGATGTCACGAGTGGCCTGCGGGACACATGAATCCAATTATTTTACCCTCAAATCGCCCTTCGAAAGGGCCTCCTTCTGCTGTCAGCCTCCACCCTCGGCCCAGCTTCCGAAAAACTCGGGGATAAACCCCATTAAATGTCCCCCAGCAGTGGCGGGGCAGCTCGTTATCCCTGTGGTTAATTATAAACTCCTGGGATGCTCCGGGGGAAGCCGGGGAAGGTGGGATGCAGACAGAAGGGACCCCACGTGTCAGGGGAGGGTGGGTTCAGCATCATCTCACGGGGGGTGGAGATGCTGTGAGGATGTTTTTTGGATTCCCATGGATTCCTCCTGTAGGAATGGAATTAAGGGAAAAAGAGGAATGGGAAGAGCACTGGATTTTGGTGCTGCAGAGAGGAGGAGGAAGGAATCCAAGGAGTCGCCTCCTGCTCGAACCCAGCCCCAGAAGCTGCCACAGAAAACCGGGAAAAATGGACTTCCCTGTTTTGTTGGCTCCCCTGACAAAGCCTTTCCCCTCCCTGCTCCCGGAACATTCCCAGCTGTCCCAGTCCACTCCAGTTTTGTCCTCCGGAGCAGCTTCGGGCGCTCCAAGTGCTGCCTCCAGCCAGAGCTGGAAACCATCCTCAGTTCTGGGCAGGGAAACGGGGCTGGAGCACCCTGGGCCAGGCTGGGAAAGAACCTGGCTGAACATCAGGAATTTGGGCCAAGGAGGTCAAGGCAGGGTTTGACTTGAGCCCCAGACAAGCCAAGTGTCCAGAACTTCCTGGGAATTTGTTGGGAAGGGTTGGGAAGAGCAGCTCAGCCCCCTGAAGGTGCAGCTCCACCAGGAAGGAGGAAAGTCCCAGTAAGGAGCTTCCAGCTGTCCCTGTCTCGGTGTGGCGAGGTCTGGATGTCCCATTCCTGCTTCTCCCGCTCTCCAAAGCTTTGCTTTGCATGGAAAATGTGGCAGGAGGATAAATTCAGCCCTGAGCTGTCCAGGAACATCCAGAGCTTTGCTGGGATTTGCTGCTGGGATATTCACACATCACCTGAGCATCTTCCAGTTCCCAGTTCCAAATGCCTCATTTTCCAGTTCCAGCAGCTCAAATCCAGTTCCAAACTCCTCATTTTCCAGTTCCAATGGCTCATTCCCAGTTCCAAACTCATTTTCCCATCCCAACAGTTCAAGCCCAGATCCAAACTCCCCATTTTTCAGTTCCACATCTCATTCCCAGTTCCAAACCCCGTTTCCCAGTTCCAGTGGTTCATTCCCAGCTCCAAACTCCTCATTTTCCAGTTCCAACAGTTCAAACCCAGTCCCAAACTCCTCATTTTCCAGTTCCAATGGCTCATTCCCAGTTCCAGACTCCTCAGTTTCCAGTTCCAGCAGCTCAAACCCATTCCAAACTCCTCATTTTCCAGTTTCAGCAGCTCATTCCCAGCTCCAAACTCCTCATTTTCCAGTTCCACATCTCATTTCCAGTTCCAAACTCCTCATTTTCCCATTCCAATAGCTCAAATCCAGTTCCAAACTCCTCATTTTCCAGTTCCAGCAACTCACTCCCAGTTCCAAACTCCTCATTTTCCAGTTCCAATGGCTCATTCCCAGCTCCAAACTCCTCATTTTCCAGTTCCAGCAGCTCAAACCCATTCCAAACTCCTCATTTTCCAGTTCCACATCTCATTACCAGTTCCAAACTCATTTTCCTATTCCAGCAGCTCAAATCCAGTTCCAAACCCCGTTTCCCAGTTCCAGCAGCTCATTCCCAGTTCCAAACTCCTCATTTTCCAGTTCCAATGGCTCAAACCCATTCCAAACTCCTCATTTTCCAGTTCCACATCTCATTTCCAGTTCCAAACTCATTTTCCCATTCCAACAGTTCAAACCCATTTCCAAACTCCCCATTTTCCAGTTCCAGCAGCTCATTCCCAATTCCAAACTCCTCATTTTCCCATTCCAGCAGCTCAAACCCATTCCAAACTCCTCATTTTCCAGTTCCACATCTCATTCCCAGTTCCAAACTCATTTCCCAGTTCCAGCAGCTCATTCTCAGTTCCAAACTCCTCATTTTCCAGTTCCACATCTCATTCCCTGTTCCAAACTCATTTCCCAGTTCCAGCAGCTCATTCCCAGTTCCAAACTCCTCATTTTCCAGTTCCACATCTCATTCCCAGTTCCAAACTCATTTCCCAGTTCCAGCAGCTCATTCCCAGTTCCAAACTCCTCATTTTCCAGTTCCACATCTCATTCCCAGTTCCAAACTCATTTTTCCTATTCCAACAGTTCAAACCCTGTTCCAAACTC
Source organism: Poecile atricapillus (assembly GCF_030490865.1). Lineage (NCBI taxonomy): Eukaryota > Metazoa > Chordata > Aves > Passeriformes > Paridae > Poecile > Poecile atricapillus. Next base: position 75,256,143 of record NC_081252.1, read on the forward strand.
CCCATTTTTCAGTTCCAACAGTTCAAACCCAGTCCTAAACTCCTCATTTTCCAGTTCCAATGGCTCATTCCCAGTTCCAAACTCCTCATTTTCCAGTTCCACATCTCATTCCCGGTTCCAAACCCCCTGTTTCCCAGTTCCAGCAGCTCATTCCCAATTCCAAACTCCCGATTTCCCGCTCCGTGCTGGAGACGTGGCCAAGCTGTGCCACAGCCCAGCGAGGGACAATTCCTGCTCACCCAGGAGCCACAAGTGACATCAGCAGGACATCGCTGACCTCTGGATGCCACCACCCCCAGGGACCATATTCAGGCACCTAAAAAATGGGAAAAAAGGGAAAAGAAGAATAAAAAAACGGGGAAAAAGGGGGCGGGGACAATAAAACGAGAAGTTCTGGAGCGTGAGCTGACAGTGAGCTGTAAGAAAAATCTAAAAAGTCTAAATTTTCCCATCGAGCCCTGGAAATTTGTTGCTTATTGAAGCAAGAGGGGGTGTACCCAGTTCAAAGCAGCAGGGAAGAATTCCATGTGGTGGATTTTTATTTTTATTTTTTTCCCATTTGCTTCCTCGCTCCCTTCCTTTCCAACCCCGATTCGCCCAATTCCTGTGCAAAAAAAAATACCAAAACCCCCCCCCAAAAAACCCCAAAAAAACAACAACCAAAAAAAAAACCTAAAAAAAAAAAATGGAGAAAAGTTGTAGAGGAGGGAGGGAAATCTCCAATTTGTGGGAACTGCTGGTGTTGAAGTGGGAATGCAGGGAGGGGTTTGGATTTTCCCAGGCTTGGAGCTCGGAATTCTATTTTTACAGAGCACGGGAGAAAGGGGGTGGGGAGAGGGATAAAAGCAGGAAATAAATGGAAATGTCACAAGTTTCAGGAGCTGTTATTATTATTTATTATTTGAATCCTATTTATTCCTTGGGGGATCCACAGTAGCTGGAACACCAGGACAAAAAAACCAGGGAAAAAAGACAGATCAGAAGGAATTCTGGGATGCTGAGGGGTTTTTCTGGTGTGTTTTACCTCAGCAAGGTGGAAATCGTAGTGGAGGGATTAAAAATTGGAAAAAATCCTCCTGGAATTCTGCAGGGAATATCCTGGACACTGCTCACCTGAGCTGGACCTCTGTGGAATCATGGAATGGAATCGGCAAAGCTGGAAAAGGCCTCCAAGATGATCAAAATCCAACCTTTGATCCAACACCATCCTAATCAATTAAACCCCAGCAGTAAATACCATGTCCAGCTGTTATTGGAGGAATTTGGAGTCCTGGAAATTTCCTGGAGCGCCCAGAAAATCCCTGGATTTGCCATAAATGCTCAAAGGAACGGAGATATTAATGGGAACGCTGCAAATTCTCCCAAAAAAAACCTCCCTGTGGAGGATTTGGGCTTCAGGAGACACTTGAAGCACACCACATTCTCATGGAGAGCCCAAAGGCAAATCCATGGCTCAGATCTTCCTCTGGGAAACCGGGATAGGGTCAGAATCCATCTCTAAATCCATGATCAGAGTTGATCCAAAATTCCAATTAAATCCTCACCCTGTGTGCAGGCCCAGCCAGCAGCAGATGCTGAAGAAAAACCTGAAAACTGGAAAATCATGGGGTTTTCCCAAACCACCTCCCCAGACTCGACCTGGATCCGTTTTATAATTCCTGACCCACACTGCTCATGCCGGAAGGAATTTCCTGAAATCCCACAACTCCTCTTCCTCAGAAATTCACTTACGGCCACTTTATCCCAAATCAAAGATTCCAGAAAAAATCCTGGGAAGGCCAAATAAATGTCAGGGAAAGGTGGGAGGAAGAGGAGTTATCTGGGATGCAGTTTTCCCTTTGTTTCCAGGGAAAAAGGGGAAGAAAACTTCCAATTTTGGTCATCAGCTGGATGAGAAGATCGGCGCTTGATCCATTCTTTATCCTCATCTCTGTGATGTGGGAATTGTCCTCCTTGATCCCAAAACAGGGCCAGGCTCAGATAAACACCTTATCCCGACATTCATGGAATCGTGGAATGGTTTGGGTGGGAAAGGACTGGAAAATCCAATCCTTTCCAACCCCATTCATGGGCAGGGACAGCTCCCACCATCCCAGCTGGATCCAATCCCAGTGTCCAGCCTGGCCTGGGGCACTCCCAGGGATCCAGGGGCAGCCACAGCAAATCTGGGAATTCCATCCCAGCCCCTCCGCGCCCTCCTAGGGAACAATTCCTTCCCGAGATCCCATCTAAATCCATCCTCTTCCAGCTTGGAGCCATTCCCACTTGTCCTATCACTTCATGCCCACGGATGTGTCCGTGCCAGGAAGAAGCGAAGTTTCCTTGGAAGAGCTAAAGAAAAATCCCACTTTTTCACTCCTGGCTCCTGCCAGCTTATCCAGGAGTCCCATGGGAGCTGAGATCCATCTGCTCCACTCCAGTGGGTGGGAGAGGAACAACACAGGCCTGGATCCAGCCCCTGGATATGGGGTCTCCATCTGGGAGAGCTCCCGGGATTTTTGCTCTTGGCAGCCGCAGCTCCCACAGGGAGCCGATGTTATCCCAGCTCCTCCCGCCTCCCAGCTGCACCCTCGGAGGAAAGCGGAATTCGGGATGCGCCAGCTTGCTTGGGCTGGAGTAAATATTCCTCCCAGGAGCTGGAATGCGGCTGTGTTTGGGATTTGGGCTGGATTTGGTGTTGGAAACACAGGGATGGTTCCATTATTTTTGGGAAGCGCTTCCACAGATCCAAAAAATCCACAGATTTTCCTGCTCCTCCTGCCAGTGAAGAGGCCGGGAATGCAGCAGGAGCTGGGAAGGGCAGCAGCCACGGCCACTGGGATATTCCAGAACACGGGACACCACCCCAGCAGATAAACCTGGGGGAAAGAGAAGGAATTTGGGGACATTCCAAATGATATCCTTCTTTTTTCCCAGGTCGTCATTCCTGGAGTTGGAGCCCGGGATGGGCAAACACCTGCCTGGGATGAGAAGCTGGGAATGAATTCCTTGTTTTCTTTCTTTCATGTGGATTTTCCTTTCCCTGTTCCTATCAACCCATGAGGTTTTTTTCCCACCTTTTCCCTCCTGATTCCCATCCCCATCCCACTGTGGATTAATTCCCAGTGGAGTTAAACCATTCCAAAGGTGTTTCCCAGCTGCACGGAGCTCCTTTTCATCCCAGCTTTCCTTTCCTTCATCCTGCTCCCTCAGAATTTCCCAAATTCCCACTGTCTGGACCCAGGAAACAATTCCTTGGAGGCAAGAGGAGATGGGAATAAAAATGAGATGCTCACAAAGGCGAAATTCCTTGCTGAGTCAGGGCCCGGGCAGCAAAAATAGGAATAAAAAAAGCAGATTTTTTTAATTGTGGGGTTTTTTTTAGGAAAATGTTTCTCTCCCTATATTTAGGAGAGGCTGTTGTTTCCCTATTTTTAAACCAGGCTGGTGGAGCAAAATGAGAGGTTTTGTTCTAAATCCGAAGAGGAATTTTTGGAAGGGTTGAGCTACGAAAAAGCTGCAGTTTTGGGACGAAGCTGTTTCGGCTACGTGAGCTTTGCCATGATTTAAAGCCATTCCACACTGGGAATTCATGGGGAGGAAGCTCAGGATTGCTCCAGAAATAGGGAATTTCTTCATCTGCTCAAGGTTTCAAACCTCTGTCCACTCCCGGCAGTGTGGGGAGATCGTGGAATATCCTGAGGGGAAGGATCAGGAATCACAGGGATCATGGATCCAACTCCTTCCCTGCACAGGGATCCCAATCCCACCCTGGGCATCCCTGGGAGCGTTGTCCAAACGCTCCCGGAGCTCCGGCAGCCTCTGGGTCGTGCCCATTCCCTGGGGAGCACAAAGGGAAAGGAGCAATTCCAGCTCTCCAGAGCCACAGCCACCCTCAGCTCCCTGGTGTTTCATTTATCCATGTGGAAACCAAGGATTTGGAGCAGCACAGGATCGTTTGGATGTGCTGAGAACTTGTTTTCCATGGAATTATGGGGTGGGATGGTTTGGGGTTGGAGGGACCTTAAATCCCACCCCATTCCACCCCATCCATGGGCAGGGACACCTCCCGCTGTCCCAGGTGGATCCAAGCTCCGATGTCCAACCTGGCCTGGGACACATCTGGTGATGGGAATCCACAACTTCCTAACTTTGTCCTTCCGACTTTTTATGGAAATCTTGGAGAAGGTTTTCTCTGCCCTGGATCAGCAAACACCTCAAAACAGCCAAAGAAAACAAGGCGAGCACCAGCCTCGGCTCGGGACGGAGGGCACAGGAAGAAACTTCCTTTGTTTTCAGGCAGCAAAAGGATCCTGAAGGAAATGGAAAAGGGAGTCTGGGATTTTTCTCCGTCGGGACACGGCCAGGCTGCGCCGTTCGATAGGGGAATTTTTGGGTTCCTTTATCCCTGCTTTTCCTGGGGCCAACCCTTCCTCCATCTCCCAGTATCCGTCCATGGTATCAACAAAAATAACCCAGCAGGACATCACTCCCTGGCTGTTCCCAGCGCCTGCATTCCGTGGAATATTTGGATGACACGAGCCAGGTCTCACGGGGAACACCAAATCCCCGTTTCCACCCCCTGGAAAAAAAAAAAAAAAAAAAAAAAAAAGAGGGATTTTCCCATAAATGAAGTTTTTCTGTCAAGCTCCTCCTCGGGGGGGATTTGACGTGCTCCTGGTCACCTCGGCAGCGCTGGAATTCTCGGAGAGAAGTCCAAGTGGGACAAAATGAAGTGGCTGGAAGGATGGACTTATGAGGAGAAAAGCTGGAGGAGCTAAATATGGATAGTTTGGCTGGAGAACAGGGAAGGAGGACAACTGTCTGCGGATGGACAGAAATATCCGGGAGAGGGAGGAATCGTTTGGGTCAGACCGGCTGGGGAATAACCAGGAATCACAAAATGGGATTAAGGAATGGAAAATGAGGGCTGGCCATCAGGGGAAACATTCCGACCTCTTGGATTGGGGAACATGGGGGAACATCCGCCCTCCCCCTGGGGCTGGGGTGGGAATCCTGCTCCTGGAGATGTCCAAAAAATGATCTGGAGCGCTCTTGGGAATCATCTGTGGAGTTGGGATGGGTGGGATCTGGGCAGGGGGTTCCCTGCAGGAAGCACAAGGCGATGCCGAGCACGCCTCGACCATGGGAAGGGGTTCAGGGAGCACAGGCTTCCCAAATCCGGGAAAATCCAGGCGTGGACTCGTGGAATCGCAGAAGGGTTTGGGTCGGGAGGGAATTTAAGGATCATCTCATTCCATGAGGGACACCTCCCACTATCCCAGGTTGCTCCAAGATTTATCCAACCTGGCCTTGGACTCTTCCAGGGACGGAGCAGCCGCAATTCCTTGGGATGTGAGGATTGCTCTCCAGGCTGGCAGCTGCTCCATGGGAGTGTGGAAAAGGAGCTGCTCTCCTTCTCTCCGAGGCACCTGGAAACGAGGGAATATTTGGATATAAAGCCGGGAATTTCGGGGAATGGTGATAGGAATTTTCACCACCAGGATTTTTCTGTGCCCAGAGTTTGGACACCGGAGTCATCCCGATTCCTGAAAAAAATGTGGGAGTTCTTTATCAGGGATATTCAGATGTGGATTATCCCACCTGGAGGCCTGGCCTGAGGTCCAAATGGGCCATGAAAAGTCATTTTTGGCCTCAAAATCCCTGCCAAGGGCCTGGAGCATCCCAGAGATTGGGGAAATGGGTCCAAACAAAGAAACAACAGTGAATTAAAAAATCAATGGCAAAAACTGGGAAAAAAAAATAAACCAAAGTGAAATAGGAATAAAATTTGAATAAAATAAAATAGGAATAAAGGAAAAAAAAGGGAAAAAAAAGGAAAAAAAAGGAAAATAAAGGAAAAAAAAGGAAAATAAAGGAAAATAAAGGAAAATAAAGGAAAAATTAAAAAAAGGAAAAAAGGAAAATAAAAGAAAATAAAGGAAAGTAAATATAAAGTAAAATAAGAATAAAAATAAAATAAAACCCAGAATAAAATAGAAAATAGGAAAAAATAAAATTAGGAATAAAATAAAATTATAAAAACTAAAAATATGAAAAAATAAAAGAGGAAAACAAAAAGGAGGAAAAATAAAATAGGAAAAATAAAAAATAGGCAAAAAAGGCAAAAATAAAAAGGCAAAAATAAAAAAAGAAGAAATAATAAAAAATTGAAATAATAAAAAAGATTAAATAATAGGAAAAAAGGGGAAAATAGGGGGGAAATAAAATAGGGGGAAAAAATAAAAAACAAGGAAAGAATAAGAAAAATTGAATAAAATACAATAGGAATAAAATTTAAAAAAAATTAAAAGAAGAGAACCCCACTGATGTGAGCAGAGCCTGTTTTCATCCATTTTTCCTTGAGGATCTCACTCTAATCGCTCCTGGTGACTGCAATCCTTGGCCTCAAGGGTTGTCCCAGATACAGGCAGCTTGGAATTCCAGAATCCTGGAATAATCCAGGCTGGAAGGGATCTCCAGAGGTCTCCAGTTCATCCTTGTGCTCCGAGCAGTGTCAGATCAGAGCCGGCCGCTCAGGGCTTCTCCAGGCTGATCCTGGAGGTCTCCAAGGGTCTGCTTGTGTCCTCCTCACCCTCCCCAGTTCAGGAATTCTTGGCTGTACTGGGAGAGCCCCAAACTGGACACATTCCCAAGAGGAAGTCCAAAAAACGCTGGGTAAAAGAGGTTTTAGGATTAGCCCCAGGAACATCTTCAAAGTCCAGTTCCTGCGAGGTTTCCACCCAAGACAGAGGAGAATCATGGAGAGAAGGATGGGAATAACCATGGAGAGAAGGCCTTGGAGCTCACCAGGGGATGGATTTTCCCACTCCATCCTTTCTTCTCCTTTACCTACAGCCGTGTGACCATGGGGGAACCTTCCCACCGCTTTGGAGTCCCAAATGACCTGGAGATGTTTGGTTTTGCACTGCAAAGGACAAAATATTCCTGCCTTAGGATTCCTCCTCCTGCTCATCTCTTTTGAGGTTTTCCCAACTTCCATCCCATGCTCCCACCCAGGAGGGCACCACAGCAGGATCAAACTCCAACCAAATCTAGGAAAAAAAATTATAAAATAGTTGAAAGAAGGTTTTTTTTCAGGTGTTTTAGTCAATTTTTCTCCCTCCTGGGACCAGTTCCACCCCTCACCAGGACCAACCCTCTCCTCCTGTCCCACACCCAAGTCCCACTCCTGGATTTGGATCCCAACATTTTGTCTGCAGTGGGCTCCAGGAGCAGGTTCTCCTCCTCTTTCCCCCAGTCCTCTTTTGCACACTCCCAGCAAATCCCTCTGCACTCATCTCCCCTCCAGACTAAACAATCCCAACTCTTTCCGTCCTTCCGTGGAGGTCATGTTTGCCGGACCTCTGATCATTCCTGCCGCTCTCCCCTGGACTCCTTCCAGCTGGCCTCGGGCTCGCTCGGAATGCCTTGTCCCGGACTTTTGGGCTCCAGCTGAAGCCTTTTGGGACTCCTCAACTCCGAGATCTCAGCTCAACCCATCAGAGAGGGAGATTAAAGTTCCTAAAGGCTGGACCTCGTTCCGAATCCGTGTCTCCTCCGTGCTTGGGATGGCTCTGCTGTTCCCTCCAGGGACTGTGGGGAATGCAAATATCCCAAATACTCCAAGATTTGAGAGCCAGCCCTGGACACACGAAAAAAAAAGATGGGATAGAAACTCTTCCCAAAGGTCCTCAAAGCACAGCACACCTGGGGACTTCCCAGCTCCCTGTGCAGGATTTGAGGTGGGATGAAGGGAATTCTGTTGTACCCAAATATCCCTCTTTTTACCTGGGATAAGGGATAGGGATAAGACAAAGGGAAATGAGTTTAAACCTAAAGAGGAGAGATTTAGGTGGGATCTGGGAAGAAATTCTTCCCAGTGAGGGTGGGGAGGGCTGGAATGGGTTTCCCACATTTGCTGTGGCTGTTCCTGGATCCCTGGAAGCGCCCAAGGCCGGGTTGGACACATGGGACAGAGGGAGATGTCCCTGCCCCTGGCAGGGCTGGGACTGGATGGTCCCATCCATCCCAAACCATTCCATGATTTTATGGTGTTCCCAAACATCCCAACACTCCTCCGTTTTGCTGCCAGGCCCTGCAGCTGCAGCTCCATCTGCGAACTCGGAAAAGAAGTCCAAAATCCAATCAATCCAACCCCAAAGATGTTCCCGCTTCCCTTCATCCATAACAAGATTTGTCCTTCCTCAAAGGAAAAACCGATTCCCAAAATAACCCCATTTATTAACGGAACCAAATTGACACTAATTAATGATTAACCACTAATTAATGATTAACCACATTAGAGCCCCTTCAGGACTCGATGAAATGCAAGAGGGAACAAAGAGTTCCAAGGATGAACCTGGAGATTCCTGTAAAATCCTTTCAGCTCCGCTCATTCCAAATGCTTCACGGAAGAATTCCAGGCAGACGCATTTTCTACCCTGGCAGAGCATCCCTGCTTAATCCTATTTCTTATTAAAGCAAATAATTAATTGGCTGCAAACCCCAATTCCATTTGTTCGTCCTTTTCTCTCCCCATTACAAATTAGCAGGTCCCAAAATGCAATTATTTGGTTTATTTGTAATTAAGAGCTGTTAAATCCTTGGCTGTTCTGGCAGTTCTTAATTCCGGCTGTATATCCCTCTAATTTTAGTGCTATTCCAGTCTCCTTGCTTTCATTCCCTGTTTTTTATTCCCTGCTTTTTATTCCTTTTTTTTTTTATTCCACGCTTTTTATTCCCTTGCTCTTACTCTGTGAAAATGGAGGAAATGCAGGGACAAGCAGGAATAAAAAAATTAAGCAATTTTAAATTAAATTAAAATTAATTTTAATTCAAAAAAAGTAATTTTAGGATAACTCCAAGGCTTCCAGAACCCCTTCCTGATGGGATGATCCCAAAGATGACATTAAGACCTGGCTGGAGTCATCTCCACGTGACACTGCATGGATAATTCCTGGTGGAATAATGGATAATTCCCTGGTGGAGGGGGGAAATCACCCCCTCCACCTCCTTCCTTTCCCTTTTATCCATGTTCAGCTCACATATCCCAGTTCCTTTTCCATGGATTCATGGGAGAAATCCATCCTTTCCTTATCCCAGCTGGAATTTGCAGAGAGCTACAACACAGACAGGGGTTATTAATGAGCCACCCATTATCCAAGCATGGAATAACCTCTCATTCCCGCACACCTGGAATGAGACCTTGGATCCCGCAGATCCCTGCAGCAGGGATCCAGCATTTCCCGACCCAGCTCTGGATCCTGTGCTGGGGCAATTCCCAGGAGTTTTCCCACCGGCTCTGCCTGTCCAGCCCAGCTTCCACGGCAGGATCAGGAATCCCATTGCCATTTCCATCCTCACTTCCCTGCCATTCCTCCTGCTCCCGAGGGATTTGCTGAGGGAGCACCACTTCCAGCCGGGATGTCGCACAGGGCTCATGGATCAAAGCCTGTGGACAGCTGGAAAACCGGGAGCAGTCCAGCAAACGCTGTCCTGTGAACTTAGGCCGAGCCTAAGCACCTTTCTGGATAAAGGGAAAGGGCTGGCAGGGGATCTTGGAATTTTGTCTTGAGGATTCATCCCGAAACTCCGCAGACTGTGACTCATGAGCCTCCTGAAGGGGAACAACGCATTTCCCAGCCTTTGGAGCGAGCCCTGGGAAGGCCGTGCCAACGTTTTAATGGGAGAGGTGATTTCTCTGGGATAGCTCTGCCTCCGAACGAATCCCTCCTCCTTTTCCCCAGCCACTGGAGACAGGCTGGCAATTCCAAGCAATCATCCCACTGGGAACCAGATGTCTGAGCCAGATTAGGTGATTCAGCCGCTGGAGGGCCTGGAGAAGGAACCTGGGATCAGGCACCCAGCTGGAATTTGGATAAAATCATCCCAGGTGACAGAGCTCCGCCTCACAAATAATCGCGCTGGCGGCGAGCATCAGCCCAGGTTTTCCGTGGGAAGTGGGCCTGACATCCTCGCAAAATGAGGAATTCTGCTCATCAAAGAGGCTCGTCCAGGCAGAGCCAAAATTTCCACGTGGTGCCAGAGTTCACGTGGCACCACCCCGAGCTGGAGCAGCTTCTGCTGTGGGAATAAACCCCACATCCCATGGGCTGGGATTTGGATTGGGACCGGGAGGGAGCTGGGAGCCGTTATTCCAGTGGGAAAGGAGATTTGGTGGGATCTGCTGCCTTGCCCAGAGGTTGTCACCAGCTGATGGCAGCTCCCGAGGTCACCGGGGGACGGCAAAGTGAGAAGGAGGGCAGGATTATCCAGCTGCTGAGCGCTCTGCCTCCAATGGAATTTTTAGGGAATAAAATCCAGCAGAACATGGGGAAAGCAGGGCAAATCCACCATCCCCAGAGAGCAGGACAGTGATGGTTGGGGGCTCGAATATTTAAATGTGGACCACTTTTAAGGGGGTTTTTGGAATTTTTTTTGAGGACTTGAATATTTAAACGGAGAAGATCAGCCTAATTTCCTTAAAAAGTGATGGAAAATAGGATAAAAGAAGAATTATTGCAACACAGAAACCCCTGACAAGGCAGAGACCGAAAAGCTGGGTACAGATTGTAGAGAAGTTGTTTAAAAGGCGGAGAGATCCAAGGAAAACCCAGGAGAAAATACTGTGGTGGAAGACCTTGGAAGCTCAGCCTCATGGAAAAGGATAAAGATATTAAAAGTGGGATTTATCTCACCTCCCTTTAGGAGTCTGGAAGGAAACCCAGGCTGGGATATTTGGCTTCCTGAAGAACAAGTGGAGGGGGAACTCCATTCCCAAATCCCAGTTTTCACTTTCTGAGATGGAATCCCTGAGGGGATCGGCTCCACATTTCTTGGTTTTACAGGATTTAGGAGAGAAAAGAGCAGTTTTAGGGCTTTGTTTTTTGGGGTTTTTTTTGGTTTTTTTTTTTGCAATTCCAAGTCCTTTGGAATAATTATCCCAGTGCAAGTCTCTCTTCTCCAGCCAGAGGAGCATCAGGACATCCCACAGGAGATCCTGGAAGTTTCAGTCACTAAAACTTCAAGATAAAGGATTTGTCTGTTTGGAGAAAAAGAAGAAGAGATATTCCTATACATTTAGGCAGGAATTCTGTGTTTTTCTCTGCATCTTTAGCTCTAATTAGTACATTATCCCACTTTATCTACACTGACCAGGAAAACTTTTCTCCAGAAGACTCCAAATTCATCCAGTTTTAGCCCAAACTCTCGAGTAATGAGAGGTTCTGGTGCGGTTTAGCAAGGCTGGGATTTTAAAGGCTGTGATCTCCAATAATGGAGACCTCATGGTCCAAATCCAAATCCAAACCACTGGATTTTGGAGTCTCGTGGTTGACCCTCGAGAGAACAATAAATATTGTTGGGAATGCTGTGCCATGGGAATTCAGAGGAGGGACATTTGCACACATACCTGGAGAAAAGGACCCGTGTTTCAGGAGAAATTCCAGAAGGGATCCATGTTTTAGGAGAAACTCTGGAAGGGGATCCATGTTTTAGGAGAAGCTCTGGAAGGGGGATCCACATTTTAGGAGAAACTCTAGAAGGGATCCATGTTTTAGGAGAAGCTCTGGAAGGGATCCATGTTTTAGGAGAAACTCTGGAAGGGGATCCATGTTTTAGGAGAAGCTCTGGAAGGGGATGAATGTTTTAGGAGAAGCTTCAGAAGGGGATCCATGTTTTAGGAGAAGCTCTGGAAGAGGATCCATGTTTTAGGAGAAGTTCTGGAAGAGGATCCATGTTTTAGGAGAAGCTCTGGAAGGGGATCCACATTTTAGGAGAAACTCTAGAAGGGATCCAGGTTTTAGGAGAAGCTCTGGAAGGGGATCCATGTTTTAGGAGAAGCTCTGGAAGGGGATCCACATTTTAGGAGAAACTCTAGAAGGGATCCATATTTTAGGAGAAGCTCTGGAAGGGGATCCATGTTTTAGGAGAAGTTTTGGAAGGCAATCCGTGCTTTAGGAAAAGCTCTGGAAGGGGATCCGTGTTTTAAGAGAAGTTCTGGAACTCGGAGCATAACTTGGCTTCTCTCCTTGTTTTTGCCAAGCTGGAACAACCCAGTCTGGAGCAGGGAGGGGAAGAAGAGCCGGAGGTGCTCTCCCAACCATGTGGGAGCAATAGATCGGTGGGAAAAATCCTCTGGCTGCCAAGGAACATCGGGAATTACAGCGTCAAACGTGTCCTGGTGCGCAGTTACGGGAAACAGAACTCCAAGATTCCATTCCAAGATCAGAAACGTTCCTATACAGACACATTATGGACAGGCCTCCTGCTTCCCATCCTGGGATTAAAACCAGATCGGAGTAGCCTGGGAAAAGCTGTTACAGTGTCCTGATTCCCTCGTTAAACTGAAGGTGGTTCATCCCTCCACGTGCTGGATACCACAGGATTTGCGTTTCCACGTTTCTTTTGATGTGTCAGCCCTCCCTATCCCTCTCCAGAGGATTTCCCAGGGAATTCCGTGGCGTTTCCCTCTCCCTGCCCTTCCGGGTTTGCTGCTCTGGAGGAGCACAAGGATTCCTCAGGCAAATCCTTTCCTCGCTCTGTGGACACAGGAAACTCCAGGAAAAGTCCTGCTCCTGCATTAAGTCATAAATTACAGGATCACTCAGGCAGAGGAAGGTGAGGCAGCTCCAGCCAAAAAAAAAGCAGGAAAATTTTCCCAGCCAAAAAAAAAAAAGCAGGAAAATTTTCCCAGCCTGTTGTAGAACAAGGTGTTGGGAATCCACAACGGTTGTGCTCATCTGTACGAGGTAACCTTAGAATTTTATCAATAAAACTTGGAATTTGAGGTCATTTTGGAGTTGAAAGCAGTTTTCCCCCCTGCCTTTCCCCAAAAGATGTGATTTCTCAAAAAAAATAAATTTCTGCTCTCATTTTATCACCAAAATCCCAAGAAAACCCCGGAGTGCGGAAGAAGAATGGAATAAAATCAGCACCATTTTAGCAATTACAAACCATGGAACAAGGAGCACCCCATGGATTTGGATCTAAAGGATCTTTAAGGTCCTTCCCCATCCAAACAACTCTGGGATTCTCCAAAACAAAACCCACCAAAGAGAAGAGTTTTAGGCACTTCTCTGCCAACAGTTTCAGGAAAACCAAACAAGGGGAGGATTTCTGCCCTCAGGCAGAAAACGACCCTTTTAATCCATGGAATCCAACTTTTTCAGCCCTCAAGGAATTCCAAAAGCCACCCCTTCCATCCTCAAGGAATTCCAAAATCCACCCTCTGCAGCCCCAATTAAATACCAAAGCCGTCCCCTCAAACACAAAGCAATTCCAAAAGCCATCCTTTCGAACCCTCAAGGAATTCCAAAAGCCATCCTTTCCACCCTCAAGGAATTCCAAAAGCCACCCTTTCCACCCTCAAGGAATTCCAAAATCCACTCATTCCACCCTCAAGGAATTCCAATAACCATCCTTTCCACCCTCAAGGAATTCCAATAGCCATCCTTTCCACCCTCAAGGAATTCCAAAAGCCATCCTTTCCACCCTCAAGGAATTCCAATAGCCATCCTTTCCACCCTCAAGGAATTCCAAAAGCCATCCTTTCCACCCTCAAGGAATTCCAAAATCCACCCTTTCCACCCTCAAGGAATTCCAAAATCCACCCTTTCCACCCTCAAGGAATTCCAAAATCCATCCTTTCCAACCACAATGGATTCCAAAAGCCATCCTTTCCTCCCTCCAGTAGTTCCAAAGCCATTCCCGTCCCCCCAGGCCATCCTTTCAAACCCCACTTCGGGGAGAAAAAAGGTGAGACAGCATCTCCTGCTTTAAAATCGCTCTCCCAATCACTGAGTGGGAAAATCTGGAAAAAATGGGAATTTCCAGAGGTGGATTACCCCACTGCTGAGGCCATCCTCTTCCCAGACATCCCCCAGTTACACGGCCACCCCAAAAACCTGCCGAGGAGATTGTCCGGCTCTCCAGGGATAACCGGGAAAATGCCAGGAGCAGAAACCCCACGGAGCTCATTTAGGAATGACTGAGACCATTCCTCAGGATTCCATTTGGGAAACCAAACTTAGGAATGGCTCCTCTTCCAGCCCTGGCCAAGGCCGTGGTTTTCCGTGGAACAGGGAGGAGGAGACGCAGACCTTTGGAACGGTCTCCACGGATGGGAATTCATCCGGCTTTGTTTTCTCAAGGCACAAATCCTTTTAAAGTCATGAGGCCTGGGAGGGGTGGGGACAACGAGGAACATTTGGGGTTATTTTTGGTCGGAGAGGAACAGTTCCGAAAGTCATTCCAATCCCATTAAGCGAGTGCTTGGACAGCCAAAACCCTTTGGACTTTTCCACTCGGTGACACTTGGAAGAAGCAGAGGGAAGTTATGGGTGTCCCCCTGCTCCGGATATTCCCTCCAATCCCACCATTCTAAATCCTGCCCCAGGATCCTCAGAGCCTGCAGAATTTTGGGAAATCTGAGGGAAATTGCTCCTTTTCGGAGTTTAATTAAGGAACGAATAAGGGATCCCCTCAGCTGGACATTCCCTCATCTCCCTAAATCCAGCTGGGAGCAAAGTGGGAATTCAACCCTTCACCTTCCCAGGTGTGACACATTCCAGGGCCGTGGAGATCAGGCAGGGAGTGAGGATCTGACCCAGGTTTAAACACCCACTTTCCCCATCAGGAAATATTTTCCATCAGGAATATTTTCCCTCAAAAAGGGGCTCTCCTTGGATGCTTCGAAGAGGCCGATCCAAATTCCCGTGAGGCCCAACAAACCCTCTTTCCATGGATCCCGAGGGAGCAGTTTCCATATCCACACCCATAAATGGCGGCTCCTTTCTAAACCGGCTCCCTCCGGGTGTGTCCCGTTTCTTATGGAGCAGCTTCCATCGGCCTTGGGAGCTGGAACAGCCTCATGGAGACCTCATGGGGCATCAGGGGCAGGGACATCTCCTCCTACCCCACAGCTGGATTTATCTGCAGGGGAGTGCACAGCAGCTGGGGCTGGTGGATCGCAGGAGTTCACTGGGATAAGCTCTTCTCCATGGGATGAGTTTGTGTCCCAGCCTTCCTCCTCCTGCAGGAAATCCAGGGTGTGGAAAAGCCAGGGGATGCAATCAGAAAAGAAGCCAAATATTGGGATCATCCTGAGCTTGGAAAACTGGTCTGGTGTAAGATGATGGAATCATGGAATGCTTTGGGTGGGAAGGACCTTAAAGATCATCCGGTTCCCATCCCAAGGGCAGGGACAGCTCCCGTTATCCCAGGTGGATCCAATCCCAATGCCCAGCCTGGCCTTGGGCATTCCCAGGGATCCAGGAGCAGCCCCAGCAAATCTGGGAATTGCAGAATCCCAGGCAGGAATTCCTTGCCAAGATCCCAGCCCAATCTCCCCTTTCCCTTGGGAAGCCATTCCCTGGCTCCTGTCCCTGCAGCCCTTGGCCCCAGTCCCTCTCCAGCTCTCCTGGAGCCCCTGCAGGGACTCTCAGCATTCCCTGCATTTTGCCCTTCTCCGGGGGAACATTCCCAGCTCTCCCAGAGCTGAGGGGCTCCCGAATCCTGGAATGGTTTGAATGTAAAGGGACCTTAAAGGCTGTCCAGTGCCACCCCTGCCACGGCCAGGGACACCTCCAACTATCCCAGGTTGGTCCAAACCCATCCAACCTGGCAGGGATGGGCTTCCAGGAAAGACCGGTGAGTTTTTGGGAGACTTTCTTTGGAGCAAAAGGAGTGGAGAAGAAAGGAAAACTGGAAAAAAAAATGAAAAAGACACCATAAGCCACAATTCCACTCTCAAAACTCTTTTTTTCCCTTATTTCTTGCGGGTTTATCCATGGAAATAAATGGGAGAATCCTTCCCAAACCCACCCTCATGGTTTTTTTTTGGACCAAGCTGATATAAATTTGAGGAATGTGGGATAACAAAGAGGAAGGACAAAGTCAATTTCCATGATCAATCCAACGATTATAAGAGCACCAAAATCTCCTGATATCCAAAGATTTCAACCTCCTACAAGAGCCAGGCAAGGAAATCCCAGCCAGATATCCCTGCTCCAGCCACAATTCCCAGGTAATTTATGGAATCTGCTTCCCAGAGTCTCCCAACCTGTTTTAAACACCTGGAGCACCCCTGGGCCGAACGACCTCGGGTTTGGTGCCCGGATGATTCAACAGCTCCCGAGGGAAAACAGCCCCCATGGAAGCTCCAGTGGAAGCAGAGGGACAGGGAGAGATCCTGGGGCCTCTTCCCAATTATTTTTATTTTTTTCCCAAGCTGTGGCTTGAGGCAAAACCCTCTCGGGAGCATTTCCACGTTAACGGGAGATCCATTCATCCCATCACCTCCCAGCCAGATCTCCCTGGAATTCCCGGGAAAGCTCCTGGCAGCCGCGCTCAGCTCCCGGAGGTCGATTCCCGTTTTTCGGAGGCCCAGCGCCGCGGGATGCCAATAATTGCTCGGTGAATGACCCCTTGTTCGGGCCGCCATGGCCGGGAGGCCCTTCCACACGTTTGGAGCTCGCACTTCCTGACATCTGGTTCCAATCCGATCCCTGTGCCTGCTGCCGGAGCTCCAGCCACCTCTTACCTGGGCAAAGGTACCAGGAAGCCAGAATTCCCTTCAGAATTCCCTTCAGAATTCCCTTCAGGATTCCCTTCAGAATTCCCTTCAGGATTCCCTTCAGGATTCCCTTCAGGATCCCCTTCAGAATTCCCTTCAGAATTCCCTTCAGAATTCCCTTCAGGATTCCCTTCAGAATTCCCTTCAGAATTCCCTTCAGGATTCCCTTCAGGATTCCCTTCAGGATCCCCTTCAGGATTCCCTTCAGAATTTCCTTCAGGATTCCCTTCAGGATTCCCTTCAGGATCCCCTTCAGGATTCCCTTCAGAATTTCCTTCAGGATTCCCTTCAGAATTCCCTTCAGGATTCCCTTCAGGATTCCCCTCAGGATTCCCTTCAGGATTCCCCTCAGAATTCCCTTCAGGATTCCCTTCAGGATTCCCTTCAGGATTCCCTCCCCAGCTGTTCTCGCGCCAAGCTCATCCTTCATCCCAAATCCATCGCTCCAGACCTGGCGTCTCAGGCTCTTGTCCCTCCTTTCTGCGGCTGTGTCCTCTCTTGGAGGTGGAGACATTAATTAAAATTAATGAATGATTAGTTTAATTAATATTTTTTGGTGCTTTTTGGCTCCCCATCTCCCTCAGATTAACAGGATCTCCCTGGATCCAAGCAGGATCCACCACTCTCCCTGCAGAGGAACCAGCAAAGCCTCAAACAGGACAAATTAGGGAATTTGGGAGACTTTAGCCCCATCCTTCAGCTCCAAACAGCCTGGAGAAATTTGGGGATTCAGAATTCCTCAACCACCACCTTGGAGGATCCACCCCCGTGTCCCAGGATGGGATCCATGCTTTTCCCAAGCCCAGGGAAGCACACACAGGGACACAAGCCAGGGAACCAAAATCATGTCGATTTTTCCACAAAAATGTCCTTTCTTCCATTTTTTTCCCACCTTGACCCAACCCACAACAAATTCCAGCTGCTTCTCCCACCCCTTTGACTCCATTTTTTTCAGCCATGACCAGAAATTCCCACATTTTCTGCCGTTTGCTGTGTGAAGGAATCACAAACCCATTCCCTCTCCTGCTTCTCCTTCTGCTGACCCATCTGCTCCTCCTGTTTAGCCTCGGGTGCCACCTCCCACATTCCCGGTGGGAATTCCTCCAGAGGAAATCCACGGCCTGCCGAGCAGAGCTTTGATACTCAGCCGCCAAAAATTCCCATGGGTAGGAAAACGTGATCTGTGCAACCCCAGGAGCCAAGGCAGGACTCCAGGTCCTGGAAGGTGGAATCCCCCAATCCTCCAAGTGGGATTTTCCCATCCCAGTGGAGCCCAAAACAACTTCCAGCTCCCAGGTGCTGGGCAGGGGGATGTTCCCATTTTCCAGAGCTGTGGTGGTCACAGTCAGGTTTCATCCCAAATTTTCCCACCGTGGAGCTACCCGGCTGCTGTGGAGTTTTGTAAAAGGCGTCTCTGGGAAGTGGGGATGGAGCTGGGATTGTTCCTGGAAAGCTCAGAGTGATCCTGCTCCTCACTTAAACTCGGATTTTCTGGGAAGTGCCTTTGCCACCTCATTCCCACCCTGCCACTGTCGGGATAACCTTGGCAAAGCCCCAGCTGAGCTCAACTTTTCCATCTGGACACTCGGGATAATTGCAAAGCCCCTTTCACTAACAAGGTGTTTCCAAATTCCCAGGGAAAAGGCCCCGTGGAATTACAGAGCTCCTGGATTTTGGGGTGTTTGGAGATTCATTGGATGCCAAATCCAAGCCCTGCCCAGGAAAATGAAGTGTTGGAAAACCCGGGGGGGGGGGGGGTGGGTTTCAAATTTTTCCTCCTTTTTAATGTTTGGATTTCCTCAGCGCCTGCAGAACCCAAACTGCCCCTGGAATTTTGTTTGGGCTCCTCTGGATCCCATCCAATCACAGCCTCTGGAAGTGGTGCTAAGAAATATCCCGGAGCTCCAAGCCCAGATTCCTGCTGTTCCCGGTCAGAGCCTGGGTCAGGACCCGATGGAAGGGCGGATGTTCCGAATCAGCCCAAATTCCAGCCCTGGCTCCTGGGCCAGGGGAGGTTTTTCCGGGAAGGAAAAGGGAGAGTGGAGTGGGAGCAGGGACCTGGATTTACCCAGTGGAGAGAGGAAAGAGGGGAAAGGAAAGCTCCAGGTCCAGTCTGTGCATGGAAAAACTTCCCAAACAACACTGGGAATTGCCTACAGTGATAATTACAGGGAGAATTGGGTTTTTCCAAGGAGCTGGAGGGAGTTTTTGCAGCTGGACGAGCTCCTGCATCCCTGAATCCCTCCACGTTCTCCCACCCAGCACGGATCCCTTCAGGAAGCATCTCCCAGGCACCTCCGCATCCAGAGCCGCTCCTGGGCTGACTCACATCCATCCCACGCGCTCCTCCAGCTGCGGAAAACCATGGAAAAACTGCCCGGGAATGCTGCGGGTGCCCTTTGGCACAGCTGGCTCCGGCCGCTGCTCCAGTGCCCGGCTGCCCCCGGAGTCTGGCTGCAGTTATTTTGGGATGTTGGGATGGGGGGAGCTGCAGCAGAGCGCGGTTATTTTGGGATGCTGGGATGGGGGGAGCGGCCTGAGCCAGGCCAGAGGAGTTTCCCTTGGATACGGGATGGGCTGAGCCCAGACCATGGACCTGCAGAGGGCAGAAAGGCAGCACAGCCATGGAATGTGCTGGATCCAGATGCCCAGAGCCAGAATCCGGCTCCAAGAGCTCTTGGATGGGGGCAATCAGGATCGGGATTGAGCAGCATCCCGAAAAGCCATGTCCAGCCTCAGGTGTTCCCTTCCCTGCCTCGTGTTCCCAACGACACAGGTGGGATGGGGCTGGGCAGTCCCTGCTCCCTTGCACTTGGATTTGCAGCAGCAACAAAATTCATCCCCCAGGAAAACATCCTGAAAGTTCCTCTCCCCATCCCCACCATCACATGGACACCTTGGGAAGGTCCATCCCAAAAAAAACCCCAAAAAAGGGAATCCTGATCCAGGGTTGGGCTCCTGCCCCTGCCCTGACAGCAGGACACTCAGCCCTGGCACAAACATTCCCAAAGCAGAGATGGAACAGATGGAAATTCCCTTTCGGTCACTATCCCGGGATTTATCAGTGCAGGAGGGTGGGGAGACCTTGGAATGGAATTCCCAGAGAAGCTGTGGCTGCCCCTGGATCCCTGGAAGTGTCCAAGGCCAGGCTGGACATTGGTGCTTGGGGCACCCTGGGGGGAACAGGAGCAGCTTTAAGGTCCCTTCCAATCCAAACCATTCCACGATTCCACAATTCCTATGGAGTAGCCAGCGTACGACAACTGCTCCAGAGGGACCTGCAGGAATTTTGCCATTTTTGTCCTCTGGCTGCGTCCTCACACCTGGAGCAGGAACATCCCAAAGAACATTTTTGGGAGCCGTGCTCCCTGCCCGCTGCTGGCATTCCCAGTGCAGCTCCCTGCAGGATGAGGGAATATCCCTGGGATTCTCTGCACAGAACTTCCGAGGGTACTCCAAGGGTCTGGAAATCCTGTCTGGAAGTGGGCTGGGATGTTCCCTAATTCCCCGAGCTCATCCTTGCCTAGGGGAAGGGGGATTAGGCCACCCACAGATGGACCAGATCCTGCAAACACCTCAGGCTTGGGGATAATTTCATGGAATCATGGAATGGTTTGGGTTATAAAGGACCTTAAAGATCCCATCCCACCCCATCCATGGCAAGGACAGCTCCCACTATTCCAGGTGGATCCAATCCCAATGTCCAACCTGGCCTTGGGCACTGCCAGGGATCCAGGGGCAGCCCCAGCAAATCTGGGAATTGCAGAATCCCAGGCAGGAATTGCTTGCCAAGATCCCAGCCCAATCTCCCCTTTCCCTTGGGAAGCCATTCCCTGGCTCCTGTCCCTGCAGCCCTTGGCCCCAGTCCCTCTCCAGCTCTCCTGGAGCCCCTGCAGGGACTCTCAGCATTCCCTGCATTTTGCCCTTCTCCAGGGGAACATTCCCAGCTCTCCCAGGCTTTTCCATTGGGAAAGATGTTCCACCCCTCTAATCTTTTCCAATCATTCACATTTTTCCTCTGCAAACTCCTCCCAGCTCCTGATGCTGAGAAGTTTGTCCCAGATTTCCCAACCTCCAGGGTCAAGGTCACTCATGGAGCCTCAGGTGGACAAAGCTGGGTCCGAGCAGCGCCCTGTGACCCCTGACCTGCTGCTGCTCGTGGTCAGTGAGGACAAAACGGCCGAGGGAAGAGCTGCCCACAAAGTGGACGTCGTGCCTTTGATCCCACACCTGTGCCCGTGGCATTCCCGGCAGGAACGGCATTCCCGGAGCAATCAAAGCCACGCAAGCGTGGCCCAGCTCGGGGGTTCCCAGCTTGCTAAAACCTGGTTTTAGGATGGCTTGGAGGGGTTTTCCTTTAAAATAAAATCAGGAACTCGGAGAAATTCGGAGCGGGCTGAACCCTCACGGCTCTCCTGTGCTGGACACACGGAACATGGAATGTTTTGGGTTGGACGGGACCTTAAAGCCCAGCTTATCCCACCCCACTGCTGTGGGACACCTCCCACTATCCCAGGCTGGGCCAAACCCCGTCCAGCCTGACCTTGGACACTCACAGGGATGGGGCAGCCAGAGCATCTCCCAAAAAACAGCTTCTCCAAAGATTCCGGATCCAAAGTTTCCTGAGGATGGGTCGGAAAAATGGAATGGGATCACCAAAGGCGGATGTTGGAGGGAGATGGATTCTCCTCGGTGATTTCCACCAGGATGGATGAGGGAAATCTGGGCAGAGTTTGCATCCCAGATTTTTAAAAGGAGGATGAGTTAAGGAATGATTTTTAGGAAAACATGGAGAAATTATTCCTGAGGCAGCTCAATAGATTTTGTTCAGTTTTATCAAAAACTGGGATCCCTAAAAATCCTTCCCAAGGAATGAAATCCGGGTCCTGCAGGAATCCTTATCCCGGTGGTGGAAGGCAGAGCAGGAAAGAATGTCTGGGAGTGGGACAAATTCCAAACGGAACAAACAGCAAGAGGGATGAAGCAGGGAAGCAATGGATTCTCCTGATTTCTTCAAGATGGGAAATTTCCCTGGAAAACTCCTGTGGATGATCCATAGGAGATGGGGAATTTTGGGGATGGGACCATGATCCATAGGAAATGGGGAATTTTGGGGATGGGACCATGATCCATAGGAAATGGGGAATTTTGGGGATGGGACCATGATCCATAGGAAATGGGGAATTTTGGGGATGGGACCATGATCCATAGGAGATGGGGAATTTTGGGGATGGGACCATGATCCATAGGAGATGGGGAATTTTGGGGATGGGACCATGATCCATAGGAAATGGGGAATTTTGGGGATGGGACCATGATCCATAGGAGATGGGGAATTTTGGAGATGGGACCATGATCCATAGGAGATGGGGAATTTGGGAATGAGTGGGACAAAGACATGAATTAATTCCCCCTGGGGGTCTCCAGGGCCTTACCAGCAGTACCTGACAGAGACTCCAGGGGTGGCTCTGACAATCCCAACATTCCAAATCCTGAAATCCTTAATTAATTAATCCCAAGGAGCTTCCCTATAAATCCCCCTCCCCCATCTGGAACAGCAGGATGGCTCTGGGGGCTCCCTGGATCCATTTTCCTGTCTTTTCCATGGACAAACACTGGTTAATTTTCCAGGCGTAACCTGATCCATCGATTTCCTTGCTCCAGATTTGTCCAGAGGCCCCTTCCCCGCCCCATGGAGTGCATCCACCCAGGGATGAACGTCCAGCAGAGGAAATGTTCTGCTTTATTAATAGATGCAATAATGGCTTAATGAGGCTCCTGCAAAAGCCATTCCGGTGCTCCTGGGTTTAAATAAACTCCGGCAGGAGAAGCTCTGGCTCAGCCAGAGGCGGAGCTTTGGAACGGGAATCGCATGACGTGCTGGGAGCCCGGGACACCCACGACATCCTCTCCTGGGACTGGGATGAGGCTTTGTGGTCAAAGCCCAGCCCTTGGGGTGAGCCAGGCTTAACCCGCGGTGCTGCCAGCCGTGCTTCCCAATCCTGCACTTCTCCAAGCTTTTCCCTCCTCCCCAAGTGCTTCCAGCACCGCCAGAGAAGATCCCACTTCAGATGGATTGTCCCCTCCTGGGCAGAGGAGGTGATCACTGCAGGTCCCTTCCTCTCCCAGTTATCCAATGAGTTCCTACAAAACTGAGTTTATTTGGGAACTCAAATTCCCAAATAAATGAGCCATCCCTAACTTTGTGTGGATAAACTCCACTGTTTTCCTGGGATCAGGGGTGGATCTGTTCTAACCCAAAACAAATGTGCATTTATGTGGAAATGTGCTTTTTCCACACAGGAGTTGTGTGGGACACGCATCCCACCTGGATTTACCTGGGGGCTACGGAACAATCCTGGTGCTCCACCAGGCCAGAACCTCCCAAACAGCTCCTAGACCCGGCCTAAGGTTTAGCCAGGAAAGAGGAGGCAGAGATGGAAACCTACGTTTTTCCAGCCTTTCATGGAATAATTTGGGTTGGAAGGGGATAATCTGGTCCAGCTGTCAAATGCACTGGATCCTGGGATCACCGAGGCTGGAAAAGCCCTCCAGGATCATCGAGTCCAAGCTGTGCCCAATCCCACCTTGGCACTGAGAGCCACATCCAGGAATTCCTGGGACACCTCAAGGGATGAGCATCCAAACCTCCCTGAGCACTTCCAAGGCCTGACCACCCTTTCCATGAGGAATTCCTGCTGCTGTCCACCCTGAGCCTCCCCTGAGGCCGTTCCCTCTCCTCCTGTCCCTGTTCCCTGAGAGCAGATCCCAAATCCCCCCCGGCTGTCCCCTCCTGCCAGGGACTTGTGCAGAGCCAGAAATTCCCCCTGAGCCTCCTTTGCTCCAGCCTGAGCCCCTTCCCAGCTCCCTCAGCAATTCTCCAGCCCCTTCCCAGCTCCCTCAGGAATTCTCCAGCCCCTTCCCAGCTCCCTCAGCAATTCTCCAGCCCCTTCCCAGCTCCCTCAGGAATTCTCCAGCCCCTTCCCAGCTCCCTCAGCAATTCTCCAGCCCCTTCCCAGCTCCCTCAGGAATTCTCCAGCCCCTTCCCAGCTGCATTCCCTTCCCTGACCACGCTCCAGCCCTTCCTGCACTAAGTGGCCCAGAACTGGACACAATCACCCTCAAGCTGTGGCTCAGCAGTGCCCGGCACAGAGGGACAATCCCTTCCCTCATCCCTCTGGACACCATTCCTGATCCAAGTGCCCACCTGTGCTGACGCTCACAGATCCCAGGATATTCCCTTTCCCTCCATGCACATTCCCAGCCGTGCTCGGGGGCAGGAATTCAGTACAGCAGGACACCAGAGGCGCTCCTGCATTTCACGGATACCCAAGGATCGAATCCCAGTTTTTTGGGGTCATTCCCTGCAATCCCCCGCAAGCACTTCCCAAAAAACCACCTTTCCCTCCCGAGCCAAGCGAATCCGTGACACCACAATTGGGCAAATATTGCTCAAGGAAAAGGGATCTGGGGATGTAGACTAAACACAGCTCCCATGCCAGAGAAAACCGCTCCTTGCCCCGGAAAAGGAGCTCTCATTCCATAACAAACGCTCCAACTCGATACCTCAGGACAAATATACATAAATACATATCCCATCTATATTTATAATGGGGAAAAAAAGGCATGGAAAAGCCTGATCCAGCTTCCAGCACCGGGAAGAAAGACATCCATTGACTTTGTCCAGCACATGGAATTGTACCGGGAACTGGAGGACGCCGGGGAGGTTGTTTGGATGCTGGGATTTGATGATTGAAAGGGCATTTTTGATTATTGAAAAGGAATTTTTGATTATTGAAAGGGAATTTTTGATGATTGAAAGGGAATTTTTGATGATTGAAAGGGAATTTTCGACGATTCAAAGGGAATTTTCTCGGTGAGTGAATGGACTGTTTAAGCTGCCGCCTGGAATTCTCAGGGAATGTTAATGTTTGAAGTCCTTGGGATTAGTGGGGGATTCAAGGATGCGGCCGAAGGAGGGGATTGTCCTGCTCTGGGGCAACTTTGGACACGGTGGTACAAGAAAGTTCCCAAACACTTGGAGAACTTCCAAAGGAGGGGCACGAGGATGGGGAAGGGTCTGGAGGGGCCAGGAATGGGTGAGAGCACGTGGAATGTTCTGGAGGAGAGGAGCCTGAGGGAGATCCTTTGGGATCTGCAGCTCCGATCTCCATTCCCTGGGACAGGATCCAGGGAATGGCCAGAGTTGTTCCAGGGAGGTTTAGGCTGGATATCAGGGAAAGATTCCTCATCCAGAGGGTGCTGGAGCACCGGAACAGCTCCCCAGGGAATGGCCACATTCCCAAGGCTGCCGGAGCTCCAGGAGTGTTTGGACAACATTCCCAGGGACAGGGTGGGATTGTTGGGATCCTCCTGAATAGGGAAGGAGTTGGATCCATGATCCTTGTGGATCCCTTCCCACTCAGGATATCCTGGGATTCTGGACCTTAACAGAATTCCACACCACCTCTCCGTGATGCCTTTGGGAATTCCAACCTGACCAAGACCTTTCCCAAGGTCTCCATCGTCAGGATCTTGCCTTGCAGCCTCTCGGATCTCCCCGGTCTCTGGGAAGCTCAAGCCAACACAGAAGGACCAATTCCTGCTTTTCACGTGGATAATCAATGGCATTCCTGCCCATGGAATTCTCCGATTCCACTTGGGGTTAGGGAATTTTTAAGGTCCCTTCCAACTCACTTTTCTGAGGATGATTCCATGAAAACCTCAGCCACTTCCTGTGAAACCACCCCCAGGAAAAAACAGGAAGCCTCACAGGGATGTTGTAGCCTAACCCACCCTTCATTCCCTAATTTTGGGTCTCTCCACTGCGGATTATTCCCAAAAAAAACCCACACAAATCCACCAAGACTTCAGCCACAGCCTCCAAGATTCCCTGACTCCCCCTTTCCCACATTTTTCCACACAAACCTTTATCATTTGTATTTTATCACATCAAAAATCCCACATCAGCCATTAAATAAGTAACCAGGGAGATGCTCCGAGTCAGAATTTGGGTGCAATCATCACTTGGAAAGGGAAATTTTCATTTGTAGCCTGGGATAAAATCAAAATCCTTCATTCCAAGTGCAGAGGGAGACCTTGAAAAGGGAATATTTGCCAGGAACACATTTGCTATTCCCGCATTTTACATCCTGTTTGCTGTCGCAGTTTATCATTTTTTAAAGTCCAGATCAAACACCGAGGCCATCCAGGTACTCTGAATTATTGTCCCAACACTTTGGAAGATTTATTAGGATTTATTTGAGGGTTGCAGCCAGTTTTTCTCAGGATGTCAGCAGGGAATTGGATGCCCAGAGAATTCCAATCTCCTTTCATCCCAGGAGTCTAAAGCAGGGGAATGAATCCTCCATGGAATGGTTTGGGTGGGAAAGGATCTTATGGATCATCCCCTCCCCATCCTGTCCATGGGCAGGGACAGCTCCCACTGTCCCAGGGATCCAGGGGCAGCCCCAGCAAATCTGGGAATTGCAGAATCCCAGGCAGGAATTCCTTGCCAAGATCCCAGCCCAATCTCCCCTTTCCCTTGGGAAGCCATTCCCTGGCTCCTGTTCCTGCAGCCCTTGGCCCCAGTCCCTCTCCAGCTCTCCTGGAGCCCCTGCAGGGACTCTCAGCATTCCCTGGACCCTTCCCTTTCAGAATATTCTGTTTTATTCAATTTTATTCTATTCCAAGGCAACTTCCACATTTTAATTCCAGCCAAGACCAGAGCACAGGGCCCACCAGGGCTGCTAAAATATTCTGGAGAAAAGCGACGCCAAGAAACCACCTGGAAATCCATCCCTTTCTCCCATTTCTCTCCTCTCAATAATTCCTGTAAATGTTATTTGAGGACACTGCAAGATTTTAGCTCAGCTCTACCTTGGAATGGCCTGAGCCTGAAGACTTTCAGGTTAAATTCACATTTTAAAGTGACACAGGGGCACTCCAGAATCCCATTTCATTTTGCAGGAGCCAAAATTCCCGTCTGTGTTCGGAAGGGGAAGGAAAAGGAGACGAAAAGAGCGGGGGGGAAAGGGGAAAAAAAAAAAAAAAATCCCTGGATGCATTCACACACCTTTTCTGCGCTCTCACACGCAACCTTTAAAAAGAAACTTTCCAAGAGTTCAGCTCGAGTTAAAACCAAGGGAGTAACGTGAGCCTCGGAGCCGGCGCCGAGTGGAAAGAACACGGAGTCCGAGGGACCTGCGCCGGGATCCAGCGGCTCCCGTGAGGCCATTCCCAAAAAAAAAAACCTCTCCCTGCTTCTGTTGGAGCGGAGACACCTCATCCCACTCCAGGGGTGGTGCAGCTCCTCGCTGAAAGCCATCACCGACCGGTAAATTGGAAATAAATCCAAGCCAAATCCCGAAAGGAAATGACCTTCCCTGCTGTGACAGAGGTGACAGACGGGGTTTGTGGGAGCTGGATGGGACAGAAAGGACGGGAGGTGCCACCTCGGGCTGGAAGGGGACAGGAGCAGCCACGAGCACAAGCCAAGGGTGGATTTTGACCACAGCCAGGACAAGAGGCGGCAAAATCCTGGTTGGCAGGACACATCCCAAAGTAGGGAAAGAGCAGCCACAAAGCTCTGAAGGGAGGGAGAGGAGCCTCGGAGCCTCTGGCTGCTCCGAAGGGACCCGGGCTTGGGTTTCACGGTCACATTTTCCAGCCAAAGCTCTGCTCATTCCCGCAGCCCTCACTCGCCTTTGGATGTCATCGCTGGAAGCAACATCCTGTTCTGCAGCACTCCCACCACGGCCAGGGCTCCATCAGGGCTCTATTTATGGGGAAGAGAGGAAGGAGACAGAAGCCAATTACTTCACTAATTGCCTAATTACCCTAAGCGCTCCCAGCCCGCCCCGTCTCCACTCCGGAGCAGCTGCAGCTGCGGCTCCCACCAGCAGCTTGTCCTGGCACATCTCATCCAAAGCTCTTCTCCCAGCAGCCAGGGCCAGAACTTCCCGAGACGTTGATGGTTTAAAGAGCTCGGAGTGGTCCCAGCTCCCAGAAAACTCCAGGATTTGCTGAGGAGGTGGAGTCGGTCCCTCTGGAACCCAAACGAGAGGTGGTGGGATGGTGAGGACACCCCTGGCTGCTCCCACCCTGCCTGCTGCTCACCACCGGGTCATTCCCACCTCGGGAATTGTGCCTCTGGAAGTATCTCCTGCCCCGGGAATCGTGTCCTGCCCACCCTCCCAGGCACCCCGCAGCTGGGTGTTGGTTCTTCCACCCGCGGTGGTCTCCTGTGGCAATTCCATAGGGAGCAATTCCTGGAGAAAACGGCAGCAAGGACCAGGACACACACACACTCACACACACACAACTGGAATATTTGCCTTCCCTTTCCTCCTTTCTCTTCCTGGGAAGAGAAAAAAAGCTCTGGGCAGAAACGGGATATCCTGGAAAAACCTCGGGATTGGGACCTCAGAGCTGTGGCACCCTGCTCAGGTCCGTGTACAGTCTTCAGGGATGGAGTCTCCAAACCGACCCCACTTAATTCAACACTTGGCCATAAAAATCTAATTTTATTTTATTTTATTTTATTTTATTTTATTTTATTTTATTTTATTTTATTTTATTTTATTTTATTTTTTATTTTATTTTATTTTATTTTTTTATTTTTTATGAATTCCCTGCGTTTGGATTCGTATCAGCCAGGGTTCACCTTGGTCTGGGTCCTCAGGACCACGTCCAGTCTCCAGAGATGGAGACTCCAAATCTTGGGACATCTTGATCCAACACTTGACCATCCTCCTCACAGAAATATTTAATATTATGTTCTTTGTTGCATTTTGAAGTGGAATTTCCTGTACTGGGGTCGCTTCCAGCCGGGATTCCCTTTGGACAGGTGGCTGAGCACCACGTCCAGTCTCCAGGGACAGAGATTCCCACTCTCTGGATATCTTGATTCATCAACTTGACCATTGTCCCCATCATTTATTTTACTTTTAATAAAACTAAAAATATTTTTTATTATTTCTTCTATAATAGAAGAAAATTTGGGTCCACATCAACCATTTGGCCATGGAGCTGGGTGTCAAAATCCCACTGGATGCCCCAATTCCCGGGATGGTTCTCCCCAAAACCCCAAGCCCGGAGCCCACAAGACCTTCAAAGGGAGCTGGAATACGAAACCCAAACTTGGGACTTCCAACCCTTTTTATTCCCGAATTCTAGAAAGAAACCACAGGGATGGGTTGTTGGTTTTTTTATTTTGTTTGTTTGTTTTTATTTTGGGATCACAAAATACACAACATTCATTTTAATATGGGACACAGAATATTCTGTACATATTAAAACCCACATGACTGCAACACAACCTCACACGGCACCAATTCCCCAACGGAAAAACCCCACAAGTGCTTTTTTCTTTTTTTTTTTTTTTAATATTAAAAACAAATAGGATAAAACATTAATATTTTTTTTTCCCAGACGACGTTTACAATAAAGAGGAAAAAAAAAAATCATATTTTTACTAAATAACAAATATTTAACAGCACAACTTTATCCTAAATATCTATTTTTGAATTATAACAAAAATAGCACTTATAATAGTTTATAAAGACAGACCAAAAAAAAAAAAATTTGTGTATAAAATAATATTATAGCAAATTGGACTGTGCTAATTAAAAAAAACAAAAAAAAAACCAAAATAAATCTGAGATTCAAAGTGCTTTATTCTGCAAACCCACTGCAGCAACTTTATTTTTTTAGTCAAGTTATATTAGTTAGGACTGGAACAACAAAGCCTGGCTTACTTCAGCCTGGATTAAATACTCCCCCACACAAACACTGTATATCCACGGGATGTAAATGGAATTTCAGGGACGGCTTCAGCTCCCATTCCCATCAAAACTCACTCCAGAGCAGGTTTGGTTCTCACTTTGGAACAACGTTGGAAGTTAAAATGGAAATGTCAGGGAAAAACCCTTCCCTGATTCCCTGTGAAAAGAGGGACTGAACCCTTCCAGGGAGTATCCAAGATTTTGCTCCTCTATCCAAGGGATTTAGCTTTAACCAGATCTCCTATCCTGGCTGTCCATCCCCGTCTCCAGCTCTTCCCTTTCCCAGCCCGCTCATCCCCAAGCACAGATCCCAGATGGAAACGGGGGCTCCTGGAGAGTTCTCACCCCACAGCTCATCCACCTTCCACCCCCATTCCCAAATCCTACAAAAACCCCGAATGTTCCTCCCTGGGAGACTCCCCCTTCCAGCCACATCCAGGCTCGTGTTCGCCCTTTGGGATCTGCATTCCCACCAAGCTCCTTTTATCACTGGGAGCTGTTTCTCTCCATCAGGGACGAGGAAACACCTGCAATCCCAACAGGGCCACAGCTAGCGGCGTTCCATGTAAAAATTCCAGGCTGGGAAACTCTGAGCCTCTGCTCCAGAGCTCCCGAGACCTTCCTCTGGGGTTTGGCACGTTGGTCACCACCCGGAAACAAGGCTGGGATGGGAATGGGAATTGGGAATCCCAGAAGAGCGGGAGTTTTATTCCAGCTTGGATCAAGCTGTGCACCCCAGTGGGAGGGACCGCCATCCCCTGGGATGCTCCGGGGGGGGGATTTTTGGCAGCTTGGCTGACGGCATTCCAACCTCAAGTGCTTCCCTTGGCTCCAAACCTGCCTCCCTCCTCCTTGCCCCCGCCAGCGCCGCGCCGGCCAAGGCGGCCTCGCCTCCGCTCGCTTCACACTTCCTGCGACCTTCCCAAGAGGCGCCTCTTGCCAAAGAGGCAAAAGCACAACCTGCAAAGCCACCTGGTGAGCCACACCTGCCCCTTCTCCTTCCCTATTCCAAGCCCTCGGACTTCTCTGGACCCTTCGGAGCTGAAAGCCAAGCTGCGCCCCCGGGCGCCAGATCGGTTCCCGTCGCCGCTCTCGGCGTTGTCCGTTCCACCTCGGAGGGTTGGGATGGGACAGGAGCGGGGTTGGATGGGCTGGAAGAGCTGTCCCGAGCCACGGAGGGATCTCCCCAGCTGGTGTTCAGCTCTGGTTTGAACCCAACACCTGCCCGGCTGCTCGGGAGGCTTTTGCTCCACGCCCTCCCAGCACAACCCCAAAATCTCCAACTCAACCCAGAAGCCTCTTGCATGCAAAAAACCAAAATAAAATACCCCACTCCCCCCAGCAAACAGAAGGCAAGATACCTCTCGGTGGCTGCTGGCTCGTGCTGGAGAGGCTCTGGAATTCTTCTGGGATGCGGGCTGGAAGCTGACATGGAGCCCTCTCCTTCCTGCTGAGCTCTCCCGTTGCCAAAAAACCCCAAACACGAGACAAACAAACGCGCGCGTTAATTCGAGAGATCACCTTTAATGCGAATGCCTCTGGCAGGAGCTGCCCCGGTGCCCTCGGAGCCGTACTGGGGCTCGGGGGCTGGTGCCAGCACCTTGAGGGGACAGCAAAGGCACCGAAATGTCCCCAAATCCTTTGGGGTGCCTTTGCCCAGGGCTGGGTGGAGGGGGGTGCTCACAGGCCGTGTAGCAGCAGCAGGAAACTCAACGAGAGAAAAAAAAAAGGGGCATCCCCCTCTCCCCAGAGCCCCAAAACATCTTGGAAAATGCAAATCTGCCTCTCCTGAGGCCTCGGGGATCACAAGACACCACAGGAGGGGTTTTTTTTGGGAAGCAAAACGACCCCTCCTCCTCTCCAGCCTGCCCCGGCACCAGCGGGAGAGGGGCTGGGAATGGGCAGCCTTGTCTCCCCCCAGCCAAGGAAAGGCTCCAACGCTCCAGGACAAACAACACAACCAAACAAATGAAAAAAAAAAACAAAAAACAAAACCAAAAAAAAAAAACCACCTCAAAAAACATAAAAACACTGTTATCACCAGCTAATTTAACACTGTTAAAAAAAAAAAGGTCAGAGGTCACCCCAGAGCTGCCCCGGGACACCAGACCTCAGATCCTCGGCTGATTCCCAAGCCTTTCCCGCAGTCGGGCCTTCTCCTCCTGGCAGCAGAAGTGTTTTATAGATATTTATATATATATATTTATAATATTTAGATACTGTGTATGGTCAGCCATCCCAGCTCGACTCGGCTTTTGTGGATCTTCCTCCTTCCCAACAAAACAGGACGAGGCCGCCCCGACCTTCTCCGTGTCCCGCGGGAAGAGCAAAACGCTTCCGGCAGCTTCCCTGCTGGAAAAGCAGTCCCGATGCGGAGGTGAGCGCCGTGGAGAAGCTCCTCATCCCTCTCTCCTCCCCTCCTGTCCATCCCCTCGCCCCCACCCCACCCCTGCATCCCCCGGCCGCCCGTCCCTGGTGCCACCGGCGCGGGCTCTACACGGTGGCCCCCAGCATGGCGTCTGTGCCCGTCAGGATCTCGTTCTGGTTGGAATCCAGTCCGAAGAATTTGACCTTGAGTCCGTCAACCGGGTGGACCACGGGCACCAGGGTGATTTTGGGGAAAGTCCTGGTGGCGAGCTCGAAGCGGCTGGTGCTGGCCAGCTCGATGGCCAGAGCCTTGAGGAAAAGCTTGGCCAGGTGCTTCCCCAGACAGGTCCGTACGCCTCCTCCGAAGGGGAGGTAGTGGAACCTGCCGTCCTTGTCTTCGCTCCGGCCCTGCCCGAAGCGGTCGGGATCGAAGACGTCCACGTCCTTGAAGACGGGAGCGGTGTCGTGGGTGTCCCGGATGCTGTACATCACGCTCCAGCCCTTGGGGATTTGGAAACCCTGCGGAGAGGTGGGAAGGGGTGGAGAGAAGGGCAGAGTGGGTCAATCCTGCTGGAGAGGGAGAGGGAGCAGGGGGACAAGATAAAGGAATTCTGTTTCCACGGAATAGTGGAATGGTTGGGGTGGGGAGGGACCCTAAACTCATCCTGTCCCCGTGGCAGGGACATCTTCCACTGCCCCAGGGTGCTCCAAGCCCCATCCAACCTTGGACACTTCCAGGGATGTGGCATCCACAATTTCTGGGCAATCCGTGCCAGGCCACCCTCACAGTTTTCCTTGCTTATTCCTATTTCTCTTGGGTTTATCCCTCAAGCGTGATGCAGATTTTAGAGGAAAACCAGACAGCACAGCACAAAGAGATGCGAATCCTGGCTTTATTCCTCCCTCTATCCCAAGGATTCGTGGGATGCTCCATCCATTTGTTTGCTTTGTGGTCACTGGCAGCAGCTGCCTACCAGGAACCCCGTGGTGCTGAGCAGGGGAAGCAGCTTCTCCCGTGCCGTGCCCCACACATCTGCCAGCCCTTCCCGGAGCATCCCAGAGGATCCCAGAGGATCCCACAGCATCCCACACCCCGCTGCCTGTCAGCACCACACACCCAACACCCACGTCGGGGCCCGGGCGATGAGAAATGGGGTGGATTTATCATCCCCTGAGCACTTTAAAAGGTCTCTGACTCAAACCGCTGCATTAGGAGGATTTACAGTGACAAGGCAGCTCCTGAGATTTTGTTTTGCTGGGAGGAAATTCCAGCCACGGTGGTGACTAATCCGCCTGTCATCCGGCAGCCTGGAGATGCCCTTTGCCGTAAACCTTTCCCCTGTCACACCCCGGCTCAGAATTTGGCGTCACTGTCACGAGCTGGGCTTTGAAGCAGCACACCCGTCTGCTCTTTGGCAGCTCCAGTGCATCCCTTGCTCCACGTCGCATCACTGCTGGATCTGGAGCAAATCCCATGGCCAGAATCACAGAATTAATTAGGCTGGAAAAGCCTTTGAGGTCGTCAAGTCCAAGCTGTGGCTTCACACCACCTCGTCCACTGAACGGTGGCACCGAGTGCCACATCCAGGCCTAAAGCCCTCTGGGGATGGTGACTCCACCACCCCACTGGGCACCCCATTCCAACTCCCAGCCGCTCTTTCTGGGAAGAATTTTTCCCTGAATATCCAACCTAAACTTCCTGGTTCAGCTTAAGGCTGCATCCCTTTGTCCTGCCACCGCCTGACTCAATTAGTCCGGACTCGGTTTATCCCTGTGGAGGTCTCCTCTAAGCCAGACTCAAGCAAGCTGGGCCGTTTTGGGGAGCTCGGGGTGCAGCACTACTCACGTCCAGCTCGAAGGTCTGCAGCACGGTGCGGTACCCTCCGGAGATGGGGGTGAAGAGCCGGAGCACCTCCTTGATGACGCAGTCGAGGTACTGGAGGCCGTTGATGTTGTCCAGGCGCAGAGAGCCCTCGCAGATGCAGCCGTTGTGGAGGATCCCTTTGCTCCGCAGCTCCTCCCGCAGCTTCTCCAGCACCCGCGGGTGTTTGAGGAGCTGCATGATCAGGGAGGTGCTGGCGCTGGCCGTGGTGGCGTAGGCGGCGAAGATGAGCTCCAGGGTGCCGTCCTGGGGGACAGGAGAAGAGCCAGGGTGAGAGGCAGGGCTGGGATGGAGGGGCCACCAGCCCCAGCACGTCAAGGTGCCGGGGGGTGTTCTTCTCCCAAAAAGCTTTCCAGCCTGGCCTCGGAATCATGGAATGCTTTGGGTTGGATGGAAGTTAAAGATCTCCTTGTTCCAAGCCTAGGGACACCTCCCGCTATCCCAGGTTTCTCCAAGCTCTGTCCAACCTCGCCATGGACACTCCCAGGTGTGGAGCAGCCACAGCTTCTCCCCAGAAGAGCTGCTCCAAAAATTTAAGATCCAAAGGGGCCAAGTGACCTGAGGAAGGATCACATTCCAAAGCTGGGAGAGGGGAAAATGGAATTTGGCCTACAAAGGGAGATGTTGGAGGGGGTTGGATTCTCCTGGGTGATTTCCCACCCACCAGGAGGGATGAGGGAAATCCGGGCAGAGTTTGTGTCCATTGTTAACGGCCTTGGACACTTCCCGGGATGGGCCAGCCACAGCTTGGTCACGTTTAACTGGAAGATCACTCCTTGGACAGCCACCACAAGGAGCTTCACACAGAACCTCCGAGGAAAACACCCAGGAGATGTCTCCTGGCGTGCTGTGACCCAGCTGTGGATAAGAACCCGCTGAAAGGCCCCTGGAGGAGCAAAGGAGGCGCCAGGAAAGGTGGAAGGGTCAAGGGATGTAGCTGATCCAGACTTCCCTCATGAACAGGGAGGTTCAGATTGGATATCAGGAAAATTTTATTTCCTGGAATAGGGGCCAAGGGTTGGAAGAGGCTGTTTGGGACAGTGATGGAGTTGCCATCCCTGAAAGCGTTTGAAAACCGAGCGGATGTGGGATTTTTCTGGTATGGTTTGGTGGGGATGGAGGTTGGACTTGATGATCTTGGAGGCCTTTTCCAAGCTTAATGATTCCATGGAATGCTCTGTAGAAAAGGCTGGGCATGACCAGCAAATAAATGAAGCAACTGGTTTGGATTCAGGACCCACCAACACATCGTGGTCCCCCATCTCTCACTGCTCATCTCAGGTCTGCCCCAAAAATTCCTCCTTGGAGCATCCCAAACTTTTCCGTTCGGGAAGGCCCCACCCTGAGCAGAACAATGGCAAGGTGGTCCCAGGGCAGAGCTTTACCTTCAGCTCCTGCATGGTCAGCTCCTTGCCGTGCTCCTTCCCGCTCTCGATCAGGATGTCCAGGGCGTCGGCGTAGTCCTTGCCCTGCGTGTTCTGCAGCTTCTCCTGGATGGCTTTTTCCAGCCCCTTCTGCAGCGTCTCCCGGGCCCGGATTCCCTGTGGAGCAGGAAGCCGTCAGACCCCACCACCAGCAGAGCTCTGCCCATCCCAGGAGCTGCAGACGTGCTCGGGACAGGTCCAAACCATAAAAGCAGAGGCTCAAAGAGGGGCGTGAAGATGTTGGAGGTGTCCCCTGGGC
Source organism: Poecile atricapillus (assembly GCF_030490865.1). Classification (NCBI taxonomy): domain Eukaryota; kingdom Metazoa; phylum Chordata; class Aves; order Passeriformes; family Paridae; genus Poecile; species Poecile atricapillus. The sequence continues at coordinate 75,291,415 of NC_081252.1, forward strand.
AGGAGGAGTAAAGCCGGAGTGGGGGAGATCACAGGCGGAGTAATCAACACCTAGGTGTAAATGACGGGTCTGGGCTGGGAGCCCCTGTCCGGCACCGGTTCACAGCCCCCGGCTCCTCCTGGGATGTATGGAAATCCCTGGGAAAAATTGTCTCACAAAGGAAAGCCCATTCATCCCAAAGAATCCTCTTCCCGAGCAATTTGATCACCTGGTCCCAGTAAAGCAATTCCTACGGGAATGCAGCTGCTCCGGACAAACCTGCTGCTGGGAATGATTCCGGACTCCGAGGGGTTGGAATCATTCCCATGGGCAGGTAGCAATAAAAAAGATTTGCAGGGATATCACAGAAATACATTTTGACCCCTCGTATTTCTGTTATCAAAATTCCCCATGGAAAAGAAGACGATTTTATGTCTATTTTTTGTTATGTGTTCATTTTGCATCGTTCATCAAAAAAACCTGGAATACTCCAGGAATTAGGAGGGACTGCTTTAATTTTGGGAATTACAAGGATCTGTAATTACAAGGATCTGTTCTTGGAATTACAAGGACCTGTTTCACTCTGAGGACAGGAGGGAATTAAAAGGAGAAGGGTCCCACAAAATAAAAAAGCACAGGAAAATTGCCAAACGAGGGAAAATATGAATTGAATCTGGGCAAATCCTGACTATTTTCTGTTATCAAACCACTCCAATCACCAAGGAAAGGATTTTCCTCCGTCTTCTCCACTAAATCAGGAATGGTGGCCCAAAATGGCCTAATCGAGGTCAGAGGATGAGAAATCCCAGCGAGAACCGGGAAAGGTGCTGATTAACCACCGCCCATTAATTAATTGGTGCTATCAGGGCAGAGAACCCAACCCAAATCTCACCCTCCTGTAGCCGCTGAAGGGCAGATCCACGGGCAAGGAGAAGACGTTCTCCACGAACTGCTGGTAGACCTCGAAGAGGCGGCCGAGCTCCTCGTCCGGGATGCGGAAGCCCAGCAGGACGCGGATGGCCATGCGGAAGGTGAGCTTCTGCGCCTCGTGGTACACGTTGATGGACTCGGGGTTGCTGCTCCAGGCCCGCAGGGTGTCCTTGATCACCAGCTGGATCTTGGGGAGATAACTCTCCAGAGCCTCATGGCTGAAAATCTTGGAGAAAACCTACAAGGAACAACAAGGAGGGGTTTTTTTTCCACGGCCCCGACACACTTGGCCTTCTCCAAGGTCACCATGTGTCCTACGGGGAGTTGTCACCATTCCCAACTCTTCATCCAGAATCACCAATTCCTAAAAAAGCTGCCAGAAACACCGGCTCCTCCCGAGATTCCCACCACGACCGTCACAAAGAGTAACGGAGAAAACCTGGGATGGGAGGAATTCCTTCATCCCACGTGTGGCAGGAGGGACAGAGCCGGCTTTCCACGTCCACTGGATCTCAGGTTCATCCCATGGTTTGGATGGAACTAATTCACCTTTTCCACAGGGATTCTCCAGTGTCCAAGACAGACAAACACCATGGGAAAACACAACTCTCCCAATGGGAAGCACCGACAATTCCTCGCACCTTTTTTTTTTTTTCGCCTTTTTTTTTTTTTTTTAATGGATGTAAAATGAAGCAAAATAATTATTTTGGAGCCTTTAGGATCTCTGTGGAATCTGGCTGAACTCCGACAGGGGTTCAAGCGGGGAAGAGCCGCTGCACGTACGCAGAGGCCACGATCGCCCTCGGCTCATTTCCTTGGGAAACCAGGGAAAAAAAAAAAAATTCCTGATGTCAGCAGCCAGCGTTAATTTAAGCTCTGCGAGTAAACAGTGAGCAGGACTGGGCCTCCCCAGGTCCCCCACGCTAACGGCTCCTTACTCCAATTTTTTTCCTCCAATTTGGGCCCGGGCCCGCTCGTGGAGCTCAGCAATGCCAGGAATGTCCCTTCCCGGCACAGCAGCGCTTTCATTCGGCATTCCCGCCGTATCCCTCCCCGAGAAAGGGGGGAAAGTGCTGTTTGTTTATTTTTTATTAACCTACACACACGCACGGGGCAGGACGCACACGCACCGCAGGCCTCCAGGAAAATCCAATTAAAGCAGGATTCCAAGGAGGGAGCCGCGCGCCGGAGCCTCCACCGGTGGCCGCTTCCCGGCGGGAATGGAGGCGAGGTGGGGGGCTGCCAAGTTATCAACCCACCGAGAGGAGCGAAATCAAAGCCGCCCCCTCTTTTCCATGAGCGCCGGGCTCGCCGGAGCTGTAAATGTGAGAATTTCCTCCGCAGTCAGCACTCCAAGGGAAAGGTAATATTTTCCTGGCTGCGACCCCTCATTGCTAATGCCCGGCGTTCCCTGGGAGTTTGTTTGGTGAAAAAACACCCCTGTCCCCTCGCAGCTCCGGGCAGGAGGCTCCGGAGGCTCCACAAGAGCTGCTTCACGACGCCCCAGGTTGAGCCCCGAGTCAAGCTCGGCACACGGCGGAGCTCCGCGTGGAAATGCCGGGATGGAGAGGGTGGATAGGGAAGAGAAGATCAGCCTGGGGACAGGGAGCCATCCCTGGATGGCTGCAGGGAGCCGAGGATGAATGAATGAGAGGAGGAATCAATGAATGAATGAATGAACAGCAGGGAGCGGCCAGGCCATGGGCCCGCCTGTATCCACAGCCGCTTTGGAGCCTGGAAAGGCAGCGACCTTCAGGCATTTTCTGCTGGAAAAAGCGGCTGCTCGGGCAGGAAAAGCTGGAGGGGGTAAAGCCGAGACCCTCAGCTGCGTGGGGAAGGTGGGAAGGGAGCGGGGAAGGTGGGAAGGGAGCGGGGAAGGGATGGTTCCTTCGTCCCTGAGCAGGACTCTGGGGTTTGATGCAGAGCCAGGATCCACGAGATCTTCCACAGGGATGGAACAGGACCACCAAAGGGACACTGCTGTCTCCCCATCCTGCTCTCACCTGCCCTTCGTCCATGCTGAGGAGCTCCGAACAAGGACAAAGGCTCCCAGTGAATGTCCTGAAACACTTCCCATGCCTCAGTTTCCCCCCGCTGGAAGGAGGGCCAATGAGGGGACAACCTCTGCTTTAGGAGCACGGGGTCACATCCCTGCTTGGAGCCACCATCCCAACTGAGGTGGCCTTTGGGGGCTCCTGGCCTAGTCCTTCCCACAGGAGAAGCACTTGGGGTCCCCCTGAAGTAAGGACACAATCCCAGATGTGCCTCTGGCCCCAGAACAGCTGCTGTGGTGTGGGGGGCCGGATCCACACCCCTGGATCAAGCCAGGCTCCCAAAAGGAAAGATCCTGTCCTAAGGATTGCCCTGAACAGGCTTGGGGATCCTTTGGAAGAGAAAACCGAACCCCTGTGGGATCAACGCAGACCTGCCCAGCCGGACAAGGGGGAGCATTAAGCTCTGGGGGGTGAGGGGGAATTTTTTTTTTTCCTTTCCTCTGCAATTTTCGGAGCTCTCCTGGTGCCAGGAGGCTCCTCCAGCTGGCTGCTCCCTGGAGCTCCCAACCACGTCCCGAGCCCCGGCCGCGCTGCTCCGTCCCGGCCGCCGCCGCCGCCGCGCTCGCACCACCTAATCCCACATGTCAGCAGATCCTTCCCCGGCCAGACACAAGTCTGGATCCCCTTCCAGTCACCTCCAGTTCAACCCTGCATCTTTCCAGTTGATTAAAAAGGAGGAGAAGGCAGCCAACTTTCCCCGATGAACCCCGGCGCGTTCCTAGCCTAAAATTCCTGCGCCCTCTAGTGAAGTCGAGCCGAGCGGCTCGGCTGCTCCAGGAGTGAATCCAGGCAAAGCTGAGGAGAATCAAGGCAAAAAAAAATAAAAAATAAAAAAAAATAAATAAAAAAAAAAGTTGTTCCAGGGCTGCCAAGAGGCAAAATCATCTCTAAGCTCAGCTTTGTTAACCCTGAGATGCCACAGCCCGGCTCTGGTGTCACCCAGCCACAAGGGCTCACAACAGTGCCGGGACTTTTTGGGGATGCTGGGAAGAGCCCCCAGTTTTTCCATGTTGGGATATGTCCCAAAAGAGCCAAATCTGGGGATTTGCTCGATCCAAGGGCGTCCATTTCCACTGCACACCCACAGCGACGGAGACCCCACCACCCAGCGAGCCTGGCTGGAACCTGGGAACTCCACCTCACATGGAAAAAGGATATTTAGGGATTCCTGGTTTTCCAAAGGCAGAAAATGTCTTCCCAGTGCCTCAGCTCCGTGTGACAGCAAAGTGCCCCCAGTCCCATCCTTAAACCACAGCCAAGGAGAGGGAATTTGAGGGAATTCTGTGAGCTCCAGCAGTGATTCCATGCATGGGACCACGTTTTCCATGGCTTTCTCCTTCCCACTCCAAGCACCAGCACCAATCCCTGCCTTTTGCCATCCATGATCTGCAGGCCCCTCGCTCCCACCTGGCACATCCTCCCAAAAGAGGGAACGGAGCTTTCCGTTCCTCCCTTCCAGGAGGAAAACTTAAATTTTGGGATCAGCCACCTGCATCCCATCCAGCCTAGAGCCGCTGGCCTGACCAGAGTGAGGCGGGATGAGCCTGGAAAAGTTTTCAGGAACCAATTTGGCACCTGCCGGAGGTTTGGCCGACAGGACACGTCAGGAATCACCCAAAGCAACATCTCAGCCTGGATTCGTCCTAATTCTTCCCACATTTCCAAAGACCAGGCTGTGTTTGTCCCAGCCCTTCCCCATCACCACATTGTCCTGGATGTCTGTCTGCCCCTCTCCAGAGCCCATTCCCAAGCTCCAGCAGGCTTGTGAACCGGGATATTTCTGGAGGAGATCCATGGGCAAGAGGCCACCTGGTACTGGGAGTATGAACAAAGGGAAAACACAGCAAAAAACGTTGGAAAGACACCACAAAGGGAAAGAAAACTCAGAAAAATCCCACTCCTGCCCAGACACTCTGGGATCTGTTTATAAAAGGTTTGGCCTTTGCACACAGCAAAGAACTGATTCCTTTGCTCCCCTTTTTTCTCTGGGAAATGGAGCGCGTGGAAGGCTCCATCCTGGAGGAATCCAGGCTCTCGTGAATGCTCCAGCCTCCAACTGGAGGCTGGGAACGGGAGCTGGAGCCTCCAGGTTAAAAGGAATGATGCGCCTTTGCCAAAGGCAAAATTTCAATTTGCATCGAAATTCGAAAGATTCTCAGAAAAACCTGCTGGAAAAAGTGAAAGGATCATTTCAGATCCTTGGGTCATGTCATGATGCCCCTCTGAGGGTTGTCCCTGCCAATGATTTTTCCATGTTTAAAAAAAATAAGGATTATGAGAAACTCCAGCATTTCCAGTCAAGTTCAGAATAAAATTAAGACCAAGATCTGCATTTGCCCACAACTCAAAAATCTCCACGTTCAAGAAACTTTCCTACAAATCCCCAACATGGCATGGTAGATTTTGATCCCGAATCCTTTAAGATCTTGTTTTCAATCCCAAATTCTCCAATGCCTCGTTTTCAGTCCTAAACCCTTTAAGGCCTTTCTTTTTATCCCAAATTTTCCAAGGCCTTGCTTTCCATCCCAAACCCTTTAAGGCCTTGCCTTGCTTTCCATCCCAAATCCTTTAAGGCTGAGGTTAAAGGGACTGTGGGGGAGAGCCACGACCAAGCAGGACCTGCCTCAGCAACCCCTCTGCAAAACTGCCTCAGTCTCCCAAAAATCCCACCCCCAGCAAAATTCCATCAAGAAATTTCAGCTTCTCAGCCAAATTTATGGGGATACCATAAAGGCACTGGGATTCATCGGCTCTGGAATGCTGCTCCAAGTGTCCTCTCCACGTTTATTTATGGAGAAAAAGGGGAATAAAATTCAAATTATGCGCCTCAAGGAGGGAGAACATCCATGGATGTCACGGCAAAGAAATGGGAGCTGTGTCCTGAGAAAAGGGATCGGAAAGGTGGGATCAGCTGGCCAGGATCCAGCTGGGATCCCTGCGGATGGAGCCTTTGTGGGGAAGGAGAATCCCACAAACCCACCAGGCATGGTGGAAGCTCTCATTCCTCGGGGAATTATGGAATGGTTTGGGTTGGAAGAGACCTTGAAGACCATCGAATTCCAGCCCTTGGGATGGGCTGGACATGAGAGTTTCCCTGGAGGTAAGGGTTGAAGAGCTTTCCCAGTGGAAGTGAAATATTAGGGGTAAAATCCCAGTTTTTATGGATGCGATGTATTTTCCTGGAGCAGAGAGAGAGGACAAAAGGGAAGGATCCCTATGGATTTAAGTTACCCAGAGCGGGGACTCTCCTAGACACAAAGCCAGACTTAAAAAAAAACAACCAGTCCTCAGTCCTGCCAAGAATTCCAGAAACTGGGAACAGAGCAGAGCAAGAGGTGGCCACATTCAGGAGGGGATGAGCGGGAAATTCCCGATCCATGGTGCAGCCACTTCATCCCAAAGGAGTAGAAACACCTTCCAGAGCATGCAGGCTCTCGTGGCAGGAATAAGGGAAAAAATCTTGGAAAAGGGATTCCTCCAAGGAAATCCTGAGGATCGCAAGGGATGAGCAAACGCCTGAGGAGCTCCTGCAGACCAGGTGAGGATTTAAAGCTCCTCCAGCCAGGAGGTGACAGGGGCTGAGATGACCCCACAGGGTGATCCCAACTGAAGGCCACCCTGTAAGGAGAAGGAAGCTGGAGAACCGGCAGCTGAGAGATATTCCATGGAAAAAATTCCACCTGGGAAGTGGCGGAGAGCTCCGTTACCACCAGAGGGACAAGTGGGATGTTACAAACCACAGTGAAGGAAGTTCCTTGAGCTGCTTGGAAGGATGGAGGAGGATGGATGGAAAATACAAAAGGATCACGATGCGGGATGGGTGCTGACTCCCTGACATCCCCGGGATTTGCTCCTCATCCCTCTGGAAGTGGAGTCTGGATTGCAGCTCCACCCAGCTCAGAGCATTGCTGACCAAGGAGGGGCTTCACCTTCTCTGTGCCTCCCAGGACACCCAAAAACTCCCACCCTGGATGGCCCAGGAAGGTGGAAAATCCAACTTTAGGGTATCCCACAGCCACAATCCTGCTCCGCCAGCACAGCAGGCTCAGAGCTCGGGGAAGTTTTGGGCACTGTGAAATCCCACCAAATTTATGCTTTAGCCAGGAGCTCCTCCATTTGGCTTTTTTTTTTTTTTTAATCCCTTGGAATTACTCTGGATTTACACCCCTGGAGATGACAGCACTGCTTGGTGTAAAGTCAAGGAGCCAACCCAGCCCAGGAATTCTTTCCCCAGAACGGGAGCAGGAGCCGTTCTCCATCCATGAAAGGTTTTTCCTGCTCCAGAGGCTTTTGCCCATGTATTGAGACTCCCAGGGCTCAGAGAAGAGGCTGGAGCTGATGGCAGCTGAAACTCAGCCTATCTGATATCATTTTGGGAGCTGGCTCTGATGGATTGGGATGATTTCTTTTCCACCACGGGCACACGGAATAGGCTGGGAGGGTTGGATAGACATGAAAAGAAATATCCTAAAAACCCTAAAAAAATCCCCAACCTCTTAACAACCTCTGCCCAGGTTTTTTTGTAGGAAAAGGTCCATTCCTGCCACCTCCCATCCCTTCTTCCTCCTGCAGCCCTCTCCCCCATCCCAATCCGGATCCTTCCCTCCCCCCCAGCCCAGCCCACAGCAGCTGGTTTATATTTGGCTGTAAATTTATGGCCCCTTTTGTGTTCTTAATGCCCTCTCCAACGATATGAAAGCCTTGGACCTTTCCACTCGGTGCTAATGAGCTCAACACTTGTGTGCCTCGGAGGCAGAGCGTTAATTGTGGTGTGTTAATGAGCGATGGAGCTTTGGACCCCGAGACAAACCAGGGCCGGCGGCTCCCTGCTCCCTCCTGGAATCTCTGGATGTCTCCCCGGCAATCCCATGGATTGCTTTGATTTTATTCCATCTTTGCTTCTTTTTTTCTTTTGTGCTGTGTCTATTTTGGGATGGCTCGGCTGGAGCACGAGTCTGGCACTCTCCTGCCAAGCTGGATGATCCCGAGGAAAGTCTGATCCCACCTTTCCCGTGAGGAACCTGCACTGGGAATCTCCTTCCTGGCCCTGGGTGCTGCTCAGACTTGACCTAAACGCTAAAGGCCGTGTCCTGGTCATTTCCAATTCCCATTTCCTTCCCCACCAGGATCCCTTGCAGGCAGCTGAATTCCAGCTTCCTGCTGGAATTAAATCCCAGAAAAGCAGAGACTGCAGTATCCCTAAGACCAGGATTGTTTTGCCCTCATTTCAGCTCCTTTCAATGCTGGGGTGGAAATGGGAATTGAAGAGGACGACAAGGATCGGATGGGACAAGGATGGAGGGAAGAGCCAGGGTGGGACAGGGAATGGCAGAGGTGGCACCGCTGGGTGGCCAAAACAAGAGCGGGATGGGGAGACCTGAGCATGGAGCGGGAGCTGGAATGATCCCATCAGCCCTTCCCAGGAAACTCCAGCAGGAGCTCCAATCCCAAGGGATGACATTCATCCATCATGGGGTGGGGAGGGACAGGGATCTGCCACCAAAAACCTGGAGCAAAGACCCTGCTCAGCCACAGGGGTCACACCTGAGAGGAACCTGGAGGTGGTTCCAGGCAAAAATTCCACTGTGGAGCTCTGGCTCCAGCAGAGGTGGCCCAGATCCTTCTCCAACATCAACACAAACTCCGTGATCCAGCCTGGGCGGGATAAATATCCCAGAAAAGTGGGAGAGGAGTTCGGAGCTGTTTGTGTTTATCCCTTGTAGACTGCTCTGATCACCCAGCTCCGAGGCCAAGGCCGGAGCCAGCGCCACTCCATGGCGCAGGAATTTTCCCTGTTCCCAGCCCTCCATCCCTGCTCCAGGCTGACTCCAAACCCTCTCTATAACTGGAGAGTTCACTTCCCAAAACAGGGAGGTTTTCCTCAGTTTATAGGAATTTTCAGTGCCGGTGACATCTGCAATGGAGGCATTCCCGGGCACAGGAATTCCCTGTTCCCAGCCTTCCATCCTGGCCCCCATCCCTGCTCCAAGCTGATTCCATACCCTGGGATTCCCTCTCTGTAACCGGAGCGTTCATTTCCCAAAACAGGGGGGTTTCCTCCGATTTATCGGAATTTTGACAGGCTCCTGGAGGGGAAATCTGATAAATTTGGGATGGGAAAAAGCAGAGAGCTTCCATAGGGTTAGGATTGGGATCCTCCTGAGCACCTCCGGCATCCCAGAACCCTTTACCAACACCTACAGGATCAGCACTTCCAGATATTCTATGTGGAACGGGATAATGAATCCACAAAGATCCCAAAAAACAGCTGGAACAAGGGAAATGGGAAAGAGAGAAGAACTCAAACATCTCAATCATCCCACCCATCCCTGATCCCATCCAAGAGTCCTCCAGCTGATCCAGCAGCGAGAGCCGCTGATCCCGGAGTTCCGAGGAGCGAAAATTCCTTGGAAAGCTCCACCGAGCAGCTGATCCCTGGCAAGATCCCAGAACCCTCCTGCAAGAACATGTTGGGTTTGGAGCTCATCCTCACATCCCGGTGACAATCTGGAGACCACGGATCGCCTGCCAGGGAATGCTGGAAGAGGAGCTGCCGGTGCTGCTGGAAATAAACTCAGCTCCGTGGGGTTTTGGGAAGATGAGGGGGATTTATGGCCATGGACAAGAGCTGGAGATGATCCCGAATGGCTGGAAGGGCAGCAGAGGTGGGTTCCACGCTCGGTTTTTCCTCATTTTGGCCCAAAATCCTGCGCCAGGTGAGGAATTCCGCCTCAATTTCTGGCCAGATCAGGGAATTGAAAAGGAACAAGTGGAGGCTTGAGCTCCGAGATGAAGCAAAACTCAGAATCTGAGAGGTCACTGAATACCAGGAAACCCCGCAATGATTTAAACTGGATCATCATCCACCAAAAAGATTTCCCAGGAAATCCTCTCCCCACGGAGCTTCCAACTGCTCCAAATCTTCCAACAAACCTCTCAAGAGCAGCGCCCTCGCTGTGGAAATTGGGGGATTCTTTGGAAAATCCTGCCTTTTCCAAGATCTGTCCTTGGTTCCCTGGTGGGTCAAGAGGAGAACTCGGGCTTGGTTTAAGATTTAATCTCGGCCTAGGCCCAAATCCTTTCTCCTGAGAGCTCCCCGAGTTTCAGGGTGGGGAGAGTTGGGAGTCAGAGCCGAGGAGCAACAAAAATTCGGGATTAACGAGCTCCGAAGAGGCCGCACCTGCGGGAATGAGCCTTAATCTGTTCTTCAACATCTTGATAAGAGCGGAATGGTCGATTTTCACCCCGTTAGAGCCAGGCTCAGCTGTCTCCGTGCACAGTCGGGGGATGGGTTTTTAAGGAGAAGAGGATTCCCTAAATCGGGAGCAGCCCCGGGTGGCTGAGGTGGGAGGTGCTCAGCTCCCGAAAGCAGCGATTAGCAGGAGATGGAGTGAAGAAATCGGGATAAAACGCCGGAATTCCAGAGCTGAGCCCTCTGGACTCAATCTCGAGCTGATGAAAGGGAAAACTTAAAAAAAGAATTAACTCCTCAAATATCCCGGATTCCGGGAAAAGAGTTTGTGGGAGCTCAAAGAGCACCGAGGAGTGGGAGAAGGAGCCGGGGTCATCCTGGGACAGGGTTTTGTTGGAATACCTGAGCTCGGGAGGCTTTTGGCCACCCCTGATGCAAGAATTAGGATTTAGGAGTTAATTGGGATTTAGGAATGAATTAGGAATGAGGATCCTCGCCACCTTGGACTCACGAGGGATGCCAAAAGTCATGGAATTATGGAATGGCTTGAGTTGGAAGGGACCTTGAAGATCACCCACTTCCTGTCACAGCCAGGGACAGCTCCCACTGTCCCAGGGTGCTCCAAATCCCATCCCAGCCTGGCCCTGGACATTCCCAGAAATCCAGGGGCAGCCACAGCAAATCTGGGAATTCCAGCCTCCCAGGGAACAAATCCTTCCTAACACCCCACACCTAATGAGGATGCAAAAAGGATTTTGAGGAGCACAGTGGAGATCTTTAGGACTCAGAATATGCCAAAAGCTTTGGGTTTCAGTGTTTAGGGTTGGCTACGTGGTTTTTCCCAGCAGGAAAAAACCGGGAGTGAGAACACCGGGAAGAGCCGCGGAGGAGAGAGGAAACCTGTGCCGGGTTTGTGCCGCTGACATCGCTCCTGGCAGAGCTGGGAGTGCCCAGCCTGGCCATGCTGCCAACCCCAAACCCACCAGGATCCCACAGAGGTCACGGCCTCCCTTTTCCATGACCCCATAACCCACGCTCTGCTGCGCCCGCTCCTGAGGCCAGAATTCCGTGGTTTTATCTAGGCCATGGCAAGTGAGGGCCGCTTTAGATGAGGAAAAAATAATCCAGAGGTGCAGGAAGGTGAAAGGAGCAGGGAATGGGCACCTTCAGATCTCTGCCTGATCCCACTTAACCCTCCCTGGAATGGGGACGGGGAATAAACCCTCCTTGGATTGGATTGGGAATAAACTCTCCCTGGACAGGGAATAAACCATCTCTGGATCAGGAATAAACCCTCCCTGGGCAGGGAATAAAACATCCCTGGATTGGGAATAAACCCTCCCTGGACAGGGAATAAACCATCCCTGGATCAGGAATAAGCCCTCCCTGGACAGGGAATAAACCATCCTTGGATTGGGAATAAACCATCCTTGGATTGGGAATAAAACATCCCTGGATTGGGAATAAACCGTCCCTGGATTGGGAATAAACCGTCCCTGGATTGGGAATAAACCGTCCCTGGATTGGGAATAAACCATCCCTGGATTGGGAATAAACCATCCCTGGATTGGGAATAAACCATCCCTGGACAGGGAATAAACCATCCCTGGACAGGGAATAAACCATCCCTGGATTGGGAATAAAACATCCTTGGATTGGGAATAAACCATCCCTGGACAGGGAATAAACGGGAGCCAAAGCTGCTGCCGCCGAGGAAAACGCATCATTCCCGAACCCCTGCACCTCTCCTGCCATCAATTCTCCTCCTGGACGGAGGCAGCTCCATCACCGTTCCCCTTGGTTGGAAAAATATCTCCATTTTTAAGGAAAAAAACCCAAACTGGAGACCTGAGCTGGTGCTGGTTCGGGACAGGGACAGACACAATTTTTTTTTTTTGTGGTGTCACTCCTAAAAATCGTGACTAATGGGTGTCATGTGCTGTTTGTTTTCGCCTCCTCTCCCCCAGGAGAAAAGAGGGAAGGAATTTTTGGAGGTTTGGAAGGGATTTTACAGCCTCCAAAATAGGAAACGCTGCTGGAGCAGGGAGCTGGCCTCGGGGCAGGGATGGGGACGGCCTCGTGTCCCCGGCAGTGTCACCAGCGCTGTCCTCGCACCGCAGAGGTGGGGGGAGGACACCCCACCCTTGATCCTAAATCATTCCCAGCCCAGATCCAGCTGGGAAAGAGCCCGAGTCACGGAGGATGAGGGGTGACAGCCACCACTGCCACCAGCCCTGCAGCAGGGGGGACACGGGGACAGTCCCCACCTCTGCCCGGCACCCCCAAACCAGCCTGGGGCTCTGGGTGGGGCTGTCACCTCAGGGAGGCAGAAAAGGGGCTCAGCACCCCCAAACCAGGCTGATCTGGGGGGCTCAGCACCCCCAAACCAGCCTGGGGCTCTGGGTGGGGGTGACTGTCACCTCAGGGGGGCACAAAAGGGGCTCAGCACCCCCAAACCAGGCTGATCTGGGGGGCTCAGCACCCACAAACCAGGCTGATCTGGGGGGCTCAGCACCCACAAACAAGACTGGGGCTCTGGGTGGGGGTGACTGTCACCTCAGGGGGGCACAAAAGGGGCTCAGCACCCCCAAACCAGGCTGATCTGGGGGGGTTCAGAGTCCCCAAACCAGCCTGGGGCTCTGGGTGGGGGTGACTGTCACCTCAGGGGGGCACAAAAGCGGCTCAGCACCCTAAAACCAGGCTGATCTGGGGGGCTCAGCACCCCCAAACCAGGCTGATCTGGGGGGCTCAGCACCCACAAACCAGGCTGATCTGGGGGTTCTGGGCCCCCAAACCAGGCTGATCTGGGAGTGTCACCTTAGGGGGTCACAAAAGGGGCTCAGTACCCCAAAATCAGGCTGATCTGGGGGGGTTCAGAGTCCCCAAACCAGCCTGGGGCTCTGGGTGGGGGTGACTGTCACCACAGGGGGTCACAAAAGGGGCTCAGTACCCCCAAACCAGGCTGATCTGGGGGGCTCTGAGCCTCCAAACCAGGCTGATCTGGGGGGCTCAGCACCCACAAACCAGGCTGATCTGGGGGTTCTGAGCCCCCAAACCAAGCTGATCTGGGGGTGTCACTTCAGGGGGGCACAAAAGTGGCTCAGCACCCCCAAACCAGGCTGATCTGGGGGTGTCACCTTAGGGGGTCACAAAAGGGGCTCAGCACCCCCAAACCAGGCTGATCTGGGGGTGTCACCTTAGGGGGTCACAAAAGGGGCTCAGTACCCCCAAACCAGGCTGATCTGGGGGGCTCAGCGCCCACGAATCAGGCTGATCTGGGGGGCTCTGAGCCTCCAAACCAGGCTGATCTGGGGGGCTCTGAGCCCCCAAACCAGGCTGATCTGGGGGTGTCACTTCAGGGGGGCACAAAAGGGGCTCAGCACCCCCCTCCCAACCACCGCTTCACCCCAGACCCCGCATCCCAAATTCCCTGAAATCCCAGGAAGTTCTCAGCACCACCCCCTCCAAGAGGAACCCCTCGGGCTGTCCCTGCAGCGGGGGGAAGGTGACAATCCGTGGGGCCACCCCTGTCACGCGTGTCCCCATCCCGGGGGGCATTTTCCTCCGACCCCACCCTGAAATTCCTCAAGGGAAGTGAAATCCCCCACGGTCCGGGGGAAGGAGATTTTAAAAAAAGGAAATAAAGGAGATAAACGGGGGGGGGAAAAAAAAAAGCGGAATAAAAGGAAAGAGGTGGGGAGGGGAAAGGAAATAAAGGAGATTTTAAAAAAGAGCGGAATAAAAGGAAAGAGAGGGGCGAAAAGGGGAATAAAGGGGGGAAAAAGCAGAATAAAAGGAAAGAGGAGCGGGGGAAAAGGAAATAAAGGGAAAAAGGGGAAAAAAACGGAATAAAAGGAGAGATGCGCGGGGAAAAAGGAAATAAAGGGGGGGAAAAAAGGGGAAAAAAGCGGAATAAAAGGAAAGCGGGGGGGCCAAGCGGGGACACCGACCTTCCTCTTGTGGCGGTGGATGTCGCCGATGGAGTTGGCCACGGTGTTGGGGCCCAGCAGCATCCGCGTGCTCCGCGGCCACTCGGTGCTCACCAGGTGGTGCTCCCCCATCAAGATCTTGCGCACGTTCTCCGCTCCCGTCACCCGCACCAGCGGCCGCCCCAGCAAGTGCGTCTTGAACACGTTCCCGTACTTCTCCCGCCGCGAGGATTGGAAGCAGGAGCCCTGCGGGGGTGGGATGGCCTCGGGTTTGATTCGGGGTTTTACCCCCCCAAGGCAGCTCGGAATTGGGGAGCGGGGTGGGATTTTTTTTTGGGGGGGGGGGGCAGAGTTTTGGGCTGGCCGCGTGTCCCGCAGAGCGCCGGGGGTGGCTTCCTTCCTTCCCCCCCTTCCTCCTCCTCCTCCTCCTCCTCCTCCTTTTTACTTCTCCCTTTACCTCCCGTGCCACTTTTAAACATTTTCCTACTTTTTCTTATTTCTCCCCCCCTTTTTTTCCTCGCTCCTTCACACCCTCCCCCCTTTTCCCCCCTCGCTTTTTTGTCTCTTTTTTTCCCCCCCTTTCCCCCCTCCCTCCCTCCTCGCTCCCGGCTGATTTTGCTCGAAGGAGGCAGCGCTTTGCTTTAAGTAAATCTCCAGATTTCAGGGACTTTAATAACTTTCCCACATGCTCCAGGGGCTTTTGTCGGCGGAGAGCAATAGCGGGGGGGGTCCCCCCAAAAAAAAAACCCCTGGCGAGCGGGGAGAGGCGCTGCGAGCGCCGCGGCCGCGCCGCCGGGCTGGGAGCGCGGGTGTTTATTTTGAAACAAAAGCGCGGTTGTGAGGTTCAGATGTTCAGGTGACCCTGTTTCTTGATCTGCGTAAATATAATTAAAGTCCTTTTTGTGGCATTAATAAAGAGTTATTTGTACACCATTTCCAGGGCAGCACAAAGAGCACCTTTATGCGGCACAAGTTGCGAATGGAGTCCAATTTATACAAAATTTTTGTATTTTTAGCCCTGGACTCTGTTTGGACGGAGCCTGTGGAAAAGCGAGAACCCTTTTCTGGTCCCCCTGTAAAAATCTGATAAATTTCTTTAAAAAATAAAGCCCTATTGAGAGCGTGCCGTTAACCCCTTCGGCGCCGGGCGGCCGAGCGGGGCCGCCGTGGCGGGGCTTCCCCGGCGGTGGCGGCGGCGGGGGGAGGACACCGGGGGACGCCGCCGCTGTCCCCGCCGGGACCTGGCTGTCCTGCCCCGCCGCCGGCTGCTGCAGCGAAGGGCGGCAGCATCCTCGGTTGATTACTGTAATTAATTTTTTTTTTTTAATTTTTTAATTTTTTTTTTTTTTTTTTTGCTGCTGGGAGGAGAGAAGGGGAAACCCTGGCGCGGCTTCGCCTCGGGGCTTCCCTCCCGGGGATGCTGCGAGCCCCGGGGTGCCCCGAGCTCCCTCCCCCCACCCCCGCCTCTCCTCCTCTCGTATTTTTCCCCTTTCGCCCGCATTTTTTGGCAGCCGCCCCTCGCCCCGCGGTGCGGGGGGATCCCGCTCCGCCCGCCGCTGTCGGGCGTTTAGCGAGGTTAATCCCGGGTTAATCTCCCCATTACCTCGGCGGGTTTCCCCCGCCGCGGGAGCCGCGCCGGGAGCGGCCCCAGGAGCGGGGAAGGAAGGGCCGGGACGGAGCCGCGGCTCGGGGGGGACGCGAGCGGCGGAGCCCCCGCATCCACCCCGGGCCGCCTCCGCCCGCGGCCCCGGCGCTGCGGGTTTCGGCTTTTGGCAAGAAGCGAGGCCGAGGAGAGGAGGAGAAGGAGGAGGAGGAGGAGGAGAAGGGGGTTGGCAGCCCAGGGGCGATGCCGAGCCCGGGCAGCCCCCGCCGGGAGAGCCCAGCCCGGCCGCGCTCCCTCGGTGCTCCCCCGGCTCCGGCTCTCCCTCCCCAAGCTCGCCGAGAAGCCGCATGATGCAATCGGAAGGAAAAGAAGAGCGGGGAGTGAAAAAAAAAACCAAAAAAACAATAAAAAATAAAGCCAGAAAAAGCCTTAAAAACACCCTTAAAAAAAAAAAATTTAAAAAAAAAAAAAAAACAGCAAAAAACCGCGGTCCCAACCCAGCTTCCAGCGAGGAGCAGGGAATCCTCCTTACCTGCAGGAGCCAGTGGAAGGTCTCTCCGATTAAAGGGAATCCCATGGAGCCTTTGGGGATTGGTAGCTTGCAGGTTTTGTCGCGGGTGGCAGCCCAGCGGAGCTGCCACAGCTGTTGGGACACGGCCAGCAGCAAAGTCAGTGACACCAAGCACGCGGCGAGGGTAGCCAGTGCCGAGACGAGATCAAAACTTGCAAAAAGCATATTTGGAAAGAAGGGAGGAGGAGGAGGGTGGGGAGAGAACACAGCCCCTTGACAGGCACCACACTCGCACCCACACACACGCGCGGAGAGACGGCGAGTGCGGAGCGCCCGCTCGGAGCTGCTTGGGGGGTCCTGGGGCGAGGGGGGCCCCGGCTCGCCCCCCTCTGCGCCGGCAGGTTGGGGAAAGAGCGAAGGGAAAAAGGAGGAAAATTTAAAAAAAAAAATAAAAAAATAAAAAATTTAAAAATTAAAAATGTTAGGTGGTGAGGGGAAAAGAGCCGCTCTCGCTGAGCCCCTCGCTGCGAAGTTTGGGTTTGTTTGGGGTAAACCTGCCGGAGTGACACGGAGAAAAAGCACCGGGCGCGCACGGAAAGAGAGGGGGATTTAAAAATAAAGAGGGAAAGCAGCGCCCCCCCCTCTCCCCCCCAAAAAAATTGGGGTGGGGGTGAGTGAGGAGGGGAAAAAGGCGAGGGTGAAAATGAGCGAAAAATGAATAAAAAATAATAATAATTTAAAAAAGAAGAAAAATGAAAGAAAAAAAGAAAAAAAACCTCTGGAGTGGCGGATTAAAAAAAAAAAAAAGACCCCAAAAAGTCCAACTGCAGATGCTCTGGCTCTCGCTCGCTTGCGAGGCAAAGCCACACACACCAGAAGGAAAAGGAGGGGAAAAATAATAAAAAAGGAGAAAAGAATAAAAAAGAAAAGGGTGAGGGGGGGAAAGGTAAAAAGAAGAGGAGGAAAAAAAAAAAAGGTAATAAAAAGGAGCGAGATTTTTAAAAAAAAAGTTCAAAAAATCTGAAAATAATTCAGCCACGAGCTGGAGAGATGGAAGAATTAAATAGCTGTATATATGTATCTACACACACGCAGCGAGCCGCTTCGGTTTATAGCTCTATCTCTACATATATATAAATATCTCCCTATAAATACAGATCTCTCGCGACGCCGCTTATTTGGGAGCCCCAGACTTTTCACCAGACTTCTGTAAGGAAGAGGAGAAAGGAGGAGGAAAGAAGAGGGGGAAGAAAAAAAAAAAAAAAAAAGGGAGAAAAAAAAAAAAAAAAAAAAGGGAGGCAGGGCTGCTGGGCAAAGCCCCTCTGCACTGTTCGCTTTGAGGCAAAAGAAAGTCAAATGTGTGTTTATATAGAGGCGGGGAAGCCGGGGCTGGGCCGGCCGCCAGCGCCGCTGCTCCCCCCGCGCCCCCACCCGCACTTCAGAGGCTCGGGGGGGCCGGGCCGGCCCGGGGGACGCGGCGCTGGAGCGTGCGAGCCCTGGCGCGGAGCCCGCGGCTCGGTCACGCCGCTCTGCTCGGCCTCATCCTCCTCCTCCTCCTCCTCTTTCTCCTCCTCCTCTCCTCCTCCTCCTCCTGCTGCTGCCGCTGCCGCTGCTCCTTCGCTGCCGCCGGCCTGCGGAGAGACGAGCGCGGCTCAGCCCTCGCCGGACCCCCGCCCGCCTTAACCCTGAGGCACCCGGAGCCTTCCTCCCACCCCCTCTCCCCTCGGCGTTTCCCAGCCTCCGCCATCCCCCCCCCGAAATCGGCTCCGCGCTCCTCTCCCCGACGCGGAACCCGCGAGTGATTTCCCCTTTGCCGCGACCCCCCCCCCAACCCGCGGGGTTTGAGACCCTTGGGGTTGTCCCCCCTTCCCCAATATTTAATCCTTGATCGTTTCCCCCCCCTTGTCACAACCCGCCCCCCCCCCCGTTATTTAATCCCCGATTTTCCCCCCGTTTTTTAAACCTTGATTCCCCCCCCACGATTTTAATCCTTGATTTTTCCCCCCCCGTTATTCAATCCTTGATTTCCCCCCACTATCCAACCCTTGATTTGTCCCCCTCCCCAATATTTAACCCTCGATCATTTTGCCCTGACAAAAATCCCACTCCCGCCCCGTTTAACCCCTCGATCGCTCCCCCCTCACCACAAAACCCCCCAGTATTTAACCCTAACTCCCCCTCCTGATGCTCCCCCCGCCAAAATTTAACCCTCAATCATTTCCCCCGATCTTTAATCCCCGAAATTTCCCCCCATAATTCTTCCCCCCCCCCCAACATTTAACCCTTAACACTTCCCCCGGCAAAAATTTCTCCCCCACAAGAAATCCCCCAATTAATCTCCCCCTTTTTAATGACCATCCCTCCCCATCCTCAATTTATCCTCTAATTATTTTCCCCCGGCAGTGATTTCCCTCTCTGCCCCCACCCAGGCACGGATTTACCCCCAAACCTGACATTCATTCACCCCAAGCGTTGATTTTTTTTTTTCCCCCTCCCCAATAATTTCTCCCTGTCTATTGATGCTCCCCTTCCATAATTTCCTCCCGGGAATAATTTCCCTCCCCCCCTGACTATCCTGGACCCCCCCTCCTCCTTTTCCCAGCCATTATTTCCCTGATTTCCCCCATTACAGAATTGCCCCGGCCAGGATCTGACCCTTTGCACTCCCCCCGCCCCCAAATTATTTCCCCTCTGCCTTAATCCTAAGAATCCTCCCCTAATTACCAGCGCTAATTAACCTCGCAATGATTTCCTCAGCGCCCCCACCACATTTTGAAGGTTTTTCTCTATTTTATTTTATTTGGGGTGGGGGGGATTTTCCTGCTCCCCCTCCCCGCTGCTTCCCAGGCCAGCCTGGGCCACGCCGCTTTTTCCAGGGGTGTTCTCATTGTCCAGGAGGCTCCAACCCCCCCCAAATTCCCTTTTTTTTCGCCCCCCACCCGGGATGGCAGCAGGTACCGGGGCCGCTCGCTCGCAGCCACTTCGGCCAAGCATTTGCTTCAGATTACAGGAAAAACAAAAGTTCTTTGAGTTCGCCCCTTCTCCTTCGCCCCCTCCTCGCCCCTCCCCGGCTGGGTCCGGGCTGCTCCCGGTGGGAGCGCAGGGAAGAGGGGGCGGGGGTCCCCTCACCCCTTTTTTTTTGGGATAACCCCGGGGAGAGCCAGGCTGCAGCTCCTTCCCCACATCCCTCGGGGGCCGGGATCCCCCCGGGAGCATCCCGGTGCGGCAGCGGCGATCCCAATTCCCGCATCCTGGGACAGCCAGCCCCGCCACCGCGCTCCCCATTCCCGGTGTATCCCGGTCCGGAGACCCCCCCCCTATCACATCCCATGGGAATTCCCGTCACCACCACGGCGCATCCCGGCGCGGGGACTCCTGCTGGGGGCTCTCCCCTGGGGTGGGATCCCCCTCCGGAGCCAGGGTCCCTTCCCGGGCCGGCGCATCCCGGCCCGGAGCCCCCCGAGCCCGGGCGGGCCCCGCGCTCACTCCCGGCCCGACCGCCCCACCTGGTGGCGGCCGCGGGAACTGCAGGAGGCGGCAGGTGGAGGTGGCCCTGTCCCCTCCCTGTCCCCTCCCTGTCCCCTCCCTGGCCCTTCCTGTTCCTTTTCTGTCTCTTCCTTGTCCCGTCCCTTCCCTGTTCCTTTTCTGTCCCCTCCCCGTCCCGTCCCTGTCCCACTCCTGTCCCTTCCTGTCCACTCCCTGTCCCTTTCCCTGTTCCTTTCCCTGTCCCTTCCCTGTCCCCATCCCCTCTCTGTCCCCTCCCTGTCCTTCCCTGTCCCTTACTCGCCCTGTCCCTCTCCCTGTCTCTCTCCCTGTCCCTTCCTGTCCCTTTCCCCATCCCCTCCCCGTCCCTTCTCTGTCCCCTCCTTGTTCTTCCCTGTCCCTTCCTGTCCCTGTCCCTTTCCCTGTCCCTTTCCCCATCCCCTCCCCGTCCCCTCTCTGTCCCTCTCCCTGTCCCCTCCTTGTTCTTCCCTGTCCCTGCCCCTTTCCTTGTCCCTTTCCTCATCCCCTCCCCGTCCCTTCTCTGTCCCTTCTCTGTCCCGTCCCTCTCCCTGTCCCTCTCCCTGTCCCTCTCCCTGCCCTTTCCTGTCCCTGTCCCTTTCCCTGTCCCTTTCCCCATCCCCTCCCCGTCCCTTCTCTGTCCCCTCTGTCCTTCCCTCTCCCTGTCCCTTCCTTGTCCCTTTCCCCATCCCCTCCCTGTCCCTTCCTGTCCCTTTCCCTGTCCCTTTCCTGTCCCCTCCCTGTCCCCTCCCAATCCCGCCCCCTCCTCCCCCCTGGACTCGGTCCCCAGTCGTTTCTCCAAAGCATCTTCCTGAAACACCTTCTCAAAGCATCTTCCTGAATCTCTCACCCAAATCTCCCCTTCCCAAAAAATCCTTCCCAAAATACTTTTTCAGAGTCCCTTCCCAAAATATTTGCCCAGAGGGGCTCCCAGAGCACCTCGCGCTGTCCCAACTCCCCTTCCCGAGGGAGATTCCCAAAGCCCCTTCCCAAAATATCTTCCTGAAATTCTTGCCCAAAGCGACTCCCAAAGGGATCTTCCCAAAGCTCCTCGCACCCTCCCAAAACATCTCCCCAAAACACCATCCCAAAGTCTGTTCCCAAAAACTGTTCCCAAAGTCTGTTCCCAAAAACTGTTCCCAAAGCATCTTCCCAAAAACTGTTCCCAAAGCATCTTCCCAAAAATTTTCCCAAGGAATGCTCCTGCTGCAGGCTCCTCACACCTTCCCAAAACGCCTTCCCCAAAACACCTTCCCAAAACACCTTCCTGAAGCCCCTTCCCAAAGCATCTTCCCAAAAATCCCGCTCCAAGCGCCTCACTCCTTCCTGAAGCACCTTCCCACGACTCCTTCCCCGAACACCTTCCCAAAACGATCCCTGACCCCGGTGCCTGCCGTGGGAAACACCCCCTGGAATTCCCAGCAAGGAATTCCCTCCTCCTTCCTTTTCCATGGAAAAAGCCAGCCCTGGGATGCTCCTGGACTCCCCAAAGCAGCAGAATTCCTGTCCTGAAATCTCCCACTTCATCCCAAGTGTTTGGGAAAGCCCCTCTGAGGAGCAGGGAAAGGGGCAGGAATGGGCCACCGGCATGGAATTCCATAAGAATTTTATGGAAATGTTTAATATTTCTTTTCCCGCTGCTGGAAATTCAAGGAGAAAGTGGAAAAGCTTTTAAAAAAACCCCAAACATTTGTGGGGTTTAAAGGGTTTCCCTTGGAGCAGATTCCCACCCTCTGGAGGTAAATCCAGGCTTTTCCAAGGCCGGAGCCAGAGCACCAGCCGGATCCGTGGGATGCAGCCACGGCATTCCCAACTTTCCGTGGAGCCTGGGGAATTTTATCATCGCCCCCAGACAAAGCCAAGGGGCCGTGAAATCGCAAATGGGGTGGAGAAAGCACCGGGGCAGCCACAATTCCAGAGGGGAGAGGGGCGATGGCACCGCCGGATTTCCCGTCGGGAATGGGAATTCCGGGATCTCATCCCCCCTGGATGCTGCAGCGGCTTTGGGGCTCAGCCCCTCCCAAATCCCAGGGTTCAATCCCGCTTTTCCCACGGGGTCGGACCCCGGAGTCCCAGTTTTGCAACACAAACAAAATCCTGAATTCCTACCTTGGGAAAAACTGGGAATTGCGGTGACAGGAGGGAAAAACCTTCCCGAAGGAAAAGCTCCCTCCAGGCTCTCCCTATGCCTGGGCCATAAAGCACCAAAATTCCCTTTTTTCCCCCCCGATTTCCCTGGGATTTCCCGTGCCAGGAGTGGGCAACGCTCTCCCTGCAGCTCCTGAAAATTCCAGTGCTGTTCAATTCCAGCTGGAGAGAGCAGCAGAGAGTCCTGGAGGTTGCACCCGGAGCAGCATTCCCGGGATATCCTCATTCCCAGGGAACTTGGGGAGGCTCTGCCTTCCCAGGTCACCCCAAAAGAGCTTCTGGAGTCTCTCCCTGCACACAAAACCTCCCCGTGGGAATTCTCCTTCCCTGTTTTCCGCTCCCTGGCACAGGCAGCCGCGCTCCCTCGGCCGCACGGACGGATTGGATTCCCTGAGAAAATTCCAGAGGCGCTTCCAGGTAATATTCCTTTGTAATTCCTTTTTTTCTTTCCCAAAATCCCTTCTAAAATCACCATTTCTTTCTCCCCTTCTCCGGGGCTTCCTCACATCCCTTCCCTTATTTTTTTTCCCCACACATCTCAACTCTCCCTTTCCTTATCCAGGCAAAACATTCCCAAAGGGAAAACCGGGAAGAACTTGGAAGGCAGAGGTGGAATTTTCAATTTTCATTGGCTCACTCCATGGATTTTGTATTTTTTTTTTTTTTTTACCTCATCCCATTCGTAATTTAAAAAATTTAATTAAAAAAAACAAACCAATTCTTCCAAATATCTTTAATTTTCCAGGCAGGATTTCCTGACAATGATCCATTAGGAATGTCAATCCCATTTTTTTCATTTGGGTTGTGGGGTTTATTTCCATTAATTAATATTAATTAACAGTTCCAGAGCTGATTTAATAACTGGGATGCAGCGCAAGCTCCTTTCCCGCTCTCATCCACCCGCACAGGTGGAGCTCAGGAGGGCAGAATCCATGGAATTTTACATTCCAGAGGAATCCCAGCTCCAGCCCCTTTGGAACTGAACCACTGCCCCATCCAGATAAATGAGGAGCAGGGAAAACCCACCCTAATCCCGATTTGAAAAATCAGGGAATTCCAGATTGGAAGTGACCTTAAATTATCCCGTTCCGTGCCATGGGCAGGGTCAACTTCTACAATCCCAGGGATTCATATACAAAAACATTTCATTTTTTCCCTCATCCTCTGATTTTACCCAATTTTTGCTCCCAAATCTCCAGCTGGATTTTTTTTCCATCCAAACCCTCAAGTGGAATTTTTGCATCCAGACTTCCAACCTGAATTTTTTTTTTTTTTGCGGCCAAACTTCCAGCTGGAATTTCTTTGCACCCAAGCCCCCGACTGGAATTTTTCCCAGCCAAATTCCAGTTTCTTTCCCCTTCCCCCACCTCAAACTCCCCAATTAATTTTTGCTCCTTCCTCAATTTCGTTCTTTTACCCCCGCAACCCCGACCCAAACTCTTCCGGGGTTTTGGGAGCCGCTTCTCCCGCTGGAAGCAGAATTCCAGCCGGGAATAGGCCCTCACTTCCCAAAATATTTTTCGAACCGGGTGCGTTTCCATCCCCGCACTGAAATTTGGGAATGGCCATCACCGCTTTTCCCACCCTCTGGATGAAGGAACCAGCACCCCTTGGGCAGCCGGAATCCCACGGGAATATTCCACCCCTTCGGGAGCCATTTGGGGCAGCAGCATCCCCAACCCCAAACCCCATCTGGGAAAACCCCTGGGGAAGAAAAATCCGGATTCTTTTCGCCACTCACCCAACCTCCAAGTCCAAGTTGGCCCCGGCGGCCGCTTCCCACTCCCGGGAAAACCCGGAGCGTTTTATAGCGTGGGAGCCGGGGTGGTCCCCGCCCACAGGGGGGAAAGTACCGCTGGAAAACGAGGATTCCCAAGGATTTAGGGATGATGACAATGTCAAGCTTCCCCCCCTCCCCGGGAGCCTCCGGCCTTGGCTCCATCACCCCGCTCCTAAAATCCCGCTTTTTCAATTCCAAGGGATTCTTCAAGAGGGGCTCCCCCCACTTTTGCCCATCCCTGGGGGTTTTCCCAACTTTTCCGATTTTTTTTCCCCATTTTTCCCTTCTTCTTTTTCTTCTTTTTTCCCCCCTCTTATTTTTCTTTTTTTTTTTTCATTATTATTTTCACCTTTTCCACCCTCATTTTGCCCCTTCTTTTCCTTCCTCTTTTTCTCCTTTACCTATTTTTCTTTCTTCCTTATTTCCCCTTCTTTCCCCCTACATTTTCTCCCTTCTTTTTATCCTTTTTTTCCTCCATCACCTTTTTTCTTATTTTCTCCTCATTTCTCCCTTCTTTTCCTTCTTCTTTTTATCCTTTATCTTCTTTTTCTTTCATTATTTGATCCTTTCCCCTTCTTTTTCCTCCACATTTTTATTCTTTCCCCCCCTCTTTTCTCTCATTTCCCCCCCTCTATTTTCCCATTTTCCCCCTCTTATTTTCCCCATCTTCCCCTCTATTTTTCCCCTCATATTTTCCCATTTTCCTCCTCATATTTTACCCATTTTCCCCCCTCTTATTTTCCCCATTTTTCCCCCTCTTATTTTCCCCATTTTCTCCCTCTTATTTTCCCATTTTCCTGCTCTTATTTTCCCATTTTCCCTCTCTTATTTTCCCATTTCTCCCCTTTTATCTTCCCCTTTTCCCCCCTTATTTTTTCCCTTTCCTCCCTTTCTTCCCCCACTTTTTTTCCCCATTTCTTTCCATTTTTCTCCCTTTATTTTTCCCCTCTTTTTTTCCCTTTTTTTTTCTTTTTTTTTTTTCTGAAAAGCCTCCCAAACCCAAACGTTTCTGCCCGGAGTTTATCAAATTACATTTGGGGACAAAGAGCTAAAGTGCATTTTCTTGAGGGCTTTGACAATTGGGGGAGCCAGCAAGGAAATGAAAAGAATGACAGAAAACCAAAGGCTTTTGTCGGACGCAGATCGGGAAAAGCCGCCCTTGGGGGGGCCCTTTCTTTCTGTTTTCCTTGGATTTCCGTCCCACTTTCTTTTCCCAGGTGTTAAACTCGGGGGCTGTGGGAAAAAGCACGGAAAATCCCTTCGGATTGGGGGGGTTGGGATGCTTAAATTCAATTTTTTCCCCATTTTCTTTTTTGTTTTTTTTTGTTTTTTGTTTTTTTTAACAAAATGCCAGTGTTTCAAAGGAAAATGAAGCCCCTTTGGAAATGTGAAGCTCCGAGATAATGACCGGATCGCTCCAGGACTGGATGGGAACAGGTGATGCTTTTTTCCTTCCTTTCTTGTTCCCATCTGTCCTTTGTTCCACGGGAGACCGAGGAGAGACAGAAACGAGATCATTTTGATATTCCCCCTTTTTGTGCATCCGCCTTTTCCCGAGGAGCGCGGACGCGCCCTGGGCCCGCTCCAGGCGCCGCCAGAGGGGGGACGCCGGCAGAGCCACGGGAAAACCCTGCTAAAACCACCCCCTGACCCCCAATAAAACCCCAACAAAACCCCAAAACTCAACTTCGGATCGCTTAAAAATCCCAGTTTGGATCGCTTAAAAATCCCACTTTGGATCGCTTAAAAATCCCAGTTTGTATTGCCTAAAAATCCCAGTTTGAATCATCTAAAAATCCCAGTTTGAATCGTCTAAAAATCCCACTTTGGATGGCTTAAAAATCCCACTTTGGATGGCTTAAAAATCCCACTTTGGATCGCTTAAAAATCCCACTTTGTATCACCTAAAAATCCCACTTTGTATCGCTTAAAAATCCAACTCTGGATCACTTAAAATTCCCACTTTGGATGGCTTAAAATTCCCACTTTGGATGGCTTAAAATTCCCACTTTGTATCACTTAAAAATCCCACTTTGTATCGCTTAAAAACCCCAATTTGTATCGCTTAAAAATCCCAGTTTGGATCACCTAAAAATCCCACTTTGGATCACCTAAAAATCCCACTTTGGATCACCTAAAAATCCCACTTTGTATCGCTAAAAAATCCCACTTTGTATCGCTTAAAAATCCAACTCAGGATCGCTTAAAAATCCCATTTTGGATCACTTAAAAATCCCACTTTGTATGACTTAAAAATCCCAAAATCCCACTTTGGATGGCTTAAAATTCCCACTTTGTATCACTTAAAAATCCCACTTTGTATCACTTAAAAACCCCAATTTGTATCACTTAAAAATCCCAGTTTGGATCACCTAAAAATCCCACTTTGGATCACCTAAAAATCCCACTTTGTATCGCTAAAAAATCCCACTTTGTATCGCTAAAAAATTCCACTTTGTATGACTTAAAAATCCCAAAATCCCACTTTGGATGGCTTAAAAATTCCACTTTGTATCATTTAAAAATCCAACTTTGGATCGCCTAAAAATCCCGCTTTGGATTGCTTAAACATCCAACTTTGGATCACTTAAAAATCCCATTTTGGATCTCTTAAAACTCCAAAAGTGGCCGGGCTGGGGTTGCTCCGAGTCTGAGCTCCGTCTGGGCCCTTGGGAAGATGCTCCAGGGAGAGCCCAACCCGAATCCGCAGAAATCCCTCAAAAAACAGGATTGTCCTGCTGGGTTTCCGTGGAATTTTACTCCAGGGGTTTCATTCCAGTGTGTGGCTCCAAAATTAATGTAACCCAACCCAACTGGTCCCCATTCCCAACCCCTTTTCCTGCGTTTTGTGGCCACTCTCAGCCATTTGGGAGCCTTTTTCCTCCCAAAAATCCTTCAATTCCTCCTCCAAACCCAATCCCATGGCCAAAAGCCCCTTGGAGCATCCCAAATCCCAAACTCCCGGAAGAAATCCCCATGGGGGCTGAACAGGGGAAGTTTTGAGTTTCTGTCCCATTTTTTTTTCCCCAATTAGGAGAATTTTGCGGGATTTTCCCCTCACTTTGGGGTCGGATGAGCGCTGATGGAACTGGGAATATTTTCTGTGAATAATCCCAGGTATCCAGAATTTATCCTTAAAGTCTCCTAGTTTGGAATTCTCAGCAAGAAGAGATCCTTTTCCAGAGTATCCCCTTTTTTATTATTATTTTTAAATTATTTATTTACTTCAGATCATTTATTTTATCTCCCTTTCTCAGCCAAACATTCCCAAAAAAAATCTTTCAATCCCAACCCGCCAGCACTGCCTGGGATTTATCCCGGTTTTCCAGTCTCCCTTATTTTATTTTTTTTTTAAAATCTGCCACCAGCAAAGCCATCCTCCCAAATCTCAGCCCTTTTTCCAACCCATCCGGCTTTTCCCTGGCCTGGATCTCCTGAAAATTCCCAAAAAAAAAAGGCGGGATGAGAGGGGTCTGTGCATCCTTGCAAGATTCCAGCCTCCACTCTTCTCCGGGCCATGGAGAAAATCCCAAAGGCATAACGAGAACCACTCCAAAAGGAGAAGAAACTCCAGGGAAGTTTCTCCCTTCATCCCAACGCAAAATTCCAGGGAATGCAGGACCTGGAGGGATTCATGGATATCTTTAAAAAATGGGATTTTGGAGCTGCCGTTAAAACATTATTTATATCCCAAATATTTGAATATTAAACCTGGATAAGGCAGAAACTCCAAGGAACGGGAATATCCCAATGTTTTCTCTCTCCAAATCCAGGATTTCCTCCCTGTGAAGAGAGCTGGGATTTATCCCCGTTATCCCGAATTTCCATCTTTTTCCCTGTGCTGGAGATTCCCACCTGCTCCCGTCCACCTCACTGCTCCCACCCCTCTTCCCAACTCACCCCAAAATCCTTGGGAAAAGAGGTTTTAAATCCCAAGGGTGTTTGTGGAGCAGGGATTTGAGGATGGAGTCGAGGCCGGTTTCACCCGCCCATGGCTCTGCTCTCATCCCTGAATCCCGACACTTTTCCTTTCTGAGCCCACTGGGAAAACAGGGAAAAGGGGGGAGGAAAGAAAGGAAAGAAACCAAACCAAGCCCCAAATGCCAACCTCATCCAGAGGAAATTCCAGGTGGGATTTGCTGCCAAATCCAAGGGTCCTCCAGGACACCAGCCCGGGGCTCCTCTTTCCACAAGGATTCCCAAAATTCTCCTTTTCTCTCTGAGATCTTTTTGAAATTCCTTTTTTTTGGCTCAAACAGCCCAAATTCCAGGACCCTCCTGCCCACCCCACACCCCCCCAGCCTCCAGCACCTCCATTCCACTGGTCAAAGTGCCTTAAAAACGGGAAAAAACCTCTGGAATGAGGCCCTGGAGCAGGGATGTCACCCCGAGGACAAGAGATGGCCCAGAAAAGTGGGATTGGGAAGGGATGGGAGCCTGTTCCATGGGGAATCAGTGGGATTTTTTATCAAAGCAAGGAGGGATTTTCTTCTCCATTCCCAGAAAAAAAGAGAGGGAAGTTGATGAGTGAGGAAGGGATTGGGAAAGAGGAAGGAAAGAGGGGTTTCCCAGATCAAATTTTTCCTGGTTTGGGGAAGTTTTAGGAAGTTTGGGGGAGTTTTCCACTTCCCTTAAGGATGTGGAATGAAGCCAAAAGCACCATGGCTCCGTTTCTTCCCAAAAATCCTTCATCCCTTTTTCAACAGAACCATTCTGGGTCTTCCCAACTGCTGATGGGGCCTCGTAATTCCAAGGAAACCAAACAGCCCCATGGAAATCCGAGGAATAAATAGGGATGTTGCTCCTGGCTGACGCTGGCTCCGAGTTTCATGTCCCGAAACACACGGGAAATGTTTCGCCAGGTCATCCTCAGGATCACCGAGTTCCAGGGAGGTTTTCCCATTCCTCTCAAAGAGTTTCGTTTTCCTTTAAGGAAAACTGGGAGAAACTTCCCTTCCTTTTTTTAGGAAAACTGCCTTAAAATCAAAATCGATCCACGTTCCCAGTTAAAAATCGGGGAAATAAATTCACGTTTAGTTTGAGCCGTTTTCAGGATTTCTACAAGGCAGAACTCATTTTCCTACATTGAATATCCTGGATTGAGGATGGGAAGAGAAACCAGGAGATTTTTAGGAGAAACACCCCATTTTCCCATATGGAATATCCTGGATTGAGGATGGGAAGGAAAATTGAGATATTTTTAGGAGAAAAATCCCATTTTCCTGTATGGAATATCCTGGATTGAAGACAGAAAGGGAAATAGTGAGAGTTTTAGGAGAAAAACCCCATTTTCCTGTGTGGAATATCCCAGATTGAGGACGGGAAGGGAAACCAGGATTTTAAGGAATAAGTGGGGTGCCGGTGTGGGATAACCAGGATGTGTTTCCCCCTTTGGGCATCCTCAACCCGAACAAATCCCCAGATGAGCCTCAAACCTTCCAGGTGAGGAGACCTCGGAGCGAATCCTTTGCCTGGCAATTCCCAGGGATCCGGGATCTGGGCAGGAAGTTGTTAACATTTGGGAATGAGGAGGTACCTGCTCCTCCTCACACAAAACCCCCGGTCGGAGCTCATTTGCATTCATTAAGAGCCCAGGGTGATTAGCAGAGCCTGGCCCCCCTGCCCGGTCCCTCTCTCCCGCTGGAGCTTCAGGGATCCTGGATCGGGTGACAGAGCAAAGAATTCGCTCTGAAAGGAGATTCATCCCCAGGGCCCGGTGCAGAGGCCTCGGCAGAGGCGGCTCCGCGTGGATTTGGGAGGCTCCTCTCCACCAGGATGTGTCCAGGTTCTCCCAGCTCCTCCTGCTGCTCATGGAGTGGGACATGGGGATTATTCCCAGGATCATCAGGAATTTTATCCCCTCGGTAATGTCCTTCCTGACTTGGCGTGGGAGATGGGGCCTCGATGTTGGCATGAATTCCCGAGGCCATTCCCATCTCCTTGAGGCCATTCCCATCTCCATGAACCCATTCCCCTCTCCCTCAGGCCATTCCCATCTCCCTGAGGCCATTCCCGTCTCCCTCAGGCCATTCCCATCTCCCTGAGGCCATTCCCATCTCCCTCAGGCCATTCCCATCTCCCTGAGGCCATTCCTGTCTCCCTCAGGCCATTCCCGTCTCCCTCAGGCCATTCCCACCTCCCTGAGGCTCTCCAGGAAGGCCGGGATGCTTTCCCAGGTCCGGGATCGGGGTTGGGAATTGCCGCCGGTGCTCCCTGCTCGGGCTCAGTGCCGGGATACTCACCAAGCACAACAGCCCCGTGATGGGGGATTTCACACCAGATCCTGATCCCGAATTTCCAGATCCCAGCACGAGTGTGAGACCAAGGATGGACCCACGGACGCTCATCCCGTGGGATCAGGATGGGAATTGCTACCAGTGCTCGGACTCAGTGCTGGGATACTCACAAAGCCCAGAGACGATGGGCTGGCACTTCCAGGGATGGGCTGGCACTCGCAGGGATGGATCCCAATGCTCTGAGCTGCCGTAAAATCCCCGGGATGTCCCTGTCCCGCTCCATTGTCCACCTCTGGCACGAGACGGTTCTCATTAAGGCCCGCAATTGATCTCCTGGCTTTGAAGGAAACAAGAAAGGAGGAACAAATCCAACGGGATCCTCCTTCCTCCGGCCCAGGGGAACAAATCTGGCTTTAATTTCTTTTCCTTTTGTCGTTCCAGTCGGGATTTCACTTTAACGACGCTGCCTTCCCCATCCCCATCCCTCTTCTTCTGCTCCTGGAGAAAGAGGGAAGTGCCCCCTCTGCTTTCCATGCTCCCTCCCTTTGTTCTCCACGCTTGATTTATGAAAGGACTTCTCCCTCCCCAAATCCTTCATTTTGGGAGTCAAGGACCCCCAAAATCGGTGGTTCCCACCCCGGAGTTCAGAAGAGCCACGCTGGGGCTCGCTCAGATGTTCCTGACTGGCTCTAAATATTCCAGCTCCGCTGGGAAGGTGCCGGAGGGCCACACCTTTGGAGCCATCCTTTGGGAACGAGCTGCGGATTGACGCTCCCGGATGGTTTTGATTTCCCGTTCTTCCTGGAGAAAATCCACTCCAGCTTGGGAATAATCCGCACCCAAACAGGTAGGGAGAGGGATGCAGCGGGATCGATTTCTCCAGGGAATTAAACGGCATGGAGCGGCATTCCCGGCATGGAAGCCCTGTGGAAAACTCGGGAGAGATGACAAAAGTCACCTCCTTTCCCTGACCTCACCGGCACAAATCCTGGCAGTGCCCGTGGAGAAGCTGCTCCGAGGGAACGTGATGATGGCACCTGGAAAAAAAAGCCAGGATTTAGGGATTAAGGTGGGAAAAGGCATGGAGCAGAATGGTTTTTAATCAGCAAAGAGCCCAAACTCGAGCTCTTTTAAGCAGAAAAAGGTTTTTTTTTTAATTTTTTCACTTGGCACAGGCATCAAAAAGTTATTAAAAGGGCCTGGTTAAATATCTCATTAATGAAGATGAACGAGGGCCCAGATTTGTTTTTAAACACTTCAAAGCCGTTTTTCTTCTGACCTCCCAAAGTGTGAGGGTGTAGGGGGATCTCAGTGCCTTCAAATGTTCCTTTTTTCTGGAATTTCACAGCAGCTTTAACCGATTTCAGCGCTGGAGCTGCTGCTGCTCTCCCTGGGAGGGAGAGCTCGGGCTGGGACGTGAGGAAATTCCATTTGGTGGGGCAGGAACGTCCCAAGGATCTGGGGGGCTGCTGTGCACATCCCAACGCTCCATCCCATGGGATGGCCGGGATTGAGCCGGCTCCTTCCTGCTGGGAGCACTTGGGACAGCCTGGGAAGGAACAGCCCCAGGGAAGGGGGATCTCAGCCCCCTAAAATCCCAGCTGGCCCTTCCCCACATGGAAAACTGTGAAGGAAGCAGGTTATCCCACCATTCAGTGATCCAGGCATTCCAGTCCGGGACAACCTTGCCATGGAATCATGGAATGGTTTGGAATGGAAGGGATCTTAAAGTCCTGCCATGGGCAGGGACAGCTCCCGCTGTCCCAGGTGGATCCAACCCGGCCTTGGGCATTGCCAGGGATCCAGGGATCCACAGCAAATCTGGGAATTGCAGAATCCCAGGCAGGAATTCCTTGCCAAGATCCCAGCCCAATCTCCCCTTTCCCTTGGGAAGCCATTCCCTGGCTCCTGTCCCTGCAGCCCTTGGCCCCAGTCCCTCTCCAGCTCTCCTGGAGCCCCTGCAGGGACTCTCAGCATTCCCTGCATTTTGCCCTTCTCCAGGGGAACATTCCCAGCTCTCCCAGAGCTGAGGGGCTCCAGAATCCTGGAATGGTTTGGGTGGGAAGGGACTTTAAGGATCATCCCATTCCCACCCCATCCATGGGCAGGGACACCTTCCACCGTCCCAGGTGGATCCAATCCCAATGTCCAACCTGGCCATGGGCACTCCCAGGGATCCAGGGATCAGCCACAGAAAATCTGGGAATTCCAACCCAGTCCCTCCTCACCCTCCCAGCCAGGAATTCCTTCCCAAATCCAATCTAAATCTCCCCAACTCCAGTTTAAAGCTCCTTGTCCTGGGACCAGGTCAAAGGGGAGAGCTCTGAGCTCTCATTAACTGGGACAAGCCTCAGGCAGCCCCACAAATCCCCAACCCCAAACCAAAAGAATCCTGAGCCCCAGGTCTAAAACACCCCAAAATCCTGAACCCCAAATAAAAAACCATCCCAGAATCCTGAGCCCAAAATAAAAACCATCCCAAAATCCTAAGCTCCAGAATAAAAAAAAAAAAAAAAAAAAAAAAAAAAATATATTCCAGAATCCTGAACCCCAGGATAAAAACCATCCCAGAATCCTGAGCCCCAGGATAAAACCATCCCAAAATCCCGAGCTCCAGAATAAAAAACATCCCAGAATCCTGAACCACAGGATAAAACCACCCCAGAATCCTGAGCCTCAAAAAAGAAACATCCCAGAATCCTGAACCCCTGGATAAAACCATCCCAGAATCCCAAGCCCCAAAATAAAAACCATCCCAGAATCCTGAACCCCAGGATAAAACCATCCCAGAATCCCAAGCCCCAGGATAAAACCATCCCAGAATCCTGAACCCCAAAAAAGAAATATCCCAGAATCCTGAGCCCCAGAATAAAATCATCCCAGAATCCTGAACCCCAGAATAAAACCATCCCAGAATCCTGAACCCCAGGATAAAACCATCCCAGAATCCTGAACCCCAAAAAAGAAACATCCCAGAATCTCAAGCCCCAGGATAAAACCATCCCAGAATCCTGAACCCCAGGATAAATCCATCCCAGATTCCTGAGTCCCAGGATAAAACCCTCCCAGCTCCCTCCAAGGCCGGGGATGGAGGAGGGCGTTTCCCGATGGGATTTTGATACACAGCCCCGGAGAAGCTCCCGGCTGCCGTGTCTGAAGAAGGATGGCGTTAAAATCACCCTCCCCATCACCCGACACTAATGGGGCTCAGCTCATCGCTCCTATCAAAGTGCAATTTCCATCTACAAAGGGATCCCGGGAAGTGATGGATGGGGAAGGAATGGAGAAAGCCTTGTCAAGCCGAGCGTGGTGGCGGTGGAGGAACTTCCCGGCACCGGGCGTTTTCCCCTGCACCATCCCCTCCGCCCCAGCCCGTGACGCCGGCTGAAAGGAACATTCCGGCCCTCGCCTTTCACCCCGCAGCCCATCAATAAAAGCTGGAAGAGCTGGAGGAGTGGGAATACTCATTTATCTTCATTAGGACTCTGGCCAGCTCCTCTGATCACCACGTCGGCGTCGCCGGGGAGAGAAAAAGCTACTGTTCCTTTTTCCCTGGATTCCCGGCCCACACACCCGAGGAAAACGCTGGGATCCCGCTCAGCACCTGCCCTGGGCGGAGGGAAAATGGGATTTTGGGGGGATTTCCCCTCTCTCTGCTCCGTCACGGAAGCAGAGCTCCAGGGGAGCAGTGGGGAGAGAGGAGGGAAAAGCAAATTAATGCCAGGAGATCCCATCAGGGAGGGAGATTAAAGAGGAGGAGCCCTGTCAGACAGGGAGAAGGTGGGATGGGAGACTTGGGAATGATCCTGGGCAGGGCCAGGAGTTGGAATCGATGATCCCTGGGGTCTCTTCCCACTCAGCACATTCCAGGATTCTGTGATCTGCACCTCAAGGATCCTAAAGGGATAAAAAACGCTCTGGCCCCAAAGCTCAGCCCCCATCCCAAATCCCCACATTCCCAGCCTGCATTGCCTGTTGAGAGGTTCCATTTTGGATAAGGGGGATAATTTTGGGACAGGCACTTCATCCTCCCTGTCCTGCTCCAGGTTTCCTCCCAGGGACACACGGGAAGTCCCCTCCAATCCCCTCCAAGCCTTGCTGGGGTGCTGAGGGACAGATCCAGCTGCTGCTGTCCTCAGGGATGCCACACATCCCCCCTGGACACTCTCCTGCCTCTTCCCATGAAGGATATTCCCAGGAGATGTTCCTGGGGTCATGGAATGACCAGAGGTTCCAAATTCCTTCTGAAAACCATCGGCAGCTCCCGGAAAATTCTCCCAGTGTTTGTCCAGAGGAATCCTCTTGGCATCCAAGTGACATCACCTGGAACAGGACAACATCTTTGAGGAATCCCAGTGGAAAAGTGACACTGGGAGCCCGCTGCTGCCGGGGTCCACCCCGCCTGTGTGCACCCATAAACGAGGCATCTGCTCCAGGATGGCTCTTTGGGATTCCCTGGGACTCTTCTCCCGAGATCCAGGGCTGAGGGGCAGGATCCTCGCACAGAAGTGACCATGCCCTGGGATGGGATGGATCTCGGGGCCTGGCACTGCCCAGTTCCATGGCAGGAAAGAAGATAAGGAGGGATGAACCTGGCTGATCCACGCCAGGAGTGGGAAAAGCAAGTGGAGACTGGAAAAATCCCTGGCTGAGCCAGGACATTTGCTGGGAAGACACCAAGATTCCCAAACTGGCTGGACACGGACATTTCATCTGTCCAGACTTCCTCAGTCACCTCGCCCTGATCTGGCCACCTAAAATCCCCCACAGGTGGGGGAGTCACCTCTTACCTGCCAGCTCTGGGGAGATTCCAGGGATCTAAAACTGGGTGAGATGAATTCCTGGCCCACAATTAGAGGAGAAAGCAGGATTTGGGGTCCTCAGAGCACCAGCTTCCCAAGAATGAGGGAATTATTTCTTCTTGGGTTCATTTTTCTCTGATGATTTTCCCCCTTGATTTCACTTGGGAACCCTCAGCCGCACTCCAGGCTCCAGCCCCAGCTGAGGTGACAGAAGTGTGGAGCCAGGGGTGACCCCTCAGCCCTGTCCCCAGCAGCAAATTGCCCCTGGAGAGGAGAAAACAAATCCAGCAGGGAATTCTGGCACTAAAAATGATGGATCGGGAGCAGCGCTGCTCTCCCAGCGTTTTACAGGCTGCTCCCACAGGAGTTATTGTCTGGATTTTCCCTGGTTTATGGGATTAACAACCACATCAGCTCTGCCCTTCCCACCCCTCCTTGTGCCTGGCAAGGACCTTTTCTTGTCTAATTACCCAAGCGCCATCGTTAAGTCTCACTCAGCCACCCTCAGCCAGACCTGGGCTCTGCTCTAGACTCACAAAAGGTCCCCAGGCCTGAAAATGTCCAAATCACAGCAGATATTTGTAAAAAGTCCTTCCTGCAGCTAAAACGTCACCTCGGAGCCTGAGAAATGGGAGAGAACAGACAAAAAAAACCCAAAAAAGCTCCTTTTTCTCTCACCTGTCCTTGAGATCAGAGCTGCTGAAGGTCCCATGGAGCACACGAGGACTCCACACGCTTCTCACGGACTGGAGCTGGGTCTGGCAGGCTCAGGATTCAGGGAAAGGTTCCTGATCCAGAGGTGCTGGCACCAGGGAATGGGCACATTCCCAACTCTGCCGCAGCTCCAGGAGCGCTGGGACAGCGCTGCCAGGGATGCCCAGGGTGGGGTTGTTGGGAGGTCTGGGCAGGGCTCGGGGTAGGACTGGATGATCCCTGCGGATCCTTTCCAGCTTGGGATACTCTGCAGTTCTGGGATTGATGGAAATGAGGAGTTTTGTGCCCGTGCAGGACACAGGGAAGGAGGGATGGACGATGGGCAGGGACACAAGGCTGGGGAGAGCTTCCACCCCACCCCTCAGCCACAGAATCACAGAACCCTTTGGGTGGAAACACCTCCAGATCATCGACCCAGCACCACCAAACCCCCAAAGGCCCCACTCCTGCTCCCACCCCATGGGATTGCTCCTTCCCTTTCCCTGTTTTTCCATGGAGGAGCCTGTTGGAACAAGGAATTTTCTTTGCTGACCACAAGAACCGGGAGCTGACCACGAGTGACCCTCAGCCCCAGGCCATGGGGCCACCCCAGCAGCGCCCCACACCTGGGGGTCAGCACGAGGGGACATTGTCCTACCCGTGCTGGGGCAGCTCTGGCTGAAATTCCAGCAGGAATTCCTTCATGGAAAAGGTGCTCAGGCCTTGGAAGGGCCCAGAGGGGTTTGGAGTCCCCGGAGGTGTCCGAGGAATGACGGGATGTGGTGTGGGTGACAAGGTGGGCATCAGGCACAGGAGGGACCCGGTGATCCTGGAGGGCTTTTCCAACCGCAGCGATCCCAGGATTGTCCCTGACTGTCAGGAATCAGCACCTCCGGGAGAATTCCATCCTCTGGAATAACGGCTGGAGGCCAGGGTGGGCTCCCAGGTCGCCGAGGTGTCCGAACTGCCCCTCCACATTCAGGTGGGAAAATCTGGGAGCTGAATCCCGGCTGGAGCCCCTCAGTGGGGACAGAGGGAGCCTCATTTTTGTCACCGAGATGGGACAGGAGGGGCCTCACAGCTGATCTCAGCCAGAGAGCTTCAACTTTCATGAGAGGTGCAGGAAACTGCTCAGCTCCTGGTTTTGGGAAGGAAAAATTTGGGGGAGACCCAAGAGTAGAGGTGGGAATGAGAGCTGCTCCAGGAGTGGTTCCCAGCCATGGGGTTTTTGGGAAGAGCTGGGTTTGGAAACCACAGAAAGCCCTAAAGGAGACATTTAAAGCCACTCGTTGGTGGATGGGAATCCTGACTTCCCACCACCTTCTGACCCCAAAACGGGGGGATCTGAGCTGGCTCCTGCCCGGGCTGAGCAGGATCAGGATGATTTGGATGGATTTTGGAGGAGCTTCCAGCCCATTCCTGACCTCTGCAAGGATCCCTGGGCGGGCCCTGCTCCAGCCCAGTCCCCTCCTGTTGGCTGTCCACCCCATCCTGACCATCCTCCTCAATTCCAGCCTCTCTGGGTCCCATTCCAGCCAAATCCCGGTGAGCACGGAGAACATTCCAGAAGCCTGTGACAGATCTGGGGGCTGCTGGAAAACGTTTTCCTCAACCAAACAACTGCAAACTTTTGGATCTTCCCTCACTGGCCACCATTCCCAGGCCTCTTTGGTCTCCCAGCAGCCCAAATCCAGACTGGCTCCAGCCCCTCTGTGCCCTTCCAGCGCTGCATCCCAAAATTTGGGATCGCTGGCACCAGACGAACGGGATGGTTGGAGAATTCCAAGATCATGCCTTGGCTTTCCCATCACTTTCGGTGCTTCTCTCATGATCAGCCCCAAGCAGACACCCTCAGCTTCCCTTGGGAGCAGCTTCCCCAAGAGGCTGGAAAATAACATTTAGGAGGGAAGCAAACCACGGGGTGCGCCTCAGGAAAACCGGGATGTGCCTTAGCCATGGGTTTATCCATCTGGGAATGCGGGCAGGGTCACCCCAGGGTCACGGATGTCCCTGTCACCTCCGCCCGCTTTCGAGCAGCGCCTTTGGAAGGGGAAACCATCCAGGGCTGTCCCGCAGGTGACGGGAAAAACAACTCAAATCGGGAAAAACAACTCAAATCGTAACAAACCCCAGAGCAGGGGAGGAATCCGTCCCCTCCTGCGCCAGGGAACTTCCTGGTTGGAATTCCAGCATGCAAATCTCCCCCGCCCATCCCACTCCCGGGCAGACGGGGCGGATCAAAAGTGCCAGGGAGGGGAGCAGAGGGATAATCATCATTGGGATAATGATGGAGACTTCTCCAGTGCCAGCTGACACGGGCACTGTGGGGTCGGAGTTTTGGGAGGGAATTGGATTTCATGGAAGAAACCATCCTTCTCCAGGTGGAAATCAGCTGGAAAAATGAGGGATTCTCCCTGACTTTGCTCCTTTTCAACCAGGAGTTGAGCCCTCGCTGGTGAGGGATTGGTGACAATCCCAGCTGCTCCAGCAAAAAGGAGACTTCTGGAAATTAAGGGGGAAAAAAAAAGAAATTAAAAATAAAATAATGAAAATTAATATTTGCAGTTAGAATTAACAACTCTCCCTCAGGAATTCAGGGCTGAACGTTTGGAAATGATCCAAGCTGGGAAGACCTGAGTTTGGGAAAGCTGGGCCTGGCTGGCCATGGCACATCTTCACCGGGATCATGGAAGAGTCTGGGATCATCCTCCAGCCCCGAGGAGACCTGGCAAGACCAAACCTTCACCCACGGGATGACCTCCACAAAAACAGGGAGCCAAATCCATCCTGCCCCTTGGGAATGCTCCAGGCACCGGCCGGAGCCGGAGAATCACCTGGGCAATAATTTAAGAATTAAACCGTGAGGGTAATTGGTGTCTGAACCCTGGAACTGCTTAATTTGCTGGGATAGACGCAGCCCCGGGGCTCTGCTCCAGCCCATCCCCAGGAAAGCATCCCAAGGCTGGGAATTATCCGAGCAGGTGTGAAACGGGGTCGGGGCTGAGGGTTCGGGCTGGGGAAATCTCGCCCTGGTAACCCCACGAGGCCAGTCCTGACACATTCCCTGCTCCGTGTCCAACCCCGGGATGGCTTTCCAACGAAACCAGAGGAGGATGAGTCACGGAATTCGGGTCTGGCTTGGAAAGGACCCGAAGGATCTTCTCATCCCAAGCCTCCTTCCAGCAGCTGGGAGCCAGACCCCAGCCAGATCCTATCGACCCCTGCCTGTCCCCACAGGCCCCAGGCTGGGCTGCTCTCCTGCAGACAGAGCTCCCAAGCCTCTCCTGAATCCAGGGAGCACCGGAGCCGGGCGGGAAAGCTGCGACTGCGCCGCTCCCGGGGTCTGGATCACGCCCAGGAGGATCCAGGGGGATTTTCTGCCTGTGTGGGTGCCACGGTGGAGTTTTGATGCTGAAGTGTCCAGGAGATGACCCCAGGAGTGCCCAGCATTCCCTTAGGGATGAGCTGGAGCTGCATCCCTCCTGTCTGGAGCCGCCTTCTCCCAGCCGTGGAATCATGGAATCGTTTGGGATGGAGGGGACATCAAAGCCCACCCCATTCCCACCCCCACTATCCCTGGGTGCTCCAAACCCTTCCAGCCTGGCCTTGGGCGCTTCCAGGGATGCTGGGGGTGGATGAGGTGAAACAAAAGTCTGGGCAGGGTTTGGAGCACCCTGGGACAGCAGGAGTTGTTCCTGCCATGGGGTTGGGATGAGTTGGGCTTTAAGGGCCTTCCCAACCCAAACCATTCCATAATTTCACAAAGGAAACAAAGGTGGATTTTTCACCCCTGACTGGCTG
Source organism: Poecile atricapillus (assembly GCF_030490865.1). Taxonomy (NCBI): domain Eukaryota; kingdom Metazoa; phylum Chordata; class Aves; order Passeriformes; family Paridae; genus Poecile; species Poecile atricapillus. The sequence continues at coordinate 75,330,574 of NC_081252.1, forward strand.
CAGCCACCCTTCCACCTGGGAGTTCCTGTGCTTCCCACAAGCTCAGACACCTGTGGGATTGCAGCCTCCGAGCTGGGAATGCTGCCGGGATCCCTCCTCCCGCCCCGAGAGGAGCCTTCCCCATCAGCTGAGCTGAATCCAAAGGGATCCAAACTCCAGGTTCCAGAACACCCGGATCACCTCATCAACCCCCAGCTGGACACGGGGTTTGGCCCCATCAAACAACAAAATTCCCAACCAATCCCACCAAAGATTGAATTCCCCGTTGGAGTTCTGCATCCCTCAAGATATTGACTTTCCATAGAAATTCCATAGAATTCCTCAGAGCAGGATCTCTGAGCAGGCAATGGGATGGGGCTGAGCATCGTGGACACTCGGGGAATGCTCAGCTCAGATTCTCAGGCTCTCGGATCACGCTCTGCCCCAAAATCCCATTTTTTTCTACTTTTCCCTACATCCTGCCCTCAGAGGGAGCAGATGGATTTAAGAGGATTCATCCCAGACTTGTCCAAGTCTGTTCCCAGGAAGAGGCACTGGAGGGGTTTCAGAGCCCAGACTGTGATGCTGGGGACAAAAGAAAGGAAACTTCCAGCTAGGAAATTCCAGCTGGGAATTTCCGCCTCTGACAACCACAGTTCCAGGGGCGCCCAGTCAGCAGCTCAGGCTCTTCCCACAAATTCCTGCTGTCTTCCATTCCAGTGGATCCAAGGGCAGGAAAAGACCGGGATAAAGCTCTCTCACATCCCCATCCCTGGGCACCTCAGCCAGGATTTCCCTCTTCTCAGCCCAGGCAGGGGTGTCTGATTCCCACCAAAAGTTAATTTGGGCAACAAACCCTGGGGTTCCCATGATCACACCCTATAAAGTGAATCCCACCGCCTGAAAAACCCCAAAGCTGCGTCCCAGTGAGGAAAAATCCCGGATTCGGGTGGGTTGGGAACGCTGAGGGAGGAGCAGCCATTCCTTGGAAGAACGGGCAATATTAAGGATAATCACCCAAAAGCCACTTTCCCCCTTTTCTGTGGGTTCCTTCGGCTCTGAATCACGGTCCTGTGGAGAAGGGGAAGAGCCAGAGGCAGGAGAAGAGGGAGGACCTGTCCCGACAGGACAGCCTGGAGGCTGCTGCCCATCCCGCAGCGGACGGCCGGGAGCAGGAACATGCCTGGAGATCCAGTCACAGACAGGGCCCTGCCCTGGAAAACCCGCGGTTGAGCTTGGAAGAGCCCGCTGGGGCCGAGGGAAAGGTCAGAGCCGAGGATTTGAGGAGCCAAAGGCTGCCCTCAGCCAGGGATTCTGGAGCAAACATTCCCAGGGGAGCAATCGGAGGGGGTGGGATGGGGACGGAGCGCCACAGCTCCAGCCTGAAGAGAGGGAAAAGAGAAATCCAGCTCCGCTCCAGCATCCCCAGGAGCTCCCGGCTGCTCTCCGGCCCCTCGGGATGGCTTTCCCAGGGCTGAGGAGGGAAAACAGGACCTCCGACGGCAGCAACAAGTGCCCGGGGCCAGCAGGCGAGGAGCAGGAAGGTCACAGCGCTTCCCCGAGAGCCGCGAGGGAGCGAGAGCGGCTCGGTGCCCGGAGCCGCCGGCTGATGAACCCAAACCAGCGCCCCGAGCATCCCTCGGGGGGTGTTTAACACCTCCCAATCCCGGGGACAGGGAGCGAGAGCGTCTCGGTGCCCGCTCGGGGCCGGAGCCGCCGGGTGATGAACCCAAACCAGCGCCCCGAGCATCCCTCGGGGGGTGTTTAACACCTCCCAATCCCGGGGACAGGGAGCGACCTGCCCCGGGGATCCCGGGAGATGAATGAGCGGCCGGCAGCCACGGCACCGCCGTCATTTGTCATCCGCCGCCTTCCTTCAACCTTTCGGGAGCAAATCCCATTTGGGCTCCAGCGGAGCGGGCTCGGAACCCGCGCCGGGTCAGGGAGCGGCGGCGGTGATCGATGCCTTCTCCCGGATAATCGCATCCAGGGCCCGGCAGATATGGATGAGCTCCCGCCTTTGATCCAATCATCCAATTAGTGCCCCACGGAACGCAATTAGCGCGGCTGGAGCCACGTGGGGCGCGGGATGGGGCACGGAGCTGGGGTCCCTGTCCATGCGGCTCATTCCCACCTGGGAAACACGGCGGAGGGAAGGAGGATTATCCCCATTATCCTGATCTCCCCCCCGCACCTTCATTTTGGTGCCACCTGGCTGGAGCATCCCCACCCTCTGGAGGCATTCCCAAACTTCCCAGCCCGGATGCGGCCGCTCCACCTCCCGTGCCCGCACTTCTCCCCCTGCACGTCCCGCTCGGTGCTGGCTCCCCCTGGATCCCCTCCTGCCCTCCCCGCCTTCTCCCGCTCCTTTATCAGGAGCCAGCCCCTCTCCCCATGGCTCCTGCGGGCAGTGCTGACAGCTGGGGCCGCTTCCTTCCCCTCGAACCCGAGCTCCCGGCAGCTCCCGGCCCGCTCCTTCCCGGCTCCCAGCAGCGGGAAGTTCATGGCAGGCGTTGTCGGAGCCACGGTAGAAGAAATCGTGGAATTTCAGATTGGTTTGGAAAGGGAATTTAAATCCCATCCCGTTCCAGCCCCATCCATGGGCAGGGACGCGTTCCAGATCAGCTGGATGCAAGCCTCAGTGTCCAGCCTGGCCTTGGACGCTTCCAGGGATCCACAGCTTCTCTGGGAATCCGATCCCAGACAGGAATTCCTTCCCCAGTATCCCATCCATCCCTGCCCCGCTTCAGTCCAGGACAGCCCTGCCCGTGGGACACGATGGGAAAGCTGCCCCACAGCGGGGTGAAGAATCTCCCCATGTCCCAAACCTTCTCCTGCCCCATTCCCAGAGGAAACCTCCGTTCTCCTCCTCCCTGGAGGAGGCAAATCCCTGGAGTCGGACTCACCTGCGCTCCTCTCCCACTCCCTGCAGCCGATCCCAGCAGGAAGGAGGCGAGGAGGGAACCCAGGCCAGGGACAGAAGGGACAGAGGTGGCCAGGAACGAGCGCTCGGGAGAGGCTGCTGGAAAATGTTTGTCTCACCTGGATCAGGGAAAATCGGGAGGAAATCCCTGCTTGGGGTGGCTCATGGGGTGGTTGGGGTGTCCTGGGCTGCGGGATCCCTGTGGGTCCCTTCCAACCAGGATATTCCCTGATTCCATGATTTGGTGAAAACTGGGCTGGCAATGCATCCCTGGGGCTGGAACGGCGGCTCAGGGCTGGGCTGGGGTGTCCTGAGGACGGGGGGGACAGGGGGACTGGATCCACTGATCCAGGATGATCTGAGATCCATTGATCCAGGATGATCTGAGATCCACTGATCCAGGATGATGTGAGATCCACTGATCCAGATTATCTGAGATCCATTGATCCAGGATGATCCGAGATCCACTGATCCAGGATGATCTCAGATCCACTGATCCAGGATGATCCAAGATCCACTGATCCAGATTATCTGAGATCCATTGATCCAGGATGATCTCGGATCCACTGATCCAGGATGATCTGAGATCCACTGATCCAGGATGATCCGAGATCCATGGATCCAGGATGATCTGAGATCCACTGATCCAGGATTATCTCAGATCCATTGATCCAGGATGATCCGAGATCCACTGATCCAGGATGATCCGAGATCCACTGATCCAGGATTATCTCAGATCCACTGATCCAGGATGATCTCAGATCCATTGACCCAGAATGATCCGAGATCCATTGATCCAGGATGATCCGAGACCCACTGATCCAGATCATCTCAGATCCCTTCCCACCATCTCCCACCAGTGCTGGACCATGTCCTATCCCCACATCTCCATCTCCCACCTGGAGAGCATCCGGGTTTTTCCTGGCACAGCCCAGCTCCCAAAATTCAGCAGGAGAAGGGGACAGGGGTGACACAAAGGTCCTTGACCCAGGCACTGAGGGGTTTCCTGGATTTTTGGGTCTTCCCTGGACCAGCTGTGGGAGGAGATGGAATTTTCCCTTTTTTTTTTTTTTTTTTCCTCCCTCCCATTACCAGGAAACAGCCATGAATATCCTGGAAATCTGGGAGACTCCCACCCTCCTTTTTCCTTCTCCAGTGGGGAAAGGCCCCTGGCAGAGGTGGAGTCACCAATAACTCCAGGGAATGTTCTCCTTCCCACTGCTCCAAATGAACACCTGGGAATCCCTGCCCCAGGATCTGCCAGAAACCAACAGGGATAAACAGCTTAAAAAGGGGAATTAGAGGAATTCATGGAATACGAACCATCCAGGAATCTTTGCTATCCCAGCCCATGGATATTCCTTAAATCCTTCATCCTACACAAACCCCATCTGCTTGAGCCATTCCATGAAATCCCCCAATCTCCAGAAACCTGGAATGGTTTGGGTGGAAAAGGGACCTTAAATCGCACCCCATTCCATGGGCAGGGACAGCTCCCAGGATCCCAGCTGGATCCAATCCCAATGTCCAACCTGGCCTTGGGCACTGCCAGGGATCCAGGGGCAGCCACAGGAAATCTGGGAATTCCAGCCCAGCCCCTCCCCACCCTCCCAGGGAGGAATTTTTTTTATAGAAACCAATTAAAATCCCCCCAAATTTGGGCCAAACTTGGCTTCCCCTCAGGGCAATAAGGGAAGGCGGGATCCAACGCTCATCCAGGGATTTTCTTCCCCTTGGATCCCCAGTAAACCTGGGAATTCCAGCAGCCAGGTGTCCAAAGGAGACATGGAATTTTATCTTCTGTGGGATTTAGGGGTCAGGTTTTTCCCCGGGGACACACAGAGCCAGATGAGGCATGAATGAAACCGTTAAATGCTGTATTTGTTTAATTGGAATTACACCAGGATAAATGTCCAACATGCTAATTTCTAACAGAATTGAACCTGTAAACCATGCAGTCCTTTCTCCAGCCATTCCAGCTCTTCTTCCTCTTGGAATCAGTAGCTCTGCTAGCGAGTTTTAAAGGAGAAAAAAAAAAAAACCAAACCAACAAAACAACAAAATTCCCTTTAAAGTTAAACCTAATTTGCTAAATTTTCCCCTTATTGTGCAACGACTTGTGCAAAAAAAGCTGTTTTCACCACCTTGGTTCCCAAAATCAGGTCCTTCCACCCCAAAATCAACGGGAAAAGGCAACCCCGGTGGACAGGGAGGGATGGGATGTGGGATGGGAGAGCTGGGGGGGCTTTTCCTGGAAAAACAGAATCTGGGGGATGAGCCAAGGCAGGGATCAGCTGGGACAGGGCAGGATTCCAGAGCTGTCCATGGAATTTTTGGGAAGCTGCAGGTGGGGATGGATCCCAGCTCTGGGAAAAGCTTCCCAAATCCAGCCCTGGGGCCGAGAGATTGGAGCAGCAGCTTTGGGGTGAAGCAAACTCCCCTGAGCTCCCCGCCTCCATCCCAGCATTTTTGGGGTGAATCCCAGCCAATCCTGGTGGTTTTGGGTCACTTCCCTCTGATCCACGGCGTTCCCAGTGGGCAGCAGAGCTAGGATCATCCTGGAGTCATTTGAGATGGGATTTATGGGATTTGTGTTCCCTGGGGGCTGCCAGCAGTGGGATAAACATGGAATGGTGCTGGGGGGTGGGATATGAGGGGTCTCCAGCCCCACGGAGCTGTAGGAAAAATGGGACAGAGATCCCAAAAATCCTGCAGCTCCCAGGGATGGGACTCGAATCCAACCGGAGCGCGGGATGGAGTTTGGATGCTCCAAACCCCTTCAAGGTCCACAAAAGCAGCAAACCCAACCCAGAACTAACGGGAAAAGCCCAGTGGAGCCAGGAGACATCCAAGGCTGAGGAATCTCTGCCCGGGATTTGGAATTTGGTTGGGATTTGATGCCAAAACTTCAGCGTGAGGGAAGCGACAGCAGCGATGCCCCCGGAGTGGCCCCGGCTCCATCCCAGCCTCGCTTCCCAGAACCGTCCAAGGAATTTGGGGCCACCGTGGCCCTTCCCACAGCTCTCGTCCGAAATTCCACCTTCCCCCAAACAGCCAATCCGGGGGAAAACAACCCCAAAACAGCATCTTCCCAACTCCTCCCGTCCCCATCCGAGGGGGAGCTGGGGCTGGATCTGGAACAAAGTGCAAAAACCACTGGGAGCATCTGCCTTGGACTGCAGCCTCAGGAATACCCAAAAAATCCCAGGAAAACCCCTCCATTCCCACCTCGCACGTGCTGATGGCTCAGGGAGAACATCCTACGGATGGGCCTGGCTCCAAATTCCCGCTTTGGACACCTTTTATAGGATTATTCCCAACTCCTGGAATGCCTGACAGCTCCTGAAGAAGGCAAGAAGCTTCTTGGGAAGCTGAATTTGGGTTTTAATGTACTTTTTTCCCCCACTGGTGCTGGAATATATTTGCTGGAGCCGGGAAAAATTACGGAATAATCTAATTTTCTTTTCTTAATAAATAAAACCCACTAAGGAATGTTCAGTGGGTGTGGAGCGAGGTGTGAGAGCAGCATTATTTATTTTGGGAAGCTGGAGATCTTGGATTCGGGTCCTGCCCCTGTTTCTCACCCCCTCCTCCCCCTTTTAAATTCCCTGCAGCCACTTTTCCCTCCTAAGCAATTCCATCCGTGTCGGAGGACACCCATCATTAGGAAGAGACTGAGAAGGGATTTGGGATGTCTTCCAGGGTTTTTTTTTGGGGGGGGGCAATCTGTTTAAAAGATTAATTTTGTTTGGAAGGGATGGAGCCGCATCTCTCAGAACAAAAAGTTAATTGGGACCAGAGTCCCAAAATCCCATTTTTCATCCCGGGCTCTGACTTGCGGTTCCGGCTCTTGACCTCCCGAGATCAGGAACTCCCTGAATCTCTCCCTTGGCCGGATTTGACTTTCCCAACAGCAAATCCTGAGCACTGGGAGCCCGTTTGGAGGATCTCAATGCTGGTTTCTCCAAGGAGAGCCTGAAGGAGCGGGGAAACCCATCCCAGTTCACTGCTCCTGGAATTACAGCTCAGGGAGATGGGAATGGAGCCCAGCGTGGATTTGGGAAGGGTGGGAGCTGCCTGGAGTGTCTGAAAGGAGGCCTTGCCTCGGCTGTGCTGGGGATTTTTTGTGGGAATGCCTCGTGGAGTGAAACATAGGTGGGAAAAACGGAATTTCAGGATGGCAGCACAAAATCCCTTCCCTGTGTCCCCAGGGCTTCTGCTCCTTCTCCGTCCCACTCCCAGAACTCCCATCCCTTGTCCCTCTGGGTCGTTTCCAGAGATGTCTCCAAAGCTGATCCCGTTCTGGCCACGCTGACTCCAACTTTCCTTCACCTGCTGCTTTTCCCTCCATCCCTCTTCCAAATCCCTCCAAGAGGAGCTCACAAGGAACCCCCGATCCCTCTCCAAAACCTAGGAATTGCAAGTTTTCCCCCTTACTGATGAAAATAATCCCTTGGTCCCTGTAGCTGGAGGCGGCTGGGACAGCCCAAGAGCTCCAGGGGGTCGTTCCCAACCGTGTTCCCGTTTAATTTTGGGATTGAGCCAAACAAACCTTCTCCAAATGAAAACCAGCCCCAAAATATTGCTGTGGAGCAAGGCGGGAAGGCAGAACCTCCGGATTGGCGCATCCCGAGGGTTGGGAATGGGCACGGGAGCAGCACTTCCAAGGCTGCAACAACATCCAGGGGGATCTGAATTCCCTTCAAGGCTTTGGGAATGCAGCTGGATAATGTGAGGAATTAAAGGCAGAAGGGTGATGAGAAGGGTGAAAATCCCCCTCTGGAACTGGGATACTGGGATTAAATCCCGTTGGTGGCCGCCTGGTTTGAGCAGAGGATGTCTGGGATGTTTGGGATGGGGGGAATTTTATTCACAGGCACTTTGGAGCAGCGCTGCTCCATGGGGAATGTCCCACTGCCAAGTTTTCCCCATGGAACCATCAGGAGGAGAGGGAAGATGGGAAAAGAGAGGGAAAAACGCCTCCTGGACTCCGTGAGATCCCGGTGTGCCTTCCCACCATCCCTGTGGAGCATCCGTCCCCTCCGGCTCCCCTTCCATGGATGTGTCCAGCAGCATCCCAGCTCCGGAGCGGTGCCACAGGGCACATTCCCAGATTATCCTTCGGCTGTCCCTTCTCCATGATCCCACAGCCCCTGGCAGGTCCTGGAGTGGAGCTCAGGGATGGTTACGGACACGCGGGAAAGGGATTCCAGGGATTTGCGGACTAACGTGGAAATCAGCCCGTGGAGGTGGAAAAGAGGAGAGAAAAACCTGGGAAATCCCTTTTTCCTACCTAAATCCAAACCACAGGACACACTCGGGGTCACCCTCTTCCCAGAGAACCCAAACCCACGGCTCTTCCCAGATTTCTCTGTTTCCCAAGGGAATAAATTAACAAAAGGAAGGCAGGATGATCCCTTCACTTTGGCTTTGCCAAAAAAACCAAAAACAAACCAAAAACCAAAACACAACCCAGTCTGGGCGTGAACTTCTCCCAGGCTCCAAGAATTCCCACCCCTTCCTAAACCCCTGAAAATAGGAGCTTATCCAGGAGACCCCTGGCACCACCTCTTTTCCCGGGATTGTTCCACCGGGAGCGTTTTGCCGTTGGGGGGAGGCTCCGCGGAGACTTTCCAGGCGAATAAAAAAATACAAATCTTCTCTCCGAGCGAGATTCCCGAAGTCCAGGCAGCGGGAAGGAGATCCCGAGCCCCTCAGGAGTGGTGGCTGTTGATGAGGCCGCGCAGCTGCTTGGCCACGGTGTCGATCAACTTCTGCTTGTCCCGCTCGTTTTTCCGGAATTGGGCGAAAACGTTGTTTTTCCTGCTGGTGTCCCGCATCCTGCAGGGAGCACAAACGGGTTATGGAACAGGGATTGGGAATGTCTGGCACTCAGAGAGGAGGACATGGAATTTCCAGGCTCTACACCAATTTTTGGGGAATTTTCCCAGGATTTTTGCTTTAAACCCCTCCAATCCCAATCAGCACCACTGTGGGATCTCTCCCAATTCCCGCTCGTTTTTCCGGAATTGGTTGAAAATTTCCTGCTGGTGTTCCACATCCTGCAGGGAGCACAAACGGGTTATGGAACAGGGATTGGGAATGTCCGGCACTCAGAGAGGAGGACATGGAATTTCCAGGCTCTACACCAATTTTTGGGGAATTTTCCCAGGATTTTTCAGGCTTTAAACCCCTCCAATCCAAATCAACGCCACTGTGGGATCTCTCCCAATTCCCGCTTGTTTTTCTGGAATTGGGTGAAAATTTCCTGCTGGTGTCCCGCATCCTGCATGGAGCACAAACGGGTTATGGAACAGGGATTGGGAATGTCCAGAGCTCAGAGGGGAGGACATGGAACTTCCAGGCTCTACACCAATTTTTGGGGAATTTTCCCAGGATTTTTGCTTTAAACTCTTCCAATCTCAATCAACGCCACTGTGGGATCTCTCCCAATTCCCATTAGTTTTTCCGGAATTGGGTGAAAATTTCCTGCTGGTGTCCTGCATCCTGCAGGGAGCACAAACAGGTTATGGAACAGGGATTGGGAATGTCCAGCACTCAGAGAGGAAGACATGGAATTTCCAGGCTCTACACCAATTTTTGGGGAATTTTCCCAGGATTTTTCAGGCTTTAAACCCCTCCAATCCCAATCAACGCCACCGTGGGATCTCTCCCAATTCCCGCTCGTTTTTCCAGAATTGGGCGAAAACGTTGTTTTTCCTGCTGGTGTCCCGCATCCTGCAGGGAGCACAAACGGGTTATGGAACAGGGATTGGGAATGTCTGGCACTCAGAGAGGAGGACATGGAATTTCCAGGCTCTACACCAATTTTTGGGGAATTTTCCCAGGATTTTTGCTTTAAACCCCTCCAATCCCAGTCAACGCCACCGTGGGATCTCTCCCAGCTCCCGCTCGTTTTTCCGGAATTGGGTGAAAATTTCCTGCTGGTGTCCCGCATCCTGCAGGGAGCACAAACGGGTTATGGAACAGGGATTGGGAATGTCCGGCGCTCAGAGAGTAGGACATGGAATTTCAAGACTCTACACCAATTTTTTGGGAATTTTTCAGGCTTTAAACCCCTACAATCCAAATCAACGCCACTTTGGGGTCTCTCCCTAATTCCCAAATGCAGGAAATCCTAAATCCTCCCTCTTCCAAACAGGGACTTCTCCATCCCCACGTCACCTTCAGCGAGGATGGAATTTGGGGAGGAAATTTAAGAATCAGCACGGAATTAAGGCTTTTTTCCTTCAAACTTGCATGCATGAGATGCAGCTTTGGGGGAGGCTGGTAAGGTCTGGAGTTGTGAATTTAAATTTTATAAAATATTCCCAGGGAATCACCGAATGTTTGGGTTGGAAGGGGCCTTAAATCCCATCCATTTCCAGCCTCCTGCCGTGGGCAGGGGCAGCACCCGCTATCCTGTTTTTCCCAATGAATAAGAAATAGAAATTATCCGGATGTATATAATTTATATTAAATATAACACAAATTAATTGCCATTCCAGGAAGGAATCCAGCTGTTTGGAAGGAGCGTGGCGTCTCCAGGAGGTGTCCATAAATCCAGAGCCCAGCAGAGCAGGAGGTGAGATGGGACCCCACATGCAAAGCTGGGAGGGGGTTCATGCACTCCTGCATTCCCAGATCCGTATTTTTTTGTGGGGAAAAGGGCTTGGAACACACTCCAAGGGTGGCGGGAAGGGAAAAAAAAATCCCACCAGGATCAACCTTCCCGCAGCTCCTGAAGGCACAACCTCCCAAAATCCAACCTGCTGGGGCCTGGCTCTTCCCAATTATCCCAATTTGTAGAAGATTTTCTGGGTAAATCAGATCTGGCAGAGGCCGAGGGCTTTGGATGCATCCCATAATCCCAGGTTTTGGCTTTGGGGACCAAAGGAAGCGTTGGAGTGACAGGGACATGGTGCTGATGATCCCTGGGAAGCTGGCCCTGGATCATCCTGAGGGTCTGGAGTCAACTGAGCACAGCCCCAACCTCTCCAGACTTTCGGAACACAAACAAACATCCAAGGTTTTCCAGGCTTCAACCTCCGAGGAAGAGCCACAGGGAATGGGAAATGTTCCCAAAAGCACCAGGCTTGGAACTGGAACCCAGGATAACAGTTTTATCCCAAAGGGGAATTTACTGGGATTGCCAGTGCCCAGAGACAGAGCTGCTCTCCCAAGGGGAACAGGAGAGCTTGGAGCACTTCCAGCCACCAAAACCGGGATTTGTTTGTGTTTCCCTGTTTTTTTAGCTGGAGCAGGTTGGCAGCTGCTCCTCCAGGAGGACCAGGGAGCGACTGTGCCAATGGGAAGCAGAGTTTGGAGTCACCCAGGTCCTGCCAGCCTGGATTTGGGGACAATGCTCCTCCTCTGGAACTCCAAACAGCTCCAGGAGGTCTCCGAGCCCTTCCCCAGCAGAGCTGGGAGCTTTCCCAGGTTCCACAGGGACATCAGAGGTGCTGGAAGTCGACCTGTACCTTTGGAAAGCTCTTCCCATCCCTCTCCAGCCCTTCCACACACCAGGAATTTAGAGCTTTTCCATCCTGGCACCTCTGGGGCCATCTCCCATCCCGTGGGACCTGCTTGGGCCCATGGAATGTTTTGGAAGCAGCACAGATTCCGTGCAAGAAAACCCTGGGCTGCGTTGGGATGATTGGGAAGGAGCTGGATGGGTAAACCTCCGGATCAGGATGGAAAGGGACTGCAGCCAGAGCCCCGATCCCACAACAAACCCACAGAGGATCTGGAAAAGCCTGGAAGCATCCGGGAGCTGCTGGAATCTCCAGATACCACGTGAAGATGGAAGCACTGAGCTATTAACGATTATTAATGAATTAAGATAAAGGACAGAAAATCCTGCAGGATTTGGGATGGGCTGTGCAGATCCAGAGGTTTTTTTTTTTCCCTGAGGAGAGCCTTGGGATAACTGGGAGCGCCCATAACAAACCCACAGAGGTGGATCTGGTAAATCTGGGAAGGATGGGAACAGCTGGAATCTCCAGACACCCCATGAAGGTGGAAGCCATATTAACTGCTATTAATTAATTAAGTTGCTTACAGGACACAAAATCCTGCAGGATTTGGGTTGGGCTTTGCAGATTCCCAGTTTTATTTCTCCAAGCAGAGCCTTGGGATAACTGGGAGTGCTATTAACCAACCCACAGAGGCGGATCTGGTAAATCTGGGAAGGATGGGAACAGCTGGAATCTCCAGACATGATGGAAGCACTGAGATATTAACTATTATTAATGAATTCAGCTGCAGGACACAAAATCCTGCAGGATTTGGGATGGGCTGCGCAGATCCACAGGTTTGTTTTTTCCCCTGAGAAGAGCCTTGGGATAACTGGGAGCGCCCATAACAAACCCACAGAGGCGGATCCGGTAAATCTGGGAGCTGCTGGAATTCCCGGACACCACGTGAACGTGCAATAATATTAACTATTAATTAATTAATCTGCCTACAGGACAGAAAACCCTGCAGGATTTGGGATGGGCTTCGCAGATTCCCAGTTTTATTTCTCCGAGCAGAGCCTTGGGATAACCGAGGGTTTGGAAGCCGGTCCCAGGATTAGGAGTGAAAGGAAGGGAAAGGCGAGCTCGGCGCTGTCCCCACCCCTGTCAACAAACACCACCTCGGAGAGAGCCGAGCTTTGTCTCAATTAATCCGGGAGGGGAAGAAAGCAGCGGGGTAAAAGCTCCTCTTTTAGCTCTAATTAGTGCATTTGGGAGGATCGGGTTGCGCAGGGCCCCGCTCCAGAGGCACTTTGCAATTCCAGCCTTTCGGGCTCCATTGAGAGCGGACAATCGGGGCCCGGCGAGGTGAGGGTGAAAGCCCGAGCGAGCGCATACTTACACCCGGGATATCCTGGGAGAGACGGACACGGGCGTGATAAGGGACAGAGATAACCAGGAGAACAGGTTACAGGCTGAGCCGGCCCGGCGGAATTCCCGGCGGGATGGGAGGCAGCGGATGTGCCCGGAGCGAGGAGAGCTCATGGGGGATGGACAGAGACTCCTCAGAGGGGACCCCGGGAAGTGCCCAAGGCCAGGATGGACAGGGCTTGGAGTACCCTGGGATGGTGGGGGGTGACCCTGGCCATGGATGGGATGGGAACGGGATGGTCCTTAAGGGGCCTTCCAACCCAAACCATTCCAGGGTTCTGGAGCCAGGCTGGGAGAGCTGGGAATGTTCCCCTGGAGAAGGGCAAAATGCAGGGAATGCTGAGAGTCCCTGCAGGGGCTCCAGGAGAGCTGGAGAGGGACTGGGGCCAAGGGCTGCAGGGACAGGAGCCAGGGAATGGCTTCCCAAGGGAAAGGGGAGATTGGGCTGGGATCTTGGCAAGGAATTCCTGCCTGGGATTCTGCAATTCCCAGATTTGCTGGGGCTGCCCCTGGATCCCTGGGAATGCCCAAGGCCAGGATGGACATTGGGATTGAATCCAGCTGGGACAGAGGGAGCTGTCCCTGGCCATGGATGGGGTGGGAATGGGATGATCCTTAAGGTTCCTTCCAACCCAAACCATTCCATGATTTTATGACTTTATGAAATGAGCCAGGCTGGGGTTTGGTGACATTTTAACACCCCAGAGTGTGGAGCTGCTCTCCTGCTGTCCCACCGCCTTCCCAGACTCTGCCACGATCCCAGCTCACTGCCTGCCTCAATTCCCCAGCTCTTCCAGGTGCTGCATGGCCAAGCTCCCAGATTTTGGGTATAAATGCATTATTTCAGCATTTTACTGTTAGTTCTGAATAAACCTCTCACTCTCACATCTCAGATGCTGGGTCATGAATTCGCTGTGTATCACAGGATTGTTCCGGTTGGAAAAACCCTCCAAGGTCACCAAATCCCACCATCCGCCAGCTTTTCCACATCCATCCCTGACCCACAGCCCCAGATAACCCAGGGATAACACAACTCAGGAAATAACGGTGTAAAAACAACACTTTGAGGTGTAAAAGTACTTTAAACCCACAACTGCCTCAGTTGTGTCCCTCACAGGGACCCTGCGGGTGTCCTGAGGTGCTGTGACGTCCGTTCCTCTCCTCTGGGGGAGAGGAGCTGGAGCTTCCCTGGACCACGATGACACCGAGGGAACCCCAAAGTTCACAAACACCCCAGGCTCGCTCAGAGAATCAGGGATTCAGAGAAAAATTCGGGTTGGAAGGGACCTTCAAAGGCCACCCAGTACTGCCCCTGCCCTCCCACCATCCCTGGGTGCTCCCAGCCCCGGCCAACCCGGACATTTCCAGGGATGCAGCTGGGTTTGGTTGGATCAACCACGGAATCAGACCACAAGGAGCAGTTTGAGGTGATTTGGGGTCTCTGTTTCTCCTAGAGGAGGTGACGAGTTTAGGGTTGGGGCCACACTTCCAGAAGAACATTACAGGATCCCGGATCCCTGGCAGTGTCCAAGGGCAGGCTGGACAGGGCTCGGAGCAGCCTGGGATAGTGGGAAGTGTTCCTGCCCATGGAATGGGATGGGCTTTAAGGTCCCTTCCCACCCAAACCATTCCATGATCCCACGAGGATCCCCTCCTGCCCTCTCCTCCATGCAGGGCCCTGCCACTCGGAAAACGATGAACTCCCGCTTTTTGGCTCGTTCTCTGTCCCACCAGCTGGAAAACGGCCTGGGAGGTCTGCTGGGAGCAGGAGCAGAGTGGATCCTTCCCGAGCCAGCTTGGAGCTGGACCAGCGGAGATCATCTGGGAGACCCACCACGGGCAGGGGTGACAGGCAAAGCAAATCCCGCTTTTCCTCGGGCCTGCAGCAGAATCCCGCAGCGTTCCCGGCTCGCTGCCGGCCCCCAGGACTGGCACAGCCCCCCGGGAGCCACCCCGGAGCCCCGCGGCGCGTCCGGGCGCTGTTCCCGGCACCGCTCCAGGATTTGGGATGGAGCTGTGCGGAGCATATGAACTACGGCCCTCAAAGGATGGATTGAGGGAGCCCGTCCTGGCACCCAGAGACGGAATTGGGATTGGGGCCCCGCGGGAGGGAGGTGGGAGAAATGGGAATAAATGGGAATGGAAAGAAATGGGGGGGGAAAAAATAAATGAATATAGGGATATATGGAAATAGGAATAAGTAGAGATAAAAATATGGACATGGAAATGAATAGAAATAGAAATAAAAATGTAGAAACAGAAATAGGGAATAAAAGACAAAAATGGAGCTGTGGAAATAAATATAAACATATTATACTTATATAAAAATAAGTAGAAATAAATAGAAATAAAAATATAGAAATAGAAATAATTTTAAAAATAAATATGCAGAAATAGAAAAATAGAAATATAGAAAAATAGAAATATAGAAAAATAGAAATATAGAAAAGTAGAAAAATAGAAAAATAGAAATATAGAAATGTAGAAATGTAGAAATGTAGAAATATAGAAATACAGAAATAAAAATAGAAATAAATAGAAGTAAAAATACAGAAATAGAAGTAAATTTTAAAAGAAATATGTAGAGATATAAATAAATAAATAAGTAGAAACAAATAGAAATAAAAATATAGAAATAGAAATAATTTTAAAAATAAGTACGTAGAAATAGAAATATAGAAATATAGAAATAAATAAATAAAAAGAGAAATAAACAGAAATAAAAATATAGAAATAAATTTTAAAAGAAATACATAGAAATATAGAAACACAGAAATAAATAGAAAAAATATAGAAATAGAAATTAATTTTAAAAGAAATGCATAGAAATATATAGAAATATAGAAATAAACAGAAATACAGAAATAAAATTCAAAATATAGAATGAGAAATAAAAATAGAAATGTAGAAATAAAAATAAAGAGAAATACAGAGATACAGAAACAGAATAGAGTATTCTCAGGTGGAAGGGAACCTGCAACAACGTGCTCCAACTGCCTGACCACTTCACAACCTAAAGTTGTTTGTGGCATTGCCCAAACGCCTCCCAAACACTGAAAAATTCGGGATAACCCCTCCTTCCTGCAGCCCCGCGCATTTTAAAGGATTTTGGAGCTGTAGGTTCATCTTTACAGTGAAATTTTCCTTGCAGGACAAGGAAAACTCTGCTTGAGAGCCAACAAAAAGAGGGACCCACAGCCAAGCCATTGAATTTGGATAATGTGGGATAAAACGGGATTTTTCTATCTGAGCTCCCTCTGTCCAGCCAGGGCCAAGATCTTTGCTCACAGGGATGGAATGAGCTGCTAAAACAAGGTAGGGGTGGGAGTTTTCCCGGGAATTGGGAGCCACACTCACTTTTCCAGCAGGATGAGGGCTGTGGTGGGGTTCACACGAAGGTACTTGCACGTGGGCTGTCCGTAGTCGGCCAAATACGTCGACCAATCCCACTGGATGAACAGATCCAGGAGCTGGAATGGAAAAACAAACGGGGTTTGAAAAAGCTGGAAAAGGGAGCAGGTGTTTCCCTGGAAGCTGGCAGAGGTCCTGGGCAGGTGGAGTTATCCATAAAAAAAGTGAATGCAGGCTTTATTAATTTGTTTAATGTTACTCTGTTAACATTTCATCATTAACTCGGTTGTACTTCATTACTGATTTAGGAATACTCAATATTAATTAATGCAGGGCTGTGTTAATTTAGTCACTGATCATTCCTGGTCTGTGATCCCCGTTTTTGGGGGTTTGAGGTCTGAGACCCCTCGAGGACGTGGGTGACAAACAACCCCAGTGCCCTGACACTCTCAGCTATTGCAAGAGGAAACTTTCGGGGTCAAAGTCACCACAAACTTCTGTCCCCGAACAGCCCCCAGTGTCGTTCTAACCATTCCCCATGGATTTCTCATCACCTCTGGTTCATCCCAACACCCTCCAGCTGCTCTGGAAGTGTCTCCAGAGCTCCCCGAGGAACTCTGGGGGTTATTCTGGGTGGGTACAGCTGCGGGAGATGGGAGTCCAGGTGCTTTCCAGACGTTGGTAAGAGAAACCAGCAGGCCTTGGCAGCAGGGGAAGGAAAAGGGATTAACTCGGCCATCCGTGACCGTCCCCGCTCCAGACTGCCAAAATTCCCACCTGCAGCCCTCCGTGTCCACAAATGACCCCGGATCCTCCCAGCCAGGTGAGGGATGGGAAAACGACAGCTCACGTTGCCTGAATGCCCTCTTCCCACATTATTCCCACCCTTGTTTTCCATAAAAACCAGGCGCTTCCAAGCCCTCCCCACACGTGGGTGTCCTCACCCCGACGAGGCCTTGGCTTCTCCACCCACCCATGAAGGCGCAGTCCAATGCCCTCTTCCCACACCATTCCCACCCTTCTTTTCCTTAAAAACCAGGCGTTCCCATGCCCTCCCCACACGTGGATCTCCTCACCTCAACCAGGCCTTGGCTCCTCCACCCACCCACCCACAGGGCCCAGCATTCCCGGGATGCCGCCTTCACCTCTGCCCCATCCGCAGCAGGTTAATTAAGAGCTCCTGCCTCTCCCTCCTCCCAAAGATCCCGTCTTGGAGCGCCGCTGTGACCACTCTATTTGGGGACAGGCTGCCAAGCGCGTGGACGTCTTCATCGCCCGCTCGGCGCGTCCCGGCGCCCACCACCGGAGCCGGGAGAGGCCGGGCCCGTCCCGCGGCCAAGCGGGGCCCATAGAGGCCTCATTGTCCCCGCGTCTCCATGGTTTTCCTGGAGGCCCCGGCGCTGTTTAACAACGCATCCTGCCCCGCCAAGAAGGGGATTTAGCTCCTCCGAGACCTCCAGATACAAAACAAAAATGTGCAACAAGATTCTTTTTGACTATGTAGGTCAGGGCAAGGAAAACAAGCTGTCGGGAACAATCCCCCGGGCTGGCGGGGGGGATGGATTAGCCGGGACCTAAGAGGGCTTTTCCAGCCCGGGTCCCGCTCGGCTTTGTCCGGCGGGGCCTTTGTGTTGAACTACAAACCCGAGCTGAACATCATTGGCAGGAGGTTTTTTCCAAGGGGGCACCTTCGAGAGAGACAACCTTAAATATGATTTCACAGGCGCTTTTCAGGCCGAGCGCCGGGGCCAAAACGCTTCCGCGGGGTTTGGCGGCTGCTGGGAGGAGTTGCATGGTTGTACAGGCTCAAAGGGAACCCCCACAACGCACCAAAGGACTCTTGCTGGTGGCCCCGGGAGGCTGAACGTGCCTCGGGCAAATCCCAAACAAAGCCTGAACGAGTTCTTGCCATGGAAAGTGCGCGGCCAGAGCATCCAGGGGCCAGGTAGCCCTTGGTGGGGAGGGGGAATAAAGAGCCAGGAGGAAAGGGATGGAGGGAGAAAGGAAATAAAAAGGTGAGGAAAAGGAAGGGGTTTAGAGAAGATGGATTTACAGCATTGGGAGTTGCTTTGGCAGAGGCTCAGGAGCAGTGCAGGAGCTCAGAGGGACACGGAGCTGCTCCAGGGTTCTGGAGCCCCTCTGCTCTGGAGCCAGGCTGGGAGAGCTGGGAATGTTCCCCTGGAGAAGGGAAAAATCCAAGGAGGCTTGCAGGGCCTTGAAGGGGCTCCAGGAGAGCTGGAGAGGGACTGGGGACAAGGGCTGGAGGGACAGGAGCCAGGGAATGGCTTCCCACTGCCAGAGAAACTCCAGTGACCCGGAACCATCGGCAGCAGCTCTGCAGGAGCCCAGGTGCGCCCAGGTGGCCACGGTGGCCAGGGACACCTGGGCTGTGCCAGCTCTGGGGTGACAGCAGGGCCAGGGCAGTGCCTGTCCCCTGTGCTGGTGGCACCTCCAGTGCTGGGACAGCTCTGGAGAGCCCTGGAGGGGCTGGAGCGTGGCCAGGGAAGGGAATGGAGCTGGGAAGGGGCTGGAGAATCCCTGAGGGAGCTGGGAAGGGGCTGGAGAATTCCTGAGGGAGCTGGGAAGGGGCTGGAGAATTCCTGAGGGAGCTGGGAAGGGGCTGGAGAATTGCTGAGGGAGCTGGGAAGGGGCTGGAGAATTCCTGAGGGAGCTGGGAAGGGGCTCAGGCTGGAGCAAAGGAGGCTCAGGGGGAATTTCTGGCTCTGCACAAGTCCCTGGCAGGAGGGGACAGCCAGGGGGGATTTGGGATCTGCTCGCAGGGAACAGGGACAGGAGGAGAGGGAACGGCCTCAGGCCGGGCCAGGGCAAGCTCAGGTTGGACACTGGACAATTTCCCTTCCTGGAAAGGGCTGTCCAACCTGGTGGAGCCCCCATCCCTGGAAGGATTTGAAGGATGTGGCACTTGGGGACATGGGACAGCGGTGGCCTTGGCAGCGCTGAAGAAAGGCTTGGATCTCCGAGCGCTTTTCCAGCCTTATTGATTCCACGACTCCCAAGGCTCCCACCTTGGCCTGGACCTTCCCGGAGCGCTCACAGAGCCAGACCACCCCCAGGTGGCTCCCGACAGTGACGGATGGGCTGTGTATTTTCCACCTCTTTGCCCACATCCATCTTTTTTGGCTCGGCAGGTCCGAGGACGGCTGGGGCCGGCACCTTTGGCCCCGGCTGCCGGCCGCGCTCCGGAGGGGAGAGGTCCTGCAGGAGGAAGCCCGAAGGCTCAGGGAGAGTTGCCTCCAGACGATTTATCTGTCACATAAATGTGGTTTTATTGGTTTTACTGCTTCAACTTTTCACCTCTGCTGCTAAATCTGAACGGGCCGAGGGGAAAGGAAAAAAAGGGAAGAGGGAAAAAGCCGGCGGCGCGGGGCAGCCGCGGGGCTGCCGGGGGAGTTTCCAAATCAAATATGCAAATACCATTAATTCTTTAAACTGGAGTCTCCCTTTCAAGGCCATAAATCAAACTCGACAGCACATCCACTGGGGGTGGGAGGGGGGGAGAAGGAGAAGGAGAGGGGGGAAAGGGAAAAAAGAGGAGGGAAAATTAAGAGGAGCTTTCACCGCGACGATGTGGGAGTGGGATGAGATCAGGAAGCTGCAGACGTGCTCAGGGCGAGGGACCTGCAGCTTCCCCGGGTTCCTGGAACACCTCGAGCAGGAGCAGGGAGAGGTGCAGGCACAGCTTTATAAAAATGGAGAAGTGGAGGGTGGTTTGAATAAAACGCCAGGAAAAATGGTATTAAAAAACGCTAAAATTGGTTTTATACATATACAGGAACTTGTACCCAAATTGAAATGTGAAAGAATTAAACTGGGAGCCAGTTCCCAGCCCTGTCCCGGGTTCCCCTAGGAAAAACTTTCCCCCCATTTAATGGGATCACGGAATCGTTTAAACTGGAAAAGACCTTTCACATCATCAAACCCAACCACCGGCTCTACCTCAAAACCACTTCCTTTTCACCCCCCTTGCAACGTCACCACCTCAAAACTCTTCAAAAACGTCCTTTTTATCCAAGCAGACCAATTTTTATGCCCCTCACCTCAAGCATGGGGTGAGGGTGGCTGGAAGGTCCCCGCAGGAGGACACCAGGCCGTGGTTGGACTCCGTGTCCCCTTCCAGATGTGAAGGGGAGCAGGGACAGTTTGTTCCGTCTGACGACAGCGCGGAATCTGGATCGAATCCTCCCGGCCAGGCCAGGAGCACTGGAATGTGAATCCAAACTGATTCCAAACACGGTTTGCGAGCCCTGCCAGAGCTCCTGGAACCAGATCAAAGCCACCACCGGCGTTTGCGCGCTCGCGCCCGAGTCACAGTCGTGGAATCGTGGAATGGTTTGGGTGGGAAGGGACCCCAAAGCCCACCCAGATCCAACACCACGGGCAGGGACACCTTCCACTGTCCCAGGGTCCTCCAAGCCCCAGTGTCCAACTTTGGACATTTCCAGGGATGGGGCTGTGACTGCCCCACCTGACCCGGCATCCCCCAAAAGGGAATTGCACCAAAAGCTCCTGACCTGCAGGAAATTCCCACGGGAATGCACCAATTTTCCCAGGAAAAGGGATGGGATTTGACTGCATAAAGAGATATTCCCTCATTGTGGTTTTCCAGTCCTTTAGGGGTGGCTACCAGGACAAGGAGGAGGAGAAATGGAGCCACGTGGAGAAGACAAGTCAAAGGCTCCAAGGTGCCTCAGGAAAGGTTTGATCTCCACACAAGGAAGAAATTCCTTGGAGTGAGGCCCATCTTCCACTGGGACAACTTCCCCGTGGATGTGGTGGAGACCCCGCTGCCGGAGGTTTTTGGGATGCAGGGGACAGGGCTCCTTCCACCCATTCCTTCCCCACACCAGGTGGGACCAGATGAGCCCTCCAGGTCCCTCCTAACCAGGGTGGTTCTGTGATTCCATCCAAGGGAAAGAACTTCCCTCTGATCCACCTGCCAGGGGCAAGGCGGAGCACCGAGATGGATTTGGTGGGATGGGATGGGTTTGGAGTCCACTGTGATGGACTGGGGAGGATTTTCCTCTGCCAGCACCATCCCAGAAGATGAGAGGCTGCCAGCGTTGGTGGGAAACATTCCAGAAGTTTCCTTTTTGGAAAATGGATTGGACTAGTGGATCAGGTAGGGAAACCCAGAACACCTGGAATGCAGCAGTGGAAAAGGAATTCCATATTAATGGGATACCTGAGCACGGAGCCATCAACTCCCAACCACGGAGCTTTTCCAAAATCCACCTTCTGGATTGCCAAAATCAAAATCAGATTTTGATTTTCTTCAACAAAATCCTAAATTAGGATTTAGGATTCTTCAAATCAAGAATTGAAGAATTCAATTTCCTTCAACAAAAGCCTAAATTAAGGAATTCAGTCCTTGGTTCTCCAAGCACACCCACCTGGGTCGAGGTGGGGCGAGATCTTCCTTGTGGTGGGATTTTGGGGACACTCAGATCCCCTCGGGAGTGACAGCGATGCCATGTGGTTATGGCCAAGCTTTTGTGATGAGTTTGATGTCCCCAGAGCATGGAAAAGGATGAATTCCATCGGGTTTGGTGTTTTCCCAGCTGGAACCCTTCTGAGGTTCCAACTCCAGCGTCCCTGAGTGCCCGCTCTGGTTTTCCATGGAAAAAGGAGGGAATATTTTCAGATCCAAGGTGAGAACAGCTCTCAAAAACTCCATCACCCCTCCTCATCCTCACAACCACAGTCTGATGTTCCTCTTCCCAGGGTTTCTCATACCTGGAACAACCTTTGACCCAACACCTTCCACAGACCAGCTTTGGTTTGGACAGGATCACACCCTGAACTGCTAAACCTCGGCAGAGATTTCCTTGAAGGAGCTCCTTTCCCTGCCTGAACACCACGGCTCCTCAGGAAAGGGGACAGCGAGGCCGCAGCTGTGTCCCACCTCCAGGAGGACGGAACATGCTCCAGTGGGATCAGGAAACAGACCCAGTCCTGCTGAGGACTTCCACAAAAGACACAAAACTACGGAAAACCAGTGGCAATTCCCAGTTTGCCCACATCCATAACCCATCCCACCACTGGGGGAGCAGCCCCTTCCACCATCCAGCAGGGACTTGTCACGGATTACAAAATCCCAAGGAGCTTCCAGCAGCAGCAGCAGCAGCCACGGACAAGCAGAGTCCAAATAATTTATTTTTGGGAGGTTTCAATTACGCCTCGTGGGAAAGGAATACTGAAAGAGAAAGAAATATTCCAAACCCCTGGGAAGATGTGGGGTTTGGACAATAGCGTTCCCAAAAAGAAAAGGCACCGGGAATTGGAACATGATGTTTGTTGTTGAATTGTGAAAGGCACTGAGGGGGAAATCGTGGCCTAAGTGAAAACAGGAGCAGATTTGTCACTGGTTTCACTGGAAAGGAGGATTTGCTCTGGGAATTGGTGATGGACAAGGAAAGGGATTAATGGAGTGCAGGGAAGGAAAATTTTAATTTAGGTGCTTCTCTAATTACCTGGATTTCTGGGAATTGCTACAGATCCAAGAGTCCTGCCTGGACCTCTGTGTGAGACACAACAACCACGAGTGACTCCTCCAGGCTTCCTGGAATGTCCCACCCAGGGATGTCCTCCTAGAGAGGGGAGAACCAACTCCAAGCTCCTCACCTCACATTTAACTGGGTTGATCTTGCAAGTTAAATTTAATTTTTTTTTTCTCTTTATATCTGCAAAAGTCAAACAGTTCCTGGATAAAAAACAAACAAACAAAAAAAAAAAAAAAAAGAAAAAAAAAAAGAGGAGAGGAATTTGGGAGGATTTATGGCAGCCAGGACAGTTTGTAATGGAGAGAGGTTTGAGGCCAACAAAACCCAAGTGTGTCCAGTCTGGATTATTTTCAGCTTCACATTATTGCCTGTTTATAGGTTGTTGTATTCCTGATAGCCCAGATTTCCAGGGAAAGGGCTCCACAAAACTTTCTTGCACGGAGACATCTCCCAGTTTTCCAGCTGCAAACATTCGCCCTTTATTAGGAGGAAAACCTCTGGCTTTCCACCTCTGCCTTTCCACCTGCTTTGAGACCACGCTGGAATTACGCAGGGTTGAGTTCTCCTCCCAGAGGAATTTCTTCCAACGGTCTCATTAGAAACTTTGCAGGTTTTACCTCAGAAAATTTGTATTTCTGAGCACCAGAGGAGACTGGAAGAGCTGGAAAAGGGGCTCAGCTGGGAAAGGGGCTCAGCCACGCTGGAATTACGCAGGGTTGACTTCTCCTCCTGGAGGAATTTCTTCCAAGGGTCTCATTAGAAACTTTGCAGGTTTTACCTCAGAAAATTCGTATTTCTGAGCACCAGGAGAGACTGGGAGAGCTGGGAAAGGGGCTCAGCCTGGGGAAAAGAGGGATCAGGGGGAACCTCCTGGCTCTGCACAACTCCCTGACAGGAGGGGACAGCCGGGGAGGGGATTTGGGATCTCATCCCAGGGAACAGGGACAGGAGGAGACGGAACAACCTCAAGCTGTGCCAGGTTGGATATTGGGAAGATTCCTTCCTGGAAAAGGCTGTCCGGTGGGGATGATGAGGATCAGCACCACGTGTGGGGTGACAGCCCTGGAAAGTCCCCCCAAGCCGTGCTCCAGGCCTGGCTTTAGTCACCCACTGGATCTTTGCCCGCAGGGAAAGCTGCGCTAAATTCTAGGGAAATCCCGAGTTTCTCTCACCCGCGGCACAGCCCTTGGAAAATAAAAAGAGCCAGGCCTGAAAATGATTTGGTGCAAAACCCCTGGGATTTCAATGCTTCGGGATCGAATTGTTCCCGGTGATAACTCCCGGGCAGGGGGATTTTATGGACGGCCATGGGAGCAAAAGCAAGCGGAGCTGCTGGATTTAGAGGCCGATTTGCACTCCTAAAAGCAATCCCTCGGACTCATCCCGCTCTCCAGGCAGGTTCAGGAGTTTTCAGGGAAGGCTGGGCCGGGAGACGGGCGGATTCCCACCCTCCGGACCCTCGGACGGCGCACGGGGACAATACTGGGCGGGAGCCAGGTGGAATGAAAGAGCCTCGGAAGAGCGTTCCGCAGGGAATTCCACTATTGAATAACACTTGGCTTTTCCATTGAACCGCCACAAAGGGGGATTCATTCCCGAGGCAAAGATGGCTCCTGCAGCAGCATCCCCTGGATCGGGTTCTGGTGGAGCTGCACCCCGCAAGGACGGAGCCGGGTAAACCCCCCGGGATCAGCATCCAGCGCCGTAGGGGAGAAATTCGGGATGTGGTGTCTGGAAAACGCTCAGGGTGCAGATAATTATCCTTAGGGGCTGTTCTGAAGGTGTTTCGGGGAGGAGAAGGTGGGTTTTGGAAAAGCTCCGTGGTTGGGGGTTGATGGCTCCGTGCTCAGGTATCCCGTTAATACGGAATTCCTTTTCCACAGGCATTCCAGGTGTTCACGGCCTTCTGGGATTCCCTGCCTGACCCACACGTCCAAATCATTGGCTCCACAGAAAATATTAAGAAATAACATGGAAAATCCCAATATTTCAGCAGCAGGAGATCCCTTAGTCAGGGAAGAGTGACCATGAGCACAAAAAAAGCACAAAATCCCTAAAAGCAGGAAAGGGGGTTCAGAGGGGAGAAAGCAGGAGTTGTCCAAATAAACCTACAGGGAACACCTCCAGCATCGTCCCAGCTGGGAAAAAATTATCCCAAAAAGGGGAAAAAAAATCACTTTAATGCCACTTTTCCAGGAGAGAGCATTCCCAACTCATTGACAGAGCAGTTTGGGGGCCAGGAGGGGTCGGTGCTGCCCCTCAGCTCCCGGCAGGTGACAGGTGACACCTTTTGGGACAGACAGAGCCCAGCAAGTGCCACCAGCACCGGGCTGGGACAGCCAGACCCGCTTTGAGGGGAGCAGGGATGGGTGAGCAGCAAATCCCGAGGATTCCTCCTTTCCTTGGTGTCAAAACCCCGTGAGATTTGTGATGTTTGAACCGAATCTCTCCTGTTATCCCCAAAAACCACCGGCACCACCTCCCTGAGCCCCACGGGGCCACGCGCTCCACGCTTCTCTTTCCTGTCACCACTCAGCTGATGCCAAATCCTCTGCGGAGTCGCATTTTTTCCTTGTGTTTACACGTTAAAAAAGGGGCTTAAAAAAATAAAAAAAAAAAAAAAAAAGGAAAAAAAGGAAAGGAAAAAAATAAAAAAAATAAAAAATAAAAAAAAAAAAAAAAAAAAAAAAAAAAGAAGAAGAAGGAGGTGACCTCTTGCTCACCCCGGGCGGGCTGCGAGGAGCCGCCGCTGCCTTCACCTCCGGCTGAACTTCCAGATTATCTCAGCCAAGATTCACCTTGCACTGAACTTGTACCCGGAGCACGGCACAGTCACGGAGCCCTGATTAAACACTGCGGCACCACGGGGCCATAAATTTATACATTTAATGA
Organism: Poecile atricapillus; assembly: GCF_030490865.1. Taxonomy (NCBI): domain Eukaryota; kingdom Metazoa; phylum Chordata; class Aves; order Passeriformes; family Paridae; genus Poecile; species Poecile atricapillus. The sequence goes on from NC_081252.1 coordinate 75,356,127, forward strand.
GGATTAGCGGCGCTTCCTCCCGCCCTCCTCGGGCTGGGGACCGATGGAAGCGCTGGGAAGCGCTCACCAACACGGCTTGGACATGGAAAAGCTGGGAATAAGCAGGAGATGAAGCAGCTCCTACGCTGGGAACACATGGAACCCGTGGCAAATCCCACGGGAGCGACCATGGAATGACCCACGGAGGGCTTGCAAGGGTTTTCCACGTGAAAAAGGCAGGAAAAAGGAGCAAGGCTGTGGGACACTGCGCTCCAGGAGCCCGTGGGTCCCTTCGCCCAGCAGGAAACCATCGGCAGGCCATGGCCTCCTAAACTCTGGCTGCCCTCTTCCCACCGAGCGCCGCATCCCAGCGCCGTCCTTTTCCAGGACGGACGCGTGACGGGAGGCAGCGGCAGCCGCCTCCTCCTCCTCCTCCTCCTCCTCCTCCTCCTCCTCGTCCTGTCCCAGCTGCCACGGAGGGAACGGGAGAGCTCCACGCTCGCCGACGCCGGCCGGGGTCACTTGGCCGCGCCAGGGGAGAACGTCTGGGCGGCGAAATGGATCCGCTCAAGTTCAAGTGCTTGGAATGCCTCCCTCCTTTTTTTTTTTTTTTTTTTTTTCCTTTTTTTTTTTTTAAACTAATACATCCCTGCTTTTCCTGATAACTTCCTCCTTTCCCTCGGAGGTTTTGTTTAGCAGATCCATTGTTCTCGGCCAGCCTTGCCCTGGGGTCCAATTTGAGAGCGTTCTCATTTTTCCCCCCTATGTAACCGATGCTTATTTCTTTAAGCTCCACTGTAAACACAAAGCACACGGCACAGCCCCGGCCCGGCTTTGCAGGAGGCAGCCTCAGCCCTGGAACTGCTTCTCCGTGGGGTTTTTTTTATTGGAAACAAAAGGATTGGGTCTCCTTGCTCCAAGGAGTCAAACACCTGCAGGATGCAGGAACCCGCGGGTGGTCCAGTGGCTCCGTGACCCTCTTCTGCTTCCAGAAATGTGGCTTTGCTAATTAGAGGTGTCTTGGTCGTTCATTAGGGGTGGGGGTTGAGGCAGCAGGACCCGTTGGAGGTGGCCTGGAGGTCCTTGGGGTGCTGGGGGTGCAGGAGGAGCCACCAGGGTGTCCCCTGGGAGGGAAAGCACAGGGGGACAAATAAACAGGAATATAAAATAAATCCTTGGAAGTGGTGAGAGCATCTTGGATGGTCCCGGGGACACGGCAGGAGATGGGGATTTGGGAAGGGTGGGTGGCCAGGCCACCACTGACCCCTGTCCCCAAGTGCCACCTCCACAGGGCTTTGAAATCCCCCCAGGATATGGGAACTCCAAACCTCCCTGGGCACTTCCAAGGCCTGACCACCCTTTCCATGGAGGAATTCCTGCCGGAATTCCTGCCCTGGCCCAGCCTGAGGCCGTTCCCTCTCCTCCTGTCCCTGTTCCCTGACAGCAGAACCTGACCCCCCTGGCTGTCCCCTCCTGCCAGGGACTTGTGCAGAGCCAGAAATTCCCCCTGAGCCTCCTTTGCTCCAGCCTGAGCCCCTTCCCAGCTCCCTCAGGAATTCTCCAGCCCCTTCCCAGCTCCCTCAGGAATTCTCCAGCCCATCCCAGCTCCCTCAGGAATTCTCCAGCCCCTTCCCAGCTCCCTCAGGAATTCTCCAGCCCCTTCCCAGCTCCCTCAGGAATTCTCCAGCCCCTTCCCAGCTCCTAGGAAAGGTTTCCCAAGGTGGAAGTGTCCCAGGGCTTGGAGCACGCTGGGATAGGGAAGGTGAGGAATGGGGTGGAACCAGGTCCTTCAAGGTCCTTTCCCACCCAACCCATTCCATGATTCCACGGTAAAAGAGGAGGATTTAACATTCCTGCTCACTGCAGGTCTGCCTGGAAGCACAGCCAGCCTCTTCCCCCCTCCACAAACCTCCCCCACAGAGAAAATCCCAAGTTCATTTGAACCTGTTCCCTTTTTGGTGGATCTGAACCATCTCAGAACTTGGAATTTGCAAGGAACAAAAGTGCGGAGTCAGAAACTCCGGCAGAGAAGGTGCCACACTTTTGGCAACCTGGAAAAAACTCCTGGAAACCCAAATCCGGCTCCTAGTTAATTACAAGCCCCAAATCCTGCAGGACACACATTCCCGGGGTTGAAATGATGCTGAGCAGGAGCTGAGGCAGGATTTGATCCCGCGGCTGCGTCCGCCAGACGGCCCCGGGCACGGGGAGCCCCGGCAGGATTTATGGATATTTGCTGGAGATAAAAGCAACCCAAGAAGCTCTGGGAAACAAAAGCCAAGGCTTTTTCCTTGGAGTGTCACAGTAACCCCTGGACGGCCCCGCGCTCATTGTCACAGCCCTGGAAAGGTACAAACAAAAGCAGCTTTGGGTGCCAAGAGCTGGAGCAGGAGGGAGAGGAGCGGCCCCGTGGCCGCAAAATTCCCTTTGCGGTCACTTCCAGGGCAGAAATCCCGGGAAGAGACGGTTGAGGATGTGCACGAGGAGTTGTCTCCCCACTCCAAAGCGATTCCCAGGAGGAAAAGGCGATAGGGGGGGAGAGTGGAGTGATGGGATTGGGGAATTCGACATCAGGGTGGTGATGGGGGAAGAACAAAAAGTCGCTTTTGGGGTTAAAAAAGGGCTTTAAGGATTTTAATGGGGATGGAAAGGGGTTTGGGGTAGGAGTGGTTCCCAAAAAAATGGGATTGGATCCCAAAATTGCTGTCCTGGTTATGGGAAGGTTGCACAGGTGTTCCCTAAATCTGGTGCTCCTCCTGCCTCAAAGATCAGCAGCACCTCCAGGGAGGCTGTTTTCCAGAATTCTGGGGAATTTGAAATAGGAGAAAACTGCTCTGGGGAGGTTGGAGTAAAGTGGAAGGGGGGAAAAGGGAGAAAAATGAAAATAAAGGAAAAGGTGGAAAAGAATGGAAAAGAAACAAAAAAGGAGAAAAAAGGTAGAAAAAAGAAAGTAAAGGGGAAAAAAGATAAAGAAAGAAGGGAAAAGAAAGCAAGAAAAAGAAAATAAAGAGAAAGAAGAGAAAAGAAAGAAAAAGGAAGAAGAAAAGCAAGAAGGAAAAGAAGGAAAAAAAAAAAGAAAAAGAAAAAGAAAAGTTAAAAACAAAAAAAAAGAAACAAGGAAATTAAAGAAAGAGAAATGAAAGGGGAAAAAAGAAGGAAAGAGAGGAAAAGGGAAAAAAGGGAAATAAATTAGAATTTAAGAAAGGAAAAGAAGGAAAAAGGGGAAAAGAGAAGACAGGAAATAAAAATAATAGAAATGAAAAAATACAAAGAAATTTAATGCAGATGGAATTTCAGAGGAGGATTTGCAAAGCAGATCCAAACTCATCCACGGAACCCTCACCTGACAACTGGATTTGGGTACCAGAGTCTGGGATCTGTCCCTGGAATTTGGGCAATGGAATCAGAGACCTGTCATTGGGATTTCAGCAATGGAATCAGGGATTTGTCCCTGGAATTTGGGCAATGGAATCAGGGATCTGTCCCTGGAATTTGGGCAATGGAATCCGGGATCTGTCCCTGGGATTTGGGCAATGGAATCAGGGATTTGTCCCTGGAATTTGGGCAATGGAATCAGGGATCTGTCATTGGGATTTCAGCAATGGAATCAGGGATTTATCCCTGGAATTTGGGCCCTGGAATCAAAGATCTGTCATTGGGATTTAGGCATGGGAATCCGGGATCTGCCACCTGGATTTGGGCACCGAACTCCCGGTTCTGGGTCTGACAGAGCCATCAACTCCCACCTCCTCCTTCCTCCACCGACGGCCGGAACGCTCCAAACCCAGCAAGGCCCCTCCAGGATTTCTCCAACTCACGTGACCTCGGTGAATTCACCCTAAACTGAGCCCAGCTCATCTTTAAGCCCAGCCTAAGCAGCCTCTGTAAGCCAAACCCCCTTTTCAGGGCATTTTCCACCCAAAGCGAGGCCCGTGTGTTTCCATCGCGGTTCCGTTGCCTCATTCCCCTCTTCCCAGCGCGTTTTCCTGGCAGGAAGGAGCAGCGGCCGGGCCAAGCCGTCTGCTGGCCCTTCCCTGAGCTCCAACAGCGGTGTTGGAGACAAATAAATTTGTCTTTATTTACCCCAAAACGTGTTTATTTTCTCCTTCCCTTTTAATTTCATTATTGTTTGATAGGAACATAAAGCAGAAGCCCCGATCGATGCCAGAGGCTCCCAACCCAAGAGTTCCTTGGAAACTTCCTTGGGGTTGTCGGAACATTTCTGAGGGGTTATGAACTCCTTAAACAAACAGCTGAGGTCATTGTTAGTCACAAAAAGGGAAAAGAAAGGAAAAAAAAAAAAAAAAAAAAAAAAGAAAAAGGGAATAATTTCAGGAAATAAAAAAAAGCAGGATTAAAGTTACAGCCCGGAGCTGCTCCCAGAGAAAGGAGCTGGGATGGGGGATGGCAAAATCCACGGCAAAAACATCAAGGAGCCCTGAGCCTGGCACTGGTTTTCCAGCTGCCATTCCAAACCTCCCTCTTCCGTGCTTTTAGGATGTCAAATCCTCATCAAATCCTTCTCCCGGGACTCAGAGATCCCAACCCCGATTCCAAGGGTACTGTCCAGGGAACAGGAACTTTTGGTGGCGATTTTGGTGGCCTTCCAACCTCCGGATGGGATGGGACAGGAGCAATTCCAGGGGAATGGGAATGGGAATGGGAATGGGAATGGGAATGGGAAGGGAAGGGAAGGGAAGGGAAGGGAAGGGAAGGGAAGGGAAGGGAAGGGAAGGGAAGGGAAGGGAAGGGAAGGGAAGGGAAGGGAAGGGAAGGGAAGGGAAGGGAAGGGAAGGGAAGGGAAGGGAAGGGAAGGGAAGGGAAGGGAAGGGAAGGGAAGGGAAGGGAAGGGAAGGGAAGGGAAGGGAAGGGAAGGGAAGGGAAGGGAAGGGAAGGGAAGGGAAGGGAAGGGAAGGGAAGGGAAGGGAAGGGAAGGGAAGGGAAGGGAAGGGAAGGGAAGGGAAGGGAAGGGAAGGGAAGGGAAGGGAAGGGAAGGGAAGGGAAGGGAAGGGAAGGGAAGGGAAAGGTCCATCAGACCCATTGGATGCAGGGGGGATCCTATCAAAGGACACATGGATACAACACCTGGATATCCATAAATTCAGGCACAGGAAAGGAGAGGGATCTGACCACGTTAGAAAAGCAAAGGAGAGAGGGCTCTTATCGCACAAACTCACAGTCACAAGGAAGAGTCTGCTTGAATGCCTCTACCCCTTCCCGTGTCCTGATCCACATGGGATGGAATTCCATCCATCCCAGAGGCCCCACTGGTCCCATTTCCAATACCAGGGACACCACAATTCCCACTGGGCAGGGTTGATACCACCCCTGGGAGTGCCTGGGAGGTTTGGAGATCCTGGAGCTCTGCTGGGATCCCGGGAAGGACGGGATCCTCTTCCTACCCCCAGCAGATCCAGCTGGGACATCCCAAATCTCCAATCCCAGGATAAGTTGGATGCACGGAGTTCCCTGCACCCCTGGAAACTCCATGGAGCGGAGAAACTCCTGTTTTCTCCTGCTGCTGATCCCTCCTCGCTGCTAACAAGGCTCTCTCCCAGCCTCATTTCTCATTCCTGCTTTCTCCCGCTTTTCTTCCGCCTTTGTGCCTCCCCTCTCTGTGCCTGATCCTCTTTTTTCCTTAAAAAAAATCCCCCTTTTCTGCACAGCCCCCAAACCCCCCGAGCCTGCCCAGACAGAAACATGAATAAAATACAGAGGGAATTCAAAAAGAGAGGGAAAATTAAAAATAAATAAAAGCCAAGCCATCTCCTGGCAGGTGCTGAACTCTCCTTGTGCTCCAAGAGGAATTTTTCATGACATCCCATCACTTATTTAGGCTGTGGCTCCGTGACCTCCAGCATTTCCCTGCATTCCAACGAGGCATCGGCAGCTCCTCTGCCCACCTAAATCCCAACCCAGACCCGGGATGGGCAAAAAAGCCTCCAGGAAAGCCAGGAAAGAAGGAATATTTAAAGTATCGATTGTACGACTGATCAATGGGAATGCTGAGTTTAGGAAAAACACAAAGGAAAAGGGAAAATCCTTGTGGATGGAGAAGATGTGGAGGGAATGTCAGTGGAAGTGGGAATCCAACGGGTTTTTAATCCTCTGCTTGGCCTGATGCCGAAAGCGGCGGGGAAAAGATGGGATGGGCAAGAGGGAAAAGCAAAGCTGCTTTAAAATCATGGAAATATGGAATTGTTTGGGTTGGAAAAGATCCTTCAGAGCATGGAGTCCAACCATTCCCTGCACTGCCAAGGCCACCGCTGCTCCACGTCCCCAAGTGCCACATCCACAGGGCTGGGAATGGACATTCCACCACTTCCAGGGGCGGTTCCGGTGCTTGGCCACCTTTTCCATGAGGAAATTTCCCTAATTCCAACCTAAACCCCCCCAGTACGACTTGAGGCCGTTTCTCCTCATTCTGTCCCTGGTTCCCCGGGAGCAGAGCCTGATTCCAACCTGGATTCACCTCCGTGGCATCCCAGAGAACCTCTCAGACCCAGGGACGGAGCTGCCCTGGCGGAGCTGAGCCCTGAAATGCTCCAGGAAATAAAGAGGAGCAAATAAAGCCCAGGAAATACGAAAAAAAGAAGAGGAAATAAAACCCAAGAAATAAAGATGAGCAAATAAAACTCAGATCTGATCTCGGAGATGCTGAAAGTCAGCAGGTTCATTAAGAAATAAATTAATTAGAGGCCATGGGAATTGAGGGTTAAGTGGTTTCCAGAGTCATCCTGGGGCTCCTAAAATCCACCAAGCCCCGAGATAAAGAAGTGCTCAGTGAACAGCAAATTAAACGGTTGAGGTTTTATCTAAATTTATATCTTGTGATCATCCCTGATCCAGGGACGGGCCAACCTCATCCCATCTGAACCTGGTCCCATCTGGGGAATTCCCTTCCTGCAGGATTCTCGGGAAGAACCGGGTGTGAGCCCCTCTCCAGGGGCTGGACTCCCCCTTCTCTCCAATTTCCATTGACTGGAGTTGATCCAATTGATCAATTGATCAATGACATTGATCCAATTTCCAGGAACTGGAGTAACTTCAGAGCCCCCCACCCTTGGTGGGATTGCAGTGAACTCCAGACTGGGAGGAGCTGGGAGGGAAAAGCAGGGGCCAAGCTCCCAGGCCTCGTGAGCTGGGATCTCCATTCCCTTTGGAAAGGATTAGGTGGGATATAGGATTAGATTGGATGGATTGCATTGTGTTACACCTAAAAATGATACAGAACTTCATGTGGTTATAGATGATATTGGATAATGGTGTTTATGGGGTTTATTATCTTATAAACTTGTTATACGTTATATGTTATAGACATGGAATCATGGAATCATGGAATCATGGAATCATGGAAAGGGTTGGGTGGGAAGGGACCGTAAATCCCATCCATTCCCACCCCATCCATGGGCAGGGACAGCTCCCACAATCCCATTGGGATCCAATCCCAATGTCCAACCTGGCCTTGGGCAGTGCCAGGGATCCAGGGTCAGCCCCAGCAAAGCTGGGAATTGCAGAATCCCAGGCAGGAATTCCTTGCCAAGATCCCAGCCCAATCTCCCCTTTCCCTTGGGAAGCCATTCCCTGGCTCCTGTCCCTGCAGCCCTTGGCCCCAGTCCCTCTCCAGCTCTCCTGGAGCCCCTGCAGGGACTCTCAGCATTCCCTGCATTTTGCCCTTCTCCAGGGGAACATTCCCAGCTCTCCCAGCCTGGCTCCAGAGCAGAGGGGCTCCAGCCCTGGAGCAGCTCCGGGGCCTCCTCTGGACTCTCTCCAGCAGCTCCACGTCCTCCTGCTCTTGGCCCCGGGGCTGGGGCAGCTCTGCAGGTGGGGCCTGACCTGAGGGGCTCCGGGACACAATTCCCACCTTTCCTTTGGGATCAGCCCAGGGCTGGGGGGGTCTGGGCTGGGCTGTTCCAGCCTCATCCACATCCCAAATCCTTCTCAATCTCAGCATCCCAAATTCTTCTACCTGGACTTGCCACAGCTGCAGACTCAGCCACTGAGACAGATTTATTGCAATAATTAGCCGTAATTAACACCTGGGATCAGAAACTGGATGAATCCCATTTCTAATACATTTTTTTTAGGAACAACTTCCTTGAAATCAGCAGGAAAAAAATGGAAAAACCCCAAATTCATCTGAAAGGAGTCACTAGGAATGTGAGCGAGGCCGGAGTTACGGATGTGGACGAGGGTCTGAGCCATCCTTTGAGGCTCATGGAAGTGGAAGGGAAGGAATCTTCCCTGCCCGGCTCCTGCCTCTCGTTTCTCTGCCCCCCAAGGCTCCAGCTGGGAATTTCCAATGGAATTGCAGCACGGAGCCCTTTGTGTAGGGAACGTCTGGTGGGAACGGCCTTTTTCAAATTAACCTGGAATTCGGGCAGAAAAGCTCCATGTGTTTCTGTTTCCTTAGGGAAGGACATTTGGAAAGGGAAGAACACTCGGGGAGGGAGATGGGGCTGAGCTGGCAGGGATGAGGGATGGCCGGGAAACTGGGATCTCCTCCTGCAAACAGCATTGGAATTCCTCTGGGAATGGCTTCGTTCTCCAGGGAGTTCATCAAGTCCTTCCATGGCTCAGGGCTGCTCCTGCACCCATCCCTCCCTCATCCCCCTCCCTCCCGATTGCCGATCCCGACTCCTCGTGGTCCCAAAGTTGGATTTGGGGGCCTTGGAGGCCTTTCCCAAGGGAATGATTCCATGATTTTGAGATGAAATGGTTCTCCTGCCTTCCCAGCTCCTTCCTCTACGAGTTAATTCCTCAGGAAAATGAGGCTTTCCTGGATATTTTTAATTTTGTTTAATACCTAAAAGGGTCAATCTTTTCCTGGGAATGGGAATGGGAATGGGAATGGGAATGGGAATGGGAATGGGAAGGGAATGAGACCAGACTCCCTACAGATATCATTCCCAGGACAGGAACATTTCCCACTTCAAATATTTTAAAATACTGAGGGAAATATTGAAAAAATAGTGAAAAATACTGAAAAAAAATATTTTGAAAATATTGGAAAACAAAAAAAAAAAAAAAGAAAAAGAAAAATACTGGGAAAAAAGTTAAAATATTATAAAATATTGAAAAGCATTGAAAAAACCATTAAAAATATTGAAAGATACTGGAAGGTACTTGAAAATATTGAAAAAATATTGAAAAATATTGGAAAAGAAAGCTGAAGCATTATAAAATATTGAAAAGCATTGAAAAAATATCGAAAAATATTGGAAAAATTTGGAAAACAGATTGAAAAAGATGCCCAGCAAATCCACCGTGCATCTTCAACAATCCAACCCTTCTCCAACCCGGCTCCCTCTGCCTCTTGGAAGCCGCTTCCCTCCCCACTGTTTTTTGGGATCCACACTTATTATTCTTCCTCTCCTCTCCTTTGTTATCACTCTGCTCTCTCCCTCCAGGCTTTTCCTCAGCCCTGTTGCTTAATTTTTCTAATCCCTGCCCCTCGGAGGGAGGAAGCCGTCCTGTTTTCCTTATTAATCAGAAATCTCTGGCGCTGACTGCAAGGAAAGGCTCCAGGAGCATGGAACGTTTCGGTTCAGCGCATTCCATCACAACAGAGCTACCAGCACGGAGAGCCCGCCGAGCCCGGAGATTTTCCCTGGAATTGCCTCCCAGGAGCGCGGCCCGGGAAAAGGGGGTTGGGTTTTTAGGAGCCACCAAAATCCCTCAAAAGTGCCGGGTGGGATGTGGGGCTGAAGGCTGGGAGGTGTGGGGGAAGTGGAGTGGTGTTTCCAGCTGGATTTTGGATATCCACTGGAATGGGGTTGGGAAGGGAGTCCATGAGCACCAGCCCACTGTGTCTGCTGGGAAACTCCTACCAGGATGGGATTATCCCGCTCTCCCGAGATCCCACCTGGAATTCTGTGTCCAGGTATGGTGTCCCCAGCACAGGAAGGACAAGGAACTGCTGGAGAGAGTCCAGAGAAGGGTCAGGAAGAGTGGAGCTCTCCAGGCTGGGAGAGCTGGGAATGTTCCCCTGGAGAAGGGCAAAATGCAGGGAATGCTGAGAGTCCCTGCAGGGGCTCCAGGAGAGCTGGAGAGGGACTGGGGCCAAGGGCTGCAGGGACAGGAGCCAGGGAATGGCTTCCCAAGGGAAAGGGGAGATTGGGCTGGGATCTTGGCAAGGAATTCCTGCCTGGGATTCTGCAATTCCCAGATTAACTGGGGCTGATCCCTGGATCCCTGGGAATGCCCAAGGCCAGGTTGGACCTTGGGATTGGATCCACCTGGGACAGCGGGAAGTATTAATTATGAGGCTTCCACATTCCCAGAGAGGTTTTCTCATCCAATGCCCCCCAAGTTCAGCCATCATCATCCATCCTCTCTTCCAGGACCACAAGAACATTCCATATTTTTATATTTTTTTTCCCAGAAGGTTCAGTACCTTCCCCACAGTGGATAAGAACAAGCTTGTGTAACTGGGCTCTCCACTGCTGAGGAATAAAATAATGGAAAGAGGAACTCCTGATGGAAGAGGAGAGAAACGAGGGATGGGGATGGAGATGATGGAGATGGACAATGATGGAATGATGGAGATGGGAAGAAGAGGAATATTTCCCTACCGACCCTGCAATGAGACTGAGACACCACAGCCCATAAACAGCAGAAATCAAGGTTTCTATTTACCTGTATCTATTTATATCTATTGATATCAAAATATCCATAAATCCCCATATCTGTCCCTACAGCCATCCCAAATCCCTCCAAAATTTAAGGGCTTAATAAAGGAGGAAAGACAAAAAAATCAGCATCCACATGAAGAGGGACAACCGAGGCACCGAGATATTCCTGGCTAAGAATTCCACCCATTCCCAAGGTGTGGGGCCTGAGTCCATCCAGAATCTTCCTAAAATAAAAAAATTATCCCATTTAATCTTATCAGCTCCTCAGGGGCACCATTCCTGTGCCCTGCAGAGACACCCCAAAAATTAAAGCCGTTTTCCCTACGGAATGCTGAGAGACAATCACGATTTTTCAAAGTTTGGATCCAAATCCTGGAAAATTTGGATTCTTCAGGATGGCAACAACAAACCCTGTCCCAGAGGTGCTTTGCTGCAGCTCCATTCAACAATTCCCTCCTCACCTCCTCCCTCTGCCATTTTCCTCCTGCGCCCAACCATTCCCAAACTCACCATTCCTGAGCCATCCCAAGCATTCCCAGCCATTCCCAAACTCACCATTCCTGAGCCTTCCCAGCCATTCCCAAACTCTCCATTCCTGAGCTTTCCCAGCCATTCCCAAACCCGCCATTCCCGAGCCTTCCCAGCCATTCCCAAACTTGTCATTCCTGAGCCTTCCCAGCCATTCCCAAACTCACCATTCCTGAGCCTTCCCAGCCATTCCCAAACTCTCCATTCCTGAGCTTTCCCAGCCATTCCCAATTTCCCATTCCCAAGCCATCCCAGCCATTCCCAAACTTGCCATTCCTGAGCCTTGCCAGCCATTCCCAAACTCACCATTCCCGATCCTTCCCAGCCATTCCCAAACCCGCCATTCCCGAGCCTTCCCAGCCATTCCCAATTTGCCATTCCTGAACCTTCCCAGCCATTCCCAATTTACCTTTCCTGAACCTTCCCAGCCATTCCAAATTTGCCATTCCTGAGCCATCCCAGCCAGTCCCAACTCGCCATTCCCAAAAACCCATCTTGCTTTAACGACCCCTTTGGCCCCGTGGGTTTTGCTGTGATTGAAACCCGATATTTTTATCAAACCCAATATTTTTATCCCAGTCTCCGATTTTCCTCGGAGTGCATTCCCCAATCCCCCAATATTCCCAAGATAACTCCAGACCTGGAGCCATTAACCCAGTGCTGAGCCCGCACCCCAAAATCAGCATTATCTCCTGCCTGGTGGGTTGCAGGATTTCTGCACTCTTTCATGGAGTTGATTAATTAATTAATTAATATTAATTATTGACAATTAATCCAGATTGCTCCTCCTCAGGATGAACCCCCGAGGTTGACAAGGTTCCAAGAGTTTCCCTGATGGAATTCCCACCATCAGCTCATCCAACACCTAACAGCTCCATGGAATGGTTCCACTCCAACCAGGAGGCCAAGGAGAAATTAAAAAAATAAAATTAAATCAGGCCGAGAAGAAATTAAAAAATTAAAATAGAACCAGGTCAAGGAGAAATTTAAAAAAATAAAATTAAATCAAGCCAAGGAGAAACTAAAAAATTGAAACAGAACCAGGTCAAGGAGAAATTTAAAAAAATAAAATTAAATCAGGCCAAGGAGAAATTTAAAAAATAAAGTAAAATCAGGCCAAGGAGAAATTAAAAATTTAAAACATAACCAGGTCAAGGAGAAATTAAAAACCAGGTCCATGTTGGTGGAGCCTCCATGGACACCATGGAGCTGCAAACCTCGGGATTCAGCTCCGTGTGGAGGCGAAGACCGGATCACCTGGGGGTTAAAACACCGGGGATCCCCTCCAAAAATCAGGATTTGAGTTAATTTCCTGCCCATCACGGATCAGAGACCCACCCAGGAGGACTCCGAGCCTTCCCGCGCATCGCTGGGCGCTCCCGTATCCCCCCTCCGCTCTCCGCGCTCCGCAGCCTCTGGAATACAAATGACTTTCGCAGCAGAGATGGAAACTCGATCATTAAACTGAGATAACTGAGCCGAGCCCCCGCCGGGGCCCAGCCCAAAGCCAAGATCAATGTTGTGAGGAGGCAGCGCTGTCATTTAATCGATATCCATGTGCAGCCCATTATCCCGGCGCTCCCGGCTGCTCCTGGGAATCCTCCAGCCCATCCCCTCCAGCCGGGTGACGTTGGAGGCGAGCGCTGAAGGGTGGAAGTGTTTAATTTAGGGCACTTCCCGGGACAATCGCAGCGAGGGGAGATCTCCCAGATAAGTTTCACTCCCCACCATCCTTCTGGGAGAGTTTTCCCCCCCTTTTTCTGCCGTCCACCAGGACAAAGGGGCCTTTATGGCATTTTTGAGCCAGAGTGTTTATGTAGTGCATATTGTGGCCGAGCCGCTGTTGGAATATCATCCATTTCCCTCCCCGGAGAGATATTCCAAGGAGCAGCGTGGAATCAACTTTAAACAAAAAGGCCATCTAAATATACAAACCGAGGAGAACAATGGCAGCATTAATTATATCCCAGGCAGGAGGGGATCCAGGGGGAATTCAGAGGCAGGGAAGTTCTTTCTCCGAGATTTATTTCCCTCTCCGGGCGCTCGGAGAGCGGAGCCGGGGACGGAGAGGGAACGTGAGGATGGAGGGATGGGGAAGTGCCCAACAAACTGGGACCCAGACAGGACAAAAGCAGCAGGAGAAGAGAAGCCATGGGATTTGGAAGTTGGAAAAGAGGATTGGGAGCTGGATCCTGCTTGGCTGGGGCAAGGAGTCAACAGCAAAGGCAGGGAGGTGTCCCACAGCTCTGGAGAAAACGGGATTGGATTTAGAACTTCCAGAAGACCTTAAAGTCCTCCCTGTGGGGGATAATATGGAATCATGGAATGGTTTGGGTTGGAAGAGACCTTAAAGCCCATCCCATTCCCACCCCACCTCCCACTGTCCCAGGTGATCCCAGCCCCAGTGTCCAACCTGACCTTGGACATTCCCAGGGATCCAGGTGCAGCCACAGCTTCTTTGGGAATTGGAAGAGGAATTCATCCAGCACAAACCGAGCTCAAGGCACTATAAAACCGTACAAGGGGCCTCCAAAAGATACCAAGTTCTCTTTTTCACTTCTTTAAAGAAGTCTTGCTAAAACAACTCAAAAATCCTCTTTCCATGTAAAGCATCCTCCTTGACGCAGGGCAAAATGGGAATATCGAAGGGAATCCCAAGGATTTGGCCCAAACAGAGACAGAATCTCAGAGAATTATGGAATCACTGAGGTCGGGAAAGATTTTTAAGACCATCGAGTTCCCCAGAACTTCCAATCCCACCATTAAACCACATTCCCAAGTGCCACATCCACAGGGATTTTAAATCCAACACCGCCCCGGTCTGGAGAACCTTTTTCATGGAGAAATTTCCCCTAAAATCAAAACCCAACACAGAATCAATAAATTTCCACCCTTGTACAAAGACATGGAGATGTTTGGGTCGCCATCTGCTTCTGAGGAAGCCCCACAATGTGGATCTGGCTCTCAATCCAGGAGCTTTTATGGGAAGGTGGCCTCAGGGAACCCCCAGGGAGCATCCCACGGGATCACCGGGATCTCACCACTCCCCTGCTCCACCAACAATCCCACCCACAGCACCCAAAACAACAGGAAATCCATATTTAAAAATCAGTTTCCAGGAAGACTTCACCCTAAACCTCTCCAGTGCACAGAGAAGGATTGGAAATGCGTGTTTTCCATGGATTTTTAAGGATAAACCACAAAACCCTGGACTTCTCAACAATTTAACATCAGAGCTCTCAACTGGAGTTGATAGGACTTGGAGCAAACCACTTTAACCCTGCTTTAGCTTTCTGGAATATTTAGGAATCATAAAAATTGGGATTTTTGCAGCAGAAAACTTGAGTAACTTTATTTTACATAAATAAATCTCTTCCTTCTCCTCAGCTCTGTAAACTGATTTTTTTTTAAGGATTATCAAACACTGCCTTAGGGCACAAACCACCCTTCCGGAAATGCTTTTTCCCTGGAAATTTCCTTGTTTTTAACTTGGAAATTTTCCTGCACCTCAGGGCAGTCTCAGGGTGCCAGGCCTACCCTGAGACACCCAACGCTGGGACAACCCAACACGGCCATGGAGCAAATTCCAGCTCAGTTTTCCAGCTCCTTCCCCCTCATGGACACAAATCGGTGGTGGTTTATGCTTCCCGTTGATTTCATGGAATCCTGGAATGGGAACTGCAAGCTGGCTCCATGGAAAACACGAAACCCTTCCCTTGGAGGGTCTCACCTCTGTATTCCCAATTTTATTCTCATCCTCACCTCCCCAAATATCCCTTTTCTCCATTATTTTTGACTAAGAACGTCTTGGCCGTGCTGCTCTGCTGTTCCTGAGCTGGGTTTATCCCAGCCCCATTCCCACTTTTCAGCCTCTTTTCACCTCCTCATGACCTCACCTGCTTCACTTTTTAGAATTTTTTTCCCCCTCCCCTTTTGTCTGGGAGGCCAAAATTTCTGTCAGCAAAGCTTTTGGAGCCACGACTCCCATTTCCAAGCAGGGTGCCCAGAAACAAACCCCAACCCCAAACACAAACCTACATCAGCTTTAAAACCCCCAAAAACAAAACCCCAGCCTAGCAAAACCCGGTTTTATCAACGCCTGCAAGGCTGAGTTCCGTGATCCACGGAGCCTGGAGCGCCTCATCCATTGGATATTTCTGTGGTGCTCTAACTGCAGGAACAAAACCAACTTTTTCCAGGGCCAGCACTTGTTGGATTTGGAAATCCTGACCATGACCATCATAAATTCCACTTGTCCCCTTCCCGGAGCCAGAGGAACACGTGGAGCGAAGCTCCTGCTGGCAGCTCCCTCCCAGGGGTGACACAGCTTGGGAAAGACGCAGGGGTTTAGAGGGAAAAATACAGGGATTTGTAGGGAAAAATACAGGGATTTATAGGGACAAATACAGGGATTTAAAGGGACAAATACAGGGATTTATAGGGACAAATACAGGGATGAGGTTTGTGCACTGCCTCGAGTACCCCGGGCAAAAAGGATCCAAACATCTGCCTGGTTCAGAGGATCACGGAATGATTTGGGATAGCAGGGAAATTCAGGATCATCCCATTTTTCCTGTTTTCCCCTTCTTTTTTCCTCCCCCCTTTCTGTTTTTTTTTTTTTTTTTCCTTTTTTGAGGGGGTCCTTTTTCATCACCTGCATTCTATTTTCTTTTTTCCATAATATTTTGATTTTCTTTTCCTCCCTTGCTTTTTCTGTCTCTTTTTGATTTCTTCTATTTTCCCTTTTTTCTTTTTTCCCCCTTTTTGTCTTTTCTCCTTTTCCCCCTTTTTTTCCTTCCTTCCCTTTTTCATTTCCCCCTTTTTCTTTCCCTTCCCTTTTTCTTCTCTCCCCATTTTTATCTCCCTTTTTCCCTTCCCTTCTTTTCCCGTTTTTCATTCCATCCTTTCTCATCTCCCTCCTTTTCTCCTCCCCTTTCTCTTTTCCCACATTTTTTATCCTTTTTTCCCTTTCTTTTCCCTTTTCATTCCACCCTTTTTTCATTTCCCCCCTCTTTTCCTTTTCTCTCCCCTCCCCTTTCTTCCATTTTTCCCCTTTTCCTCTTTTTTTCCCCCTTTTCCTTATTTTTCCTCTTTTTTTCCCCAAAGATGAGACCTGTAACAGCACAAGGCAATCCCTAAAGCTGAGGGCATTTTCATAGAGCAGGAATAATCCCCAAAAAAAGATTCCTGGGTCCTCCCAGCCCCTCCCTGTGGCTTAATGACCTCTGCAGCTCATTAATATTTATTAATACTAAAGTTGCTCTCCTGCCTCACATTCCCCTTTTCCATCCATTTTTGGCTTCATTCCCCCTTTCCAACCCCGTGGTGGGAGCACGAGGCTCTGGGACACCCATCAATAATTTCGCAGGGTTTCTCATTCCCAAAAAAACTGTTTATTTGGGAAAAAAACAACCCCTGAATTCCACTCAGGAGCAGGGAGGGTTATTAATATTGCAAAGTACGAGAGGGGGGAGCATGTGAAGCCAAACTCCTCCAGAGCCCCAACAGCTGCAACGCTCCAGAGGGATCAATCATCCCAAAACGGGATCAAAACAACACATCTCCGTATTTCTGAACAAAAAAACAAATCACCTGTGCTCAACTGTGCCATCAATTCCATTGAGGAATTCCATCGGCAGAGCGGGAAGAGGGCAAGGAACCAAATCTCTTGCGTGGCCACTCGCGCCCCGAGTTTGCCACGTCCATCTCTACCCTCACCCTCATCATCCTCCTCCTTGTCTACTTGGCAGGTTTCACTGGATTTGGGAATTCCCAAGGCACCAGAAAATGCTGGGAAAGTGGTAAAAGCTGGGATTTTTTTTTGAGGGAACGTTGGGAGTCTCAAGGTTGGCCGTGAGCTGCGAATCTCCGCGGGTGGCGAACGCTCGGAGGAATCCTCGTGCCGCCAGCCCGGAGACGTGACCGCGCTGTCCCCCGGCCTTCCCCAAGTGAAGCGCGTCACAAGGTTGGGTTTTCCAGCAGCGTTCCCGGCAGTTCACGGCCCCTCTTCCCAAGCCAAGGGATCCCAGGCTCCCTTTGATCTGCTGGGCTCTCCAAAGCCGGCAGCGAGAGGAGCGGAGTCAATAATTGATGGAGGTTTGCTGACAAGAGGCTTTGGCTGTCTGAGTTACCTTTCCCAGACCACTCAGAAGTCATCCAGAGACTCAAATCCATTGTTTTTCCCTAAAAAATTCTCTGGGATAAGCCTTCAAGTGAACCAAATCCGTGAGCCAGGGTTTGCTTGCTCACACTGATGGGAAGTCGGAGCAAGGAAAGGACCAAGGGGAGCACGGCTGGGTCCTGAGGCAGAGCTGATCAAGCAAAAAAATTCAAGGCATGAAAAATTCCCATGAAGCCAGGCTGGGAGAGCTGGGAATGTTCCCCTGGAGAAGGGCAAAATGCAGGGAATGCTGAGAGTCCCTGCAGGGGCTCCAGGAGAGCTGGAGAGGGACTGGGGCCAAGGGCTGCAGGGACAGGAGCCAGGGAATGGCTTCCCAAGGGAAAGGGGAGATTGGGCTGGGATCTTGGCAAGGAATTCCTGCCTGGGATTCTCCAATTCCCAGATTTGCTGGGGCTGACCCTGGATCCCTGGGAATGCCCAAGGCCAGGTTGGACATTGGGACTGGATCCACCTGGGATGGTGGGAGCTGTCCCTGCCCATGGATGGGTGGGAATGGAATGGGATTTAAGTTCCCTCCCCCCCAACCCATTCCATGATAAAATCTGCCCAAGAGGGGCAATCTGGGGGTTCACAAGGTGTCCTTGACTGTTTCCAGCTGGAAACTGAGGCTCTCTGGCTCAAGTTGAGTCACTGAAGGGCACAATGTCACCGAGATGACGCCACATTAGGTTGGTTTCTGAACTGGTGGAGCAGAAAGCTGCACCATTATCCCTTTGCCCATCCCCAGGAATCCCTCCAAGAGCTCCTGGCTTGGGTTTCCTCCTCCACTGACAGCAGGAAAAGCAAAAACCCAAATATTTTTATCCTACAGCCTCAACCCCTTGATCCCAGAACATTTTGCAAACACCACTGGGCGTGGATTCCTCACCCTGGGGTGCTGCTGGTGTGACTGGGAGCTCTGTGACCACAAACTGCTCCCCACGACCCCTCCCGCTCCCCCCTGTCCTCCCTGTCCACATCCCAGCCCGTCCTCGTGGTGCCAAGGCTGGCTCAACCCTAATTGACATCATGTGTGCACGGGGCCGGCTGTGCCGGAGACTCCCATGGCACCGAAAAGCCGCGGAAAAATCCAATAATCAACCCCAAAAATCGCCTTTTCCCTCCCCGCTCCGGCGCGGGGCCTGTGCGGGAGCAGAACCCGGCGTCCGCCCGTTGTTAGGCCCAGTTTAAATATAGATCCAGCTCTGAACAGATGAATAATTGCGGTGCTTAAAACGTCTGGCTAATCTTTAGCAGAGCTGCAATCAATCACCGGTGTCAGACTGGGACGCATTTCTCAGTTTCATACACAAAACCTTCCTTCAAATGCAAACTATATCCACTTTCAGGGCCTGGCCCGCCTTCCCCATCTGATATTAATGGAAGAGCTCCCGGCATGAGGAGGCTCCGGGCGGAATTGATTTGGATTTTCAAAAAAAAAAATGGAAAAAAAAAAAAAATGAAAAAAGAAAAAGATCCGTTCAGTCGGGAATGACAGTCCTAGGAAAAAAAACCCTGAGCTGCTGAAGGGGGGATTTGGATGGGTTTGGAGCTTCGGGAAAGAAAACACAGGGAACACGTTCGGCTGATCCAGCTCTTTGCTCGCCGACGGAGCAGCAAGGAAAAGCCAAGTCTCTGGCTCAGCCTAAATCCCTGGAGCACTTTGCGCCCTCTGGCCTTATGGTCTCTCCCCTGGAAGTGCCTCAAAATGGGGGAATATGAAGTAAAAATTTCTGTGTTGCTGATAAATTGGACATTTTTCTTAATTAGCAGCTGATATTCATTAATTTGAGGATCAACGGCCCACTCTGCTCCTGGTCCTGGCTATCCCAAAGCGTTGCCCATCTCCTGGTGGACAATAATCGATGTCCAGCTTTCCCAGGAGAGGATTCCTCATGCTTTCCCATTTTCCTAGAGAGCAGCTGCAGTTTTTCCTGCAGCACGGGGCTCGCACGTCCCTCCTCGGATGGAAGGAAGCCCTAACCAAGCAATCCTTTCATCCCTTAAGTTAATTAATCTGAGCTCTGCCCGACCACGGCTCCACAGAATCATTCAGGATGGAAAAGACCCACCCAGTCCAACCATTAAACCAGGAATTACACATGGATTGAGCACAGGGACTCAGGTCAGACCCATCTTCCAGAAGAGCCAACTCTGCTCATCCAGGAGACGGAAGAACTCAAGCAGGAGAACCAGCTCCAGTCCCCTTCTCCCCACCAAGAGCTGGAGAGCATCTGGAGACCCTCCTGAGCTTTCAGAGAGTGAAGCTCACCAGTTTCTCCAGTTTCACCGCCAGGATTATTTCCCCACCTCATTATGGCCAAGACAGAAAGGTCCTGTCACCGTTTCCCATATTAAACCAGAAAACGCCGGAACTGGCAGCAGTGGAATCAGGAATTGTGCTGGCTCCTGGCACCAGACCATGCTGGATCCCAGGCCCCATCTGAAAATCATTGCCTGACAAAGTTCACCGAGTGTTCTGAAGCTGTCAGAACCCTCCAGGTTGGCTTGAGATAGGAAGGAACATGATCTGATAGACCCTAAAGAACTCAGAGGGGACACGGGCAAGCACAACCCTCGTTAGGTGCCTCCTGCCACTTCTTTCTCTCCAGAATTCATGATTTTTTTACAATTTTTTCATTTATTGGTGTTTTTTTTGTGGGCAGACTCTGAAAGGCAGAGCGCTGACATCTCCCAACAAGACCACGGGCTGCCCCAAAATTAAAACGTGCGAACTCTGAAGGTGGTGATGGTATCTGGGGGCCCTTCGGGGGTGGAAAGTCGATAAAATCTGGTGAGTAATACCTGGATTTTTCATCAGCTGCCATCTGAGCACGAGGGGAGATGTGAGGTTGAGGTTTGCTCCTCCAAACACCATGTTTGACTCATAAAACACTGTTCTCTTTTCTTTCCTGGTTCAGCAACCTGGCTCTCATCACCTGGGCATGGACGTGCCCCTTTGGTGAGGTCAGGAATTCCTGCCTCCCGTCGCTCCCGGCCCCCCGTGCGCATCCCCTGCCGCTCTCATTGAGCTGTAACCCAAAACTGGGCTGATTTGGGTCCTCTCAGGAGATAAAACAGAGTACAGCGAATCACCCAAGCTTTGGTTTGGTTGGTGGGCAGTTGCCTGGGGGGTGTTGGAGCATTTTTGTTGGTCCCTCCCAACTTTCAGGTTTATTTCACAGAATTCCTCTCCATTCTCCATCCCTGGGAACTTCCAGTGTTGGGTTGGACAAGGCTTGGAGCAAACTGACGCTGTCCTGGCTGCCTGCGGGCACAGATGGCCTTGGACCCCTTTCCAACCCAAACCATTCCATGATTCCACAACCATCCTTGTTCTTATCCCCACCAGCAAACCGAGGAAACAACAGCACTGCCACAAACCCAAGGAAAACCTTCGGACGCTCCAGGAACTGCCACCACCAAGGTGTCCCTGACCTGATGTTTGATATTCCCAACCTCAAATCCGTAATCCACGCTGGGAACGTCTGGGCCAGCGGTCCCAGACTCCGTGACCGGCACAGCCGGAGCTGCAGCCGTTCCGCGGAGGATTCGCGCTCCAAAAAAATGTTGGCTCCCGTTTTTGGCTTCCCCTCTGCCGCAGGCAGGTGTGAGCCCAGCCCAGCCTCCCCTCGGAGACACCCCACCGTGCGGGAAGCACTGGAGGCTGCTCCCTTTCCCCGTGGATCAGATAAGTCCTTGTGGGAATTTTGGCAGCGGAGCTCCGAAGATGAGCTTGGCTCCGCTCCAAACAGTTGGAAGCACCTCCGAGGCAGGATTTGTCTGATAAGGGATCTCTGGCTTCCTCCTTCCCTCTGCCCCGGCACGTCCGTGGCTTTGCTGATCCTGTCACGCTCCTGCCCCACAAGGTCAGCACCAAGGACGTGCTGGTGGAGCCGCCCGTGACCCCAAATCCGCGCGTGGATGACAAACCCCGCGGGTCTGGATGGAGGCTGGAAAGGATCATGGAATGGTTTGGGTTGGAAAGGACTTTAAATCCCATCCAGTCCCACCTGTGCCACGGGCAGGGACGCCTCCCACTATCCCAGGGTGCTCCAACCTGGCCTTGGACACTTCCAGGGATCCAGGGCCAGCCACAGCAAATCTGGGAATTCCATCCCAGCCCCTCCCCACCCTCCCAGCCAGGAATTCCTTCCCAATACATAATTAGGAGGTCATCCCTGGGAAACAGTTATGGATTTATACCATAGAGGTACAAAGGATGGGGATAAAACGCATTTGGTCTGCTGGAGGTTTCAGGAGGACCTTGTTACACATCTCTGAGGTTTCTCACCATCCCTTGAGGTGAGCTGAGGTTTAAGGAGGGTCAAATGGCGTTCCCAAGGTAATGGCAGCAGAGCAAGTCCGAAGCCAGGGGAAAAGCCCTGTTTTTCTCTGTTTTTAAGGATCTGGAGGACCAAAACCCCCAGAAACCAAAGATCTGAGTCATGAATTCAGGGATCTGGTAAACAAATCCCACGTGCAATGGGCGATCCAGAGGGATCCACCCCACACACCACTCCATAGATTCTCCTGGATATTCTCACTTGAAATGTAGGGCAAAGAGTGGATTTATTAATTTTGAAGCTTTTACCACCTGAACTTTCTGACTTGGGGCTGGTAGGAGATTTGGGATGCCTCTGGAAGAGAAACTCTGAAGGAATCCAGCCGAAAGATCCCTAAAAGCTTTTAACGTATGGTAGAAGCATTTTTTCTTCTCGTGCAAGAAAGGGACACTGGGATATTAATCACGGATTCCTGCAGCATCAATTACTGGGGTTGCAATGGTCAGGATCAAAATGAAGCAAAACCTGCCAGTCAAAACACTGAAAAACCTAAAATTCCTCCTGTCTCTCGTCCTTCACGACGATCCGGAGCTACTCCAAGCTGACACCAGTGATTCCTCCAGGCTGTAATTCAGCAGCTCGCTCTGCAGCAAGGCCTCATTGCTTTGGAAAAACAGAATTTATTAGGAAGGCTCCCAGCCATCCACTCTTTGCCAACATCCAAACCGAGAGCAGATTCTGCAGGGAAAGGTCTGAAATTTTCTCTCTCCTGTGGGAAGCCGAGCTGGGAAGCAGGAAAGGTCACGGTTCGTGAGCTGCAGATCGGTGGGTCACAGGAAATTTGCCTTGTGGGGGGATTTTCTCCAGCTGCTACCACGGAATGACTCTGGCTGTGGAATGAGTGTCCCTGGAGAGGCTCTGCCGGGCACAGATTGCACAGCTGGAGAGAAACAGGCAGGAAAGTCCATGAAGGGCTGGACAGTGGGATCTAAGAGGGTCCAGCTCCCATTTACCATCCTGCGTGGGGCAGCTGGCCCTGCCCATGGATTGAGACGATTTTGAGGTCCCTTCCAACCCAAACCAGGCCATGATTCCATGATTTCATGATTCCATGAACACAAGGCACCCAAAACTCAAGAGCCGAGGCTTCCCGTGCTGGTG
This sequence comes from Poecile atricapillus, assembly GCF_030490865.1. Taxonomy (NCBI): domain Eukaryota; kingdom Metazoa; phylum Chordata; class Aves; order Passeriformes; family Paridae; genus Poecile; species Poecile atricapillus. The sequence continues at coordinate 75,378,875 of NC_081252.1, forward strand.
CAGCCCTCTGGAAAAGCCAACGTGCTTGACGTTGGACTTGGAGAACTCTTTGCACGCAGTAAACACAAGGAAATTAGGGCAGGATGGGAGCAAGCAGATTGTAAATCCCAGCTCTGGTTTGCTCCCTGCTCATCACCCCTCACAAACGACCCCTTTCATTGCCACTAAAACCATTTGCCCAATTGTCAGCAGCAGCAGGAGACTCGTGGTGCGGAATTCCTGAAAAACCAGCAACAAGAACACGTCGACAGCAAGAGGCCTTTGGAAATCTGCATTTCTGGGAAGTTTCCACCCCGTAAACACCACAGGAGATCGATCAGGGCCCGGAATTCTTCTGCTTTCTGTTCTGACTTAGTTCTTGCGCCTGTGCCAGTTGACACAAGCGAGGGAGCGCGGGACGAGGGACAGGGACGTGGGGGTGCAATCCTGGAGCCATTTTGCTGCCCTGGGACTGGAGAAAATCCCTCCAGGAACAGCGGCTCTTGCTCAACGCACGCACAGCGTGCCCTGACACCTTCCTGGAAAGGCGCTAAAACCTCTTTTGTTCTTCACTGTCACCCTGACATTACGAGAAATTAAAGCCAGGAGCAGTTTTAAACCCGAGAGGAGCATTTAAACCCGAGCTGAGACGAGCGTTTCAACCCCTGCCACCTCGGAACGTGCTCGGGTCACTCCTGAGGGATAAATCAGGAGTATTTTGGGGCTGGCTCGGGGCTGGGGATCCCCACGGGCTCCAGGCAGGAGCTGTCACAAAGCCGCCCAGATGTCAGCTCTGCCACGGCCACCCTTCCAAGGGAGGATCCGCGGCGTGGCCGGCGGCCAGGTGGGGGAACAAAAGGCGCCTGCTGGGTTTTTCCTGCCGTTATTCAATCCTGGCTTAGCGGTCACGGCCGCCTTCGCCTCCTCGGCTCTCCGCTGACGGATGCTCCGCGCCCGGCCCCGCCACACGCGACGGGGTCTCACCTTCCTCGGGCTGCCTGTTCTCACCTCCGCGCTCCTGCGAGGCAGCCCAGGCCAAAATATAATGTTCCTTAGATTTGCCGGATGAGAGCGCGTTAACAGGCAGATCTTTCGAAACTTTCCCATTCTTCTGGTAATTTATTGATGAAAGGATTCCTCGTGGGTTAGGCAATATCCCCGCGGATGAAAGCCTGGCTTAGGTTCTCTCCTTTCTTCCCCCTCGGTAACGTACACCTCCTCTCGGAGGGCCCCTGATGAAAAATTCCCTGCCGGCCTGGCTGTGCTGCCAGCGGTGCTGCTGATGGATCGTGTTCCTCTCTACCTGCTCCGATTCATCAGGTTACAGCTCCAGCCTGCCAACAAAGCCTGGCCTCACACCTCAGCCCAGGCCCGAAATCCAACATCCCTGTCGGGCGAGGGCTGCCCCAGCTTGAAACCCAGCCTAGGAGCCCGGAGAGGCCTCTGCCATCACTTCAGGTGAAAAGAATCCTTCACTTGCTCCACCTCCCGCTTGTAAATCCCGTTTAAACTTCCAAACTGCCAGGGATGGAGCGGAGTGCCAGCCTGGGTGGTGGGAACGGAGATGGAGGAGCTCTGCTGCTCTAAAACACCATCAGCGTGTGAGCTGCCGGGCTGTAAAACCAGCACAAAGCTTCCCCTCCCGCCCCGGCAGCGCTGCCTGGAAGTTTAATTTCTGTTTTTAATGATCTGAGACACTCCTGAGTGAAAGCTGGGAGAGAAACACTCCTAAACACGTCACAAATGCAGCGCCTGGCCAGGCAAAGTTTATCACTGGGAGTAACTCTCATCTCACCAGAGGACAAGGCCCATCGATCTCCTCGGTGTTTAAACCCAGCTTAGTGGTCCTTAGGATTTTACTGCGGGGGAGTAAATCCTGGCTGTGAACTTGTCTGATGGAGCACTTCCATCACCCACTCACCCCGTGACCGACCAGGCAGCTCCAGCTGTGACCGAGTGTCACAAACCCACCTCGAAAGATGGTTTAAGACATTGGGAACAGGTTGGGTTTGCACCAAAAAATGGATCTGGGGGGTTTTAAAACAAGGAACCGAGGTCACCGTTCCACCAACGGGCACACAGACACAGACTGGAGTATGGATCCTGTGGTGGGAATTGCTGGGTGCAGCTTTCTTCTAAATTTAATTCAAACCAAGGATGTCCCAGCCCCGGGGCCAAGAGCAGGAGGACGTGGAGCTGCTGGAGAGAGTCCAGAGGAGGCCCCGGAGCTGCTCCAGGGCTGGAGCCCCTCTGCTCTGGAGCCAGGCTGGGAGAGCTGGGAATGTTCCCCTGGAGAAGGGCAAAATGCAGGGAATGCTGAGAGTCCCTGCAGGGGCTCCAGGAGAGCTGGAGAGGGACTGGGGCCAAGGGCTGCAGGGACAGGAGCCAGGGAATGGCTTCCCAAGGGAAAGGGGAGATTGGGCTGGGATCTTGGCAAGGAATTCCTGCCTGGGATTCTGCAATTCCCAGATTTGCTGGGGCTGCCCCTGGATCCCTGGGAATGCCCAAGGCCAGGCTGGACATTGGGATTGGATCCAGCTGGGATAGCGGGAGCTGTCCTTGCCATGGATGGGGTGACACTGGATAAGCTTTTAGGATCTCTGAGTTTTTAGGATTCTGTTCAGTGCTGCTGCTGGGCTGGACCATGGGAAGGACACAACCAGTTCCAGCTTTGCTCCATCCTCTCCTTGTGCTCAAAGCAGAACCAATTGCTCAACTCCTCCTTCTTGGCTTAACCTTCACCAGACGACCAAATTCTGGTGAAATGAGGTAAGGGTTTCACCTGTGGGAACCACAGGCAACTTCTGCAGCCAAATTCCTCAGCAGAGCAGCTCCAGCGCCGTAATTGCGTTGTCACTCATCATCAATGTCACGGAGATTATTCAGCAATTAACACCAACTCCCGAGAATTGCAGCCCTGAGACAAAACCAGGGCGTCTGGAAAGGCAGAGATTTTTAACTCATTATTGCTTTTCCAACAAAACTCAGAGGCCACGAGGCTGGGGCTACAGTACCGAGACTCGAGCTCGAAAAAGGAAATATGTTGTTGTAATTGTAATAATGATAATAAAAATAGCAGCAATAATAATAATAATAATAATTTTTTAAAAATAGAACCAATAAGTAAGATCTACTCCATGCTTTGGATTTTCTCTGTAAGAAAACCAGGAACTTGTTAAGGAATTTTCTTGAGCAATGCTGGCAGGTCTGGAGCAGGGTTGAAACTCGCAGTTCACTGCTCACAGGTGAAAAAACCCGTTTCTTCCCATTTTTAGAGTTATCACCAAATTCAAATGTAGTGGTTGGCGAAACTGGCTTCCTTGTGGTATCTTCCTATCAATTGATGTGGCTGTGGAGGTTTTGGGGGCTTATTTTTAAATCTGAACCAGAAATCAACAGATGAGCTCGAATAAAAGCCTCAAATCCCACGAGGTAGGACACACCCTGCAACAGCTCTACAAAAATCAAGGACAGAAGTTGCCAAATATCATCCAACCCTTGAGCTTCCCAACTCCCAAAATGATCTGTGGAAATTCCCCTCCTTCCCTCTTCCAAGTACCACTGGGAGAACTGCTGGAAATGAGGTTTCTCCACCATTTCTTCTGCTCCTCTGCGTGACCTGGGGTGGCCGTGGCTCTCTTTGCCCCAAACCCAGCGTGTCGCTTGCTGTGAATTACAGCTGGATTTCCATTTTCCCGAAATGCCCAGAAGTAACGGATTAACACCGGCCAGGATTCCCTGCAGGAGCAGAGATTCTCCGAAAAGCTCCAGCAATGAAAGGAATGCGCACGGAGGGACCGGGGAGAAGAAGGAGCGACTTCAAAAAAAAAAAAAAAAAAGGGGCCGTAACATCTGGCTTAGTTTAGCCTAAAGCTACGACCAAACCACAGTCGCCACGGCTCCACCGGCACCGCGCTCTGGAAAAATCCCACAGCTCCGGGATGACACTTGGGAGCCGGAGCGGCAGCGAGGAAATGTCGCTTGATGAGGTGTCAAGGAAAACCGACCTCGCCGAAACAGAACCGACGGCACGGGGCTCGGATCCCCTGGGAACGCCATTCCACGGCAATTCCGGATGTTTCTGGTGAAGGTGAACGTGTTCGACACCAGCAGAGACGTGGTCAAGCTCTGAGGTGTTTGGCTGAGAACCTCCAAGAGTCCCAAAAGTCCGAGGCCAAGAGGTTCCTCCGAAAATTCACGTTCTCTGTCTCAGCACTCCTTTTTTAACCCTTTCTTCCAGCGATTACATGGGAAAAACTCACAGGAAGCAGCTCCAACTGCCAACATTATCGTGGAATCATGGAATGGGCTGGGTTTGAAGGGACCTGAAGGATCATCTTGACCCACCCCATTCCATGGACAGGGACACCCCCCACTGTCCCAAGCACCTCCAAGCCCCGATGTCCAACCTGGCCTTGGGCACTCCCAGGGATCCAGGGGCAGCCACAGCAAATCCGGGAATTCCAGATTTTCCACCCTCCCATCCAGGAATTCCCTCAATCTAAACCTCCACCCTTGCACCTTAAAGCCATTTCTTTTTGTCCTTGGAGAAGTTCTTCTCATCTCCTTTCACACCCTGGAAGGTGCTGAAGGTCTCCCTCAAGCCTCCTCTCCTCCAGGCTAAGGATCCATGCCTTGGAAAACACTTCCCTGACTCAGGGCATTGAAGCCAGAGGAAAACAAGGCTGCTGAGGTCACCAACACCATGAGAGTTACACAAAACCACCTAAATTCATTCACTTTTAAGGCAAAACTCACCGCTTTAAAGGTCAGCTAAATGAGCTGGGGCTTAACTTGGTCCCAGCCTAATTTAAGAATTCATAAAAGTAAGTTTAGGCTTCAGGACTAATTTTGGCAGGAGGAAACTGCTCCTGAGGTCGTCTCTCTCAAGATGCTGTTCACACCTTGAAAGGCGACGGGAAAACATCATTTAATATTGACAGATTTGATGATGTCACTATAAAAACGGCCAAAGTGACCCGAAGATGTTGATAAAGGCTCCATCCCAGGCAGGATGAATGTGGCATTGTAGGGAAATCTGGGAAGCACAGGAGAGCTCCTCATTTCCCTGGCCACAGGCGAGGAAAGCTGGAGCAGAGCTGGAGGACGCGGGGTGGGAGACGTTGCAAACAAATCCGCCAACCCATCCGGCACCTCTCCCGTGTTTTCAACCTGGCATTCCCAAGGGTGCTCGCTTCTCTGGAAGGCAGCCCGGTGGTGCTGCCCTTTCCCTGGAAAAACACCACGCTCCCGGGATCGCTGGGATTCTTCCCAAGGCAAGAGGGTGGCAGGAGCGGTGTGACATCTTGTGTGAAGTGAGCCGTGCTGGGGTGGTGGTGGGAGGGCTCCGGGAGCCTCAGCGACCTCCCAGATCCGGCTTTTCCCTGATCCTGCTGGTGGCATCTCTAGCTGCCCATTCCCGCATCAAAGCTCAGCTCCCAGGAATCATGGAATGGGTTGGGAAGGAAGGGATTTAAAGATGATTCAGTTCCCTCAATACCACCCCATCCATGGGACAGCTCCCACCATCCCAGGTGGATCCAATCCCAATATCCAACCTGACCTTGGGCATTCCCAGGGATCCAGGGGCAGCCCCAGCAAATCTGGGAATTGCAGAATCCCAGGCAGGAATTCCTTGCCAAGATCCCAGCCCAATCTCCCCTTTCCCTTGGGAAGCCATTCCCTGGCTCCTGTCCCTGCAGCCCTTGGCCCCAGTCCCTCTCCAGCTCTCCTGGAGCCCCTGCAGGGACTCTCAGCATTCCCTGCATTTTGCCCTTCTCCAGGGGAACATTCCCAGCTCTCCCAGCCTGGCTCCAGAGCAGAGGGGCTCCAGAATCCTGGAATACCAGACTAGAAGCTCTTTCACCACGTTCCTGCCTTCTGCCACAGCTGCACCTGCAGCACCTCTGGAATCTGGGACAATTCCAGGGATCCAGGGACAGCCACAGCTTCTCTGGGAACCCTGTGCCAGGACCTGCCCTCCCTTGAAACCAGGAATTCCTTTCCAAGGGTCACTTGGGAGCTCAGAGTTCCACAGGAGCCTCTCCAGAGGCAGCAGCACTTCCATGGGATGGACTCATGTCCATGAAATCCGAATGCCATCACACACACAGCCACTTCCAGCCTTTCTGATGGAAGACAGATTTAAGCTCCTTTGTCGGAGCCAGGCTGCTGCATCCAATCCTTCCCCAACCCCCCAAAAAAGCTGATTTCATTAAGAGATCCGATTGCAACCCTATCATTTACCCAAAATAAAAAAAAAAAAAAAAAAAAATCCCTTCAGCGTAATCTACTTAAAAACCCAAATCTCATTTGTAGGTTATTAGAGCTGCTCCCGTCTGTGACATCCGGGCACGGAGCTCCCAGGAATTTTGAGGAGTCAGAGCTGGTTTTAGCGGAGCATTTGGCCGAGTTTCTCCTCAGCTGCCGTGGCAGCCGCAAACAGCTTCCCGAAAAGACAGTGGAAAATCTGGGAATAAAAACCCAAATAAAAGCGACGGCCCTAACGAGCTCTGTGCCGGTTTCAGGGCCGATCACTCAGCTCGTTGTCAGCTCCAGCTCCAGCCTCCATCCATCCGTGTGTTTTCCATTTATCCCAGGCTGACAGGAGCAATAATCCCGGCTCTGCTGCTGCGTGCAAACCACCCACCGCACTTCAGGGGTTGTTGGCCATCAGCAGCCAAAACGACCCCGTTCCATCCCAAATTTTCAAGGATGTTTTAGAAGAGGAGTTTCCAGTCCCACGGGAGTTGACAAGGAGAAGTTTCACTCATTAAAAGGAAAAAAAAAAAAACCCTACCTTTTTTTTTTTTACCCCCAATTACTGCTTGGCTTTCTCTCAATATCCACAAATATCCAGAGTTTTCACGGAGGAGAGAAGGAAACTGAGGCACGGGGAGTGCGGCCAAGCATGGAGCATCATTCCCGCCAGCTCCATCCTGATCCCGGGAGCCTGGATCCCATTAGTGGCTTTGGCAGGGTCCTCGGGCCGGGCTTTGCTCCGGGGACTGGAAGTCGGGACTTTCCTGCTCCACGCTTCACATTCCAGCCCCGCAGCGCTGCCACGGCCGGGCTCGGAGATTTGGGAACGGTGAGGGATGGGAGAAACGGGATAGCGGGAGAGGAGCAGCCTCTGCTCTCCAGAATTAATCATCAGGAACACCGGTAATTAATTTTTCATGAGCCTGGACCTGCGAGCCAGGTGGAATCTCATCCTTAGACACTTCCTTGGGACAAGAAGGAAAAGCTTGGCCAGCCAGCAGGGTTGGAATGTTTTCCCAAACTTTTTCAACCCAAAGCCAAGAGAAAACTTCAAAACGACCCTCGGGAGCAGATGGATCCCACCCCTGGAGCAACCTGGGATAGCGGGAGGTGACCTTTGGAGGCCTGGAAGGAGATGAGATTGAAGGTCCCTTCCAACCCAACCTGTGTTCCATGGTTCAGTGACAATCTGGGAAGGCGGAACTTTTTATTTATTTTTTTTTTATTTAAAAAATAAAATAAAATAAAATAAAATAAAATAAAATAAAATAAAATAAAATAAAATAAAATAAAATATATAAAATAAAATAAAATAAAAAATATAAAATAAAATAAATAAGATATAAAATAAAATAAAAATAAAATATAAAATAAAATAAAATCTAAAATAAAATTCAATAAAATTCAATAAAATAAAATCTAAAATAAAATACAATAAAAATAAAATAAAATAAAATAAAAATAAATTTAAAAATAAAATAAAATAAAATAAAATAAAATAAAATAAAATAAAATAAAATATAAAAAAATAAAATCTAATAGTTAAAAAATTGTATTTTCAGGAACATGCTTGTCTCAAACGAAAAGATGAAGTTTCTGAGGTTGATTTTTGGGACCTTCCAACCTAAAGACAAATCCAGAGCAAAAAAAAAAAAAAAGGCCCAGAACCTTCTCAAAGTGATCAGCAAAACACAGGAAAAACAACCATTTCCCAGTGGGAAAAAAGGGTGGGAAGGGAGTCCAAAGAGATTGAGGAGGGTCTGGAAAAGGCCCTGAGGAACCTGGTCTGCCTTGGCCTTGAGTCCTGCTCAGGAGAGAGGCTCCTTTGTGGCCAATACTCTTGGTGGTCATCCTCTGGAATATTTTCTTTTCCCAAAGAAATTGGCGTTATTTCAGATATCCCACCCTAAGAATCTCATTGGATCTTGGATCTGTTTCATTCCCGCTGCTCAAGGAACTCCAGGGGTTGCAAATGGGATGGAGTGAGGCAGGGTTGAGCAAGGAAAGGAGAGATTTGGGGGAAAAATGTGATAGGAAAGAGCAAGCAAATATGAACAGAGAAGGATGAGTCTGCTTGATCAAAGGTATTGGAATCTGCCTGGAATTGGGAAAATATCCCAGCATTCCCAACTAGAGTAGAAGCTAAATGCAGTTAAACATAAACCACCAAGAATTTAATTCATAACTAGGGCCAGATCCTGACCAGAAGTTAAAAAAATCCCCGTCTTTGGCTCCATTGGGAAAATTCCCTCCCGGATTTTCCACTCCAGGTCTCCACCAGCATTGTTGGTGCTCATTGCCATCGCATCCGGCCTTCCTCAGGACGCCAGAGCTGGGAAAACCTTCCCGGATATATTCCTGAGGGAATTCCTGCTGGAACTGGCATTCCATGTGTCCCAGAGAAAGCAGCACAAAGGGAACCCTGCTCCCTCCAGGGGCTGCCCTGCTGGGGTCCCTCCTGCCCTTCCAGGCTGGAGCAGCTCTCCGATTCTCATTAAAAGAGAATTAAAAGGTTGATTTAAGGGAAAGCCACCCTAAATTATTTAAATTCTGCAAACAGATCCCACAGGGAATCCGAAGGAGGTTCCCAACCCTGGATCCAAATGGTTTCCACTCCTGGCAGGTTGTGCCAACACTTGGCTCCCGTCCTTCAGGCCGACCTTTAGCGAGGCATCAGCAATCCCAAAGCTGCAATTCCACGCTCAATTCCTGCCCAAACTCCCCGCCCTGCCCCAGTCAGACCTGGAGCATGAATCCCGTCACCCTGAGCTCCGGGTGGGAACTCCCACACTCCATGGGGAAGGAGAAATCCCAGGAGAAATCCCCCTGCTCTTCGCCTGAAGTGTCAAGCAAAAAACCTCCTGCAGGAATTTCCTTCCCTTTCCTGTCCGTGTCTCACCTGGGGATGAGATCTGAAACTTCAGGGCGAGCAATAATTGACATTATTCCCCAAAATCCTGCAGTGGTTGGATTGGCTCCACAGCCTCAAAATGCACAGAAAGATTCCCTGACTGACCTGTCCTGCTCCCAAGCCCCAGACTGGGATGCCCAGAGAGAAATGAAGCAAATCCAACTTGAGTCAGTCAACAACCGGAGCCAAACGAGTGTGGAACGTGAGGATTCCCTTGGAGCAGCGAATCCCACAGGAGAAATGAGGAAATCCAACCAAACCATTCCCAGGTTCACGTTTTCACCTCCCATTTCTGTCCTGTTTCACTTCTCCAGGCAAGGAGGCCATTGAGCCTTGGAAAATACAGAGCTGGAGCTTGGGCACACCAGAAAAAAATCCATGGAATCATGGAATGGTTTGGGCTGGAAGAGACCCTCAAGATCATCCTGATCCCACAAGCAGGAACACCTCTCACAGTTCCAGATGGATCCAAGCCCCAGTGCCCAACCTGGCCTTGGGATCCAGGGGCAGCCGGAGGAAATCTGGGAATTGCAGCCCAGGCAGGAATTCCTTGCCAAGATCCCAGCCCAATCTCCCCTTTCCCTTGGGAAGCCATTCCCTGGCTCCAGTCCCTCTCCAGCTCTCCTGGAGCCCCTGCAGGCCCTGGAAGGGGCTCTGAGCTCTTCCTGGGTTTTTCCCTTCTCCAGGTGAGCATTCCCACCATTCCCATTGGGAAGTGGGGACTGAGCTGCTGACGGGGAGTAAATTACAGCCCTGCACGGACTCTGCTTCCTCCAGTCTCCCCCTCTCCCACTATATCCTGATTTTCTGGGCTATTTTTTACTCCTGGCCCTGCCTAACGAGCTGCTGACTGCCTTGGCCACCTCCAAGCCCTGACAGATGGCTCCACACGCTGCCGTTAATGTGCTGGAAAACACCCCTGGATGGATCCAGCCCTTCCCGACCCCAGCACGGAGCTCCGGGGAGCCTTCCCGGAGTGGGTCTCATTTCACTGCCTTGTGCCTTTCCCCACTATTTATATCCTAAGCGTGATCAGATGAGAGCAGGAATATAAAAAATATTCTTTCCACAGCCCATGACATCACCTTTTCCTCTTGGAAAAGTCGGTAACTCCATACATTTTCATGCACGCAGCCCCACATGGGCTCTGCTCTCCCCTTACAGCAGCAGAACATTCCTGTCCATGAAAATTAAAGGATAATCTATAGGAAAAATGTGCTACTGGAGAGAAATTTGTGCTGGAGGCTTCTCTGCTTTCTATTAAGGGCCCTTTGGAAGGAGTTTCGAGTGGCTGAAAGGCAGAGGGATAATTAAATGGCCTAAATTATGGCTTTAAACAGACAGAGGGCAGGGTTGGATGGGATTTTGGGAAGGAATTCCTCCCTGTGAGGGTGCCGAGGTCCTGGTGGAGAGGTTGTGAACTCCTCACCCCTGGAAGTGTCCGAGGCCAGGCTGGACGGGGCTTGGAGCAGCCCGGGATAGCGGGAGGTGTCCCTGCCCGTGGCAGGCTTAGGTGGGATGGAATGTCCTTTCCATCCCAATCCATCTGGGATTCCAAGGAAATTCTGGGATCAAACAGAAGCCGAATTTCCCCCAGACTCATCCCATGAACCTGCTGCCACAGCCAGCCAGAGGGACGAGGTTTGACAGCCGCTCGGGACCTCTGTCGCTCCAAACACCAATTCCCACCTCCATCGGGGCAGGAGGGAAAGGAGCATGAACTCGGGGTGACCTCCAAGAAATCCCTGAACCTAAAAATATGACAGACAAACTGTTTCCACTGAGAGCTGCTATATAAAACCACCCCGGCTGAAAACTCCTCTGGAGCTAACCTCAAACACGAGGCGCATTCCAGCCTCGCTGTTTTCCTCTGGCATCCCGGAATGTTCGTCTCCAGGACAGAACTGGCTGTTCAAACCAGCCCCTGCTCCTGCAGAAGTGATTGTTTTCAAACACTTTGGAAAAGCAATCCCGCACAGGGGCTGCATTCCAGGCAGGATTCCCTCCCCCCTCCAGGTTTTAAGCATTAAGAGGAGCAGAGCAAGAACAGACTTTGTCCACTTTGCTTCCAAGTTGCCGCAAATTAGAGGGAGAAAAGACATTTTTTGGTTTCTTTACAGCACGGAGGGTCATAGAATGGTTTAGGTTGGAAAAGATATTCAAGATCATGGAATGGTTTGGGGTTTTAAAGATGATCCAGTGCCACCCTGGCATGGGCAGGGACACTCCCGCTATCCCAGGGGGCTCCGAGCTCCAGTGTCCAACCTGGCCTTGGGCATTCCCAGGGATCCAGGGGCAGCCACAGCAAATCTGGGAATTCCAACACAGCCCCTCCTCACCCTCCCAGCCAGGAATTCCTTCCCAAGATGCCACCCAAACCTCTCCTCTTTTCCTTTCAAACACTTCCCCCGAGTCCTGCCCATGCCTCCAGTCTCTCCCTTTCCTTGGAATCTCCTTTGGGCTGCCCGGAGCCCTCTCCAACCCCAACCCGGAGCGGTCCAGCCATGGATTCCTGCCCCTCGCATCCCCCAGAGGCCGAGAACGGCTCAAGATGAGAACAACCCGAGGCTCTTGCAGCAAGGTTTGTGTTCCCTGCGCGGTTTGGAGCCGTGACTCATGGCCAGGGACTATTTCTGGTCACGGGCACAAGGCGGCAGGGCCCGGAGCGCTCAGATTCGCTTGATGTGCACAACAAAAGATCCCAATCTCCCGTGGCTGTCAGTGCCCATCCCCACCTCGTTTCCCCATCAGCAGCCCTCATGTCAGCAGCCAAATTAAGGGATTACAGCCTGGAACATTTAACGAGATTAGATCGGGGGAGTGTTTGCTCTTCCACCGAGGCTGCGAACAGGAGGATGGGGATATGCCAACAGCCTCGGTCACACCTACAGCTCCTGCCCTGTCTGTCTGTCTGTCTGTCTGACACCACGCGAGACAAAAGCCAGACTTTGTTTTATGGTGCTCAGCACATCAGGCTCCAGCCCGTGCTGAAAACACACACGGGGCTCTAAAAAAAACATTCACGTATCTGCGGCAACCGGAATTTCCAAGGCCAGGAACTCCCAGCCCCACCCCAGCCCAGCACCCAGCACTTCATGGGATCACAGGAGGGTTTGAGCTGGAAAAGTCCGCTCCACCAGGCTGCTCCAAGCTCATCCAAGCTGGCCTGGACTCGCGGGAAGATCCCAAATAAAAGCCCCAAACGAAAATCACGGGAATTAAAGTGCTGCTCACAAGAGCTCTCACCCCAAAACACACAAAACTCCCGATTAAGCACCACAAACAAAAGCTCTGTCTGGCCAAACAAAGCCCAAATTTTGACCAGTTAATCAGAAAAGACATGAAGGGAGCCAGGGAGCTGAATTATCCCATTTAGGGAACTCAGGGTTTGCTCAAGCGAGAGGAAGGCTCGGGGTGACTCACAGGACCCAACCGCTGCCATCCCCGCGGATTATCCAGAAAACACGAGCTGGGTCAAGGAAGTTGGGCCATTTAACACCAACTATTCCAGTATTTATTTATTTTTTCTTTTGTGGGCCAGTTAACACCAGCTATTCCAGTATTTATTTGTTTTTTGTAAGTCAGAGCTGGTGCACAGCCCTCAGCGCTGGGACTGAATTCCCACAGCAGCATTTCCAAACTTCAGCCAAAACAACTCCAATGTCTCCTCAAAACCTTCCTCCCTTGGACATCCCATGGATGGGAATCAGGGAATAAACATCAGGATCTCCCTTTCATTCCAAATGAAATCAAACCAAATACATGAGGTGCTGCTTTTCCCAGGGACTGCAGCACTTTTGAGACTCGTTTGGCTTCAAAGAAAGTTCTCAAAGCAATGAAAAGCTCATCCCAGCACTCTGCTAAGAGTCGGAGTCACAACTGCTCTGGAGCAGGGAAAACTTGGGAGTTTCGTCTCTCTGGGATGGGATTAATGAGGGAACTGTTGGATTATGGAATCATGGAACGCTTTGGGATGGAAGGGACATGAAAATCACCTCATTCCCACCCCATTCCATGGGCAGGGACACCTCTGCTGTCCCAGGTGGATCCAAGCCCCAGTGTCCAACCTGGCCTTGGGCACTGCCAGGGATCCAGGGACACCCACAGAAAATCTGGGAATTCCAGCCCAGCCCCTCCCCACCCTCCCAGCCAGTAATTCCTTCCCAAAATCCTATCCCATCCCTGCCCTCAGGCGCTCCTGGGGCTCCAGCCCCTTCCCGATCTTCTCTCCCTCTGCGTTTCCTGGGCAGTCCACGATGTCCTCCTGCTCCCAAGGGACGTGTCCTCCCTCTGCCCAGCCTCACAGCTGGACCTTCACCCCGATCCCTCAGCAAATCCCCCAGCAGCCAGCGCCCCCTCCCCGCCCCACCTTCATCAATTAAATCTGGCCCGATGATCCCAGAGGTCTTTTCCAACCTAAATGATCCCATGGTTCTGCAATTAAAGCCCATTAGGCTAATTGCTCTCTTCCTCCCCGTGCAGCACCCAGCACACGGAGCCCTCCTGGCACTGGGCTGATCCCACCACGGAGCTGATCAGGATATGCAGGAAAACGGGGAATAATGAGGGTGCTTGTGCCAGTATTTGGTTCAAACTGCACTCAGGATTTCTAACTTTGTTAAATCTACGATGCTTTGGTGAATTTGTTCCATTTCCAGGATGAGATGTTTGGTTTATGAAAGGGCAGGATACAAAGTCAATCCGAAGGACAGAAGCTCAGTCCAGGATATTCCTGGCTGGCTCATTTTGGGTGTGAAGAACCCCAGAATCATGGAATTACTGAGGCTGGAAAAGTCCTCTCAGGTCACTGGCACTCAGCACTGCCCCAGGTCCCCAAGTGCCACATCCACAGAGTTTTGAAATCCTCCAGCGATGGGGACTCCACCCCTGTGCCAGGGCTGGAAAACCCTTTCCATTAAAAAATACTCCCTAATACCCAACAGGAATGGGACATTCAGGTTCCTGGCACAGGCTGTTTCCTCTTGTCCCTCTCCACCTGCCTGTATCCCCTCCACCCGCACAGGAAAGGCCTTTTGGAGACCCAATTCCCAAATCCCAACTCCCTGGGACGGCAGAAGCACATTTAAAGCTGGGAAGTGAAGTTGTCTCAGCACAGCTGGACTGGAACAAACCCCAGCTCATCTCCCGTCCTTCCCTCGGGACGGACAGATGCGGACACACATCCGATTACCCACCCGTCACTCACAGCCGCCGGCTCCGCTCCCCCAGCCCAGCGGCTGGCGCCGATTCCAGCACCAAAAAGCTTCCACCAGCTGCTGCTCCAGCGGGATGCAAATCCCCTGAAAGCCCCTGTCCCATCCACTCATCCTTCCTGGACAGCTGGGACACCTCCGGGCTTCTCCGACAGCAACATCGGCACACCTGGGCGATCACGGGATCTGGGATCACGGGATCATCTGGGCTGGAAAAGCCCTCTGAGATCGAGTCCAGCTCTTCCCCGGCACTGCCCAGGCCACCACTGGCCATGTCCCCAAGTGCCACATCCGCAGGGCTTTGAAATGGAATGGAGACTCCACCACTGCCCTTGGAAGTTTTGTTTTAATGCTTGACAACTCTTTCTCCTAGAGGAATTCTGCAGGAAATCTGCACTTAAAAGACTGAAATGGATTTAGAGCCAGAGCACAAAACTTCCCGCTCTCACCAGATCAACCTCGGAACTCTCCCAGCAGACCCAGCCTAAAAATAACCCATTTATACATTTAACGGCGGCTAAACCAAGCCCACGCGCCCTGGAATCGGCAGAACCTCCAGGAATGGAAATGACCATTTTTATCCCGGGATGGAGGGGAGTTAATTAATTGAAAAACCATCCTGTGATTCCGTGAATCCAACAGGAAGGTTGGAATCGATCCCGGCGCGATGTTCCTGGCTATACAGTGCCACCTTGCTGTCAACCCATCAATGAAATGACATCTGGGAAGGGCGGCTGCTGCTGGGTGGGATGTGCAGCACCTTCACCTCGAGTGACCCGGGAATTCTGGGCTGGAATGCGGCATTAAAAACACCTTAATCCCAATTCTTACCCTATCCCAAGTGCTCTGCTCTCTGATGGATTCTCCCACAGCTCCACATCATCATTCCCACCGTTTCTCTTCACTCCTTGAGGCACGGAGAGGTTGAGCTCCCTCTGCTTTGCCTCGTCCCCATCAGTCCCCTGTCCTTCCTCAGTGACCTTATCTCATCGATTTCCCTCCTAATCCACCTGTCCAGAGCTCCGTAAACCCCGCTCAATATTTGTTCTCCTTGAATCCAGCGGGAAAAAAATCAATGGGAGACTCTGAGAACAGATTGCTCTGGGATTGTGTGTCCAGGAGGGAATTAATCCCTCATTCCTGAGGGACACGGGGGCCCGAGGCCTGGCAATCAAAGTCACCTTGATGGGGAAGAAGAGCCCCAGCAGCGCTGTCCCTCTTCCCATGGTGTTATCCCAGGAAGTTGACTCCTTGGCTGGCTTTTCCAAGGTTTTCCAGGAGCTAAAGTTTCCCTGCTCTGAAACGATCCGGCTGCCCTCGAGAGGTCACGAGGAGAAGAATGACAGGGATGCGCTGGGATAAAGTTTCCCTACGGCTTCAAAGGCACGAGAGCTCCGCACAACTTCCCTGACCACCCACCGCCATCCGGCCGGGGGATCCCATTCCAGGGAAACCCGGCAAGGCTTCCCCGCAGCTCCCAGCGGGGAAACCTCACAAGGCACCAGGTGAAGGCTGGATGAATGAAAGGCAGCTCCATAAAAGCTCCTTTATGGACAGCTCCTCCTCATCCCCCGGGAGCGGCAGCTCCCGGATCACCGGAGCGGGTTCGGTTTCCCAGCTGGAGCTGTGGAGGTGAAGGGCACCCACCTCTGCCGCCCTCTGTTCCCGCCCCAACCCGCAGGATAAAGGGGAATGTGGGCCCTGCAACCCCCAGTGGTGTCTGTTTTCCCATCTGGATGAGCGACTGCAATTACAGGGAAGGAATCTCGGGAAGGAGAACCCGGCTCCCGCAGCACGGCCCCGCTCCAGGGAGGATGGATCAGCCAGAGGGTGCTCAGGAGGAGCCAGAGGCTCCAGCTGAGTCTTGGAGGAATAAAACCCAATGGAAAACACGTTCCTGGCCCAGTGCAGGGTCCCCTGGGATGAGGTTCTCCATGGAGTCCCTGGGAGTGGCTCCTTGTTTTGCCATAAAACTCCACCAGACCAGGCTGGAGTCACTCCCCACCCCTGGAAGTGTCCAAGGCCAGGTCAGAGCACCCTGGGATAGTGGGAGGTGTCCCTGATGATGGCAGGGGGTTGGAATGAGAGGATCTTCGGGGTCCCTTCCAATCCAAACCATTTCCTGATTCCGTGATTAATGTGGGGAAGGTCTCTCCCACCTCACCACCTCCCGCTCCCCATCTCCATCCCCACCCCGTGCCCTGCCCACGCAGCATCCTGAGGAATCCAGCACCCAACCACGAGGTCCCTAACCCTGCTCCTCGCCCTCCAGCTCCTCCTTTCCTCCCTTTATTCCCTTTGTCTGAAAGGCTCCCAGTGACAGAGGATTTGATTGTTTGTTTGCTTTTATTGTTCCAGAGGGCCGAGTGTCGACAGGCTCCACAATTCCCAGCGCCCAGAAACCCCGGCAGCGCTCCTCACCGCCCACAAGTGCTAACAGGACATGTTTGCACTCGGGGCTTTTTGGGTTTTTTGGGTTGTTTGGAGGCTCTGGGGAGCATCCAGGCACTTTAAAGTCCTCCCCATGCCACTGCATCCTTCCTGGATGGAGAGGGATGGCTCCGGAGCCTGAGCAGCCGAAGGGGATGGGGATCGTGTGATTTTAATGGGATTGAACCACAAAATGGGATTGAACCACGGAAGGCTGGGTTTAAAGCAACACTAAGACCAGCTTAAACCCACCAAGGCAGGAAAAATCAGAGTTAAGGCTCTAAATCTGCTCTGAGCTGCTGCTTTTGCGTTTCCTGCCCTCTTCCCATCCCTTTTCCGCAGAGCACAGCGAGAGGCGGCTTGGATTTCCAGCCCAAACTTTGGAGGATCCTTCCTTTGTGAGTCAGGCTGTTAACACTGATTTAAAAACAAATAAACCACTCCACGTGCCCTTCTCCAACATTGTTGGGCTTTGGGCACTGACAAAAAAACAAAAAAGTGCCCTGAGCCTGGCAAGGAAGAAACGGAGTGGTTTGGCCAAGCCTCTGGAATGTTCTCCCTGGAGCGCCGGGCTGGCCGCAGCCCGAGGGATCCCTACTGGCTCCCCGGGCAGTGTCTGCCCAACAATCCATGGCTGAGCACGTGGATCCACGGGGAGATGCGCTGGAGGGAGGAAAAATGGATTTACAGATCATCTCTGATGGGTCTCCAGCGCGGAACGGCGTTCCCGATGGGAATTCCAGGAAGGGTGAGCAGCGCTAGAGGTGTGGGACACCTGGAAGAGCAGGGCCATGGGTTGGAGCTCAGCCTGAACTTCAAGAGGCCCCAAAAGAGTTCCCTAATCATCTCTCGCTACTTTCTCAGATGTCTCCCAACTGCCCTGGGACAGATTTTGACCCAGATCCAGTTGGTTTTCCAGGGAAAACACCTCACTGTGATGTCAGCAAGGATCAGGTGATCCTGGGAGCAGGAAATAAAGCCAAAAAAAGGCCCCTCATTGAACATCTGCCTGCTTGGGTTTGATAATTTCGGTTTCCCTCCATCTTCTTTCCATTTCTTCACCTCTCCCAAGTGTTTTTAGGGAGCCATGGGGTGGGAGAGGGATGGATGGAGACAATACATCCATGGGGAATGGACATTCCATGGGGAATGGTCCCTTCTCCCAAGCAAAAAGCAACAGGAAAAGAGGAAACAGCCTCAAGCTGTGCCACGGGAGGTTGAGGCTGGGTTAGGGAAATTAGGGAAGATTTCTTCCTGGAAAGGATTGTCCAGCCCTCTAACTCAATAAATCTGCAACTTCGCAGGTTTTTCAAAGGTAGATTAACTCCAATTATGGATTGAGAACACAAATCCAGACATTTCTGGAGAGAGAAATATAATGTACAGGTGTTTGTGTTAATGAAGTGATTGACTTTCCCCTGCCGATGACCTTGGAGAGGACGCTCAGCCACCCCTGAGGTCCACCAGGAATTAACAGCAGCTTTGCTTCGGCTTCCCCAGGCAACCTGGCAATTAGGAAAGCCAGGATAATTTGGGTTTCCGGAAGCAGAGAGGTGGGACAGAGGACAAAGATGATAATATTAATAATAATATTAATAAGAATAACTTCTGGGAGCTGATGTGGTTATGGACGCCTAGAGAAGCCTCCATCACACTCAGGGGTGTTAGGAAAGAAACTATCCTTTAATTAGCAGTAATTAGCTCAGCTGGAAGTCGGGCACCTGCCCTTGCTGCTCTCCATTATCTCCTCAGACTCTTCAGGGCTTCGTGTTTGCACAAGAAGCAGCAAAACGGGCACTTTCCGATGGCCCGTGGGCATCACCTTAATGAAGGTGATTAAAAATGCCGGGTAAACGATCCAGGAGGTATCAGTCAGTGTGAGGAGCCTGGAGAGGAGCCACAGAAGTAATTAAGAGCCTGGAGATAGGATCTGAACAGCAAAATCCTGGATTTAAGGGTAATGATCCAACCAGCTCCAAGCTCTCCTTGCTGGGAAATGAGGAATTAGGGCTGACACCGGAACCTGTGTCTTCACACCTCCGTTTCCTGAGTGCTCGAGGTGTTTGCCAGGGAAGAGTCAGGGAATTCTGGAATTCAGCATTTCCCTTGGCAAGTGTGGGAGCTGTGGGCAGGGATCCAGAGCTGGAAAAGGGTTTTGGGTCACCGGGCTGGACAGGACAATGCAGCAGAGTCCACAGAAAAAGGGGCTAAAGAATTGGTGTTGTTAAGCAAGGACGGGATCCACAGGAGTAAAGGATGCAGGAAAACAGGGAGAACGGGAGAGGCTGATGGTTGGATGATGATCTTGGAGGTGTTTCCCAACCTGAGTGATCCTGTGCTGATCATAAAGTAAAAAAGATGCAAAATGTAAATGTTGTCTTTCCACGGCAAAAACGCCCCCTGCAAAGGGCCCTGAACACTGAAGGTGAGCAGAAACCCCCAGGTACAACCTGGCTTCCCAAAATCAGGGATTCATGGAATGGGTTGGGTTGGGAACCATGGAGATCATCCAGTTCCAACCCTCTGGCATAGACAAGGACACCGTCAGGGGGATCCAAGCCCCAGTGCCCAGCCTGGTCTGGGACACCTCCAGGGATCCAGGGGCAGCCACAGCTTCCCTGGACAAAACCCAGCGCTCAGATCCCTCTTTGGCCGGAGCAGAGCGAGGGAATTCCAAGAACTGGCCGAGCTCTGAGGCTCTGAGGCCGGGCAAGGCAGCGGGGGAGGAGGCTGGAGCCAAGGGAACAATTTGGAGATGAAAAGCAGCGACTGAAACGAGCTGAAAACCCCTCGTGAGTCACCTTTTCATCTCTGCCCTCCTGCATCCAGTGACTAACGTGGCAACAAAGCCGCGGGAGCTCCTCTCCCAGCAGCAAGCCCGGGACACAAGCAGGGACATGCGAGAGGAGACACCTCGGCGGGAGAGTTCGGTTAATTGATCATGCCCTCGGCGTGGCTCTCAGCTCCTGCTGCATCTCCCAGCAAAACCAGCCGGGAAGGATCAGCCAAACCAGTTTGCTGAGCAGGATGGCTCTGGGCTCACCCCAAATCTTGTTTTCGCTCTGCTCCCCAAATGTCTCCTGACTCTACAGGGCTGGGGAGCCACATTGAACTGTAAAATACAGAAAACACGTTAAAAAAAACAACCCAGAGCTCCCTGCCTGGTGGGAATGAACCTCCAGGGCATTCTGGATGCTGCCTTGGAGTGATTGGAGGGGCTGGCTCCATCTTCCCACCACCAAACTGTGTGTGGCAGAGCTGAGAGGTGGCCAGAGCCACCAGTGTCACACCAAGGGCACCTTCAGCCCAAATTTCCAAGGGTTTTCTGGGATGGAAGCCCTGGAGCACATGGAAGCAGTAGGAGACAGGGCCACATCTCATGGGACATCCCGAGAGGACAGAGATCCACAAAGACTGAGCCCAACTCCTTCCCTTGCCCAGGACACCCCAACAACCCCACCCTGGGCATCCCTGGGATCCCCAGCGCTCCTGGAGCTACGGCAGCCTCGGGAATGTGAGCATTCCCTGCGGAGCTGTTCCAGTGCCTGACACAAGGACACAGTTCCAGGGCTCCCAGGGCCTTTGGAGCAGCCAACAACCAGCCCAGAGGGGGTTCCAAACACCTGATTGATCAGCTGATATTTGATAAGGAGCCAGGCTGGATGCCCACCATTCCCAGCACAACCGGAGCTCCCGGAGTGACCTCAGACTCGCTGCGCCCTCCAAGGGAGCAGGTGGTTCCTTAAAACCAGGCACGGAGCCCAGGAATCCAAGCTTCTGGAATGTGAGGCTCAGGGATGAGCTCACACGGATGAGCAGCTTTGCTGCTCTGCTTGGCTCTCATTTTTAGACAAAAGGGTGCAGGGCTGAAGAAAACGGGAACATCTGGTGACTGCACACGGAGTAGGAGAGAGAGGAAACCTGGCTGAAGTTATGGATGCTCCTGGATCCCTGGAAGTGTCAGAGGCCAGGCTGGACACTGGGGCTTGGAGCACCCGGGGATAGTGGGAGGTGTCCTTGCCCATGGCAGGCTGGAATGGGATGGGATGGAAGGTCTCTTCCCACCCAAAGCATTCCATGATTCCATCACAGAGCAGGGAATTGTGTTCCCGAGGGGATGATTCTTTTATCCAGTGTCTCCATCGGGGGTAATAAGAGAAAAATGAGGAGATCAGAGGGAGACTTCCCATTCCCAGCTGGCTGGGATCCAGCAGGATCCCACAATAACCACAGTTGGATCCCAATGCACAAAGCTCTTCCCACAGCAGAAGCAGGAGGAGTCATGGAATGGGTTGTGTTGGATGGGACCTTCAATCCCATCCCATTCCCAGCCCCATCCATGGGCAGGGACAGCTCCCACCATCCCAGCTGGATCCAATCCCAGTGTCCAGCCTGGCCTTGGGCACTGCCAGGGATCCAGGGGCAGCCCCAGCAAATCTGGGAATTGCAGAATCCCAGGCAGGAATTCCTTGCCAAGATCCCACCTAATCCTGTTTTAACCCCACTGACGGGGCTTGAGCAGCCGATGCTGGAACTCAAACCCACCACGTCTGCACAAAGCGAAGCAGGAAGGTGCAGGGGGAGAAGAGCAGAACCCCACTGTCCTCACCCCGTGCACATCCAGGCGCCTCAATCCAGGTGTGTCCCCACCTGCCCTGGTCCAAACATCGCTCAGAGCTGAGGCTGGCACTTGCAGAGGAAATTCAGCACTCAGGGCTTACAATTCACTGGACAGAAGCAGAGGCTGGGAGGAGGAAGCTTTAATCACCGAGTGCGTTCCCTGCCTGGAGCCCAGAGTGAAATTCCTCAAGTGCTGGAGACAGACTTTCCTTGGAAAGCGGCCACGAGCGCTGATCTGGCTTCTAGGAGAGATTGGCGTGGCCAGAGACCTCACAGACCAGCACAAAACCCTCCTCACAACAAACCCATCTAAACCAAAAATTGAAACGTTTCTGGCTGCAGGGAGTGATTCCACATGCAGGCTTGGGAATGACCTGAGAGCACCTGGAGATCTCCAGGGGTATTTGGACATTCAGGGGTGTTTGGTGAAGATCCAGAGGAGTTGATTATTTCAAATTTCAGCAAGGTTATCTATGGGGCTAGATTTATTTCAGATTTCTAAAATTCAGCACTGAGTGTGCCAGAGCAACGTTTAAACTGGAAGGGGGGGAAAGCAAATATTCCTTCCTTGTAAAACCTTAAATATTGGAGTCTCACTCCTACAGAAGGACTTGAGATGGGAGTTGGTTTCCTTTATGACTTCATTAAGGGTATTTATGGATTTAGAATTCTCCCAGAATAGGAAATCAAGCCCCATTTTACATTTCTGCCTGCTCAAAATAGTGATTTTAATTCTCTGGGCTTGACTCTTCCTCTCTTCCAGACAGGGATTGAATTGCTCCCCATTTCCTTGGGCAGGAGGGGAAAACCAGGATTTTGGTGGACTAAACTTGAGCTGCTCTGAACAAGGACAAACTCTGCTGCCTTTAAACAGTGACATCTTTTTAGGGTTTATTTCCCACTACAAGGATCTGTACCAAGGCACAAACCAAGTCTCCAAATTTTCATATCAATTCGTATTTTATTAATTTTGGCCATTCCCTTAATCATCCCCCATAACTGTGAAGATTTTCTCGGATTTACAAATGTTCTGGAACAGCTCCCACTGAAATGCATTGGGAAGGGGAAATCTCCTTAATTTCCCTGCTTTGGGGAATTTTTGCCCAGCCTTTTTCCCTCCTTCCCCCAGCCAGGTCATTCCAGTTAAATCAATATTGTGGTGACATTTCACAGAATCATGGAATGGTTTGAGCTGGAAGGGACCTTAAATCTCATCCCACTCCATCTCCTGCTGTGGACAGGGACACCTCCCACTGTCCCAGGTGGATCCAAGCCCCAGTGTCCAACCTGGCCTTGGGCACTGCCAGGGATCCAGGGGCAGCCCCAGCAAATCTGAGAATTCCAGCCCAGCCCCTCCCCACCCTCCCAGCCAGGAATTCCTTCCCAAGATCCCATTTAATCTGCTCTGTTTCAGTTTAATTTCATGGCTTGAAAGAATGCCGAGTGGAAAAAGAAAAATTTTGAGACAAGTCAAAGAGCAATCAAAGACCTTCATCCATCACCTTCCCACCTCTCCCTGCTCCCAGCTGGAGCTGCAGTCCAGCAGGAAGTGCTGGGAGTCCTGGAGGTCTGGTGGCCTCAGAGCAGCCACCAGAGCTTTGCTTGGATGGAGTAACACATTCCAACATTCCAACATTCCACCAGATCAGGTCATCAGCAAACCCAGGGAGTGGGAACTGCCTCACCTTTCCATTCTAGTGGGTAAGTCAGGGACGGGTCAGCTCTTCTCCATTACCTGTACAACACCTCCTTTTCCCCTTCATCATCATCATCATCATCATCATCCACTATCCAGGAGATCCAGGACTTCCCATCCTCACCCGGAGCTTGCATCTCCCCCTTCTCCTCGCATATTCACAGGATCCTGGAATGGCTTGGGTGGGAAGGGATTTCAAGGATTGTCCATTCCCACCCCCTGCCACGGCCAGGGACACCTCCCACTGCCCCAGGGTGCTCCAATCCTTGTCCAGCCTGGCCTGGAGATTCAGAGGTGCTGCTGTTTTAAAATGAAAGAACAAAGCTTGGGAGCACCTCCTGAAACAAAGACAAAACCTCCATGTCCAAGGACACCCATTGGACAGAGGAGGAAGGTCTGGGGAAGGCTCCTGCTCCTCCTCCTCCTCCTCCTCCTCCTCCTCCTCACCCTTTGGCTGAGTTTTGTGCTCATGAACCACACAAACGTTTCACTGGCTCCATCTCACCGAGACATTTTCAGGCGTTTCATCCTTGAAGAGCCCCAGCTTCCCCCTCCAAAATCCCACATTCACGGCCTGGTGCTTGGAAAAGGCCCAAGGCCTCCACATTTCCTCACGCCCAGGAGGCCGCGGGCGCGTCGAGCGCCGCAGTCAATAAAGTGCCAAGGAGCTAATGAAGATAAAAGTGTCAACACCGCCTGGTGATAACGCACACCTCTCCCATGGAGCTGTTGGGACCATTCTGCAAACAAATTTGGCAGTTCCTGGCGGGCCCGGGCCCGAAAAGCGGCGTCCTGATGTTATTAAAGTTAACAGAAGTGTCATGGGATGACAGATGGCTCCCCGCACATCAATTGGATTCTGAGGAGTTCTCAAACCCTGGCGGGTTGAAAGCAGCTCCAGCACAAATCAGAGGCAGGGGCAAGATCATCGATACAAGGGATTATGCAGATTTAAGAAATACCCTCGGCACCCGAAAGTTTTCAGAATGCAAACGACGTCAACCCCGCGAACAAGAGGCACTGCATCATGATGGCAGCAGGGACAAAGCCAGGGGGGTTTAACAGACAAAAAAAGATTGTTTTAATAGGAGAGAAGCATCAGTCATTGAGTCTTACTTCATTCAGACTTTCTCTCCGACCCATCCATCTTCAGTGCCAAGAGATGACAGGACCACCTCACTTTTCCCCCCGGCCTAGTGTATCAATAATGCCCATTTCTCCCCGAACAAATGACTCCCCAGAATGGCCCTTTTCCCAAAATTGGCTGCCAAGCCCCACAAAGGCCTCAGTACCTGCTATGGTCAACTTGGCTCCAACGGGGCCCCCTCCAGAGGTGGCCACCGATGGGTGGAGCCTTCCCCAACCATCTTCCCCAAGAGCCACTTTGTCATTCCTGGCCCGGGAGCATCTGCGGAAGAGGGGACCGGGCGGGGGGGTGGCCGAGCCGCAGAGGGACACAGAGAGGGACACAGAGAGGGACACAGAGAGGGACACAAACGGGCACGGACACAGGGGAATGCAAATTCCTCCGCCCTCGCAAACGCCTCCGTGGGCATTCTCCGGGAACAAAGGTCCCCGAGGCGGGCGGGCTCTGCATCACTGCTCTCTCTGTTCCCAGCACCTGCTCGGCATCGGCCGCGGAGTCGCCGCGGTCCCTCCAAGCCAACGGCAGCACAATGGCCCCGGTGGCCAGGGTCAGGCCTGGCTTTCTTCCTCGCCCCCTTCCACCAGCCCTTTTCACCTCCACCATCTCCAGGAGCGCCCGGCGAGGAGGTGGCTTCGTGCGACGAGAGGAGGAGGAGGGGGGAAATATAGGTCTCTGGCGTAAATCACTGACGCCGTTTCCCCTCCTCTCCCTTCCCTTAAGACCTGATGGTCTTCAGTCACACATCTTAAAAGCAAAACAAAAAACAAAAACACAAAGACTTACTTGTCTCAAGTCGATGAAGGCCAACTGCAGCGTGTCCCCTTGGAACCCAGGCACTGGGCCGGATCTGGCAAACTCTGTGGGAAAGAAAAGAGGATAAAAAGCGCCTTTAACTAACCATGGACAGGGAGATTGGCAGACGGATGACAGGGAAGACAAGAGAGGCTGGGGGAGAGGAGGACCGCGCTTCTAAGGAGTCATGTCTCCCTCCCTTCAGCGTCTTTGTTCGCCCTTCAAAATTCGTGTCATCAAAACACCATTAATTCCACCGTCCTGACAGCAAGGAAACTGTACTAATTCGACCTGAAATTTATTCCCATGAGCCGCACTGGGCTTCAGAGTATTTGTTTTGTGAACGGACAAACAACTCGCCCAGAAGAAAGGGGGGGATGGGGGTGGAAAAGTTTTTCCTCTCAACACAATAAAATCTTCAGCTGTGAAACTCTTTTCAGTTCCGAAAGCTATTTATATTTTAGGGCGCTGAAGGAATTTTCTAATTTCACGCCTGTCACCAGGCTCCATGAGCATTCATCAAAAAAATATGCCTGGCCGCGTCATTAATTATCAGGCAGCAGATTATTTGCATGATCTGGTGATGGCGCCTCTTGGTCAGCCCAAACACGGAGAACCGCGGCCGTTGGGTGGCATTTTTATTTCTGGTGGATGAAGACATCTGACAACTGAATAACGTTGGCTTCTAAAGCGAAGAGAATATTTCCAAGGGCACATTTATCTCCTTCCAGCCTAATCTGGCCAAAATTCCATACTTTGGTTGTTCATTTTTCTCCTAATCCATTCTTTAAACCAAACCTAAAACCGCTGAAGGGGCGTGAATGGATCCATGTTAGAGGACCTTGGATCTTCCATGGCATTTAGCAGCTTTTCCTTGGGAATGCTCAGGAAGCCGATGCCTGCACGCATCCGAGGGCGTCTTTTGAGGTTGGTTCTGCCCAACTTCACTTCACTTTCACCCTCTGCGGTTACAGCTTCATCTCCGCTCTCCTCACAACCTCTCGGCACTGAGGGGACCTGGTGTGTGAGGCCACAACTCAACGCCACCAAAGGCTCGAGGGGTTGCACCTGCCTGGGGTTGAGTTGAGTGGCTCCTGCAGGCACTGGAGGTGCTGGAGGAATAAAATGTTTCCTTGGGATGAAGCCAGGTGTGATGGCAAAAAGGGAGAAAGGAGGGAAAATATACAACTAATACAGATTTTTCAGTTATGTGGCCCATTGTCGCCCATCCATCCCGGTTTCACCCTACAGGAACCCTCAGACAGCTCCTAAAGCTCCACAAAGATGAGGATTAGGGATGGCTGGCCGCTGTGGAAGGAGGATTTTGCCTTTTGTCTCCATGACTAATCACAGGTACCAACGGACAAAGCGATTCCATGTCAGGTGGTCTTCGCCTTCAACACTCGTCCTCCCAAAAGTTTTCTTATTTCCAAGCCAACGCCACAAAACCAGGAACATAAATCATCACATTCCCATTTCCAAAGCTTTCCTAGAGCAGCCCAATCACAGAGCAGCCCCTTGGCTCGAACAAGAAGAGATTAATGAGCGAAACACCAGGATTCAGTCCTGTCCCTCATCCGCCTCATTTCGGGGAAGTAAAGCAGGGTTATTAATCAGCTCCCTTGCTCCACCTTCCATTAAAACCTTGGGATGGAGAACATCCTTCAAGCCAGACACAGGCACCTCCAGGGGCACAGGGGACACTTCTCAGACTCTGCTTTTTAATAGTCTCAGATGCCAGAAGAGCTTTGAGATTGAAACCATCGCTCATCTTTGCAGTGATCACTCAAGTGACAACCGCTGCAGGACAAGACCAAACACGGCTGGGAAATCATTGCTTTTATCTGAAGTTATGAGTCAAAAGGAGTAATAAAAAATTAAAAAGAGAAACTGTGGACGTGTCTGTTCACATCTAGATTTTGGACAGAAAAAGCACAAACCGAAGCCGGCAGGAACCATCCACGGTCGTGCCTTTGGAGTTCTGCACAGGATGGGACTGGGCAGGGATGAGCAGGAGGAAGTTTCTCCATGGGAGGGTGCAAGGCCCTGGCACAGGTGCCCAGAGGAGCTGTGGCTGCCCCTGGATCCCTGGAAGTGTCCCAAGCCAAGCTGGACATTGGGACTTGGAGCACCCTGGGATGGTGGAAGGTGTCCCTGCCCATGGCAGAACATGGGACTGGATGACCTTTAAGGTCCCTTCCCACCCAAACCATTCCACGATTCCTTGAGATCAGGGCTGCTCAGCTCCAGCCCATTCCACTGACCAATCCCGCAATATTCCGGGTGCAAAGAGCTCAAAGTGACTTCACATGTGTCCCTTTTTCAAAAACCATTTTAATTAATCCTAACTGCAAAGGCGTTTTAATGTAGGTTTGCTATAAAATTTGACTGCAGCTTGCCCAAGCCAGCAGGGAGGGAGGATCAACCCAAACTCTCTGACTCTGATCTGCAAGGGATAAATCATCTTTACACATTCCCTCTACACCCCACTGTCCCATCTGGAACAATTATCCCGAAAGCCACATCAATCCTAAAACACCCCGCTTTGGAAAAGCACAATACCTGAGAAACTAAAAATGTTTGGAAGTGAGAAATGGTGCTCGAGCACCTTCTCAGGAGATGAAACTCCCCTGGGTGGCTCAGGGTCAGAGCCTGGGTTGAGGAACCAACCACGATGTCCCACCCTCCACGGATGGGGTCATCTCATGGTCCTGAATACATTTGGAGAAATCCTGGAAAAGAAACCCTGGAAGGACCGTGAGGAAAGAGAGTTTCTATTTTGGATCAAGGGCCTCACAGCTGTTCAGCATCTATTTAGGAGCACACAGGGAGTTGGGAAATTTAAGATCTTCCCCAAAGCATGAACTTCAAATCCTCATGAGAAAATGCCTGTGATTGTGAATGTTCTCACAAGGCTGGTGAATTTATCACCACTGTCAGCTGCTTGTGAGCAACCCAAGACAGACTCCATTCCAAGGCAGATTTCATCCCAAGGCAGATTTCATCCCAAAACAGATTTCATCCCAAGACAGACTTCATCCCAAAAGAGATTTTATCCCAAGGGAGATTTCATCCCAAGACAGATTTCATCCCAAGACACGACTGCTCCTTAGCAGCTCACCTTTAGCTGTCTCTGCCCATTTCCCACAGTTCCCTGCCCATGGAGGGGCTGGAACTGGATGGCTTTTAAGATCTTTTCCATCCCAAACCAATCAGCGATTCCTAAGGAACCTACTGGAGGAAGGCTGGGAGACTTACGGAGTGACACTGCCCTTCAAAACTTAGGATGGTCACACATTGAGGCAACACCGATTTAGGCTGCAATTTTCACCACAACACTGAATTAACAATGCTCTGGAACCTTCTAGAGGAAGGTGACCCTGCAAATGGCTGGAATGAGATGGTCTGCAAGGTCCCTTCCATCCCAAGCCAATCTGCTATTCCTAAGGAAGGTACTGGATGAAGCTGGGAGAGTTACGGAGTGACACTTCAAAACTTTGGATGGTCACACATTGAGCCAACACTTAACTGAACAATTCTCACCAAACGATTCATCAACACTGATCTAACAGAGCTCTGGAACCTTCTAGAACAAGGTGACCCTGCCCATGGCTGGAACAAGATGGTCTGTAAGGTCCTTTCCAGCCCAGATTCTACAATTCTGGGATTCTATGACTGACATCCAAGAAGTGAAATGACATCCAAGCTGATGTTCATTCTCTGTGTCCCAGAAGAAATGATACAGGAGCTGATATTCTTTGTGTCCCGGAAGAAATTATATAAGAACTGGTATTTTTTGTGTTCCAGTAGAAATTATATAGGAGCTGGTATTTTTTATGTCCAAGAAGAAATAACGTAGGAGCTGATATTTTTTGTGTCCAAGAAGAAATGATGTAGGAGCTGATATTTTTCATATCCCAGAAGAAACGAGAACAGGAATTCGGCCCAGACAGTCGGAAAAGCTGCTGCAGGCCCGGGCTGGAGGAATGAATGCAATGCTTCCCCTGGGCTGCTGGAGAAGGAGCCGCACCTCCTGTAATCGCGGGTCACACTTCACATACCAATGCCACCAACTCATTCTGAAGGAGGAATGAACAAAGTCTCGGAGCAAAAAAGGGAGAAACAAAGACGAGAGCGGTGCTTTAGAGGAGAGACACAGCCAGTTCTTCTCGGGTTTAATCTCTTCAAGCAGATTTCGGGATAATTTTCTCGGAACAACCGAGCGCAGTGTTGGCCTCAGTACTGTCGGATTCGTTTATTGTACTGTCTTCACGACCAAGGCAAGTGGCAAACATAGCAAGCAACCTACAGAGCAGCCCCTTGAGCAGAAAATCACCAGAGAATAGAGCAGATCAGTATGCGGCTGTTTGTACAAAGCATTTAGCCAGGCTAAAGGTTTGAGGGGTTTGTGTTCAGGCCAAAAAAGTAATGTCTTTGCAAGGTCTACAGGCTTGGGCCACCCAGGGCAGGTCACAGGGGGATTCCAACCTCCCTTCCAAAACATTTCACTGATGAAAGAATCAAGGAACAGGAACCGTTAAGCCCTTTACAATGGACAAAGAATAAAGAGTTCAAAGGCACGGCAGAAAAGAGACATCCACTGTAAATTAATTAATTACAGCCAACGGGGAGATCTCCCTGCGCCCCCGGGGCGGCTGCGCACGCGGGGACAGGGCCTTGCACGGATTGAGCGGTAAAAACGGACCCAGATGGTGACTTCATCCCTCAAAAACATCATTTGAGGGCAAGATTTCCTCTGAATTACATGGGATTTGTGATGGCGCCTCTGGGATGGAGGCTGAAGCAGCTCCCAGGGAAGGGAACGTGGACCAATCTGCTCGTGGCCATGGGTAAGAGCTGAGGAGTCAACCAACTCAGGATTCCTCAAGGAAGGATGGAGATCTTGAAGTCATCTTCCTTGGATGAAGCCTTGGAAGGCCGTCCTAGAACAGCCAAGTGATGGAACCTCCTTGGATAAAGCTTTGGAAGGTTGTCCTAGAACAGCCAAGTGATGGGACCTCCTGTTCCGTATCCACAGGAACAAAGTGACACCTTGAGGACACTTGAGGCTGAAGAACAAATCCATGAGTGGGCTCTGGAGAAGCTCACAGGTGGGAAAGAGGGAGAAGTGTTGGGTAGGGATTGAGGCAAGAGGAACAGAGGGAAGATCCCAATTCCTACACTGAGCTTCTCCTTCACCCAGTTTCCATACTGAGCTTCTCCTCTCACAGCGTTCCCACACAACCCCGCTCCGAAGCTGTTCCCCATTACAGCCCGAACTCTCCGAGCTCATTCCCATCTGGGTAATTTCAGAGAGCTGTGGGAAGAGGGAGGAGTTACCCAAAACACTCTGAACTGGGTCAGATTAAAGAAAAACTTCTCTCCCTCCCCATCAATCGTTCCTCTGATGGAACAAAGATGAGCCTGGAGTGCTGTCACTGCAGAGAAAGGAGTGGTCCCAGTCATGGGACACTGGCAGGGCTGAGGAGCACCCACAGCCCCAGGGAGGTCCTAGGGGTTGACCACGAGATGGTTTTCAAGTTGAGGGAAAGGAATCTCTTTAGGAGGATGTTGGAGATGTGTGCTGAGAAACGTGGAACAGAATCCACTGGACTGGCTTAAGAGTCGGGTCACGGATCTCCACAGGTTCCCAGCCCCAAACCCAAGGTGTGCAGCAGATGTGTCCTGGCAGATGTGAAGTTCTCAGATCATTGAACACCAACACCAGCAAATGTGAGCTGTGCCCGTCCCACCATCAGCTCCAAAGGCTGTGGGACTTCCATCCCTGGAGGTGTCCGAGGCCAGGCTGGGGGTCCAACTTGGCTTTCCAGGCATCCAGGGGCAGCCACAGCTTCTCTGGGCAACCTGTGCCAGGTCCTTCCCGAGATCCCATCCATCCCTGCCCTCTGACAGCGGGAAGCCATTCCCTGGGTCCTGTCCCTGTTCCCTGCGAGCAGATCCCAAATCCCCCCCGGCTGTCCCCTCCTGCCAGGGACTTGTGCAGAGCCAGAAATTCCCCCTGAGCCTCCTTTGCTCCAGCCTGAGCCCCTTCCCAGCTCCCTCAGGAATTCTCCAGCCCCTTCCCAGCTCCCTCAGGAATTCTCCAGCCCCTTCCCAGCTCCCTCAGGAATTCTCCAGCCCCTTCCCAGCTCCCTCAGCAATTCTCCAGCCTCTTCCCAGCTCTGATCCCTGCCCTGGCCATGCTCCAGCCCTTCCAGGGCCCTCTTGTTGGGAAGTGCCCAAATCTGACCCCAGGAGCTGGGGCACATCAAAGGATCAGCACCTGTGGGGTGGACATTCCTCTCCTGATCTGTTCAGCTTAAACCTTCCCCTCTCTCCACTGCAACATTCCCATTTTTTCCCCCCAAACCCAGGTTTTTCCTGGTGCACTGCAGCAGGACAGACACCAGTTAGGGATATCCAAACTCCAGCACCACAAACTCCAATCCCTACCCAACGGATCCCAACGGATCACAGGTTGGAAGAACACCTGGGAGTCCTTGCCGAGGGAGAGGATGACTCCAGCATCACGGACAAACCCCGGCACTTCCCCCAAATCCCAGGATTTCCAGGTGAGAAATTCCCACCAGCCAGACATGGCAGCCAAGAAGGAGGTGGGGAAGGGCTGTGCCGGGATCCACGTGGGCACATTTTGGGACAATCTGCTGGGATGGAGAATTCCTCAACCCAGCAGAGACATCTGGGTGTGTGCCTGGCTGATCCCCAGGACTAAAAATAGGGTGTCTAACGGAATCTGAAATATAAAATTTTTAGGGCGCTTTTTAATTTCCCATAAAGCAGCAGATAAAAGACTTTGGAGATGATGGAATTGCTCATTTTATGATCCGAGGATAGTAAAAAACCCCTCAGCCACTGCTGGAACCCGTTATGGCAATGGGAAACACCCTAGGAGTGAGAACAGCCCCATTTCTTCGGGGTTTTTTTGGCTGTCACCTCCAAATCTGGGTTGTTATGTTTGATTCCCACTATGTCTGATGTAGAGGGGAGATGGAAAAATTATATATTTATGTATAAATATATATATTTTATATATATAAAAATTATTTATTTGTATCTATTTATATATTCTATTAATATAATATTTATATATAAATATATAAATTATATATATATATAAATCAATATAAATAGATATATATTCTATATTTATAATTATATATTATTTTATATGTTTATATATAAATATATATTATAGTTATTATATTTATATATTTATATCTATATCTATATAAATAAATATATTTTTTTACATGGATTTATCCATTCAAAAAGAACAGAGCAGGGCATGTAGGAACTAGAAAATCCCATTGCATTGTTAAATCTCGGATTATGGATGCATTCTGGGAGGCAAGAAACCCTCTGGAAAAATGAAAGGCCTTTTCTAAAAAAAGGAATTTTACAGGTTCTATTCACAGATTCCCAAAAATTGTTGGGGTTTTTTTTTTTCCCCTCTCCAGGGTTGGGGTTTATTTTATTTCTTTTTAACCCAGAAGTGTCTCCTAAACTGAAACATCATGAGATGTGTCCCACTGAGTCTTTCTAGGCAGTTCATTTAAGCTGGGCCTAAGTCCGGGTTTAAAAGGGGGTGAGAGAACCTCGCCATCCCAGCCAGGGGTGCAACCAACACATCCCAAATCCAGCTCCAGCCCTTCCCCAGAGGCACTCCTGCCACCCAAACACTCAAATCCATGGAAAGCTGCTCCCCAACACCTCGGGAAACACCTTCCTGCTGGGAAAACCAAAGGGTGGTACCGACCACTCAGCTCCCTGCGTCTCCTCGAGGATTCATCCAGCTGGAGACTCCTGGTCTCACCAGGATAAAGCCATGGAAAACAGCTCGGATTTCTCACAGGTTTCTCTCATCACAAGGAGCCTAAAAGGATTTTTACAGCTCTGTTCTGCTCTTTTCACCTCTTTCACGGCAAAAATGCCGCTGATTTTAGGGATGTCCACATGAGGAAAACATGGAAGATCTGGCTGTTGGTGCCTGTTCAGTTCACTGCTTCTCCTCAGTCCTACAACAGATTCCTTTTGGAAGAGCAGAAAACCAACCAAAATGAACAAACTCTATTTTCTGTGCTTTGAACACGTCAAAAAAGTGAAGACTTAAAGAAGGGGGAGATTTAAAGAGCAGGTGAGGGGTCCAATTACAACCTCATCTTTCTGTCAAGTGCCACAGAATTCCAGAATTCCAGACTGGTTTGGCTGGGAAGGGACCTTAAAGAGCATTTTCATCTCACCCCATCCATGTCCAGGGACAGCTCCCAGGATCCCAGCTGGATCCAGTCCCAATGTCCAACCTGGCCTTGGACATTCCCATGGATCCAGGGGCAGCCCCAGCAAATCTGGGAATTGCAGAATCCCAGGCAGGAATTCCTTGCCAAGATCCCAGCCCAATCTCCCCTTTCCCTTGGGAAGCCATTTCCTGGCTCCTGTCCCTGCAGCCCTTGGCCCCAGTCCCTCTCCAGCTCTCCTGGAGCCCCTGCAGGGACTCTCAGCATTCCCTGCATTTTGCCCTTCTCCAGGGGAACATTCCCAGCTCTCCCAGCCTGGCTCCAGAGCAGAGGGGCTCCAGCCCTGGAGCAGCTCCGGGGCCTCCTCTGGACTCTCTCCAGCAGCTCCACGTCCTCCTGCTCTTGGCCCCGGGGCTGGGGCAGCTCTGCAGGTGGGGCCTGACCTGAGGGGCTCCGGGACACAATTCCCACCTTTCCTTTGGGATCAGCCCAGCCTGGGGCAGCTCTGCAGGTGGGGCCTCACCTGAGGATCCCCCTCAGCCACCTGGACTTGCCCCTGGCCACGGTCCAGCAGCCACTCTCTTCCATGCTGAGGGACAGCACACAGGTTATAAATCAGGAAATATTTTATGAACTCCAAAATCAGAGGGATTAATTTAGCAGTGCCCTGTTTTAAGTCTAAACCCCCACATTTTTCACCTCTCCTGATGC
The DNA here is from genome assembly GCF_030490865.1 of Poecile atricapillus. Lineage (NCBI taxonomy): Eukaryota > Metazoa > Chordata > Aves > Passeriformes > Paridae > Poecile > Poecile atricapillus. The sequence goes on from NC_081252.1 coordinate 75,412,890, forward strand.
TGGTTGTGCTTATAAACAATCTCCTTCTAATGTGTATTGAATCTGCTTCTAATAGGAGGAAAGTTATCTTCACCACCTTCAAACTGTGCCTAAAATACAATTAAATAATTTCCTTAATTCACCTCTCCTTTAACCAGATTATTTCTTCAGCATTCCCAAACAAACCCTTAAACTCCAGCATCAAAACTCTGCAGCCCCACTGCCTCGGCTGCTGGAAATGCTCCAAAATGACATAAAAACCTGTTTTAATGTGATAAGTACAAGGTAAAACTGCTGGATTAGGAAAGGTTCGGGAATCTGGGAGGAGGAAGAGGATGGAGGAAGAGGCATGAAGAATGTGAGGATGTGGAGATTCACACCTGTGCTTTCAGGTAAAAAAAAAAAAGGTTAAAAAATTCCCAAAAAACCAAGGATTAACCCCAACTAAGTGAAAGTTATTTTCTGAATGTGCCACTTCCCTCTTGGAAATGGCTCATCTCAAAAAATTCAAATCTTGATGGATTTCTGCTCAAAAAAAAATGAATTTAAGTGATTCCCAGGAGCAGCAGAGCCACCAGCCAGATCCGTGGGGATCAGGGGAAAAGGGAAAGAGGGAAAGGAAAGGAAAGGAAAGGAAAGGAAAGGAAAGGAAAGGAAAGGAAAGGAAAGGAAAGGAAAGGAAAGGAAAGGAAAGGAAAGGAAAGGAAAGGAAAGGAAAGGAAAGGAAAGGAAAGGAAAGGAAAGGAAAGGAAAGGAAAGGAAAGGAAAGGAAAGGAAAGGAAAGGAAAGGAAAGGAAAGGAAAGGAAAGGAAAGGAAAGGAAAGGAAAGGAAAGGAAAGGAAAGGAAAGGAAAAGGAAAGGAAAGGAAAAGGAAAAGGAAAAGGAAAAGGAAAAGGAAAAGGAAAAGGAAAAGGAAAAGGAAAAGGAAAAGGAAAAGGAAAAGGAAAAGGAAAAGGAAAAGGAAAAGGAAAAGGAAAAGGAAAAGGAAAAGGAAAAGGAAAAGGAAAAGGAAAGGAAAAGGAAAGGAAAAGGAAAGGAAAAGGAAAGGAAAAGGAAAGGGATTTTATCTGTTCTGGGGCTGACAGTGATGGATGGGGAGGATCCAGCTCCAGCATCCATCTCCATTCCCTGCTCCAGTGGCACCTCAGGACGGGGCTGGGGGACAGGTCCCTGACCCTGCTGCCCAGGTTGGCGTCACCTGCTCCAGGATGTCTGAGTGCTCCTGGCTCGGGCTCCCTGCACAACCAGAATTTACGGGATTGCTCTTTCCAACCTGCTGTGAAATCCCATCCGTCTTCCTTGGCAGCAGCAGCAGCTTTTAGGGAAGAGCTGCTGCTCCGTGATGCACGTTACGGATGGGGCGGAAAACTGCCAGGTTTGGAGCGTTTGCAGCCAAAAAAAACCCAGGGAATTATTAGGGATGACAAACGCTTCCCATTATTCCCAGCTCCGGCGCCCGTCCCTCGGCAGGCACCCATGGGAACACAGCTGCTCCCGAGGCGCTGAGGGGACACAAATGAGCGTCAGGAATTCGGGGATCGAGGCAGCCCCTGGAGAAAAATCAGGAATTGCTTTGTGAGTTATGGTGCAGCTGCAGGATCTGGATGGGAATCATTAAACCGGGATCCTTCTGCCAGGCCGCTCAGCTGAGGGCTGGAAAATGGCAAGTGGATGTTAAAAAATGGAAAAACCCTTGATGGAAACGGCAAAATTCCTGCTGGGGGATCGTTCCCAGCAAAGAATTTTATCTCAGTGTTGATGGGGGCAGCTGAAGTAAAATCTGGTCAGGAAAATGTTGGATAAAGGATGGAAGAAGTTGTTTAGGCAGTGGGATGATGAAACCAAGAGAGCTGATGTCACTGAGTCATTCCCCTGGATCCCTGGGAGTGTCCAAGGCCAGCTTGGATGGGGCTTGGAGCGCCCTGGGATAGTGGGAAGTGTCCCTGCCCATGGATCTGGATGGGCTTTGAGCTCCCTTCCCACACAAGGCATTCCAGGATCTGTGGAAAACACGAGGCATCCCAATCCCCACCTCAAAGCCAAAATGTGGATATTTGGGGGTGAAAAAAATCCCTAAAATACCGTACAAAGATCACCTGGGTTCTTCAGGAGCCCTATCAAGCTCTGGGCTCTCAACCACCACAGTCACAGATCCATCCCAGGATGAATCCCAACAAATCCATCCCCCTCAGAGGATCCTGTGCAGGGCTGTGCCTTACTTTAATCCCAAAACCAGGATTAAAAAGAGTGTTTTGTCTGCTCTGGGCTCTGGTTTTTAACCCTTGTGCTGAGCAGGACAAACTTGAGGGCAAGCAGAGAACTCCAGCCCTAAGGAGCAGGTTTGGGAGCACCGGGATGATCCACACCCCCGGCCCAGGAGCTGCTGTCACTTTGTCACAAGACACCTCATTTCCATCTTGGCACAAAGAGGCCACTCCAGGGACAAAATTCCCTGCAGGGAAGGACAAAGGGCTGAGGCTGGGAGAGGACCAGAACTGGTGAAGAACATCATCTTCTTCATCCAGCCCTGCCTTGGACACTTCCCCACTTCCTTGGGGCAGCCCCAGCTTCTCAGAATGTCATAAATAAACTGATTTTTGATTAAATCCCTCCTATTTTTAACACACTCCATCCCCAAAAGTAAGGACGGTCTGGAGAACATCAAGACAGCGCTGAGGAGGAAAAGGAAGAGAGAAACTTGGATCTCTTGGACTCCTCTGTGCTGAAGATGCTCTGGGTGACCCTAATCTATCCCATTCTTTTGATCCCCAATCTATCCCAGTCTTTTGATTCCTAATCTATCCTATTCTTTTTGATTCCTAACCCAGCCCATTTCTTTTGCCAGTTTAAATATAAATATAAATATAAATATAAATATAAATATAAATATAAATATAAATATAAATATAAATATAAATATAAATATAAATATAAATATAAATATAAATATAAATTAGAAATAGAAATATAAAGTAGAAATAGAAATAGAAATATAAAGTAGAAATAGAAGTACAAGTATAAATATACATATAAATATAAATATAATAAATATAAATAATATAAATATATTTATGAATATAATTTTAATATAAATACCTAAATGCCACGCATCATTTCATGTAATGCACCAATAATTATTTTTGGTTTATACCCTGTAGTAGCTTTGATTAAAACCTTTTCATTTTCTCCAGCGTGGTCAATAAATAACTCATTTTACAAACAAAGCTGATCTGCCATCCTTAAAACCCACAGGCCAAAGTCATTTTAGGTGTGACCTCCTGGATTTAAATCTTTACCCAAAATCTGAGTGGGAATTGTCCCTGGACCTGGGGCAGAGCCAAGGTTGGGGTTCTTGGGGCTCTTACGTTCGCATTCCTCCACGTCCAGGTTGAACTGGTGCAGGGCGCCCAGCGTCAGCTGCCGGACCTCGGCCTCCAGCAGCAGCTGCAGCAGCGACGTCGAGAGGTGTTTGCAGGCTGACATGCAGGCGGTCTGGGCCACCTTCCCCTGCAGGACAAACGGACACTCGTCAGGGCCACCGGCACAAAAATCCACCAGAGAACTTCTCCAGCCCAGCCCCCTCGGTAAAGCCACCAGAGAATTCCTCCAGAGCATCCAAAATCTCCTCAGTTAAAGCCACCAGAGAATTCCTCCAGAGCATCCAAAATCTCCTCAGTTAAATCCACCAGAGAACTTCTCCAGAGCATCCAAAACCTCCTCAGTTAAATCCACCAGAGAACTTCTCCAGCCCAGCCCAAGCTCCTCAGTTAAAGACACCAGAGAACTTCTCCAGAGCATCCAAAATCTCCTCAGTTAAAGCCACCAGAGAATTCCTCCAGAGCATCCAAAATCTCCTCAGTTAAAGCCACCAGAGAACTCCTCCAGAGCAGCCAAAACCTCCTTGGTTAAAGCCACCAGAGAACTTCTCCAGCCCAGCCCCCTTGGTAAAGCCACCAGAGAATTTCTCCAGAGCATCCAAAATCTCCTCAGTTAAAGCCACCAGAGAATTTCTTCAGAGAATCCAAAATCTCCTCAGTTAAAGCCACCAGAGAACTCCTCCAGAGCATCCAAAATCTCCTCAGTTAAATCCACCAGAGAACTTCTCCAGAGCATCCAAAACCTCCTCAGTTAAAGCCACCAGAGAACTTCTCCAGCCCAGCCCAAGCTTCTCAGCTTAAGCCACCAGAGAACTTCTCCAGAGCAGCCAAAACCTCCTTGTTTAAGGCCACTAGAGAATTTCTCCAGACCAGACTGGCCCCCTCAGTAAAGCCACCAGAGAACTTCTCCAGCCCAGCCCCCTCGGTAAAGCCACCAGAGAACTTCTTCAGACCAGACTGGCCCCCTCAGTAAAGCCACCAGAGAACTTCTGCAGCCCAGTGTCCTTGGTAAAGCCACCACATAACTCCTCTAGACCAGCCCAGCCCCCTCAGTTTAAGCCACCAGAGAACTCCTCCAGAGCACCCAAAAACTCCTCAGTTTAAGCCACCAGAGAACTCCTCCAGCCCAGCCTCCTCAGCGTGTCCCATCAGTGATGGGATCTTCCCACAGCGCTCAACGTCACAACTGCCATCTTCCAAGGGAACCCCCTCTGGAAGTGCCAGAGGGAAGGGTCAGGCCTTGTTGGGTGCAGCTCCGATCCAGGAGAGCCTTGGGGTGCTCAGAGAGTTCTCATTGCGGACCTCCCATGGTTCATCAGGGAATCATGGAATGTTTGGGTGGAAGGGACCCCAAAGCCCATCCCATTCCATGGGCAGGGACACCTCCCACTACCCCAGATTGTCCAAGCCCCGTCCAACCCGACCTTGGACATCCAGCCTAGCCTGACCCTCTGTGTCAGGTGGGTCTGCACCGGGAACTAAACCCATAAAAATGGGGAAACCCTTTGGGACAAGAGCGGGATTTTGCCCAAACCCTCAGGCTGACTCCACGGGGAACGATCCCCACGCCTGCGTGTGCAACGCCACGAGGGAGATTTCGGATGGTGGTGCAGCCCTGAGAACAGCTCCAGCAGGAGATTATGTCCTCAAACACTCACAAAGGACTCTTAACACGCTCCCCTGACACCAAGGCGTGCCTGAGGAGCTCTCACCGACTCTTACAAGCGCTTTACAAGCTGTGTTTAAACTGGGATTAAACGCGGTCTTTGCGCTGCGTTCCCAGCTCGGCGTCGCCGGTTTCGTTATCGCAGCACGGCGACGTTTGATGCCTGTGCCGGGAAGGGATTTTTCCCAGCTCTGCAAACTTGGTTTGGATCTTCAGGCCACATCCATCTTCAGCAGGAGGGAAAAATGGTTTTTTTTTTTATTTCAAAAAGGAGCCGAGCCGTGCGTTGCAGGGCAGGGTGCTCCATCTCCCGCCCGCTGCCGCTCCCAGGCTCCGGAGCGTCCATCACTCACCTCCCAACAAACACCTGCACCAAAATGAAGATGAAGCATGGCAACCATAAAGTTTAGCAGAGCTCTGGGGTTTTTTCTTTGCTTTTCATCATTTGTTTGTGCTTTTCTGACAAGCTGGGTTATTTAAAACCCCGCTCGAGCCAATTCCTCATCTCTGAAAGCTGCGGGAAGTAGGGCGCTGCCCGGTTGTGATTTTTCTTCATTACTTCCAACAGACGCTCGAGTTTTTGCTGTGGCCGAGGAGTTTGGACAGGATCAGGGAATATCCTGAGTTGGGAGAGGTCCACAGGATCGTGGATCCAAGCCCTGGCCGTGCCCAGACCCCCCAACAATCCCACCCTGACCATGCGAGCGCTGTCCAAGCGCTCCTGGAGCTCTGGCAGCCTCAGGGCTGTGACCATTCCCTGGGGAGCCTGGGCAGTGGCAGCATCCTCTGGATGAGGAACCTTTCCCTGAAATCCAGCCTGACCCTGCCCTGGAGCAGCTCCAGGCATTCCCCAGGTCCTGTCCCTGTCACAGCTGCCCCTCGGGAGGAGCAAATCCTGATGAGTCTCCCCTGAGCGTCCTCTGCTCCAGCTGGACATTCCAAGTGCCCTCAACCCCTCCATGAGACATTGAGATGTCCCAGATGGAAGCAGAGGATGGGAAATCAAAGCTCTGCAGCCAAGCCCTGGCACCCTGCTGAGGACAGGGGACAGGACTCCGGACCCTTCCTGGAAGAGCAGGAGAAAATCCCAGGAGGAGCTCGCACTCCACATCAGCGGGAATTTACAGAGAGCTGTAACCCTTGGAGAAGCCTTGGAGGTTCTCACACCCAGGTGAACCATGGAATGGTTTGGGTTGAACCTTAAATCCCACCCACTCCCACCCCATTCATGGGCAGGGACAGCTCCCAGGATCCCAGCTGGATCCAATCCCGATGTCCAACCCGGCCTTGGGCATTCCCAGGGATCCAGGAGCAGCCCCAGCAAATCTGGGAATTGCAGAATCCCAGGCAGGAATTCCTTGCCAAGATCCCAGCCCAATCTCCCCTTTCCCTTGGGAAGCCATTCCCTGGCTCCTGTCCCTGCAGCCCTTGGCCCCAGTCCCTCTCCAGCTCTCCTGGAGCCCCTGCAGGGACTCTCAGCATTCCCGGGATTTTGCCCTTCTCCAGGGGATCACCCCTCGGGATGAACTTCCTGAGCCCCACGTTCTCCCTCTCCAGGTCCCACTGGATGCTCTCCTTTCCCACACCACACAAAGGAAAAACCCCAGGAGGGTTTTCTCTCCCTACTGACCAAAATGTCAGAGGAACAGCGCCAAGGAGGGGTCAGATCACCCTGTGGAGGGACCTGCAGGTGACCCACCCCTGCCCTGGGCACCAACTTCAGCTCAGGAGAGAGTGAACGAGATGTGACACCACAGGGGGGTGAAAAACAGCAAACAATTGAGATCAAATGTCACACAATTCATCCCCAAACGGGGAAAATGGGATGGGAAAAGCAATTTCATCATGGGGGCTTGGCAGCACCGCGACTCTGAGAGGCCTCCCCGAGTGGAAGGGGCTCTTCAGGATGTTCCTTATGGGAATTTCTCCCAGGAATTGTTGCAGAGACGGCAAAGGGGATCCGAACAAGCCCAGAAGCAGCTTCTGGCCCAGCCCTCCTTCCTTCTGCCTTTTCCACACAGGATTAGGCCAGGCCTAAATGTATTTTAGGTGCCAATGTGCACTGTCCTCACTCTGAACCTGAATCTTCTCAGGCCAGCTGAGAACATGACCTTTTATTTCCATTATTCCTGAGGTTCAAACACCTAAAAATCCTTTCTTTAAACAACATTTGGTTTTTCGTCTCAAAGAACACATGGATGCCTCACAGTTTAGACCCAGCATTATCTCAAGAAAAGCAAAAGTATACGGAATTATTTTTTTCTGCTTTTTAAGCCTGAATCCCTTTTTTCCCTTATATTTATTATCAGAGAACTCGGAGATGCCACAGGAGTTTCAATCACGGTGTTGAATGTCTGCTCAGAGAACAGAAGGTACCACCAGGGATGAGCAGCAGCTCCTGCCCTGGGCACTGAGATTTAAAACCCTCCCAGAATTTATGGCTTTCACTCCTTATAAATAAGACCCAACTTAATCCTTTCCTGCCTCACCCCTGCGCTCCACGAGTTACAGCAGCTCCTTATAAAGTCAGCCGTGGCTTGTGAACATCAATTTCAGGCCATTTCCCCAGGAATACAGTGGGAAATCTGCTGGATAAGCAGCTGCTGCTGACAGGAGACAAACGAGCGCGCGGCCGCTGATATATCAGCGCTAATAAGCTGCCGCTGCAGCTGAAGGTTGTTTGTATTCCCGCCTGGAATGGCTCGGCCTGGCAGGAATTGCCTCCTGCCACGGATGCCCATCTCGGCTCTTTGGAGCTTATTTACCACCGAGTTTCACTTCACGGAGTTGGGGGGCTTTTTCCTGCTTCTTTTTCTCAGTTTTCCTGCAGTGTTGGAAGAGCCCGGGCTCGCCTGTCTGGAGCTGAGCCTGGCACGGATGTGTTTGTCACAGCTCCAACCCTCCCAAAATCATTACCTGCCTCAGCCCTCCTGAAATCTTTACCTGCCCCAACCCTCCCAAAATCGTCACCTGCTCAACCCTCCCAAATTCGTTACCTGCCTCAACCCTCCTGAAATCTTTACCTGCCCCAACCCTCCTGAAATCATTACCCACCCCAACCCTCCTGAAATCTCTACCTGCCCCAACCCTCACAAAATCATTACCCGCCCCAACCCTCCCAAATTTGTTACCTGCCCCAACCCTCCCAAATTTGTTACCTGCCTCAACCCTCCTGAAATCTTTACCTGCCCCAACCCTCCCAAATTCATTACCTGACCCAACCCTCCCAAAATCGTTACCCACCCCAACCCTCCTGAAATCTTTACCTGTCCCAACCCTCACAAAATCATTACCCACCCCAACCCTCCCAACTTCATTACCTGCCCCAACCCTCCCAAAATCATTACCTGCCCCAACCCTCCCAAATTCATTACCTGCCCCAACATTCCCAAAATCGTCACCTGCTCAACCCTCCCAAAACTGTCACCCACCCCAACCCTTCTGAAATCTCTACCTGCCCCAACCCTCACAAAATCATTACCCACCCCTCCCAAATTCGTTACCTGCCCCAACCCTCCCGAAATCTTTACCTGCCCCAACCCTCCCAAATTCATTACCTGCCCCAACCCTCCCAAAACTGTCACCCACCCCAACCCTCCCGAAATCTTTACCTGCCCCAACCCTCCCGAAATCTTTACCTGCCCCAACCCTCCCAACTTCATTACCTGCCCCAACCCTCCCAAAATCATTACCTGCCCCAACCCTCCCAAATTCATTACCTGCCCCAACCCTCCTGAAACAGTCACCCAACCCTCCTGAAATCATTTTCCGCCCCACCCTTGGTGGCGGTGCCAGGACTTGTGCCTTGGCACGGGGCGGGAAGCTCCGAGATGTCATCGCGGCCGTCGCCGCTCCTGGAGAGCCCCAGGGGCTGCTCAGAGGAGCCGCCGCGCTCAGCCGGGACGGCTCCGGCCCCGCGCTAATTCCCTGATGATTTTCGGGAGTGTGGCAGAAGCAGGGGCACTCCCAAAGGCTGTCCCTGTGCCAGCGCCCTGAGCGAGCCCTGGTGACATCCTGGTCCTGCTCCCCGGCACGGCTCCAGCCCTGTCTGGATTTCAGGAACAACCTGCCCCGACACCTTGGTCCCTGAGCTCGGGATGAGATCTGGACAGGGAGCAAAGCGCAGGAATGCCACCCTGAGCTGAGCTGTCTGTGGGGAAAGGGGAAAACAAACACCCTGAAGGCATCAATGCTCATTTTCCAAGGTGCCAGAAAACTGAGGAGCTCCAAAGCACGCAGAGCAATCCCATGAACAGCTCTGTGGGGTCGCTCGTGATTTAAGACCTTTGCAAATCACATCAAAACCTGGATTTGCTCTGGGAAGAACAGGGATCACAGGTGAAAGCTGACAGATCTTCACGGCCAAGATGTCCAAACGACTCCTTGGTCCAACCTCAGTCAAGCAAAGCCATTCTGAGGGTGTTATCCCAGAAAAATCCATGGATTCATTGTGTTGTGGCTCAATCTGTTTGTAACCGGGGTCCCGGCAATGAATCCCTCTGTCCACGGCTCCTGGTGGAACCTCGGGGTTGCCAGGACACCTCAAGGTGACACTGCCCTCCCCGTGCCTCCCAGGATCCCTCTGGACACACAGGAAGGATCCAGAAGGTTCCCTGAGGCCATTCCAGGCACTGAAAGGGAGGAGCCAAACTCCAAAGCTCTCCCAGAACGCATCCAAGGGGCTCCTCCCAGAACACATCCCCACAGGACCCCAGAGGCTGGAAAAGCCCTCCAGGATCACCGACTCCAATCAGCGACCCAACCACACCTTGTCCCCCTCCTGAGCACCGAGTGCCACCTCCAGGGGACACCGCCAGGGCTGTCCCAAACCTCTCCGGGCAGTCCCAAACCCCAGAGTCCATGGGCTGCCCCCCACCAAATCCATCCTGCTGGAGGAGATCTGCCATGAAATCCCCTTTTTCCATGCAGATCCCATCCCTGGGCAGCCCCTGCAGGGAAGGGCTGCGCGGAGGCTCCGGAGCCAGCCCCACTGCCGGCAGCGTTTGTTTAGAAAGGGCCAATCTGTTACCAATTAGGGAGAGGAAACACCAAGAGGCTGCCTTGTTAATTAAGGAACTCGCTATCAAAGGACTCATTAAGAGCTACTGAAATGGAATGGTTGTGCAAATAAATACCCATTAATCTTCACGTGCAGTCAGGACCGCGCTGCCGGTCCCCACCGCCCTGCAGGAGCACCTCTGGCTGCCGTGGGATGGTGGAATGGGATGGGCTGGACACAAAAGATCACCCAGGTCCACCCTGACACCTCCCACCGCCCCAGGCTGCTCCAAGCCCTCTCCAGCCGGTCCTTGGGCACTTCCAGGGATCCAGGAGCAGCCACAGCTTCCCTTCACCTGCTGGTGCCTCCCGCACTGCCCCTGGCCCAGACCAGGTGGGATGTGCTCCCTGAAACCCAAACCCAACTCCTGCCCTAGCACGGAGAACCCTCCCAGAAGCCTCCCAGGAATTAATGCAGCATTTCCATGGAAAACAAACCCTGACAGGCTCCAAGTGCTCTCAGAGTTTCCAATTATTTTTTTTTTTTTTCTTTTTTTGCTACCAGCAGAATTCCTTCTTCACCCGCAACAAGCATCAGGGTTGATGCGATTAAGGATATTTAGATGTGCAAATCCAGGGCCTTCAGACAGCAGAAAAACGGGCCAAAAATGGGAATTCTTTGGTATTAAATGTACAGTTTTCTATAAACACCACAAGTTGTCCCCGTAATTTCTTCAACACTGAATTTCCTGCCTTTCCCAATCCATAAGGCAGCACCGGGATGTTTTGCAGAGGATGGAAACGTGATGGGGAAATAATGAGCAATTGTTTGGTAGCACAAACCCCAGGATAATCCCAGTGGATCCTCTCTCTCTGGCCACGGATGGAGACTTCAGGCCCCGCAGACCTCCCAGGGCTCATCTCCTGCTCCAGAAGCTTCTGGATCCCCTGGCTGCCCCAAATCCCCCTAAACCAGGGGCAAATTCAGGAAATCAGCTCTGGAAATTTTTCCTGCCTTGCCTGTCCTGTCCTGATTTGCCTTTTTTTTTTTTTTAAACAACAGTTCTGCACTCACTGAAGGAGGCAGAAAAACCCCAAATCACCCAAAAACACGAACGCGTCCCGAAGTGTCAAAGCAAATGAACAATGAGTACTTGTAAATTTTAAAAATATTTTTAGGATGTTTACTTAAAAAATAAACCTTTCATTAATTGCCCAGAAGTCCATTTTCAACTGGACCAAGTGGGCTTTCATGAACGTTTTTGGTCTGATATTTTTTTTTTTTCTGGTTTGTTTTGGGTGTTTTCAGCTTTGTTTTAGTTTAAAAAGCCACACAAAACCAAACAAAACCCCTACCAAGAAAAAAAAAAAAAGAAGAAAAAGGAAAAGACAACCCAAAAGCTGTGGATCTGCACTCGAGATCCTGCAAAGAAAAGGGTCTCCAGGACAAAGAGGTGCAAAGGAACGAGGGAGAGGCCCAGGCAAGGACAAGCTGATGGATCTGATTGGTTGCCAGTGTCACCCTGAGCTTGGTGGCCTCCAAAGATGTCCCCTCGAGGCTGGAGCTCAGCTGGCACCAATCAGCACCGTGGCCACACCGACCTCTATGGCTGCGGCCCAAATAAACCCAGGGGGTATCAAGAAAACTCTCAATTAATTAATTCTATTTACTCAGCTTTGCAGCAGAGTCATAAAGAACAAACCCCCTTTTTGTCCCTGATTTTGTTTTTATGGAAGGAGGACCGGGAGCGGAGCAATTCCCGGTGTCCAGCTGTGGGCCGGGCTCGGTCGCTCCGCGTTGATGTGACACGTGTGGGACACGAGGGGTGGCTGATGTGTGACCACTAACGGGCCCTGAGTGGCTTCAGCCACGGGCAGACCTGGATTTGATCCCTGGCTCCGTGGAGTCATCCCAGGAGCTGAACACTGCAGCCACTGTGTGGATTTAGGGAGCTGGGAGAAGGGAGCCGGGTTAGGAGGTGACGTTCACGCGGGTTTGGGATTTGCCAAGGAAAAGGAGGAGGGAAACCTTCCAGCCAAGGTTGGCCTGTGGGTCAGGACTCCTGGGAACACGGGAATGGCTGCTGGAGGAAGGGGTATTCCTCAACTGTGGATCAACGGGATGCTCCTCAGACTTGGATCCATGGAATACTCCTCAGACTTGGATCCATGGAATACTCCTCAGTCTTGGACCAATGGGATTCCCCTCAGCCTTGGATCAATAGGATGATGCTCAGACTTGGATCAACAGGATGTTCCTCAATCTTGGATTAATGGGATGATCCTCAGCCTTGGATCCATGGAATACTCTAAGCCTTGGACCAGTGGGATGCTCCTCAGCCCTGGACCAATGAGATGCTCCTCAGCCCTGGATCCATGGAATACTCTAAGCCTTGGATCCATGGAATATTCTAAGCCTTGGATCCATGGAATAATCTAAGCCTTGGATCCATGGAATACTCCAAGCCTTGGAGCCATGGAATAATCTAAGCCTTGGACCAATGGGATGCTCCTCAGCCCTGGACCAATGGGATGTTCCTCAGCCTTGGATCCATGGAATAGTCTAAGCCTTGGATCCATGGAATACTTCTAAGTCTTGGATCCATGAAATAATCTAAGCCTTGGACCAATGGGATGCTCCTCAGCCTTGGATCCATGGAATACTTCTAAGTCTTGGATCCATGGAATAATCTAAGCCTTGGACCAATGGGATGCTCCTCAGCCTTGGATCCATGGAATACTCTAAGCCTTGGATCCATGGGATGATTCTCAGCCTTGGATCCATGGAATACTCTAAGCCTTGGATCCATGGAATACTCTAAGCCTTGGATCCCTGGGATCCTCCGAGCCTTGGAGCTCCTGATGCCCAGGCTGAAGAGAAGAGAGGCGATGTCCGCACGGACATTCCTTTGGGAAGGAGTTCTGGAGTCCATCCGCACTGGGACACACGGAATGGCCAATGTCAGCGCCACCATGACAGCAGCGTCCCTTCCAACAGCCCCAACATCCACCCGCCACTCCCAGCTGGGACCATCCATGCCCTCATTTCCCAGGAATGTGCCCAGGATCTGCCATTCCAGAAGTGATCCCACCAGCTGGAGTTGTGGTTTGGGAGGGGGATGGATGTTCTGGGAGGGATGAACCTTGGGCTGGGCAAGGCTGTGGTCACTCATGGGACAGCCCCCGGCGCCACCGGCAAATCACCAGATTTCAACAAAGTTTCACCGCTGGAGCTTTTCCTGAGTAAATTCCTGGGATTTTGGCCTTGGCTTTGACCATCCCTATGCCAGTCCAGGAGACAACGTCCCACCAAGGAAGGTCTCAGGCTCACCACGGAAAACCTACGGAGAGCAGCACCAATTAACCCAACTCCAAGCGGAATTTGCCTCCTGCAAAGACCAACTCAATGGGAAAACTCCAGAGAGCCAAAAGTGAAGCTGCTCCAACCAACCTGGAAGGTCCCATCCCCTGCTTGACTTGGGATCTCTCCCAGATTCCCATTTCAGCTGCTGCATTCCAGAGGTGTGGAAAAAACTCCATGGCACGTTCTTTGCCAGAAGCAAACATTTCCCACCTTGATTATATTTTGGGAAAACGGAACCCGGCAACAGGACCAACACACGATGGAGCTGAACTCCCACCAGAGGCTCAGAGACAACCAGACAAACAAAAAATAAAACAAAAAAAAAGGAAAAGGGGGAAGACAAGAGAAAAGCAAATCCAGCAATTATCCTCACCACACCAAAAATAAACCCCACTGCAGCTCGATACAAACCCCTGACATTCCAATAAAAGAGGAAGAAAACCTTGGCTGTGTCCAAGATGCCCAAGGTCAACAGCTGGAAGTGTTTTGGCTGGAGCCAGGGGAAGCTCAGGGAAGAGGGAAATCACACTGGGGGTGATGGTCACAACCAGCTCCCGCAGACAGGGCTGAAAGGGGCTTTTATTAAAAATATTGAATGTCGTTTCATTCGGTTTGGGGCTTTTTTGGGGTCTTTAATAATTTGTGGAGTAACCAGCTCCATGGAAAGGATTTCCCTCTGAAGGAATCGAGAGATGAGAAGCCTGAGAAGCAGAAGCAAAAACACCCAACAGCAAAAGCACAACTCAAGATGTTTGGAACCGCGGAAAATCGTGGGATTTGGGATATCAGAGGCTCTGGGATAGGAGCAGGGACAATCTGTCCCTCTGTCAGAGTCAATGAGTGACTTCTGCTTCGTTATTTTTGTTAAAAAGGGAAATACATAACGAGAAGGAGGGGCAGGGGGTGGGGAAGGGAAGCACCTTGGGATGTGGCCACCGAGCACGGGGCAGCTCCTTTGGAGCCTTAAAGAGCCCAAAGTGGGCAGAGGTCTCCTCTGGAAGCTCCACGGCTCGCAGCAAGGCTGGGAAGCTGCTGGAGGAAATCTGGGGATGCACACATGCAAAAATCCAGGGAAACAGAGGATTTCATGATCTCCATCTTCTTCCTCATTCGACATCCAAAGGCAGGGCAGGATATTTTTAATTGAGCGGTTTTTGGGAGTCAAGAACGTGGGAATTGTAGCTCCAAAAGGAGATGGAGCTTCCAGCTGCTCTCCGGGCTCCTGCCATGCTGCAGGATCTCTCCAGGGACCTCCAGACCAGCCACGGGTGGGAAAGATTCCTGCCAGTCCAGGTTTGGGATGGGACAACATCATGCCCTGAGAAACTCCAGGAAATACTCTAGGAATTACTGTAGGAATTACTCTAGGAATTACTGTAGGAATTACTGTAGGAATTACAGCCTTTTTCCTGGTTTGCCACTGGGTTCAACTGCAGACACTCAATAACTACAGAAATATCTGATCCCAACTGTTCCACTAGACTGGAAGTTGAGACTGCCATCAAAATCCCAGAATCCTGGAATGGTTTGTGTTGGAAGAGACCTTAAATCCCATCCATTCCCACTCTGCCATGGCAGGGACACCTCCCACTGTCCCAGCTGGATCCAGTGTCCAACCTGGCCTTGGACACTTCCAGGGATCCAGGGGCAGCCACAGCAAATCTGGGAATTCCATTCCAGGGCCTCACTGCCCTCACAGGGAAGAATTCCTTCCCAATATTCCATGAAAATCTCCCCTTTTCAGCTTGAAGCCAAAACGTGCACAAGGAATGCGAAGTATTGATTATTTTATCATTTTTTTGGTCCTATCCGTGTCTCCCAAGGCTCTCTCCTGGTCTCCATGCCCAGGATCCCAGACTTCCCCGGTTCCTTGATGCAAAGCAGAGCCGTGGCCCGGCCGCAATCGGAGTGCGCGGCTCCAAACTGGAACGAACGAGACCAAAAAATAAAAAAAAGGGGGAAAAAAATAAAAAATAATAAGAAAAAATGGACATATTTCATCCTCCTCTTTTGTGGCTTTTATTTTCTTTTGTATTCGCTTTGGGAATAACATTCTTTCCATTGGGAAGAGCCTGATTTTCCATTAAATACAAAGCAGCTGCCATTTTGGAAACAAAAAGCTGATTAAATACAGATTCTTTTTTTATTTTTTCCCTCGCTTATGAAGAGCAAGAACCACGTTTGTTTCTGCTGATTTATCGTGGCAAAGCTGCCAATTACAGCAGCAGGAAAACTTAAAGAGAGGGAATCGAACCGCTCCATCTTCCTGAAGTAATTTTGTAATTACAATTCGATGTCGGAGAAAAATATAAAAAAAAAAAAAGGAAAGATCCAGAAGTTTGGAGCGCTCGCCCTCCCTCTGGAACAGCGACCCTGGGGGTTCCTCACCCTCTGCACACACAGGGATGCTCCAGATTCCCCGTTTACGCAGATTCCCGCCCGTTGGGATGCCGGGGGAAGGCTCGGCACGTTGGGGTGACGCGCGGGGCCCGGAGGAGACGCAACCGCTGCCCCACGGCGGGCCCAGATGTTGAACAGACTGGAAAAAAGGATGAGCTCCAAGGAAAAATCCCAAGCCACCCACTCCATTGCTACTCCATGAGCCAGCAAAGCTCCATCCAAGAGGTTTTTGCAAGCAGACCCGAGTGACCGACAGAAGCAGCGTCCAAACCTTCAGCTCATTTTGTCTTTTCCCAAAAAACTGAATCATATCTGAAATTTCCATTTCAAAACTGAGGTGTTATATCTAAAAACCAGGGAGAAGATGGATAAAACCAGAGAAAAGATGGATAAAACCAGGGAGAAGATGGATAAAACCAGGGAGAAGATGGATAAAACCAGGGAGAAGATGGATAAAGCAGCTTTAGAAGGGAAAGCTGTAGGAATTAGTGATTGGTTTTTAATTAACCCATCCGGCTCTCCTGATTTCTTGCCCTCCATGAAACTCAATAAAGAAAACTCCAGAGGATCATGAGAATTCCATTGGGATCTGCATTTTGAGACGTTTTTCCCGCTCCTGACATTCCATCGACCCAAGGCTGTAAGATCCAGGGAAAACATTTGTGGAGAGGGACCCTGTGATGGTCACAAAGCCATCTTCACCCACACTGGTGGCCATGGTGACCATCCTGAGCACCCGACTTTTCCGGGACCCCCCAAAGGTTTGGGCTCCTCCAGGGCAGCTGGGGCTCCTCCCATGGATGGGTTAAGGAAGGCGGGGAGAGCTTTGGAAGCTGCTCATGGATGTCCCTTTCCCCATTCCCAACTTCCGAGCCTTGGAAGAGCAGTGGATGAAACAAGAGGAAAGCAGGAAATGGCAAATGCTGTGATTTGCCCTGAATTTCCTGAAGGGTGGAAGAATCCCAGCCCAAACATCCTCTCCTGATGGGATTTTTGGAAGGTCCAGGCTGAGACTCCGGTGCAGGAAGGAGAAGACAAGTTTGGGTTCCATACACCAGGGCTGGAATTTCAGCTGCCAAATTCCCTGTGCCACACGTTCCTCATGGATGGAGGTGCAGGCAACAGAAGGCACCCAACAACTTCTTCAATCCCAGTTTTGAAAACAAAATTCCAACCATGCCGAGGCGACTCCACCTAGGGAAGCACGTGCTGGTTTAAAGGATTTATGGGATTGGGCATTTTAGCTTCCATTAATTTTCCAACTGCTGGAAACAGACAAGGAAACCCAGCTTAGCCAGACCTGAGTTTACAGAGCTCCCAGGTTAATCAGGGGCCAGCCTGTCCCATCCAGCCCTACGGAATCCATGGGATCTGGACACTCTGCTCCTTGCTTTAAAGCACCACCAGCTCCTGTTTCGACCCCTCCATCCTGACAAATATTTGGGATTCTGGAAGCACCGGAGAAACCAGGAATGGGCTGCTCCAGCCACCAGTCCATCCTCTCCCCTGCAGGGCATCCCTGTTTTACGGGAATTCTGCTGAACATTCTTTCAGGCCAAGCAATCCCCTAAAAGATTTGGATCGCCTCTGGAGCGGAAAGCCCCAGACATGGAAGATTCTGGATGCTGCTCATGCCCTGACCATGTCTGCATCCCGCTTTTTTTTACCTTTTAAACTTCCAGGATTAGCCACAACCACTTCCCACCGGACAAATTAAATCCTGCTAAAATTCCTCCTTTGTCCTGCTACTTTGAGTGATCCCGTTTTTATTTTTTCATCTCTCCCATGATTTATTCCCGCCAATTAATCCCAACTAGGCAGAGAACAGAAAATTAGGAGGGATAAAAGGAAAACTGGGATTTGCTGCTGTTAAGAACAAGCCTAAGAGTGGGCTGGCAAAGCCCCTCCATATAAAGGGATTACTCCATCCCTGACCCTTTCCAGGGGAGCTCCAGGTATTATTTTCCATTGATTTACCTTAATGGAAGTAATGCCCCCCTCTCCGTAGGAAGCTGACTCCAGAGCTGTCTAGGCACTGGATCCAATTAAAGGAATAAATACATCTGGCTTCTAAACAGCTCCAAGCCTGGAAAAGCCAGGGGGAAAAGGGCTTTTTTGCATCTCTCCCTCTTGGGCTGGGCCCTGAGGACAGCACGGAGGATGCCTGACATCCAACACTGCTCCTGGAAACCCCTGGCTGCAAGGAATGCCGGGAGCATCCCGGCTTTGATGGGAGCCGGCCCGGGATTGCTTTAACAAGGCTCTGTCTCTCCAGGAGCCGGTGTTGACTCAGAAACCCCCCAGGAGCCTGGAGCCTGCAAATAGTCCAGGCTCAGCCAGGCTCAGCTTCCAGGGAAAGAGGCACAAGCATCCCACCGGAGCAGGGAATACCGGTTGGAATTCCCGTGGAGAGCAGGGAATAAAGGCCGGAAAGCAGAAGCAGCGTCCAAGCTCTGAATGTGACAAATCCTCAGAATTCCCAGGCGGGTTTTGCTCCCTGGGTTTGGCAGCAGAGCAAACAAGGTGGCTGCAGAGCACTTTGTTTGCCACCTTATCCCTGGAAATGCTGCAGGTTTTCCTCCCGCGCGTGGGACAAGCAGAGATGACAACCCCAGGGGGCTGCTGGAGCAGAAGGAAGGTCTGAAAGGCTCCTTGGCTCCTTTTTGCTGCTGATTGGCCAAATCCCAACTGGGAGCTGGCACGTGTCAAGAATCCACATTATTTTCTGGAGAAAACCATGGAATCCCAGAATGGCTTGGGATGGAAGGGAGGTTAAAGATGATCCCGTTCCACCCCCTGCCATGGCAGAGACACCTCCTGCTGTCCCAGGTGGCTCCAACTCCCCTCCAGCCTGCCTTTGGACACTTCCACTCCAGTCTGAGGGAAGGCTTAGTGGTCCAGTCCCTCAAACCAGGAGGAATTTCCAGCTGGAATTCCCATGGGGAATTTCTCTGAACAAAGAGCAAGGATTTTACAAACATCTTTTCCCTCTGGAGCAGAGTGTGAGGATCTCATCCAGGTTTCCCTAACATCAGGCATCCCCCCTAATTCCCTGTGGAGTTAGGTACTCGAGGGTGATAATGGGAGCCACTTCAATGCTCTAAAACCAACAATTTAGTGAAACCCTTTCCTCTGGTCTCCGATTTATCCCAGAGTCATTTATCCCATTGATCCCAACTTCCAGCCCATCCTTTCCTTTCCTCCTGGCTGACACAAAGGACATTTCTGGTCTGGCTGCCCGCCGAGGCGGGAGGTGGGAGCGGAGCCGAGGCGCAGGATGTGGTGCCCGGTACTCACCGACACGGGGGAGTGGACACGTCCCTGTCCCTACAGAGGACAACACAGCACCTCAGGCTGCAGGGCACAACACAGCAGAAAGGAGCCCAAAGGGGAAGTGCCCACAACCCCCTGATGCTCCCAAGGATTGGGAAAGGAAAATGAGGGCTCCTGGGAGCTGCTTGGAGGAGGAGGAGGAGGAGGATAAAGTGCCACAATGGTTTTGTTGTCATTCTGTCACGGAATCCTGGAAAGGGTTGGGTTGGGAGGGACCTTAAAGAGCATCCTGATCCAAACATCTCCCATTATCCCAGCTGGATCCAAGCTCCAATGTCCAGCCTGGCCTTGGGCACTGCCAGGGATCCAGGGGCAGCCCCAGCAAATCTGGGAATTCCATCCCAGGCAGGAATTCCTTCCCAAGATCCCATCCATCCCAGCCCTCTGGCAGTGGGAAGCCATTCCCTGTGTCCTGTCCCTCCAGGACTTGTCCCAGTCCCTCTCCAGCTCTCCTGCCCTGCATGTCACCATCCCACCTGCAGGATCATCAAACCCCGGGAGGGACAGCTGGGATGGGCTCCAGCAGGGCTTGCTCAGCTCTGGGGAGTTATTTAAGCACAGACTGGACTTGTGCAAAGCGAGGGGTGACTCTGGTGCTCCTGAGATGTTTTCCTGATGGTTATTTTCCACTTGGGTCCCTCCCAGCGCGGCCGAGGCTGTGGTTGGTGCAAAGTTCACGGCATTTCGCTTCCATGCACAGGGCCTTGGCTTATAAATATTCCAGAGGGATTTGACTTTTCAAATAAAAACACAGGCAATCGTTCTCTTTGGAAAGAAAATAAACACTTGCAAAGCTCTTTCTACCAGAGCAAGAGCTGCCGGGGCCGTTCGTTCGCGAGGGGGAAGAGATGCCAAGAGAAGGCAAAAAACCGTCACGGCTCCAGCTGAAATCTGTGCCTGCCATCTGGCAAAAATAAGCAGAAAAGGGGAAAAAAAAAAATAGGGAAAAAAAACCCAAAAAACCCCACTGCAGAGGGTTCACACCAAAGCGCTCAGCGGCAGAGGTTTGGATTTGTTGGATCGCTGAAAGATTGCTTCCCCTTCCCAGGTCAGCCTCACCTCTTGACCTGCCCTGATTCCCTTCCAAAGGAGGTTATCGAGATACAAGACTAACAGAGGATTAAAGGAAACTGAAAATAAAAACAAAACACCCCCCCCCCCCTCCTTCCCCCAGCCCCGCTCCCCTCCCCCAAGAAAACATCCTTGCTTTGTTAACCTGACAGTTCAGGGGAGGTGTTGACACAACCCTCCATCTCTGAGGAGCTTAATGTCAACAAATCAGTGTGTTTGGAGTAGCCCTGTCAATGCCATTTACATTAACTTGTCCAACAAGAAATAAAAACAACAATCAGCCATCAAAGACAAAAGGCTTTTTCAGTCATTCTTTGCAAAGTCTTAGGCTGGAAATATTCATTTTTGGAGGTTGTGGCCCTTTGCTTGCTGAAAACCAGAAACCACCTTTTTTTTTTTTTCTTTTTTTTTTTTTGGTTCTTTTTTTTTTTTTTTTTCTTTTTAAGGCCTAAAATACTTTTTGTACTAAAATTTTTGTTTGTTTTCAGCCTTAAAAAAAAGAGGTTTTTTCTTTTGAAGGAGACCCGAGCATCCCATATTAATGAGCTCCACAGCAGCAGCAGCAGGAACCGACTCTCCCTGGTTAACGCAGGAAGAGGGCGGCCTCGGGAGCCAAATGTTAATTATGCTTTGATTCCCATCAGCGTTTTATTTGCTCAGAGACATTTTTGGGCACTTAGTGGAGCGTTTTGGAATTGTGGCTCCAAACCACCATGACCGTTTCATGCAGCACTGGCATGCACCAAAACCCCGGGAAGTTCTCCGTGAACTTTTCCTGCCCCCCGGCACACGCTGTCCCCACCGCGCTGGCGTCCCCCAGAAAACTGCAACGCGCAAAGAAATTCCAGGAATTCCCAAAAACAAGTGGTTTCCATCATCTCCCACAACGGCAAAGGAAAAATTTGGGATTGCAAGGCCTAGAAAAAGCGGAGGCTCTTCAGGCCGCTGCTCCAGCCGGGATTTTGGGCTGGGTTGTTTCTGCCAGGTGGCCACAGAGGCCTCACCCCTGGAAAAATCCAAGGCCATGGCTCAGGACATCTTGATCCAGTTGAAGATGTCCCCCAGAAAAGCACAACGTGCAAACAGATTCCAGAGATTCCCAAAACCAAGTGGTTTCCGTCATCTCCCACAATGGCAAAGGAAAAAATTCGGGATTGCAGCTCCTGCTTGAGCTCCAGAGAAAATGGAAACTCTTCAGGCCGCTGCACCAGCCAGGGGTTTGGGCTGGGTTGTTTTTGCTGGGTGCCCAGAGAAACGGTGGAGGGAAAATCCCTGGAAAAACCCAAGGCTGTGGCTCTGGACAACCCTGATCCAGTTGAAGATGTCCCTGTTTACTGCAGGGCCTTGGGACAGGTGGCCTTCAAGGGCCCCTTCCAGCCCAAACTGCTCAATACAACAATTCCAGGATTCCCAAGAAATACAGGAAAAATTCAGCCCAAAGGGGGAAACATAAACCCGAATCCTGAAACATAAACCCGAAACATAATCCTGGCTCAGATTCCTTTCAGCTCCTTTCACCCCCTCTCCAATGCTGAGTCCCAAGGATCTCCCAAGGCCACTGGAGCCTCCCTGGGGCAGCTGGAGCCGTGACCCCGAGAGGTTTTCCTGCAGCTCCGTGGGGACAATGGGATTCCTCAGCCCCGTCACGGCGCATTTCTGCAGCCTCGGGACTTTGGGCTCAGCTCTTTTCCGTGATGGGGCTTTTTGGAGCTGGAATTTTAGCCCAGGAACTCCGACATGCCCGGGCTGAGGTTCCCTGATGGGCAGGCAGAGGCGTCATTCCAGCTGGGACAAAAGGGAGCAACAAACCTGCACCTCCTGGCACCAGGGGAACACTCTTCACTTGGCCAAAATCCCGTAAATTCAACAGGAATCAGCTCTGGAAGATGAGGGCATTTCCAAACCAGCAGGAGAGCAGGAATGGGTGGTGCTCCGAGGACACCTCATCATCCCAGCATGGGACACAGTCCTGGAGCTACTGGAGCTGTGGAAATCCTGGATTTTATGGGAACCAGGCTGAAAACTCATCTCAAACAGGGCAGCAGCTCCTCTCAGACCCCAAAACTCTCCTGCTTTATCTCCAGTCACACTGATGGATTGGGATGGGTTTGGACCAGCTCCACCCTTGTCCCCAGAGCCCTGAATATCCTCCTAGAGCTGGAATTCCCCCTTTTTGGAAATGTTCCTTCGCCCCCTCTCGCTCTTTCCTTCCTCAGCTGACGCTCATCCCACGTTTTTGGTGCTTTAACAAACACCTCCATCATTTCCTGCATGGCTTTGGACAACACCTTGATCTCCTGCGCTCCAGCAGCAAAGCCCTGGAATTTCAGTGTGCTCCTACATCAGCCACTGGAAAAACTTCCTGAACCCTAGCAGTATGAAGAACCTGGACACCAAAGGATGTGGAGGCCTTTGGGATGCAGCCTGGTCCTTCCTGGCTTGCTCTCACCCACCCTTTGGGTGATCCATCAGCAGCATAAGGAAAAAAAAACTCCCACCAATGTTAAAATATCCCAAAGCTGCAGCTCCCACAAGGCCTCGAACCAGACCTGCAGCTGCCCAAACCAGGCTGAGGTGCCTCCAAACCCTGCCCAGGCTTTGGGGAGCTCAGGGGCTGCCCAGCAAAGCCCAGCTTCTCCTCAGCTGGGGCTTTTCTAACCCAGCTCGGGAAAACAAAAGGCTGCCTCGATCTGTCCTGGTGCTTTTCAAACCAACTCGAGTCCTCCCAGCCTCCAAACCAAGCCTGCCTGGCTCCAAAAGGAAACATTAATATTTAAGGAAGATAAATCACTCCTGGCCCACCTCATAAATCACTGTGGGCATCTCCCCCCAGCTCATCTCTGCTGCTTCATGCTCCGGTGCTGAGACCAATCTCCCTGTCAGATTCCATTACTGGCTCCCGAGTATTCCCAGCGTGATGGGTGGAAGGCTCCAGGTGCTAAACCAACCCACAGCTCCTTTCTCAAGGAGAAATCCAGCCATTTCCAGCCTCTCCTGGCTCTGGAAGGCACCTGCCACAGGACACCTGGATGTTTGGGACAAACCTGGCCAGGATCCGAGTCCTGCCCAGGGGGCAACACCTGATTTATCCGTGGATTTGCCAGTTTGTCCCGCTGATAACAAAGCTGGGAAAGCCACTTCTCCTCACCACAGGAAATCCTTTTGGGGGCTTCTCCCCCACAGGAAACCAGCCTGAGCTCCCCCTGCTCCCAGACCTTCCTGCTGGGATGGGGATGCCCAAGGACACCAGGCTGCAGTTTGGGGGTGCAGCACCTCCCAAATCAGCTCCTTCCAGAGGAGAATCCCAGGGCAAGGGCAGAGTGAAGGAAGCTGCCACTGGGGAATATTAAATCTTCCCTTCCTGTTTATTCCCAGCTCGTGAAAGCAGCAAACAAATCCCAGTTTTGTAAAGAAAGGAAGATCTGAGATTGCTTTTAGAACAACCACAGAGTTCAGGGGATTTGCTGTTTCAAAATAACCTGCTGATCCCAGCTCCCCCCGAGAGTGTATCCACACAAGCTCAGAACAAATCCCATTTAGAGGAGGAAAAAAAGCTGCTGGAGCAAAAAGGAACCTCCCTGGTGATTGGATTTTTCCTACCAATGAGACACCACTCAGCTGACTGCAAAAAGCAACATAAAGCACATTTCTGATGGCAACAGCAGCATAAACACGGGGACTTGAGACAGCAGAGGGAAGAAAGAAACATATGGTGCCTTCCAAGGGAGCAACATTGGGATGGGAGGCATCAGGGACCTGACAAACACTTGGAAACGCAGCTGTAGTTTGAGTAACACACCCATAGGCTGGATTTTTCTGGGGAAAAAAAAAAAATCCTGGATGGCCATGAACTGGAAGTTAAAATATCTAAAATGCAGGTGGGGAATAAATTACGATCCTGCTGGCAGGTGGTGGGCTGGGATGGAGATACCACCCCACAAAATCCGACTTGCAAATCATTGGGAGAGTCCTACTGGAGCCCAGCTTGTGGTGGCAGGTGAAACACCTGTGGAATTGTTCCTCCATCCTCCCCAGCTCCCCAGCACGCCCCAGCGAGTCCCCAGAGCAGCCTGGGGCAGGAGGGAGGGAAGGGCTCACCGGGAGATGGGTGAACACGGCGAAGGTGCTGCGCAGGAAGCCGATGAGATCCACCAGGTAGTCACTGGCCCGGCTGCCCGGCTCCAGGGCCATCCAGTCGTAGTCTGCCAGCTGCAGGAACTGGTCGATCTTCTGGTTGAGGTTGGTGTAGATCTCCTCCTCGGCGGCGTGCCGGGCGTCCTGGGAATGAGACACGGTGTGGGATGGGGGCTTCGCACAAGCAAAATCCCACATGGGATGAGGGCTCCACACATCTGAGACCCCACACCTGACATGGGATGGGGACTCCACACCATTGAGTGGAGAGTATGAGATGGGAGCTCCTCACCTCTGAGCTCCCATGTGGGATGTGGGCTCCTCACCATTGAGACCCCACGTGGGATGGGGGCTCCTCATCACTGAGACCCCACACCTCACACAGGATGAAGGCTCCTCATCACTGAGACCCCACACCTCACACAGGATGAAGGCTCCTCATCACTGAGACCCCACACCTCACATAGGATGAAGGCTCCTCATCACTGAGGTCCCACACGGGATGGGAGCTCCACACCATTGAGACCCTGCATGAGATGGGAGCTCCTCACCTCTGAGGTCCCATGTGGGATGAGGGCTCCTCACCATTGAGACCCCATGTGGGAATGGGGGCTCCTCACAAGCAAAATCCCACATGGGATGGGAGCTCCTCATCATTGAGACCCCATGTGGGATGGGGGCTCAGCACCACTGAGGTCCCATGTGGGATGGGGGCTCCACACCTCTGAGATCCCACACCTCACATGGGATGGGAGCTCCTCATCATTGAGACCCCACATGGAATGGGGGCTCCTCACAAGCAAAATCCCACATGGGATGGGAGCTCCACACCACTGAGACCCCATGTGGGATGGGGGCTCCACCCTACTGAAATCCCACATGGGATGGGGGCTCCTCATCACTGAAATCCCACATGGGATGGGAGCTCCACACCACTGAGACCCGACATGGGATGGGGGCTCCACACCATTGAGACCCCACATGGGATGGGGGCTCCACACAAGCAAAATCCCACATGGGAAGAGGGCTCCACACCACTGAGACCCCACATGGGATGGGGGCTCCTCATCACTGAAATCCCACACAGGAAGGGAGCTCCACCCTACTGAAATCCCACATGGGATGGGAGCTCCACACCTCTGAGATCCCACATGGGATGGGAGATCCACACCACTGAGACTCAACATGGGATGGGAGCTCCACCCTACTGAAATCCCTCATGGGATCGGGGCTCCTCATCACTGAAATCCCACACAGGATGGGAGCTCCACCCTGCTGATGTCCCACATGGGATGGGGACTCCTCACCACCCTCCAATGGGGCAGGAGCTTCACCCAACCTTTAGGCCGGGAGGTGACACAACCCCACAGCTCAAGGAGGCAACCACGAGGCTGCTGCAGGCTGCGGCCGGCGGGACAGGAGCAGCAGGTGGTGGTGGGCAGGATGGAGCTGGATCCTGCCCCTGCTGTGACCTGAGGGCAGTTCCAGAGGGGCTGGAGCAGAGGTTGGCTGCAGCAGTGGGAACCTGGCGCTGGTGACACCGAGGTTGTGGTTCAGGCCCTGGGTGGGCCGTGCAGGAGCTGATGATCCTTGTGGGATGTGCTCTGAACATCCCGTGATCCCGAGATGGGAGAGGAACATTCCCTACGGAAACCCCACCAAATGCAGGGCAGGGCTGGGGTTCAGGAGCCTCCCTGCCAGAGGAAGGGCAAACAGGTGGAAAATTCCAGGAGGGACTTCCTTGGGAACACCAGCCTCACCAAACTGATTCCTGCTGTTCCCACCTCTGGATCTCCACAGGACACAACTCAGACACCCCACTCAACCCAGCCAGACCCCACATAAAGCATCGGGATAAACACTCCTGGAGCGGGATTTAAAGGCTGGAAAATCTGTGAGTTTCTGTCAGCTCAAATTTTTAGGGGATAATGCAAAAAAAGGAGTGGAAAGATGGAGAAATACAGATTCTGGGTGGAAGAGAAGCCTGGTGTCCATGACAGCACTCCAACAGCACAGCGAGGATTTATTTAAATAAGAAATAAATTACCAGGCTTTAGTTTAAAATCTCCTTAATCCTTCAGCTAATTAGGGCTGTAAGTTAAGGAGAAAACCTCCCACGATCTCGACAGGAGCAACGCTCCTGAGGACAAACCCAAAGCCGTGGCGCAACCTTCCCAAAATAGGCCCGGATTATCCTTGGGCTCAGCCCAGCAGGTCCCTCCCAGGCAGGGAGCCCCCGCCCCGCTCACCTTGAAGGTGGTGGTCCCGTAGAGCTTGGTGGTGTGGACGGTTTCGGGGAGGACGTTGGTGATGTTGGTGATGAACTCCTCCAGGAACTTGCAGGATTTCTCCAGGTGGGTGGTGTTGATGATGATCTGGACGAGCTGGGAAGGCAAGGAAGGGTTTCAGCCCCGCTGCCAGGTGAAGGGGTGCCAATTCCATGGAATCCTGGCGTGAAAAGCTGACGCTGTGCAAACACCCCGAGCTTTGATACAGGCTCCAGTCTCTCCCCCTTTAACAACACCTAAATCCAAGATAATTTTCGGGGGGAGGCATTTCCCATGACAGCCACTAATACCACAGGAGGCGATTCTATTTTTTTGGAAGGACTTTCCTACATTGAGCTGTCACTCAGGGCTCCCCAAAAAACTGCCAGGACACATCAGGAGGCTCCTGGCTGCCGCTGAACCCGAAAAAGAACCCACACTTGAGTGACACCGAGCAGCATCACACGGGCCCTGAACAAAGGAACCACGAGGTTTGGCTCTGGCAGGTGTGGGGTGGGCAGATCTCTGCCAGCCCCCGGGGCAGCAGAACGCCCTGGGTTGGTGTCATTTCACTGCTGGAGCGTGGCGGGGCTGTCTGGAGCCACCTCCCGTGCAGGAAGGGTTTGGAAACGCTCCCAAATCTGAGGGAGATTGGATTCATCAGCGATTTCCAAGGGGCAGGCGCAGAAATTGCGAAGTGACACCAGGAAGGTCCCAGCACTGGCGCTGGTGATGTCAGAAAGGTGGTGGTGACACCTTGGGAGGTTCAGCCTGGACACTGGGAAGGAAAAGAGACGCTGGAAAAGGTGCAGAACTGGAACAGGGTGTCCAGGGATGTCTGAGAGAAAGGAAAAAGTTGGGAAGGGAAAGCCATGGTTGACATGATCCAAGGCAGCAATAATTAATTAAGCAATTAATAATTCCTTGGTCAATACCAGCACACAGAGGTCACACCTGCCCTGGGGACCTGCAGATTTACATGGATTAAAATCATCAGAAACCTGATTTTATAGAGAGAAAAGGATGGAGCACCGAGAAAATCTCACATTAGGGTTTATGCCGCAGCAACGTGCTGAACCCACTCAAACATCACCTGGAAATGAGGATTGCTGCCCCATTCCCTCACATTTCCACCTTGGATCTTCCCTGGCCCTCCCTGAAGTCCTCTGACTTTCATTCAGACTCCAAAAAATGAAGAGAGCAAAATTCACAACCAAAAGCAAAGAAACCTCTTCACTTGGCCACAATCCAAAGTTCCCTGCTCTGTCCAAAAACCCTGAACAGTTCCATTGTTTTCATATTTCATATCCCAATATTTCATGGAATGCTCCAAACCAGCACCTCTAAAGGTGCTTGAAGGAGCTCCAAGGGACCTCCTGTCACCCTGCCCTGGAATTCCACAATCCAGGAATGGTTTGGCTTGGAAGGGATCTTAAAGATGATCTAATTCCACCTCCAACACTTCCCACGATCCCAGGTGGATCCAATCCCAATGTCCAACCTGGCCTTGGGCATTCCCAGGGATCCAGGGGCAGCCAGAGGAAATCTGGGAATTGCAGAATCCCAGGCAGGAATTCCTTGCCAAGATCCCAGCCCAATCTCCCCTTTCCCTTGGGAAGCCATTCCCTGGCTCCTGTCCCTCCATTCCCAAGGGAATCCACATCCCACCTCTGTCAGTCCAACGTTTTTCCTCTTGATCACGTTCTGTAAACAGTTGCTCAGGGTCCGGGTCAGCAGCAGGTTTGTGGATTTTCTGATCATGTCATCCACCTCGGTGGAGCTGTGAAATGAAAGGGAAAAGAGGAATTTCCAAGACGCTCCATGGAAAGAAAATCAGGGATTCTCCTCATCCTCCTTCCCGACTCTCCCCTGCCTCATCCCTGAGCAGCTGTGCAGTGCTCCCGTGTTTTAAATACATCCAAATAAGCCAGTTTTGGCCTTTTTTATCCATGTTTCAGGAGGAAAGTTGGATTAACACCGGCAAATCCCACATTCCTCAGCCTCCTGTCCTGGAGGGGCTGGTGCAGCCCAAGGAAGAGCCACCCATGGCAGCCCCACCCCAGTGCTGGGGATTTGAATCCAGGGGAAAAGGTCTGCAGCGGTGAAACCCCAAATCAAATCCCCCAGAATTCCCCTCTCAGCCCTTTCCGGGCTTTTAGACAAAATTACAGAAACGTGGAATGGTTTGGGTTGGAAGGGATCTTAAAAGAAAAGTGGGAAAATTGCAGGAGTGAAATGAGGGCACTGGGAATGGGTTTAAGAAGGAGACACTTCCAAAGATCCCTGGATTTCCACACAGGGGCTCCTTGGCACAGTGCAGCTCCCAGAATCCCAGAATCCCAAAATGGTTTGGGTGGGAAGAGAACTCAAATCCCATCCCACCCCATCCCAAGGGCAGGGACAGCTCCCAGTGTTCCAGATCCCAATCCCAATGTCCAGCCTGGCCTTGGGCATTCCCAGGGATCCAGGGGCAGCCCCAGCAAATCTGGGAATTGCAGAATCCCAGGCAGGAATTCCTTGCCAAGATCCCAGCCCAATCTCCCCTTTCCCTTGGGAAGCCATTCCCTGGCTCCTGTCCCTGCAGCCCTTGGCCCCAGTCCCTCTCCAGCTCTCCTGGAGCCCCTGCAGGGACTCTCAGCATTCCCTGCATTTTGCCCTTCTCCAGGGGAACATTCCCAGCTCTCCCAGCCTGGCTCCAGTATTGGAACACCAGACAGGAAACTCCTGCACCCCATTCCTGCCCTTTCCCAGGTGTCTGGAACAGCAGCACTGCTGGAATTTGGGGGTTTGGCCCCTCCAAGGTGCTCACGGTGCCACTGCTCCTTTCTCCAGGAGGTTTTTCCTACCCACCCTGCCAGAGGCTCTGGATTATCCCTGGCAGCACCAGGAATTGTCCCCCGCAGTCAGGGGCAGGAGAGGGAATTCCCAGTGGGAAGGCCGGGAAGTGTCCTGGTAAATGGAGCCCCTGACCTTTGGCTCTGTCTCCTGCTCCACCTGGCCAAGGAGCCACGTCACAAAGCTGGGATTGATGTGGGAAACAGAATCCAACCTTGAAGTTATCCCGGGAGAAAGGTGGAGGATGCTGGGATGCTGCAAGTGGGGGGAGGGAATGGGTGAGGTGGGATCTTGGGAAGGAATTCCTGCCTGGGAGGGCGGGGAGGCCCTGGAATGGAATTCCCAGATTTGCTGTGGCTGCCCCTGGATCCCTGGGAATGCCCAAGGCCAGGTTGGACACTGGGATTGGAGCAGCCTGGGACAGTGGGAGCTGTCCCTGAACTTTGTACCCCAAGTTTTTGCAGGAGTGGGGCTTCGTTTGCTGAAAATCCCCAATCCCAACCCAAATCTTGGTGGATTAGAGCTGATCCATCTCATCCTTCACCGTTTCCCAAAGATATTCCCTCTTGTCCAATGGGAAATCCCACTGGGAAAAGCCAGGGGATACTTTTAAAGGCAACCTGATGAACCCAGCTTGTAAAAGGGCAAAAGTGCTGAGGAGATAAAGGGAGATAAAGGGAATTCTCCTGCTCTAATCCAATTAATAGAGCCAATAATAAAAACTCCAAGCCCTACAAACCCACTCAGAGCTTCCCTCAAGTGAAGCAAATCCCACATAAAGGAGAATCCTCCCATCCAACAAATACAAGGAGCTGCTTTAACAAAATAATTAGGGGGGAAAAAAGAAAAATTAAAGAAAAAAAAAAAGCAGGAGGCGCGCTTTGGGCCGTGGGCTGTGCTGTGCAGGAAAAGGCTGGAAGGGAACTGTCTGGGATAATGACAGCTCCTGTCCCGGATCCCGTGGCAGCTGCGGTGACCTCCAGGCCCCTGTGACTGACGGGCTGACCCCCAGCACTCCGGGGTGCTCCGTAAATGACAGGGCCAGGGAAAAAAAGAAAGGGAAGAGAAAAGGGAACTGGCTGGCGGCTTTGTAGCCAAGCTTCCTAATAAAACCTAATTCAAGCTGTCAGGGTGAAATGAAGAAAGTGTCAACAGGGGTTTGCAGAGAAATATTCCAAATGTTTGGCTCGGAGAGCCGGAGCGGGGATCCCCTCCCCCCGCTGCTCCGAAAGGGCTGGAGAATCCAATGTGGAAAGGAATTTTAATGAGGGGTGCGGAGGGAGCCCCGGGAGGGACCCACGGGGACACTTCTGCTCCCTGTCCTGCCAAAGCCAATCATCCCGGGATGGGGAAGCTCCGGAGGGAGCGCTGTGGGAGCTGCATCCACCGGGAATGGGCTTGGAAAGGGAGAGGTGGCCATGGGAGCCACCAGAGAGGAGCTGAGGAGAAACTCCTGAGCTCCCAAACCAAGCAGGGACCTGCAGGGAAAAGGATTCTCCAAATTGGCATTCCTGGCTCCAAGGAGAGCAGGGAAATCCTGGAGAGCCTGGGGCAGGGGAAGGGCTGCTGAGCCCCCGGAGCTGTCCCAACAGGGCAGGCATGGAATGGGGTTGGGTGGGAAGGGACATTAAATCCCATCCCTGTCCTCATCCCCATCCCATTCCATGGGCAGGGACAGCTCCCAGTATCCCAGGTGGATCCAATCCCAATGTCCAACCTGGTCTTGGGCACTGCCAGGGATCCAGGGATCCACAGCAAATCTGGGAATTGCAGAATCCCAGGCAGGAATTCCTTGCCAAGATCCCAGCCCAATCTCCCCTTTCCCTTGGGAAGCCATTCCCTGGCTCCTGTCCCTGCAGCCCTTGGCCCCAGTCCCTCTCCAGCTCTCCTGGAGCCCCTGCAGGGACTCTCAGCATTCCCTGCATTTCTCCCTTCTCCAGGGGAACATTCCCAGCTCTCCCAGCCTGGCTCCAGAGCAGAGGGGCTCCAGCCCTGGAGCAGCTCCGGGGCCTCCTATGGACTCTCTCCAGCAGCTCCAGGGTCAGGTCAGGGCCGGGATACGAAGCTCCCAAGGAGCTGGAACTTCCCAATCCCCAATCCAGCCTCCTGTTTTCCCAGGGAAGGGAGGGAGGATGAATCCTCCCAGGCAGACTCCTGTCCCTCACTCCTCAGCCTCTCCCGAGCTGCTCACGCTGCTGCTGCAAAAGCAAAGCCTCAGCTCCAGCTCCTGGCAGAGCCTGCTGCTCTTCAGTCTCACACACGTACACATGGGTGAAACGAGCCTCAAAGCACCTCGGGATGGAGCAGGGAGAGTAAACACATGGAATATTTTGCAGGCTTTAAAAAAAAATAAAAAAAAAAATCACATTATTTGTATATAAACTCCCCGAAGGAACAAGAAAAACAAAAGCACGAAAGGAGCAGCTGAAACTCGTTCCTGACCAAAAATCCAACCCTCAGAGTCCTCCTGACAAGGCTTTCATGGAACCACGGGATTCCCACTCTTTGGGGAGCAGGGAGGGGAGGCCAGGGGGGGTCAGAGATGTTCCAGCAGGCCCTGGTGACAAGTGGCCATCACAGCCTTTCTCCAGACACCCAGGTTTATCTATTTATTAAAATAACCCTGCAGAAACACCTGGGAGGAAGCAGCCCCTCCCTCCTCACACAACTGGGATTGTCCTGGGAGCCCAGAATTCCCTGGAAGTGTCCAAGGCCGGGCTGGAGGAGGCTTGGAGCATGGTGGGAGCTGTCCCTGTGATGGGCTGGCACCAGGTGATCCCCAAAGCTCCTTCCAACCCAAACCATCCTAGGATTGCCCCCTCCAGGAGAGGCCTCACTGCTCCAGGGCCACTTCCAAAGGGACAGAATCCATGTCTGGAGCCAGCTGAGCTCTCCCAGTGCCAGCCTTTCCTACCTGAGGTGCAGGTCCTCGGAGAACTTGAGGCAGGCGTAGATGAACTCCTTGATCTGGCTGTAGACCTTGGGCACGAACTCCGAGAAGGGGAACTTCTTTGGGAAGGGTTGCTGGAAAACACAGGAGGGAATTCCAGAGGGAGGGCAGGGGCAGCAGCGAGATCCAGGCAGGCAAAGGAATTCTGGAGTTTTTCCTGGATTTTATGAACACTCCGGCCAAGGGGAGCAGATAATCACAAATGGCACCTGGAGCCAGGTGGGGTTTGGGGCCATCCCCTCATTCCTTCTCCCAGCTCCCTTCCTCTCCCTCCTTGGGAACACCTGGAATTCCTCCCTCACCGTTCACGAGGCGTTTTCCCGGTCACCTCCCCCTGGTGCTGCCCAACGACCCCAAAACCAGGAGGAAACGGATTTTCCAACACCAGATTTTCCCAGTTTTTACCCCCAGCACTCAAAGCTGAAGCCCAGGACTGAATTTTGGGGCAGGACACAGAAATCAGAGCCCTTGACTGGGATCACCAGGGTTGGATTTGCTGCCTGCAGGATTTAGGATCCAGGGAACACCAGGACACACCTGGGTTTTCCAAGCTCGTGCAAAGGCCAAGATCCACCACATTTTTGGGCTCTTTTTCTCTAAATATGAGACTGAAACAAATAAAGACCAATCCCAGGGTCCATAATACAGGAATAAAATGCCAGTGGAAGTGGATATTTCTACCTGTGAACACCCTGAGAGGAACACAAATCACACTTCCCTCATCCACACCAGGAGAAATGCATCCCATGGGAGGAATATTTGTTCTTTTCTGTTGTTTTCCTTTCTCTTTTATCGTTTATTTGGACTGGGGGGATGATTTGGGGTTTGCTTTTTTGATCCTTTCAATGCCCAGCAGCCAGGCCAGGCCTTTCTCCCCGTTCCAAAATTCACCTTTTCAAGTTCAGCGTCCTGGAATGGGAACTGTCCAACGATTTTCTTATAAACTTCTTCATTTGACACCGGGATGGGGCTGTAGTTATCTGAGTCAAGGATGTTTCTGGGGAAAGAAGAGTTGGGGAGACGACTGTGAGGGGAAAGTTTTCCTGCTGGGTCAGGACATTCCCCCGGAGGCTGGTGCCAGGCCAAGGGGTGATCCCAAATTCCTGCAGCAGCAGCCAGGGGTACCCCAAAGTGACCACAGCTCAGTGATGGAGCAAGGACACAGAATCATGGAATGGGTTGGGTGGGAAGGGATCCTAAATCCCATCCAGTGCCACAGGGGCACCTCCCACTGTCCCAGGTGGATCCAACCTGGCCTTGGGTACTGCCAGGGATCCAGGGGCAGCCCCAGCAAATCTGGGAATTGCAGAATCCCAGGCAGGAATTCCTTGCCAAGATCCCAGCCCAATCTCCCCTTTCCCTTGGGAAGCCATTCCCTGGCTCCTGTCCCTGCAGCCCTTGGCCCCAGTCCCTCTCCAGCTCTCCTGGAGCCCCTGCAGGGACTCTCAGCATTCCCTGCATTTTGCCCTTCTCCAGGGGAACATTCCCAGCTCTCCCAGCCTGGCTCCAGAGCAGAGGGGCTCCAGAATCCTGGAGCAGCTCTGGGGCCTCCTCTGGATTTATTCCAGCAGCTCCATAGCAGGGGTGGCACTGGATGGGCTTTAAGGTCCCTTCCCACCCAAACCATTCCCTGATTCCATAATTAATCCCTAAAAAACTTCCACACAGGGGCCAAAACTCCTCAGTGAGAGCTCTGAGGTGTTTCTTCCGGAGCCTCTCACCTGAACACTCCTGCCCATTTCTTCAGCAGGGTCTCGCTGTACTGGTCCTGGATCTCCAGCAGCATGTCGAAGAGCTGGTTCACGGGGAAGCCGTAGCCCTGCGTGGTGGGAGGGAAGGGAATGAAGCCTCCAGTGGGCAGCTGGGAATTGTCTGTCCTGAACAGGGGAAAATCCTCCCCCAGCACTGCCCCTGCTGCTGCTGGAGGGGTTCAGGGGGCGACTGAGCCGGGGAGAAGCCCCCAGAGCCACCTGAGGTCTGCATGAGGTGGCCAAGGCCTGCTCCTTGCACAGAGCTGGGCTGTCCCTCAGGTGATCCTCACCCAGAAATGTCAAAAATCAGAGCTTGGCCAGCCTGGATCAGCAGAGACATCAGGATTTATTTATCAGGGTGTCCCTCAGGTGATTCCAGCCCAGAAATGCCAAAATCAGAGCTTGGCCAGCCTGGCTCACCAGAGCCATCAAGATTTATTTATCAGGCTGTCCCTCAGGTGATTCCAGCCCAGAAATGCCAAAACTGGAGCTTGGCCAGCCTGGATCAGGAGAGCCATCAGGATTTATTTATCAGGGTGTCCCTCAGGTGATCCTCACCCAGAAATACCAAAATCAGAGCTTGGCCAGCCTGGATCAGGAGAGTCAAGCAGGCTGTCCCTCAGGTGATGCTCATCCAGAAATACCAAAACCAGAGTTTGGCCAGCCTGGACCAGCAGAGCCATCAGGATTTATTTATCAGGGTGTCCCTCAGGTTATCATCACCCAGAAATGCCAAAATCAGAGCTTGGCCAGACTGGATTAGCAGAGCCAAGCAGGGTGTCCCTCAGGTGACAGGGAATTGTTACCAGAGTGACCAGGTTGTGCAGAGAAGCCAAAGGGAAGGTGGCTTTCTCCTTCCAGCTAGCTCTAGCCTGGTTCCATGAGCTGAACAGCCATGAGTGGATAAAGGACACTTTCAAATACAGAATTATCCAAAAGCAAATGCTTTCCAAGGTGGTCTGAGATTAAACCCAAAGCAGAGCTGATCAGGAAATGTGCACATTTCTCATTGAAACAAGAAGCAGCATTGTACTACACTTTTTTTACACATTGGCACCCAGAAATGCCAAAATCGGCCAGCCTAGATCAGCAGAGCCAAGCAGGTGATCCTCACCCAGAAATACCAAAACCGGAGTTTGGCCAGCCTGGATCACCAGAGCCATCAGGGTGTCCCTCAGGTGATTCCAGCCCAGAAATGCTGAAATCAGAGCTTGGCCAGCCTGGATCAGGAGAGCCAGGCTGTTCCTCAGGTGATTCCAGCCCAGAAATGCTGAAATCAGAGCTTGGCCAGCCTGGCTCAGCCCCGCCAGAGCGGTGCCGGACGAGGAGAGGCCCGAGCCCCGCGTACCTGGAGCGTGTCAGCGAAGAGCACGATGAGGTTCTTCAGGTCCAACACCAGGCTGGGGTCAGAGCAGTAGGACTGGAGAGGAGGGCAGAGAGGAAGAGCTGTGACCGCGTGGTCTGGTACAGAGCCCGGCCCAGAACCAGCAGCTTCACCCCGTGAGGGTTGTGAGGGCTGGGCTGCTCAGGGTGCCGTGGGTCCCCAGGCTGGGGAAGGTTTTGGGCTGGCTGCTCAGGGTGCCGTGGGTCCCTGGGCTGGGGAAGGTTTTGGGCTGGCTGCTCAGGGTGCCATGGCTCCCCAGGCTGGGGAAGGTTTTGGGCTGGGCTGCTCAGGGTGCTGTGGGTCCCCAGGCTGGGGAAGGCTTTGGGCTGGCTACTCTGGGTGCTGTGGGTCCCCAGGCTGGGGAAGGCTTTGGGCTGGCTGCTCAGGGTGCAGCGGCTCCCCAGGCTGGGGAAGGTTTTGGGCTGGCTACTCTGGGTGCCGTGTTTTCCCGGGCTGGGGAAGGTTTTGGGCTAAGCTGCTCAGGGTGCTGCTGCTCCCCGGGCTGGGGTTCCCCGGGCTGGCTGCTCAGGGTGCCACAGATCCCCGGGCTGGGGAAGGTTTTGGGCTGGCTGCTCAGGGTGCCGTGTTTCCCTGGGCTGGGGAAGGTTTTGGGCTGGCTGCTCAGGGTGCCTCAGTTCCCTGGGCTGGGGAAGGCTTTGGGCTGCCCCAGAGATACCCGAGGTGTGCCTGAGACCCCACAGGAGCCGGATCCCGCAGCGCTGGGACAGGGACAGCGCCTCTCATCTAATATTTACCGTGTTGTGTCTGACGGTAATGAAGCATCTCAGCCAGGCATCCACGGCCCGGGCCGAGGGCAAACACGCTGGATTCCAGCTCTAGAGCAGGGATTTATCCTGCTCCAAACCCCCCAGACACAACCCCGTGTCCCAGAGCCGCCCCAGTCCCCCCACGGGCTTCCCAGGAGCAGCCAAAAAAACCCTCCCCATGCTGAAAAATGTGAAGTTTGAGACAGAGCCTGCCCAAATATAGAATCAGCGATCCCAGGCTGGAACGAGAGCGGGATTTAAAGCTCGCTGGAAACTCCAGGAGGAACGACCCCATTAATCAGTAGGAAGGACTGGGAGACACACGTTTTCCATCTCCCTGTCCAAAAAGGAGAGTCGGGAAGAAAGATAATGCCCTGAAGCATCGCGAGTGATTAAAGATGTCCCCGTCTGCGGCGAGGAGGAAAATCCAGGGATAAATTTGTCTGCCTCGGAAGAATGGAAATGGCCCTGGCAAGGTGAGAGCTTCCCTCAGATCCCAGTTTGGGATGCACTGGTTTAACTGGGAGCGCTCGGAGCGAGTTGGGAAATCACGGAATGCTGGGTGAGTGCTGCAGGAGCCTCCCCCGGCAGCCGCTGAGCGCGTTCCTTCTGGCACCGCTTGAAACAACCCGAGCGGCAACAAAGCTGGGAACAGCGAAAAACCCCGTGCCTGGCTCAGCCTCCTGCTCCCAGCCCCGAGAAAATCCCACCCGAAACGAAAACAAACACAGGTTTGCAGCCCCGTGGGGGTTGGTGTTTATCCCCTCTGCCTGCACAGCAGCTCACGGGAAGGAGGCAAATTTCCAGTCACCCAAATTTCAAATTTCCAGATGGGGAACACCAGGAATCTCCTGGGGTCCCTCATCCCATGGAGATCCAGCTGCAGGGAATGGTGTGGGGTGGAAAGGACCTTCAAACCCAGCCGGTTACACCTCCTCCCACTGCACCAGGATCCTCCCAGCCCGGTGC
Source organism: Poecile atricapillus (assembly GCF_030490865.1). Taxonomy (NCBI): domain Eukaryota; kingdom Metazoa; phylum Chordata; class Aves; order Passeriformes; family Paridae; genus Poecile; species Poecile atricapillus. The sequence goes on from NC_081252.1 coordinate 75,450,135, forward strand.
TCGTGTCCATCTCTTCCCACATTTTCACCCAAGGTGCTCCTGGGCTTCTCTCTCCCTGGATTTGGTTTTCCAGCCCATTTTCCAGCCCATTTTCCAGCCATTAAATTTAAGGGACCGAGATGATCTTTAAGCTCCTTTCTAACCCAAACTACTCTGGGATTCTCTGATCCTGTATCGGACAAGGCCATGTCTCAATGTGCCAAAAAAGATCCTTTCCCCCCCATTTTTTGGGACAAATCGACTTTCCAGTCACCCAGATGGGGAACACCAGGAATCTCCTGGGGTCCCTCATCCCATGGAGATCCAGGTGCAGGGAATGGTGTGGGGTGGAAAAGACCTTCAAACCCAGCCGGTTCCACCTCCTCCCCCTGCACCAGGATGCTCCCAGCCCGGTGCTCGTGTCCATCTCTTCCCACATTTTCACCCAAGGTGCTCCTGGGCTTCTCTCTCCCTGGATTTGGTTTTCCAGCCCATTTTCCAGCCATGAAATTTAAGAGACTGCGATGATCTTTAAGTTCCTTTCCAACCCAAACCACTCTGGCATTCTCTGATCCTGTATCGAACAAGGCTATGTCTCAATGTGCCAAAAAAGATCCTTTTCCCCCCATTTTTTGGGACAAATCCACTCCCTCTGCTGGTGCTCCTCAAAAATTATGAATAAATAATGATGAAAATATAAAAGCACTGTTTTACCCTTCCAAATATCGAGTTTGGAAGGGAAATTCCGCCAACCAAGAGGCCAAAAAAGCCGGAGAAAGTGAATTTTCCGCGTGTCCGCGTCGCTCCTTTAAACACTCATCGGAAAAGAGGGAAAACAAAGAATCCCAAAGGAAAAAAAAAAAAAAAAAAAAAAAAAAAGGGGCAGCACTGCAGCACGTCAAGGACAGTCAAGCAACAGCTGAGCTCTGCCGGGCTTTTACTCACGGAGTGAGTCCTCAGGGCCGCGATGGTTTTGGACAGGGCCATCTCCCACAGCTCATCAATGTAGGCGCGGTTCACCAGGCCCTGGGTCGTGTGCAGGATGTGATCCTCCACCACAAAAAACCTGAAACGCCACAAAATACCCCAAAAACCTCAGCTCCGGCACAGGAAAAGCCGGAGCCCCCGGGGCCAGCTGGGATTTGAGGGATCTGTCAAATCCAGGCGGCTCCAAAGGTTTTGTTCCCTGGTTTTTGACAGCGTTGGGTTGGAGGAGTGGAAACACAGAAAATTCTGTGTGTGCACAAGGGCAGAATTCCCCCTCCATGAGTTCTCTACCTCGTTATTCCCGCAAGAACCAGGGGTTAAACTCTGCTCCAGCCAGGAGCTGTCCCATCACAACTGGGGAAAATGCTCTGGCTGCAGGGAAAAATGATTTATCCATAGGGAAAAGTGATTTATCTGCATGGAAACCTGATTTATCTGCAGGGAAAAGTGCTTTATCTGCAGGGGAAAGTTCTTTATCTGCAGGGAAAAATGTTGGAAGTGCAGGGAAAACTGATTTAAGTACAGAGAAAAGTGTTGGAAGTGCAGGGAAAACTGCTTTATCTGCAGGGAAAACTGATTTATCTGCAGGGAAAACTGCTTTATCTGCAGGGAAAAATGGTTTATCTGCAGGGAAAACTGATTTATCCACAGGGAAAACTGATTTATCCATAGTGAAAAATACTTTACCTGCAGGGAAAAGTGCTTTATCTGCAAGGAAAACTGATTTATCCATAGGGAAAAATGCTTTATCCGCAGGGAAATATGGTTTATCTGCAGGGGAAAATGTTGGAAGTGCAGGGAAAACTGCTTTATCTGCAGGGAAAACTGCTTTATCTGCAGGGAAAAATGTTGGAAGTGCAGGGAAAATCCTCCCTGGCACCCAGCTCCACCACGTGCTCCCAGCCATTCCCAGACAATCAATCCACTCCCATCTCCAGGTATCAACCCTGCTGCTCCAAAAGGAAGTGTTTTCCAGGGAATGAGGGTGAGACTGGAGATTTTAATCGGTGTCACACCAATTTCCAGCTGATTTTATCCAAGGAAATCCAGCCCAGGAGCAGGGAGCTGCACGAGGGGAGCAGCGCACGTGGAATTTGTGGAGGTTATAATTAGGTATTGAAATAATTCTCATTATTAGCTGGAGAAACAACGAATCCCCTGCTGTTTTTATGGATCAGCAACCCTCGGAATTCTCCTCTCAGAGCTCAGTTCTGGATGATTTTTTTTGTCAAATGTGAGTGTGACAAAATAGCAGCTCTGGGGAGCAGAGAATCACCTCCTTCAGCAGGAAAATAACTCAAGAGTTATTATTCAATAATTATTCAATACTGCGGAATCACTGAGGCAGAAGGGCCCACTCATGTCATTAGAGGGGCAAGAAGATGCAAATAATCCACAGGGATTGTGTACCCTCAAATCCCCAGAAATTCCCAGGAAATCCCCAGAAACTCCCAGAAACTCCCAGAAATTCCCAGAAATCCCCAGAAATTCCCAGAAACTCCCAGAAATCCCCAGAAACTCCCAGAAACCCCCAGAAATTCACAGAAATTCCCAGAAACCCTCAGAAATTCCCAGAAATTCCCAGAAATTCACAGAAATCCCAGAAATCCCCAGAAATTCACAGAAATTCACAGAAATCCCCAGAAATTCCCAGAAATCCCAGAAATCTCCAGAAATTCCCAGAAATTCACAGAAAATCCCAGAAACTCCCAGAAACCCTCAGAAATTCCCAGAAATCTCCAGAAATTCCCAGAAATCCACAGAAATTCCCAGAAACTCCCAGAAATTCTCAGAAATCCCCAGAAATCTCCAGAAATCTCCAGAAATTCCCAGAAACTCCCAGAAACCCTCAGAAATTCCCAGAAATCTCCAGAAATTCCCAGAAATCCACAGAAATTCCCAGGCTGCTGGCAGGCTCCTCCCCGCTCCCCCCAGTGACACAACAAAGGGGATAAAATTCACTTTGCAACACTTAAAAAGCACAAACCACCTTGGGTTTTTTTTTTTCATTTTGTTTCTTTTTCTGTCCCGTTTTGGCTTCAAGGACCACCAGAAATAGCAACATTCCCTCCTCTCCCGGTTTTTCTGGGCTCCCCAGCAGCCCAGGACACCCGTTTTTAGCAGGGCCGTGTATAAAAGGAACACCTACCCTACAATTTGATTGAAATACTTCCTGTAGCCGTCTAAAGTTTCGTGCTGCAACAAAGAGGGAGGGAGCAGAGGTTAAAACCTAGGTGGCCAAGGGGAAAGGGAGATTTTTGGGATGAGCCAGGGGCAGTGAGAGAGTGGGGATGACATTCCAGGCTGGGAAGGGCAGGACAAACTGACCATGTTGGAGGGAGGCTGCAGCACCAGCCGAGCTTGTTTTCTCCTCTGCTTCCTGTAGTAGCTCTCAAAGGTCTCCCGGGCTCCCTGGAAAACAGGAAAGGGTCATTCCAGCCGTCAGGATGTGCGGGAAGAGGTCACTTGGAATATAAATCATGGAATCGCTGAGGTTGGAAAAGCCCTCTGAGATCAGCGAGGCCATTGCGCTGCCCCTGTCCCCGAGGGCCACATCCAGGGGCTTTGGAATCCTCCAGGGATGGGAATTCCAAACCTCCCTGGGCAATTCCAGATTCCTTTCCATGTAGGAATATTCCCAATATCCACCCTGAGCTCCCCTGAGGCCGTTCCCTCTCCTCCTGTCCCTGTTCCCTGCGAGCAGATCCCAAATCCCCCCCGGCTGTCCCCTCCTGCCAGGGACTTGTGCAGAGCCAGAAATTCCCCCTGAGCTTCCTTTGCTCCAGCCTGAGCCCCTTCCCAGCTCCCTCAGGAATTCTCCAGCCCCTTCCCAGCTCCCTCAGGAATTCTCCAGCCCCTTCCCAGCTCCCTCAGGGATTCTCCAGCCCCATCCCAGCTCCCTCAGGAATTCTCCAGCCCCTTCCCAGCTCCGTTCCCTTCCCTGGCCACGCTCCAGCCCCTCCAGGGCTCCCCAGAGCTGTCCCAGCACTGGAGGAGCACCAGCACAGGGACAGGCACTGCCCTGGCCCTGCTGCCACCCCAGAGCCGGAACATTCCGTGTCCCAGCTCGTGTTCCTCCAGCACAAATGTGTAACTTTCCTCCAAAGTCCCATCCAGGTATCAGAGAATGAAGAGTTTGTGTGCAAACACCGAGGGCAGCCCCGAGCGCTCGGGCACAGGAACGCTGGGCAGATGTGGGACACAGGGATGTGCCCAGCTGCTCTCTGGGCCATAATTTGGGCAAAAATTGGATTTATTGATCCATGGATCAACAGTGATGGTGTCAGCAAAGAGAGGGAGGAGCCAAAGGACACCAAAGACACAAACCAGGGGGAATTAAAGTCCAGCTTGGACAGGGCTCAGAGCTCCCTGGGACAGCTGAAGATTCCCTATCCACAGATGGGCTCTAAAGGTCCCTCCAAGCGAGCCCTCCTGGGGTTCTGTGGATTCCAGAAGTCTGGAATGTGGGGTACAGCGCTCCACGGACAGCTCCAGAGCTCACTTCTCCCACCTTGGAGTGCCCAGAGCATTCCCATCCCCAAACCTTTCCATGGGCATCCCCCCTGGGCTGGGCTCTGGGGTGGTTTTTGCTCCAGATCAGGTCCCACCTCAGCATCCCAATCCTGGAGAATCCAAGGATCTGCTGGGGAACGCTGGCCCCCCGCCCCGGGCCATCCAACCCCGCGTGTTTCATCCCTGCCCGCTGCTCCCTCCTCCACACCCGCCCTGTTTTCTGTCTGAAATCCGATCACAAACATCTCAGGGAAGGGACAACGTCTTGCTTTGAACTGTTGGGAGCCAAGGGAGAGAGAGAGAGAGAGAAAAAAAACCCCAAAAAACACAAAACAAATCCCAAAAAACCCAACCCGACTCCACCTCATTTAGCATTCACAAAACAAACAACATGCAGCAACAAATATCACCTGAGCGAGGCACCAGCTGTCAACCTGCTCCTCTCCAGAAAATAAATTAATTAAAAGCAAAACCTGATGGTAATTTAATGATTCTCCAGCTGTTGTGGCATTACACAACCAGGCTGCCGAGGGCTTGTGAGGAGCCATAGCCTGACTTGCTCCTTGTTTTTCCCAAGTGCAGCTCCAGGCTCTGGCAGGAATCAGCCCAGGGATGTGCCCAGAGCTCTCCCACCTAATTCTGCCCTTCCCAAAGGTGTTAAAATCCATCCAGAAAAAACATTTTAGGTGCTTAAATCCATCTAAAAAATCTTTTCAGGTGCTCAGATCCATCCAAAAAATCTTTTCAGGTGCTCAGATCCATCCCCAAAACCTTTTCAGGTGCTCAAATCCATTCCCAAAACCTTCTTAGGTGCTCAAATCCATCCTAAAAATCTTTTCAGGTGCTCAAATCCATCCCAAAAACCTTCTTAGGTCCTAAAATCCATCCCCAAAGCCTTTTTAGATGCTCAAATCCATCTTCAAAACCTTCTTAGGTGCTCAAACCCATCCCAAAAACCTTTTCAGGTGCTCAAATACATCTAAAAAACTTTAGGTGCTCAAATCCATCCCCAAAACCTTCTTAGGTCCTAAAATCCATCCCCAAAACCTTCTTAGGTCCCGAAATCTGTCTCCAAAATCTTTTTAGGTGCTCGAATCCATCCCCAAAACCTTCTTAGGTCCTAAAATCCATCCCCAAAATCTTTTTAAGTGCTCAAATCCATCCCCAAAACCTTCATGGGTCCTAAAATCCACCCCCCCAAAGCCTTCTTAGCTCCTAAAATCCATCCAAAAAACTTTTTCAGGTACTCAAATCCATCCCCAAAACCTTCTTAGCTCCTAAAATCCATCCAAAAAACTTTTTCAGGTACTCAAATCCATCCCCAAAACCTTCTTAGCTCCTAAAATCCATCCAAAAAACCTTTTCAGGTTCTCAAATCCATGGCCAAGCCCTCCCTGCCCCTGTGCACGAGCACTCCAAAGGAATGTGGGGATTTCTAAGGTGGATTTTGTCCTGGAGTTCTGCTTTTTGTCCTGGCCCAGTCTCAGGAGGCTCAGGATGAGCAGCTCCTGATCCATGCTGGGCACATCCAGCACACCTGGATCATAAATCCCAGCTTTTTCCTGGAGTCAGGTTCAGCATCAGCTTCAATCTACAAGGAATTTGATATTTTAGGAGACAATTTAGAAATGGAAACTGTGAAGCAACATCTCCCTGTCAGGGCTTCCCAACACTCCCAAAAGCTGTTTCCCTCAGGAAAGGGAAGGATCCCGAGGCAGAAATCAGGGATCTAGAGGTGAGACCCGGAAAAAGGAGGATTAATACAGGTTTCATCAAACCAAGAGATAAAATCAGGTGATGCATGAAATTAATAAGTGATAAATTCAGAGCAGGGAGCAGTGACTTCCCTTTGAGGCCCTCTCCAAGGCCTGGTGATTCTCAGGATCCTGGAGTTTTCCAGCTCCTCTCCACCATGAGAAAACCAAGGAAAAGGGATTTTTCACCACTGAGGGGATTGGACTAAAGGGATTTATTAAATTCTGCTGGGCCTTGTGTCTCCAGAGCTCCACAAGGAGCACAAACCCCCTGCTCACCTCCATCCTCACTAACCCCAGCACTGACGCCTTGGGGCGAAGCCACTCGTTAAGCTGAAGGGGATTAATTAAATAATGCATTGCATTAATTAAATAATTGCATTTTGGGGCTGGTTTTAAACCAAAAGGGGTTTTTTTGACCATTTCTTATAGCGATGAACGTGTGGCACCCTCAGAGGTGGGAGCAGAGCGAGGCCAAGGCACTCCCGCCACGGGTGGACACTCCCACCAAACACGCAACATCTGCTGGAAATTAATGAGAAATTAACTGCAAATTAATGAGAAACTAATGAGTCATTAATGCATCGCTGAACTCGCAGGAGCTGCCGTGTCCCCACTGTTTTGTGGTGGCCTCCAGGACTTGCTGGGCCCTGAGGGAGCAGCTCCTCAGGAGCAGGAGGGCTTGGGCCCAATGAAGAGCGGATTTTGGAGTTTCTGCTGGATTTTGGAGTTTCTGCTGGATTATGGAGGTTTCTGCTGGATTTTGGAGGTTTCTGCAGGATTTTGGAGGTTTCTGCAGGATTTTGGAGGTTTCTGCAGGATTTTGGAGGTTTCTGCTGAGGCTGCACCGAGCCCAGGCAGAGCTGGGTTCATCCCCTCATCCTCCAGCTCCAGAGCCTGCTCATCCTCCTCCAGGCTTCCCCTCAGGACACAGAAGACAGGAACCCATCCCACACCTGGCTGCACTTCCAGTGTCCCCCAGCATGGCCGTGTCCCACCCCATTCCACAGAATTCCAGAATTCCACAGAATTCCAGACTGGTTTGGGTGGGGAAAGGACCTGAAAGATCATCTCATCCCACCCTATTCCATGGCAAGGACAGCTCCCACCATCCCAGCTGGATCCAATCCCAATGTCCAGCCTGGCCTTGGGCATTCCCAGGGATCCAGGGATCCACAGCAAATCTGGGAATTGCAGAATCCCAGGCAGGAATTCCTTGCCAAGATCCCAGCCCAATCTCCCCTTTCCCTTGGGAAGCCATTCCCTGGCTCCTGTCCCTGCAGCCCTTGGCCCCAGTCCCTCTCCAGCTCTCCTGGAGCCCCTGCAGGGACTCTCAGCATTCCCTGCATTTTGCCCTTCTCCAGGGGAACATTCCCAGCTCTCCCAGCCTGGCTCCAGAGCAGAGGGGCTCCAGCCCTGGAGCAGCTCCGGGGCCTCCTCTGGACCCTCTCCAGCAGCTCCCCACCATTCCTCTGGGGAATTTTCCCCACCAGTTCCTCAGGATCACCACAGGATGGGGGAGCTCCCCAGGTCCTGGGGGCCAGGGAAGCACAGGAACCAAAATTCCCGATCCCCACGGGACAAATTCTGCTGTCCCACGGGGACAAGGCCCAGGCCGCGTCTCCATCCCTGTTTCACTGGCGCCTTTGAGGAAGGTGAAGCACCTGGAGCACCTTCATCACAATCTCTGGAAGTTAAAATTACTTCAGAATCACTTCCAGGGAAAAAAGGTGTTTTCCACAGGCAGGGGAAGCAGAAGTGATGGGAGCTGGGCTGGAGATGCCACAGGGAAGCCACAACTCCCGTCCTTGGCTGGATTCTCCTCAGCCTCGGAAGGTTCCGGATGCCACCTCCTCCCTCCAACCCAACAACTGAACTGCAGCACAAGAGAAGGAGCAGCAAAGGACTTTGGAACCATTCCCAAAAAAACAAAAATTTAAAAAAAATCAGAGAATCCTATTCACATTTTAGCAGTTTCCCAAAAATTTATGGCGCAGGGACCTGCCAACGTGACCAAAGCCATCCCCACACGGCGCTGCTCCCGGCGCTCTCGTTCCTGAGCCGTTCCTGCATTCCCAGGAATCTGGAACTCCATCTCTCCACCACCCCTCTCGTGACCCTGCTCCCATTTTTCATCCTCCCAGTTCCATCTCTTTCTCCCAAGTGCATCCCTCCCTCATCTCCCCAGATATTCCCACTGCTCCCACATTACACTCTCCTCAAAATGGAAAATATTTCTTCCTGTCCGTGGCAGTTTGAGCTCAGACCACCCAGTTTCCCACATTTCATCTCTTTAGGACTATTCAGCTCCTCAGGTCTCCAGATAATCCATTACTCCTCTGAATTCCATGCCTGAATCCAGTTTTCCTCTGGATAAAAACCCCCAAAAAAAGCAGAAAACCAAATGAACACATCAACCAGACCCAGAATATTCCAGAGAGATGAGAATATTCCGTGAGATCCTGAGTTTTCTGGGCTACCCAGCTGAAACTCTGGGTGGGATTTGTGTTTTAGGGCCGCTCTTCTCCCACAGTTTGAGGGAGAGAACCAGAGGAAGCGGCCCCTTGGGGAAGTTTAGGATATTTGGGGAAATTCCTTCATGGAAGTGCACAGGGAGGTTTGGAGTGCCTGTCCCTGGAGGGGTTTCACAGCCCCGTGGATGTGGCACTTGGGGACAGCGGTGGAACAGCTGGATACAACCCCGGAGGGCTTTTCCAACCTCAGCCATTCCATGGAAGCCAGCGCTGGGCACAGGAGCTGCTCCTTCTCCTGTTGGGTTTTAATTCCAGCTTCACCCAGCTCTCAACCCCTCTGAGGGAGCGGAGGAATCCAAAGTACCCATTCCATGTAATCACCGGTCCAGGAAAAACCCTCAATAACGCCTCATATTTGTAAAATTGCCGGGCAGAACTCTCCTGCTCAAATTAGCCCCGGAGTTCACAGAGTTGGCAGGGAGAGGGGGGTAATTACCAGCGGGGATGAACACCACAGAAGGGAAAACAGAGGATAATCACAAGAAAGCAAAAACAGCAGCTGAACAAACCCAAAAATGTTTCGGGATTCGGGAGCAGAGCGGAGCTGAGAGCCAAGCGGGCTGGGATGACACCAGGAAAAAATGTGCTCCCGGTTTTATTCTCCTCCGGGAATGATAGAAATGCCCAGGGAAATGGGACTTTGGGAATTCGGGTGGCAATGGTTTGGAATGCACCTCGTGCACTTCACCTATTTCCTACCTGGGTAACACAGGGGGTCCATAACCCAACATTCCCATGGGATGCTGTTGCCTGAGCCATCCCAATACATCTGGAACACCATTCATCATTCCCTAAAAATCAGTGAATCCTCTGAGCTCTCCCATTAAAATCCCATCACAATGATGGAGCAAAGAGGGGGATGTTCCACAGGGTCTGCTGAGAAGATTCCTCCTTGGAAAATCCAGCCTGCGCCAGTTTATTGTGGATCTATTGGAAATAAATCCACAGAATCCATGGGAACAGCCCAAATTCACCAGAACAGCCCAGTTTTACGTCCATTGGAGAAGGTTTTTGTACCCCCCACCCACAGAGCAGCTCAGCCCTATCACTGCAGCTCCAGTTTAAATAATCAGGGATGAATCCAGATTTAATTCCGTGCTCGAGGAATCCTAAACCCAGCAGCCACCTGGATTTATCAATGTGACACCACTAAAGTCATGGAATCCTGGAATGGTTTGGGTTGGAAGGACCTCAGAGCCCCTCCAGTGCCACCCCTTCTGTGGCAGGGACACCTCCTTCCATCCCAGGGGCTCCAAACCCCATCCAACCCCGAATGGGACAACCAGTAAAGCTTTTGGGATTTGGAATAATGGGAATTCTGGGACCTGCTCCCTCTGTGTCTTCAGCAGAGACCTGCAGAGCACTGGACAAGGTCCATCCACTCTGCAGATGTCCCCAAATTTGATGAAAACTCAACAGGCTCGAGGCAGGGCCGACCCCTGGAGAGGTCTGGGCAGGCTGGAGGAGCTCCCCAACATGCTGACATCCAAAAGCACAAATTCCAAACATCCCTCAGGGAAAGGGAGAAGCCCTGAACCCCTCACAAACTCGGGTTTGGGAGACCCTCTGTGGATAAAGACGGGAATTTTGGGTAGACGGGAAGTTTTTCCAGCAGGAGAACAATAAAAATCCCTGAGGCTGGTTGGAGCAGGGTAACACCAAGGTGTGGGGTTTGATCCCTGGATGATTCCCTCCAGAGCTGGAGCCTTGTGAGACCCTTCCAACTCAGAACTTCCCGTGATTCCGTGAAGCAGCAGCAGGAATTCACAAAGCTGCATCCCAAGCTCCATCCCTGGAACCGTTCCAGGCCAGGCTGGACAAATCCCCGGGAAACCTGGTCTGATCTCCCAGATCCAGGCAGGAAGTTGGATTGGAGCTCTCCTGAGGTCCCTTCCCACCCCAGTGGCCCCATCCCGGGATATCCAGGTGGCCCCATCCCAGGAGATCCAGGTAGCCCCATCCCAGGAGATCCAGGTGGCCCCATCCCGGGATATCCAGGTGGCCCCATCCCAGGATATCCAGGTAGCCCCATCCCGGGATATCCAGGTAGCCCCATCCCGGGATATCCAGGGGGCCCCATCCCAGGAGATCCTGGTGGTCCCATCCCAGGAGATCCTGGTGGCCCCATCCCAGGAGATCCTGGTGGCCCCATCCCGGGATATCCAGGTGGCCCCATCCTGGGAGATCCAGGGGGCCCCATCCCAGGAGATCCAGGTGGCCCCATCCCAGGAGATCCTGGTGGCCCCATCCCAGGAGATCCGGGTGGCCCCATCCCAGGAGATCCGGGTGGCCCCATCCCAGGATATCCAAGTGGCCCCATCCCAGGATATCCAAGTGGCCCCATCCCAGGAGATCCAGGTGGCCCCATCCCAGGAGATCCGGGTGGCCCCATCCCAGGAGATCTGGGTGGCCCCATCCCAGGAGATCTGGGTGGTCCATTCCCAGAAGATCCGGGTAGCCCCATCCCGGGATATCCAGGTGGCCCCATCCCAGGAGATCTGGGTGGCCCCATCCCAGGAGATCCAAGTGGCCCCATCCCAGGACATCCCTTCCCAGCCAGGCTGCACAGAGCTCTGGAGCCTCCGAGTGTCCCACACCACTCCTCTCCCAGCCTGGGCTCCGAGTGCCCTGCCCACCAGCCCTCTCCCACATTCTGGGAGGAGGAAAGGCCAGATCTGGGGACAAAACCCCATTTCTGGAGGGTTTTGGTCACAGTTTAGGCGATTCCAGTCTCGTTCCAACAAAAACGGGGATTTCCTTTCCCTCACATGGCGAGCAGAGCCCTGGGCTGTGTCACCCTCACCTGGCCAAGACAGCCCCAGCTCAGGGCTCCGTTTTAATTTGCCTGCAGGTGCCAAACACCACGTCCATGCTAAAAACCCACTCAGTCCAACCTGGATCCCATCTCTACTCCCCCCTCATCACTCTGGAATTCCATGGGAACACCCCAAACCCAACCCCAATTGCTCAGCAGCTCAGAGCAGCAGCTTGGATGCGACAGATTTTAACAAAAGCAGCCCGTAAGCTTTAAAACCTTACAAATCACCAGGTTTTTTACCCCAAAATCAGCCAAAACTGGCATAGTTTTGGTTTTTTTTAGGGTCCAGCACTTCACCAAACACCAGGAGCTTCCCCACCAGCGAGGAAGGAGCTGCCAAGAAAAGCAGAAAATCATCCCGACATGCCCCGGAGATGTGCGCACAGATAAGGGAACCCCGGTAGCCACTAACGAGGCACAAGGAGGCCAAAAGTGCCGCTTGGAAAACCAAAATATTCCCAACAAATCTCAGGGAGCGCCTGGTGGACGCGCTCGCAGGTGCTCAGCGGGGATCAAAAAGGAGGCTCCTGTTTGTTGACTGTAAACACCCCCTCGATACCGAAAACACGGAGATGAAGTGGAGCAGGAATTGCGTGGGGGGAAGAGAGAGTGGCTGGAAGAGGCCTCTCCTCCCAGCTGGGCAGGATTTGGTCTCTCCCCAGCCAGCCCTGACCTCCAGCCGTGTCCTGGAAAAAGCGGCAAATCCCGAGTTCCGTGGGGAATTTCGCGTTTCGGGTTCCTCTGAACGGGCTTTTTGGAGTCACGGAGTTCAAAACAAATGAACTGGGAGCTGGTGAGGAGGTGGGAGGCCAAGAAGGACAAGGAAAGGTGATCCCAAAGGAAAGGAGGCTCCAGAGGTCAGCAGAGGTTGTGGCTCCCCATCCCAGGAAGTTCCCATCCAGGCTGGGCAGGGCTTGGAGCAGCCTGGGATAGCAGAAGCTCATCCCCATGGCAGGGAGGGCACTGGATGGGATTAAAATCCCTTTTAGGCCAAATGAATCCATGATTCCATGAAATCACCGAGAACCAGGCAGGGCCTCAGAAATCCTGCCTGGAAGAGTCCGTGGAAGACTCAACTCTCCTTTCCCTCTCTCCCATCCTTGGCTTGGCTAAGCTCATTTAAAGCAAACTTTGAAAGCGATGAAAAACGACAAAGAAAAAGCAAGATTAAAATAAAAATAAAGTTTGAAATCCGGGTCCAACACATTCAATTCCCTCTCCAGTTCCACTGAGCCCGAGCTCCTGGCCAGGGACAGCAGGGAGCACATGGACAAGGAACACAGGGATAACAGGGAACACAGGGACATCAATATATCAGGGAATTATCCCCAATCCCGCTGTCTCCAGGGGAAGATGCTGCAGGCTTTCCCTCAGCTCTGCCCCAAGAGCCACCGCTCGTCCCAGGCTCAGCTTCTCCCGCTCCCCACCGGCCACACAAGGGTTAACCATGAGGGAAAAAGGTGAGATTCCCCCTTTTCCTCCTTCCTCCCAGCAAAGCAGGCCATTACCCCGCAGCCCCATTGTTCCCAGCCCTGGATATGGGAAGCAATATCCATTTTCCATTTAGAGCAGGGCAAAGCCTTTAATTTCAGCCTCCTGCCTGCAGCTGGAGTTCCCTTTTAACTGCTGGGCCGCGGGAGTGAAGACAGTTTTATATGGAGGAAAACGCTGCAAAGGCCACTTTAATATGGTCACATGTGGGAAGGGGGAGCTTTTCCGAGGTAATGAGGGGCAGCGGGATATTGCACTTCCCATCTGGCTGCTCGGCACAGCAGGGAAAAGGCTCTCCTGGCTTTTTAAGGACAGGCCCCACTGCAGTAAAACCAAACGCAGCGAAAAGAAATGCCAAATAAAGCGTGAGGAGGAGATGCCCTCTAATGTTGGAGCCCGGCAGCACATCCAGGGATCAGGGGGAGAGTTGGGATGAGGCAGAGCGCGGGGGTTTGGGGTGTCCTGGAGTTTTGGGGTCGCCCCACAGCTGGGTCCCCTGGCTGAGGAGTGCCAGGGCTCAGCTCCTTGGCCACGGCCACACAGGTTGGTGTGGCCCCGGAGTGTGGACCTGCAGTGACCCTTCCTGTCCTGTCCATTCTATCCCATCCTGTCCTGTCCCATCCTGTCCCACTCTATCCTGTTCTATCCTGTCTTGTCCTGTCCTGTCCTGTTCTGTCCCGTTCTATCCCATCATCTCCCATCCTACCCCATTGTATCCCGTCCTATCCTATCCCGTCCTGTCCTGCCCCATCCTATCTCATCCTGTCCCTCCTTTCCCATCCTGTCCCATCCTAACCCATCCTATCCTGTCCTGTACCATATCCCATCCCATCCTGTCCCATCCCATGGATCCCATCCCATCCCATGGATCCCATCCCATGGATCCCATCCCATCCCATCCCATCCCATGAATCCCATCCCATCCCATCCCATCCTATCCCATCCCATGGATCCCATCCCATCCCATCCCATCCCATCCCATCCCATCCCATCCCATCCCATCCTATCCCATCCCATCCCATGGATCCCATTCCATGGATCCCATCCCATCCCATCCCATGGATCCCATCCCATCCCATCCCATCCCATCCCATCCCATCTCATCCCATGGATCTCATCCCATGGATCTCATCCCATGAATCCCATCCCATCCCATGAATCCCACCCCATGGATCCCATCCCATCCCATCCCATCCCATCCCATCCCATCCCATCTCATCCCATGGATCTCATCCCATCCCATCCTATGGATCCCATCCCATCCCATCCCATGGATCCCATTCCATCCCATGGATCCCATCCCATCTCATGGATCCCATCCCATGGATCCCATCCCATCCCATCCCATCCCATCCCATCCCATCCCATCCCATGGATCTCATCCCATGGATCTCATCCCATGGATCCCATCCCATCCCATCCCGGTGCTGTCCCCACGGCTCCCGACAGATCTGCCTGGCAGAGATGAGGGAGCAGCATTGGAACAGCCGGATTAACAAGCCTGGCTTTGGGATTCCAGCCTCAATCCATGGAACACCTTCCCAAAGGGCTCCTGGAGCAGCCAGCTCCTGCCAGAGCCTTCCCAGCTCCTCCTAATTAAGCATTAATTGACCCAACCTCTGAGCCGGGACAGCAAAGGAGGAGTTCCCATCCCAAAAGAGCATCCCAGGAATGCAAAGGGCTGGGATGGATCGGAGGGATGAGAAGGCTGGAGATGAGATCCCTTCCAGCCCATTCCAGGATTCTTCCCACTTCGGTCTCTTTTCCAGCTCCACTTTTCCCAAAAGCAGGAATCCTCAGTTTGCTGAGAAATGGGGAATTTTTACAGCCTGTGTGAGGTGGAGGGGGGGAATCCGCTCTCCTCAGATCCCAGGAATTCAGAGAGATCCTGATCCCATCCCATGCTCCAGCTCTGGTGCTGTCAGGGGGAGAGAAAAACCCAGGAATTTTCCCTTCTTTTCAGGGAATCACCATGAAAGCAGCAGCTCCTGGGGACCAGGAGTAGGAAGCCAAGCTCTGGACATGAGCAGGGTTTCTCCTCTTGGAGCAGAACAAAACCACCAGTGACAGAAAACCACCACCGGCAGCGTGATGGAATTCCAAGGAATGGAAACGTGATGGAAAACCAAGGAACTGTGGATTTGAGGGGGAAAAAAGAAAGCCTGGAGGAAATAAAATTCCCAGAATTGCCTGCTGAGGCTGGAGGAAGGGTCAGGGAGCTCCCGTCTCCAAATCCCGGAGCCAGCTCTGCTCCCAAGATCCAAGCGGGGCTCCGGTTGTCTCCCATCAAACCTCCAAGGATGGAATCCAGAGCTGCTCCACTCTTGGAAAGAAATATTAAAAATAAATAAATTGGGATTTTTATTCCTTGGCACTGCAGGGGAAAAAGGCGTGGAACTGGGAGTAAACTTTGGGATAGAAACCTTTTTCCAAACGCCACCAGTGCTTCCAGCTTGTTCCCATTCATAAAACAGGGAAAACCAGACATTCCCAGGACGCAAAAAGCAGCAGCCCCTGCTCTGCAAACAAGTGTTTTAACCTCATTCCACTGAAAACACGGAGCAGAAAATGGAATTTCTCTCCCAGGAGGCCTCTGAGGCAGAGCAGAGGGAGCCCAGGAGCCGTCAGGAGACATCCCTTGCCTATGGATTAGCATAAATCCAGAAATTCCTGGTTTTCCCAGCAGGAACAACCAGCTCACCCTGCACAGGGTTCTTTCAGCCCAGGTGTTGCTGAGAAATAACACAGCAATGGCCTGGACAGGGAATTCCAGCTTTTCCAGCACTGTTCTCAGCAAATCCCGGAGCGAGGACACCCCGAGCCACAGGACAGATCTGGGGCTGGAATAGGCTTGGATGGATTTTATTCCATAGGTTTATCCAAAGGGATCCTGTGCCATGGACACTTCTGGTGTCCACAAGAGCTTTGTCAACAGCTCAGGGAGAGCAGGAGCTGAACAGGCTGCGAGTCCTGGAAAACCACGGGAATGGATCCGACCAGGCCTGGGCTGATCCCAAAGGAAAGGTGGGAATTGTGTCCCGGAGGCCCTCAGGTCAGGCCCCACCTGCAGAGCTGCCCCAGCCCCGGGGCCAAGAGCAGGAGGACGTGGAGCTGCTGGAGAGAGTCCAGAGGAGGCCCCGGAGCTGCTCCAGGGCTGGAGCCCCTCTGCTCTGGAGCCAGGCTGGGAGAGCTGGGAATGTTCCCCTGGAGAAGGGCAAAATGCAGGGAATGCTGAGAGTCCCTGCAGGGGCTCCAGGAGAGCTGGAGAGGGACTGGGGCCAAGGGCTGCAGGGACAGGAGCCAGGGAATGGCTTCCCAAGGGAAAGGGGAGATTGGGCTGGGATCTTGGCAAGGAATTCCTGCCTGGGATTCTGCAATTCCCAGATTTGCTGGGGCTGACCCTGGATCCCTGGTCCAGGTTGGACATTGGGATTGGATCCACCTGGGATCCTGGGAGCTGTCCCTGCCCATGGAACTGGATGGGATTGAAGGTCCCTTCCATTCCAAACCATTCCATGACTCCAGGCTGAGGAACACAATGCTCAGAATTCCATCATCGCCCTTACAAAAATCCCGTTTGTGTGACAGAGCTGGAATCAGTGACTCGCTGTGGTTCAGAGGAGTTAAAGCCCCAAAAAGCTGCAAACCAGCCCCAAATCTGGAGCTCCCCCACACCCTGGACAACCCCACAGAACTCCAGCTCGGGTGCTCTGATCTCCAAAGCCGGAGGGAGCCCACGGAAAAGTGAGAAGTTCAGGAAACAGGGATGGGCAGCTCGGCCCTGTCTGGGCCGCAGCTCTCCCTGTGCCACCACAAAAGGGGATTTTGGAGGAGCACAGACTTTGTGGGGCCCTGGCAGACCCCAAAAGCCCGGAAAGAATTCCACCCATCCAGAGCCTGATCCCTTCCCAAGCACCAGCAGAGGGGAGGGTGGGATGGAGAATGGACACTCCAGCCCAGCAGGAATTCCATGGATGAAGACAGAGAGAACATCAGGATCTCCACGCCTGAAATACGGGGATGCTCCCATCCACTCCTACCTTCCATGGAATTTTTCAAGTGACATCACACCCAGCAGACCTGGTTCCAAGATCTTTTCTCATTTCCCTTTTTCTTGGTTGCAAGATCTTTTCCCATTTCCCTTTTTCCTGATTCCAACATCTTTTCCCACTTCCCATTTTTCCAAAACCTCACAGATTCCAGGGAGCTCTGGAAGGGGAGAAGGGACAGCAGTTGTCCCCTCTGAATTTCCTTCCCTGCCAAGAATGTAACCTCTGGAAAAAGCAAGGAAGAGCTTCCAGGAGAAAGGGTTTTCCACCTTTGAAAGCACAACTGGGAGGAGACACAGCAGATCCAGGAGCTCCAGGATCCTGAGGCACAGCATTTGTTGGGAAGGAACAAGGAGAGAAGCTCTCCAAGGAACTGCAGAACTCCTGGACACACCAGAACCCTGCTGGAGGAGCAGATGGGAATGCTCCTCATCCTCAGGGCACAGGGAACACCCTGGAGCAGGAGACTCTGCTGGCCAGATCCAATTCCAGCCTCTCCTGGAATCATGGAATTACTGAGGTTGGAAAAACCTCCTGAGATCATCGACTCCAACCATTCCCAGCACCGCCAAAGCCACCACTGTCCCCTGTCCCCAGGTGCCACATCCACATGGATTTTAAATCCCTCCAGGAATGGGGACTCCACCCCTGCCCTGGGCACTTCCAGGGCCTGACCACCCTTTCCATGGAGAAATTCTTCCCAATATCCAAACTAAAGCTCCTCTGGCACAGCCTGAGGCTGCTCCCCTCATCCTGTCCCTGTTCCCTGGGAGCACAGACTGACACCATTCCCTATTTTCTGATCTGGTCTGTCCCAATCCGGGCCAAACTCCGGCATCCCAGCTGCAAGGGAAGCATCCGTGTGGAGGCACAAACCCCCGAATCCAGGGAATTTCAGGGATTTTCAGGCTGAGGGAAGCTCAGCCACAGCAAATCTTCCGAGCAACCTGAGATGTAAATTCCACTTCAATCCCATTTCGGAGGTTCCAGTGGGAATGGAGATGTGTTTTTCCTGGAATGCCAGGAGGGAAATTCCGTGTCCTTGGTGCTGCTCAGCTCATTTTAAGGAGGGCAGTGCAGGGGTTCAGTCCAGATCGTTTCTTCTGCTCCTCTGCTCAGCCAGGAGAGCTTTTCCTCAATCCAGCCCAAATCCAAGATGGATTTCCCATCCCTTCATCCCAGTTAAAAGACAGCTTTGCTTGGATCAACACCAGACACGTGTCCAGCCTTGAAACATCGAGTTTGGATCCCCCACCCCAATTCCCGGGAATCTAAAGAGGTTTGTTCATCCAGCAGGAGCAGAACAGCTCCAATCCTCCCTGAGATATCCCTCAGGAGCCTTTCGGGATGTTCCAACGCTCCCTTTGGAAGAGCTGGAGGGAGGAATTCCTTGGGAAGCGCTGGGCACAGGGCTGGGCCAGGCCAGAGGGACATTCAACCTCTCCAGGGTGACGGCTCCGGCTTTCCCAGGCGCTGCTGCTCCAGAGGGCTGGAGAAACACAGGAACAAAGCTGCTCCCAGGATCCAGAGCCTGCAGGTTATCCGTGAGGGGCAGCAGCCAGCAGAGCATTCCCACACAGCCCACGATCCGCTCCTTTTCCCGATTTTCCATGGCTTGGATTTTGTTTTCAGCTGGCACAATCCATCAGGAGACAGCGGGCGTGTCCGGAGCGATGAGCAGGACCAGGAACGGATCCGGCCCTTCCCAAATGGAGCAGCTCCAAGGACAGAACCAGAGCCCTTCTGCTGCCACAAAGAGGCTTTTCCACATCTCCTTCTTTCCTGCTGAAAACTTCCCGGCACCCTGAACATTCCCAGATCCACCTGCCCCTCCCTGCTCCCAGAGCTCCCCACGGGAATGAGCTGGGCCCAAAATCCGCCCCAGGAAAGGGCAAGGAGCTCCTGGGCTGCCTGGGAAAGGTGGAATCTTCCAGATGCTGCAAGGGAAGGAAAGCTCAGCCCCTGGTTTATCCCACTTGGAGTTAACCAGGATCAGGCCCCTGCATTCCAGAGGGCTGAAATTCCAAGAGATTCCCAAGGGAAGGGGCACTCACTTCAGAAGGGTTACAGCAACCTGCAGGGGCTCCAGGAGAGCTGGAGAGGGACTGGGGCCAAGGGCTGCAGGGACAGGAGCCAGGGAATGGCTTCCCAAGGGAAAGGGGAGATTGGGCTGGGATCTTGGCAAGGAATTCCTGACTGGGATTCTGCAATTCCCAGATTTGCTGGGGCTGCCCCTGGATCCCTGGGAATTCCCAAGGCCAGGTTGGGATGGGATTTGGAAAAATCTGGAATAGGGAAAGGTGTTCCTGCCCATGGATGGGGTGGGAATGGGATGGGATTTAAGGTCACTTCCAACCCAACCCATTCCAGGATTCTGGAGCCCCTCTGCTCTGGAGCCAGGCTGGGAGAGCTGGGAATGTTCCCCTGGAGAAGGGCAAAATGCAGGGAATGCTGAGAGTCCCTGCAGGGGCTCCAGGAGAGCTGGAGAGGGACTGGGGCCAAGGGCTGCAGGGACAGGAGCCAGGGAATGGCTTCCCAAGGGAAAGGGGAGATTGGGCTGGGATCTTGGCAAGGAATTCCTGCCTGGGATTCTGCAATTCCCAGATTTCCCAGGGCTGACCCTGGATCCCTGGGAATGCCCAAGGCCAGGCTGGACATTGGGATTGGATCCAGCTGGGACCATGGGAGCTGTCCCTGCCCATGGATGGGAGTGGGATGGGATTTAAGGTCCCTCCCCACTTCCATGACTCCAGAACTGCTCACAAACACCTTCCCCACACAGGATCCAAGGTGTTCACCGGGAACATCCCCCCAAGCATTCCTGGGAGCCCGGATTGAATCCCTGGAGCAGAAACCCCCCGTGTTTTTCACCCAGCCTTTCCCTCAGTGCAATCCCTCCCGATGAACCAAATCCCTGGATCTGGAGCTCCAGGGACCCGCGCCCGGCACCGCTCCGGAGGATCCCGGTGCTCAACAATGGGGGATCTGTCAGAGCCCGGCCCCGCAGCGGCCATCATCTGTTTCCCATAACTCCAGCTGACCTAAACTGAACAAGTAGCCTGTGTTTTCCATCTGGAAAACCCCGCAGAGCCGTTCCCACCCTAACCCTCTCCCTCCCCTGCCGGAGCCAGGCTTTGGAGAAGTCACAGAGCGATGATGTCCACAGGGATTTCCTCGTTATCCCCGGCAGCAGCACTGAACATTCCCAGGTTGGGATTTTGGCCCTTCCCAGGTGCCCTGCAAGGCTGAACACACCTGGATGTGCCTTTCTCCTCCACCTCTCCCCAAGGAAAATCCCAGCCCGACACTTCCCGGTGTAAAAACCAGCGGAGCCGGATGCCGGCCCTGGGCCTGTTTCATGATAAATTTAAAATCCATTAAAACTTTATCAGGAACGAGCTGCCAGGGAAACAAACAGATTCAGGACGAGCCCCACAGGGTCTTCCACGCGAGGCCAGCGTGCAGAA
Source organism: Poecile atricapillus (assembly GCF_030490865.1). Lineage (NCBI taxonomy): Eukaryota > Metazoa > Chordata > Aves > Passeriformes > Paridae > Poecile > Poecile atricapillus. The sequence goes on from NC_081252.1 coordinate 75,470,727, forward strand.
AAGCCCTGGAGGACGCTGCTGGTGGGGAAAGCTCCGTGTGCGGGCTCTGGGAAGGAAGGGAGGGAGCGCTGGGAATCGCTCAGGAGCCCGGAAAGGAAGGATCCAACCCCCAGAGTTATCAGCTCTTGTCAGGGCTCCCATCCATGAGGGGGGAAAAAACTAACCTCCAATTAGGGGAAAAGCAGGATGAGTCCTTGAGGAGGATGAAGGGCAGGACCAGAGGGAGGAGGAAGGGAAATGTTGGGAAGGGAACACAACCTGCACCAAATCCTGCTCGTTTTCCACAGTGCTCTGGGGTTTGGGCTCCCTGAGAGCCGAAAAGATCCCAAAATGGGGAAGTTTCTGTGAGATGATGTGGGGTCAGAGCCCTTTGTTTTCCCTCTGCCTGGATCCCCATCCCGGCCAGGAGCCTCAGCTCGCTCCCACAGCTCCGCCGTGAAATGTTTGGGTTGGAAAAATCACATTTGCATCTTTATTGTTGTGTTCTCTCCTGGCAGGAGCAGGGCGAGCAGGGAGAAATTAAAACAGGATCAACGCGTAAATAAACCTCCTGTTCCCAGCACATCCAGCAGGAGCTGCACCCCCGGTCCTGGCAGCCCTTTTCCAGCTTGGGTCGTGCCCCTTCCTGAGGCAATAATCCACAAAAACTGATCCAAACAGAAAATTCCAGATGAAGGGAATGCTGTGGAGGCCACAGAGTCCCACAGGTCACACTGGGAGGAGTGGAAAGCACATCTTGGATGTTGGCAGGGAATGGCCAGGGGATGAGAGGACTCGGGAAGGGATGGGGAACCCGGAGAACCCAGACAGGTGGGAGAGTGGGAACTTCATCAGGAAGGGCAAAAAACCAAGTGGAAGGTCTGGAACCAGGGTCAGGGCAGTGCCAGCACCAATCCCGGCTGGATGGGCAAGGGAGGGATGGAGAGCAGCCCTGGGAGGAGGATTTGGGATGGATGAGGCTGGAATGGGCCAGGCTGGGCTGATCCCAAAGGAAAGGTGGGAATTGTGTCCCGGAGCCCCTCAGGTCAGGCCCCACCTGCAGAGCTGCCCCAGCCCCGGGGCCAAGAGCAGGAGGACGTGGAGCTGCTGGAGAGAGTCCAGAGGAGGCCCCGGAGCTGCTCCAGGGCTGGAGCCCCTCTGCTCTGGAGCCAGGCTGGGAGAGCTGGGAATGTTCCCCTGGAGAAGGGCAAAATCCTGGGAATGCTGAGAGTCCCTGCAGGGGCTCCAGGAGAGCTGGAGAGGGACTGGGGCCAAGGACTGCAGGGACAGGAGCCAGGGAATGGCTTCCCAAGGGAAAGGGGAGATTGGGCTGGGATCTTGGCAAGGAATTCCTGCCTGGGAGGGTGGGGAGACCCTGGCACAGGGTGCCCAGAGCAGCTGTGGCTGCCCCTGAGCCAGCTCCAACTGTTTCCAACCAATTCCAACCATTTCCAACCAATCCCAACCAATTCCAACTAATCCCAACCATTTCCAACCAATTCCAGGCAGTTCCAGCTAATCCCAGCCAGCTCCAGCTGGATGCAGACAGTGCCGTGGTAGTCGGGGTGTCCCAGGGCCCTTTGTGACATGGGGCCGTGCCCAGAGCCCTTTGTGACCCCGGAGCCACGGGGACACTACCAGGAACGCCCCTCCCGCACTTCCCAGGATCCCTCCAGGATCCCCCCAGCCCTCTGAGGCTCGGGATCACGGAGATGGCAGAGAAGGCAAATCCCAAATCCCAGCCCAAGAAGGCACAGCCGAACTCCCGGAGAAGGGGGCAGGTGAGGAAAGGGATGGGACAGGACACTGGGATGGGATGGGATGGGATGGGATGGGATGGGATGGGATGGGATGGGATGGGATGGGATGGGATGGGATGGGATGGGATGGGATGGGATGGGATGGGATGGGATGGGATGGGATGGGCCAAGGAATGCTTCCCATGGCTCCTCCTGCCTGCCCGTGGGGCACAGAGAGCCACAGATGGAACACAGAGAACCACAGGTGGGATACAGGGAACTGCAAGTGGAACACAGGGAATCAGGTGGGATACAGGGAACAAACCACAGGTGGGACACGGGTGCAGGTGGGACTCAGGTGCAGGGGGGACACAGGTGCAGTGGGATTCACGGCAGCCAGGGCCAGTTCCCCCATGGGATGAGGCTGCCAGGGCCACCCAGCCCGGGTGGGACACCGGGAGCCACCACAGCGCCCTGGGACACCCCTGGAGATGGCACCGAGCACCTTCCCCAGGCCAGGAGCTGTGACAGCAGCCAGGGCCACCCTCACTGCCCCTCTGTCCCCCGCAGGTGGCCGTGCCCCCCGCCAGGCCGGCCCAGGAGGCGCCGGCGCCCGCCCGGCCCGCCCGTGACCCCGGCACCGGCCGCCGGCCACCGTCCCCCACGCCAGAAGCACCCTCCACCTCCGTCCAGAGCAGGGCTCCGGCCACCAGCCGCAGCGTCCCCAGCACCCAGGACACCCAGACGACCAGGGACAGCACGGAGCCGGCCCCTGGCAGGGCCAGGGTGGGCCGGCTGACCGAGGCCGGGCTGAGGCAGCTGGGGTTGATGTCCAGGCACCAGCGGGTCCTGGAGTGGCTGGACGGAACCTTTGCCAGCAGGGATGAGGCCATGGCTGAGCTGCAGGAGCTGCAGGAGCTGCAGGAGGAGCTGGATGGATGCTGCGAGTCCCAGGAGCATGGGAATGATTAGGGTGGAAATGTTCGCTGAGATCATCGAGTCTGACCAGACAAAACTCCACCAGAGCCACGTCCAGCCCCTCCCTGGCTGCCCCCACCGCTCTGAGGGACCTTCTTGGACAGGCACCAAAGGGGGGAACTGAGAAGGCAGAGTCAGACCCTGCTCAGGACAAACTGAAACACAGGAATTCCCAAGGAAACTCCCAGGAAATCCCCGGGGAGGATGATCCAGCACTGGGACAGGCTGCCCAGAGGAGCTGTGGAGCTCCATCCCCAGGGGACACGGACCTGAGAGCCCCCTGTAGCTCCACGGGGAGCTGGACACGGCGATCTCCAGCGGTTCCCTTTGTCCGTGGTGCCGTGAGGAGGGGGATCCCCTTCCCTATGGAGCTTCTGGAATGGCTTGGGTTGGAAGGAACCTTGAAGAGCACCCAGTTCCACCCCCTGCCGTGGGCATGGACACCTTCCATCATCCAAAGCTCCTCCAAGCCCCGCCCAACCTGGCTCTGAGCACTTCCCGGGTCTAGAAACAAAACTAGGATGAACCTTCCCACCCAACACCTGTGGAAAACACGTCCTGGAGCATCCCAATAAAGAGTTCTTACACAGATCCGCCCTTGTCCTTTGGTTAATACCTGAAACCATGACAAGATGCAACAGGAGCAGCTTTTCAAGCCTCTGGTTTTCCCAACAAGTTCGTATCCTGAAGGATTCCGTGGGGTTTCAATCCCACACCACAACCACGGCCGGGGAGAGACGGGGAAGAGCCAAATCCCTGCTCCCCACGCGGCCCCTGTGGGCTGCGAGGAGACGATTAAACCCCCACAAAAAGGTGAAACCCGAAGATCACAAGTCCCCCCAGACCTCCAGCTCCCACCTCCAAACCATAAAAGAGTTCCTTTTCTCCCCCGTGGATTCCAAAGGATCCAAGGAAAACCCTCTCCGAGGGCAACGCCGCCCTTGGGAACACCCCGAATTTTGTGTACGGCCATTTCGGAGCTTTCCCGTCCCCTTCCACACGACATGGCCCCAAAATCCCTTTTTTTGTGGGAGCTTCTCCCGTTCCCGCCGCTCCCGGAACTGTTCATTGTGCAGACCCAGCCTGGCTTCCAGGTTTTCCTGAACAAAGGACTGAAACAGGGGGGAATATGCGTCAGAAGCCCGTCCTGGACGTTGCTCGCCCCTTTTTCCTGCGCAAATATTTGTAAACACGCGGAGAATTCGTGTCCAGGCTGCTTCGGGAGCCTTCATAAAACCAGGGATTTATTGCAAACAGGATGGGAATCATTTCCCAGCTCCCGGTGCTTATAGGGCTTTAGGATGGGAAACATAAAGAGCAGGAAAGCAGCGGCTGCAGCTGGGCTCCCAGCCCTGCCGGGGAGGGATGGAGCTGGGGTGGGAATTTACAGCTCCAGAGCCCCCCACAAACACCCCCCAAAAAAAGGGAAATACAGCCTGGAGTTCCTGGGCTGCACAGGAGAATCCCCTGGGGTTTATTCACGGAGGGAATAGGCTGAGCTCAGCTGAGCTGAGCCCAAGGAGGGCTCAGGCTGGAGCAAAGGAGGCTCAGGGGGAATTTCTGGATCTGCAGAAATCCCTGGCAGGAGGGGACAGCCGGGAAGGGTCGGGATCTGCTCCCAGGGAACAACGGGAGAATGGGAACGGCCTCAAGCTGTGCCAGAGGAGGTTGGAAATCAGGGAAAATTCCTCATGGAAAGGGTTTTCCAGCCCTGGCAGGGGTGGAGTCCCCATCCCTGGAGGATCTCAAAGCCCTTGGATGTGGCACTTGGGGACGTGGTGGCCCTGGAGAGGCTGGACCGGGTGACCTCAGAGGGCTTTTCCAACCTCGACAATTCCATGGTTTTACCATCCAAAGCCTCTCCAAGCAATCCCAGAGTTCCCTCTCACACATCCTCTGCTCCCAGCCGCAGGGACACAGCTCTCCCAGCGCTGCTTCCATCTCCTACTCCTTCCCTTTTTCCATGATTCCCACAGCTGCAGCCAATGCCAGCACGGGCAAGACCTCCAATTTCAGGGATAATCAGGAAAAAATGGAACTGCTCCCCAGGGTTGGATTTGGGTCTTTAAACGTCCCCAAGAAGTGGCACAGAGAGAGATTTTAGTTCAGCTTTAGGAGCCAAAATAAACCCTAAATGTGGAATATCAGCATCAACACAGGGACTGGGACAGCTGGGGAAGGAGAAGGCTGAGGAAGCACATCCAATCCCAGATTTCAGGATCCAGGATCCCCTTGGAAAATCACAGCAAACCTGAGCATGGGACAAAATGCAGGAGGAGGGGTTAAAATAAATGAAATGGGGAAAAACTAATTCCACAGAGGGTGGTGAGATGTTGGAGCACCCAGAGGCTGGGCAGCCTCCAGCCTTGGAGATCCACAAAATTTACATGGAAAAGGCTCGGAGATTCCTGATTTAACCTCAAATCCAGCAAATTTAGACTTGGACCAAGATTCCCGTGAGCTGTTCCAGTCTGAATTAGGTGCCCCTGCCATTGGGATTACGTGGGATTCACGGTCCTTTCCAAGGCAAACCATTCCATTACGGTTTGAATCCATAACCAGAGGATGGGAAAGGAGTGGGAATTCACCATTTCCCTTTGTGCTAAACCGAGTTTCACCTTGGAACACCAACGTTCTCCACGGAAATTCCTTCCCAATCGCTTCACTTCCGCCCCTATCACTTGTTATTTTTGAGATATCTCCCTTCTGGACACCATCGCAGAGTCCTCAGGGGCAGCTGAGGCATTTTCCAAACATTCCTGGGACCCTCCTGAGCCCCAAAGCCCGGAAACAGCAAATCTTGGGAAGAGCCTTCCCACGCCTGCACAATGCTGGAATTCAGGGTGGTTCAGCTGGACCCTGAACATTCCCAACAAAATCCCTGGATGGCCTTGGAGCTCCCTGCATCCAGCAGCTCCAGGGTGGCTAAAATTCCTTACAAAAATGACCTTGGAAAGGCGTGGGGGAAGCTGAATGTGGCAGTAAAGGCTGAAAAAAATGATGGGAGGAGTTCCAGAACTTTCAACCCCTGAGCTGAGTCCTCCTGGGATGGAATTCCAGGAGAATGGAGGAGAAAGGGAGTGGGGAAAACCAGGACAGATTTAAGCAGGAATTATGGCAAGGATGCGCTGGCACAGCAGGATTTGGGGATCCTGGAAAAGCAGAGGGCGTCCCCGACCTCAGCCAGGATTTAATGTGCTTTTCCACAATATTCCCAAACCTAAAGGTGGATGTCCCTGCAGGGATGAGGGACAGCTGGATAAATAAATGATCATTGGGGTGGTCAGTTCCAGAGGGTTGGGATCAGGGAGTTGCCCCCCAAATGGAGCTGGTGACAAGTGGGATCTGTCCTGGGACACGCCCTGGCTCCACTCTGGTGGCAGTGACCCACAGGAGCCACAGGAGAGCCCCCAGGAACTCCTCAGTGATCCCAAACCGAGGGAAAAGTCACAGAACTGTGGAATTTTTAAGGTTGGAAAAGACCTTTGAGATCATTGGGTCTGAATACTCCCCCAGCCCTGCCAGGGCCAGCGCTGCCCCTGTCCCCAAGGGCCACATCCAGGGGCTCTGGAACCCTCCAGGGATGGGAACTCCAAACCTCCCTGAGCACTTCCAAGGCCTGACCACCCTTTCCATGTAGGAATATTCCCAAAATCCACCCTGAGCTCCCCTGAGGTCGTTCCCTCTCCTCCTGTCCCTGTTCCCTGCGAGCAGATCCCAAATCCCCCCCAGCTGTCCCCTCCTGCCAGGGACTTGTGCAGAGCCAGAAATTCCCCCTGAGCCTCCTTTGCTCCAGCCTGAGCCCCTTCCCAGCTCCCTCAGGAATTCTCCAGCCCCTTCCCAGCTCCCTCAGGAATTCTCCAGCCCCTTCCCAGCTCCCTCAGGAATTCTCCAGACCCTTCCCAGCTCCCTCAGGAATTCTCCAGCCCCTTCCCAGCTCCCTCAGCAATTCTCCAGCCCCTTCCCAGCTCCCTCAGGAATTCTCCAGCCGCATCCCAGCTCCCTCAGGAATTCTCCAGCCCCTTCCCAGCTCCCTCAGGAATTCTCCAGCCCCTTCCCAGCTCCCTCAGGAATTCTCCAGCCCCTTCCCGGCTCCCTCAGGAATTCTCCAGCCCCTTCCCAGCTCCCTCAGGAATTCTCCAGCCCCTTCCCGGCTCCCTCAGGAATCCTCCAGCCCTTTCCCAGCTCCATTCCCTGCCCTGGCCACGCTCCAGTCCCTCCAGGGCTCTCCAGGGCTGTCCCAGCACAGGAGGTGCCCCAGCAGGGCCAGCACAGGGGACAAGGGCAGGGCAGGACAAGTTCCCAGAGAGGTTCTGGAGTCTTGGAGGTTTTCAACACAAGACTGGATAAAGCCCTGACCAGCCTGGGCTGATCTCAGAGCTGCTTCCATGGAATCATGGAAATGTTTGGGTGGGAAGGGACCTGAGAGTTCATCCAGCTTCATCCATGGGCAGGGACAGCTCCCACTATTCCAGGTGGATCCAATCCCAGTGTCCAACCCAGCCTTGGGCACTGCCAGGGATCCAGGGGCAGCCCCAGCAAATCTGGGAATTGCAGCCCAGCCAGGAATTCCTTCCCAGTATCCCATCCCTCCTCATTCCAGGTCAGACCAGAACCCCCCGGAGGTCCCTCCCCATGGAATGATCCCATGAACCGCAGATTCCATGGATTTCCCCCGCTCAGGGCAGACAGAGCTGGCCACCGAGAGCAGGACGGGATTGAGGGGACCGGGATGGAAGCAGCCCTAAATCCCAACTCCCAGGATATTCCCCACGACCACTCCAGCCCTGGGACATCCCTGCTGCTCTCCCTGCCCTCAGGTGACGAGGATTTACAGGAAAACCTCCCTGGCTCAGGGTGGGCTCTTTTCCCCCCTCTCCCCTTTCCACGTCTGCTTTCCGCGCGGAACATTTCCATCCCTGCCATCGTATCAGCACAGCAGAACCCAGCGCTGATTTCTCCTCTTTGATGGCAGCCCAGCGCTTCTCGTGGCTTTCTGTGGCGGGGGGAAGCGGCTCAGGGGGGGGTTCAAAGACAATTCCCCGTCTTCCCGCGCTGGCCAGGCTCCATCGGCACGTAGGACAGCCCGGTTATCGCGGGTCACCGACACCGCCGCGCTCTAATGGCTTTTCCTGTGGCCTTATCGACGCCGCGCACAAAGTGGCTCCCCCAGCCTTGCCCTGTGATCTCAGAGCTGTTTACGGCTATCTCCAGCCACCAGCCCCGCCAGCAGCCGCTGAGAAATGCCAGGACACGGCCACGGGACAGGCTGCAAAGTGCCTGACACCGACAAGGAGTCACCGGAGACTCGCCACGGGCAGTTCTTTATTTTCTCCCCCCGCCTCGCTCCTTTCCATTAAAAATAAAATAAAGTTTTCAGGTTCCCCAGGAAAACTTGTCAAGAGGGGGGCTCTGAAATGGGAGAAGCGCAGAGTTTCCACAGTGGGGGAAATTTGTGTTGTGGATAAAAGGAAGGAGTGGAGCTCCGGAGAGAAAAAAGGTTTGGTTTGATCTCACCCTGCACCCTGCAAGCACAACTCCCGTTCTCCTGCCCTCTCTGACAAATATTCCTGGTGGGAATGCTGAGCCCCTCCGAGGGTGGGAAGGGAGCGGGAGCAGCGTCCCAATCCCCAGAAAGCAGGAGGAGGAGGAGGAGGATTCAGGCAGGCAGCACCAGCAGCATCACGCCGCAGGATTTACAATTATTTGAGTGCAGGGCTGGGAGGAGAACCAGGATCCAGGGGATCTCCCAGTTCCAATGGAATCTGGGAATTCCTGGAGCCCAGGGACCCCCTGAGCAGCTCCTACAGCAAAACCTTGTGATTCCAGCGATAATTCCAAAAGAAAACCTTGTTTCTCTTCCCAAGGCCATCCACACAAAGAGATACAAACCTTGTCCTTCCCTAAAATTCCCAAGGACAGCTGTCCCGAATGGATACAGACTATCCACCCTGACAAGATATTCCTACACGGATTGTTTCCAGTGAAATAGGGGGGGAGTTGTTATTAACAGTACACTTCTTTTTTAAACCTTTTTAATGCATTTTGTGCATCAAAGCAGCTCGAGGGTTGGGGGAGAGGCAGCACAGATAAAAATGTCAGCGGTGAGATAGGACAAATTTATAGCAAATCCCTGTCAGCTCCCATTTATCTAAATTATCCAGCTCTGGATTCTCCAGAAACCCTCCACCAGCTCCAGTTTTAAGGCTGTTTTTTACCTCAGAACCCGCTCCCTTTTTCTCCCTGCGCTGCTGCCTCTGTTTTTGGACACTTGTTCTTTCCCCTAAAATGACCCCTTTGTAGCTGGGATCAAAGAGCTGGGAGTGTCAATCCCAGTGTCTTCAGGAACATGTGAAGAACCTCAAAGTAATTGGGAAGCAATTAGCACAAAGCTAAAAAAACCCACCCCGCCGAGGCAGAGCCCAAATGAGCACTAACAGGCACCAGCCCTGCTCAGGGAGGGGTTTAAGGGACTTAAATCACCCCAAAACAACTTTTTGGGAGCTTCAGCACAGCCCACTCTGCCTTGAGTTGGTTTTTTTTTTGGCTTAATTTTTATTATTATTATTATTTATTATTATTTATTTTTTTTTCATTCCTCTCTGCTCCGGGTTCACTTTCTGCCTCGCTGCAGCTTACGGGAAACACGAAACCCAAAACTGCTTTTCATTTTCTGTTATGTAAAGCTCAGCCAGCCCCGTGCCTTGGAGAGCCGAGGCGCTCGGCAGCTGCTCAGATGCTCCCGCAGATAAAACCAGCTGGGCCAGGCCTCCCCTCTCCTCCTTGCTCTTGGATATCGATCAAAGCAGCCCCGGCACCGCGCCTGGCGCGGGGGAAACGTGGGGACATGGACCCGTTGATGGTGGAAAATCGCCCTGGGTTTGTTCTCTGGGGCAGAACGGCCCCGTTTGGTGCCGCTCCCCGGGAGGGGACGGGGCTGATGGCAGCGGCCAGCGGCAGGTGGATGGCCTGAGGTGGCCCAGGATCAGCTCCAAGCAGCCCAGAGGAGCCTGAAACCCCTGGATCTGCTGCCAGTGATCCTTTCCTAAACCGTCCCCTGGATTGGGATGGAGACACCCTGGAGATGTGGGATCCATTCCTGGAATCCCAGACTGGATTGGGATGGAGCACCCTGGAGATGTGGGATCCATTCCCAGGATCCCACACTGGTTTGGGATGGGGTACCCTGGAGATGAGGGATCCATTAATGGAATCCCAGACTGGATTGGGATGGGGCACCCTGGAGATGTGGGATCCGTTCCTAAAATCCCAGACTGGTTTGGGATGGAGGCACCCTGGAGATGTGGGATTCATTCCTGAAATCACAGATTGGTTTGGGATGGGGTACCCTGGAGATGTGGGATTCGTTCCTAAAATCCCAGACTGGTTTGGGATGGGCCACGCTGAAGATGCAGGATCCATTCCTGAAATCCCAGACTGGTTTGGGATGGGGTACCCTGGAGATGTGGGATTCATTCCTGAAATCCCAGACTGGTTTGGGATGGGGTACCCTGGAGATGAGGGATCCATTCCTGAAATCCCAGACTGGTTTGGGATGGATGCACCCTGAAGAAGTTGGGATGTTTTATCCCAATTCCCAGAGATCCAAAGTCTCCCCACTCCCATCTCCCCCTCAGGCAGGCCATTCCTCACCAGGAAAGGAACTGGCATCCCATAAAATCATAAAATCCCATAAAACATCCCCGAGAACCTGAAAAGGCTGAACAGAACCTGGGCTGGGCTTAGAGCTCAGGATCTAAACCAGGCCTGACCTCGGCAACTGATCCTAAAATTCTCACACCTTGGATCTGCCCCCAGTCCCCTCCTTAAATCATTCCCAGGATCCCAGACTGGTTTGGGATGGAGGCACCCTGGAGATGAGGGATCCATTCCCAGGATCCCACACTGGTTTGGGATGGGGCACCCTGAAGGTGTGGGATCCATTCCCAGGATCCCAGACTGGATTGGGATGGAGACACCCTGGAGATGAGGGATCCATTCCCAGGATCCCAGATCCATTCCCAGGATCCTGCACTGGATTGGGATGGGGTACCCTGGAGATGTGGGATCCATTCCCAGGATTCCAGTTCTATTCCTGAAATCCCAGACTGGTTTGGGATGGGGGCACCCTGAATATGTGGGATCCATTCCTGGAATCCCAGATCCATTCCCAGGATCCCACACTGGATTGGGATGGAGGCACCCTGGAGATGAGGGATCCATTCCTGGAACCCCAGACTGGTTTGGGATGGAGCACCCTGAAGATGTGGGATCCATTCCCAGGATCCTGCACTGGTTTGGGATGGGGTACCCTGGAGATGTGGGATCCATTCCCAGGATTCCAGTTCTATTCCTGGAATCCCAGACTGGTTTGGGATGGATGCACCCTGGAGATGTGGGATCCATTCCTGAAATCCCAGTCTGGTTTGGGATGGGGCACGCTGAAGATGTGGCATCCATTCCCAGGATCCCAGATCCATTCCTGGAATCCCACACTGGTTTGGGATGGAGGCACCCTGGAGATGTGGGATCCATTCCTGGAACCCCACACTGATTTGGGATGGAGCACCCTGGAGATGTGGGATCCATTCCTGGAACCCCACACTGATTTGGGATGGAGCACCCTGAAGGTGTGGGATCCATTCCCAGGATCCCAGATCCATTCCTGGAATCCCACACTGGTTTGGGATGGAGCACCCTGAAGACGAGGGATCCATTCCCAGGATCCCAGATCCATTCCCAGGATCCCAGTCTGGTTTGGGATGGAGCACCCTGCAGAAGTTGGGATGTTTTGCTCGATATCTGCAGCGATCCACACCCGTCTCTCCCTCAGGACAGCGTCAGGCAGCCTTTTCCTCACCAGGAAGGGAATTGGGATGAACAATCCCATAAAACATCCCAGGAGAGCCCGTCCTGCCCCGCAGCCGCCACCACGCCAAGGTCCAGCTCTCAATTAACCCCCGCCTGACCTTCCTTCACTTTCTTTCCCCCTGCTCTGCCCTTCCTGCCAAAGTTCAGCGTTTCCTGGAAAAGTCTCCGTGCCTGTTGGATGTTGTCCTTCGCCTTGGTTGCCGAGGGAAGGATTTGCAGGATTTACAGGTGCCTGGCCCCCTCTGGAAGCCCGTGACCGCGGGCTGACCCCCCGGTACAATATGTGAACTCCTGCCCTGCTGATAAGGCTGCCAGATAGGAGCAGGAGTTTGCAAATAATCCTTTGGGAATTTATAAGCAGCGCAGCCATAAAACCGAGGTGACTGGAAGGTCGATTTCACTAAAAATAATAAATATCTCAATGTTTATTCAACGTGGGCCTTTTTAACTGCGGGCCAAGCTCCGAGATAACGCTATTGTAAATGACAAATATTGGGAGTTTTGGGGAACTATTACATTATGATCCTTCCCCTCCGTGCTCTGCAGGATCTCTGACATTGTTCCACCCGAGCTGGGCCTGGAAATCCAGGCAGGATTCAGGCCCAGGTCAGGAAAAGGGCAATTTGCTGCTCAGGGAGTTGTGGTTTTTTTAATTCCTCCTGCTCCCAATTCCCTAAAACACCTTCCCTGGAGCTCAGCTCCCGTTTCTGCTCCGTGTCAGCGCTCGTTCCTGTTTTTAGGGATGGGAGTGGAGAGTGGTCCCTGCTCCAGGTGGAGCTGAACCTCTCCAGGGAATCCTTGAGGTGGGAAAAATCCTCTGGGACCTGAGGCCACCGCTGCCCCATGTCCCCGAGGGTCCCTGCAGGAATCCCTGCTGGAAAAGCCTCCCCAAAAAGGAATTTTCCCCATATCCAACCTCTGATCCCATCCCTGCTGCATTCCCAGCTCCAGAACAGCCAATCCCACCTGGATCCATCCCACGGATCTGCCCATGGATCTGCTGCTCCCCCGACACATTCCTGACAAAAACAGCGCCAGAATCGGCCAATTCCACCCCAAAATTCCCCCATTTCCATGGAATAATTCATTTTCCTTGGAGAAAACAGCACCAGAATCCAAACAATTCCTGCCCAAAATTCCCCCATTCCCACAGAATAATTCATTTTCCTTGGAGAAAACAGCACCAGAATCCAAACAATTCCTGCCCAAAACAACCCCAATTCCATGGAATAATGGAATTCCTGGATCCAAACAAGGATTGTTGGATCAAACAGCACCAGAATCCAAACAATTCCTGCCCCAAAACTCCTCCATTTCCATGGAATAATGGAATTCCTGGATCCAAAGAGGAATCCTTGGAGAAAACAGCATCAAAATCCAATTATTTCTTCCCCAAACTTTCCCATTTCAATGGAATAACAAAGTTAATGAATCCACAGAATTCTTGGAGAAAACGGCACCAGAATCCAAACAATTCCCACCCAAAACTCCTCCATTTCCATGGAATATTGAAATTCCTGCATCCAAACAAGGATTGTTGGAGCAAACACTGTCAGAATCCAACCAATTCTGCCCCAAAATTCCCCCATTTCCATGGAATAATTCATTTTCCTTGGAGAAAACAGCTCCAGAGTCCAAACAATTCCTGCCCAAAATTCCTCCATTTCCATGGAATATTGAAATTCCTGGATCCAAAGATAAATCCTCGGAGAAAACAGCATCAAAATCCATTCATTTCTTCCCCAAACTTTCCCATTCCAATGGAATAACAAAGTTAATGAATCCAAAGAGTTCTTGGAGGAAATGGCACCAGAATCCAAACAATTCCTGCCCAAAATTCCTCCATTTCCATGGAATATTGAAATTCCTGCATCCAAACAAGGATTGTTGGAGCAAACACTGTCAGAATCCAACCAATTCTGCCCCAAAATTCCCCCATTTCCATGGAATAATTCATTTTCCTTGGAGGAAACAGCACCAGAATCCAAACAATTCCTGCCCAAAATTCCCCCATTTCCATGGAATATCGAAATTCCTGGATCCAAACAAGAATTGCTGGAGCAAACAGTGTCAGAATCCAAACAATTCCTGCCCCAAAATTCCCCCATTTCCAAGGAATAATTCATTTTCCTTGGAGGAAACAGCTCCAGAATCCAAACAATTCCTGACCAAAACTCCCCCATTTCCATGGAATAACAAAATTCCTGGATTCAAACAAGGAGTGTTGGAGAAAACAGCATCAAAATCCAATCATTTCTTCCCCAAACTTTCCCATTTCAATGGAATAACAAAATTAATGAATCCAAAGAACTCTTGGAGAAAACAGCACCAGAATCCAAACAATTCCTGCCCCAAAATTCCCCCATTTCCATGGAATAATTCATTTTCCTTGGAGAAAACGGCACCAGAATCCAAACAATTCCCACCCAAAATTCCCCCCTTTCCATGGAATATTGAAATTTCTGCATCCCAAGAGGAATTTTCGGAGGAAAATCAAACAACTAAGAAATATAAAGACATTAAAAATCCAGGATTTGGGACAGCTGGAGAAAATTCCCTTTGCATTTCCGTGGAAATCCACAGGAATTCCACAGATTTTCCCCAAATCCATCCATCCCTGGTTTTTTCCCTCCCTCAGGGATGCGTATTCCAGATAAAGGAGGGAGGAGCGGATCCATGGAATTCCCCGGAGCGGGAAAATCCGGGATTGACTCACCAGGACGGAGTAGATGTGGAGGCATCGATAAACTGGGGAGAAATCCACCAAATCCTGGGCTCCCGGCACCTGGAACAGGGAGAAAATCCATGAAAAACGTGGGAAACGCACCAAAATTCCATGGAAAAGGAAGAAGAACTCCAAGAAATTTAATTATGGGTAAATGGAGCAATAAAAAAACAAAGAAAAACGAGCAAAATCCTAAAATAAATCACATTTTAATAGGTTTGTCGTTACAAAAAATCACATTTAGGTGAATGAAACTGCCAAAAAAAATCAAATTTAAGGGAGTGTAACTCCAAAAAAATCCCACCCAGGTGGGTGTAATCCATAAATTTCTATGGATAAATAAGGATGCCTCAAAAAAATGCGAATGTGGGAAGTGAAATCCTAAAAAAATCCAAATAAAAATTAATTCTCCTCTAAAAAAATCACATTTAGGTAAATGAAATGACTACAAAATCACAGAAATTGCAGTTTTATTATAAATTATATAAAAATAATTTATCCAAATATTTTAGCAAGAATTACATAGATCCAAAAAGCCATTTTTAGGTGAGTTTAGCTCTAAAAAAATCAAATTTAAATAAATTCCACCCTAAAAAGTGACCTTTAGGTGAATGAAAGGGTAAAAAAATCACACCTAAATCAGTGTAATTCCAGAAAAAAATCACTTTTAGGTGAGTTTTGCGCTAAAAAATTCAAATTTAAATAAATTCCACTCTAAAAAAATTACATTTAGGTGAATAAAATTATTAAAAAATCACACCTAAATCAGTGTAACTCAAAAAAAAAATCAGTTTTAGGTGAGTTTTGCTCTAAAAAATTCAAATATTAAATAAGTGTCACTCCAAAAAATAAAAAATCAGTTTTAGGTGAGTGTAACTAACAAAATTCAAATTTAAATAAATTCCACTCTAAAAAATGACTTTTAGGTGAATATAACTCTTAAAAATTCAAATTTAAATTAATTCCACTCTTAAAAATTACTTTTAGGTGAATGTAACTCTAAAAAAAAAATCACATTTAAATAAGTTTTTCCCTCCAAAATATC
Organism: Poecile atricapillus; assembly: GCF_030490865.1. Classification (NCBI taxonomy): domain Eukaryota; kingdom Metazoa; phylum Chordata; class Aves; order Passeriformes; family Paridae; genus Poecile; species Poecile atricapillus. The sequence continues at coordinate 75,486,064 of NC_081252.1, forward strand.
ATTTCTAGGTGAGGGCAGCAGGGTCAGGGCAAAGCCAAGATTCCAGGGATGGAAAAATCCATGGAATTCCTGGGATCTGCCCAAAAATCCCAATCTTTTCAGGGATTGGAAGCAGGAAAATGTCCTTTAACGTCGGTTTTGCGCCAGTGAAATCCCACGGAATGCTCATTCCAAGCACAGAATCCAACGGATCCTGGCACCATCCCCGCTGCTGCTTACGCAACAAAAAAGTGGGGAAAAAAAGGCGAAAAACAGGGAAAAATCCCAACTCATTCTTTGGACTTCACGTTGGATTGGGTTGAAAGCTCCATTTGGGTTTGATTTTTCCCGGATTTTCCCCTCGGGAAGAGGCGCCAGGGGAGGCTCCGACGGCGCCGGGAGCCGCGCGCGGGGATGGAAAAGGGAATTTGGGAAGGGTGGGATGGAGGAAGGAGAGATCAGAGGGGGAATTTGCATTTTGTGTCTTTGGAGATGTTCCCTTGGCACTCCTTGGCCCGGGCTGAAAGCTCCGGCACCCAAAATCCCGGGAAAAGGGAGTGTTCTGTTGCCATGGGGCAGGAGAACAGGCAGGGATGAAAGGCCCGATGGACAGCCCTTGGAATGCTGTTGTTGTTTTCCCGGGATTTAATGAGGCTGGCAGGGAGGTGGGATGAAGAAAGGGGAGCTCCGGGCTCAGGGAGCATTTCCAAGCCCAAAGTGCCCCGGGCAGGGTCCTGCAGGAGCGGGGATGGGCAGGGAAAAGCGGGATTTGGGGAGCAGCTCCTGGAAATGGAGCTGGGAAAGGACGGCGGGAAAATCGGTCCTGGGGCTGCAGAGGGTCCAGGCTGGAGCGGGAACGAGGGATCCCAGGATCCCAGCCTGGTTTGGGATGGGGGATCCCGATGGAGGGAGCCTGAGGAGATCCAGGATGGGATGGGATGGATTTTGTGGGATAAACTCCTCTCCCAGGCAGGACTGGAGTTAAAGATCTCCTCGGTGCAAGGAAAATCAGATCCCGGCACTGCAGAGTTCCTGGCTGGAGCGGGAAGGAGGGATCCCAGGATCCCAGCCTGGTTTGGGATGGGGGGAGCCTGAGGAGATCCAGGATGGGATTCCCACATCCAGCTCCTGCCCCTGGAGCGGCTCTTGGAGCAGCCTGGGATGTTGGAAGTGTCCATGACCATGGCAGCGATGGGATGGGATGGATTTTGTGGGATAAACTCCTCTCCCAGGCAGGACTGGAGTTAAAGGATCTCCTTGGTGCAAGGAAAATCAGTCCTGGGGCTGCAGAGATCCTGGCTGGAGAGGGAAGGAGGGATCCCAGGATCCCAGCCTGGTTTGGGATGGGAGCCTGAACCCCATCCCATCCCTGCCATGGTCATGGACACTTCCAACATCCCAGGCTGCTCCAAGAGCCGCTCCAGGGGCAGGAGCTGGGGGTGGGAATCCCATCCTGGATCTCCTCAGGCTCCCCCCATCCCAAACCAGGCTGGGATCCTGGGATCCCTCGTTCCCACTCCAGCCAGGAACTCTGCAGTGCTGGGATCTGATCTTCCTTGCACCGAGGAGATCTTTAACTCCAGTCCTGCCTGGGAGAGGAGTTTATCCCACAAAATCCATCCCATCCCATCCTGGATCTCCTCAGGCTCCCTCCATCGGGATCCCCCATCCCAAACCAGGCTGGGATCCTGGGATCCCTCGTTCCCGCTCCAGCCTGGACCCTCTGCAGCCCCAGGACTGATTTTCCCGCCGTCCTTTCCCAGCTCCATTTCCAGGAGCTGCTCCCCAAATCCCGCTTTTCCCTGCCCATCCCCGCTCCTGCAGGACCCTGCCCGGGGCACTTTGGGCTTGGAAATGCTCCCTGAGCCCCGAGCTCCCCTTTCTTCATCCCACCTCCCTGCCAGCCTCATTAAATCCCGGGAAAACAACAACAACAGCATTCCAAGGGCTGTCCATCGGGCCTTCCATCCCTGCCTGTTCTCCTGCCCCATGGCAACAGAACACTCCCTTTTCCCGGGATTTTGGGTGCCGGAGCTTTCAGCCCGGGCCAAGGAGTGCCAAGGGAACATCTCCAAAGACACAAAATGCAAATTCCCCCTCTGATCCCTGCACAGGGACACGGACACTCCCAGCATCCCAGGCTGCTCCAGGAACAGCTCCAAGGCAGGAGCTGGATGTGGGAATCCCATCCTGCAGCACCGGGATCACCTTGAGATCCCAAAAATCTCCGCCCAAAAAAGCCCAGGGGTGCAGGAGGGGGAAGGAGGAGGCTCAGAGGGATGAAGGCAGCAAAGGGAATGAATCCCTGGATGGATTTCATCCTGGATGATCCCCTGGCTCATCCCCATCCCTGGGATTCTCCTCCCTCCCTGGCACTGCTCTCCATGGCCGGGCAGGGCTGGATCACCGGGAGAGAGGAAGGATTCCCAGCAGGGAATGGGACTGGAATCACTTGAGACCCTTCCCTTGTCCCCTTGGGCTGCTCAGCACATCCCACCTGAGGGCTGGGAGAGCTGGGAATGTTCCCCTGGAGAAGGGAGAAATCCCGGGAATGCTGAGAGTCCCTGCAGGGGCTCCAGGAGAGCTGGAGAGGGACTGGGGCCAAGGGCTGCAGGGACAGGAGCCAGGGAATGGCTTCCCAAGGGAAAGGGGAGATTGGGCTGGGATCTTGGCAAGGAATTCCTGCCTGGGATTCTGCAATTCCCAGATTTGCTGGGGCTGCCCCTGGATCCCTGGGAATGCCCAAGGCCAGGTTGGACATTGGGATTGGATCCAGCTGGGATGGTGGGAGCTGTCCCTGCCCATGGATGGGTGGGAATGGATGGGATTTAAGTTCCTTCCCAGCCAAAGAATTCCAGGATTCCCTGATCCCAGCTGAATCCAGGTCAAGGGCTCTGAACGAGGCTCATCCCTCTCACAACTTTTCCCTTTTCCCTTTCCCAGGACTTTGACACCTGCACACGAGGCCTCACTTCCACTGAGTTAATCCCGATTTTCACCCCTTTCATTCCCATTCCAAACCCCCCAGGACTTCCAAAATCCCAGAGCAGCTCCCAAACCCCCAGCCCAGCTCCTCAGGACTCCTCAGGCACGGCTTTTCCCTCCTTTTATTCCTCCAGAATTAGGAGCCATGAGTCCTAAAATTCCTTTTGGAATCAGTAAAGCATTAAACAGAGAAACACTTCCAGCCCCAAAATCCCTGGAAAAACCCTTGGAGACGCCTGGAGCGAGGGCAGCTCCTGCCCAGTGCCCCCACCGGGGTTTTTAGGGAGGAGGGATCTCTCAACCCTCCACACCCCCTTCCAAGCAAGGTTTTCCAGGGAATTGCAATCTGGGATCAAACGGTTTCGCTCCGCTCAGATCCACCCTCCACGGAAAACTTGCTCTGATAAAGAACGAAAAAAAAAAAATCGGGATTTGGCCAAAACAATTTGACTCCCCCTGGAGAAATTCAATCAAAGCAACAATTTCAGGCTCTGAATTTCTGGAGGAACTTCCAAGCCCACACACAGGCTCGGGAAAAATCATCTGGGCCATTCCACACAGCTCCCATCTCCAGGAGCAGCTGCAGAATTCCTGATCAGGAGCAGCAGGATCAGGCAAGGAAAATCAGCTCATTTCCATAGGGAACTTTGTTGGAAATAAAGAGAAGCCTGCAAAACTGGGGGGGTTTTATGCAGGGGGTGAAGATACCATTAATTCATAATTATATATATATATATATATTCATTTTCATAATAATATTATTTTAGTATATAATTAATATTATTAATTATATATTATTAATATATATTATTAATATAATGTAATAAATATTATCTTATAGTCTGTTTTAAGAAAAAAAAAACAAACAAAACAAGATCAGCTCTTCTGCATGTGCAGCTTTGTGAAAGAAGAAATATTAATTCAATTATTCAAAATCTTCCCAGAATATCCAATACAGGGCTTGGAATATACAGAATATATGGAATTCCATCCAGGAGGAGAACCTGGAACTGCTGGAGAGAGTCCAGAGGAGGCCCCGGAGCTGCTCCAGGGCTGGAGCCCCTCTGCTCTGGAGCCAGGCTGGGAGAGCTGGGAATGTTCCCCTGGAGAAGGGCAAAATGCAGGGAATGCTGAGAGTCCCTGCAGGGGCTCCAGGAGAGCTGGAGAGGGACTGGGGCCAAGGGCTGCAGGGACAGGAGCCAGGGAATGGCTTCCCAAGGGAAAGGGGAGATTGGGCTGGGATCTTGGCAAGGAATTCCTGCCTGGGATTCTGCAATTCCCAGATTTGCTGGGGCTGCCCCTGGATCCCTGGGAATATCCTGCACATTGGGATTGGATCCACCTGGGATAACGGGAGCTGCCCCATGGATGAGGTGGAATTGATGATTTTTAAGTTCCCTTCCATCCCAAGCCATTCCATGACTCCATGAAATTCTCCCTCTGCCTGGATTCACACATGGCGCTCCTGCCCTGGCTGATATTCCCAAATCCAGGTGTCCATCCGACATTTCAATATTCAGACACATCTAAAAATCCACCTTTAGCTCCGAAGAAATTCCCACATTTCCTGAGCCAGAGCGCTCCCAACAATCCATAAATCCCGGATTTTTGGGATGTGCCGATGCCAGGGAAGCTCGGCTCCCCTGACACCCCCTCCAGCCCAACCTCCCCTTTCCATCCCTCCTGATTTCCAGAACAAAGGATGGATTCATCTCATCCCAAAACTTCCCCATGCACAGAACATCCCAATCCCATTCCCAAATCCTGCGGCAGGCACGTTCCCGGAGCTGGGAACACCCAAACCCCTCCTGCAAGCGGGGCTGAACAATCCCTGCAGAACTTTTAACCCCTGGAAGACGAGTTTTCCATGGAAACCAGCGGCCCTGGCTGCCACCAGGGATATCAGGGTTAATTTGGGATACCAGGGTTAATTTGGGACAAATTCAGGATACGAGGGTTAATTTGGGATACGAGGATTAATTTGGGATATGAGGGTTAATTTGGGATAAATTCAGGATACCAGGATGATTTTGTGATACGAGGGTTAATATGGGATACGAGGATTAATTTGGGATACGAGAGTTAATTTGGGATACCAGGGTTAATTTGGGATAGGAGGGTGATTTTGGGAGACAAGGGTTAATTTGGTATTTCAGGGTTAATTTGGGATAAATTTGGGATATGACGGCGATTTTGGGATATGAGGATTGATTTGGGATACGAGAGTTAATTAGGGATTTGAGGGTTAATTTGGGATAGGAGGGTGATTTTGGGAGACAAGGATTAATTTGGGATATGAGGGTTAATTTGTGATACCAGGGTTAATTTGGGATTTCAGGGTTAATTTGGGATACAAGGGTTAATTAGGGATTAATTTGGGATAGGAGGGTGATTTTGGGATATGAGGGTTAATTTGGCATTTCAGGGTTAATTTCGGATTTCAGGATTAATTTGGGATACGAGGGAGATTTTGGGATTCAAGGATTAATTTGGGATACGAGAATTAATTTGGGATTTGAGGGTTAATTTGGGATAGGAGGGCAATTTTGGGAGACAAAGATTAATCTGGCATTTCAGGGTTAATTTGGGATAAATTCAGGATACAAGGGTGATTTTGGGATATGAGGATTAATTTGGGATACGAGGGTTAATTTGGGATTTCAGGATTAATTAGGGATTTCAGGGTTAATTTGGGATACGAGGGAGATTTTGGGATTCAAGGATTAATTTGGTATATAAGGGTTAATTTGGGATTTGAGGGTTAATTTGGGATTTCAGGATTAATTTGGGATACGAGGGTTAATTTGGGACAAATTCAGGATACGAGGGTTAACTTGGGATACGAGGATTAATTTGGGATATGAGGGTCAATTTGGGATAAATTCAGGATACCAGGATGATTTTGTGATACGAGGGTTAATATGGGATACGAGGATTAATTTGGGATACGAGAGTTAATTTGGGATAGGAGGGAGATTTTGGGAGACAAGGATTAATCTGGCATTTCAGGGCTAATTAGGGATTTAATTTCAGGGTTAATTTGAGATACGAGGGTTAATTAGGGATTAATTTGGGATAGGAGGGTGATTTTGGGATATGAGGGTCAATTTGGGATAAATTCGGGATACCAGGATGATTTTGTGATACGAGGGTTAATATGGGATACGAGGATTAATTTGGGATACAAGAGTTAATTTGGGATAGGAGGGAGATTTTGGGAGACAAGGATTAATCTGGCATTTCAGGGCTAATTAGGGATTTAATTTCAGGGTTAATTTGGGATATGAGGGTTAATTTGGGATAAATTTGGGATACGAGGGTGATTTTGTGATATAAGGGTTAATTTGGGATAGGATGATTTTGTGATATGAGGGTTAATTTGGGATACAAGGATTAATTTGGGATTTCAGGGTTAATTTGGGATTTCAGGGTCCTTGGTGGCTTTTGGTGTAAAAGCAGGACACGAGCACAGGTTCTGCCCCTCAGTGAAGGTGCAAACCCTCCAGACTGGAGCACCAGGAATTCCAGAGAACCCAAATCCAGGGATTTGGGAACCATCCCAGAGTCCCATTGATTGGAATCCAGGGATCAGCTGGGCAGAGGGACACGGGCCAGGACACTGCAGAGGCTCCAGGACAGGGCACGGAGCAGGGGTGACACCAACATTCCAGGAATTGTCCCTAAAACTCCTCTGCTGCCACCAGCGATGGCTCCGCTCCAATCCAGCTTTGGAGTCCTCAGGAAAAGGATCTGGAGCTGCTGGAGAGAGCCCAGGAGACATCCAGGAGCTGCTCCCAGGGCTGGAGCCAGGCTGGGAGAGCTGGGAATGTTCACCTGGAGAAGGGAACACTCCCAGCTCCAGGGAGAGCTCAGATTTCCACCCTGAGCCTCCTTTGCTCCAGCCTGAGCCCCTTCCCAGTTCCCTCAGGAATTCTCCAGCCCCTTCCCAGCTCCCTCAGGAATTCTCCAGCCCCTTCCCAGCTCCCTCAGGAATTCTCCAGCAACTTCCCAGCTCCCTCAGCAATTCTCCAGCCCCTTCCCAGCTCCCTCAGGAATTCTCCAGCCCCTTCCCAGCTCCCTCAGGAATTCTCCAGCAACTTCCCAGCTCCCTCAGCAATTCTCCAGCCCCTTCCCAGCTCCCTCAGCAATTCTCCAGCCCCTTCCCAGCTCCCTCAGCAATTCTCCAGCCCCTTCCCAGCTCCCTCAGGGATTCTCCAGCCCCTTCCCAGCCCTGTTCCCTTCCCTGGGCACATTCCAGCCCCTCAAGGGCTCTCTTGTCGCGTGGAGCCCAAAGCTGGAATGGCTCCAGTTCCACTTTTTTTGGATTAATTAATTAATTAATTAATTAATTTCCAAAAAGGAAAAATTCCCAGGAGGATTCACTCTCGTGACCCAGGGAATGCTGGAGCTGCTCCAGGGCAGGCTCAGGATTCAGGGAAAGGTTCCTGATCCAGAGGGTGCTGGCACTGCCCAGGCTCCCCAGGGAATGGGCACATTCCCAACTCTGCTGGAGCTCCAGGAGCGCTGGGACAGCGCTGCCAGGGATGCCCAGGGTGGGGTTGTTGGGGGGTCTGGGCAGGGAAAGGGGGTTTGGATGGATGATGGATGAGGGATGGATGGATGATGGATGGATGGATGGATGGATGATGGATGGATGATGGATGGATGGATGATGGATGGATGATGGATGGATGGATGATGGATGGATGGATGGATGGATGGATGGATGATGGATGATGGATGGATGATGGATGATGGATGGATGATGGATGATGGATGGATGATGGATGGATGATGGATGGATGGATGGATGGATGGATGGATGATGGATGATGGATGGATGGATGATGGATGGATGATGGATGGATGGATGGATGATGGATGATGGATGGATGATGGATGATGGATGGATGATGGATGATGGATGGATGATGGATGGATGATGGATGGATGATGGATGGATGGATGATGGATGGATGATGGATGGATGATGGATGGATGGATGGATGATGGATGATGGATGGATGGATGATGGATGGATGGATGATGGATGATGGATGGATGGATGGATGGATGATGGATGGATGGATGGATGGATGATGGATGGATGGATGATGGATGATGGATGGATGATGGATGGATGATGGATGGATGATGGATGATGGATGGATGATGGATGGATGATCCCTGTGGATCCCTTTCCATGCAGGAAATTCCCTGATTCTCCGAGGAAGGAACATGGGGAACTCAAAGCTGATCAGGAACAAATTTCTCCCGTTTCCCTGCGACGCTGCTGGGAAAAGGGACCAGGGGGGCTCCTCCATGGGATCAGTTCCATGGATCTGCTCCATGGGATCTCCTCCATGGGATCTCCTCCCTGGGTTCTGCTCCATGGGATCCCCTCCCTGGGATCTCCTCCAGGACACCTGGCCAGGTGCACCTGGGAATCCTGTGGCTGCTGCTCCTCATCACCATGGAGAGCGGCCACTGGCCACCCTGACCCCGGGACTGGCCGGGGACAGCCCCTCCTGTGGGGTCACCAGAGTGCCACCACACCCAGGGACAGGATCCACCTGCCTGAGACTGGCCAGAACCACGGAATCATGGAATGGTTTGGGTGGGAAGGGATCTTAAATCCCATCCAGTGTCCCCCTGACATGGCAGAGACACTCCTGGGACACTGTCACAGCTGGATCCAATCCCAGTGTCCAGCCTGGCCTTGGGCATTCCCAGGGATCCAGGGGCAGCCCCAGCAAATCTGGGAATTGCAGAATCCCAGGCAGGAATTCCTTGCCAAGATCCCAGCCCAATCTCCCCTTTCCCTTGGGAAGCCATTCCCTGGCTCCTGTCCCTGCAGCCCTTGGCCCCAGTCCCTCTCCAGCTCTCCTGGAGCCCCTGCAGGGACTCTCAGCATTCCCTGCATTTTGCCCTTCTCCAGGGGAACATTCCCAGCTCTCCCAGCCTGGCTCCAGAATCCTGGAGCAGTTCCAGGGCCCATTCCATGCTGACATAGGAACGAAGACCCCACCCAGAGGGTCCCAGAGCAGCCGGAGGGCTCCGGGCTGACCCCGGAATTCCGTTCCTGTGGAGGAAGGTGTGACCTCCCCCTGCTCTGGATGCACAGCAGCCGTGGGAAGGAGGGAATGGATTTGCAGGAAGAAAACAAAACAACCCCGACTTTAAATTCCAAACTTGTCCTTGATCCCGTCCCTGGCTGCTCAGGGGCTGTCACGGTGGGGAAGGGGAAGGGGAAGGGGAAGGGGAAGGGGAAGGGGAAGGGGAAGGGGAAGGGGAAGGGGAAGGGGAAGGGGAAGGGGAAGGGGAAGGGGAAGGGGAAGGGGAAGGGGAAGGGGAAGGGGAAGGGGAAGGGGAAGGGGAAGGGGAAGGGGAAGGGGAAGGGGAAGGGGAAGGGGAAGGGGAAGGGGAAGGGGAAGGGGAAGGGGAAGGGGAAGGGAAGGGAAGGGAAGGGAAGGGAAGGGAAGGGAAGGGAAGGGAAGGGAAGGGAAGGGAAGGGAAGGGAAGGGAAGGGAAGGGAAGGGAAGGGAAGGGAAGGGAAGGGAAGGGAAGGGAAGGGAAGGGAAGGGAAGGGAAAGGAGCACATCACGGAGTTCCAATTTCCAAGTCCCATCCTGACACAATCCATTATCCAAAGACAAACCATGACAAAGGAAAAGGCCCAGAACTGGGTTATGGAGCAATGTTTCCATGAGGGATGGCTCTTCCCCACCAGCACCAAGGTGCTGGGCCAGACTGGGGTGGGCAGTTCCCAATCCTTGGCCTCTCTGCTGAGCCCGGTAATGGGAAGAGGAATAAAAACACAAAATAACCGGATTTTGAGACACATCCCACATTCTCCAGCCTCTTCTGCCCCTCCTCGAGCAAGGAGCAAACCCCCAGAGGCACCACAGCCACCCCACGCTGCCCGGCATCCCTGGATTGGTGTTGCACCGTTACCTCTTCCTCCTCATCCTCATCCTCCACATCCAGGATCCCCGAATCCTGCTCCGACATGGGGCTGGTGTTCTTCACCTCCAGCTCGGAGCTGGCGCTGAATTCCTTCTTGGATTTCTTCCCCCCGCTAATCCTGGGCTGCTGGGACACGATGTTGTCCAGGTTTCTCTGCTGCTGTGCCTAGGAAAAAGCAGAGATTCCACCTGGGATTTGGTTTGGATTTCAGGCACGAGGCGCAGCCAGGCCTGGAAGGGGACAAAGGAGGCCGAAGGCGCCACGCGCACGGCGGAATTCCGACACGTCGCCTTTTCCCCGAGCCAGATATTCCCAGATCCATTTGCAAAGCAGGCCAGGGATTATGCAACGATCCAAACGCTCTCCTGACTCTTTCCAAATCCCAAGGCCCCGGCCCCCGTGCCGCCACATTGCTCCGTTTACGGCCCAGCTGCAGCAATATTCGCCCGCGGGCCATGTGGTGACTGTCACAGGCCGCGCTCAGGGACCTCCTGAACCGCTGGATTTGTTCCTCTTTTCCAGCCGTGGCGGCACAAAACATTCCACATCTGGACCCCAGAGGCTCCTGAAAGCATTTTTGTGGGAGCCCAGGAGGGTTTAATTGCACGTTGTTGATGTGCGGAACGAGCTGTAAAAGGTGCTCAAGGAAAAGGCCGGGATGGAGGGCTGGGAAGTTATTCCAGGGATTTTGGGGCTGTCTGGAAGTGGAGGTCACGCTGCGCCCTCCTGCAGAAATTCCCTGTTTTTCCTTTGATATGGAGCGCAATAATCGACAGGAAAAGTGGTTGGGCCCCGATTCTTTGGGAGTTGGTCAGGTTCAAACCAAAGGAGAAGGAATGGGAACAGCACGGACACACAAGGGGTCTCAAGGGCCAAATCCCAGCCAAAACCAGGGAAAAAAAGGCCAATCCCATGGATGTGGCGGTGCTGGACACGTGGGTTTGTGTACTGGAGTGACTGGAAATGAAACACATGGAAAACCTGGAATTTGTATGGATTTAGACACAGATTTAGAGGATTCCTCCCCATACTTTGCTGTGGATTTTTCACGTGTATAAAGAATAAAGGCGTGTGGGAATCACGGAATTGCGGACAGGATCTTAAGGATCCTCTCATTCCATGGGCAAGGACACCTTCCACAATGCTCCTGGACATTCTGGAATTCCAGGATTCTCTGAGGGGGCAAAAGGGGCCCATCCCCTTCCCTATGGGAATGCAACAGCCTGGATTTAGAAGGAAGCAGGAAAACCAAAAAACCTGTTGGAAATCCAGCTGTCAGCAACACCAAGGGAGAATCAAAACATTATTAATTGCTATTAAAAATCACTAATTGCTAATTACTTTTGCTACCTGACCTGCGGAGAGCACGAAGCTTTATCCATGTGCAAACCTCCCAAATTATTTCCTTTTCAACTCCTGGAAGTTTTAACATCCCCCCCAAAAATAATTCAGGAGCAGCTTTGATTTTTGCCAGCCTCGAAATCCCTTTGGAATCTCTCCTTGGGAAGCAAAACCCCACCAGGGAATGAGCACTGTAGTAATTCCCACATCTGAGGAATATCAAAATCCAAGCAGGGCATGAAGATCCCGTTCCTTGGAAAATCCAGGAGTGGATATCCCATTCCTCAGAAAATCCACCTCAAAGCCCTCCTCACCCCGAGCACACGCAATCAGCTGCCAATTAATTAACGAGCTGGGTAATTGATAATGAAATTCCGTGTACAAAGCTGCCCCTGGAGGTGGCTGCAGCGGGAACCGAGCGAATCCTTGGATCGGGATGTGTTGTCCTTGTGGGATGCGTTCTCCTTGTGGGATGCGTTATCCCGCAGCACAACCTTGACCTCTAGCGGTTGGAAAGCAGGAGTAGCCCTGGAGTTCATTACTCTGAGTGCTCCTCCCAGCCGAGCCAGGGGACTCCCAACCCATCCCTTTAAAAAAATCTCTTCGGGGATCAATCCCAACAATGGGAATTTTTGCAACCAAGCCCCAGAGGGAAAGGTCTGGGTGGACACTGCCCAGGACAAAGTTTTCTCCCGACGTCAGGACGCGGAGCCGTTGGGGAAAGGGGCATTTTTGGCTTTGGGATTCTCGGACTTCAGAGGCAGCGCTCTATAGAAAGGCCTTGCAACATCCCATAAAGGGAATTAGGACTTCAAAAAGGGGCGGGAGCGCGTGGTCCCTCAGAAGAGAACACAACAAAGGGTCGGGGCTGGGGTCCACCCTCAGGCCCGCCCAGCGCCGCCCTGAGTTTCCCAGCCGAGGCCTAATGAAGTTATAACCCCAAATCCACTGGAAATTTCCCCAAAAGCAAGCCCAGTGCACTCATTAAACCCTCCCGTTTATGTAATCCTCCTCCTTCTGGAGAGAGGAGAATCAAAGGGTGGGAAAAGGACGAGTTTTGGATGCGGCCCTGAGCTGGACGCAGATCATTAGGCAGGGTGGAGCGGGCCCGGAGCGCACAGGCGGTCATGGGAGAGGGAAATTTGGGATAACGAGCTGGAGGATGCTGCTGCCAGCCCTGGGCGGGAAACACGCGGGATTTCAGGCTGGACAAGGAATTGGTGTCTCCAAGGATCCATGGAAGCGCTCTCCAAGGATCCCAGACCTTGGTCCCACCTCTGCTTTCCAAGGGAAATCCAAGGGATTCATCTTCCCCTGGCCCAGCTCTGCTGTGGGAACACAGCAGGATGTGGTCAGGTGTCTGAATTGATAAGATCCAAACCAAATGTTGATAAGAACTCAGAACTCCCAGTTATTTAGAAATCAAGGAAATCTGTCCCTCCGGCATTGCTCAAGGACAAGGAGCCCCAGGTGGAATTTACCCCCCACGCTTCGGTTCTGCACTTTTAATGCAAATAAACTGATTTATCAAGAGAGGAATTTTGAGCTGGATTGAAGCACAAGCACCAGCTGGGAAAATCACAGGATTTGGGTTAGAAGGGACCTTAAATCCCATCCCATTCCACCCCCAGGGACACCTCCCACTGTCCCAGGCTGCTCCAAGCCCTTTCCACCCTGGCCTTGGGCACTTCCAGGGATTCAGGGGCAGCCACAGCTGCTCTGGGCACCTGTGCCAGGGCCTGCCCACTCTCTGAATGGAAAAAAAAAGGAAAAAATCCTATGTCCCAACTCCCAGATTTCCTAAAAAAGCAGCCAGAGGATGCTCCCGATGGCACAGAAGATCTCCAGCCCACCAGGAGCAACTGGGACCTGGAGGAATCTTCACCTTTCAGGACTTTTGTGGGGAGGAGTTTTAAATTAGACGAGATTTTCCAGGGATTTCTGCCTGAATGGCCTCACATTCGGTCAGTGGAGGTTTGCTCTCTTCCCTTCCTGGGAACACCGGAGCCAAATCCCGACCTGTGGTGGGCACATTCCGACTGCAGCAGGAATGGGAATGCTCCGAGCCCGGAATGAAGGAGTGATCCCAGACCCAGGCCCTGCCAGAAGGAACGGGAATGGCTTTTCCATCTCCAGGAGGACATTCCCAACCCCCTCACTCCCAGCAGGAAACAATCTGGACTGAGGTGACCTAGAAGTGAGAAATATCGAATTTTCTTCAGCTTTGTGAAGTCACCGAGGTTTCGGTTTCACTGTGAGGGAAAGGCAGAGGTGGGGGGAGGCTCAGAGGAAGCAGCTCCGGAGAAATTTGGGATTATCCTAAGGAACATTCCTGGCACCTCCCCGGGCCAGGGCACAGCAGAACAACCCTTCCATGGATTTGCTGTGGCACAGGAAGGATCAAACCCGACCTGCAGAGGAGCACTGGGGGGTTTGGGGGTTCTGTTCCCCACAAAGGGTCTGGAGGAGCCCAGGGAAGAGACCCCACATCAAAGGCCGGGTGACACCTTGGAAAATCAACAGAACCGGGGCTGGGTGAGGCCCAAAGCCCTCAGGGAATGACAAATCCAACCCAAAATCCACCTTTCGGTGTGGTTTCCATGAAAGTGAGGCCAGTTTGGGGTTATCCTGTGGAATTGCCTATGTTCTGGCTCGCTCTGCCCCACGGGAACACAAAACCAGGCAGGGGAGCCAAGGCCTGCTCACAGCTGATGTTTCGGAATCAAACACCGAGTGCTGGGCTCCTGGAGGTGAAGTTCCCTCCAAGCTCAGCCACTTTCCTCATCCACGAGAGCCTGGCAGAGCAGGAGCACCCCTGTCCCTCCATCAGGACAGAATTCCCAGCTCCTGGTGGGAATTCTCTTTCTGGACTGGCTGAGAAGCAAAGGCACCACCTCTAGGCCCAGGCCCAGCTCAGTGACCCACGTTTGTGCACTGAGGTTGTCACCAGGCAGTCCAGAAGATTTTTAGGAGACCTGGGACAGTGGGAGGTGTCCCTGCCCAAGGACTGGAAGGGATTTTTAAGGTCCCTTCCAACCCAACCCATCCTGGGATTCAAAGCCCCCAACAGGAAGGACTTTCCTCATCATTCCAGGATCCATCCTGAAAAAACCCCACAAGCTTGTGGACAGCAGCTCCACCTTCCCCACCCCTCACAACCAACCCCACCCAACCGAGCCAGAGCTGAATTTTTTGGAGTTGAATTTTTCTTAGAACTGGGTTTTCAAAGCAACTCAACTCTTTAAAATTGAGTGGCCCAAGCTGCAAACCTGCACCCAAACACCGTGGGATCATTCCCAACACCATGGGATCATTCCCATGGCAATGGAGTCATTTCCACTGCCATGGGATCATTCCCAACACCGTGGAGTCATTCCCAACACCGTGGAGTCATTCCCAACACCACGGAGTCATTCCCAACACCATGGAGTCATTCCCAACACTGTGGAGTCATTCCCAACACCGTGGAGTCATTCCCAACACCGTGGAGTCATTCCCAGCACCATGGGAACATTCCCAGCACCACAGGATCATTCCCAATGCCATGGAGTCATTCCTAACACCACAGAGTCATTCCCAGCTCCATGGAGTTATTCCCAGCTCCATGGAGTCATTCCCAATGCCATGGGATCATTCCCAACACCGTGGAGTCATTCCCACTGCATGGAGTCATTCCCAACGCCATGGGATCATTCCCAATGCAATGGAGTCATTCCCAGCACCATGGGATACTTCCCAGCACCACAGGATCATTCCCAATGCCATGGGATCATTCCTATCACTATGGAGTCATTCCCAATATCATGGGATCATTCCCAGTGCCACAGAGTCATTCCCAGTGCCATGGAGTCATTCCCAATGCCATGGAGTCATTCCCAGTGCCATGGGATCATTCCTAACACCACAGAGTCATTCCCAGCTCCATGGAGTCAGTCCCAATGCCACAGAGTCGTTCACAGCACCACGGGATCATTCCCAATGCCATGGGATCATTCCCATCACCATGGAATCATTCCCAGCTCCATGGAGTCATTCCCAGTGCCATGGGATCATTCCTAACACCAAAGAGTCATTCCCAGCTCCATGCAGTCATTCCCAGCTCCATGCAGTCATTCCCAGCTCCATGCAGTCATTTCCAGCTCCATGCAGTCATTCCCAGCTCCATGGAGTCATTCCCAGCTCCACGGAGTCATTCCCAGCTCCATGCAGTCATTCCCAGCTCCATGCAGTCATTCCCAATGCCATGGGATCATTCCTAACACCAGAGAGTCATTCCCAGCTCCATGCAGTCATTCCCAGCTCCATGCAGTCATTTCCAGCTCCATGCAGTCATTCCCAGCTCCATGGAGTCATTCCCAGCTCCATGCAGTCATTCCCAGCTCCATGGAGTCATTCCCAGCTCCATGCAGTCATTCCCAGCTCCATGCAGTCATTCCCAGCTCCATGCAGTCATTCCCAGCTCCACGGAGCCATTCCCAGCTCCATGGAGTCATTCCCAAAGGCCCAGGATCATTCCCAGAGCAGGCCATGGACCTCTCCAGGCCCTGCCTCCAGAGGCACCCTAAGGAAAAGTTGTTTCCCCACCTCCAGCAGGAAGGAGCTCCTTTAAAACCCCAATATCATCCTTTTTATGACTTCACCTCGTTTTTGGCACTCGAGTCTCAGCTCCCCTCACCTCCAGCCGCCAGGAGTGGCTGTGGAGCAGAGCCTAATTGGGTTTTCCTGATGAGACACCAGATAAAGCCCAGGCAGAAGGGGCTGGTGATTTAAGGGGAGCGATGATTTAAAGGCTGGCTTTGGTAGTTTTGATTAGTTCCTGCTGTGATGCTTGTACAGACCCCTCCAACAGGCTGAGACACCCAATTTACAAATATCATTTCCCAATATCCCTGAGAAAGGGATAAATATTCCTTAAACAATCTTAGGGAAGAAAAGAAAGGAGGGGGGGAAAAAAAAAAATAATAAAAAAAAAAGCAGCAAAGCAGACAGGCTACGGGGGTAGGAAAAAAAGAACGTTAATAAAAAATGACAGTGGGGCTGGAGCCCTGCCAGAGAGCCATTCCAAAGTTATAAAATCCCCCTGGGATCAGATAAAAGCAGGGATTATTATTGCAAGGTGTAAACTCAACGCACGGCCGCAGCTCCTGCTTTGAGTTTGCCCGCGGAGCCGGCGCTGCTGGGACGAGGAGGGGCTCGGCCTCTCCCGTTCCCGGTGCTAACTCGTTATCAGGGCAGACAATTTGTTGGAGGTTTGGCTGACAAAGTTCTCCCTCGGCTCAGGAAACGAGGCCCAACAATGGGAGGGTTTGTTTGAACTCCATTCCAGGTCATTAAATAAAAGGAGTTTGGAAAGGCGGCATTGGATGGGTTTGCTCTCCCCAGCGCCCCGCACGGACTCGGCCTCAACACCCCCCACTCCTCATTCCCCAAAAAGTCTCTTCCACCTCATCCAGAGCTGAAATCCACCTTGGGACTGATATTCCTAAATATCAATTTTCCTCAAATCCAAGTTTTTGGCATAGAGTGTGTGATGAGGAAAATGCAATTCCCCTTTTTGCTTTGCTCTCACCCCATGATTTACCCTCATCCACTGCTCCTGCTCCTTTTCCCAACCTGGATTTAATCCAGGCCTAATTCCACGGAGTTTACAGCTCAATATGCCCTGGCCAGGACCCCACCGGATTCCCAACAATTCCTGTTTGTGCTGCCCTGGATCCCTGGGAGTGTCCAAGGCCAGGCTGGATGGGGCTTGGAGCAACCTGGGATAGGGGAAGGTGCTGGAATGAGATGGGATTTGAGGTCCTTTCCAACCCAAACCATTCCAGGATTCCAGAACCCCTCTGCTCTGGGAGAGCTGGGAATGTTCCCCTGGAGAAGGGCAAAATGCAGGGAATGCTGAGAGTCCCTGCAGGGGCTCCAGGAGAGCTGGAGAGGGACTGGGGCCAAGGGCTGCAGGGACAGGAGCCAGGGAATGGCTTCCCAAGGGAAAGGGGAGATTGGGCTGGGATCTTGGCAAGGAATTCCTGCCTGGGATTCTGCAATTCCCAGATTTCCCGTGTCTGTCCCTGGATCCCTGGCAGTGCCCAAGGCCAGGCTGGACACTGGGATTGGATTTAAGGTCCCTGCCCATGGAATTGGTTGGGATCAAACCCATGGGATGAGTTCAGGAGCATTCCCATCCTCAGAGTTCATTCAGTAACTGGGTTAATTCAGCTTTTTACACCAAACCGATCAAACCTCAGCTGTTTTGGGGAGAGGCTGCTCAGCCCATCACTGGGAGAAGGGAACGACCCAGACTCTCCCTTCCAAGGAGAAATTTATCAAACGAGGATTGATAAAAAGCCTCGGGCAAGCACAGCCTCTGGGTCAGCTGCGCAAAAAAAAAAGGCACTTTTTAAGAAGCCCTTCATGGCCAAAGTGTTGATTTACACTTCTGTGGGATCCAGATCTGTGGGCAGCTTCAAAGGGAGCTCAGTGGTGCGATTACAAAGTTTATTTATCACATTTACGCGCGGCGGAGGAGCCGAGAATGAGCTCGGGGGACCGAAGGCGGCAGCGGGAGGAGGAGGAGGATGGGTGTTCCGCAGGGAATTTCAAACATGAAAGCCTCAGCCTGACAGCTCCTGACGGCTCTGCTCCAGCAGCCCGAGCTCTTGGGCAGATAAATGCTGCACAATTTATCTGAGCTCAACTGAGATTCTTTGATTCGCTTCTACCAACGATTTAAATTTCCTTTTCCAGCCGGGAGCGCCCCTGGATGAAATCCCTGGCCCTGGGAGCTGCTGTGACCCCCGGAGCTGCTGGCGATGCCCAAGGAGGCTCCGAGCCCCGCTGGAAACTCCCACAGGTGGATTTAACCTCTCCTCATTCCCAACTGGGACCCAGCTGGGTGAGAGGGGTCACAACCAGAAGTGGTCACAGGTGAGAGGCTCTGCAGTGACTCAGGAGAGCCCAACCGTGCAGGGCCTGGCTCTGGGAGCTCTCCCAGGGAATTGGGATTGTTTTCCAAGCCAGGCTTTGTTCCAACACGCTCCCTGAATGGCACAGGGAACAGGGTTTGGGGTTGGTGGGGTTTTTTTTCCCAGTGAAACTGTTAAAAAAGAGAAAATCCAGGCAAAAGGCTTTGTTTCCTCAGGAAAAAAAAACAACTAAAAAAACAGAGGAAAAGGGAATGAAGCTGGAGAGAACAGGGGGGAGTCAAAGGGACAAATTCAGGCTTTGACTTCAGGACATTCTAGCAGAGAATTGTAGAATTACAAAATTGGGCAATTAATGGAATCACAGAGCCCTTTGGGTTGGAAAAGCTCATCCCATTCCAGCCCTTCCATGGCCAGGGACACCTCCCATTATCCCAGGTTGCTCCGAGCCTTTCCCTGCCCATCCTTGGGCTCGGTGCCGCTCTGGGGCCTGGAGCACCAGGAAAGCTCCAACTCAATCCAAAGGCACTCCGTGAAATCCCAGCATGGGAATATTCCCAGCTCCAGGAGCTCCTCAAACCCCCTGGGGACTCTGCAGGTGTTGTCCCCACCTCTGTCCTGGCCCAGGGAAGGTGGGAGCCTCACCCCTCTGGATATTCAGGATAAAAGCAGCCATGGATTTGATCTCACTAAAGGGGGAAGCTGTTGGGATGGACTTCCCAGGGTTTGATCTGGGGGAAAATTCTGGAAAAACCATCCGAGAGTGTGCTCAGCTTGGAGCTGCCCCGGCCCTCACTCCAACCACGAGTTTGAACAGCCCGATTCCAACATTTCCCAGTGGTTTTCCTGCTGTTTTCCCTTCCTGGCGGCTGGGAAGCGCAGCCTTTGGAAGCTGCTGGTTTCCTGAGGAACAGCCTGTGGGTTATCCCTGTTTTCTGCAGCGGGAGCTGCTCCCTCAGCCATGGAGCAGACAGGGATTACCACCCATGGATGTTCCACTTCTCCCTGAGCCTCACAGAGTTCCCCAGGGAGTTATCCCGGCCTGGCCTCCCATGGAATCCTTGTATCCCGCTGCTGTCCGTGGGAGTTCCCAAAGTGCTGCTCCACACCCCCTCCCTGGGCTCTGGCATTTGGAGATAAGGCTCCTTTCAGGATTCTGCTTTTGTTCCCCTTTATCAGCCTGGGCTGGGTTTCTGGAAGGTTCTGAGGGACTGGCCACGGTCACGGCGCCTCCCTGGGATGGTCCCGGTTCTCCTGGAACACACAGGACTCGGTAAATCCCGGGAAAAGCCCAGCGTGGTCAATGCTGGACAGAACAGGATCCTGGCTTTTCCACAGGACAGGCTGTAGGTCATTAAATGAGATCTGGGAAGAGCTGCAGAGATCCTCTGGATCTGACTCAGATCCCAGCCAGAACATCCTCAACCATTCCCGCAGTAATCTGGCATAACAGGATCCTAACGGGACACATTCCATGGCTGGGATCTGGGAACACACTCAGCAAATGAGGGAGAGAGAAGGGATCTGGAATTTTCATGGTGTCTGGAAAGAACATGGGAATGGTTTGGGTGGGAAGGAAACCTTAAAAACCATCATGTTCCACCTCCCACCGTCCCAGGTGGATCCAATCCCAATGTCCAACCTGGCCTTGGGCATTCCCAGGGATCCAGGGGCAGCCCCAGCAAATCTGGGAATTGCAGAATCCCAGGCAGGAATTCCTTGCCAAGATCCCAGCCCAATCTCCCCTTTCCCTTGGGAAGCCATTCCCTGGCTCCTGTCCCTGCAGCCCTTGGCCCCAGTCCCTCTCCAGCTCTCCTGGAGCCCCTGCAGGGACTCTCAGCATTCCCTGCATTTTGCCCTTCTCCAGGGGAACATTCCCAGCTCTCCCAGCCTGGCTCCAGAGCAGAGGGGCTCCAGCCCTGGAGCAGCTCCGGGGCCTCCTCTGGACTCTCTCCAGCAGCTCCACGTCCTCCTGCTCTTGGCCCTGGGGCTGGGGCAGCTCTGCAGGTGGGGCCTGACCTGAGGGGCTCCGGGACACAATTCCCACCTTTCCTTTGGGATCAGCCCAGCCTGGGCCATTCCAGCCTCATCCATCCCAAATCCTCCTCCCAGGGCGGTTCCCAATCCCTTCCCTCCCCATCCAGCCGGGATTGGTCCTGGAGTGATCCAGGTGCAGCCTGGCTGAACCTCCTGAGGTTCTGTCCCAGCTCTTTAGGAGTGACCCCCCATCCCATCCCATCCCACCCCATGGATCCCATCCCATTCCACCCCATGGATCCCATCCCATCCCATCCCACCCCATGGATCCCATCCCATCCCATCCCATCCCATCCCACCCCATGGATCCCATCCCATCCCATCCCATCCCATCCCATCCCATCCCCCAGCCCCGAGTGTCCGTCTGTCCTCTCCCTGTCTGTCCAGCTGGACACGGGGCTGTTGTGTGGGACCAACACTGCCCACAAACCCCAGCAGATCCTGCCAGTCCTCGCTCCCTTTTCCATCAAAACTCCAGCAGGAATCCAGGCAGGGATCACCCAGAAAAGCTGAACCCTAAAACCCAAAGAAGCCCCAGGCATCCTGCACATCCCAGCAGCAGCAGCAGCAGCACCTCCACCTTCAGGAGGCTTTAAAAACATCATTTAAAAAAGAGAAAAAAAAAAATAAAAATAAAAAATAAAAAGGATAAATCCGTGTTGGAACAAAGCCCTTTTCATTCTGTTTGGGAATAACCCCTCTGGTTTTTTTGATGAGAAACCCACAAAGCAGCTGCCAACGGGGCTGAGCCACAAAGAGCGGCTCGGCTGGGGGAGAACAAAATGGCTTTTTCAGGAATAATCATCTTCCCCAGGATCCCTGAGCTTCGGGGAGCAGCAGAAGAAAGCAGAACGTGGTTTGGTTAGAGCTGGTTCTAATTAATCACAGAATTAGCCAGGCCCTGCCTCCCCCAGCATGGTGACTTTAAGGAATATTTAATCCCAATATGAAAAAGTTTCAACTTTACAGAAGAGCTTCGATTTCATTTTCCTGCCTTCACAAAGATCCCTCTGATAATGTGAAATATTCTCTTGATAAATACTTTTTTTTTCTTCCTAAGCGCTGGGGCGTGAGGGTTGGGGATTTAGAGAAGAGATTACAGCAGAGAAAAATGAAATTATACATTCAGCACTCAGCACTGCTCTCCAAAACCAACTCTCCCAACTGAAACCGCTTTTTGTGGTCTTTTTTAACATAAAAATGAACTTAGTCAACACATTACATAATTCTCCTCTCCCACAGTATGTTCCCAGGATTTTTCTCCCTGCATCCATCACTAATATTTCACCCACACCACAATTTTTAGGGCTGAGCCTAAAGAGGTTTTAAGTCCGGAGCGATAAATCAAAACCTGATCTCATCTCACTGCTGTAAATTCACTTCGTGGTCACCCTTGAAAGCACCACCAGTTATTGCAGAATTCAAATTATGCTTTTAAAAAAGAAACCTCTCCGTGTTCTGAGCGCTCCAACCTTTGGAATCCAGCACCAGGAATATCGAGCACGTCCCAAATCCGTTATTCCCTGGACACCATCTGCCCTCTAAAGGCGTCAGGGGAAACTACAAAGAGCTTTTTTTAGCTTTTTTTAGCCATAAAAAAAGCTCGGGAAAGGTTTGATTTTCCTTTTCTTTCCCTCCCCAGCCTCTCCCCCTGTCCCAAGCACACAGGAGGGTCCCAGGCTCAGCTTAGCCAGGCTCAGCCTGAGCTCAGCCCAGCCAGGACCATCCTCAGCTCAAGGAAAAATCCACAGGACAGAGGCAGGATCTCCCTCTGTGGACACTGAGGTAGGAGCACCATCCATAACCAGGATTCCATCCAGGCCTAATCCCACGGATTTCCCAGTTCCGGATTCCCTGGGCAGGACAAGGGCAGCAGGATCCCAACAATTCCCGTTTGTGCTGCCCTGGATCCCTGGGAGCATCCAAGGAAAGGCTGGATGGGGTTTGGAGCACCCTGGGATGGTGGGAGGGGTTGGAATGGGATGGGATTGAGGTCCCTTCCAACACAAACTGTTCCACCTGGAGAAGGGAGAAATCCTGGGAATGCTGAGAGTCCCTGCAGGGGCTCCAGGAGAGCTGGAGAGGGACTGGGGCCAAGGGCTGCAGGGACAGGAGCCAGGGAATGGCTTCCCAAGGGAAAGGGGAGATTGGGCTGGGATCTTGGCAAGGAATTCCTGACTGGGATTCTGCAATTCCCAGATTTCCCGGGGCTGCCCCTGGATCCCTGGCAGTGCCCAAGGTCAGGTTGGATATTGGGATTGGATCCACCTGGGATCATGGAATTTGTCCCTGCCATGGAATGGGTTGGGATTCCCGGTCCCTTTCCCACCCATCTCATTCCAGGATTCTGGAGCCAGGCTGGGAGAGCTGGGAATGTTCATGTGGAGAAGGGAAAAATTCCCGGGAATCTTTGGAACCCCTTGTATGGCATAAAGGGGCTCCAGGAGATCTGGAGAGGGAAAAAGGGGAGGAAATGGGGAAAAAAGAGGGGGGAAAGGCCAAAATAAAGGAGGAAGAAAGGAGAAAAAAATGGGAGAAAACAGGGGGAAAAGGGAATGGTTGGATTTTAGCGACAGAGACCAAAAAAAGTGGACAAGAGTTGGAGGGACAGGAGCCAGGGAATGGCTTCCCAAGGGAAAGGGGAGATTGGGCTGGGATCTTGGCAAGGAATTCCTGCCTGGGCTGCAATTCCCAGATTTGCTGGGGCTGATCCTGGATCCCTGGGAATGCCCAAGGCCAGGTTGGATCCTCCTGGGATGTTGGGACTGGATGGTTTTTAAGGTTTCCCTTCCCACCCAACCCACTCCATGAACATCCCAACCAGCAATAACCCGGGATTTAGGTCAATCCCAGAATCCCACCATCGTTAAGGTTGGAAAAGTCCTCCAAGATCCTCCAGTCCCACCTGGGAGCAGAATCCTTCACCCCAACACACCTGGGATGCTCCCAGCAGGAACAGCCTGGCCTTATTCCCTGGACACTGCAAGGAAATCCTGCCTCGAAAACGACTTTAAAAATATTAAAAGAATAAATGATCTCAACCCCACTGCCAAGGAGAGGATTCACAGGATCCAAATTCCCAGAAGAATCAGCAGAGCCACCCCCAAGCCCTTCCCTGCCCACCAGCCTGGATCCTTCCCACCCCTCCTGGCCTGAGGTTTCAAACTCCCAGACTTCCAAAATCACAACCCCGGTTTTTTAAAGAGCCCAAAATAAACAGCAGCAGAAAGAAAAAAAAATAAAATAAATAAATTTTTAAAAAGGGCAATTAGAAAGTCAGAATTCCTCCAAGTTCTCATTAGTAAAAGTTTTATATCCCTCCAACATGTGGCACTCCGGGAAAAAAACCTGGCAGAGGGAAAAATGCCCTGCTCCAGCTCTCCTGAGCACAGTCTCAGCCTCAGCCAAGGTGGTTCCTATTAGGAGCTTTTTTCCATTGGAAATTTACTGGTTAATTTTATGGAAACAAATCAAGGGAGCTGCGTATTATAAATCTATTAAGGATTAAAAAAAAAAACCCAAAAAAACTAACTCTGCAAATAAAATAAAAAATAAAAAATAAATAAATAAGAAACCAACCCCGGAAAAAATCTCACACCTCGCCTCCAGCCCTTTCCAATTTTCCTTTATGGGCCTTTTAAAAGGGAAAAGTGGAGCTGGGAGGTCTTCCCGGAGTCGCCACGAGTGCCACACGTGTGGCATCGCTGCTGAGCCCTGGGGAATGAGCAGCTCCATGGAGCCATCCCCTTCTCCCAGGTGAGCAGCTCCACCTGCCACAGAAACAGGGAAAGAATCCTTCTTTTATAGGGAATTTTCCTCTCCCTGCAGGTTGGGGTTGGGAAGGGAAGCTGAAGGACAGAATTCCAAAGGGTTTCAAGCGCTCTGGCTCCATCTGGAGTTAATGGGGCTGCACCTGCTTTTCACAAGGTGTGAACGTGACCCCCCAAAGAGCTCAGAGGCTCCAGCGCTGCCTTGATCCAAAGGAATGGAGGGAAGATAAATCCAGGTGGGGAAAAGGTTTGGGAGCAGAACATGAAACGCTCAGAGGTGGGCGAGGAAAGGCCACGGGGTTCAGGCAGGGCAGGGCTGGAGCTGCAGCGGGGTCAGGGCAGTGCCAGCACCAATCCCGGCTGGATGGGGAGGGAAGGGATGGAGAGCAGCCCTGGGAGGAGGATTTGGGATGGATGAGGCTGGAATGGGCCAGGCTGGGCTGATCCCAAAGGAAAGGTGGGAATTGTGTCCCGGAGCCCCTCAGGTCAGGCCCCACCTGCAGAGCTGCCCCAGCCCCGGGGCCAAGAGCAGGAGGACGTGGAGCTGCTGGAGAGAGTCCAGAGGAGGCCCCGGAGCTGCTCCAGGGCTGGAGCCCCTCTGCTCTGGAGCCAGGCTGGGAGAGCTGGGAATGTTCCCCTGGAGAAGGGCAAAATGCAGGGAATGCTGAGAGTCCCTGCAGGGGCTCCAGGAGAGCTGGAGAGGGACTGGGGCCAAGGGCTGCAGGGACAGGAGCCAGGGAATGGCTTCCCAAGGGAAAGGGGAGATTGGGCTGGGATCTTGGCAAGGAATTCCTGCCTGGGATTCTGCAATTCCCAGATTTGCTGGGGCTGCCCCTGGATCCCTGGGAATGCCCAAGGCCAGGCTGGACACTGGGATTGGATCCACCTGGAATGGTGGGAGCTGTCCCTGCCATGGATGGGGTGACCCTGAGTGAGTTTTAAGGTCCCTTCCACTCAAACCCATTCCAGAATTCTGGGATACCTCTGGATCACAAGGAACACCTGAGATAAAGAGCAAGGTCAGTCAAAGCCAACACATCCAATCCCAATTTTCCATCAGTTTCAGTGGAATCTTTCCCACAGAAATCCCAGCTGCCTTTGCTGCCCCACACCCTCTGCAGGGACAGGGATGTGTCCGGAGCCTCTGGAGCAGCTCCATCCACAGCTCCCGGCTCACCTGGACATCCTGGATGTCCCAGATTCCTCCTGGGAGCTGCTCCTCACTGCAGGACAGCCTGCTCTGCAGCAGGGACACGGGAACTCCGTGAGATGGAACCAATTCCAGGAAACGGGAAAAGGGGAAAAAAAGGGAAATCCCCAAATTCCCCAAATTCACCTGCTAATGTCTGAGCTCCTCCCACTGCTCCCAAGGGCAGGAACAGCCCCCAGGCCCTTGGGCACAGCTGGGATCAAAGGGAATCCAAAACCTGGGAGCAACTGAATTCCTACATCCAGCCTCCTAAATCCCATTCCCTACTGGGAGATGGAGGAGCTCCCGTAATTCCCGGGGATTTTACCGGGATATTTGCTCCCTGCTCACCTCAGAACCACAGAATTGGGATTATTTCAGGCAATCGGGTGACAGCTGAGGAAGAAGATGATGGGAGACAATTCCAGGCAGCCACAAGAACCCTTCCTGCCTCATCCCAATCCATGTGAAGCACTTCTGGAATTGCACTGAGCTCCCAGGAATGGATGCAGGGGAGAATCCCACCTAAAACTCTCCTTTATTTTCCCCCAACACAGCGACTGGGAGAACAGCACCAAAGATTTGCTTCTGCAAATAATCAGAGAAATCTTCAAGGACCTGGAGCCTCCTCATCCTCCAAATAAATTCCAAGCTGCCTTTTTCTTCCCTTTCCAAGTGGAGTGGAAAAGAGAGATCCTCCCTTCTCCCAAACTCTTAATAATATTCTTCAAACGCTTTGGAGATGCTTCAAGAGAAAGCACTGAAGAAATATTAACCAGGATTTCATCCCAAAGCCTCGGAGCTCATTTCGGGGCCGGCTCCACATTCCAGCCTCATTCCCTGTTCCCAAATCCCTCCTGCTTTAAGGTGATGGGCGCTTTAAAAGGTTGGGAACCTCAGGAGTTTATAAATCCCTTTTTCCCTGCTCGGTGAGTGGAACCACAGAGGTTTTCCACAGTCCCGCAGGGATATTTGGGAAAATCTGGCCGTGGATGAGCCTGGGAACTCCTGGAGCTGCCGAGTCTGACTCTAATGAAAAATGAGGAGCTCCCAGCGCAGCTGCCATGCCAGGAAACACCAAAAATGTGCTCCCAATTTCTCGCTCAGCTCCAAAGATTTGCGAGGACTTTGTGGAGCTACCGCGAGGAGTTGGGAATGATGAAGTGCAAGGCTCCGGCCCCGGCCAAGCGGTGGAGGATGCAGACACTGCCTCGTTAGTGCCCTGCTAATTGAGATCCTGCTCGGAACGCCGAGGGAGCTGCAGGAAAACGTCTGGGGCCTTTCCCTTTCCCAGCCATCCTTTGGAAAGCGCTTTATGAAATCCCACCGTGCCGCGGGAACCGGCCCGGAACGTTCAGCGGGATTCTCGGCCGGCTCCTTCTTCCCTAAGTTGAAATATAAACTTTGGGGAGGGTTTTGGATACCTGGATTTAGGGGGAAAAACACGTGGGATTTGGGAAATGTGGATTTTCTGAGTGTGCCTTGGAAACCAGGCTCTGGTTCATGTTGTGTCCCTGGGAGAGGAGGAGCAAGGGTGGATCCAGTAAAATGTTGGGACAGCGGGAAAAGAGGAGCTCGTGGAATTCTGTAGGAGACCTCAAGGATTTTATCAGGGTCTGGAAAGGTCTTGGATCCACCTGGGATAGTGGGAGGTGTCCCTGCCCATGGATGGGGGGGGAATGGGATGGGATTTGAGGTCCCTTCCAACCCAAACCATTCCAGGATTCTGGAGCCCCTCTGCTCTGGGAGAGCTGGGAATGTTCCCCTGGAGAAGGGAAAAATCCTGGGAATGCTGAGAGTCCCTGCAGGGGCTCCAGGAGAGCTGGAGAGGGACTGGGGCCAAGGGCTGCAGGGACAGGAGCCAGGGAATGGCAGAGGGCAGGGAGAGATGGGATCTTGGGAAGGAATTGTTCCCCAGGAGGGAGAGAAGAAACAAATCCCTGCTCCTCTAAATGGATCCCATCTTTTTCCAAAGACTAAAGAAGTTTTCCTCAGCACTCCACAGCCCAGGATTTTCCCTGGCTCTCTCGTGTCTTTAACCCTGACAATAAAATCCTCCAACCATTCCATGTCTCCCATTCCCATGAATCCCTTCCCTGATTTTAGGAACCCCGGCCTCAGTCTATTCCCAAGAGTTTCACAGGGAAGAAAAGCTCTCTCAAAATCTTTACAAAGAAACTTTCACCCAAAAGATGAGAGAAGACTCTTCTTCCCAATGGTTCTTTTTGGTGTTTAAAGCAATCACTCCTTGGAATCAGGATTTCACCCCCAGGATTTCATGGATAGCTCCAGGAGAGGTTTCCAGCTCACCCTCACTGCAGGAGGACCCCCAAAAGTTATTTTTGTGAGTCGAGAGGAGAAACACCAGAGAGGGACACGAACAACATCCTACACAGATCCCAGCAGAAAATTCCCTCAACTCCCTATCCTGGGAAAAATACCACAGCACAATCCGTGTGCAACTGGAAAAGTCAAGTGATTGGAAAGATGAACATTCCTGAGAGGTAGGAGCAGCAGAAGGAAAAGAAGAAGATTCCAAAATAGAAGATTTCAAAGGATGACAAAGAAGAAGATGATTCCAGAGAAGGAGAAGAAGAAGAAGGAGGAGGAGCAGGAGGAGGAGAAGAAGAGGAAGAAGAAGAAAAAGAAAAAGAAAAAGAAAAAGAAAAAGAAAAAGAAAAAGAAAAAGAAAAAGAAAAAGAAAAAGAAAAAGAAAAAGAAAAAGAAAAAGAAAAAGAAAAAGAAAAAGAAAAAGAAAAAGAAAAAGAAAAAGAAAAAGAAGAAGAACAAGAAAAAGAAAAAGAAGAAAAAGAAGAAGAACAAGAAGAAGAAGAAGAAGAAGAAAAAGAAGAAGAAAAAGAAAAAGAAAAAGAAAAAGAAAAAGAAAAAGAAAAAGAAAAAGAAAAAGAAAAAGAAAAAGAAAAAGAAAAAGAAAAAGAAAAAGAAAAAGAAAAAGAAAAAGAAAAAGAAGAAAAGATGAAAAAAGATGAAAAAGAAGAAAGAGAAGATGAAAAATAAGAAGCAAAAGAAGAAAAAGAAGAAGATGAAAAAGAAGAAAATATGAAAAAGAAGAAAAAGATGAAAAAGAAGAAAAGATGAAAAAAGATGAAAAAGAAGAAAAAGAAGATGAAAAAGAAGAAGAAAAAGATGAAAAAGAAGAAAAAAAAGATGATAAAGAAGAAGCAGAAGATGAAAAAGAAGATAAAATATGAAAAGAAGAAGAAAATATGAAAAAAAGATGAAAAAGAAGAAAAAGAAGAAGAACAAAAAAGATGAAAAAAAGATGAAAAAGATGAAAAAGAAGAAAAGGAAGAAGAAATGAAAATGAAAACGATTCCCAAGAGGAAGAGGGGCCTGTGGAAGGACACGGAACCCTCACCATTCCCAAGGGACATGGAAAGCTGTTCCTGAGCCCTCCTCCAAGCATCCCTTGGGACACCAGACAGGATTTCTGCCGCCTGGCAGCTCCTGCCCAGCCTGGAGGATGAGCTGGAGTAAATCCAGGTTTAAAAATAACCCTGGGATGCGGCAGCAGAAGGAGTGGAAGGGAAGTTGGCTGCTGTCCCCACAGGGAGAGGAAATTCCAGCTCCAGGAGGAGAAGCTGAGGAGGGGCTGCGGAGGGAAGGGACCCAGGAGCTCTCCTGGGGGCACCAACAAGAGCCTGGCTCAAAGAGCAGCTCCCTGAGCAGGGCTTAGGCCTGGCCTAAGGGAGCACAGAGCCACGGAGAGAGGGAAAAGTGGGAATGTGGAGTGGTGCAAAAGGGAATCCACACCTCAGCCAGCAGCAGGGAGGTGGTGGGGACAGCCAGGAAGGGGAGCTGGAGCTCAGGAGGACAAAGAGGCCACCAGGAGAAGCACCAAAAGGAGAGGAAAAATCAGGGCCTTCACCGGGGGGACGGAAAAGCCACGCTGAGGATGTGCCAGAACCTCTGGAGACAAGGGAATTTTGGACTGGAAGGTGAATAAACATTGGGAAATACCTAAATGCTCCAAGCAGAAGAAATATCTCAATGAGTGAGTGAATTCCAGGGGGAGGAGAGGTGGGATTCACCCAGATCCCACACACAGCAGCTCCAGGAGGAACAGTCAGACACCATCGTTATCCCAGGAATTCAGGACCTCTAAAACACACACTCAGAATGTCCAGTCAGATGTTGGAATACCATGCTCTGGAGAAGACGGTTTGGAGAACATTTGGAAAAATTCCCTATTTCAAAGAATCCCAGGGACATCTTCCACTGAATCACATCCTGTCCAACCTGGCCTGGAATGTTTCCAGGGATGGGGCATCCACCCCTCTCTGGGCAGCCGAGCCAGGGATTTACCGCCCTCATTTTAGGAAATTCACTCTTTATATCTCATTTAAATCAACCTTCCTTCAGTCCCTCGGCCCTTCTCCCTCACAACAGGCCCTGCCATAAAATCTGCCCCCGTTTATGAGGATAGCACAATTCCCATTCCCGCTCTCCGGCCTGGGAAGTCTCAGGACTGGAGTTTGCCAGCCTGTGGGCAAACTGGGACGGGGTTTGATGGGGTACTGGGACCCCACGGGGCAGTTTAACCACGGCAGACTCTGGTAAACAACTCCTGTGGTCTGTATTGAGAACAGATCTGGAAGCAGGAGAAGGGGCCCAGCAGGGAGGATTTGATCTGATCCATGACCATTCCCATGCCCCAAGCCAGCCCTTCATGGGCTGACCAGTGAAGCAATCCCCCACAATTTACTCCTGCCATAAAGGGAGCCTGCTTCCCCACAATCCTGGAGCCACCATATCTGGGATCAATAAACCTCCTCAATAGCCACATAAAACTCCTTTCATCCCTTCTTCCCTCCAGAAAAGGTGGCAACTGCTGCTCCAAATGACCGGTCCCGCTGACCAAAGGGGTGCCCACGCCTTGGGATCAGCTCCCAGCCCCACCACGAAGTCCAGGAAAACAAGTGACTGCAGCTCCTCACCCCAAAAGCTGTGGCTCATGGCCTCGGCTTTGTAGGTCCTCTGGAAAGAGTTACCAAAGATAAAACAATCTTTCCATCTTCTGATTTAAAAGGGACTTCTGGGCAATGTCTGTCTTAAAACTCAATATAAATTTGCATTTCTCCCTGGAGGCTGCTCGTTCCAAAGGGTTCCCATTGGGCTGTAACAATGCCACTGCCCTTTTTTCGGGGAACAATGACAAATCCTCGTCCCCTTGATGGATGCTCGTTCCCTACAGAAGTCAACAGTAAAAATGTGAAAGGCTTTGGAGAATCCACGATGTTCCTACCAAATTCCTCGGGCTCCGCAGCCAGGCACGATTCAGGACTCGGCAGAAGGAGTGAGGATGTGCTGAAAGAGATCCCAATCGCACCAGAAAAGTCATCCCAGGTTCCTCCCAGCCCGGCAAAGCAGGGCTTTGCTCTTCTGGGGGGCTTTCAGCAGAGATCCCATCCCGAGTTTGGCAAGATCTGCCCACTGCAAAGGGGGAACTCCGGGGGGAAACAATGAAAGGAAAGGGAACGGAGTTAAGGCACTTCGGAGCCTAACAAGTCACTGAGCTGTGGCTCAGGCAAACTTCACAAAACCATTCATCTTCTGAGGGAGCCACCAGCAAGGGCCCTGCCGCGGCTCTGGAACTGCTGCCATCCTGCTGGGAGGTCCTGTCAAACTCCCAGGATTTACGGAGCCGCGGGAAGATAACGCCGAGCGCTGGGATCAGCACGAGGAACGACTGTCTGCTCAAGGGAACCCAAAATTCCTCCCAGCCACTCCCAGACCCCGCTGTCCACAGCTGCAGGTGGCACCTCCGTTCCAAACAGCCTCCGGGAGATGGGGAGGCTCCAGGAACAAAGGGGAAATTCCCACAGACCTGCAGGGAGTTCAGAGGGATGAGAGGTTCTGAGGAGTGTTCGGGACCAGTCCCAAAGATCTCCTGGCACAAAGGGGGTTTGGGCCTCAGCAGAACCAAAATGGATCGTGCTGGACCCTCACGAGTCATAATTGGCATTTGTTGATAATTACAGACACTTAATGAGCAGATTAAAGCCACAATTTCTAATCAAGGGGACACAAAGCCGAGTTTCTGGTCTCCTTTGGAATAGGTCACATCCTCCTGAGGGCTCAGACCAAGATTCCCACTTTGCCATCTCTGTCCCTCGGGAAAAATGAAACTTTGTTAAAATCCAGCAGGAACTTCCCACCCTTAACTGCACATCCCGAAATCCATGGAAAACAGACTTTTCCGATGGCTTTCACACCTGCCCCACACCAGAACTGCCCTGGAGCAGCCAAAACACCAAAACATGGCATGGATTTATCCCATCAGCAGCTGGGATGGGTCACTGGGAGCAGAACGAGCTTTGCCTCCTGTGATTTCCCCTTCTGCCCTTGTCCTGCCTTCGGAAGCACGGGAGAGATTTCCATGGAGAGGATCTCACTGAGATTCCAGTGTTGGGCACCAGCTCCAGGAATTCCTGAGCTCGGGCACGCTCTGCTCGGCCGGGCCAACCCCCAGGAGAACTGGGCTGGCTTTGAGGGGATGACCTGAACCACGTGGGACTCGGGTGGGACAAAGCTCTCCCGGCCAAGGGCTCTGGGAAGGTCCAGGCAGGAAAAATTCCCAACTCCACCAGCTCAGCTCGGCCTCTGACAGAGGCCCAGCGGGGAAATCCTCCCAGTCAACATCTACAGGGAATCATGGAATGGGGTGGGTGGGAAAGGACCTCAAATCCCCCCCAGTGCCACCCCTGCCATGGCAGGGACAGCTCCCACTGTCCCAGCTGGATCCCAGCCCCAGTGTCCAACCTGGCCTTGGGCATTCCCAGGGATCCAGGGACAGCCCCAGCAAATCTGGGAATTCCATTCCAGGGTCTTACCACCCTGACAGCCAAGAATTCCTTCCCAATATCCCATCTGAAGCTATTTTTTTCCACTTTGAAGCCAAGCCCTGGATATCTCACCTTCCATCCCACCTGCCCAGGGTTGGATCAGTCAAACTCATTCCCTGCCTCATCCCAGGCCCAGCAGACCCACGGAAAACACGAAAGAAGAACAGAAATGGATCAATGGATAAACTCCACATTTTCTCCTCTCATCCAGTTTTCCTTCACACCAGGACCAGGTTCCCCATCTCCACCGGTTTGTCCCAGCCCCAGCTCTTCCCTGAAAGGAGGAATTTCCTTGGACACTTGCACTGCAGGAATATCCTGAAATATTCCCCAACCTCCAGCTCTCAATAAAAGACTTTAACCCCAAACATTTAACCAAGCCACCTTTACTTGCTTTGTATAAACCAAAAATTACAATTTTCGATGCGAAACGCGGTGGTTTCCTTCTCAGCCGTGGGTTTGGTTTCATGACAGCAAATAAAGATCACACCAGGTAAAAAAAAAACCCAACAAAATTCCCAATAAACTCCAAAAAATGACAACCCCGAGGAGTGATGGGGATGGAAACTCTGCCCAGAAAAAAAAAAGGAATTTCTGCAGCTCCCGCTTTGAAGAGGTTTTTCACCTCCCTCCCCATAGGATCAGAGCACTCAATTTATATAAAACAAATGTACAAACAGGCTGGGAGAGACTTTGGGAAGCGTTGGGAGCAGAAAGGAGGAGTTCCCACGATAAGGCAAACGGGAGAAGCCATCGGACACGGCGACAGAGGGATTCTGACACTCCATCTGCAGTAGGTTTTAATTATATTGCAATAAGGAGCTATATATGTGCATTTTTCATGATTTACTAGATGGCTTCTTTAAATTCTAAGCCAAGCTGTGTTTTTCTTTTTGTTTTTCTTTTAAGGAAAAAAAACCCCAGTTTTTTAAAAAATAATTAAAAATAGAAACGGCGCTGCAGCGAACATTTGGAAAATTTTTCGGAGTCGATTGTTTATTGGAACCCCAACTGATTTTAATGAAAAATATGGTTATAATTTGAAAAAAAGCAGCACTTTTATGTTTTGCATAAGGAAAGGCCCTACAATGCAACCTCCGGGGCACTTCTGGAATCAAAAAAACAAAAAAAAACCCCGAATCTCAAATGGTCGCCGGGGCTCGCCGGCCAAACCCCCTCCTGGAAACCCCAAAGATGTGGGTTCCAAAGTATTCCAAGCATCCACAACAAGTGAAACTGGATGTAGGGAAGTATGTTCCCAACATTTCCTTCTGTTTCTGGTGAAACTGGAACCAGATGACCCCGAGCAGCGCATTGTGTGAAGGGGTCATTAAGCAGCTGCAGATGCGGCCCCGCTGCTGAGCAGCGACATCGGCGCTGATGGCTTCCATCCCGCTCCGGGAAAAGGTCATCCCGGGGGTAAGGCGGGATCATCCCGCCCCTCCCGGCGTCCCAGAGCAGCCCCCGGGGTTGGGAGAGCTCGGCCAGGAGGTTCCTGGAGGGGACAATGCCAGGGGGAGCTGCAGGACGCCCCGGTGGGATGGTGGAAGGGAGTTCCAGTGGTTCTCCCGGTGGGACACGGCCGCGGTGTCTCTGCCGTGGGGTTCTCCCTGCTCGTTCCACCACAACAGCCATCCCAGTTTGGTTCCCTGGCTCTCTGAGCTCACAGCAGAGGTCTCCAGGTGGCCCTGGTGGGACCTGGCCCAGCCTTGGTGTTGCCTTCACCTTCCCCAAAACTCGGGCTTTCCTCCCCTTTTCCAGTTCATCCACGGGAAACCAGGAGAGCTGGAAAGATTCCCTGTGGAAAGGGGAAGCTCAGGCCTCACAGGTGCACAGGGAGGTTTGGAGCCCCCATCCCTGCAGGTGTCCAAGGAATTCCCGGACGTGGCACTCAGTGCCAGGCTGGGACTGGCACAGCTTGGACTGGATGGTCCTGGAGGACTTTTCCAACCTCAGTGATCCTGGGATTCTGTGTAAAGATGGGATATTAAGGGGAAATCCTTCCCTGTGAGGGGAGCACAGATTCCCAGAGCAGCTGTGGCTGCCCCTGGATCCCTGGAAGCGCCCAGGTCCGGGTTGGACATCGGGACTGGGAGCACCTGGGATGGCAGGAGGAGTCCCTGCCCCTGGAACCAGATGATCTTTAAGGTCCCTTCCCACCAGATCATCCCATAATTATCTGATCAAACAAACCACACCGAGTTCAACAGGAGCTGAGCTTGTCCAGACACCGAAGGGTTGGAGACGACACCCCTTCCTCCCAGAACCACCATCCCCTAAACGCCAAAAACCCCAAAACCAGCACCCCCTGGGCCGGTGCCCAGGTGGAAAAATTCCCATTTCCAACCGGCAGCCACTTTTTCTCCCACTTTTTGTGACAGCTGAACCTCGGATAACCGTGACTTGATCACACTTGTGCAAAAATACATCAATACATAAAAATCAGGAACAAGCCAGCACCACCAACAGTCCACACAAACACAACATCCACACATCTTAAAGAGGAGCAGCTCCATCAAGCTGAAAAGAATTAAGAGGCAAATCAGTGGGGAGAAAGAACGTAATCAGAAAAATATGAAGCCTAATTGAAAATTGTTTAAGAACATTTTAACGAGATGCTCCAGAAGCCACAATCCCACAACTGAGCAGGGCGGCCACGCTGGTTAAAAGGCAAACCTGGCGCAGATGGGAGTTAAAGAGGCCATAAAAAACCAGGGAAAAAGAAAAAGGGGACATGACAAATGGAATAAAGGGAAAAGCTCCGGCTGACAAAGGGAAATCTGGTGTTGGGATGTGCAGGGGCTGATATGGGAAGCAAGAGATGCACGGAGGAATAATTGGCTGGTTAAGTTCATCCTTGATTTATTATTTTTACTGGGGAACAGTCAAACAATGCAATGGATTCTTCCTCTAAAAGGGGAATTTTGGGAAGTGTTCAAGGCCAGGTTGGATGGAGCAACCTGGGACACGGCACGGGGTGGAATGAGATGGGATTTATGGTCCCTTCCAACCCAAACCACTCAGGGATTTCATGATTTATTTTTTCCCCCTGAGGAACCAAAAAAAGAATCTCAGTTTTGTGAACAGCTGAGAGAGGTCATGGAATTTCAGCCACGGAGATCACAGATCCCTCTGGATTGCAATCCAGTGGCAGGTAAACCACATTTTGGATGAGCAGATTGTCCAGCTCAGGTGTACAACCACGGAAATGTTGGTGTGACTCCACCTGAAAGCCTGGGCTCAGTTCTGACCCCCAAATTCCCAAAGTTTGGTGGAAAACCTCTCATTTCAAACCCCAGCAGATGCCCAGATGGGAAAACCAGGAGTTTTTCCATTGGGAAGGTGATTTACAAGCACAGCAAAGGTTAGTGAGGTGTAAGTCCTCAGCCAGGGAACCCAGATTTGCAGTTTAGTGCCACAAAATCAACCCCAGCAGGCCAAAGAAAGCCAAAAAACTGGGAACTAGGTCCAGGTTATTCTCCAGGAGAGGGAATTAGTGACCAGTGCAAAGTACCTGAACGTTTGGAGAGAGCAGGAGACTGAAGAATATCCTGGCAATTATTTTCCAAGGATTGAATCTGCAATCCTTTAGGGAATGAAGGGAACAAACATTAATAAAAGAGGGAACAGCAACAGAGCAGAAAGACAGAGAGCAGACAAGCAAGAAACATTCCTGAAAGAAAGAAGCAAAGAGGGCAGAAAGCTGACAAAAACATGGGATTTGGGAATTTGTACAACCGAAGGCAGCAAGAAAAGGGAAACCTGGAACTGCCACACCTGGCAGGACTGGGCTGGACATGAGGGACGAGGCCAAGTCCTGCACCAGGGTCAGGACAACAAATCCAGGCTGGATGGGGAAGGGATTGAGATGAGCTAAGGAGGATTTGGGATGGATGAGGCTGGAATGGGCCAGGCTGGGCTGATCCCAAAGGAAAGGTGGGAATTGTGTCCCGGAGCCCCTCAGGTCAGGCCCCACCTGCAGAGCTGCCCCAGCCCCGGGGCCAAGAGCAGGAGGATGTGGAGCTGCTGGAGAGAGTCCAGAGGAGGCCCCGGAGCTGCTCCAGGGCTGGAGCCCCTCTGCTCTGGAGCCAGGCTGGGAGAGCTGGGAATGTTCCCCTGGAGAAGGGCAAAATGCAGGGAATGCTGAGAGTCCCTGCAGGGGCTCCAGGAGAGCTGGAGAGGGACTGGGGCCAAGGGCTGCAGGGACAGGAGCCAGGGAATGGCTTCCCAAGGGAAAGGGGAGATTGGGCTGGGATCTTGGCAAGGAATTCCTGACTGGGATTCTGCAATTCCCAGATTTGCTGGGGCTGCCCCTGGATCCCTGGGAATGCCCAAGGCCAGGCTGGACACTGGGGCTGGGAGCTGGGATAACGGGAGGTGTCCCTGCCCATGGAAGTGGATGGGATTGAAGGTCCCTTCCAACCCCAGCCACTCCATGATTCCATGAAATGCCAGAGTTTGAAGGCCCAGGGATGAGAAAATCATCGTTGTTACACCTTGAGTTGTTTCTGCTCCTGGAGCAACCCCTGAGTGCAGAACCGACAGCGCTGGGCCCTGGCTGGGCCCCGTGTGCTGAAGTCTCAGATTTTGTGAACATTGAAATCTTCTCATTTAAAGTGAATTTTCCTGTATAAAACCTTGTGCTTTTCAAGCTGCCCAAACACCTCGGTCTGGAGTGAGAACAGACAGAGAACCCTTAACCCTGGAAATGGTTTGGTGAGGAAAAAATGTAAATACAGAGAGGAACAAAGAGCGCAAATTCACAGAGGGGCACCGGGGCCACGTCTCATCCTTCGTGGCGCCAGCTGATACCAGCCATGGGATCATTCCCAAAACAAATCCATGCCCGAGACAACCAAAAAAACACTTTCTGACTCAGCCAAGGCCTGGTGTCCAAGGCCACCCTCTCCCCCAGGGTCAGGCTCCTCTGTGAGTCACAGCTTGATTCCTTTTCCCGTAACGCAGCAAGTTCAGCACTCCAAGAATTTCCAAGTTCCATCAAAATCCATAAACACGTTTTATTCCATCCAGGAGAACATTGAACTTGGCGGCACCGAGCACCGCAGCGGTGGCCGCCAGTCAAACAAAAAAATCCTCTTTGGAAGAGTCCAAAACGTCTCCCAGGAGGGAAAGGAAGGAGAGGTCTGGAAAATGGGCATCTCCCTGCACACAGCCACCCTTCAGCTGTAAACAAAACATCCATAAAAAGCCGGTGATTATTCCCTGTTTACATTAAGGGCCTGTTGAAAACGCCTGGTTCTGGCGGCACAGGGAGGCACCCCTGGATTAACAGCTCGCCCTGGGCCACACAGGGAGCGTTATCAGAGCCCAAATCGCAGCTCCCAAACCCCTGGCTGCCCCAGCTGGAGCTCAGCTTCCCTTCCCTCTCAGCTCCTCTTGGCTTTTGATATTTGGTCTTGGCCACGAGAAGGGAAAGAAGTTGGAATCCAGCGTTCCTGCGTGAAGGTTTGGGATGGCGGCGCTCAGGTAGCCCTGGATCCCAAACCATGCAGAGCAGGAGCTGGCCACTGGCTAATGGCCACCTCCAGGTCAGGGCTTGTGGTTGGAGCTCTGAGCTTTCAGAGAAAATGACTCACTGGGATTGCGAAGGTTTTCCAAGGATGACGCAATGGCCGCCACAAGCCTGGATGGATCAGCCCTGGAGGTCTTTACTCCGCTCCCAAACCCGTGACCCAGCTTTGACCTTCAACTCCTCAACCCCTGGCTGCTCATTTTCAACAGTGTCTACCACCAGTGTTCCCCAAACACAAATCAAGACCCCCTTCCTTGGTGAATCTAACACATTAAATCCCTCAAGCCTCAGAAATCCTGTTTCCAACACCGAGATTCCAACTGTCCCGTCTCTGTCCAGCTCCAGCGAGGAGAGGACAGCCTCTGAACACACCCCAGTGAACGTTCTGCAGGTGGAACCACACCAACACCTGCCACGAGGACCTTCCAGAGGGATTGCACAGGACGTGGCTCCCTTGGAATCTTTTGCCTGAACTGCTCCATTCCACATCCCAAAAAACGCAGCAGCTCCGGAGGAAAGGGGAAAAGCCTAAGGAAAAACTTTATTTAGAGGATGTCACTCCCTCCAAGGCTCAGAAAGGAAAGCAGCCCCCTCTGTTCCCATGTGGATCTTGAGAGAATCCATTTCTTTAGGATATCCTAAATCCATTGGAACCCATTTCACATCAAAACTCATTTAACTCCATCCTATCCAGACCCTCTGTGTACCCTGAGGTGTCTCCAAAGGATCCTGGCAGAGGTTCCCAAAGCAGCTGAGGCTGCCCCTGGATCCCTGGGAATGTCCAAGGCCAGGCTGGATCTTGGAGCCCCCTGAGATGGTGGGAGATGTTCCTGCTCGTGGATGAGATGATCCTTAATGCCCCTTCCCACCCAAACCACTCTGTGATTCCCTGGATTGTGCAAACCGCAGGAAGTCTGCAGCTGGCAAACTGTGCCACACCCAAACCAGGGATATTCCACAGTCCCGAAGCTCCAACACCATCAAACTGCATTTTTTGGGATCAGGAATCTTGCAGTTGTCTCAGGGGAACATCAGCCCCTCCCTGTCCGTTATTGATCCTGGTTTCCCACATGGAAAACCCAGCAGGTCCCAAGGGTCTCTGATCCATCCCAGGCAGCTCCGAACGCTCCGGCACAGGGAAAACGCCGATCCTGTGCCTCCCCTCCTCCAGGAACGGCCAGGAACGAGCTCCCCTTCCCAGACTGCAGCCAAAAAGGGAGCACAGCCTTGCCGAAGGCCACGGAATCATTTCCTGGTAATTATCCTCATTCCCTGCTCCCGGGGCTGCTCCCGCCTCACAGCCAATAAATAAAACCTGTAGGAATTGAAATCCTACGGAATTCAGGACCGAGGAGTGACCTCACCTCTGAAAGGGCTTCCTCCATCTTTCCAAAAATCCCAAACTTTTCCCTGGAAACCTGCAGAGGTTGGGATGAGGGATGAGACCTGAGCAGGTCCCACCAGCAGAGGGTCTGACCCAGGGGACACCTGAGCCACCACAGGTCACCGGGAGACGGGAGCCGATTCCCTAAAAATCAGCGGATTTCCATTTTAACCTGATTTATAGGATCTCAGGGAGGCAACCTAAGATGGAATTTCATCATCACCAACCTTGATAGCAGATATAGAATAAATTCCTGAATGTAGAATAAATTCCTGAACCCGATGTGAGCGACCCTCGCCTCCCACGATTCCGAGGTTTTGCTGTTTCCAGCCCCCCATTTATGTCCCTGCCCCACCTCACCCCAAATCCTGCTGGCTCCCAGCAAATATCCAGGAGGTAAATCAGGAAAACACAAATAAAACCAACCAGAATCAACAGCTCCAAGAGATCAGAGCCCTCAGCAGGGCCATGGGAAACTTCCCGTGAGCTCCATGAGCAGCTCCACATGGAAAACCCCTCACCAGGAGCAGAGAAATCCCCAAACGCAATCCACGAGCTGCAGGATGAGGGGGGTTAGGACAGCACCCCATGGGCCATGTGAAACTGGCCACTCCTGGTTCTGGTGGCCACCAGGGTCACCAGCCTCTCCCTGGCCTTGGGCACGGCGGGAGGAGAGCAGAAGGTCCCCTCAGAGGTTGGATTTGGTTGGATTTTGGTCCCCTCAGAAGGTGCTGTGAGGCCACGGGCTGGACCCAGAGATCTCAGAGGTTTTTGGTTAATGCCATGATTCTGTGAGATCCTGGAGGTCCTCCTGACCTTCCATGGTCCTGGGAGAAGCAGAGCTGGAGGGCAGCACTGAGGTGACCCACACCAGGTTTTACCCAATCCCAAGTTCTGGAAAACTTCCTGCCTGGTTTAGTTTTCCATCTGCTGCCCAACAGAGCCCAGAGATTTCTATTTCTATCCTGGTATTTGGCAAGGCCAAGGAATATTTCCTAGCGGGAATATAAAAAAAATAAATAAAAAAAAATAAACCTTCCATTCACACTGAAACATCTCCTGGACATCCCTGTGGGACTAACTCCCAGAAGGACGAAATCCAAACCCCCAAGTGGGAAAAATAGACTGATTACCTGCCAGGAGCCTCAGGAGGGACAAGCCAAGCCCTAATAACAGCCTGAGCTCCCATCTGGCATCCACACAGCAACTGGGAAAACGTCCCTGCTCCGAGCTGGACCGGCTCGTCGGGGTAATTGCTTCGGAATTAATTAAATGTTCCTCTCTGCAGCTGCACAGAACGTTCACAGATCATTCCCTGATTGCACTGATGATTCCCTGGAATGGATGTGACCATCAGACCCAATTCCCCACGAGCTGGATCCCGTGATCCTTGTGGGTCCCTTCCAACGCTCTGTGCGTGAGGAATTTGCATCTAAATGTTCGTATTTTAGGCTGAAATCCTGAATGTTCGTTTCGGATTTGTGAATTCACTGCCTGAGTCTTTAACCCTCAAAATAATTAAGATGTCAGAGGGGAAGAACGGATTCCCACTGGGAAAGGGGAGATTGGGCTGGGATCTTGGCAAGGAATTCCTGCCTGGGCTGCAATTCCCAGATTTGCTGGGGCTGATCCTGGATCCCTGGGAATGCCCAAGGCTGGGTTGGACACTGGGATTGGATCCAGCTGGGATCCTGGGAGCTGTCCCTGCCCTTGGGATGGGATGGGAATGGGATGGGATTTAAGGTCCCTCCAAGCCAAACCATCCCAGGATTCTCGGAGATGGGAGCTGTGCTTGGCTGAGGAGCCTCTGTGCTCCAAATCTGTGGAGATTTGGGGATGTTCCAGAGGTGGAAATGTGTCCTTCTGAAGGCCCTCCCCGTGACCCCGCTCTCCTCTGGAATTCCTTCACGGTTCCTTCACGTCCCAGCTGTGACTCCGAGCAGGGCAAGGAAAAAGTGGAACGTTTCGCCCTAAAACTGAAATTTTGCTGAGCCTAATTAAAGCAACTCGTGATGATTACGTAAAACGCTGTCCCAGGCCTTCAAACGAGTTCCTCAGTGCCGGCTCCGCTCGAGCTCCGTGCCTAATCACCCCTGGAAGGAGCAGGAGCTGCGGGTGTTGAAAGGGAACAGCGCGAGCTTGGCCCGGGCACCCAGCGACCGCGAGCGTTGAAACTCGCAGGGAACACGAGCAGAGCTTTGATCCCAAATTCCCCCAGCTCGGGACTCACCCAGGGCGCTGAGCAGACAACAGGGGGAGAAAGGAGGTTTTGGAGTGACTCCAGAGCTTGTGACAGCGGTGTCGCAGCTGTCCTCTCACAGAAACCCTCCCCGTGGAATTCCCGGCACAGAAATGGGATCCAGGTCAGATCCCTTCCCTCTCATCCCGAGAACCTCCATGGATGCTTCAGCCTCTTCCAAACCGGGTCACTGCTGGAAGGCAGCAGCAGAACAGGCTGGGATGCAGCCAGGGCAGGATCTGGGGCCGAGGGAAGATCTCGGCACGCTCCTCGTTCTCCCTCAGGACAACGTGGAAATGGAGCTGCACAACCCACAGGGTAACAAATGTCACTTGAGGCCTCCTGGAATTATTTTAATCAGGTTTAGGACACGGTCCAAACCTGTTAGAAACCACTGAGAGCTGAAAAACCAAGTGGGAGCTGCAGCAGTGGTGGACTTGGTTCTTGGATAAAAGTGGGAATGCAAATGGGATGATCCCAACTCCTCAGGCTCTTCAGCTCAGGTAGAGCAGCTTTTTTAAGGAATAACGACCCTCCTAACCCCGTTAGGAATCTGCAGGAAGTTCAGTGATGTCAGGCAGCTCCTGCAGACTCAGCTCCCTTGATCACCTCTTGATTTTATATTAATAATATTATTATTATTAATACAAATTTATGATTTAATATTAATATGAGTTCATCCCGGTTCAACTGGACCAAGCAGGGTTAGCAGCAGAACTTCAGGAAAATGAGGAGCGGCTGGAGAAGCACCAAGTTATTCCTGAGGTGGAACTGTGTGGAGGAGAGGAAGAACCTGGAATGGGACCATGGAGAAGGAGAAGGAGAAGGAGAAGGAGAAGGAGAAGGAGAAGGAGAAGAAGGAGAAGGAGAAGGAGAAGGAGAAGGAGAAGGAGAAGGAGAAGGAGAAGGAGAAGGAGAAGGAGAAGGAGAAGGAGAAGGAGAAGGAGAAGGAGAAGGAGAAGGAGAAGGAGAAGGAGAAGGAGAAGGAGAAGGAGAAGGAGAAGGAGAAGGAGAAGGAGAAGGAGAAGGAGAAGGAGAAGGAGAAGGAGAAGGAGAAGGAGAAGGAGAAGGAGAAGGAGAAGGAGAAGGAGAAGGAGAAGGAGAAGGAGAAGGAGAAGGAGAAGGAGAAGGAGAAGGAGAAGGAGAAGGAGAAGGAGAAGGAGAAGGAGAAGGAGAAGGAGAAGGAGAAGGAGAAGGAGAAGGAGAAGGAGAAGGAGGAGAAGAAGGAGGAGAAGAAGGAGGAGAAGAAGGAGGAGAAGAAGGAGGAGAAGAAGAAGGAGAAGGAGAAGAAGGAGAAGAAGGAGAAGGAGAAGCACTGGCTGAGCATCTCCTGGATGTGGCTGCAGCAATCAGAATCCCAGGCTGGTTTGGGCTGGAAAGGACTTTTAGTCCCACCAGTGCCACCCCTGCCATGGCAGGGACACCTCCCAGTGTCCCATCCCACCCGGCTTTGAGCCGTTCTGAACTTTCACTTCAGCCCTGAAGGGATCAGTGAGTGATCCCCGTTCCCTGAGGATGCACAGGAGATCAAACAGAAGCTGCTGAGATGGGAACCAAGCTGCTCTCCATATGCCCGAGGGACGGGCCCTCTATAAATAGCCTGGTGGGAAGCGAAGTCTCCTCAGGAACATCGCTGATACAAAGTTGGGTTTGTTCCCAGCCTCAAAAGGAGGAGGAGGAGGAGGAGGAATAAAAGCTGATTGCAATCTGATGGGTGCAGCTCTCTTATCTCTGCATTCCCACAGCGGCTTCACGTGAGAGCAGCTCCGGAGCCCCGCGGAAAACACGAGCTCAGGGACCTCAGCTCTGCTAGAAATCAACAGCTGAGCTGCAAATCCAGGATGGAATTTCAGGAGGTTCCAGCCCCCTGCTCCACCTTGTGCTTCCCGCTGTGTCCTGCTCCATCCCAGACCCTCTCACACATCCCAACACCTCCAGGCTTCTCCAAAGTGCCTCCCGAGGGGGGTCTGGAGACAAAGCTCCGCAAAGCTCTCCTGGAATCTTTGGGAAGGAAGGCTGGTGGGAGCTGGGATGGTTCCCCAGGGAATGGCCACGATCCCAAGGCTGCCAGAGCTTTGGGAGCGTTTGGACAGCGCTCCCAGGGACAGGGTGGGATTTTGAGGTCAGGATCGGGGCTGGACTGAGGATCCTTGTCATGGATTCTCCTCATGGCAAGGGCTGGAAGGAGATGATCTCAAAGGTCCCTCTCACCCCAAATGGTTCCATAATTCCATGATCCTGGTGGGTCCAACTCAGGACATCCTGCCCCAGATTCCCACTGCTCCACATGGAAAATACCTTAGGGAGAGAGCTCCTGGGAATCCTTTAGTGGATTTAGCTCACCCGCTGCACCTGCGCGAGCAAAGCAGAGCTGAGACCCACAGAATCCTGAGGCTGGAAAAGATCCCTAAAATCAGCAACTCCAAGGATATTCCAGAGCTGGGATCTCCCAGGATGGGGACTCATCCACTGCTCCCTGGGCAAGGAGCAGGAGACCTTCCCATCACCCCGAACACCACATTCCAGAGTGATGGAAAAGGCAGCAGGAACAACCTAAAAGCAAGCTCAGGGAAATGCCTGGGATGAACTGACAGCTGGGGGAGAG
The DNA here is from genome assembly GCF_030490865.1 of Poecile atricapillus. Lineage (NCBI taxonomy): Eukaryota > Metazoa > Chordata > Aves > Passeriformes > Paridae > Poecile > Poecile atricapillus. Next base: position 75,529,875 of record NC_081252.1, read on the forward strand.
GGAGAAACGGGGAAAACACAAACCCCACGAAATTTTGGGCTAAAAAAGTCAGCCTGGAAATTCACAGAGAACCAAAATTCTGCAGAGCACCTCGGTGCCCCTTCCCTGCATAGCCAGAGGTGGTGGGAACGGTGGGAAGGGCAGCAAATCCCTGGAATTTGGGGCTGGAGGGATGAATTCCCCACCTCAGCTCGTGCTTTTCCACAGAACAAAGATGGAGAGACAGGGAATGGTTTTCCCAAGGCAGCTGCAGCCCTCGGCAGCGCCTGGAAGAGGCTCCGTGTGTGGCGCCATAAAGACGCAGGGATGCTCCTTGAAGTGGGATCCTGCAGGGAATTCTGCTCCCAAGGCACACGGAATGAGGAGACTCCCCGTGGCTCCAGCTGCTCCTCCGGGATGGATCCCGTGAGCCGCCCTCCAGCCGGGATTTGATCTCTTTTCCCTGTGGAATATTTTCCTTCAGCATCCCAGGTCGAAGGCAGAGGCCACACCAAGCCTGACACTGCTCCATGTGGACCACATTCCCAGGATGATCCAGGAATTCCCTGGATGAGCCCCTTGGAAAGGCAGGAGTGGAGACCCCGGATCTCCTGCCAGCAATCCCACCCTGCTCCCGAGCCCGGGGCTGAGCTCTCCCCGCAGACTCGGAGGCTCGGGCTGTCAAGGCAGCGAATCCCAGCGGGAATTCCAGCATCCCGAGGATCTGGATGCCCCCCACGCTGCCAGCACAATGAAATCCATCCACGGGACACTCCCCTTCCCAAATATCCGTCTCCTCCTTCCCTTCCCCTCCGAGCTCCTCGGCAGCTCTGTGACATTTCAATTTGGGAAACTCCGGGATCCCAAATCCAGCGGCTGCTGCCGCTTCCCATCCTCTGACAGCCCCGGCTGGGTTCCTGTAAACACCTCCCCACTGCAGCCACGCCAGGGGGGAGCTTGAAGTGAGAAAAACCCACGGGGGGTGAAATTGGAATTCTCCAATCCCATCCAAGAGTGGAGCGGGAGCTTCCCCAGGCACCCCCGGTTCCCGCTGCCCGCCCAGGGAAGGGAGCAGGGATGAGGATGGGAGGTGGAAGGAAGGCTGTTTAATCTCTTCTTGATTCCCAATAATTACTTAAAGCTGCCAGGGACCTTGTTTTGAAAATCCCACTGTGTGCACTCCATATATCCCGCTCCCACTGACACCAGGAATTAGAAAATTCCAGCTCCATCAAAACGGCTTTTGGGCGGATTTCGCTGCTCTGGACTTTCTCAGGCTGCAGACAATGCAATAAAAGCTCCCCCTAAAACAATATTCCTCCCTATTTTAACAGAGGGGAAATATTTCTTCTGTTCTGGCTCTTTGCTACCACGAAATTTCCAGCCAATGCCAAATTTCAGCTGTTTTCCAGCAAGGCTCGGGAATTTGGGATGCTGGAACGAGCGAGGAGCTCGGGAGCAAACTCAGCTTTGAGCACGTGCTTGATTTCCCCTGAAGGCCTTTCCTGACCAGGCCTGGTTTGCTCGATCAGGGCACGAAAAAGAACATAAAACATTGAAAATTCACTTTAATAGCGACCCAGGGTTTCTCCCCAAACCGAAAATGAAAAATTAATATGGATGGGATGGTGTTTTCCTTGGTCACTGCCGTGTTTTTCCAGTCCTCCGCGTGTTATTCCAGGCTGTTTTATGGAGAGGCGTTATTTGCTCAGCTGAATTATTCCCACTTTATCCCGTCTGATTCAGACATCCGTTGGATTTATGGACAATGGTGGCTCCTGGTCAGAAATCAGAGGGGATTCACGGAGATCTCTTCTGTAAAAGTCGTTTTTGCCAAGGTGGAATTGACCCAAAATTAATTTTTTATTTTAGATTTTTTTTTTTAGGTTGTGGACTTCCAATCACTGGAAGTGCCCGAGGCCAGGTTGGATGTGGCTTGGAGCAACCAGGAATCACCAAATTAGGAAAATTTAAATAAAATTATCATGGCACTGAGCAAATCAGGCTCATCAGAGTGAACCTGCATCAGGGAAAAATGGGAATTCTCCCAAAAGCCACCCTGAAATCCTCATTTAAATTCAATTTCTCCTTCAACCCCCCTGAGATGAAACAGAATTAATTCAGTGGGAGAGCAAGGAAGGAGCCTGAGCACGGCAGGAGCGGCGCTGCTGCTCCATCCCTCCACTCTGGGCACACCTGGGATCCAGGAGAAGCCTCTGGAGGGATTTCCTCTCCCTAAAACAGCTCAGGAAAGGTTCTGAGCCAAAGCTGAGCCAATTCCTGAAGTTATTCCCGTTCCTAATTCCATCCTCACTCGGCGCTTTTCCCTTCCCTGCCGTTTTTAAACCTAAGGAGAGGAAAAGTGGCTCAGACACCAACAGCTCAAGCACTGCCCCTTCCCAAACCTTCCCAAAAAATCCACACAATTCCCCAAGGCTTGGTTTGAACCCCAAAAATCACCCGGCAGCGCCCACAGAGGAGGCGCCAGGGGTAGAAAGAGGAAGAGCAGATTTCCAGAAGGATGTTCCCGGATTTTGCCACAATCCCTGGGGAGGTGGGGCTCAGGTTGTCCTTGAGAATCAGCTCAGATTCCAGAATTCCTGAGGCTGGAAAAGCCCTCCAGGATCATCCAGCCCAAGCTGTGCCTGATCCCTACCTGGGCTGGCACAGAATTCCAGCACCACTGAGGCTGGAATTCCAGGATCATTGAGGCTGGAATTCCACAATCATCCAGCCCAAGACATGTCCAATCCCCACCTTGGTTGGCACAGAATTCTGGGATCATTGAGGCTGGAATTCCAGGATCATTGAGGCTGGAATTCCAGGACCATCCAGCCCAAGACATGTCCAATCCCCACCTTGGTTGGCACAGAATTCCAGGATCACCGAGGCTGGAATTCCGGGATCATTGAGGTTGGAATTCCGGGACCATTGAGGTTGGAATTCCAGTCCAAGCCGTGCCTGAACCCTGCCTTGGCACCGAGTGTCACATCCAGGAATTCCTTGGACACCTCCAGGGATGGGCACTCCAAACCTCCCTGGGCACTTCCGAGGCCTGAGCATCTTTTCCATGAGGAAATTCCTGCTGGAATTCCTGCCCTGAGCTCCCCTGGCCCAGCCTGAGCCGTTCCCTTCTGGCAGCTTCCTCTGATGGACCCGAGCGAGGTCAGCTCCGCATTCCCAGGGCCGTTTTTCCAAATCCATTTGGTTCTCCCACAATGGCACAGCACAGGGAGAACAGAGGAGGAGACTGGGTTGGATATTTGGGAAAATTTCTCCATGGGAAGGGAACTGGACAGGTCCCCATCCCTGAGGATTGCAAGCCCTGTGGCCCTTGGGGACGGGGACAGTGGTGGGGATGGTTGGGCTCCGTGATCTCCACGATCCCAGAGGGATTTTCCAGCCTCAGCGAGACCACAGCTCCAGCTGAAATTCCCAAACCCCACCAGCAATCCCAGGGCTGCACATCCATATCCTGCCCAGAGCTCCAGCTGCAATTCCCAAATCCCACTGTCAATCCCAGGGATTGCACATCCATGTCCTGCCCAGAGCTCCAGCTGCAATTCCCAAATCCCACTGCCAATCCTGGGGATTGCACATCCATGTCCTGCCCAGAGCTCCAGCTGCAATTCCCAAATCCCACTGCCAATCCTGGGGATTGCACATCCATGTCCTGCCCAGAGCTCCAGCTGCAATTCCCAAACTCCTCTGTCAATCCCAGGAGTTGCACATCCATGTCCTGCCCACGGCTCCAGCAATTCCAAACCCCGCTGTCAATCCCAGGGATTGAACATCCATGTCCTGCCCACGGCTCCAGCTGCAATTCCCAAACCCCACTGTCAATCCCAAGGGCTGCACATCCATGTCCTGCCCATGGCTCCAGCTGCAATTCCCAAACTCCTCTGTCAATCCCAGGGATTGCACATCCATGTCCTGCCCACAGCTCCAGCAATTCCCAAACCCCACTGTCAATCCCAAGGGTTGCACATCCATGTCCTGCCCACAGCTCCAGCTGCAATTCCCAAACCCCACCAGCAATCCCAGGGATTGCACATCCATGTCCTGCCCACAGCTTCAGCAATTCCCAAACCCTGCTGTCAAACCCAGGGATTGCACATCCATGTCCTGCCCACAGCTCCAGCAATTCCAAACCCCGCTGTCAATCCCAGGGATTGCACATCCATGTCCTGCCCGTGGCTCCAGCAATTCCCAAATCCCACCAGCAATCCCAAAGGCTGCACATCCATGTCCTGCCCATGGCTCCAGCAATTCCCAAATCCCACTGTCAATCCCAGGGGTTTCACATCCATGTCCTGCACACAGCTCCAGCTGCAATTCCCAAACCCCACTGTCAATCCCAGGGCTGCACATCCATGTCCTGCCCATGGCTCCAGCAATTCCCAAACTCCTCTGTCAATCCCAGGAGTTACACATCCATGTCCTGCCCATGGCTCCAGCAATTCCCAAACCCTGCTGTCAATCCCAGGGCTGCACATCCATGTCCTGCCCATCCCTCCCGTCCTCCATGGCTCTGGCAGCTTTGAGGACAGCCAGGACACTCCCAGGAGCTGAGGGATCCCCCAGGAGGCTCCTGAAGTCAGGGACAGCAAAAGGAATGCCGGACAATCCCTGGGATCACTCAGGGCCTGGTTTTCCACGCGCTTCCCAACGGCTCCTCCCTGATCCCAGCGAGGAGCGGCTCTTCCCTGGCTCTGTCATTCCAGAGGCTGCTCTGGAAGAAGCCCTGGTGCTTCCCAAGGATGGACACATGTGCAACAGGGCCGGGGGCATCTGCTAATTTGGCTCCCGCTCGGGATCACCAAGGTCAGCAGCAGGAACCCAGAGGAAAATGTCAACAATCCCGGCCTTCTCCGGGGGGGAAAGGGCTTGGAAAGGCTTTTTTTCCATTTTTTTCCCCTTTTTTTCCCCTGCCATGTGTCTGGTTTTACACTGTTGGTTTTGGCTCTTCCAAGGAAGGAAATTAAATGAGCAGCTTCTTTTTTTATCCTTCTGGAACCCTCCGGAGGAGAGAGGCTGCAGCAGGACGCCGGGGCCTTTGCTCTGGCCACACAGTTTTTGTCAGGGCTGGTGTAGAATTCCCAATCCCTCCAGAATAATTCCCTGCAGCTGTCGTCACCCACACACCGGCTTCCCAAAAAAAAAAGGCTCCAGCCACAAATCTCCCTCGGGAAAGAGCACGAGGCCGTGGATGCTGCAGGTTGGGAAGCAAAGGCACTGAGATGTCCCTAAATCCCTAAATCCCACCCTCCAAGGTGCTCCTCGTGGCCTCACCTCCTTCCCAGAATCACCAAAGCCCTCCAAGATCACCAATCCAAGCATTATCCCAGGATTCCAGCCTGCTCTGCTCACACAATTCCCGTTTCAAGCCCGTGGACCAAACCCTGAGGAGGTTCTGCCCCAACTCTGCAGCTCCTGAGCCCAGGTGATGCCAGGAAATGCTCCAGCTTTTCCTGCAGCACGGAATTCCTGCTACTGGGATGGCTGCAGCAAATCTTCCCAGCTGCCTGGGCCCGCTCCAAGAAAAGGCTGAGTTAAAATTTCCACGCCAAGAAATTCAATTCTCGCTCCGGGACCGCAGTAAGAACTTTTAAAGGTCTGAGACACATGGAGGAAGTGGTGCAAAGACGGGGAAAAAAGGGAATGGGATGGTTACAATTCCCAGGAAAGCAGGAGATAAGGTTGCTTTCCAAGCTGGAGTTAAGAGGTCTGAGCTACCAGAAGTCAGCAGCAGCAGCGGGGAGCTAGGCAAGGTGCAGGAACAACCTTCCCTGGACAGAGAAATCCTTCCTTTTCCAAGAGAAATCCAACAGCAGAGGCGATGGTTTCCATTTAGAACCCATTTACCTTTGTGGGAGCCAAGGCAGAGACAGACCCTGGGATTTGGGAACAGCTCCCAAATAAAAACAAACCCCTAAAATCCCTAAAAACCCTTGTCAGCTTTCCCACTCTCTCATTTCACTCCGCTCCACCGCGCTTTCTTCTGTTCTGGCCTCTTCCCTCAACCTTGCCCTTCCTAAATCCCAGCTCCTCATTCCCTCTCCTGCCACCTCTCCTCGTCTGGCAATTCCTGCTGGGATTTCTTCCTTCCAGAAGCCCAGAAGGACGGGGCTGTTTCACCTCTAAATCCACAAGTGTTACGTAAGTGCCCCTGGCAGGAGCTCCGTGCTCCGTGCACGGGGTCGCTCGCAGCGGTTTGGGATTTTAATAGACATCAAAACAGGAAAACATTCCCAGTTATGCAATCGGAGCCGTGATTGAAACCAGAAGCAGCCACCAGCTCCCAAAAAAAGAATTGGGAGCAGCCAAGCGGTGTCCACACGGCCCGGCATCGCCGCTCCCGCCCTCTCCATCCCAGAATTCCCAACATTTCTCTGGAAGTAGCTCCAGTTTCCTGGGACAGGGCCTCTCCTGCTGCTCTTGGGCAGCGGGATCACGTCTGGAAGCGCCTTCCAAGGTGCTCTTCCAACGGGACCTTCCCATCCCTGCTCCTCCCAAACCCGCCTGCGGTATTCCCAAACTTTTCCCGGCTCTCGGAATAACTTCTGAGGTTTTGAATCTTCTGAGCCGGTGGTGAACTCATCCCTGCTCTCCCACCACCTGAGCTCTCGTTTCCCAAGCACCAGGGAATTCTCTCTCCACGGTTTCCACTGCTCCCAGAATTCCCACCTTTGGTCTGGAAGTCCAAATCCAGATCCCTGGGCCTCTCCAGCTTCCTCATGGAAGCGCCTCCCAAGCTGCTCTTCCAGCAGGGACCTTCCCACACCCTCACCTCGCCTCCTCCCAAATCTTCCTGCCATATTCCAACACTTTTCCAGGCTCTGGGAATAATTTCTTCAATTCCTTTCAGCTTCGGGGCAGGAAGAGCTCGGGAGCCGGCGGTGAACTCATCCACATCATCATCCTCCCATAACCCAAGGAAAACTGAGAAGTTCTCATTTCCTCAGCACCAGGGAATTCTCTCTCCCTAATTCCCACTTTTCCAGTGTCAGGACACTGTCCAGCCTCCCTGGAATGACGGGACAGGAATTCCAGGGATTGAAGGAGCTCTCTGAATCTCAGAGGCGGCTGCAGGAGCCAAACGTCACCAAACGGTAAAAAACGAGGGAAATAAAAAAAAAATCGGTGAAAGAATGGGATAAAACTCCGGGATTGGCTTTGTGGCTTCTTCCCACAAGGACTGAAACAGGAAGGGAGCGAGGGAGAGAGGTCACTGGGATGAGCAGGTTTGGAAAAGCCACGGGAAGGGGCGGGAAGCTTCAGTGTCCCACAGCTGGGGATTTAAAACACGGATCAACACGAGATTCCCAAACTTCTGGAGCTCAGCAGGATTGGGATGAGGAATCAGCTGCTGGAAGCCTTCTGAGGGCTCCTCTCAGAGGAGAGGACACGGTGGGAGGATCCCAAGTGCCACCTGAAGGTGACACCAAGCTGCTGCCATCACAATCCCTTGGGACACGGAATGGTGGAACTGGGAATGGTTTGGTTGGGAAGGGACCTTAAAGATCCTCTCATTCCACCCCCAGCCATGGGCAGGGACACCTCCCTCTACTCCAGGCTGCTCCAAGCTGGCCTTGGGCACTTCCAGGGATCCAGAGGCAGCCACAGCTTCCCTGGAAAACTTGTCCCGTTATGGATATCCCATCTAGGCATTTCCATCAAGGAAAGCCAAGCCTAAGAACTTCCAGGGATCCCAGAAAGGTGCGGCTGGCAGAGGAATCCCACAGTGCAGGAGCCAGGAGAGCTCAGAACTCTTCCAGTGCCCACTGGAATATCCCAAACCCAACTTTAACACGGATTTTCCAGCTCCTGCTGAAGCCACAGCCAGGAATGATCGGACCCAAGCCCTGCAGGCAGCGCATCCCTGGGGTCTTCACTCTCTAAATAAAACCAAACCTGCCCACAGCAGCTCGGGTTATTCCCACATTCCCATCACCCAACAAGGCCACGCAGAATTCCAGAGAAAAGCACTTTTCCTCCAGCAGAATCCAAAAGGAAACGTAGGGAGCTCTGTCCAGAGCTGGTTCCAGCCCTGAACCTGCCCCAAACCCTTCTGGGACCCATCCTGCAGGGTGTCACCCCCTCGGGGACCTCACGGGGACGGTCTGAACGCCACCACAACACGGAGCCCGCCCCGGATTATCCCCCGAGAACAACCCGCAGCAATTCCACAGGGAACCAACAACAAATGAGGAGACAATCCAATTATTCCTGAGGATTGGAAGGCGAAGGTTCGGGGAGGAGGGGTTAAATCAACAAAATCAGGGTGCAGAAGCTGCTCAGGTCATTGTGTTGCACGAGCAATGGCTGGAGAGACGATTCCCCCGAAGCATCAAATGGGTTCCGTCTGCTCCGTCCCGCGTAAACAAACTCGTTATGTCGCATCTCCGGAGGAGTAAACAAAGAGTTGGCATCTGAGGGCTCTTGCACAACCTCCCCCTGGCTCCTGGCACCGAGGAGGCGGCGGGGATGAGGAGGAGCCTCCAGCGCAGGTGACACCGGCCCCGGGGATGTGACACGTCCCCTTGGTGCCCAGTGCGCATCCCAGTGCCACCCTCCCACCCCAGGACACCAGCCAGCGGGGTTTCTTTAAAAAACAAAATTCAAAATATCTTTTAGAAATGATTTAGAAGCGTTTTTTGACTCCATAAAGCCATGGAAGCTCCCACAGGGATCAGCCAGCCCAGCTCCTGGCCCGAGGGTGTAACAAGGCCAGCCCCAAGGGCAGCTTTTCCACATCCCGACCTTCCTGCCGAGTCCAAGCACTTGGAAAACCTCCTTGGCCACAAACTCGGTGTTCTGGCCAGAACTGGCCCGGGGTTACGGGATCCTGCTGCTCCCCACGGGATCTCTGCCACGTTCCCATCCAGCTGGAAAGGCTGGATCCCGCTGGATCCCGCAGGATCCCAGAGCAGGGGAGGGATCAGCAAGGCTTTGTGCTAAACCCAGGAGCTCTGTGGGCTGGAGGAGGCCACGACTCCTTCAGCCACCAGCTCTGCCTCCACAAATCCACCCATGGCCCATCAACTGCTGCAGGACCCCCCAGAGCCCCTTCCCAGCTTCTGCTCCAAGGAAAAACCTCCAGACACGTTATCCCGGCCATTCCCTGGGAATTCCTGACGGCTGTCCCAGGCTTTTCTCCACCTCAGGAGCAGACAGGGGGGTTGATGCCAGACCCCAGAGCAGGACCTGCTCTGGGTGTGACAGCATTCCCTGGTTCCCTGCAGCATTCCCTGATCCCCTGCAGCATTCCCTGATCCCCTGCAGCATTCCCTGGTTCCCTGCAGCATTCCCTGATTGCCTGCAGCATTCCCTGGTTCCCTGCAGCATTCCCTGGTTCCCTGCAGCATTCCCTGATTCCCTGCAGCATTCCCTGGTTCCCTGCAGCATTCCCTGGTTCCCTGCAGCATTCCCTGGTTCCCTGCAGCATTCCCTGGTTCCCTGCAGCATTCCCTGCACCTCATCCCACAGAGCAGAGCCCACAGCCGTGCCAGCGCCACGGCAAAGCCTCCGGCACAGGATGGAAAATGGGAATCCGTGAGGAGCTCGCTGCCTCCCCTCGGGCCTGGATCTCGTTCCCATCCTCCCAGCACTGGGGCTGCAGCTCCAGAACCTCCAAAGGGGGATGGAGGAGGGGATGGGACAGAACCAACCCCAAAAAAACCCCACAGAGACACAGATCCTGCTCACTCCCACAGCTCTGTCCCTTCTCCCAGCCCCTTCCCAAGCCGTGGCCCAGCTCTACGGGCTCGGCTCCGGGGTGATTCCCTGCTCCAAGCCTTACCCGTGAGAAAGGGAGCGGGAGGGCTCAGCTCCCGCCCGCGTCCCCCGGCGCGCCCCGCCAGCCCCGCGAGGTTCTTTATCTCGTTACTCTAATGCAAACAGACTTCTGTGAGCTCTTTCACATCCAAAATTTCACCATTGCGGCGACCGCAGGCCTGGCAGCCTCTCCCCCGCCTGGAAAGGGAACAAACTTCCCAATCATTTCTAAATAACCATTTCAAGAGCACAGCTTTTCTTCTTTCATCCCACAAAAGGCAGAAATTTTGCTCGGGACCGCAAGCTGTCAACTTCCCAGCAAACCCCAAATCCCACTTAACTCTCTATTGTAAACAGTGTAGTATTGCGCTCCCACATCAATAAATAACATTCCTGAAGGAATTATTTCTGTGTTTGATTCACATTTGTTCTGCATATGCCACTGAGCCCAAGGTATTCACAACGTTCAACCCCTAAAAGCCTCGGCTTTCAAAAGGGCCGCGCGCGAGGCGCTGGGGCGAGCCCTTCCCGGGGGATGCTGCGAGCCGGGATGAAATCCCAAATCGAGGATGTCATTTGTGGCCCCCCCACGGCTCCTTCATTTCGGGAGAAGAAGATGGAACGGCTCCAAAGCGCCTCTCAGGGCCCAGATGGGGCTGTCAGGGGGAGCCTGGGTGTCCCACTGGATGTTGGCCCTTCCTGGTCTGCTCCAGAGGGATCAGGATCCTTGGGAGAGGGGTTTGGGATGTTGGGGATGAGGCTGGAATGGGCCAGGCTGGGCTGATCCCAAAGGAAAGGTGGGAATTGTGTCCTGGAGCCCCTCAGGTCAGGCCCCACCTGCAGAGCTGCCCCAGCCCCGGGGCCAAGAGCAGGAGGACGTGGAGCTGCTGGAGAGAGTCCAGAGGAGGCCCCGGAGCTGCTCCAGGGCTGGAGCCCCTCTGCTCTGGAGCCAGGCTGGGAGAGCTGGGAATGTTCCCCTGGAGAAGGGCAAAATGCAGGGAATGCTGAGAGTCCCTGCAGGGGCTCCAGGAGAGCTGGAGAGGGACTGGGGCCAAGGGCTGCAGGGACAGGAGCCAGGGAATGGCTTCCCAAGGGAAAGGGGAGATTGGGCTGGGATCTTGGCAAGGAATTCCTGCCTGGGATTCTGCAATTCCCAGATTTGCTGGGGCTGCCCCTGGATCCCTGGGAATGCCCAAGGCCAGGCTGGACATTGGGATTGGATCCAGCTGGGATGGTGGGAGCTGTCCCTGCCCTTGGAATGGGATGGAAATGGGATTTAAGATCCTTTCCCATCCAAACCATTCCAGGATTCCATGGCCCCAGATGGGCAAAGAGCAAAGCGGCTCCTGAGGGCTCTGCAAGGCCTCAGAACAAAAAGCTCCAACACAGCAGCAGCAGAGAGGGATGAAGGTGGAAGATGGGAGCAACTCGGGCTGCAACCACCCAGAAATCATCCCAAATCCCTTTCCATGGATTTCAGGAAGCTCCTCTGCATTCCCTCAGGTGTTTCCTCACCAAAACCTCCAGAGAGATCAAGACTCCGCAGGAGCAGAAGCCTCAATCCTGCACCAATCCCACCCTTGGAATTCCCCAGTGTGAGCAGCCCAGGAGCCCTGAGAGGGATTAACCCTGTGGAAATGCGGAATCCCTTCTGTCCCCGCCGCTGCTCCGCCATCCCCGGCGCCCGCCCGGCACCGGGACGGGATTTGGGATTTGGGATTTGGGATTTGGGATTTGGGATTTGACCATTTCAACTCTCCACAGTGGGCGTCTGTCTCGCTGCACTAACAAAGAATTCCTGGGGAAGATTTCGGAAACAGAAGGATTATTCAGCCACCCACACACAGGCAAAATTAACCAGTCATGGAAATTCAAGATAATAAATGCCATAATTTTGCCTTTAACTTCACAAATTTTTTTTTTTTCCCCCCTAAAAGTGAATGTTTCTAATTTATGAAGAGAGAGAGAAAGAGAGAGAAAGAGAGGGGGGGGGGAAAAAAGAATAAAAAAACCCTTTCATTACTTTGTTTTTCCATGGATCAGAACTCCCCAAATATAAGGAATTAACACGCTAATGTAAACACCCGTCTGCTCGTGGCGCTGGAACAGATTTACCCAGGCACTACAAACGGCTGCCCCTCGCTGATTACCAACCCTGACTGCAGGCTTCTTGCACAAAAACAACCCCATAAAGCTCTTTTTTTTATCCAAATGAGAAAGTCAGGCTCCCTTCTTCCCAAAAAAAAAAAAAAAAAAGCTGGGATGAGCTGCACCTCCGGAGATGACAGGGAAGGACACGGGAAGCTGGAAGGGACATGGAAGCTCCCGCTCCAGCCATGGAGCACCAGGCTCTAACACAAACCAGCCAGGGATTCAGGAGCTCCAGAGCTGCTGAGGGAATTCCTTAAGGATTGGAGGCTCCTGGATTTTGGTGTCTGGGCAGGACCAGCCCCGGCAGCGCAGGCCTGGAGATGCCACAGCTCTCCAGCAGCTAAAAACAAACTTATTCCATTTATTCCCTTCAGCTACAGCATTCCAAAGGCTCCCCTGGGCTTCCCACAGAAGCAGAAAGGTTGGGAAAGCCCTCTGAGGTCATCAAATTTTGTCCAGATACCCCATCCCCACCCAACCCTATCCCAAAGTGCCACATCCACTTGTCCCTGAACGCTTCCAGGGATGGGGCCTGCAGCCCTGCCCTGAGGAGCTGTTCCAGTGCTTGACCACTCTTCCAGCAGGGCAATTCCTGCCCAAATCCAGCCCCTCCCCACTAATGCCCTGGAATTCAGCCTCCTGAGAACCCAAATGTGGCCGAATCCCGTGTGACGCCCGCCCAAGGGACACAGCAGCCCCTTGACTGCAACCTCCACATGCTGCCCCACAGCAGAGGATTCCCCTGGGACACACTCCTGCCTTTCCTGCTTCCCTGGCTCATCCCCTGGAAGTGCTGAGCAGCCTTTTTCCTTTCCTTTTTCCTTTTTCCTTTCCTTTTTCCTTCCTCCCTTTTTCCTTTCTCCTTTCCTTTTTCCTTTCCCCTTTCCTTTTTCCTTTCTCCTTTCCTTTCCCCTTTCCTTTTTCCTTTCTCCTTTCCTTTTTCCTTTCCTTTTTTCATTTTTCCTTTCCTTTTTCCTTTTTCTCCTTTCCCCTTTCCTTTCCTTTCCTTTCCTTTCCTTTCCTTTCCTTTCCTTTCCTTTCCTTTCCTTTCCTTTCCTTTCCTTTCCTTTCCTTTCCTTTCCTTTCCTTTCCTTTCCTTTCCTTTCCTTTCCTTTCCTTTCCTTTCCTTTCCCCTTCCCCTTCCCCTTCCCCTTCCCTCTCCCTCCTTTTGCAATATTGAGCCAAGGGAAGAGCAAAGCTCCTGGATGAAACTGGAAAAACAACAGGAAAAGGAGTTGGATTCTCACAGACATCGGGAGGGAAGGAGAAACCACCTCAAGAACGGCCATGGGATGGTGTAAAATAAAATAAAATAAAATAAAACAAACGCTGGCTCCCACACAAAGCCCAAGTTTGCCTCCAAGCCGAGGCCTCCAGGCTTCCCAATCCCAGCCCCCTTCGCTCTGCCCGTAACCCGAAAGGAGGAATGATTTAAAAAATGGTTTTTACAAAAAAAGAGAGAGAAGTTGATTCAGTTGGAGGAGTTGGGGAAGGGAAGCTCAGCCCTGGATCTCCAGTGGTTCGGGACATAAGGGATTGATTGCTCCAGGTTCAGCGTTCCTTGGGCCCCGGCTGGGATAATCCCCGTGGCTCCCAGGCCCCACTGAAGTGGTTTCCAAGAGCTAAATCCTTGGATCAGCCTGTCAAACCTTGGGAAAGCTCTGGGGAAGCCAGGGTGAACACGCTGGGAGCGGGAGCCTGCCCTCCAAACCCCTGAGTGTGCACACACCAAATTAAAATCACACAGCAACAGCCCTGAGCTGCTCTCCCCAAACCCTTCCCAAAGCCCCCCAACTTCCCCACAATCAAATCCTCCTTCCCTGCAATTAAATCCCAAGAGGAAGGAAAATCCTGGGTGAAATCTGCATTTAGGAGCAGAGTTATTTGGTTGTGATGACCAAATCTCTCTTTTTCAGCACAGGAATGTGGTCAAAGCACCTCCCATAGGAATAATCCTAAATCCCAAATCCCAAATCCCAAATCTCAAATCCCAAATCCCTGAAGCTCGGCTGGGCTCCTCTGGCTCAGCTTTGGGAATTTCTCTGTACCTGTGCACAAACCTGACCTGCTCCTCCCTCCAAACCCCCGAGTGCGCACACACCAAATTAAAATCACACAGTGACAGCCCCGAGCTGCTCTCCCCAAACCCTTCCCAAAGCCCCCCAACTTCCCCACAATCCAATCCTCCTTCCCTGCAATTAAATCCCAAGAGGAAGGAAAATCCCAGGTGAAATCTGCATTTAGGAGCAGAGTTATTTGGTTGTGATGACCAAATTTCTCTTTTTCAGCACAGGAATGTGGTCAAAGCACTTCCCATAGGAATAATCCTAAATCCCAAATCCCAAATCCCAAATCTCAAATCCCAAATCCTAAATCCCAAATCTCAAATCCCAAATCCCAAATCCCATCCCTGAAGCTCGGCTGGGCTCCTCTGGCTCAGTTTTGGGAATTTCTCTGTACCTGTGCACAAACCTGACCTGCTCCTCCCTCCAATCCCCCGAGTGCGCACACACCAAATTAAAATCACACAGCGACAGCCCCGAGCTGCTCTCCCCAAACCCTTCCCAAAGCCCCCCCAACTTCCCCACAATCAGATCCTCCTTCCCTGCAATTAAATCCCAAGAGGAAGGAAAATCCCAGGTGAAATCTGCATTTAGGAGCAGAGTTATTTGGCTGTGATGACCAAATCTCTCTTTTTCAGCACAGGAATGTGGTCAAAGCACCTCCCAATGGGAATAATCCTAAATCCCAAATCCCAAATCCCAAATCTCAAATCCCAAATCCTAAATCCCAAATCCCAAATCCCAAATCCCAAATCCCATCCCTGAAGCTCGGCTGGGCTCCTCTGGCTCAGTTTTGGGAATTTCTCTGTACCTGTGCACAAACCTGACCTGCTGCTCCCTCCAATCCCCCGAGTGCGCACACACCAAATTAAAATCACACAGCGACAGCCCCGAGCTGCTCTCCCCAAACCCTTCCCAAAGCGCCCCAACTTCCCCACAATCAGATCCCCCTTCCCTGCAATTAAATCCCAAGAGGAAGGAAAATCCCAGATGAAATCTGATTTCTAAGTGTATTTAGGAGCAGTTATTTGGTTGTGATGACCAAATTTCTCTTTTTCAGCACAGGAATGTGGACAAAGCACCTCCCAATGGGAATAATCCTAAATCCCAAATCCCAAATCCCAAATCCCCAAATCCCAAATCCCAAATCCCATCCCCAAAGCTCCTCTGGCTCAGTTTCGGGAATTTCTCTGTACCTGTGCACAAACCTGATCTCCCCAGCTGGAATTCCTAAACTTTGGAATGCAAACGAGGAGTTATTGGGGTACCAGGACCAAAGAAAATCCCAAATTTCTTGACCAGGAGCACAATGATCCAAGATGACCCCTCATGGCCAGAGCAGCTCCCTCAGGCTCCTGCTCCAGGAAGATCAGGAAAAAAGGGATTCCTGCAGTTCCAAGGGATTTTCTGCAGGTTCCTTTTGGTGCCAAGATGGAAAAGGAGCTGTGGGGACTCCTCACCTGTCCCATCCCTGCTCCAGATGTTCCAAGGGACACACAGCTGGCAAATTCCCACCAAATCACCCCAAACCTGACACTCCAAAGAACCACCAGGTGGGACAGGACACAAAAACTCAGCTGTCCACAGCAAAACTCACACACTGAACAGTTCTGGAGCTGAAGTGAGCAGCTGCTTCCACTTCATCCCAAATCCGTGTCCATGAATATCCCATTCCTTGGATGTCAGTGTCCATCTGCTGGAGCAGCCTGTGGTCACCCCACAGCCCCCAGCGAGGGGAAAAGATGGAAAAAAACCTCTTAGAGGGGCAAAATCTGCAGTGTCTCCTACAAAAAACTGTCATCCATGCCTAAATATTCCACGGGGCTGGAGCAAATCCAAGGGGATCCCAGGAGCTGCCGGGCTGGTCCGGTGTCCCTGAGCAGAGAACGCTGGGGTGGCCCCGAGGACGGGAATCACTTGGGAGCCTCTCCCAGGGGGAATGGGGCAGGAGAAAGGACAAAGGGACACCAGCTGTGATCCCAAAACCCGTTCCAGATGGCTGCAGGAGGAGGAGAGTTGAATAAATAACAGAGAGGTGGCCTTGGAGGAGGTGGTTGAGAGCCCTCCTTCAACCACCATTCCCTTGGGAATTCTCCAGGAGTGCCCGGGAATGGGAATTCCATCCCAATCCTCAGCCATGGGCACAATTTGGAGTGAACAGGGACTAGGTGAGCGCGGTGTTCCCACTCCAGCCCCGTCCCAGCACGCGTTCCCCGCTGGCCCCTGGGGATGGTGGCCAGGGCTGGAGCTCTCTAAGCCAAGGTGGGACCAGGGGATGTTCCCGAGGTTTCCCTGCTCTTGGAGCCTGTCCAGCCTGGAAAAACTTGGCCTTTCTCACCCCCCCCATCCAACAGCACCTTCTGGAAGCTCTCTGTTGGAGTCTGGAATCCAGAGTGTGTGCCCTTGTTTCTGATATTTAGTTACAAGATCTAGAAAAACACTGAATTTCATATAATATGAAATTCATGAACATCTTTTCATGGTGATACATGAAAATAAATGTTAAAGTTAGATAGAAAAAGCTAAAAGTGTAAGTGTGTAAATTAGAAAGTTTTTTTAAATCACTGGGTGAAAAAGTTAGTTTAGAGAACAGGAGACAAGTTGGAGGATTTAGGGTGTTGTCCCTTGTCCCTTCTTCTTCTTCATGTTCTTCTAGAGGTTTTTGGGTAATAGTGAGTGATTGGGTAAAAAATGCAGCAGTGCATCACAGAGGTGATGGGTCATTGGGTCATTAAGAAAAATAATATACGTGTCTATTGTTAATTGGGTAAAAATAGGTATAAAGATAAAAGAACTGCGTAGTTTGAGGCCATTTTGTGCATCAGACACAAAGTGAGCCACAAGGCCTTGTTTGTACCATCAGAAGAAAGAAATGAACCAGATTGCAAAGATTAACCTTGTGCAGCCAGCCTGGAGAGAGCTGTTCAGTTTTGTGATCACCTGTTAATAAACACGAGAAACAAGATTCTAACGAGCTCGGGAGATTTCTTCTAATCATAAGAACTGAGATAAGCAGGGCTCCCCACGAGGGAGGATCCCAAAAGAATTCAGTCCAAAGGAGGCTGAGAAATCCAAGAATAAAAAGAAAAATACAGAAGAGATTCAGCAAAAACAGAGAAACAGAAAAAGGACTTTTTAGAGAAAAGTTACATTCTCCAGCTTCCACCAGAGCCGCTCCTGAGCCTTGCAGACACATCAGCCTCACCTTGAGAGGCAGAATCCCGGCCAAGGTTTGGGTGAGGATCCCAAAAAGCAGCAAAAAGCAGCAGGAAGCATCTCCAAAGGCCACAGCGCTCTGTATCCGAGCCCAGGAAATGTGGAAGGCATTAAATCCTCACTTTCCCTCGGCAGAGGGGGAACACGGACCTATAAACAACGCCTGGGAGGCATTTCAGCAGCTCCAGCTACACAGGGGCCCTTTTTTACGATGATTTTTTAAGTCAATCAGAAATTGACGGGGCCAGGAAGCCGTAAATTCGGCTTAAAAGGGAGAAAAGCAAATAAATGCTCAGAGGGAGGGGGGTGAATAAAAAAAAAAATAAAATAAAAATAAAAATGGGAATCATTGAAAGCTTCCAAAGCTTTGTTTGTTTGTGATAAAGCTCAGCTGTGGCCAAGCTGTCCCAGCCGGGCTCGGCCTGGTGACGTTTCCCTGAGGTGGCACCGCGAGGAGCGGGGGGTGAATAAAAAAAATAAAATTAAAATAAAAATGGGAATCACTGAAAGCTTCCAAAGCTTTGTTTGTTTGTGATAAAGCTCAGCTGTAGCCGAGCTGTCCCAGCTGGGCTCGGCCTGGTGATGTTTCCCTGAGGTGGCACCACGGGGAGCGGCCTGTGAGGGGGTCTGTCAATATTTTATCACCAAAATCTGCTCCCAGGGCTGCACGAGGCACAAAAACTCCTCTTCCTCAGCCTTGAGGATGCTCAGGATGGGAAAGCTCTGACTCTGGGATGTAAAAACCACATTGCATGCAGCGGGGTTAGGGACAGGGGAGGGAACGAGGAAATTACCCAAAATCCGGAGTTCTGAGGGGAAAATGTCTCCCAAAAAGGGATATATGGAACAAACTGGGGAGTCCCAGCATGGATATCAAGGATATTATGGATAAAATGAGGGAAATAATCCAATTAGCCAACAGCAAACTCATCCCGGCCTTATTTCTATATAAAATAAAAGCACAGAGTAAAATTAAACTGTAAAAGCTCCAAGGTGGGCAGAGCTTTGCAGAGAAAATCCCTGGAGAGCAGGGAGAGGAGGAAGATGGGATTCATGGAATAAAGACGGAGCCTGCCTGCAGTGGTGGCCAGTCCTTGGCCACAATCCCACTGCAGGAGCGAGCCCCAGCGCCGGGGGACACCTGGGAGCACTCCCAGATTCCAGAGGCTCCTATAAAACAGGGAAGAGCCACGTGCACCCTCCACAAATCCCATCATCCCTCCCCTGGGGGATGGAATTTTCTTCTCCTGCCCTGTGGAAGAGCTAATCCGAGTCTCCCTGGATGGGATAAATCCGCATTCCAGGACAGTGATCTCACAGAAGGACCTCCCCATCGGAGGCCCCGCACACAAAGCTCAGGCCATGGACAGGAGACTTCCAGAACCTTCCCCAGGGTGATCCCAAACTTCCACCACGAGTCCTCATCCCTCCCTGCTGGGCTGCAATTCCCAGATTTGCTGGGGCTGCCCCTGGATCCCTGGCGTGCCCAAGGCCAGGCTGGACACTGGGATTGGATCCACCTGGGATGGTGGGAGGTGCTGGGATTGGAATGGGATGGGCTTGAGGTTCCTTCCAATGCAAACTGCTCCACCTGGAGAAGGGAAAAATCCAGGGAATCTTCAGAGCCCCTTGCAGGGCCTGAAGGGGCTCCAGGAGAGCTGGAGAGGGACTGGGGACAGGGGCTGGAGATGCTTCAGGTGCAGAAACAACTCAAGGTGTAACAACGATGATTTTCTCATCCCTGGGCCTTCAAACTCTGGCATTTCATGGAATCATGGAATGGCTGGGGTTGGAAGGGACCTTCAATCCCATCCACTTCCATGGGCAGGGACAGCTCCCGTTATCCCAACTCCCAGCCCCAGTGTCCAACCTGGCCTTGGATATTCCCAGGGATCCAGGAGCAGCCCCAGCAAATCTGGGAATTGCAGAATCCCAGGCAGGAATTCCTTGCCAAGATCCCAGCCCAATCTCCCCTTTCCCTTGGGAAGCCATTCCCTGGCTCCTGTCCCTGCAGCCCTTGGCCCCAGTCCCTCTCCAGCTCTCCTGGAGCCCCTGCAGGGACTCTCAGCATTCCCTGCATTTTGCCCTTCTCCAGGGGAACATTCCCAGCTCTCCCAGCCTGGCTCCAGAGCAGAAGGGCTCCAGAACCCTGGAAGCACTTCCATTACCTCCTCAGGACTCATTCCAATGGGCACACTTCATTTTATTTCATTCCAGGCTACTGAGCAGACAGAGGGTCGAGGCTCCTTAAGGAACCTTCCAGGCTCGTGTCCCATTTCTGAAACCCAAGGAACAGCTCCTGCCCCATTTTTCCAGTGAATTCTGCAGCGGGAACAGCTCAGGTGTGCATCCCTGGCCCCCACAGGAGCTCCCATCCCCAAGGGATGCACACAGGAGCTCTCCCAGCTGCAGCCCCGACACGTGAAACCCTCAGGGTGGGGGCCAGAGCCCCGCTGTAAAACAGCCCAGCGGGCACAGGTGGCTGATAAAAGCCACAGAAGAAATTTATAAGAGTGAGCAAAGCTCACAGCCTTTTAATTGCATGTCAAATGCTGGGCTCCGAGAACTAAACCAGATTCCCGGCAGGCTGTGCCAAGTGCTTCCAGATATTCCGTGTCTGGAGCGGATCCCGCTGCTACCAAGGGGTTAAAACTCAGCCTCGGAGGCCGGGGAAGCTTGAAGGCAATGCCACCATGCCTGAAGGAAAGCAGAGAAGGTTTCTGCCAGCTTTGTTCCAAATAAAAGGTTATTAAAAACAGCCCCAGCCGCTGTTAACAGGAACAGCCCGAGCAGGAGACGTTTACAAAGCAGCTGAACTTGTAAATAAATGGAATTAATACCCAGCAAATTCCTTTGATCCACAGGACACGAATTCCCTTTCCCTGCAGATCTGCTCATTAATAATTCCATGTTCCACTCGTGTCACTCGCCAGCGAGCCTGAAGGAAAACGCTTCAAGCCACAAAGAGATCTCCAGTTTTCCCAGTGCTACTGGATTCCTCATCACAAAGAGATCTCCAATTTTCCCACTGCCACTGGATTCCTCATCACAAAGAGATCTCCAGTTTTCCCAGTGCCAGTGGATTCCTCATCACAAAGAGATCTCCAATTTTCCCACTGCCACTGGATTCCTCATCACAAAGAGATCTCCAGTTTTCCCAGTGCCACTGGATCTCCGGGCACAAAGAGATCTCCAGTTTTCCCGGTGCCAGTGGATTCCTGATCACAAAGAGATCTCCAGTTTTCCCAGTGCTACAGATCTCTGATCACAAAGAGATCTCCAGTTTTCCCAGTGCTACAGATCTCTGATCACAAAGAGCTCTCCCATTTTCCCAGTGCTGTGGATCTCTGATCACAAAGAGATCTCCAGTTTTCAAAGTGCCAGTGGATCTCTGATCACAGAGATCTCCAGTTTTCCCAGTCCCACTGGATCTCTGGGCACAAAGAGATCTCCAGTTTTCCCAGTGCCACTGGATCTCTGATCACAAAGAGCTCTCCCATTTTCCCAGTGCCACTGGATTCCTGATCACAGAGAGATCTCCAGTTTTCCCAGTGCCACTGGATCTCTGGGCACAAAGAGCTCTCCCATTTTCCCAGTGCCATTGGATTCCTGATCACAAAGAGATCTCCAGTTTTCCCAGTCCCACTGGATCTCTGGGCACAAAGAGATCTCCAGTTTTCCCAGTGCTGTGGATCTCTGATCACAAAGAGATCTCCAGTTTTCCCAGTGCTATGGATCTCTGATCACAAAGAGATCTCCAGTTTTCCCAGTGCCACTGGATTCCTGATCACAGAGAGATCTCCAGTTTTCCCAGTGCCAGCAGATCTCTGATCACAAAGAGATCTCCAGTTTTCCCAGTGCTAACCAATTCCCGATCCTGAGGCACAGGTGAGCTCAGATGGGTCAACACCCGCCACCAAAACGCAGAGACTTCACACGAAAACCCCGTCAGCGATCCACCAAATCCCACAGGATCAGGGAACAGCCTGGTGCTGCTGGAGCTCCGTCCTCCCTGCTGGATCCTGGCCTTTCCAGCCTCCCTGAGGAGCCAGGAGTGATGGAGACCCCAAAGTGAAGGCACTGGGGGGTCCCAAGTGTCTCCTTCCCATCCTGTTCCAAAGAACCAGGAAAGCGCCGGAGGAACCAAAGGATCTTCTCCCTGAAGGGAAAGTCATTCTGAATTCCCAGAGATGGGAAGTGGAAGGATACGAGGAGAGGTTGGAATGACCTGAGCCCGTCAGCAGAACTTGGGGGTTTTGCAAAAAGCTTTGGAGGGAAGGGAGGCCTTGGGCTGCTGCGGGATCCCCTCGGGGGCTGCACTCGGTCCAGAGGGGCACGGGAAGGGCAGGCAGCTCGGTGCTGGTCCCTGAAAACGGAGCCAGCATTCCCTGAAAACGGAGCCAGCATTCCCTGAAAACAGAACCAACATTCCCTGAAAATGGAGCTGCCATTCCCTGAAAACAGAGTTGCCATTCCCTGAAAACGGAGCCAGCATTCCCTGAAAACGGAGCCAGCATTCCCTGAAAATGGAGCCAGCATTCCATGAAAGGTGAATTGCTATTCCCTGAAATTAGAGCCGCCATTCCCTGAAAACAGAACCAACATTCCCTGAAAATGGAGCCGCCATTCCCTGAAAACGGAACTTCCATTCCCTGAAAATGGAGCTGCCATTCCCCAAAAACAGAATTGTCATTCCCTGAAAATGGAGCCACCATTCCCTGAAAACGGAACTTCCATTCCCTGAAAATGGAGCTGCCATTCCCCAAAAACAGAATTGTCATTCCCTGAAAACAGAGCCAGCATTCCCTGAAAACCGAGCCACTGCACCCCAGCTGGAGCAAGCCCAGCCCTCAGCAGGAGCCCATTCCCATCTCGTTCGCAGCCCCAGGGTGAATTCCCTGGGGATCACTCAGAGCCCTGGGAAGGGCTGGACAAAGCTCCTGGGAATTCCGTGCCATTCCCAAAGGGGCTGTGTTTTGCTGGAGCATTCCCAGAGCTCCAGGTTCTGCTGGAGCATTCCCAAAGCTCCAGGTTCTGCTGGAGCATTCCCAAAGCTCCAGGTTCTGCTGGACCATTCCCAAAGCTCCAGGTTCTGCTGGACCATTCCCAAAGCTCCAGGTTCTGCTGGACCATTCCCAAAGCTCCAGGTTCTGCTGGACCATTCCCAAAGCTCCAGGTTCTGCTGGACCATTCCCAAAGCTCCAGGTTCTGCTGGACCATTCCCAAAGCTCCAGGTTTTGCTGGACCATTCCCAAATCTCCAGGTTTTGCTGGAGCATTCCCAAAGCTCCAGGTTCTGCTGGACCATTCCCAAATCTCCAGGTTTTGCTGGAGCATTCCCAAAGCTCCAGGTTCTGCTGGAGCATTCCCAAAGCTCCAGGTTCTGCTGGACCATTCCCAAAGCTCCAGGTTCTGCTGGAGCATTCCCAAAGCTCCAGGTTCTGCTGGACCATTCCCAAAGCTCCAGGTTCTGCTGGACCATTCCCAAAGCTCCAGGTCCTGCTGGACCAAAAGCCAAACTCGGAGCTCAGGGGCTCCTGGGGGGTGGCAGCAGCCGGAGTTTGGGGGCACAGCTGGGACCTCGGCACAGCATCCGGATTTTGGCAGCTCCAGGTGAGGACCTGGAGACTCTGAGCTGGCTCAGAGCACCTTGGCTCAGGAATGGGATGGGATTTGAGGTCCATTCCCACCCAAAACATTCCCTGACTCCACCCCTGTGGGACACTGGGAATGCTCCGGAAACTTCCTTGGGTTTCTCCACATCCCCAGAGTCCCAGGGCAGGAGCAGTGCCCAGCTGGAGAGCACGGAGAGATCAAACCCCTCCACGTTACCAAAAACACCCATGGAATTTTTAAGAGGAGGAATCTGGGAAAAGCCAGTCTGTTTAAAAGCTTTATGAGCAGCCACATCACGACGAGCTGCGGAATTTATCATCCTGGGCAGCAGCATCCCGATGGGAGCAATTCCCAAAGATTTTAGAGGCGATTCCATCAAAACTCAGAAATTGAGTTTATTGTGGGGTCAGTCTGAGCTGCCTCAGCCCCGGAGCCACCTGAGGGATCCTGGTGCTCCTGGGAGCAAATTCCCAGCCCTGAAATGAGAACCAGGAAAAATCACGGTGCCCAACCCAAAAATGCCAGTCCAGGCTCCTCTTTCCCAGCTAAAATCCCACAAACACAACGGCAATTCCTGACGGCTCAAAGGAAGGAGAAAGGAGCGCTCCTGCCTCAACCTGGCGCCTTCCCTTTGCCCAATTATTAATTATTAATTAATAATTCTATCACAGGGGTTGGAAGTTGTCCATGGCCAGGTTGGATTTGCTTTGGAGCACCCTGGGATGTGGAAGTTGTCCCTGCTCATGGCAGGAGGCTGGAACTGGATGATCTTTAAGACCTCTCCCAACCCAACCCATTCCATGATTGGAAGATGAAGGATTTATTTCCAACATCTCTGGGTTTGAACACATTTAAAAGGTCTGGAGCACACAAAAAAGCTGGGCTGGCACGTGGATTTGGGATGGCCAGGGAAGGTGGATCCACGGCTGGGATCCCCCAGGCCCTCGCCTGATGAATGAAATAAAAATAAAATAAAATAAAATAAAATAAAATAAAATAAAATAAAATAAAATAAAATAAAATAAAATAAAATAAAATAAAATAAAATAAAATAAAATAAAATAAAATAAAATAAAATAAAATAAAATAAAATAAAATAAAAAAATAAATAATAAAAAATTTCATGATGCTGAAATAAAAAAGGCCCTGATTGAGCAGTTTCATTCCTGAGGTCATCAAAGGGATGCCCATTAATTAATGGACTTCCTATGGAGTATAAATTCTCGACTCAGACTCAAAGGCGCAGAATTCCCGTTAAATAAACGGTGGGACCTTCCCAGAACGCCAGGAAACGGGGAATAAAAAGCTCCTTTATGACAATAAACACATTTTCGCTGCAGTTCTGTGATGTGGGAGGGAGCAGAGTGAAAGCACGAGGAAGGGCAGGGGAGCAGAACCTGCTGAGATCTGCACAAAGCCCTCAGCACCTCCCCAGATGTGTCCAGGACTTCCAGACGTTCCCGGTGGCTCCGGCTGCTTTTCCCATCCATCCCAGATCGCGTTTAACCTCAAGCTCCTGGCCTGACATTTCACTCCAGGAGCCACTTCAAAAACCCTTCCCAGCTCTCGGATCATTCCCATCTCCTCCCACTCCTTTTTCCCGTCCTTCCCATCACATCCCATCCCTGGCACCGCTCCAGGTGCGAGCAGGGGGTGACAGACGGTGACAAACCCTACAAAACGTCACCTCCCTCCCCTGGGCTTTCTCACACCTCATCTCCAGGGGAGAAAACCCAGAGGTCCCAAACTTCAAAGGTTGGACTTGATGATCTTGGAGGCCTTTCCAGGCCTGGATGGATCCGGGCTGGGGGGACGGGAGCGGCGGCTCGGGGCAGACGCTCGGGGAGGTTTTGTCTCAAAAAGCTTCCAGAGCAAACAGCAGCGGCAAGCGATGGAGCCCCTGCCCGGAGAGGGCTGCTCAGAGCTCTTAAAATAACACATTTCAGGGCCAAAGCTCCATGAAAAAATAGCGGAGCCTTCCAGAGCCGGCTGAGGCTTTCATCCGGCGCAAACACAGAATCTCCTCCCCGTTTTCCTCGAGGAGCTTCTCCAAGAGGTTACAGTGAGGATGCTGAGGGCAGAGCCCAGCAGAATTCCCGCTGCTCGTCCGGCTCCTCCTTGCCAGCAGGAAGGGGATGGCTGCGAACAGAAATTCTGGGAGTCTGGAAACCAGGGCACCTCTCCCATCCATCCCTTCTCCCGCGGGTTGTGGGAGCCTCTTCCCAAAATCCTGCAAGCCCAAGTCCCTTCCCATCTCTCCAGCCCCAAGGATGCATTTCCTCCCCTAAGACTTTAATATCCCAAGCAGACGAGCAGCAGGAGCGAAGATTAAGAAGGTCTCATTCCTAAATTCAGCTGGAAAATCAAATTCCTGCTTCCCAAACCTGCCCAGGAGCAGAAACCCCCATCCCATTATCCCCACCCCGCCGTGGAAATCCTCCCAGCCACCGCAGTGACCTTTCCAGAGGCTCTCCCGCCGCATCCAAGCCTGGAAAACTCCCATTTTTTAATAACCGGCCTTATTTTGACTTGTTAAGGCAAACCCCCGGAACGGGAGCTGGAAGCAGCGGGAAGTCCAGCTCCGAGGGCGCCTCTGGAAGTCCTGGGGCAGGATAAATCCCGGCTCCCGCTGAGCAGGAGCTTCCAGAGGCTCCCAGCCTTGGCACGGGCACAGCCAGCCCACGTGGCAGGGGACAAATCCCAGCCAGGGCTCCGTGACCTCTGGAAAAGGCGGAATGCTGCAATTCCCAGATTTGCTGGGGCTGCCCCTGGATCCCTGGGAATGCCCAAGGCTGGGTTGGGATGGATTTGGATCCACCTGGGACACTGGGAGCTGTCCCTGCCCATGGCAGGAGTGGGATGAGATGAACTTTCAGGTCACTCCCATTCCAAACCATTCCATGATTCCATGCAAACCACGCAGGAGTTGCTCCCCAGCTCTGTCCCCCCTCAGGATGAAGAACTGACCTCCTCCCGTTATTTCCAGGGAATTTTAGTGTCCCCCCATTCCAGGCTGCCCCCACTCGCCACCCCCATCCCTGAATTTGGGCAGGAGCAGCCAATCCCCACCATCCCCAGAGCCTGCCCGGGTTCTCCAGCTGGGAACACCGGGAGAAGGAGGAGGAGGAGGAGGAAGGGCTGGAATTGGTGAGGAAACACCAGGAGAAGCCACAGGATTCCCTGGGAGCGAGAGGTGGAGAAGGAACGGAGCCAGAGGAGCAGGAGGGATGGGAATGACGGGAAGAGAAGCGCTGTGGGTTGGGAAGGGATGGAAACAAAGGTCCAGAAGCTTCTCCAACCAGAAAAGGAAAAAAAGGTGCTAAAAAACGGGAATTTCTCCAAATTTTTCACCTAAACCCCACAGATGTGGCTGGATGCCCACATCCCTCCTCATCCATCAGCACAGAGCCAGGAGATTGGAATCCTCTCCTGGAATCCTGAACATGGAACTGGAAACCACCTCACACCTCCAGCCTGTGACGGAGGATTTACCCCTCAAATGGATAAAAATCCTTCAGGAGATAAAAAAGAGCAAATAATTCCAGAAACTGTTCCCTGCATTAAAGACACCACCAGGAAACGGAATTCCTGCTCCTCCCCAGCCACAGGGACCAAGGAAGGATCTTCCCAAAGCTCTGCCTCCACAAGGAGCTGAAGGAGAACTCCTGTAGGGAATTCTGCTGTAGGAATCGCTGCCTCAGGTAAATCCAACACCTGGAGCCCTCCCCTGCACATCTGGATGCACATCTGGACCAGGAGGGGTTTCTGCACCTTCAGGAAGTTTCATGTGAATTAAAAGTGTGCTGAACTCTCAGGTGCTCCTCCCCAAAGCTCCAATCCATGAGGGAAGGCTGGGTTTGCTTTCCCAGGAAACCAGGAAGGAGCTGGGAAAGGTAAAAAGGCGCTGAACTCCAGGGAATTAAATTAATTCATAAACTCCTCAGGCTGGGCTGTTTCAGAGGAAGGCTGGGGTTTGTAAGACACAAAGCTGAATTTGAAACTGAATTCAAAGACACAAAATTGAATTTGAAAGACAAAAACTGAATTTGGCTCTGCCCATAAACCCAAGAGCAGAATCCCACCAGCTCCTGGAGAATTCCAGCATTCCCAGGATCCATCTCCAGCGGGGAAGGATCTCAGGGCCACGGCAGGAACACCTCAGTGGAACAAACCCTCCTGGAGAGCAGCTCCAGCTCCGAAATCCCAATATTCAGTGGGAGTGGGAAAGGCAATTCCTGATTTAAGGCACATCCAGGGATGTTCAGTTCATCAGCTCATCCCTCCCAGACACATCCACCGGGAAAGGAAAAGGCAATGGAGGCACAAGGCAGGTTTGGGTGGGATTTAAAATCAGTTTAGGAGGTGAAATTAATGGAATTAATTTATTCATTAAAATAAATTAATAAATAATTACTTTTTTTTAAATGGAAATTAATGGAATTGCAGTGCACAAACTCTAATTCTGTTATCCCAAAACCAGGGAAAGAACCCAGTGTCTCCGGGTGTCCCAGCAGCACCAACTCCCTGTGCAGGGAAGTGGAAAATACGAGTGGAAAACGGGAATTCTGGGGAGTTACACCCCCACCTGCAACTCCCAGACTGCCAAGAAACCAAGGAAAACTCCAGCTGGGAGAACCCAACCACACACGGGATCCTCACTTCCCAACAACCTAAAATCCAGGATAAAACTCTGGGAGCAAACAGGGAAGGAACAACCATTCCTTACCTGCTAACAATTCCAAACTCAACCCCTGCACCTCGGCTTGGAAAAGCAGAACTTCCAGGGAAAGGAGTTCTCAAATCAGAAAATCAGAAAATCAGGAAATCAGAACCTCTTCCCAAAAAAACGTGCGATTCCCATCGAATCCCACCGATTCCTGTTGGAGTCTGAGATACAGACTGTGTGTCCTTGTTTCTAATACTTAGTTCTAGGATTCAAAGAAACACTGAATTTCCTATAATATGAAATTCATGAGCGTCTTTTCATGGTGATACATGAAAACAAATGCTAAAGTTAGATAGGAAAAGCGTAAATGTGTAGATTAGAAAGTTCTTTAAATCACTGGGTGAAAAAGTAGTTTAGAGAACAGGAGACAAGATGGAGAATTTAGGGTGTTGTCCCTTGTCCTTCTTTCTTCTTCATCTTCTTCTCCTTGGGGTTTTTGGGTGGAAAATGCCGCAGTGCAGCGCACAGGTGTTGGGTCATTGGGTCATTAAGAAAAATAATTTAGTTGGCATCTGTTAATTGAGTAAATGGACACATAAAAGACCTTGAAGAGGATCTTTGTGAGCCATTTTACCCCTTTTCTATCATAGTGCACACAGCTCCTTGTACCTTGTAATGCTGATAAGAAAAAAATAAACAACTGAGACCGAAGAAGACAAAACTGCCTCCCTCTCATCAATCTTCAGTTCAAAGGGAAAAAGAACCCAAATCCAAAAGTCCTTAATGAGACAACTTGGCATCTGTTAATTGGGTAAATGGACATATAGAAGACCTTGAAGAAGATCTTTTTTAGCCATTTTACCCCTTTCTATCATAGTGCACATAACTCCTTGTACCTTGTAATGCTGAGAAGAAAAAATAAACAACTGAGACCAAAACTGCCTCCCTCTCATCAATCTTCAAAGGGAAAAAGAACCCAAATCCAAAAGTCCTTAATAAGACAGATTCCCACCTGTTTCATGGCGGTCTCTCCGATCTTATCCGAGTGTTTGCGGATGCTCTCCAGGAAATCCTTGAGGTCGGACATGGAGAGCTCCTTGATCTCCTGGCGCAGGCGGGGGATGTTGTCCAGCATCACCTTGCAGAAGCGGTAGTGGCTCACCTGGGGCAGGAAGGTGTGCTCCAGGTGCTCCAGGGTTTTCAGGGCTGGGTAGTGCCTGTGGGATAGGAAAAGGTTCTAAAATCTTAGAAAATTCCGAGACTTAGAAGGAAAGTTGGATTTGGAAAGCCTTGGGAAAAGTAGGTCCTGAGAAATGTTGGAAATCTTGCTAAAGATCAGGTGAAACTGTACCTGTGTAATCAATATATGATAAATTATATAATTGTTAGATGTGATTAGATATAATTAATATAATTAGATATAATTAATAATTATAACATGGGGAACCATGTTAGGGGGCTGGGGGGGATCAGGAGAAATCCATGCTTGGGTAAAAACAATGCATACAATAGAATAATGCAAGTTTAATAATTAATATGTAAGTTGTATAAGGATAGAATATAAAATATGTTCAACTCAAAACCAAATTGGGTCAGATTTGGGTCTGTGCACCCCTGACACCCAGAGCTCTTCAATAAAGCACCTTCATATAATTATTCTGTGATTTTGT
Organism: Poecile atricapillus; assembly: GCF_030490865.1. NCBI lineage: Eukaryota > Metazoa > Chordata > Aves > Passeriformes > Paridae > Poecile > Poecile atricapillus. The sequence continues at coordinate 75,559,012 of NC_081252.1, forward strand.
GTGTTCCTGAGCGCTCACAGCGGGAGCTCAGCGGCGTTCCCGGGATGCGGATCTGCTGGGAACGCTGAGCTGGCGCCTCCAAGCCCATCCCAGCGGCCTGGGGTGAAAATTCCTGAGGAAATCCCCGAGCTGGGAATGTCCCATGAATCCCACAGAGTGATGAGCAGTGCCTGAGTCGTTAGTTAATTAATTAATTAACAGCCACAGACCCTGCAAAGGCCCTGGAGGAGCAAGCTCAGCTCCCTTTCCCTGTGGATTCCAGGATCCAATCCCATTTTCCCCCTCCTAAACCCCATCACAAGCACTTCCCACCCATTTAAACACTGGATCCAAATCCCAGCAGATCCATTTCATTCCAAGCTCCTCCATGTCCAAACAACTCCCTTTCCCCATCCTAAAATCAATATTTTTTACATTTTGTACATTTAAGGATGCATGGATAAAGAATTCCTGTTCATCTTCGGCCGTGCCCGATCCAATCTGATCCTCCTTTCCTGCATAAAAGCAAATTTTGGATGCCAAATGGGAAATGGAGCTTGGAAATTTGTTTCTCCCAAATCCACTCCCATCTTTTCCCTGTGGGAAGTGGGGATCCATAGGATTTGCTGGAATAGGGAACCACCTAAAATTCCAGCACAGCTCTGGTCAAGACTAAAAAATAATTAAAATTGAACCACCCAGGAAGCATTAAGAGGGTTTAATAACATAATAAAAATATATATAATAAATAGGGTATTAATATTAATATTATTATATTATATTATATTATATTATATATTATATATTATATATATTATATTATATTATATTATATTATATTATATTATATTATATTATATTATATTATATTATATTATATTATATTATATTATATTATATTATATTATATTATATTATATTATTATAGTTGTTTTGTTGTTGTTACTATTAGTATTATTTCTATTATATATTATTAATATTAATACTTCTATTATTAATATTTCTATTATTTCTACCTATTGTAGATTTATATATTATTATTACTATTATTATTATTTCTATTATTATATATATTGTAGATTTATATATTATTACTATAATATATTATATTTTATACTTTATATATTACATATTAAATTATTTATTAACTTAATACAGGTTTAGAAATATATATTTATATACAAATATATATAATTTATATATAGTGTATATATAATAAATAAAACTATATAACTTATACATATTTAATTAATATATAATTATAATATAGAACTTATTATATTTAATATTTATAATAATTATATTTAATACTATATTTAACTAATTATATTTATTTTATTAATTAATTATATGTATTTTATAAAAATATTTATATTTGTGTATAAGTATATATTATTATGTATTTGAAATACAATAATTATGTCTTTATATTCTAATAATTATTACAATTAAAGTATTTTATGTGTTAGATAATAAAATAAACAGATTTATGATCAATAAATGTCATGTCAGTCACTCTGAGGGGGACTTCAGGGAATTTTAGCTGACACATCCATGGATAAATCCTGGGCACTTCCAGCTGGAATTCCAGAGGAGAAAATCTTTGGCCACAAGGAACAAATGAAGGCCACTGGAAAAGGCTGACATTTGTATTCCCACCTGGAATAATTCCTGCCTCAACTCCTGGGAATTCTTTCCCAACAACGATGGGAACCATTTGTGCCGAAATCCAACCCTCTGGAGAGAAGCTGGGAATGCTCAGGGATGGATCCAGGGGGAGCAGCACCCGCTGGGGTCGGTGTTCCAGGGAATTCCCGGCTCCTGTTCCTGCCACAAAGCCCTGGAGCAGCTCCCAGAGGGGAGCTCAGCTCTGTCCCAGCTCCACATCCCCGGGAAAAGCAGGATTTGGATCAAAACCTGTCTTGGGGTGATTTTCCAGATCCTGCTGGGGATTCCTCAGCCTGAGCAGGATCAACATTCCCAGTGAATTCATTTCTCATGGAGCATCCAGGAGAGCTGGAGAGGGACAGGAGCCAGGGAATGGCTTCCCAAGGGAAAGGGGAGATTGGGCTGGGATCTTGGCAAGGAATTCCTGCCTGGGATTCTGCAATTCCCAGATTTGCTGGGGCTGCCCCTGGATCCCTGGGAATGCCCAAGGCCAGGCTGGACATTGGGATTGGATCCAGCTGGGATAACGGGAGCTGTCCCTGTCCATGGATGGGGTGGGAATAGGAAGGGATTGAAGGTCACTTCCCACTCAAAGCATTCCAGGATTCTGGAGCCCCTCTGCTCTGGGAGAGCTGGGAATGTTCCCCTGGAGAAGGGCAAAATGCAGGGAATGCTGAGAGTCCCTGCAGGGGCTCCAGGAGAGCTGGAGAGGGACTGGGGCCAAGGGCTGCAGGGACAGGAGCCAGGGAATGGCTTCCCAAGGGAAAGGGGAGATTGGGCTGGGATCTTGGCAAGGAATTCCTGCCTGGGATTCTGCAATTCCCAGATTTGCTGGGGCTGCCCCTGGATCCCTGGGAATCCAGGTTTGATCCGCCTGGGATGTGCAGAGGTGCAGGTGGTGCCCTTTGGGCTCTCCTCCAGCCCAAACCATTCCAGGATTTCCTGGTTCCATTTCTCACTCAGAGCCAGGGGAAAACAAAAAGGTCTCCAGAGCCCTTCAGGGATCCCTGGAACCAGAAATCTTGGAGTTTCCCACCATTTTCCACACACCTCAGCCGTGGCAGAAAAGCTTTCCTGCCCCTTCCTTAAATTCTGGCAGAGAAATCCTCTCTGTCCAGCCTGATCATTCCTCTGGGAACAGCTCCTGGCCATGGATTCTCCATTTGGGAAATGCCTGATCTGGTTTGGAAACATCCCCAGATTCCTCCTGCCTGGGGAGTTTATTCCCCAAACCAACCAAACCAATCCCAAACCCACTCCTGATGTCAGGAACCAGCCCTGCCCATCCTGGAATGATCCAAGTTAACCTGGAGCAGACAAAGAACATGGAATATCTTGTGCTGTGTCTGCAGACATCAAATCCAGACTGAAAAAAAATGGGAAAAAAACAGCCAAGGCTCCCAATATTCCTTAAATGTGGCTTTCAGCATGGATTTGCTCCTAAATGAACCAATCCAAAAAGGGGAAGGAAAGAAGGGATGCAGTTCTCAGCTGCATCCCTGGAAATGGAGCAGCTTGTGGATTCCCTGCAGGAATTCCCAGGGATCAGCTCCAGCTCCCACCCCACATCTGCCCCGGGACATTTGGAGAGCCCATCCCTACCCTGGAGTGCCCTGGGAAGAGGCAGGAGCTCCTGGGAATCCCAGAGCAGGGCTGGGATTGCTTTTCCAGCCCTTTCCAGCAGCTGCTCCATGCCCGGTTTGGCACCCCCAGGGCTCCAAAATCACTCACACCAAGCAGGATTCCTGCCAAAATCCCGGATTTTCATCCCTCAGCATCCCAGCAGGTGCAGGGTGAGGAAATCCCTGGATTTGCAGCCCGGCATTCCCGAGGCACCAAGTGGTGAGGAATTATTTCTACAGCAAAAGAAGTTTTCTCCCCAATTTCAACCTGGAATGTTCCCCCCACATTCCCTGGAATCCCTGGAATGTCTCAGACACTTTGTGGTGTTCATGGAATAAAATTCAGTCGGTCACATGCGTTGGGTGCACCAAATTGAGCTTCCATAAAAAACCAAGGAATTCCATAAAAAACCTTAATTCCCAAAATCAGAACCTGCTGCCATCCCAATCCTCAGCTGTACCACAGGAAGCCAGGCAGGAAAAGCAGCCAAAAGCCAGGAATTTCACCTGGAAAGGCTGGCTTTGAACCACTGAGGTTCTCCTTAAATTATCCAGCACCAAACAATTCCTGGGATTCTTCCCATAAAACCCCTAAATGGTAAATCCAAATTTACCTCTTGGATTTCATCTGCTCCCGCAGCTTGCTGTACATCTCCAGCACTGGGAAAAGAAGGAAAACACAGCTCTGAGACAGGAGCAGGCAGCTGGGAATGCAAACAGCTCCAAAAAAAGAAGGGAAATCCTGGGAATTCCAGGCAGGAGCTGCCGTGAGGAGCGAGGGGAGGCGCTCACCGGGGAGACACAGCGTGAGTTTATCCACCGTGGCCGAGATGTTCCTCTGCTGCAGCCGGCACTGCCTCAGCTCCTCCATGGCCAGGATCAGCTGGAAAAACGGGAAAAGCTCCCTCAGGATCAGCCACAACAGCCCCTGTGTCCAGCCCAAACTCCCAGCAAGTGGAACTGCCCCGAATTCCCTGGATTTCAATGGAGGGAGCAGCGAAACCAAAGGCATCGAAGCAAGCACATCCTGTGGATTCCAAATTATTTCCCCATTTTAGGCATCTCTTCCCAAGTTTTCTGGTTCTCAAAGGGTTCCAAATCATTATTTCCCCATTTTAGGCATCTCTTCCCAAGTTTTCTGGTCCTCAAAAGGTTCCAAATCATTATTTCCCCGTTTTAGGCATCTCTTCCCAAGTTTTCTGGTCCTCAAAAGGTTCCAAATCGTTATTTCCCCGTTTTAGGCATCTCTTCCCAAGTTTTCTGGTCCTCAAAGGGTTCCAAATCATTATTTCCCCGTTTTAGGCATCTCTTCCCAAGTTTTCTGGTTCTCAAAGGCAGGATGTGGCCTCTTGCTCCCAGGGGATTCTCCTCATCCCAAAGTTAACAGGGATTTGTCAGGGCTGAGGCTCCAGGAGAAAATCCTGGGATTGGGACAAGGGAAAACCAAGGATACAAGGAGGGAATTCTCACATCCCAAAATTAACAGGGATTTCTCAGCACTGAGGCTCCAGGAAAGAATCCTGGGATGTGTAAAAGGGAAAACCAAGGATACAAGGCCAGGCTGGACAGGGAATTCTCCTCATCCCAAAGTTAGCAGGGATTTGTCAGGGCTGAGGCTCCAGGAGAAAATCTTGGGATGTGGAAAAGGGAAAACCAAGGATACAAGGAGGGAATTCTCACATCCCAAAATTAACAGGGATTTCTCAGCACTGAGGCTCCAGGAAAAAATCCTGGGATGTGGACAAGGGAAAACCAAGGATACAAGGCCAGGCTGGACAGGGAATTCTCCCTCCCATCCCAATCCAGGCTGTAATTCCAGGACTGGATCCATCACTTACTTCTTTCCCTTCATTCTGCAGCTTCCGGTTGGTGTCCGTCACTTGGTTCTGTGGGAATATTGGGAAAAGCACAAAGCACATCCCATAAATCAGGACAATGTTCTTCCCACCAAAACAAACTGGCCATAAACACCATCCCTCCCCACGGCTCCCAATCCATGGAAAAGCTGTTTATGGCTGATTTAACAGCTGCTGCCACGGGGGGACAAATCCAGGGATTTTCCTCTTTGCCACTGGAGAAAAGGGAAAGGCAACAGGAAGCCTCAAGATGCTGGAATTCTCATGGATCCAGTTTGGAAAACTCCAGTGAGTGGGGGAAGAATTAATTCCCTTCCCCATCACCAAATAAATTCCATTTAGGTTTTAACTCCTTCATCTCCCAGCAGGAAAGGATCCCTTTACCAGGAGTTTTCCCTAGAAAGAATTATTTCTATTTATAGAACTCCTTATAAAACTTCCTTTGGGATCTTCATCTCCCTCTGGATGGATCCCTGCTCCTGCTCAGTGCAAGGTATTTTTATATACCTGGGATAAAGATTGTCTGGATTATCCTGCCCAGGGAAAATTTCCCACTTGGCAAAGCTGAGGATTCCCTGGAGTGGGCAGAGCCAGATGGACCCACGGGAGAACAAAGGGAATTTGGGGCCCATCAGGATGGAAAATCAGGAGTTTTCCCATTCTTCAGCCAAGGAGTGGGAAGAGGATTCTGGGAATCCTCCTGAGTTCAGGCAGGGAAGGATTGCAAACCCTGGGAGAGCTGGAAAAACCAAACCAAACTTCTAGGAAAACATTCCCAGCTCCAGATCTCCATCAACGCAGCCAATTCCCAAGGGAATTCCAGCAGGACTGGGTGCTGAGATTTCACATCACTCCGAGGTTTCCATGCCATAAATCCCCATTTTTCCCCAAAATCTCCTTCTGCAGCTCCCAAAGCTGGAAATGTTCATTTCCAGGCTCGTCCCTGTGAGAGACCCCGCTCTGATCCAGCCTCTCCCCACAGCGGGAGCTGGGGCTGCATTCCTGCCCCGTTCCAGGAACAAATCCCTGCCTGTTTTCCAGAGCTCTGCTCCTTCTGGAAGCTGAACCTTTCCCAGAGCTTGGAAAACACCGTGAGCTGGGAGACAGAGCCCTGAAAGGACTCCCAGGAGTGGGAGATCTCACAAATCCAGCCCTGAGCTTTGCTCCCTTTGGAATAACGGGTGGGAAGGAGGAATTTTGAATGGATTTCACCCAGGGAAGGAACGGCACGTGGGGCTCTGCTGTCCTCCAGCAGGATGGGGATGGAGGAGCTCCAAGGGGGACTGGGAAGGTGAAACCATCCTGGAGCAGAAATCCAGCATGGAGCAGCTGAGGGAGCTGGGAAGGGGCTGGAGAATTCCTGAGGGAGCTGGGAAGGGGCTGGAGAATTCCTGAGGGAGCTGGGAAGGGGCTGGAGAATTCCTGAGGGAGCTGGGAAGGGGCTGGAGAATTCCTGAGGGAGCTGGGAAGGGGCTCAGGCTGGAGCAAAGGAGGCTCAGGGGGAATTTCTGGCTCTGCACAAGTCCCTGAATTCTTGGAGCCAGGTGGGATTTGGGATCTGCTCCCAGAGAACAGGGACAGGAGGAGAGGGAACGGCCTCAGGGGAGGCTCAGGATGGAAATTGGGAATATTCCTACATGGAAAGGGTGACCAGCATTGGAAAGGGCTGCCCAAAGAGGCAGTGGAGTCTCCATCCCTGGAAAAAAAGGCTCAAAACCCCGTGGATGTGGCACTTGGGAATGTGGTTTAGCGGGAACACGGTGGTGGCTGCACTTAAAGATCCTGAACAACTTCTCCAACCTTAACAATTCCATGATGCCACAATCTCTGTCCTCTCTGAGCTCCCCAGCTCAGACAGAAGGGGAATTTTGGGGTCATCCACATAAAACTGATTCAGGATCCAATTTTTTTCCCTGTTGGAAAAGATCCTGGGCAACCCCGATGTCCCCCCTGCTGCAGCTTCCAGCAGCGAAACCATCCAACCTCACAGCTTAATTCCCACCCCAGCCATGGTGCTTTTTCAACTTCCCAGGATGGAAGAAAGGAGTTATCCAGGATTTCCCCTCCAGCATCTGCATCCCATCTCTCCCCCTGCTGCAGTAGCTCCGGCTCTCCTGGCTCCCTGCCCTCCCCAAAACCTGCTCATTTCCTTCATGATGTATGGAGCTTTTACGAGCAGGAGCTCAGCATCTCTTCCAAAGATTATTTGATTTGCTCAGATCCCGAAAATCCCACCAGGAAAAAGGAATCCGTGTCGGGTAATTTAAAACCTCTCCTAAAATAACGCCGAGGCCGGAGGAACTCGCTGTTAAAATTACACAGCAATCCCAGCTCCAGGGAAAAGCGAGGATGGAGCGGATCCCCGCACGCTCCCGGTTTTTGGGGGGCAGGGGGTGGTGTTTGGGATTGTTCCTGGAGTCTCCAGGCCTGGATGGAAACAGGGATGATTATTTACACAGACCCCGTGTAGCTAAGCTGGGCTTTGCAGAGCTGGGCTTTTTCCCAGAGGGGGACAGGACAGGCAGGGGAGGGATGAGGCACCGGGAGCACTCCAGGGATTTGCGGGATGGCCAAGCTGTTCCTTCATCCACAGCCCCGGAAAAGGGGGCTCAGCCAGTCCTTGGGATCATTCCAGAGGGGCAGAGGGAGCTGGAGAGGAATCCTGGGAATGGAGCCGGCTCTGGATCCATCCCTGTCCCTCCCAGCGAAGGGCGAGGGAAGGGACAGCGACCGGAGCCATCCTCCACGCTGCAAACTCAGGAATTCCCAGGAATTGCTCCTGGCTCTCTTCCCTACACATGAGGGAAAAATTCCTTCACCAAAAGTGCCTGTCCAGCCCTGGCAGGAGGGGACTTCCCATTCCTGAGGGATTTGTGGCACTTGGGGACGTGGAGCAGCCACCGCTGGCCTGGGCAGGGCTGGGAATGGTTGGGCTCCATGGGATTTTCCAACCTGAACAACTCTGGGATTCTGTGAAATTAAGAAGGAACAATCTCTGGTTTATGATTGACAGGTCAAAAAGGTGGGGAATTAAAAAGGACTTTGTGGCCTGAGATTCCTGGAGAAGGAAGGACAGCCTCGACTGGGATAAAAATCCATCAGGAATGACACAATTGTATGAGAGAATCATGGAATGGGATGGGTTGGGTTGGGTTGGGGGTGACCTTAAATCCCATCCCATTCCATCCCATCCCATCCATGGGCAGGGACACTCCCACTGTCCCAGCTGGATCCAATCCCAATGTCCAACCTGGCCTTGGGCACTGCCAGGGATCCAGGGGCAGCCCCAGCAAATCTGGGAATTCCAGCCCAGCCCCTCCTCACCCTCCCAGCCAGGAATTCCTTCCCAAGATCCCATCATTCTGTCCATGGCATGAATATAACTCTGCTGAGCCACAGCAGGGAAGCTCCTTTGCAAAAAATCACAGAATCCCAAAATCATCACGGCTGGAAAAGCTCATCCAGCCCAACCATCCCCAGCCCTGCCAGGGCCAGCGCTGCCCCTGTCCCCAAGGGCCACATCCAGGGGCTTTGGGATCCTCCAGGGATGGGAATTCCCAACCTCCCTGGGCACTTCCAGATTCCTTTCCATGTAGGAATATTCCAAATATCCACCCTGAGCTGCCCTGAGGCCGTTCCCTCTCCTCCTGTCCCTGTTCCCTGCGAGCAGATCCCAAATCCCCCCCGGCTGTCCCCTCCTGCCAGGGACTTGTGCAGAGCCAGAAATTCCCCCTGAGCCTCCTTTGCTCCAGCCTGAGCCCCTTCCCAGCTCCCTCAGGAATTCTCCAGCCCCTTCCCAGCTCCCTCAGGAATTCTCCAGCCCCTTCCCAGCTCCCTCAGGAATAGACTATATTCTGTGTTATATCTATATATATCCTGTATGTTATAGAATATACTCTGTGTTATATCTATAGATTCTGTTATAGAACATATTCAATGTTATATCTATATATTCTATATGTTATAGACTATATTCTGTGTTATATCTATATATCCTGTATGTTATAGGATATCATCCATGTTATATCTATATATCTATTCTGTATTTTATAGGATATATTCCATGTTATATTGATATATTCTATGTTATAGACAATATTCTGTGTTATATATCCTATATGTTATAGAATATATTCCATGTTATATTCTATATGTTATAGAACATACTCTGTGTTATATCGATATATTCTATGTTATAGAACATATTCCATGTTATATCTATATATCCTGTATGTTATAGACTATATTCTGTGTTATATCTATATATCCTGTGTGTTATAGGATATAGTCCATGTTATATCTATATATATTCTGTATGTTATAGGATGTATTCCATGTTATATTCTATATGCTATAAAACATACTCTATGTTATATCAATATATTCTATATGTTATAGACTATATTCTGTGTTATAGCTATATATACTGTATGTTATAGAATATACTGTGTTATATCGATATATTCTATATGTTAGAGACCATATTCTGTGTTATATCTATATATTCTATATGTTATAGGATATATTCCATGTTATATTCTATATGTTATAGAACATACTCTGTGTTATATCGATATATTCTCTATGTGATAGAACACATTCCATGTTATATCAATATATTCTATATGTTATAGACTATATTCTGTGTTATATCTCTATATCCTATATGTTATATCATAGAACATTCTGTTATATCTTCATGTCCTATATGTTATAGAATATATTGTGTTACAGCTATAGATCCTATGTTATAGAATATACTCTAATATATATGCTATATGTTATAGAATATATTCTATATATTCTATATGTTACAGGATATATTCTGTGTTATATCTCTATATCCTGTATGTTGCAGACTGTATTCTATATCACATCTCTATATCCCATATGTTACAGAATCTATACTGTTCTATATCTCTGTATCCCATATGTTACAGACTATATCCCATCTCTATATCCCATATGTCACAGACTATATTCTATAATCCATCTCTATATCCCATACATTACAGACTATATTCCATATCCCATCTCCATATCCCATGTTACAGACTATATTATGTTCTATATCTCTATATCCCATATGTCACGGACTATATTCTGTATCTATATATTCTGTATGTTACAAACTATATTCCATATCTCTATATCCCATGTTATAGACTATATTCTATATCCCATCTCCATGTCCCATATGTCACACATTATATTCTATATCTCTATATCCCATGTTACAGACTATATCCCATCTCTTTATCCCATACATTACAGATTATATTCTATATCTTTCTATCCCATATGTCACAGACTATATTCTATATCCCTTCTCCATATCCCATACATTACAGACTATATTCTGTTCTATATCTCTATATCCCATATGTCACAGACTATATTCTGTATCTATATATTCTATATGTTACAAACGATATTCCATATCTCTATATCCCATATGTTATAGACTATATTCTATATCCCCTCTCTATATCCCATACATTACAGACTATATTCTATATCCCATCTCCATATCCCATACATTACAGACTATATTCTATATCCCATCTCCATATCCCATATGTTATAGTCTATATTCTATACCATATCTCTATATCCCATATGTCACAGAATATATTCTATTTCCCATCTCCATATCCCATACATTACAGACTATATTCCATATCCCATCTCTATATCCCATACATTACAGACTATATTCTATATCCCATCTCCATATCCCATATGTTATAGTCTATATTCTATACCATATCTCTATATCCCATATGTCACAGAATATATTCTATTTCCCATCTCCATATCCCATACATTACAGACTATATTCCATATCCCATCTCCATATCCCATGTTACAGACTATATTATGTTCTATATCTCTATATCCCATATGTCACGGACTATATTCTGTATCTATATATTCTGTATGTTACAAACTATATTCCATATCTCTATATCCCATGTTATAGACTATATTCTATATCCCATCTCCATGTCCCATATGTCACACATTATATTCTATATCTCTATATCCCATGTTACAGACTATATCCCATCTCTTTATCCCATACATTACAGATTATATTCTATATCTTTCTATCCCATATGTCACAGACTATATTCTATATCCCTTCTCCATATCCCATACATTACAGACTATATTCTGTTCTATATCTCTATATCCCATATGTCACAGACTATATTCTGTATCTATATATTCTATATGTTACAAACTATATTCCATATCTCTATATCCCATATGTTAGACTATATTCTATATCCCATCTCTATATCCCATACATTACAGACTATATTCTATATCCATTCTCCATATCCCATACATTACAGACTATATTCAATATCTCTATATCCCATACATTACAGACTATATTCCATATCCCCTCTCTATATCCCATACATTACAGACTATATTCCATATCTCTATATCCCATACATTACAGACTATATTCCATATCTCTATATCCCATACATTCCAGACTATATTCTATATCCCATCTCCATATGCCATGTTTCAGACTATATTCCATATCCCTATATCCCATACATTACAGACTATATTCCATATCTTCATAACCCATACATTACAGACTATATTCCATATCTCCATATCCCATACATTACAGACTATATTCTATATCCCATCTCCATATCCCATACATTACAGACTATATTCCATATCCCATCCCATATCCCAAATTCCCTTCACAGCCCGCGGAGCAGTGCCAGGAGCACGCGAGAGGCGCGGGAGGCGCGGGAGGAGCAGGGAGGGCCCCGCTGCCAGCGCCGCTTCCTCGCGGCTTCAAAGCGCAGCCCCGGGGAGAAGAGCCCGAGATCAAATGGAGGAAGAAGGGCTGGGAGCAAAGCCACGCTCAGCGCTCGATCCACGGCCGATTCCCCGGGGAAAGCCTCACAAAGAGCTTCCAGAAAGGACTTGCCGGGGACGTTTTCGCCATGTGCTGTTTTATGGATCGCGTCGGCACGGAAATCAAGGGAGATCCTGAGGGGACAGGGATGGACTTCACAGTGAGCCACCAACAAAGGGGTTGGGGCAGAATGGGAACCAGCTCCGAGCAAACAAACAATGTGCAATTCTTGGCTGGAAACAACGGCTTGGAAAAATTGGGAAAAGGAAAAAAAAAAAAAGAAGGGAAAAAAGAACTTATTTCATGGTAATTCCAATGGATTCATCCTGCCACGAATTGCTGGATGGATTCTCCTCAGGAAGGTGTTCCTGAGAGGACTTTTTGGGGTAGAGATTGGGATGTGTAAAGTAGGAATCCTGCTGGAAATGCCCCAGGTAGCTTTAAATCAGTGAACAAAGGTGTTAAAAGCAGCAGTCAGCACCTTGACTTCCAATTCTTCCCTTTTTTCCAGAAAATTCGCTTTTTCTGACAGATTTCATGATTTAGAACTTCGGCTTTTCCAGTGCACACGGAATGGTCTCCCACACTCCTGAACACCAGGAAAGTCCTTGATTCCCAGGAAGGTCCTTCCCAATTCCCAGGAAGGTCCTTCCCGACAGGACAGGCTCCACTCTGCCACAAAATCTCCCTGTGCTGCTCCCTGGGGACATCCCACAACATTTTGGGAGCCGCACGACTCAGCCCCTCTCTCCGAGCGACTCCTCTGGGAGGTTTTTTGGGATTTTCAAGCCCGGTCCCGCCTTGTTCCGGCAGGAAGGAACAGCCCAGCCGCCACGGTTGGATTTAGGGAGGAAAACCAGGAAGGTTTTGACCCTCTTGTGCTCCCCAAATCTGGAATATTTGTATTTTATGGAAGCTTGAACCCCAATCCCACCTGACCCCAAACACCTCCAACCTCCTGCTCCCTTTTCCCGAAGCTTTCCAGTTTCCTTCCAGCCCCTTTTCCACATTCTCATCCTACAAATGGCTTTTTCCACCCATTACTGAACACTTTTCCAAGAGCTGGGTAAATCCCACCTTTTCCTCATCTTTCTGCACAGTTTTAAAGGCCACGAGACTTATTTTAGCCCAAGAAACTGGGATGAGATCCATGAGGAAAAGCACTTTTCCTAATGAAAACAAGCTTTAAGTTTCTCGGTGCTTTTAATGCACCACTCTGGTCCAGTTTGGCCAAATAATTATCAAATTTTCAATGGCCGACCCATTTCTCCAGGAAGAATATAAAATAAATATTTCTAATATATAATAAATATTCTATTTTTTTTTTTTTTTTTAAGTAGAAAAATTCCAGATAAAAGAAGATTGATGTGATTCCAGAAAATCCCAGAGATGGAGCCACCTGAAAAGAGCTGCTCAGGGCAGCGTCAGGGCAGGATTTTCTCTCACCTTGAGTTTCTGGGCTTCCCCCCGGACTTTGAGGAGCTCAGTGATGGAATCCACGAAGCCCTGGTAGTGGAAGTTGCACATCTTCTCGATCTCGCGGTCGTGGTTGCGGATCCGCGCCTCCAGCTTCTCCATGAAGCGCCCGTGCTCCTCACCATCGTACACGGACCTGCAGGGACACGCCAGCTCAGCCCTGCCAGCTCCATCTCCAGGAAAAACAGGGGCAACAGCCCAAATCTGACCCCAAAATCGCCCTCCTGGGATGGAGGGACAGGGCGTAAACCAGGGACCAAATGGGGCTTAAAAATGTTTCTATTCCAAGGTTTCTCCTTTTTCCACCATTTTGTGTTCCCTGAGAAACCAGAACAGCCCAAACCAACCCCAAAATGTTTCTATCCCAACCTTTTTTTCCTTTTTCCACCATTTCATGTTCTATGAGAAACAAGAACAGCTCAAACCAACCCCAAAATGTTTCTATCCCAACCTTTTTTTCCTTTTTCCACCATTTTGTGTTCCATGAGAAACCAGAACAGTCCAGGAGGACCTGAAATGTTCCTATTCCAGTCATTTTTGTCTTTTCCACCATTTTGTGTTCCCTGAGAAACAAGAACAGCTCAAACCAACCCCAAAATGTTTCTATTCCAACCTTGTTTTCCTTTTTCCACCATTTTGTGTTCCATGAGAAACCAGAACAGCTCAAACCAACCCCAAAATGTTTCTATTCCAACCTTTTTTTCCTTTTTCCACCAATTTCATGTTCCCTGAGAGAAACATGAAATTGTTTCTTGTCCTTGATCAGAACAGGTCAGGAGGACCTGAAATGTTTCTATTCCAAGGCTTCTTTTCCTTTTTCCACCATTTTGTGTTCCCTGAGAAACCAGAACAGCCCAAACCAGGCCTGAAATCTTTCTATTCCAATGTTTTTTTCCTTTCCCACCATTTGGTGTTCCCTGAGAACCCAGAACAACCCAAGAGGACTTGAAATGTTTCTATTCCAAATATTTCTTTCTTTTTCCACCAATTTTGGTGTTCCCTGAGAGACAAACCAAGCCCAAAATGTTTCTATTCCAAGTCTCCCTTTCCTTTCTCCACCAATTTCACGTTCCCTGAGAGAAACATGAAATTGTTTCTTGTCCTTGACCAGAACAAGCCAGGAGGACCTGAAATGTTTCTATTCCAAATTTTTTTTATTTTCTTTTTCCACCATTTTGGTGCTCCCTGAGAAACCAGAACAACCCAAGAGGACTTGAAATGTTTCTATTCCAACCTTTCTTCTTTTTTCCACCCGTTTCATGTTCCCTGAGAGAAACATGAAATTGTTTCTTGTCCTTGACCAGAACAACCCAAGAGGACTTGAAATGTTTCTATTCCAAACATTTCTTTCTTTTTCCACCATTTTGGTGCTCCCTGAGAGACAAACCAAGCCCAGAACATTTCTATTACAACCTTTTTTTCCTTTTCCCACTATTTGGTGTTCCCTGAGAAACCAGAACAGCCCAAACCAAGCCCAAAATGTTTCTATCCCAACCTTTCTTCTTTTTTCCACCAATTTTGGTGTTCCTCAGAGACAAACCAAGCCCAAAATGTTTCTATTCCAAGTCTTCCTTTCTTTTTTTCACCCATTTCATGGTCCCTGAGAGAAACATGAAATTGTTTCTTGTCCTTGACCAGAACCCAAGAATATTTGAAATATTTCTATTCCAGACATTTCTTCTTTTTTCCACCATTTTGGTGTTCCCTGAGAAACCAGAACAGCCCAAACCGAGCCCAAACTGTTTCTATTCCAACTTTTTTTCCTTTTCCCACCATTTTGGTGTTCCCTGAGAGACAAACCAAGCCCAAAATGTTTCTATTCCAACCTTTTTTTTTCCTTTTTCCACCACTTGGTGTTCTCTGAGAGACCAGACCAGGCCAGGAGCACCTCAAACAAAGATTTTATCTTGGAGCCAACTCTGATCCCCCTCCAGAAATTCCAGAAATTTCCCTCCTGGAAAATCCCCTGGATGTTCTTTGGGCTCCAAGGGTAAAAGGGACAATGGAAACCAGGATCTCCACAGCTGCCAAAATCCCATCCCAAATTTTCCCTTCTCATCCCAAATTTTTCCAGCAGTTTTAACCCTGTTGATAAAAGACAACAGAGCTGGTGGGGCCACCTCAGCCCAAGACCTCCACACCCAGAAACCTGGAATTCCACCTTGGAATTCCAGGATTGTTTGGATTGAAAGGATCTTAAATCCCACCCCATCCATGGGCTGGTGGATCCCAGGTGGATCCAAGCCCCAGTGTCCAGCCTGGGACTGCCAGGGATCCAGGGGCAGCCACAGCAAATCTGGGAATTCCAGACAGGAATTCCTTCCCAAGATCCTATCTCTCCCCGCCCTCCTTCAGCTTAAAACCAAATCCAAAGGATGGAAGTTAAAACCGAATTTCTGTCCTTCAAATGCTTCCCTAAAAAGCAGAGGGACCAAGGAACACTCCAGGAATTCCAGGGTTGTTTTCCTGGTTTTTTTTTTACAGCAAATACAGATATTTTTAATGGATTGTGGCAATCCCACCCTTGGCCCTGCCTTTGGGAAGTTCTGGCTCCTAAACCTGGGATTGAGAATTCCCTCCCAATCCAGGAGTTACGTTTGGAGTGAGGTTTATGGAGCTGAGCTTGTGTCGGGTATTTGGGACAAATTTGGGACAGAGCGGATTCCAGGCAGCCTTTGGAGAGAAAAGATGGGAATGGCCAGAGAGGAAAGATGGGAATGATCAGAGAGGAAAGATGGGAATGACCAGAAAAGATGGGAATGACCAGAGAGGAAAGATGGGAATGATCAGAAAGAAAAGATGGGAATGACCAGAGAGGAAAGGTGGAAATGATCTGAGAAGAAAGATGGTAATGACCAAAGAGAAAAGATGGGAATGACCAGAGAGCAAAAATGGGAATAATCAGAGAGAAAAGGTGGGAATGGCCAGAGAGGAAAGATGGGAATGACCAGAGAGGAAAAACGGGAATGACCAGAGAGGAAAGATGGGAATGATCAGAGAGGAAAGATGGGAATGATCTGAGAAGAAAGATGGGAATGACCAAAAAGAAAAGATGGGAATGACCAGAGAGGAACAATGGGAATGACCAGAAAAGATGGGAATGATCTGAGGGGAAAAATGGGAATGACAGACCTGACCAAGCTGTAAGAATAAAATAATTAAAAATCATTAATCCCAGCAGTGAGCAGCAACATCCCAGGAAGATTCACAACTCCAGGAATCCAGGAGGACACAGGAAATCCTTTTCCTGCAGTGGGATCTGCGCTCCCTTTGGAGAATCCCATCCCTGCAAGACCTCCAAGAAACAGGGAAAAATACCAAGACAGAGCTGAAGGCTGGAGAAAATCCATTTAATTCTTATTCTTTCAGGCCATTTCAATTCTGCAGGTTCAGTAAAAGATTCTCAGTGGCAAAACAAAAACGCCAGAACTTTCAAACCTCTTTAAATTCAGTGTAAAAGAGCCGAGAGCAGGTGAGGGGGAGGATATTTCCTTCTCCTGCTTGATCTGAAGGGATAAAACCTCCTCAGATTCCAGGAGAGGCACCACTGGAGCGATGCTGGAGGATCTTCCTTAAAGTTTTGTGGAGTTTTGGCTGCTGAAATGTGAAATTTGGAGCCCGAGTGCCACCTAGTGCTGCAGGGTCTCTTAGCAGGGTCACATCAGCGACTCCCTAAGGATTCTCAGTTCAAAGATGAGAATTCCAAGAAAAAAAATAAAGGTGGATAAGTTGTGCTTCCATTCAGGGATAAACTGAAACAACAAAAACCCCACAGCAGCAACGATGTGTTTGTGTTTAAAGGCAAAATTGGGATTTACATCTGACAATGGGGGGAAAAAAAAACATCTCAGAATTATTTCAAAATGTCCAGGGAAAATTCCTTTGGGAGGTGGAAAAGCTGAGGAATAAATGTCTGGTGATGAAAAACCCTTTGGTTATTAGAAATTCAATTATTTTATTGCTTTTTAGCCAAACTTCAGTGTGGAAAAAATAAAAGTTTGGTGTCAGATAGGAAGGAAACACCAGCATACAATGGGAAGCGTTTCCCATCTCAGCTCCCTTGCTCCTCCAGGATCCCTTTTCCAGGGAAATCCATACCTGGACTTTCCTTCTGAGCTCTCCCAATCCTCCAGGATCCCTTTTCCAGGGAAATCCATACCTGGACTTTTCCTTCTGAGCTTTCCTGCTCCTCCAGGATCCCTTTTCCAGGAAATTCCATACCTGGATTTTCCCTTCTAAGCTCTCCTGCTCTTCCAGAGTCCCTTTTCCTGGAAATTCCAGCCCTGGATTTTCCCTTCTAAGCTCTCCTGTTCCTCCAAGGTCCCTTTTCCTGGAAATTCCAGCCCTGGATTTTCCCTTCTGAGCTTTCCTGCTCCTCCAGGGTCTGTTTTCCTGGAAATTCCAGCCCTGGACTTTTCCTTCTGAGCTCTCCCAATCCTTCAGAGTCCCTTTTCCTGGAAATTCCAGCCCTGGATTTTCCCTTCTAAGCTCTCCTGCTCCTCCAGGGTCCCTTTTCCAAGGAAATCCACACCTGGACTTTTCTTCTGTGCTCTCCCAATCCTTCAGAGTCCCTTTTCCAGGAAATTCCAGCCCTGGATTTTCCCTTCTGAGCTTTCCTGCTCTTCCAGGGTCCCTCTTCCATCTCCCTCCAGAAGAGAGAAGGGGAGCAGCCAGGCCAGCCCCCATGGATGGACATTCCAGCACTTTGGGATGCTTCATCCTCCCCCAGGAGAACCCAGCGAGCCCGTGGTGACTCTCAGCTCCAAACACTCCACATCACACCTCAGCCTGATGAAAGAACAAACACCCCAAAACACCCCAAAACCCCAAATTCCACCGTCAGCACCTTCCCACCCCGCTGCTGGTACAGACCCAACTCCCTCAGCTGCCATCAGGGTTGGGAAATCCTCCTGGAGATCCCAAATCCTGCACACGGGAGCGGTGTCACCCCCCTGGAGCTGCCAGGCCTCTCCAGATCCGCTCCTGGGCACCTCTGCCCAACATTCCTCATGGATTTCCCATCCTGGGATCTTCCCTTTTCCTGCCCCACATCTCTGGGATCACCCTGCATCTCCAGCTGCTCCCTCTGCACCCCCAGGATCATCACCCCCGACCCAACCACCAAACACAGCCTGGAACTGCCCAGAACTCCCCAGAACGCTCCTGGAAAAAGCAGGAATTCAGGGGGGTGATGCACAAAAACCACCCTAAAAAAAAAAACCATCTGAAATTTGCATTTCTAGCCATCAATAACCCCGACAGCACAAGGCAGAGCCACAGCCAGGAGGAAGAAAACGAGAATTAAACTCAATTTGGGCTCTGTTGGTTTTAAGAACAGGCTGGGACAGAACTACAGAAACCATCCTGGAGGCTGCTTTTTTTTTTTTTTTCTTTTCTTCCTTCTTTTCCATAAAAAATTGCTGGTCAGGAAAGCTGCTCCACAAAAAGGTTTTTGATTGAAAAAGTCTGAGGAAGAGGGGCTGTCCCACATGCACTTATCTGGTAAATGCAGAGCAGGCTGTAATTCTCCCCTGGAGCTCTGCTCACTGACAGATCTCTCAGCTTTAGGGTTTTTAAGTGCACTCACTAAACAAAACTACAGAAAAGGGCTTTGAAATTCCTTGGATTGGGTTGTGAAGTTTCACAATTTCGGCATTCGTTAAAAATCCACTTTGTTTTTGGTTTTGGGGTTTTTTTTGGGTTGGTTTGTTTTTTTTTCTGAAAGGTCAAACTGGAAAAAAAAAATCTTTCCAAGAAAGCCACAAAGGGATCGGGAGCTGCCACGTGCAGCCTGGAGCTGCTGCAAAGTTTATCCCCCAAAAGAGGGACAAAGCAAGGCTGGAGCACAGGGAGCAGCCAAAACATCAGGAATGGGATGTGCCAGACACAGATCCAGCTGTGCCAGGGGTCAGAAAGTCATGGAATGACCTGAGATCCACAGGGATCATCCATCCAACCCCCCTGCCTCTGCCAGACATCCCAAAATCCCACCCTGGGCCAGGGGTGAAAATCAGGGAATAACCTGAGATCCACAGGGATCATCCATCCATCCATCCAGGCCCTGCACAGACACCCCAAAATCCCACCCTGTGGCAGGGGTGAAAATCAGGGAATAAGCTGAGATCCACAGGGATC
Organism: Poecile atricapillus; assembly: GCF_030490865.1. Lineage (NCBI taxonomy): Eukaryota > Metazoa > Chordata > Aves > Passeriformes > Paridae > Poecile > Poecile atricapillus. Next base: position 75,578,646 of record NC_081252.1, read on the forward strand.
ATCCATCCAACCCTTGGCCCTGCACAGACATCCCAAAATCCCAGCCTGGGTCAGGGATAAAAGTCATGGAATAACCTGAGATCCACAGGGATCATCCATCCATCCAGCCCTTTTCCCTGCACAGACACCCCAAAATCCCATCCTGTGCCAGGGGTGAAACTCATGGAATAACCTGAGATCCACAGGGATCATCCATCCATCCGTCCTGGCCCTGCACAGACACCCCAAAATCCCATCCTGTGCCAGGGGTAAAAGTCATGGAACAGCCTGAGATCCACAGGGATCATCCATACAACCATTGGCCCTGCCCAGATACCCCAAAATATCACGCTGGGCCAGGGGTCAGAAACTCATGGAATAATCTCAGATCCACAGGGATCATCCATCCATCCTGGCCCTGCACAGACCCCCCAACAATCCCCCCTGGGCATCCCTGGCAGCGCTGTCCCAGCGCTCCTGGAGCTCCGGCAGAGTTGGGAATGTGCCCATTCCCTGGGGAGCCTGGGCAGTGCCAGCACCTCTGGATCAGGAACCTTTCCCTGAATCCTGAGCCTGCCCTGGAGCAGCTCCAGCCGTTCCAGGAGCTGTCCCATTCCCAGAGGTGGGAGCTGCCCCTGATCCCAGCAGATCCGAAGGGACTCACTGGGTTTCCCCTGCTCCAGTTGGACATTCCAGCCTCTCCCACCGTGGACAATGGGGGGTTTTGGCTGTTCCCAGGCGGGAGCAGGCGAGGTGACGTGAGGAACACCCAGGGAACACCCAGGGAACACCCAGAGAACATCATGGGAACACCCAGGGAACACCCAGAGAACAACCAGAGAACACCCAGAGAACACCCAGGGAACACCCAGGGAACACCCAGGGAACATCCAGAGAACACCCAGAGAACACCCAGAGAACACCCAGAGAACACCCAGGGAACACCCAGAGGACACCCAGAGAACACCCAGAGAACACCCTGGGAACACCCTGGGAACACCCAGGGAACACCCAGGGAACACCCAGAGAACACCCAGGGAACATCACGGGAACACCCAGAGAACAACCAGAGAACACCCAGAGAACACCCAGGGAACACCCAGAGAACAACCAGAGAACACCCAGAGAACACCCAGGGAACACCCAGAGAACACCCAGAGAACACCCAGAGAACACCCAGAGAACACCCAGGGAACACCCAGAGAACACCCAGGGAACACCCAGAGAACACCCAGAGAACACCCAGAGAACACCCAGAGAACACCCAGGGAACACCCAGGGAACACCCAGGGAACACCCAGAGAACACCCAGAGAACACCCAGAGAACACCCAGAGAACACCCAGGGAACACCCAGGGAACACCCAGGGGACACCCAGAGAACACCCAGAGAACACCCAGAGAACATCACGGGAACACCCAGAGAACACCCAGGGAACACCCAGAGAACACCCAGAGAACACCCAGAGAACACCCAGAGAACACCCAGGGAACACCCAGAGAACACCCAGAGAACACCCAGAGAACACCCAGGGAACATCACGGGAACACCCAGGGAACACCCAGAGAACACCCAGAGAACACCCAGGGAACACCCAGAGAACACCCAGGGAACACCCAGGGAACACCCAGGGAACACCCAGAGAACACCCAGAGAACACCCAGAGAACACCCAGAGAACACCCAGGGAACATCACGGGAACACTCAGAGAACACCCAGAGAACACTCAGAGAACACCCAGGGAACACTCAGAGAACACCCAGAGAACACTCAGAGAACACCCAGGGAACACCCAGGGAACACCCAGAGAACACCCAGAGAACACCCAGGGAACACCCAGAGAACACTCAGAGAACACCCAGAGAACACCCAGAGAACATCCAGGGAACACCCAGGGAACACCCAGAGAACACCCAGAGAACACCCAGAGAACACCCAGGGAACACTCAGAGAACACCCAGAGAACACCCAGGGAACACCCAGGGAACACCCAGGGAACACCCAGAGAACACCCAGGGAACACCCAGAGAACACCCAGGGAACATCACGGGAACACTCAGAGAACACCCAGAGAACACTCAGAGAACACCCAGGGAACACCCAGAGAACACCCAGAGAACACCCAGGGAACACCCAGAGAACACTCAGAGAACACCCAGGGAACACCCAGAGAACACTCAGAGAACACCCAGAGAACACCCAGAGAACATCCAGGGAACACCCAGGGAACACCCAGAGAACACCCAGAGAACACCCAGAGAACACCCAGAGAACACCCAGAGAACATCCAGGGAACACCCAGGGAACACCCAGGGGACACCCAGGGAACACCCAGGGAACACCCAGAGAACACCCAGAGAACACCCAGAGAACATCACGGGAACACCCAGAGAACACCCAGAGAACACCCAGAGAACACCCAGAGAACACCCAGAGAACAATCCGGGACAATGCAAGGAGGACGAGCTGGGGACAGAACAACACCAGTGGCTTTTGTTTTCAATTAATAGAGGAACAAATTCCTGAGTTTGTGGCCGACTTCAATTTTCTTTCTTTTCCCCCCTCTTTTAAAACTTCTGTAGCGGTTTGAGTCCCTCAGAAACATTTTCTTCTCATTAAGCTACATAAAAGCATTTTAATTGTTTAATCTTGGTCTAACTTTTGTAATAAACAAATTAACTACCGAGCACGGCGGAAAAACGACGGCGACTTCGAGGGTGCTGCAACAGCTCCAAGGAAAAAAAAAGGGCAAAGAAAGTTTTAAGATTAATGCCTGGTTAGGATGGAACTGGCAGGAGTTTAAACCTCCTGATTCCAAAGTTTATCCACAACATCAGCGCTCCAAAGGATTCCCACTGAGGTGGTCACACCCTGGGTTACCTGGGAGTGCAGAATTCGCTTTCTGTTCTCGTTTTGATGATTAAATAGAATGGATTTAAGCCCAGAATCGAAGCCCGAAATTTAAATCCGAAATGTAAACCTAAAAATCTAAGACCAAAATCAAGCTTAAAATTTAAACCCAAAATCTAAGACCAAAATCAAGCTCAAAATTTAAGTTCGGAATATAAACCCCAAATTCAAACTCCAAATTTAAGCCTGGAATTGAATTAATGCCCAGAACTAAAGCCCAAAATTTAAACCCCAAAATTTAAGCTCAAAATTTAAACTCAAAATTTAAACCCCAAATTCAAACCCCAAATTCAAACTCACAATTGAATTAACACCCAGAACTGAAGCCCAAAATTAAGCCCCAAAAATCAAGCTCAAAATTTAAACTCAAAATTTAAAGCCCAAATTTAAACTCCAAATTCAAACCCAGAACCGAAGCCTAAAATCAAGCCCCAAAAATCAAGTTCAAAATTTAAATTCAAAATTTAAACCCCAAATTCAAGCTCACAATTGAATTAACGCTCACAACATAAGCCCAAATTCAAGCCCCAAAATTTAAGCCTGAAATTTAAACCCCAAATTCAAAGCCAGAACTGAACTGAAGCCCAAAATTCAAACCCCAAATTTAAGCCCAGAACTGAATTAAAAGCCAGAACTAAAGCCCAAAATCAAGCCCAGAACTGAAACCCAAAATTCAAATCTCAGATTTAAGCCCAGAACTGAACTAAAAGCCAGAACTGAAATCCAAAAAAAAGCCCAGAACTGAAGCCCCAAATTCAAACCCCAGATTTAAGCCCAGAACTGAACTAAGAGCCAGAACTAAAGCCCAAAGTTAAGCCCAGAACTGAAGCCCAAACTTCAAATCTCAGATTTAAGCCCAGAACTGAACTAAAAGCCAGAACTAAAGCCCAAAGTTAAGCTCAGAACTGAAGCTCAGAACCGAAGCCCACTCTGCTGTGTCCCGTCACCCCCACATTTAAACCAAAATCCCAACAAAAACCACTTCTTGTCCTTTCTGGAAGCTACAAAACCTTCCACACTAACTCTCTGTGGCTGTTCCCACTAAAAGAATTCCCACAGGGATCTGTCCCACTCACACACCACATTTCCCTCCCTGTCCAATTCCCAGTTTCCAACAGAAATCGTTCCAATCACTGCAGAATTCCACAAAATACCACGGATATCCCGTTACTGCCAGGTAGGAAACAAAGCACTTGCTGAAGAGCCACTACAGTTGATTTTTGTCAGGATAATCGCGGTTTTCCAGCTGGGAACACCTCGATTCCCATCAGGAATGGCCCCAGGTGGGCATTCCCACAGCTCCAGGAGGAAGCCAGCACAGAGAATTCCCACAAACCACATCCAAACGCTCCTCAAAAACCACCCCAAAACCCCCGGGACTCGTCTGGCCTCAACCAGGAGGAGCTTTTCAACAGGGCTTCCTCACGGATTTGTGCTGGGCCTGCTTTTCCTCAGCGGTTTTTGGAGGAAATTGGGAAATCCGCTGCCAACTGTTCTTGGGGAAGACGGTGGTGCCACCACAGCTGAGGGAGTCCCAAGGATTGGGAAGCAGCAGCCAAAGGCAGTGGGAAACTGGGAGTGATTCCAGAGGCCAGGGAGGATGGAGGTCAGCACAGGCCCAAGGAAACGGCAGGAATGGGATTGGGATCCAAAGGGATTGGGGAGGAGGGAGAGACCCCAAACTCCCCCCCAGCCACAGCTCCTCGTTCCCTGATCCATGAAAAACCAAAGGAATCGCGTTTGGACGTGAAGGGAAAAGGCTGAGGAGAACACGAAGCCATGGGAAAAGTCCTCTGCTACAAAACCATGGAATGAGCAGGGTTGGAAAAGCCCTCGGAGATCCTCCAGCTCATCCCATGACCCCTGTCCCAGGTGCCACATCCGGGCCTTGTGTCACTTCCAGGGATTCCAATTCCAGCTCCAATCCCTGAGCCCCCTCCAGCTAAAGATTCCCAGAGCACCGGAGCCTCCTCTGGACCCTCTCCAGCAGCTCCAGGTCCTCCCTGTGCCGCTGGCCCCGGAGCTGCAGGAAGCCTGATCCCGATGAACCCTGGATCTGTGGGAAATGCGTTCAGCACGGAACCCTCTGGATGTGGATTCTCTCCAAGAGCTCCCTCCCTGCCACCGGAGCTGTTCCCGCCGCCTCAAACAGCGGGATCACGTTTTGTCGGAGCGTTCTTGGCTCAAGGTCTCGTCCCCGCCTCTCTGCTGGGAAGAAACGTTGTCCCAGAATCCCACAGAGGCACGGGAAATCCTCGGGATGTGCTGAACGATCCACACAAAACCCAGCCCAGGGGCAGCGCCGCCAGCCCGCAGCATCCACGGATCCATGGATTCACTCATCCATGGATTTGCTCACCCATGGATTCACTCATCCATGGATTTGTTCATCCACGGATTTGCTCACCCATGGATTCGCCCATCCACAGATTCGCTCACCCATGGATTCACTCATCCATGGATTCACTCATTCATGGATTTGCTCACCCACAAATTCGTTCATCCATGGATTTGCTCATCCACAGATTCGCTCATCCACGGATTTGCTCATCCCTGGATACGCTCATCCATGGATTTGCTCACCCATGGATTTGCTCACCCACAGATTCCTTCATCCATGGATTTGTTCACCCGTGGATTTTCTCATCCCTGGATATGCTCATCCACGGATTTGCTCATCCACAGATTCACTCATCCATAGATTTTCTCATCCCTGGATTTGCTCGTCCACAGGTTTGCTCATCCATGGATTTGCTCATCCATGGATTCGCTCATCCATAGATACCTCACCCATGGATTTGCTCGTTCATGGATTTGCTCACCCACAGATTCATTCATCCATGGATTTGCTCATCCCTGGATTCGCTCATCCACAGATTCCCTCATCCATGGGTTCACCTATCCACAGATTCGCTCACCCATGGATTTGCTCATCCATGGATCCGCTCATCCATAGATTTTCTCATCCCTGGATTTGCTCATCCACGGATCACTCATCCACGGATTTGCTCATCCCTGGATACACTCATCCATGGATTTGCTCATCCATGGATCCACTCATCCATGGATTCACTCATCCATGGATTTGCTCATCCACAGATACCTCACCCATGGATTTGTTCGTTCATGGATTTGCTCACCCACAGATTCGTTCATCCAAGGATTTGCTCATCCCTGGATTCGCTCATCCACAGATTCACTCATCCACGGATTTGCTCATCCATGGATCCACTCATCCATAGATTTTCTCATCCCTGGATTTGCTCGTCCACAGGTTTGCTCATCCACGGATTTGCTCATCCATGGATTCGCTCATCCATAGATACCTCACCCATGGATTCGCTCACCCAAGGATTCACTCATCCACGGATTTGCTCATCCACAGATTTGCTCATCCACAGATACCTCACCCATGGATTTGCTCGTTTATGGATTTGCTCACCCACAGATTCGTTCATCCCTGGATTTGCTCGTCCACAGGTTTGCTCATCCATGGATTTTCTCATCCCTGGATTCGCTCATCCACAGATTCGCTCACCCATGGATTTGCTCATCCACGGATCCACTCATCCATAGATTTTCTCATCCCTGGATTTGCTCATCCACGGGTTTGCTCATCCACGGATTCACTCATCCATGGATTTGAAGAGGAAGGCAGCAGCCTTTCCCTGTCCATCTCAGCAGCTTCCAGCTCCTTCCCTGGGGAAGCGCCTGGGCTGGGATTGAGGTCAAGCCGAGGTCTCCTGGGGGCAGGAGTTGACTGGGACGGCCCAATCCAGCTCCTGGCTGCCCATCCATTGTGTTGGGATCCAGCAGCGGATGGATCCGTGCTCCGCACGCAGCTGAGCCGGGGGAAATTCCTCCCTGCCAGCCCCAGGAACGCCCGCCCAGCCTCTCCCAGGATCACGGAATGCTTGGGATCGGAGAGGACCCTAAAGACCACCCCATTCCCCGTGGGGAACCTTCCAGAGCCCCATCCAGCCTGGGCTGGCCCGAGGAGAGCGAGGTTCCCGTTAAACCTTGGGATAGCCTTGATCCGCAGGAGCAATCCCAGCAGCGCTGCCGACGGAAAGGCAGGAACAGGAACATTCCCAGCCCATTCCTCTCCTCAGCCACAGGAGACCCTCTTCACCCCCAGCCCTCCTGTGCCAGCCCCGCATCGGAGGACACGGAGGCGGCTCCGGGTGCCGGAATCCATGGCCTGGAAGCCTCTGGGATATCTCCTGCCATCCCAAGCTGGGAGGGGAGAGGCCAGACAGGACATTCCAGCTCCCCGGGGACATCGGGCTCCATGGCCGAGTCCCTGAGGGGATTCGGGAATAAGAATCCCTTCGGTTCCCTTGGAGGAGACTCAGGTCACGATCCCAAAAGCAGGGAAGTTCTGCAGGAGATATCCCCAAAAACCCATGGGACTTCTGGGCTTCCACAGAGAGAAAACTGGGAATGGCAGAAGGTTTCCCGTGTTTTACTCTCCTCTTGTGCTTCTCCATCATCCCATTTCTCCAGACTGACATTCCCCACATCCCCAGGAGCCGGGTGATCAAAATTAGGGATGCACAGGAGCAGGGGATGATGAATTCCCAATTAAACTTCCCAAAAGCTTCATCAGAGCGGAGTTTGACCAGCCACATCCTCAGAGAGGAAAGCTGGACCCAAAGGCAATGGATTTGGGATCTGGGAAGAGGCCAGGGCTCACATTCCCGTGGGAACAGCTGTGTCTGCTGAAGAGAAGAACAGAAACGGGCTCAAACTGCCCAGGAGAAATGGGTCAAACATTGGATGGAATTTCCTGACTGTGGGAGGGGCTGAAATCCAGGAGGGATCATCAGGGAATGTCCTGGGATCCCTTTAAATTGATCATCCCAAGGAATAAGTCAGGAAAACACTGAGGAGGAGCAGCCTCGGTGCTCCAGAGACCGAACATCTCCTCAGGCGGGGACAGGATTCTGGAGGTGGCTTCTGGAGGTCCCCAAAATCCCGTTTTCCACAGTTCCAACTCCAGAAGAGCTGGAGCTCTTTGGAAACCCCCCCAATCCTCACCAGAGCTCCCAGGAGCTGGAAAAACTGCTGGCTCTGACTCTGGGAATCAAATCCTGCTGTGTTTTCCAAGGATTCCTAAGGACCCCACTCAACTTTCACTGATGGCAAGAGAGAAATCCCCATTTCCCTCAGTGGCACAAGATCATGGAATGGTTTGGATTGGAAGAGAACTGAAGGATCGTCCCATTCCATGGGCAGGGACACCTTCCCACTGCCCCAGGCTGCTCCAAGCCCCGTCCAAGCTGGCCTTGGACACTTCCAGGGATCCCGGGGCAGCTTCTCCGGGAAACCTGTGCTGGAAAAATATCCCAAAGTCTCCTGAGGAGCTCTTGGATGACAATAAAACACTTTCAGGCCATAAATCAGTGGGAAAACAGAGCCCAAATAAAGCCACAGCCACCTCAGGAATGGCATCCAGCTCTTCCCTGCCAGGCAAGATGCCGAAGGAAATGAGGGATAATTCCCTTAATTAACGATATAATGGAACGACCCAGAACGTCCCCATTAAAGAAGGAATTTCGCACGCTCCAACTTGACCAAATCCACGTCCAGCTTCCAGAAGAGCCAGGAATGGAGGGAACAATCCCAATCCAGGGAAAGCAGAGCAGCTCCAGGACACATGAAGGACGGGGAGAGGTGGCCATGAGCTGAGCTTCCAACTTTTTGGGAGGACAATGGAAACAATTCCTGGGAACAATTCCGAGATGCGTGCCGCTCTGGGAGCTGGAAGGACACTTGATTCGAGCCATGTGCGGGAAGGGAACGCTCCGAGAGCCGGGCGAGAGAAATTCCAGCCCGTCCAAGCTGGGGAGCGTTAAGGCAGGGATGAATCATCCTCCCAGGACCGTAAACAACGGCGCTGGGAGCCAAGCGGGAACGGCGACGGAGCCGGACACGCGGCCCCGGCTCTGGAACGCTCACGGGGAGAATGGTGGGAAAAGTGTTGGGGACAGGAATGGGAGGACACGGGAATGGGAGGATGGGGATGGAGAGCAACCATGAAGGTTCTGCTGCGGCTCTGTGGAGTGTCCCAGCATGTCTGGACACACTGAGGGGACAGGGACACACCGAGGGGACAGGGCAGGGACACACCAGGGGGACAGGGACACACTGAGGGGACAGGGACACACCGAGGGGACAGGGACACACCGAGGGGACAGGGACACACCGAGGGGACAGAGCAGGGACACACTGAGGGGACAGAGCAGGGACATACCATGGGGACAGGGGACACACTGAGGGGACAGGGACACACTGAGGGGACAGGACAGGAACACACTGAGGGGACAGAGCAGGGACATACCATGGGGACAGGGGACACACTGAGGGGACAGGGACACACCAGGGGGACAGGGACACACTGAGGGGACAGGGACACACTGAGGGGACAGGGACACACCAGAGGGACAGGGACACACTGAGGGGACAGGGACACACCAGGGGGACAGGGACACACAAGGGGGACAGGACAGGGACACACCAGGAGGACAGGGACACACTGAGGGAACAGAAACACACTGAGGGGACAGGGACACACTGGGAGGAGAGGACAGGGACACACCAGGGGGACAGGACAGGGACACACTGAGGGGACAGGGACACACTGAGGGGACAGGACAGGGACACACCAGAGCAGGATGAGATGTGGGGTTTGGGACAGGGAACAGGGACACACCAGGAGGGACAGAGCAGGATCGGGGTCTGGAATGAGGGACAGAGCTCAGGGGGATCAGATGTGGGGTCTGGAATGAGGGACAGAGCTCAGGGGGATCAGATGTGGGGTTTGGAATGAGGGACAGAGCTCAGGGGGATCAGATGTGGGGTCTGGAATGAGAGACAGAGCTCAGGGGGATCAGATGTGGGGTCTGGAGGGGGACAGAGCTCAGGAGGATCAGATGTGGGGTCTGGAATGAGGGACAGAGCTCAGGGGGATCAGATGTGGGGTTTGGAATGAGGGACAGAGCTCAGGGGGATCAGATGTGGGGTCTGGAATGAGAGACAGAGCTCAGGGGGATCAGATGTGGGGTCTGGAGGGGGACAGAGCTCAGGGGGATCAGATGTGGGGCTCTGGGGCACCCCCAGCCTGAGCTGCCGTGCAGGAATCTCAGGGTGTGAAACCACAGCGATGTCTCCTTCACTGGGAACTCGGCTGGGAATTTGGAAATTCCAAACCCAAAACCCACTGGGAAGGCAAATCCCAGTCCGAAAACCCCGGCAGAAAATGCCATGCTGGACAAAGCACCCCAGATGTGTGGCTGGACTCATCTCAGAGGGCTTTTCCAACCCAAAATCCAGTTCCTAATTCCCAAATCAAACAGCACCACAAGGAGAGCAGCTCCAGAAAAGGGGAAAACCAAAAACAGAGTGTCCTAATCCTCATTTTCCAGGAATGCCGCTTTTCCAAGGAGCACAGGCTGACCCTGAGCACTCACCAAGGAAAAAATTCCCTTTTCCAGCGGCCACCTGCACTGGGAAAGGGGGAAATGCCCTCAGCAAGTCCCAGCTGCACTAAAAGTGACCCTCGAGACTCCCCAGGCAGCAAATCCAAGGATTTCTCTCCTTTTCCTTCCCCAGTCTGCAGGAATGGGCAGCCAGCAGTGCTGGGAATCCCAGGGAATTCCCTGGGTGCTCCCAGCTGAGCCTTCATCCTCATCCCATGGGAATCATCACAGTGCACCTGGGGACCATTCCCACCCTCCTCCTCCTCCCTCCCTCATTTCTCCATTCCCAATAAATCACTGCGTTCCTGTCAGGAAACTGAAGGTCACTTTTTTCTCTAGTGGCAAAGAATTCAGGACAAAGAAAATTTAGATTTTTAACCCAGAGTTTGGGGGAGAAAAATCACTCGAAGCCAGTGAACAACACAATTAATGACCGTGGTTAATGAGGAAAAGTAGGGAAATCATGAACATTTACCTGCAAACACCTCAGCCAAAATCCAAAGGGATTTTTCCCTCCTCAATTCCCTATTTCTGGATGAGGGAACAGGATCTGAGCGATGCCAGAGTCAGAACTCAGCTCCCTCCAGAACCATCTCACTCCCCGTTTATTCCATTTCTCCCGATTTTTAAGAAGGATTTCCAAGCTTTTCCTTCTAAAGGGAATCTCAGCTCCCAGGAAAGATGATCCCAAGGGGAACATTGGGAAAAGGCTTTGTAACATTTGTGTGGAATTAAGGACCAAAAGGAGATGGTGGCACCAGGGATTCCCGTTTTTCCAGGTGGGATTGCTCCAGAATCCCAAAATCCAGCATCCAGCAGCTGTTCCAGATGTGCCTTCAACACCTCAGACCTTCCCAGAGCCCCAAAATCCCCGGCACAGCAGCTGCCCAAGGCACGGCACAGCTGGAATCCTGCGGGAAGGAGCAGCTGGATGGGGTCTCCAAAGGACCCCGGGAATAGGGATAGGAATATAGGGATACAGGGATACAGAGATATAGGAATATAGGGATACAGGGATATAGGAATAAAGGATTATAGGGATATAGAGCTATAGGGATATAGGGATACAGGGATATAGGAATATAGGGATATAGGATTATAGGGATATAGGGATATAGGAATATAGGGATATAGGGATACAGGGATATAGGGATACAGATATAGGGGTATAGGGATATAGGGATACAGGAATACAGGGATATAGGGATACAGGGATATAGGAATATAGGATTATAGGGATATAGGGATACAGGGATATAGTATTATAGGGATATAGGGATATAGGATTATAGAGCTATAGGGATATAGGATTATAGGGATATAGGGATATAGGGATATAGGATTATAGGAATATAGGGATATAGGGATACAGGATTAAAGGGATATAGGAATATAGGGATATAGGATTATAGGAATATAGGGATATAGGGACATAGGATTATAGGGATATAGGAATATAGGATTATAGGGATATAGGGATACAGGGATACAGAGATATAGGGATATAGGAATATAGGGATATAGGGATACAGGGATACAGGGATACAGGATTACAGGGATATAGGGATATAGGAATATAGGATTATAGGGATACAGGGATACAGGGATACAGGGATATAGGGATATAGGGATATAGGATTATAGGGATACAGGGATATAGGGATACAGGGATATAGGGATACAGAGATATAGGGATACAGGGATATAGGGATACAGGGATATAGGGATATAGGGATATAGAGATATAGGGATACAGGGATATAGGAATATAGGGATATAGAATTATAGGAATATAGGGATATAGGGATATAGGATTATAGGGATATAGGGATATAGGCATACAGGGATATAGGGATATAGGGATATCGGGATATAGGGATACAGGGATACAGGGATATAGGAATATAGGACTATAGGGATATAGGATTATAGGGATATAGGGATATAGGGATATAGGGATATAGGATTATAGGGATATAGGATTATAGGGATATAGGGATATAGGGATATAGGGATATAGGGATATAGGATTATAGGATTATAGGGATATAGGATTATAGGGATATAGGATTATAGGGATATAGGGATATAGGGATATAGGGATATATGATTATAGAGCTATAGGGATATAGGGATACAGGGATACAGGGATACAGGAATACAGGGATATAGGATTACAGGGATATAGGAATATAGGGATACAGGGATACAGGGATATAGGGATATAGGAATAGGAATAAAAAGGTCTTGGAGGAGCTTGGGTCTCCCAAGGACCCTGGGAATGGGCAGGAATAGGAACAGGAATAAAAATACAGGAATAGGGATAAAGAAATAGGGATAGGGATAGGGATAGGGATAGGGATAGGGATAGGGATAGGGAGAGGAAGAGGAAGAGGAAGAGGAAGAGGAAGAGGAAGAGGAAGAGGAAGAGGAAGAGGAAGAGGAAGAGGAAGAGGAAGAGGAAGAGGAAGAGGAAGAGGAAGAGGAAGAGGAAGAGGAAGAGGAAGAGGAAGAGGAAGAGGAAGAGGAAGAGGAAGAGGAAGAGGAAGAGGAAGAGGAAGAGGAAGAGGAAGAGGAATAAATAAATAGGAATAAAAAGGCCTTGGAGGAGTTTGGGTCTCCCAAAGACCCTGGGAATGGGCAGGAATAGGAACAGGAATAAAGAAATAGGAAAAAAGATACAGAAATAAAGATACAGGAATAGGAATAAAGAAATAAGAATAGGAATAAACAAATAGGAATGGGAATAAAGAAATAGGAAGAGGAGAAGGAATAGGAATAAAAGGGTCTTGGCTGAGTTTGGGTCTCCCAAGGACCCCAGGAATGGCAGAAATAAGAATGAATAAATAAATATAAATAGGAATAAATAAATAGAAACAGGAATAAATAAATAGAAATAAATAAATAGAAACAGGTATAAATAAATAGAAATAGGAATAAATAAATAGAAATAGGTATAAATAAATAGAAATAGGAATAGGGATAAATAAGTAGGAGCAAAAAGTTCTTGGCTGAGCTTGGGTCTCCCAAGGACCCCAGGAATGGGCAGGAATAGGGATAAATAAATAAATAGGAATAAAAAGCCTTGGCTGAGCTTTTCCAATCCTTCCACATCCCCAGGTCGGTGCTTGGGCTCTGTTCCTCACCCAGCCCAACTCCTTTTGCTCTTAATTGCCTCCATCTAATTAAAGAGGTTCATTAGCCCAGTTTTCACTCTCATTAAACCTGGCCTTTTTCCTCTCATCACATTTTTGGAATGTTATTTTTAGAGGGTTTGGGCAGCTTCACCTCTGGGAAATCAAGGGCTGCTCCCAGGGTGCCTTGAAGGGCAAGAAAAGGGAATCCAGGGAATTCCAGGCTGGATAAACCATCCTGGGATGCAGCAGCAACTCCTGAGCACCCCAAAGCAAACTGGGAGCTGTTTTGAAATACAGCATTTATTATTCCCTGTTGGGGCTCCCAGTTTGTGTGAAACCAGACTGTTCCCTGAGGAGATTTTGGAATTAAACGGGAAACATCAGGATCTGGATGGATCCAAGGATTTTCCGTGGCACCAGAGCCTTCCTGGGGGTCCTGCAGGGAAACCAAAGCCCCTGGAGCAGGGAGAGAGGGAACAGACACGGCACGGGGGGAATGGGATCCAGCCAGGGGGGAAAAGCCACCAAGGACAGCCCCAAAGCAGCAGGAAAAACACAGGAGAGGGGGAAAATCCAGCTCTTCCCTCTGGAGAGCTGGACCAGCTCAGTATTAGATATAAATATTCTATAAAAATAGCACTTGGGGGCTGAAGCCTATGGATCCATCCAGGATCCACTTCCAGGGGTTCCCTCTTCCCTCTGGAAATTTCCCATTTTTCCCCTCTCCAAACTCTCCCAGGCACTGTCCCAGCCCAAGCTGAAGAAAAGAGGATTTTTCACAGCATTCCCTTTTTGTTGAGCCTCTCCTGGAAAACTCCCACCCTCGAGATTTGGGATACAAATGGTGCCTGGAATCCCCCAGATTTGGAGAGGGGTAAAATGGGATTCCAGGGGCACAGGGACTGTCCCAGGATCGTGCTGCCAAGGGAAAATCAGGTAAAAAATCAGGAAAATTCCCCTGGACAATCTCCTCACTCCTTAAATGGGAACCTCTGCTCCTGAAATTCTGGAACATTGGGATCTGCACAGCTGCTCCGGCTCAAACAAGGAGAAATTGGGAAAGAGCAGCTCAGAGCCTCACTGAAAGGGGGTGTTTGGTCAAAAATCCTCCCACCCACCAAAAAACAGCTTTGCTCCAAGCCCAGAGGTTCCAACCAGAAAACTGGGATCACAAAGCAGCATTTTCTTGGGATCAGCAATCCCGAATTTCCCTTGTGGTGCAAATCCCGTTCCCATCCCTTCCTCGACCTCAGCAGGACACAACGTGCTGCAGGGGTTGGAATCAGAGAGGAAGGGCAGTGATTGGGCTGCTCCCGTGTTGTATTTGATATGAATTTATAATTAAAGCTAATTGCAAGGGTCGGAGGGAGAAGGAGGGGCAGAATCTGGGATGTTTCTGCAGGATTTGGGAACGTCCTTCAGCAACCGGCAGCCTCTGCTCGGGATCACCAAAGGCCTCATGGAGGATTGAACCAACTGTAAACCACAGTAATTAACTGTAAACCATAGTAACTAACTGTAAACCACGGTAATTAACTGTAAACCACTGTCATTAACTGTAAACCACTTTCATGAACTGTATACCATGGTAATTAACTGTAAACCACAGCCATTACCTGTAAACCACGGTAATTAACTGTAAACCACGGCCATTACCTGTAAACCACAGTAATTTACTGTAAACCACAGTAATTAACTGTAAGCCACAGTCATTAACTGTAAACCATGGTCATTAACTGTAAGCCACGGTAATTAACTATAAACCACAGTAATTAACTGTAAACCACGGTCATTAACTGTAAACCACGGTCATTAACTGTAAACCACAGTTATTAACTGTAAACCACTGTCATGAACTGTAAACCATGGTCATTAACCGTAAACCACGGTAATTAAGTGTAAACCACAGTAATTAACTGTAAACCACAGTAATTAACTGTAAACCACTGTCATGAACTGTAAACCAAAGTCATTAACTGTAAACCACAGCCATTACCTATAAACCACAATAATTAGCTGTAAACCACGGTAATTAACTATAAACCACAGTAATTAACTGTAAACCACGGCCATTAATTGTAAACCACAGTAATTAACTGTAAACCACAGTCATTAACTGTAAACCATGGTCATTAATAGTAAATAATGTCTAGTTATTGTAAACCACGGCCATTACCTGTAAACCACAGTAATTAACTGTAAACCATGGCCATTACCTGTAAACCACAGTCATTAACTGTAAACCACGGTCATTAACTGTGAACCACGATCATTAACTGTAAACCATGATCATTAACCATAAACCATGCTAATTAACTGTAAACCACGGCCATTAACTGCAAACCACAGTAATTAACTGTAAACCACTGTCATGAACTATAAACCACAGTCATTAATTGTAAACCACGGTCATTAACTGTAAACCACTGTCATGAACTGTAAACCATGGTCATTAACTGTAAATAATGGCAATTAACTGTAAATAATGGCCATTAACTGCAAAACACAGCAACTAACTGTAAACCATGGCAATTACCTGTAAACCACGGCAATTACCATTACACCATGGCAATTAATTGTAAAACACAATAATTAACTGTAAACCACTGTCATGAACTGTAAACCACAGCCATTACCTGTAAACCATGGTCATTAACTGTAAACCATAGAAATTAACTGTAAACCACAGAAATTAACTGTAAACCACGGTAATTAACTGTAAACCATAAAAATTAACTGTAAACCACAGAAATTAACTGTAAACCACAGAAATTAACTGTAAACCACGGTAATTAACTGTAAACCATGGAAATTAACTGTAAACCACAGAAATTAACTGTACACCACAGAAATTAACTGTAAACCACTGTCATGAACTATAAACCATGGTCATTAACTATAAACCACGATAATTAACTGTAAACCACGATCATTAACTGTAAACCACAGTAATTAACTGTAAACTGAGGTCATTAATTGTAAATCACGGTCATTAACTGTAAACCACAGTCATTAACTGTAAATAATGGCAATTACCTGAAACCATGGTAATTAACTGTAAACCACGGCAATTAATTGTAAATCATGGCAATTAATTGTAAATCATGGTAATTACCTGTAAACCACGGCAATTAACTGTAAATAATGGGAATCAAGTGTAAACCACAGCAATTAATTGTAACTCACAGCAACTAACTGTAAACCACAGCCATTAACTGAAAAACAAATCAATTAATTATAAATAATGACAATTAATTGTAAATAATGACAATTAATTGTAACTCCCAGACATTAACTGTAACTAACAGCCATTACCTGTAAACCACAGCAATTAATTGTAAACCATGGTAATTAATTGTAAAT
This sequence comes from Poecile atricapillus, assembly GCF_030490865.1. Classification (NCBI taxonomy): domain Eukaryota; kingdom Metazoa; phylum Chordata; class Aves; order Passeriformes; family Paridae; genus Poecile; species Poecile atricapillus. The sequence continues at coordinate 75,595,516 of NC_081252.1, forward strand.
CATTGCCATTAATTGTAAATCATGGCCATTAACTGTAAATCATGGCAATTAATTGAAAGCCATGGCAATTAATTTAAACTCATGGCAAATAATTGTAAACCATGACAATTACTTGTAAATAATGGCAATTAATTGAAAGCCACGGGAATTAATTGTAAATCATGGCAATTAATTACAAGCCACGGCAATTAATTGCTTGAATAAATCAGTGCATGGCATTAACCAGGCCAGGGATGAACAGGGAAAAGGAGACTGGATCATCCTTTCCAAAGCAGCGTTATTCCCGATATTCCCAATATTCCCTATATTCCTGATATTCCCGACATTCCTGATATTCCCAATATTCCCGATATTCCCGACATTCCCATTCCCTGCGTTTCCCGCAGCAGGCACATCCCAAGGAATCTCGCTGCATCCTTCAGCCAAGTCCTTTCGTTTCCCAATTTCCTTTGCTCATCCCGGGAATGTCCCAGCCAAGCCACGATCCCGGATTTTGCCACTGGATGGCACCAGAGGAAATCCTAAATTTTCCAGTTCAGATATAGAACCCGGAGAAAGCAAAATCCAAACCCTAAAGGCAAGAGCCCGTGGCCAAGGTCTGTGCAAGGAAAATGTGGATTTGTTGGAATAAACCCAGAGGAAGCCCCGGGGCTGCTCCAGGGTTCTGGAGCCCCTCTGCTCTGGGAGAGCTGGGAATGTTCCCCTGGAGAAGGGCAAAATGCAGGGAATGCTGAGAGTCCCTGCAGGGGCTCCAGGAGAGCTGGAGAGGGACTGGGGCCAAGGGCTGCAGGGACAGGAGCCAGGGAATGGCTTCCCAAGGGAAAGGGGAGATTGGGCTGGGATCTTGGCAAGGAATTCCTGCCTGGGATTCTGCAATTCCCAGATTTGCTGGGGCTGATCCCTGGATCCCTGGGAGTATCCTGGACACTGGGGATTGGATCCAGCTGGGACAGTGGGAGATGTCCCTGCCATGGATGGGGTGGCCCTGGGTGGGATTTAGGATCCCTTCCCACCCAGCCCATTCCATGACTCCATGACAAAACCACAAGGAAATCAATCCATGATGGATACTCCTGAATCCAAACTGTGCCGAAGGGACCACGAGCCCCGTCCTTCCCTGCTCCAGGCACAGCATTCCATGGCCCTCACAGGTGAGGTCCCAGCACCCCAAAGCACCCTGGGGACAAAGGAACCCAAATCCCAAATCCCCCAAAGGCAGGAATCCCTCTCCAGACACACTCTGGATCCCAGGGATGGGCTGGGAAGGACAGCAGGATGGAGCAGCAGGGCCTGGATCATCCCCAAGGCTTCATTCCATGGAAATCCCAGCCCAACCCAAGCCAAATCCCAATCCCAGCCCTTCCCCAGGGCACAGCCAATCCCTAATCCAATTAAAACCAGCCAGAGTTAATCCAGACCCAGCACTTGCCAAAATCCTGGATTATCCTGAGCCTCCTCAGGCACCCAGAGCAGCCCCAGGAAGCCACAAGGGCACAGAAATCCAGGGATAGGGCTCAGCCCCGGGATATAAATCCATGTGGATGGGGAAGGAATTCCTTCCCTCCTCCAGAAGCTCTCACTTTGGAAAACTCCCCTGGCACTGCCAGCCTGGATTATCCATGGCTCACCTGCTGCTCCACAGGGAACCAAAGGAATTCCTGCTTTTCCTGGGCATCCCTGCCAGCAGACAAAAATCCCACATCCAGCCCTCAGCAGGACACAGCCATAAGGAGAATCCCTGGGAGCCACATCCACGTTTATTCCTGCTTCCCACAAAACACCTCTTAATTGGGAGCAATTCCCAGCCTGGACCAGCCACAAACCAGGGCCAAAGTGAAACTGGAATAATTCAAATCCAGGTCTGAGTGTCTTTAAACGCCGGGATCTGATCCAGTTGTGCCAAGTATCCAAGAAAAAAGGATTTCCTCATTGCCAACAGCATCCAAGAGGATTTGAATTCCAATTTATCCTGGCTGTTATTAGCACAGACAGGCACACCGTGGGAAACCCTCAGGAAAAGCCCCTGTGGAAAATTCCCAGCACAAATCCAAAGGGAGCTCGTCCTCGGTGTGGGAATGGTCACAGCCTCCACCTCCAGGGAATCCCAAATCCTCTCAAAACAGCAGCAAACCCCAAAAAACAAAGGAGTTTTCCCGCAGGGAGCTGCTGAGTGCTGCTCTGTCCCTGGAGGATTTGCTCATCCAGGGATTGGGAATGCTCTGACTGCTCTGGATGGATTTGGGGAATTAAAAATAAATTTGAAGAATTAAAAATAAATGATATTAAGGATAATTCAGGGCATTTTTAGAGCCTGGTGTGGGCTCTAAAAATCCCGGGTTGAGTTATTTAAGAGCAGGAACTGATCCCTGAGGTCCCTCCCAAGTCAGAATATCCCAGGATCTGGGAATAAATAGGAAATATCCCCCAGTATCCACAGGCAGGGAATGCTGGATTCAAACAGGGAGGTGTTTACGTGACTTAAATCATTGATGGAATCCTGCACTGGATCCATGGAATCATGGAATGGGTTGGGAAGGACCTTAAATCCCACCCAGAGCCACCCCAGCCATGGCAGGGACAGCTCCCACCATCCCAGCTGGATCCAGTCCCAATGTCCAGGATATTCCCAGGGATCCAGGGATCAGCCCCAGCAAATCTGGGAATTGCAGAATCCCAGGCAGGAATTCCTTGCCAAGATCCCAGCCCAATCTCCCCTTTCCCTTGGGAAGCCATTCCCTGGCTCCTGTCCCTGCAGCCCTTGGCCCCAGTCCCTCTCCAGCTCTCCTGGAGCCCCTGCAGGGACTCTCAGCATTCCCTGCGTTTTGCCCTTCTCCAGGGGAACATTCCCAGCTCTCCCAGCCTGGCTCCAGAGCAGAGGGGCTCCAGCCCTGGAGCAGCTCCGGGGCCTCCTCTGGACTCTCTCCAGCAGCTCCACGTCCTCCTGCTCTTGGCCCCGGGGCTGGGGCAGCTCTGCAGGTGGGGCCTGACCTGAGGGGCTCCAGGACACAATTCCCACCTTTCCTTTGGGATCAGCCCAGCCTGGGGCAGCTCTGCAGGTGGGGCCTGACCTGAGGGGCTCCGGGACACAATTCCCACCTTTCCTTTGGGATCAGCCCAGCCTGGCCCATTCCAGCCTCATCCATCCCAAATCCTCCTCCCAGGGCTGTTCCTGTGAGCTCCTGGGGAAGGAAGGGATCATTTCACCCCCACAGGCAGAGCTTTGAGCTCTCCCAGCCCCAGCAGCTCCAAACACAGACCTGGAATCAGAAACCTCCCCAAACAAATCCAAACAAATCCATGGATTCAGCAGCACCGTTTGCTCCCCACTGCTGTGAGCCAAGACCCCAAACCACCCCTGGCTGTTCCCAAACTCCAGCAGCTCAATTTGGAGCTCATTTCATGGAACAGCCCTAAAACCCTACGGCTCCTGCATATGGGAATATCAACATTCCCGCCAGAGGGGAAGCAGCTCTCCGGGATTCCTGGAGAGCCGTCACTCCCAGCTCCCGTTCCCGAGGACAGGAAGCTGAGGATGCTGTGTCCAGCTGATAGCACACCAGGGATTTTCAAAAGGAACATCTCCTGCCTCACGCCTGCAGCCAATTCCCTTCAAAGCCCTCGGGAAAATTAAGGAAAAATTAAAATAAAAATAATTCAACAACACACGGAAAACAAAGGAATTCTGCACGGAATTTGTGTCCTCCAGCCTCGACCCCTCCGGCAGGGCCGAGCTCCTGAAGCTGCTCCTCAGCCCTGGAATTCTCTGGAGCTGCTCCTTATCTCCAGATCCAGGTGTTTCCAGCCGTGGAAACCTCGAACAGAGAGCAGGGAGAACCATCCTGAATCCATCCAGGAATTCCTGCTCCAGCCCCAAAGCTGCACACAGCTCATTTCATGGGATTTAAACCGCTCTGGAATTCTGGTTCCAGCCAGGAAAAGTGGGAGGTGAGAGGTGCTGGAGAACTGGGATCTGCTCTGCACCCTCCATGCCTTTGCCTCAGGGACACTTTGGGATCCGAGGGAATTCCCCGTGGATATCCCAGCATCCAAGAGAAGGGAATTTTGTCACAATCATCAGGAAATGACTCCTCTCATCCCAGGGTTTTCCCCCAAAATCAGCTTCCAAATCCACGCCACCTCCAAGCAAAGGCAGCCACAAACTCATGGAATTCATTCCCCAAGCCCCATCCCATGTGGAGGGAATTCCACAAACCTCTGGAATTCACTCCCCAAATTCCATCCTACATGGAGAGAATTCCACAAACCTCTGGAATTCATTCCCAAACTCCATCCTACATGGAGGGAATTCCACAAACCCAAGGAATTCATTCCCCAAGCTCCATCCTACATGCAGGGAATTCCATAAACCTCTGGAATTCACTCCCCAAACTTCATCCTACATGGAGGGAATTCCACAAATCTCTGGCCAAGCCCCATCCCATGTGGAGGGAATTCCACAAACTTCTGGAATTCACTCCCCAAACTTCATCCTCCATGGAGGGAATTCCACAAACCCAAGGAATTCATTCCCCAAACTCCATCCCATGTGGAGGGAATTCCACAAACCCATGGAATTAATTCCCCAAACTCCATTCCACAAGGAGAGAATTCCACAAACCTCTGGCCAAGCCCCATCCCACGTGGAGGGAATTCCACAAACCTCTGGAATTCACTCCCCAAACTCCATTCTACATGGAATTCCTCTGGAATTCGCTCCCCAAGCCCCATCCCACGTGGAGATGAAGGAGCCCATTCCCATCTCCCATCGTTTCACGCCTCTGGCCCGTCACACACGGTGCCCTTCAGAGCAATTCCGCTGCTTTTCCTGCCAGGAAAAAATAAACTCCGGACTTTTCCTGTTTGGGAAGTGGGCAGAAGGAAAAACACGGCAGGAAGCTGCTTCCAGTTGGAAAAAAAACCTGAACAAAGCCCGGCCCCCGGCACAGGATGTGTAAAAATAGAGCAGCTGATAGGATCGGGACACTGAAAATTCCCGAGTGCCATTCCCAGGAATGCCCTGGGAACGCCTGGGAGCCGGGAAAAAGGGATTTAAGGAACAGCTCTGAGCTTTGGAAGGGCACAGGGGGGTGAAATCAGTGATGCCAGGCAAGGAGGAAGTGATTCCAGTGGTACAATAATCACCTCTGGAGAAAGATCCAGGGGGAAATTCCAGCACATTCCAGGGCCTGCAGGGGCTCCAGGAGAGCTGGAGAGGGACTGGGGCCAAGGGCTGCAGGGACAGGAGCCAGGGAATGGCTTCCCAAGGGAAAGGGGAGATTGGGCTGGGATCTTGGCAAGGAATTCCTGCCTGGGATTCTGCAATTCCCAGATTTGCTGGGGCTGCCCCTGGATCCCTGGGATAACGGGAGCTGTCCCTGTCCGTGCATGGGCTGGGATTTAAGGTCCCTTCCCACCCAAACATTCCATGAATCCATGATCCACATCCAGCCCCCAGCAGCTCCTGGGTTCATCCATCCCTGGATCCTCCCTCGGCAGCTCCAGGGAATGGACACAGATCCCATCCCTCGGGATCCACCTTGGGGATTTGCCTGAAATCCAGGCAGAATTCCCAGCTCAGGAATTCCCTGTCCAGGAGCTGCTTTTTCCAGCCACGAGGGATTTGGAAGCAGAGGAAATTCCAGCTCCAGGCACAGTGTGCATCCTCACCCTGGGCATTCCCAACAAATCCCAGCTGGAAAAAACCCACGAGGAACAACAAATTCAACTCCTGACCCCGCCCAGGATGAATCCAACGATCCCACCCTGTCCCTGATTTGTCCAAATAAATCTTCCCAAGGATTTATTACCGGAGCTTCTTTGGGAAAGCAGAGCCGCAGGAAATCCTGTGCAGCCGCTTTTCCAAGGAATTCTGGGGGTGGGAGCTGCTGGAGGAGGACACGGCCACCAGAAGGGTCACCCCGAGCTGGCCTGGCCAGGGAGGGGACAAGGGACAGCTCTGGTGGCTCCAGAGACCTTGAGGTGGCTCCTGCAGCCCCCAGGGAGAGGCTCGGGAAGGTTGGGAAGCGGCTCCTGGGAATTGCGGAATCCAAAAGGATGGGAAAGAGATTTAAACTCCTCCAGAGCGACCCTGAACTCAGCAGCGCCAGGGAGAGCACATCTGTCACATCTGTCCCCAAATGTCACATCTGTCCCCAAATGTCACATCTGTCCCCAAATGTCACATCTGTCCCCGAGTGTCACATCTGTCCCTCAGTGCCACATCTGTCCCCAAGTGCCACATCTGTCCTCGAGTGTCACATCTGTCCCCGAGTGCCACATCTGTGCCACATCTGTCCCCCAGTGCCACATCTGTCCCCAACTGCCACATCTGTCCTCGAGTGTCACATCTGTCCCCGAGTGCCACATCTGTGCCACATCTGTCCCTGAGTGCCACATCTGTCCTTCAGTGCCACATCTGTGCCACATCTGTCCCCGAGTGTCACATCTGTCCCCGAGAGCCACATCTGTCCCTGAGTGCCACATCTGTCCCCGAGTGTCACATCTGTCCCCAACTGCCACATCTGTGCCACATCTGTCCCTCAGTGCCACATCTGTCCCCCAGAGCCACATCCAAGGGCTCTGAATCCCCCCAGGGATGGGGACTCCATCCCTGCCTTTTCCAGGAAGGAATTTCCCCAAAATCCACCCTGAGCCTTCCCTGGCTTGAGGCCGTTCCCTCTCCTCCTGTCCCTGTTCCCTGGAGCAGATCCCAAATCCCACCTGGCTCCAAACTTCCAGGGATTTGTGCAGAGCCAGAAATTCCCCCTGAGCCTCCTTTGCTCCAGCCTGAGCCCCTTCCCAGCTCCCTCAGGAATTCTCCAGTCCTTTCCCAGCTCTGTTCCCTTCCCTGGCCACGCTCCAGCCCCTCCAGGGCTCTCCAGGGTCACTGCCCTGTCCCTGCTGTCACCCCAGAGCTGGCAGGGGGTGCCAGGGGTGTCCCAGAAGGACACAGGGACATCCCAGCCCCCGAGACCATCCTGGATTTGGGATGAGCATCCCAGAGCTGCTCCTGCTGAGGGGAGCTCAGCCTCTGGATTCCCAGGGAATTCTGGCTGCTCCAGGAGCCACATTCCCCATCCCAGAGCCCCAATCCCAATCCCTTCCCAGGAGATGCTCTGGATGAGGCACAGGAGCTGTGCCAGGATCCAGGGTCTGGCTCTGCCGCAGGATTTTATTCCCAGGGATAACCCGTGGTGGGAAGCGCGGATGAGGTGATTATTTTATCACCTCCATCCCTCTGAGCTGATAAAAACCCCCAAACCTCAAGGGGGGATAAAAACATTCCCAGCCCAGATCCCAGGGAATTTCAGGAATGTGGGGATCCAACCTTTCCCTACCCAGAACGGGAATTCCAAAGGAGCAGCTCCAAACATTTGGGGCAAAGCTGCTCCCGAACAATTTCCGAGCTCCAAAATAACTCTGGAAAGAGAATTCCAACATCCACCTCCCTCTGGAAAGAGAATTCCAACATCCACCTCCCTCTGGAAAGAGAATTCCAACATCCACCTCCCTCTGGAAAGAGAATTCCAACATCCACCTCCCTCTGGAAAGAGAATTCCAACATCCACCTCCATCACTCAGGTCCAACAGCAGAATTCCAAGGAATAAAAAGCCACAAAAATTCCCACTCTGGAAATTTAAGAGGCTGAATTGCAGCTGAGCACACGTGCAAAATTAAAATTCAACAGGAGCGGAGCTAATTAATTAATATCTGAATAATGAGTAATAATGAATAATGAATAATAATTAATGAATAATGAATAATCTGAATAATTCTTCAAATATCAGGAGCAGGAAAGCTGCCAGAACGAGGGAGTGGGAGTTTGCCTTCAACTCCTCGACGTGACTGGGCAAAGCAGAAATAGGAATTTTTAATATTCATTTTTATGGAATAGTTCATAAATATGGAAAAATCACAATAGAGCAAAGGAGATGAGATTATCCAGGTGGAATTCCCACATTTCCTTCGGCAGGAGATCTGGGAAGGAGCCAGACTCGTTAAACAGGAGGACTTGGATACAAAAATGTTGAAATCATTCTGAAAATTCCATGAGAAAAATAAAAAGGAATGATAACTCTGGGATCCTGTAAGAGGAAGACGAAGAGGAGGAGATTCCCAGTGATTTTCCAGGAGTTTTCCAGGAGGGAGGAACCGAGCAGGATCTGAGGGAAAATCAGATTTGGAAATGGCCAAAGGGAGATCTCGAAGCCTGTGGCTGCAGAATTCTTTATTCTGCTTTTATAAACAGAATGGGTTTATATTTTATATATAAAATACAATTAAACAGAATGGGTTTATATTTTATATATAAAATATAATATATATAAAAAATATATTATTTTTTTATATTTTATATACAATAGTTTTTAAATTTTTATATTTTTATATATTATAATTTATATTTTATATATTATAATTATAAATTATAAAATACATAATATATATTATATATTATAAAATTAATTATATATAATTATCTATAATAATATATTAATATATTAATATATTAACATATAATATATATAATTATATATTATATATTATATATTATATAATATATATAATATACTATATATATTATATGTTATATGTATTATATATATGTAATATCTATATATATAATATATATAATATATAATATAATATACATATAATATATAATACTGTATATATACATATAATATATGAAATATACATAATATATAATATATATAATATATAACTATAATATATATAATTATAGATATAATTATTATACATATATTTATATCTATTATATATACAATTATATATAAATATATATATAATTATATATAAATATAATTATATATATAATACACATAATGTATATTATATATAATATATTTTATAATATATAAAAATATAAAATAATAAAAACAAAATATATATTAAATATATGTTATATATATATATATATATATATAAAAAATTTATATTTTATGTTTCTGGATTTTGGATTTGGATTTTTATAAATCCGGAATGGTGAAACTCTCCTTGGCCATGGAATGGAGGGAGTGAGGAAAAACTGAACGGAAAAACTCAGCCAAACTCCCCTGGAGCTGTTGGTGCTGCCATGGGGGAATCCCACATTCCCAACAGGAATCCAGGAATATCCCAGTGGGGGGAATCCCACGTTCCCAACAGGAATCCTGGAATGTCCTCATGGAGGGAATCCCACATTCCTGACAGGAATCCTGGAATATCCCGATGGGGAGAATCCCACATTCCCAACAGGAATCCTGGAGTGCTCCCATGGGGGAATCCCACATTACTGACAGGAACCTGGAATATCCCAATGGAGGCAATCCCACATTCCCAACAGGAATCCTGGAGTGTTCTCATGGAGGGAATCCCACATTCCTGACAGGAATCTGAGAATGTCCTGGTAGGGAGAATCCCACATTCCAACCAGGAATCCTGGAGTGTCCTGGTGGGACTGAATCCCACATTCCCCAGGAATCCTGGATCACATCCCCATCCCTGGACACCCCTCGCCCGTTTCTTTCAGGAAAACAACGCGGCACAAACAGCAGCACCTGCCGAGGCTGCTTCCCTTCTCCAAGGCCTGTTTGGATCCCTCCCCAGGAATTCCCAGGATTTCCCAGGAATTCCCAGGATTTCCCGGGATTTCCCAGGCCAGAGGGAGAGAGCCATGATCCTGACATTCCTGGGGATGTGGGAAAAGCTGTTCCTGAGCCTAAAGCTGCTCCTGACCCCCTGTGACAGCCTAAACCTGCTCCTGACCCTCAGTCCCAGCCTAAACCTGCTCCTGACCCTCAGTCCCAGCCTAAACCTGCTCCTGACCCTCAGTCCCAGCCTAAACCTGCTCAGTCCCAGCCTAAAGCTGCTCAGTCCCAGCCTAAACCTGCTCCTGACCCTCTGTGACACCCTAAAACTGCTCCTAACCCTCAGTCCCAGCCTAAAGCTGCTCAGTCCCAGCCTAAACCTGCTCCTGACCCTCAGTCCCAGCCTAAACCTGCTCAGTCCCAGCCTAAACCTGCTCCTGACCCTCAGTCCCAGCCTAAAGCTGCTCCTGACCCTCAGTCCCAGCCCAAACCTGCTCAGTCCCAGCCTAAACCTGCTCAGTCCCAGCCTAAACCTGCTCAGTCCCAGCCTAAACCTGCTCAGTCCCAGCCTAAACCTGCTCCTGACCCTCTGTGACACCCTAAAGCTGCTCCTAACCCTCAGTCCCAGCCTAAACCTGCTCAGTCCCAGCCTAAATCTGCTCAGTCCCAGCCTAAAGCTGCTCAGTCCCAGCCTAAATCTGCTCAGTCCCAGCCTAAACCTGCTCAGTCCCAGCCTAAAGCTGCTCAGTCCCAGCCTAAATCTGCTCAGTCCCAGCCTAAAGCTGCTCCTGGTCCCCCAGGAGGGTCAGAGCTGTTGCAGCCCAGAGCTTTTCCCGGTCCTGCCCCGTTTTAGGCCGGGCTCTGGGCCTGTCCAGCTCCAGCTGGATCCTGGCTTTGCTCTCCCTGGGGACCCGGATCCCGCTGCCATTCCTGGGAGAAAAAGACAAAATTCCCAAAATCCTGGGAAAGAAAAGCAGAGGGGATGGGCTGGGGGCCTGGAAACGCCATCCTGGAGAATCCCAGAGCTCCCACTTTTCCACAATTCCCTGGATTGTTCAGCTCCCCCTGAAATGAAACCCTGCAAAGTCATCCCAACACAGCAGCAATTCCAGGAAAACACAGAGAATTCCAGGGAAATCTCTCTCCAGGCTTATCAAACCCTCAGCACCGCTCTCACATTCCTGGGAATGTGAAACAATTCCCTGCGCTCCTCCCAATCCCATAAAAACAGGAACTGGGATTTGCCTCTGCCAGTGACTCATGAAATTCCACAGAGGAAGGGCTGGGAAAGGGCAGGAAAACCCAGGATAAAAATATCCTGGATAAATAATAAATCCAGGAGCAGTGGGAGCTGTTCCCTTTGGATTGCAGGGATGGGAGAAAAGGGGGAATGACAGAATTCCCAGCTCGGAGCTGTCTGGAAAACCTCAGCATCAGTGAGATTATCCATAAAAAACCTGGGATAATTAAGGATATTCCTTCAGGCACGGATGCCAGACCTGTCTGGATCCTAAATCCCAATTATTTCCCAGGAAAAACTCCTGATATTTTTTCAGGAATTGCAGCAGGGCTGGGAGAAAAGGAATTCTGGGAATTACAGGGATTCCCAGCTTGGAGCTGTCTGGAGAACCACAGGATCACAGAAATTATCCATAAAAAAACTGGGATAATTAAGAATATTCCTTCAGGCACGGATGCCAGACCTGTCTGGATCCTAAATCCCAATTATTTCCTGGGAAAAACTCCTGGGAGAAAAGGAATTCTGGGAATTACAGGGATTCCCAGCTCAGAACTGTCTGAAGAACCTCAGGATCACTGAACTTATCCATAAAAACCTGGGATAATTAAGGATATTCCTTCAGGCACGGATGCCAGACCTGTCTGGATCCTAAATCCCAATTATTTCCCAAGAAAAATTTCTGGGAGAAAAGGAATTCTGGGAATTACAGGGATTCCCAACTCAGAGCTGCCTGGAGAACCTCAGCACTGGTGAAATTATCCATAAAAAACCTGGGATAATTAAGGATATCCCTTCAGGCAGAGATAACTCAGCTCCACAAACCCTGAATATTTCCCAGGAGAAATTCCTGATATTTTTTTTTTCCTCCCCACCAATAAAAGTCCAGCCTGAGCAGAAGAGAAGGAGAACAAAATTCCAGGAGCTGCACTTTAAAATCCACTTCATTCCAGACACACCAGGAGAGACCCAGGAGGGGAAAAACCAGGATTTGGGAATTATTTTAATTTTTTTATCACGGATTCCCTGTGTGGGTGGCAGGAAAATGGAATGAAAAATCCTTCAAAAACTCCTGGAATGTTTTTATGAGCAGAGCAGGAGGCCCCATGGCCAGAACTCCCTGTCCAGAGAGCTTCTGCTGGGAGCTGATATTCCATGGAATTACTGCCTGGAAAAATGGGATGGGATTGGAGATGGGATTATCAGAGCTCAGGGTGTAATTCCAGCTGGGAATTCTGGAAAAATGGGATTGGAGATGGGATTCCCAGAGTGCAGGGTGTAATTCCAGCTGGAAATTCTGGAAAAATGGGATGGGATTCCCAGAGCTCAGGGTGTAATTCCAGCTGGGAATTCAGGAACAAAGGGATGGGATTGGAGATGGGATTGGAGATGGGATTCTCAGAGCTCAGGGTGTAATTCCAGCTGGGAATTCTGGAAAAATGGGATGGGGCTCCTGGAGATGGGATTCCAGAGCTCAGGGAGAAATTCCAGCTGGAAATTCTGGAATAAAGGGATGGAATTCCCAGAGCTCAGGGTGTAATTCCAGCTGGGAATTCTGGAATAAAGGGATGGGATTGGAGATGGGATTATCAGAGCCCAGGGTGAAATTCCAGCTGGGAATTCTGGAAAAATGGGATGGGATTGGAGATGGGATTGGAGATGAGACTCCCAGAGCCCAGGGTGAAATTCCAGCTGGAAATTCTGGAAAAATGGGATTGGAGATGGGATTCCCAGAGTGCAGGGTGAAATTGCAGCTGGGAATTCAGGAACAAAGGGATGGGATTGGAGATGGGATTCCCAGAGTTCAGGGTGCAATTCCAGCTGGGAATTCTGGAATAATGGGATTGGAGATGGGATTCCCAGAACTCAGGGAGAAATTCCAGCTGGGAATTCTGGAAAAATGGGATGGGATTGGAGATGGAATTCCCAGAGCTCAGGCTGTAATTCTAGCTGGGAGTACCGGAAAAATGGGATGGGATTCCCAAAGCTCAGGGTGAAATCCCAGCTGGAAATTCTGGAAAAATGGGATTGGGCTGCTGGAGATGGAATTCCCAGAGCTCAGGGTGTAATTCCAGCTGGGAATTCTGGAAAAATGGGATGGGATTGGAGATGGGATTCCTCAGGAAACACCTCTGAGTCCTGGAGTGAGGAATGGAAAATTCCAGGCTCTCCTTCCTCTGTCCCACCCAGGGAATGTCATCCCAGGAATTCCCAGGATAATTCCAGAGGCTGCAGCACCGAGCGTGGTCCAGGGGAACCAGGGATGCTGTGAACTGTTCGGGGGGTCCCCACGATCCTGCCCCAATCCCAGGCTGGGAAGATCCCAGGGAATCTCCTCCTCCTCCTCCTCCTCCTCCTCCTCCTCCTCCTCCTCCCTGCAGGAATTTCTGTCCCGGTCCTGGAGCTGGAACAGCTCTGGTAACAGCCTGGGTCTGGAAACCAGAGGGGTCAGGAATTGATAAAACCCCAATTCTGTACCAGTAAAAACACAATTCTGCACTCCAGAATGGTCAGAAATTGATAAAAACCCAATTCTGCACCAATAACAGCCCGGGTCTGCAAACCAGAGGGGTCAGGAATGGATGAAATCCCAGTTCTGCACCAGTAAAAACACAATTCTGCAAACCAGAGGGGTCAGGGATCAATAAAAACCCAATTCTGCACCAATATCAGCCCAGTTCTGCACTCCAGAGGGGTCAGGAACCGACAGCAGCCAAATTCTGCAAACCAGAGGGGTCAGGAATTGATCAAAGGCTGATTCTGCAAACCAAAGGAACCAATAAAAACCCAATTCTGCACCAATAGAAGCCAAATTCCACAAACCAGAGGGGTCAGGAACCAATAGCAGCCAAATTCTGCAAACCAGAGGGGTCAGGAATTGATAAAAACCCAATTCTGTACCAGTAACAGCCCAATTCTGGAAACCAGAGGGGTCAGAGATCGATAAAAACCCAATTCTGCACCAATAAAAACGAAATTCCACAAACCAGAGGGGTGAGGAACCGATAAAAACCCAATTCTGCACCAATAAAAACCCAATCCTGCACTCCAGAGGGGTCAGGAATTGATCAAAGGCCAATTCTGCAAACCAAAGGAACCAATAAAAACCCAATTCTGCACCAATAGAAGCCAAATTCCGCAAACCAGAGGGGTCAGGAATTGATAAAAACCCAATTCTGTACCAGTAACAGCCCAATTCTGGAAACCAGAGGGGTCAGAGATCAATAAAAACCCAATTCTGCACCAATAAAAACCCAATTCTGAAAACCAGAGGCATCAGAAATTGATAAAAACCCAATTCTGCACCAATAACAGCCCGGGTCTGGAAACCAGAGGGGTCAGGGACCGATAAAAACCCAATTCTGCACCAATAAAAACGAAATTCCACAAACCAGAGGGGTCAGGAACTGATAAAAACCAAATTCTGCACCAATAAAAACCCAATTCTGCACTCCAGAGGGGTCAGGAAACAATAGCAGCCCAGTTCTGTAAACCAGAGGGGTCAGGAAATGATAAAAACCCAATTCTGTACCAGTAAAAACCCAATTCCACAAACCAGAGGGGTCAGGAGCCAATAGCAGCCAAATTCTGCAAACCAGAGGGGTCAGGAATTGGTAAAAACCCAATTCTGCAAACCAAAGGAACCAATAAAAACCCAATTCTGCAAACCAGAGGCATCAGAAATTGATCAAAACCCAATTTTGCACCAATAAAAGCCAAATGCTGCAAACCAGAGGGGTCAGGAATTGATAAAAAAACAGTTTTGCACCAATAAGAACCCAATTCCACAAACCAGAGGGGTCAGGAACTGATAAAAAAACAATTTTGCACCGATAAAACCCCAATTCTGTAAACCAGAGGGGTCAGGGACCGATAAAAACCCAATTCTGCACCAATAAAAACCCAATCCTGCACTCCAGAGGGGTCAGGAATTGATCAAAGGCCAATTCTGCAAACCAAAGGAACCAATAAAAACCCAATTCTGCACCAATAGAAGCCAAATTCCACAAACCAGAGGGGTCAGGAACCAATAGCAGCCAAATTCTGCAAACCAGAATGGTCAGGAATTGATAAAAACCCAATTCTGTACCAGTAACAGCCCAATTCTGGAAACCAGAGGGGTCAGAGATCGATAAAAACCCAATTCTGCACCAATAAAAACCCAATTCTGAAAACCAGAGGCATCAGAAATTGATAAAAACCCAATTCTGCACCAATAACAGCCCGGGTCTGGAAACCAGAGGGGTCAGGGACCGATAAAAACCCAATTCTGCACCAATAAAAACCCAATTCTGAAAACCAGAGGGGACAGAAATTGATAAAAACCCAATTCTGCACCAATAACAGCCTGGGTCTGGAAACCAGAGGGGTCAGGGATCGATAAAAACCCAATTCTGCACCAGTAAAAACCCAATTCTGGAAACCAGAGGGGTCAGGAAACAATAGCAGCCCAGTTCTGTAAACCAGAGGGGTCAGGAAATGATAAAAACCCAATTCTGTACCAGTAAAAACCCAATTCCACAAACCAGAGGGGTCAGGAGCCAATAGCAGCCAAATTCTGCAAACCAGAGGGGTCAGGAATTGATAAAAAAACAATTTTGCACCAATAAGAACCCAATTCCACAAACCAGAGGGGTCAGGAACTGATAAAAACCCAATTTTGCACTGATAAAAACCCAATTCTGTAAACCAGAGGGGTCAGGGACCGATAAAAACCAAATTCTGCATCAATAAAAACCCAATCCTGCACTCCAGAGGGGCCAGGAATTGATCAAAGGCCAATTCTGCACCAATAAACCAATAAAATCCCAATTGTGCACCAATAAAACCAAATTTTGCACCAATAAAACCCCAATTCTGCATCAATAAAACCCCAATTCTGCACCAATAAAACTCCAATTTTGCACCAATAAAACCCCAATTCTGCACCAATAAAACTCCAATTTTGCACCAATAAAATCCCAATTCTGCACCAATAAAACCCCAATTCTGCATCAATAAAACCCCAATTCTGCACCAATAAAACTCCAATTCTGCATCAATAAATCCCCAATTCTGCACCAATAAAACCCCAATTCTGCACCAATAAAACCCCAATTTTGCACCAATAAAACCCCAATTCTGCACCAATAAAACCCCAATTTTGCACCAATAAAACCCCAATTCTGCACCAATAAAACCCCAATTGTGCACCAATAAAAGCCCAATTCTGCACCAATAAAACCCCAATTTTGCACCAATAAAACCCCAATTCTGCACCAATAAACCCCCAATTCTGCACCAATAAAACCCCAATTCTGCACCAATAAAACCCCAATTTTGCACCAATAAAACCCCAATTCTGCACCAATAAAACCCCAATTCTGCACCAATAAACCCCAATTCTGCACCAATAAAACCCCAATTCTGCACCAATAAAACCAAATTCTGCACCAATAAAACCCCAATTCTGCAACAATAAAACCCCAATTCTGCACCAATAAAACCCCAATTCTGCACCAATAAACCCCAATTCTGCACCAATAAAACCCCAATTCTGCACCAATAAAACCAAATTCTGCACCAATAAAACCCCAATTCTGCACCAATAAAACCCCAATTCTGCACCAATAAAACCCCAATTCTGCACCAATAAAAACCCAATTCTGCACCAATAAAACCCCAATTCTGCACCAATAAATCCCCAATTCTGCACCAATAAAAACCCCAATTCTGCACCAATAAAACCCCAATCCTGCACCAATAAAAACCCCAAATCTGCACCAATAAAACCCCAATTCTGCACCAATAAAACCCCAATTGTGCACCAATAAAAACCCAATTCTGCACCAATAAAACCCCAATTCTGCACCAATAAAACCCCAATTCTGCACCAATAAAACCCCAATTCTGCACCAATAAAACCCCAATTCTGCACTCCCCAGCCACAGCAGCTCCCCGGGCACTCCAGGCTCGGAGCCGAGCTCTGGGAATGTCGTTCCCAGCAGGGAATTCCCAGCTCCTGGAATATTCCCAGCTCCTGGATTATTCCCAGCTCCTGGATAATTCCCAGATCCCAGATAATTCCCAGCTCCAGGATTATTCCCAGCAGGGAATTCCCAACTCCAGGAATATTCCCAGCTCCCGGATTATTCCCAATTCCCGGAATATTCCCAGCTCCCAGATTATTCCCAACTCCCGGATTATTCCCAGCTCCAGGAATATTCCCAGCTCCCGGATTATTCCAAACTCCTGGATAATTCCCAGATCCTGGATAATTCCCAGATCCTGGATCATTCACAGTTTCTGGAATATTCCCAGCTCCTGGATAATTCCCAACTCCTGGATTATTCCCAGATCCTGGATAATTCCCAGCTCCCGGATTATTCCCAGCAGGGAATTCCCAGCTCCTGGATAATTCCCAACTCCTGGATAATTCCCAGCTCCTGGATTATCCCCAGATCCTGGAAAATTCCCAGCTCCCAGATTATTCCCAACTCCCGGATTATTCCCAGCTCCTGGATAATTCCCAACTCCCGGATTATTCCCAGCTCCAGGAATATTCCAAACTCCTGGATAATTCCAAACTCCTGGAATATTCCCAGCTCCTGGAATATTCCAAACTCCTGGATAATTCCAAACTCCTAGATAATTCCCATCTCCTGGAATATTCACAGCTCCTGGATTATTCCCAGCTCCTGGATCATTCCCAGCTCCTGGATTATCCCCAGATCCTGGATAATTCCCAGATCCTGGATCATTCACAGTTTCTGGATTATTCCCAGATCCTGGAATATTCCCAGCTCCTGGATAATTCCCAGCTCCCAGATTATTCCCAACTCCCGGATTATTCCCAGCTCCAGGAATATTCCAAACTCCTGGATAATTCCAAACTCCTGGAATATTCCCAGCTCCTGGAATATTCCCAGCTCCTGGATAATTCCCAACTCCAGGAATATTCCCAACTCATGGATTATTCCTTGCTCCTGGATTATTCCCAACTCCCAGATTATTCCAAACTCCCAGATTATTCCCAGTTCCCAGATTATTCCCAGCTCCTGGATTATTCCCAGCTCCTGGATTATTTATAGCTCCTGGATAATTCCCATCTCCTGGAATATTCCCAGCTCCTGGATAATTCCCATCTCCTGGATTATTCCCAGCTTCTGGATTATTCCCAGATCCTGGATAATTCCCAGCTCCTGGATAATTCCCAGATCCTGGATCATTCACAGTTTCTGGAATATTCCCAGATCCTGGATAATTCCCAGATCCTGGATCATTCCCAACTCCTGGATTATTCCCAATTCCCGGATTATTCCAAACTCCTGGATAATTCCAAACTCCTGGAATATTCCCAGCTCCTGGATTATTCCCAACTCCTCCTGGAATATTCCTAGCTCCCAGATAATTCCCAGATCCTGGATTATTCCAAACTCCTGGATAATTCCCAGCTCCCAGATTATTCCCAATTCCCGGATTATTCCCAGCTCCCGGAATATTCCCAGCTCCTGGATAATTCCCAACTCCAGGAATATTCCCAGATCCTGGATCATTCCCAGATCCTGGATCATTCACAGTTTCTGGAATATCCCCAGCTCCTGGATAATTCCCAGCTCCTGGATAATTCCCAACTCCAGGAATATTCCCAGCTCCCGGATTATTCCAAACTCCTGGATAATTCCAAACTCCTGGATTATTCCCAGCTCCCGGATTATTCCAAACTCCTGGATAATTCCAAACTCCTGGAATATTCCCAGCTCCTGGATTATTCCCAACTCCTCCTGGAATATTCCCAGCTCCTGGATAATTCCCAGCTCCCAGATAATTCCCAGATCCTGGATTATTCCAAACTCCTGGATAATTCCCAGCTCCCAGATAATTCCCAACTCCCGGATTATTCCCAGCTCCAGGAATATTCCAAACTCCTGGATAATTCCAAACTCCTGGAATATTCCCAGCTCCTGGATAATTCCCAGCTCCTGGATAATTCCCAACTCCAGGAATATTCCCAACTCATGGATTATTCCTTGCTCCTGGATTATTCCCAGCTCCTGGATTATTCCCAGCTCCTGTTTTATTCCATGATTTCCACAAGAAATGAGTCACCTTTTTTTCCTAAAAATAAAAGTTTCCACCTCCCTCTTTCTTTTCCTGCCTCTGGTGTTTACCCAGAGCTGCTCTGGGTTAACTCTGCCGTCCTTAATGATTGTTAATTACAATTGTTAATTACAATTAAATATCCCCAGATCCAGCAGGGAACAAATAAACCCAAATAAAGCCAAATAAACACAAATAAACCCAAAAAAAACCCAAATAAAAACCTAATAAAACCAAAAAAAACAAAAAAAAACAAAAAAAAACCCAAATAAATCCTAAATAAAACCCCAAATAAACCCCAAATAAAACCCTAATAAACCCTAAATAAAACCCCCCAAAAAAACCCAAATACAACCCCAAAAAAAAAAAACCCAAATACAACCCCTAATAAAACCCCAAATAAAACCCTAATAAACCCAAATAAAACCCCCAAATAAACCCTAAATAAAACCCCAAATAAAACCAAAAAAACACAAAAAAGACCCAAAAAAACACCCCAAAGAAACAAAAAAAAAAACCCAAAAAAAACCCCAAATAAAATCTAAATAAAACCCCAAATAACCCCAAATAAAACCCGAATAAAACCCAAATAAAACCCAAAAAAAAACCAAAAAAACCCAAATAAACCCCAAATAAAACCTAAATAAAACCCAAATAAAACCCAAAAAAAACCAAAAAAAACAAAAAAACCCCAAATAAAACCGCCCAAAAAACCCAAATAAAACCCCAAAAAAAGCCAAAAAAAAAAACCCCAGAAAACCCCCAAAAAAACCAAAAAAAACCAAAGAAAACCCCAAATAAAACCTAAATAAAACTCAAATAAAACCCAAAAAACCCAAATAAACCCCAAATAAAACCCCAATAAAAAAAAACCAAAAAAACCCAAATAAACCCCAAAATTCACTGAGCTCAGCCCCAAATCCAGCTCTGCGATAACGCAGCCGTTTCCATTGAAATCTATTTTAATTTGGAGGCTCCAGATGGGGAGATGGGAATATCCTCCAGGCACGGGGACCCCGGGATAACGCAAATATCCCAGGGAGAATTCCCCAAAATTCCCGGGGAGAAATCCCCAAAGTCCTGGGGAGAATTCCCCAAATTCCTGGGGAGAAATCCCCAAAGTCCCGGGGAGATCTCCCAAATTCCTGGGGAGAATTCCCCAGATTCCCAGGAAAACTCCCCAAATTCCTGGGGAGAACTCCCCAAATTCCTGGGGAGAATTCCCCAAATTCCCAGGAGAGAAATCCCCAAATTCCTGGGGAGAAATCCCCAAAGTCCCAGGGAAGAATTCCCCAAATTCCTGGGGAGAAATCCTCAAATTCCCAGGGAAGAATTCCCCAAATTCCTGGGGAGAACTCCCCAAATTCCTGGGGAGAATTCCCCAAATTCCCAGGGAGAACTCCCCAAACTCCTGGGAAGAATTCCCCAAATTCCTGGGGAGAACTCCCCAAATTCCCAGGGATAACTCCCCAAATTCCCAGGGATAACTCCCCAAATTCCCACGGATAACTCCCCAAATTCCCAGGAGAACTTCCCAAATTCCCGGGGATCTCCTGCCTGATTTTTGGGATGTGTTGGCGATGCTGAATTGATCCAGCCGGGCAGAAGGACGCGGATAATTGACGGGAAATAAAATCCCATTACTTGAAATAAAATATTTGAAATAAAATTTGAACTAAAATTTGAACTAAAATATTTGAAATAAAATATTTGAAATAAAATTTGAAATAAAGTCTGAAATAAAATTTGAAATAAAATATTTGCAATAAAATATTTGCAATAAAATCCCAGCTCGGGTGATTCCTCAGCAGCCGCAGATTCGGGATGGACTCGGCAGAAGGCGCCGGGGCAAAGCTGCGGCACCAGAGAGCCCCGAACGAGCCGAGGATGAGGAGGGACGGGAGAGACGGAGCCGGGAAAGGCAGCGGAGACCGCACGGAACCGGGATGGAACCGGGATGGGACCGGGATGACACTGGGATGGTACCGGGATGGAACCGGGATGGAACCGGGCTGGAACCGGGATGGGACCAGGATGGGACCGGGATGGGACCGGAATGGGACCGGAATGGAACCGGAATGGGACCGGGATGGGACCGGGATGGAACCGGGATGGAACCGGGATGGAACCGGAATGGGACCGGGATGGAACCGGGATGGGACCGAGATGGAACCGGGCTGGTACCAGACTGATATCTGGATTACACCGGGATGGTACTGGGATGGAACCGGGATGGTACCGGAATGATCCCGGAATGATCCCAGGATGATACCGGGTTGATACCGGGCTGATCCCGGAATGATCCCGGGACGATACTGGGACGACACCGGGATGATACCGGGCTGGTACCGGGCTAATACCGGAATGATACCGGAATGATACCGGAATGATACCGGGCTGGTACCGGAATGATACCGGGACGATACCGGGCTGATACCGGAATGACACCGGAATGATCCCGGGCTGATCCCAGGCTGATCCCGGGTTATCCTGGGCTGTCCCGGGCTCTGCCTATCCCGGGCCGGGTTGATCCCAGAATGATCCCGGAACGATCCCGTAATGATCCCCGGTTATCCCGGGTTATCCCGGAATGATCCCCGGTTATCCCGGGCTATCCCGGGCTGATCCCCGGTTATCCCGGGTTATCCCGGGCTATCCCGGGCTGATCCCCGGTTATCCCCGGTTATCCCGGGCTGATCCCGGGTTATCCCCGGTTATCCCGGTCTGTCCCAGCGGGCCGGGGGAAGCGGCTGCCGGAGAACAAAGGAGCCGTGAGCGGCCCGAGGTGTCCCCGCTGCCGGTGCCAGTGACAGACAGCGACAAAGGGCACGAGCTCCGTCCCCGCGGTCACCCCGGTGCTTCCCCCCCGGCAGCCCCGAGCCCGGCGGGACCGGACGGGACGGGCGCACCTGAGCGTGGGGCCGATGCAGGCCGTGTCCGTGCTCTCGATCTCCCGCAGGATCCGCTCGTGCTCCGCCGCCGTCTCCAGGCTCTCCAGCTCCGCCATCTTCGGCCGCTCCATGGGGCCGCTCCACCTGCGCGGCCCCGCCCGGCCCGGCCCGGCCCCCCCGCCCAGCGCCGGGAGCGGCACCGCCGGGGCTGCTCGGCCCCGCTCCGCCGCGGGGAACCACGGGAGATGTAGTGCGGGATAGGGGGTGAGCCGCGGGGAACCATGGGAGATGTAGTGCGGGATAGTCCCGGGCCGCGCGGAACCATGGGAGATGTAGTCTGGGAGAGGGCAGAGCCGCGGGGAACCATGGGAGATGTAGTCCGGGAGGGGCAGAGACGCGGGGAACCACGGGAGATGTAGTCTGGGAGAGGGCAGAGACGCGGGGAACCATGGGAGATGTAGTCCGGGAGGGGCAGAGACGCGGGGAACCATGGGAGATGTAGTGCGGGAGGGGCTGGACCTGCACGGCACCATGGGAGATGTAGTGCGGAGAGGGGCCAGGCCTCGTGGAACCATGGGAGATGTAGTGCAGGATAGGGCAGAGCCGCGCGGAACCATGGGAGATGTAGTGCGGGATAGGGCAGAGCCGCGCGGAACCATGGGAGATGTAGTGCAGGATAGGGCAGAGCCGCGCGGAACCATGGGAGATGTAGTGTGGGAGAGGACAGGCCTGCACGGCCGCTCCACCCAGGGAGGGAGGGAAACTCCGGCTTGTGCAGACCCTCGTCTGTCTCAGGGTCTGTCCGGGTTTTGTGCCAAACCTGGATTGAAATTAACCCCAAAGCTCAGGAATTCCCATTTCATGTCTCAGGATCTGTCTGGGCTCTGCCCCAAACCTGGATTGAAATTAACCCCAAAGTTCCAGAATTTGAAATTAACCACAAAGTTCCGGAATTTGAAATTAACCACAAAGTTCCGGAATTTGAAATTAACCACAAAGTTCCGGAATTTGAAATTAACCCCAAAGTTCTGGAACTCCCATTTGCTCTGGGTCTCAGAATTCCCAGTCTCAGGGTCTGTCCATGGTTCTGTCACCAAACCTGGATTGAAATTAACCCCAAAGCACAGAAATTCCCATTTCATGTCTCAGGGTCTGTCCGGGCTCTGTAACAAACCTGGACTGAATTTAATCCCAAAGTTCAGGAATTCCCATTTGCAGTCTCAGGGTTCTGTCCCAAACCTGGACTGAATTTAACCCCAAAGTTCAGGAATTCCCATTTGCAGTCTCAGGGTTCTGTAACAAACCTGGACTGAATTTAATCCCAAAGTTCAGGAATTCCCATTTGCAGTCTCAGGCTCTGTCCCAAACCCGCTGTTCGAATAGGAACAGACACCCAGCCCCATCCCAAAGCCGTTCCCCCATCCTGTCCCACACGGAATTGTTTGTGAGGACCCCAACACACATCTCCCCTGGCAGGAGGGAGCTCCTGCTGACACAGCTCCACCTTCGAGCTGCATCCTGGCCCCTCCAGCTGCATCCCCTGAGCTCTGGTGTCTCATTAAGGACTTTTGGATTTGGGTTCTTTTTCCCTTTGAACTGAAGATTGATGAGAGGGAGGCAGTTTTGTCTTCTTCGGTCTCAGTTGTTTATTTTTTCTTATCAGCATTACAAGGTACAAGGAGTTATGTGCACTATGATAGAAAAGGGTAAAATGGCTCACAAAGATCCTCTTCAAGGTCTTTTATATGTCCATTTACACAATTAACAGATGCCAACTAAATTATTTTTCTTAGTGACCCAATGACCCAACACCTGAGTGCTGCACTCCGGTATTTTCTATCCAATCACCTACTACTACCCAAAAACCCCTAGGAGAAGAAGATGAAGAAGGAAGAAGAAGGACAAGAGACAACACCCTAAATTCTCCATCTTGTCTCCTGTTCTCTAAACTACATTTTCACCCAGTGATTTAAGAAACTTTCTAATCTACACATTTACACTTTTCCTATCTAACTTTAGCATTTGTTTTCATGTATCACCATGAAAACATGCACATGAATTTCATATAATATGAAATCCAGTGTTTCCTTGAATCCTAGAACTAAATATTAGAAATAAGGGCACACAGTCTGTATCTCAGACTCCAACACTCTGGGATCCAAGGACACGGCGGAGCTCCCTCCAAAAGCCCCACAGGAACAGCCCTGCAGGTGGAGGTGTCACCGTGTGAGCCCCTTTGGAAACAGCAGGATGTTCCCATCAGGAGTTTGTGCTGGGAAAACAGCGCTGGTGCTCCCAGTGTCAGCAAAATTAATCCACAAACACCAGAGGTTGATGTCCAAAAAGGAGACAGAGGAGTCCTGGAATTTATTTGGATAAAGGGAGAGGCCATGGGGCATTCCCTGGGGTCTCTCCCATTTTTGGAGGACTCAGCCTCCAAATTTCCCAGCCACATTTCCCTTCCCTCTATCCCCACTGGCTGAGGTGCTTGAGAGGCACAGACTTCCCTGATACCCACGATTCCCCTCTAATGTATAAACCCTCCCTCTTCATTTTTAATTCTTTAAAAATTTTAATTCTTGATGTTGTTTCCCCATTGTCTCTCTCATCTTTCAATATCCAATTTCATTCACCAGGAAACCTATAGTTTGTTTGTAAATAACTTTTTTCCATTCATCAATCAGTGGAATCCATCCCATTGTTTCTTTTATTTCCCAGTGCTAGTTTTATTTACCATTTATTTTACCAGCACAGGAAAGACAGATCCATCATTCCTCTCACCAGGCACTGCTGCTGTCCTTGCTCAGGAATTCCACAGGATGGGGAGCAGCAATTCCAGAGTGTGGAACCAACGAGGGGTTCTGCTTTTCCTTTTGTTGTTTCATTTTCCCAGATAGAAATAAAATATTCCAATACCCTGGGGCCTCCCTCACCGCTGCTGATTTAAATAATGTGGAATTATGGAATGGTTGGGCTTGGAAGGGACCGGAAAGATCATCTCATTCCAAGGGCACTCAGTGAAATTTCCAATTTTGTCACTTAAAGGAAGGAGAAGGGGATAAAGGAACTTTCCAAAGTGAAGCACCATGATGGGATAAGAGTGAGGAGAGCCTGGTGAAAACTCAGAGTCATTAAAGCTGGAAAAACCTTTAAGATCCTGGAGTCCAACCATGCCCAGCACTGCCAGCACTGCCCCTGTCCCCAGGTGCCACTTCCACAGGGCTTTGGAACCCCCCAGGGCACCTCATCCCTGCCCTTTCCATGTAGGAATATTCCCAAAATCCACCCTGAGCTGCCCTGAGGCCGTTCCCTCTCATCCTGTCCCTGTTCCCTGCGAGCAGATCCCAAATCCCCCCCGGCTGTCCCCTCCTGCCAGGGACTTGTGCAGAGCCAGAAATTCCCCCTGAGCCTCCTTTGCTCCAGCCTGAGCCCCTTCCCAGCTCCCTCAGGAATTCTCCAGCCCCTTCCCAGCTCCCTCAGCAATTCTCCAGCCCCTTTCCAGCTCCCTCAGGAATTCTCCAGCCCCTTCCCAGCTCCCTCAGCAATTCTCCAGCCCCTTTCCAGCTCCCTCAGGAATTCTCCAGCCCCTTCCCAGCTCCCTCAGGAATTCTCCAGCCCCCTCCCAGCTCCCTCAGGGATTCTCCAGCCCCTTCCCAGCTCCCTCAGGAATTCTCCAGCCCCTTCCCAGCTCCCTCAGGAATTCTCCAGCCCTTTCCCAGCTCCCTCAGGAATTCTCCAGCCCCTTCCCAGCTCCCTCAGGAATTCTCCAGCCCATCTCAGCTCCCTGAGCCGCTCCTTACCGCACTCGTGCCTCACCTTCCCCAGTTCCGCGGAGTTCACCTCCTCTCCCCATCGCTTCCCCCGCTGTCACTGTGGATGTGACACAGGGAGGAAAGGTGGCCTCTGCCGGTGTCACCGCGGGATCGGCAGAAGCTTTCCGAGGACCAAGATTCCAAGAGATAAATCAGAGCAGTGGAAGGAACGGGGATGAAAACCACAGGGTGGATCCTGATCAGGGGCTGGAGCTGGAGATGCTCCCAGGGAGGCGCTGCAGAGCCTCCGCAGCTCCTCTGAAAATCCACAGGAGAGACGGGCATCCCTGGGATGGAGGGATGGAAGGATGGAGATCTCAATCCCCCCGGGAGTACAGGGACAATCCCTGGGATGGAGGGATGGAGATCTCACAACCCCTGGGATAAAAGGGTTCGAGATCTCAAATCCCCGGCAGCACAGTGGGTCTCCACCCCAAGCAAGGCACAAACTCAGGGTTGGAATGGTGGCCTCTTACACCATCCTAGGCACTTCCTCAAATTTTCAGTTATTTTCCTATTTGATTTTCTTCATAATCAGCAGTTGTGGTTTTTGGAGATCAGCAGTTGTGAATTTTGGAGATCAGCAGTTGTGAATTTTGGAGATCAGCAGTTGAGGATTTTGGTGATCAGCAGTTGAGGATTTTGGAGATCAGGAGTTGTGGATTTTGGAGATCAGGAGTTGTGGATTTTGGAGATCAGCAGTTGTGGATTTTGGTGATCAGCAGTTGTGGATTTTGGTGATCAGCAGTTGAGGATTTTGGAGATCTTAATCAGCAGTTGTGGATTTTGGAGCTCCCTCGGGGACGTGGTTCGATATGATCTCCTGATGCCTCTCCAGCCTCCCATCTTCTTTTAAAATATATCTAAATATATAGATAATATATTATAAATAATAATAATAATAATAATAATAATAATAATAATAATAATATATAAATACAGCATTATTTTTTATTACAGTTTTAAACAAGCATTTATTCTGTTAGCACACATTCTGCAAGACTTCTTTTAATCATTTCACAACCTAAAGCTGTCTAAAAACATCTTCATAGGGCCTTTTCCTCAATTATTACAAAACTCAAAGTTAGCATTAAAAGACATTAAACACATTAAAACACATTAAATGCATTAAAACACATTAAAAAATGAGTTTGTAGAGCCTTTCAGCTCATGTTATTCCTACTTCTCGTTTTTAATTACAAATTCTTCCATACACAAAAAACCAATTTATAGCTTGTGCAAAGGATAGCTTGAAATTTACACAACAAGGTAGTTTAAAGCTTATATTAATTAATAATTGTAATAGTTATTAATTAATTAACGGGGGAAAGGCCGGGGGTGGCCGCGCTGTGGGCAGGCGAGGCCTGGCGCTCCAGAGACGCAGCCCCATTGCCGGAGCTGTTCCCGGTCCTGTTCCCGTTGCTTTTCCCGGTCCCATTCCTTTTCCCATTCCTTTTCCCGTTCTTTATCCCGTTCCTTTTCCTATTCCCGTTCTTTATCCCGTTCTTTTTCCTTTTCCCGTTCCTTTTCCCGCTCCCGCCCCGCCTCTCCCTCACGGAAGCCGCTCCCCCCTCACAGCGGCCGCCAGGGGGCGCCACAATCCGGCCACGCCCCCCGAACCCGACGGCGCCGACCAATCAGAGCAGGCGGCGCTGCCCGCGCGCTCGGAGCGCCCATTCACAAAGCGGCGGGGACATGAATGGGGCGGGTCACGTGGTCAGGCGAGTTCCCACGCCCCCTCCGCTGGGTTCCGGGATGGAGCCGGGAGCGGGAGCGGGGTCGGGATCGGGATCCGGATCCGGATCGGGATCGGGGTCGGGATCCGGATCGGGGTCGGGATCGGGATCGGGGTCGGGGTCCGGATCGGGATCGGGGTCGGGATCGGGATCGGGATCGGGATCGGGATCGGGATCGGGGTCTGGATCGGGATCGGGATCCGGATCGGGGTCCGGATCGGGGTCGGGATCGGGAGCGGGAGCGGGGTCGGGATGGAAATCGGCACCGACAGCGACAGCGGAGCGCTGGGCCGGCACCGCCTGCGTGGTGAGCGGCGCTTCCCGTGGCTTCGGGCGGAGCCTGGCTCGGCTCCTGGCCCCGCAGCTCGGGCCCGGCTCGCTGCTGCTGCTGCTGGCCCGCTCCGCGGAGCCGCTGGCCGGGCTGGCGGCCGAGCTGCGCTCCGGGAGCTGCCCCGAGCTGCGGGTGCAGTGCGTGCCCGCTGACCTGGGCTGCCAGGAGGGGCTGCGGAGGGCGGGCGCTGCCCTGCGGGAGCTGCTGCGGGACCCGTCCTTCGGCCGCCTGCTCCTGGTCAACAACGCCGGTAATGACACGGCTGTCCCCGCCTGTCCCCTCCCCGAGCCGCTGGCCTCCGAGCCCGGGGGCAGCCGGGTCACACCAGCCCGGTTCCGCCTGAGCCGGGGCTTGGGGTGCCAGCAAATAACCCAAAAGAATAAAGGAGCTGCGGGAATCCCAGCCCAGCCCCTCCGTGCCCTGTCCGGGTGTTGGTTTATTAAAGGCGTTAATTGCCGGGGTGGGTTCCTGGCAGTGCGAGGTGTTACTGTGGTGTGGAAACACTCGGTTCCCTTCCTGCACCTTCTTATCCTCCTGCTCCTCAAAACCAAACCTTCAGAAACTTCCAGCCCCACCCTGCGGGTCCTTCCTCGCACCTTTAATGCCTCGGGTTCCCTTTTTACCCGTTCTCGCTGTAGATCACCCCTGGGTTCCCATGGGGAACGGGTGCTCCAGGATTTGGGGCTCCTGCGGGAGGGTCTGTGGTGGCCCTTGGGGACACAGGACCCCAGGCTGGCAGAGGGGTGGCAGGGCAGTCCCTGGCACTGCTGGCTCAGTGTGACCCAAAATGGGCTGGGCTGGGCTCCTCAGGCTGTGGGACCTGACGGGTGCTGCACCCCAAAGCTCTGAAGGGTTGGGTGTGGAATGTGGCAGCCAAAGGGATCCGTTGTGTGGTCGATCCCATCTGTAACAACTCCTTTTCCATCTTTCTGGAAGTGTCCATGGCCAGGCTGGAGCACCTGGGCCAGTGGAAGGTGTCCCTGGTGGGGACTGGACGTTCTTTAAGATCCCATCCAACCCAAACCATCCCACATTTGTGATTCCCAGGCTCCTTGGGCGACATCTCCAAATCCTTCCTGGACCTCACCGACCTGGAGGAGATCAACACCTACTTCTCCTTCAACATCAGCTCTGCTCTGTGGCTCACCTCCACAGCCCTGCAGGCTTTTGGGGCACGGCCAGGCTGCAGCAGGATGGTGGTGAACATCTCCTCGCTGTGTGCCCTGGAGCCCTTCCCCAGCTGGGCTCTGTACTGTGCCGGGAAGGCCGCCCGGGACATGATGTTCCGCGTGCTGGCGCTGGAGGAGCCCGGGATCCGCGTGCTCAACTACGCCCCGGGTGAGGAGAGCGGCTCCCTGCCGGTTATCCAGCTTTTCCTGCCCTTGGGAATGGGGATTCCTGCAGCTCAGGGCTGTTCCTGGCCCTCCAGCCCCCAGCAGCAGAAGTGGGATCTCAGCTCTCTGTGCTGGATGTGGCAGCTGGGCTCAAGCGCCGTCTCTCCAGCAGCTTTTCCATTGGGATTATGGAATTCCAGACTGGGTTGGCGGTGGAGGGACTTTAAAATCCATCCCATCCCACCCCTGCCCTGGGCAGGGACAGCTCCCACTGTCCCAGGCTGCTCCAGCCCAGCCTTGGGCACTGCCAGGGATCCAGGGGCAGCCACAACAAATCTGGGAATTGCAGAATCCCAGGCAGGAATTCCTTGCCAAGATCCCAGCCCAATCTCCCCTTTCCCAGTGGAAGCCATTCCCTGGCTCTTGTCCCTGCAGCCCTTTCCCAAATTCCAGCTCTCCTGGAGCTCCTTTAGGGACTCTGAGGATTCCCTGGATTTTTCCCTTTTCCAGGGGAACATTCCCAGCTCTCCCAGAGCTGAGGGGCTCCCAAATCCCAGACCTTTCTTTGTTGGAAAGGACCTTAAATCCCACCAATTCCAACACCATCCGTGGGCAGGGACACCTCCCACCATCCCAGGTGGATCCAAATCCATCCCAACCCAGCCTTGGGCATTCCCAGGGATCCAGGGGCAGCCGGAGCAAATCTGGGAATTGCAGAATCCCAGGCAGGAATTCCTTGCCAAGATCCCAGCCCAATCTCCCCTTTCCCTTGGGAAGCCATTCCCTGGCTCCTGTCCCTGCAGCCCTTGGCCCCAGTCCCTCTCCAGCTCTCCTGGAGCCCCTGCAGGGACTCTCAGCATTCCCTGCATTTCTCCCTTCTCCAGGGGAACATTCCCAGCTCTCCCAGCCTGGCTCCAGAGGGAATATTGAACTCTGGATTTTCCTTTCTCCTTAAGTGATTTTATTGGTGATTTTTTTCCTTCCCCCAGGGCCTCTGGACACGGACATGCAGCTCCTGGCCCGGACCAGGACTGGAGACCCTGGGATGCGCCAGCACTTCCAGAAGCTGCAGGAGAAGGGGCAGCTCATCGACAGCTCCGTGTCAGCCCAGAAGCTGCTCCGGCTCCTGCAGGAGGATTCCTTTCCCTCCGGAGCACACGTGGATTTCTACGACATCTGACTTCCTCCAACTTTGCCTTCCTGCTTTGCTTCCAGCTGAGCCTTTTCCTGGTGCCTCCAGCAGGACCTTGTTCAAATCCTGGGATTTGGGAAGCTTTGAAGACGCCTCTGTGTGCCTTGTAAACACCCCTGGTGCCCTTTTGGGGCTGGGGGCGGCTCCTGCTGCTGAGCCTCGCTGGCAGGAGCTGGAATCCCTCAGCTCCTGGGGATCAGGAGGGATCAGGAGGGATCAGGAGAGATCCCTCAGCCACCCCTGGAGCAGAGTTGATTTCCCCACGGGACAGCCCTGGGAGGTTCAGGGTGCTCTTGGCTCGCAGTTCTCTGGGTTAAGCTGCAGCGAAGCCTCTCCCGGTGGTTTTTCCCACAAAGACCGGTAATCACCAGGAGAGGGAGCTGGCCTTGGAGGAGTTGGGAATTTTGAGAGCCTGGCTGGCATCAGCAGCTCACAGAAAGTTGATCAGAGCAAAGACACAGCCCTGAGTTCCTGCCCTGCTCCTGTTGTAGGTTTTGGGTCCAAACCTCTCTTCCTTTTAATCATTTGTGGAGTTTTTTGTCATTTTTCCCATCAGATTCCAGCAGGCACAGACACACAGAGACTTTTCTCCTGGAAAGCTGATGCAGAAAAGTTCTTTTGAAGCCCAGTGCACCCTTTGTGTGCCCTGGAAATGCCCAGTGCCCCTCTGTGCCCCCTCCACCCCAACTCTGCAGCTCAGATTTTGCACCCCTGGCTCTCCAAGCATTAAAAGTTCTAAAATCATTAAAATTGTGAAGCATGTCTGCTCTGGCTGTGTCTGTAGGGGTGGGTGAATTCCTGGCAGGGTGAGAGGAGGATCCTGGGTTAAGCACTGGCTTCACCCAGCGAGGCACCAGAATTCCCTCCTGGAGTCCTGTCCATCCCTCTCTGAGTCCTTTCATTAATTCTGTGTTCATTTAATCCTGTCCAGCTCCCAAATCCCTCCTCCCCAGCTGGCCTTGCTGCCTGGTTTCAGCTTTCCTCCCTGCCTGGGAAACTCTCATTAGCAAAAAAAACCCTCTCTGCTGCTCCCAAGCCTGGCAATGGGAATGTTGTTCTGGGATTTGATTCCTGCTGGGGTTTATGTGGGCTGGGAAGCTTCCCTGGCATGGCTGCTGCTAAAATTCCCCCCTGTCCTCACCTCTGGGTTTTTCCCAACCCCTCTTGGGCAGGAATATTGTTTTGGGTGCATAAAATAACCTCAGAGCTTCCCAAGATCCCATCTCTTCCTGCCCTCTGGGCATTTCCTGGCTCCTGTCCCTCTCCAGCTCTCCTGGAGCCCCTGCAGGGACTCTCAGCATTCCCTGGGAACATTCCCAGCTCTCCCAGCCTGGCTCCAGCCCTGGAGCAGCTCTGGGGCCTCCTCTGACCCTGCTGTGACAGCTCCATGTCCCTTGTGCTGATCCCTGGATCATTTCCAGCCCCTTTTCTCTCTCCCCACAAGAAGAAGCAGGAGCAAAAATCCATCTGGGAGGAAACTCCACCTCTGCTCCAGGGGGAACCTGCACACCCCAGGCACATTCCAAGAGCAAATCCCGTGGATGTGAGGATGGGCTGGGGCTCCCACTCCTGGATTTCCCTGCTCAATCAGCCTCGTGCTCACAGTTCTGTGGTGGGAGTTGGTCTCCAGTGAGGCCATCCCTCACTTTGTGCTCCCAGCTCTCCTGGATGTTCCCTTTTTAGGGGTTCCATCCCCTCAGTGTCCCCATCCCACTGTGCAGCTCTTTGGGATTGCTCTGGGATCCCCAGGGATCTTCTGGCTTTGGGATTCCCACTCCAGGAGCAGAGCTCTGCACAAGGAGAAATGACAGAGATGCTTTTGGGGCATCCCCTGGGTGTCACCATTCCTGGGTACCAAAATCCCCTGGATACCAAAATCCCTGGGTACCAAAATCCCCTGGATACCAAAATCCCCTGGATACCAAAATCCCCTGGTACCAAAATCCCCTGGGTACCAAAATTCTCTGGGTACCAAAATCCTCTGGCACCAAAATCCTCAGGGTACCAAAATCCCCTGGTACTAAAATCCCCTGGTACCAAAATCCCCTGGTACCAAAATCCTCTGGGTACCAAAATCCCCTGGTACCAAAATCCTCTGGGTATCAAAATCCCCTGGATACCAAAATCCTCTGTACCAAAATCCCCTGATACCAACATTTCCCAGGTGCCAGCATCCCCTGGATTTCACCATTCCCTGGCTACCAGCATCCTCCAGGTACCTGCATCACTTTGGGTACCAAAATCCTCTGGGTACCAGCATCTTTGGGTACCAAAATCCCCAGGGTGCCGACATCCCCTGGGTGCCAGCATCGCTCCACCTCTCAGGGTTCTCTGGGTACCCCCATTCCCTGCGTTCCTTTGCCGGGGAGCCAGCCCGTGCCCCCGGGTGCTGGAGAAGGCAAAATGTCACGAATGTTTTGATTTCCCTGTCGCGACATTTTCAGTCACCGGCTGAGGGCGTCCCGAGACCGGGGAACAGAGCCCGGCTGGAGCGGGGAGCTCGGGAATGCCTCTGGAAAAGCACCGGGATGTCGGGAGGGGATGGAGCCTCCCCCTGCCTCTGCAGCGATCCCTCGGCCTCATTTTTAATTGAGGATCCTGGGCTTTGCCAGAAGCTCGAGTAGGAGGAATACAAAAAGGTGTTAAAAATGAAGGAGTTTGGAGCGCTCCAGAGCTCTCCTAATTCTGTGAATTAGGAATTCCCAGCTCGCCTGGGCAGGTGTACCGGCATGGATTGGTGTTTCCCAAGGGGAGCAGAGGGATTTGGGCAGGGAACCCTGCAGGGACCCAAAGCTGAGCCTCCCTCTCCCCCATCCCGGCCAGAGCCGGGGATTTCTCTCTCCCTGTCGGCAATCCAGCCGAGCTTCCAAGCCCAGAAATTCCTCCAGCCTTGGGGTGTCCCTCTGGGCACTTCTGATTCCCCCCAAATTCCACAACTTCCCACCTTGCCTCCTGCAGCAAGAACCCGTGCCGGGAATTTTATCCCTTTTCCAGCTTTCTCCCCTTTTCCTTCCCCCTGAGCAGGGAGACAAAGCTGGGGCAGGAGCCGTGCAGGTGCCTCCTCGGGTGAAATCCCTAAAAAATGCCACAGAAAGCCGTGCCATGGCCTTGGGAGCAGTTTGGGGCACGAAGGGAGGGGTCTGGGCAATGCTTTGGGGGTGACACCGCCCGCTCCAGCGGCTCCAGGTGCCCGGGGGAGCCCCCCGAGCCCCCTCCCCATGCTGGGGACACACTGAGCCCTTTGTGCCGAGCCAGGACGGGCCCAGCCGGGTCACACAGAGCCAAAGCCCAGCCTGGGTTTTGTTTCCCTGGCTGGGAGCGGGGCTGAGCCCCTAAATCCCCCCCAAAGCCGCCCAAATGAAAGCCACCTCACCCTCTGACCTCCCAAATCCGGGCTGCTGCCCCCGGGCTGGCCCTGGCTCAGCAGGGAGCTCCTCTGGACCCCCAAAGGTTCCCCAGCTCGGGGGGAAGGTGAGCTCAATGTCCTTCTGGGCTGAGCTGGGCTGTTTGGGGCAAGTACCAGAGCTCTGGGCCAGCAAACAGCCCACCCTGACCCCCACCCTGACCCCCACCCTGCACAGCCCCCAGGGAAGGGCTCCTGCTGCCACAAGCCTGGGGGGTTTTTGGGATGTCGTGGAGCTGTGCTGGGATGTGCAGAAGCGAGCCTGAGAGTGTCAGAACAACAAAACCCTCTGTGCTGAGCTGGCAGAGTCCTCACAGCCTCCTCCTAAGAGCTGAACCCGCTGCACGTCCCCTCCTGTCCCCCTGGCTGTCCTCATCCTCGGCACGGTGACCCATCCTCAGCCACGTCCCCTCCTCGCTGTCCCCTGGCTCTGGTGGCCTGAGCAGAACAGGGAATTGTGTCCCTCAGGTGAGACCCCACCTGCAGAGCTGCCCCAGGCTGGGCTGATCCCAAAGGAAAGGTGGGAATTGTGTCCCGGAGCCCCTCAGGTCAGGCCCCACCTGCAGAGCTGCCCCAGCCCCGGGGCCAAGAGCAGGAGGACGTGGAGCTGCTGGAGAGAGTCCAGAGGAGGCCCCGGAGCTGCTCCAGGGCTGGAGCCCCTCTGCTCTGGAGCCAGGCTGGGAGAGCTGGGAATGTTCCCCTGGAGAAGGGAGAAATGCAGGGAATGCTGAGAGTCCCTGCAGGGGCTCCAGGAGAGCTGGAGAGGGACTGGGGCCAAGGGCTGCAGGGACAGGAGCCAGGGAATGGCTTCCCAAGGGAAAGGGGAGATTGGGCTGGGATCTTGGCAAGGAATTCCTGCCTGGGATTCTGCAATTCCCAGATTTCTTCCAGCTGCCCCTGGATCCCTGGGAATATCCTGGGCATTGGGACTGGATCCAGCTGGGATGGTGGGAGCTGTCCCTGCCATGGCTGGGGGGCTCTGGTTGGGATTTAAGGTCCCTCCCAACCCATTCCATGGTTCCATGGATCCAGTTCAGGATTCCATCAATGATTTAAGTCACGTAAACACCTCCCTGTTTGAATCCATCATTCCCTGCCTGTGGATACTGGGGGATATTTCCTATTTACTCCCAGATCCTGGGATATTCTGATTTGGAAGGGACCTCAGGGATCAGTTCCTGCTCTTAAATAACTCAACCTGGAACTGAACCCTGCAACCAACCAAGCCCATCCCAGGCTCTAAAAATGCCCTAAATTATCCTTAATATCATTTATTTTTAATTCTTCATCCCCAAATCCTTCCAGAGCAGTCAGAGCATTCCCAATCCCTGGATGAGCAAATCCTCCAGGGACAGAGCAGCACTCAGCAGCTCCCTGTGGGAAAAATTCCCAGATTTGCTGGGGCTGATCCTGGATCCCTGGGAATGCCCAAGGCCAGGCTGGACACTGGGATTGGATCCAGTTGGGATAACGGGAGCTGTCCCTGCCCATGGAACTGGGTGATCCTTGAGATCCCCTCATCCCAAACCCTTTGATGAGTCAGGTCTCCATTAATGAGTAACGAGGGCCCTGGGCCAGAGAGGAGCTCACAGATTAAGCCAGGCCTGAGCAGGGAGCAGAGCCCTGTGGTGGAGTGTCCTGTCCCAGAGAGCTTCCATGCCTTAATGAGTAATTAGTTAATTCTCTATGGAGGTTAATAGGGAGTCACTGCAGAAATGATCTGTGGTTAATTAAACCACCGAGCTGGTGTAGGCAGAGAAGCTGAGCTGGGCCTGGGGCTGGAGCTGAGCTGGGATTAGGGCTGGATCCAAACTGGATTTAGGGCTGGAATCAAACTGGGATTAGGGCTGGAGCTGAGCTAGGCCTAGGGCTGGATCCAAACTGGGATTAGGGCTGGAATCACACTGGGATTAGGGCTGGATCCAAACTGGGATTAGGGCTGGAATCAAACTGGGATTAGGGCTGGAGCTGAGCTGGGATTAGGGCTGGATCCAAACTGGGATTACGGCTGGAGCTGAACTGGGCCTAGGGCTGGATCCAAGATGGGCCTGGGGCTGGAGCTGAACTGGGCCTAGGGCTGGATCCTGACTTTGGCATCACTCCTGGAGCTGGTCTGGACCTACCAAACCCACCTGGGGTTGGAGTGGGCTCTGCAGACCAACAGCCACCCCCATCCCAGCGGGAAAAGCTGCAGAAATTGGTTTTCCCTTGTTTTTTCCATACACCACCCCAAAGCTGGACTCTGTCTCGCTCAGCCTTTCAAGCCTCCTTCCCTGAGTCCTGGAATCCTGGAATGGTTTGGGTTGGAATGGACCTTGGAGCTCAGCCAGTGCCAGCCCCCTGCCCTGGGCAGCACCTGCCACTGTCCCAGGTTGCTCCAGACCTTCTCCAGCCTGGCCTTGGACAGGAACCCACAACTTCCCCGAGCAACCTGGGCCAGATCTCACCCCTCACAGGAAGAATTTGGGTCAAATTTCTCCTGTTTCACTTTGTTCCCATCACTCCTTGATGAAATCTCCCGCCAGGCTGAGGCCAGGTTGTGCCTGAGCTGCTCCGGTGCCTCCCCCAGGATTTGGGGACATTGTGTTGTCCCCAAACCTCCTCCTCGTTGTCTCCTTCCTCTGTCAAAGCCACCAGACCAGCAGGACACGTCCATCCTCCTCCTGTGCTGCCTCCTCATCCTCAAAACCTTCCCGTGCTGCCAGCCAGCCCTTCCCAAGTGCTGGATAATCCCGGAAAATCCCTGCCATTCCCATCCTGCTGGGATCCCGGCAGGATCTGAAAGGTCCCAGCACTGAGTTCAGGCAGAAAGGGAGAGAAAATCGAGAAAATCGAGAAAATCGTGCCCACCCCTCAGCCCTGTCCCAAACACGGGGTAATCCCAGTGAATCCCTGGGATCCTGTAGGATGCCAGGAGGCCCTGAAGGATCCTCAGCTCTGGGTTCAGGCAGAAATGGTGACCAAGCTCCCATCCCTCCTGAGCTGGAGGCTCACGGGACAATCCCGAGGATGCCGTTGAAGGTTTGAGTGGGTTTTGTGAGGGTTTGAGTGGGTTTCGTGAAGGTTTGAGTGGGTTTCGTGAGGGTTTGAGTGGGTTTCGTGAAGGTTTGAGTGGGTTTCGTGAAGGTTTGAGTGGGTTTCATGAAGGTTTGAGTGGGTTTCATGAGGGTTTGAGTGGGTTTTGTGAGGGTTTGAGTGGGTTTTGTGAGGGTTTGAGTGGGTTTCGTGAAGGTTTGAGTGGGTTTCGTGAAGGTTTGAGTGGGTTTCATGAAGGTTTGAGTGGGTTTCGTGAGGGTTTGAGTGGGTTTCATGAAGGTTTGAGTGGGTTTCATGAGGGTTTGAATGGGTTTTGTGAAGGTTTGAGTGGGTTTTGTGAGGGTTTGAGTGGGTTTCATGGGGGTTTGAGTGGGTTTATTGGCGGTTTGGGTGGGTTTCATGAAGGTTTGGGTGGGTTTTGTGTGTTTTGAGTGGGTTTTGTGGGATTTGTGTGGATTTCATGAAGGTTTGAGTGGGTTTCGTGAAGGTTTGAGTGTGTTTTGTGAGGGTTTGAGTGGGTTTCATGAGGGTTTGAATGGGTTTTGTGAAGGTTTGAGTGGGTTTTGTGAGGGTTTGAATAGGTTTTGTGAGGGTTTGAGTGGGTTTCGTGAGGGTTTGTGTGGGTTTCATGAGGGTTTGAGTGGGTTTCATGAGGGTTTGAATAGGTTTTGTGAGGGTTTGAGTGGGTTTTGTGAGGGTTTGAGTGGGTTTTGTGAGTTTTGTGAGGGTTTTGTGAGGGTTTGAGTGGGTTTTGTGAGGGTTTGAGTGGTTCATGAGGGTTTGAGTGGGTTTCATGAAGGTTTGGGTGGGTTTCATGAGGGTTTGAGTGGGTTTTGTGAAGGTTTGAGTGGGTTTTGTGAGGGTTTGAGTGGGTTTTGTGGGTTTCGTGGGTTTCATGAGGGTTTTGAGTGGGTTTCATGAGGGTTTGAGTGGGTTTTGTGAAGGTTTGAGTGGGTTTTGTGAGGGATTGAGTGGGTTTTGTGAGGGTTTGAGTGGGTTTTGTGAGGGTTTGAGTGGGTTTCGTGAGGGTTTGAGTGGGTTTCGTGAGGGTTTGGTTGGGTTTCGTGAGGGTTTGGGTGGGTTTCGTGAGGGTTTGAGTGGGTTTCGTGAGGGTTTGAGTGGGTTTCATGAGGATTTGAGTGGGTTTTGTGAGGGTTTGAGTGGGTTTCGTGAGGATTTGAGTGGGTTTTGTGAGGGTTTGAGTGGGTTTCATGAGGGTTTGAGTGGGTTTCGTGAGGGTTTGATTTGGTTTCGTGAGGGTTTGAGTGGGTTTTGTGAGGGTTTGAGTGGGTTTCATGAGGGTTTGAGTGGGTTTCTTGAAGGTTTGAGTGGGTTTCGTGAGGGTTTGAGTGGGTTTTGTGAGAGTTTGAGTGGGTTTTGTGAGGGTTTGGGTGGGTTTTGTGAGGGTTTGAGTGGGTTTCGCATGGATTTTGCACAGGTTTCACGTGGGTTTTAAGCGGGTTTTGCACGGATTTCTCGTGGATTTCTCGTGGGTTTTGAGCGGGTTCTGCTCAGGTTTTGTGCAGGTTCTGTGTGGCTTTTGTGTGGGTTTTGAGCGGGTTTTGAGCGGGTTTTGTTTGGATTTCCTGCTGGTTTTGAGCAGGTTTTGAGCGGGTTCTGCTCAGGTTTTGTGCAGGTTTCACGTGGGTTTTGAGTGGGTTTTGCACAGATTTCTCACGGGTTTCGAGCGGGTTTTGAGCGGGTTCTGCTCAGGTTTTGTGCAGGTTCTGTGTGGCTTTTGTGCGGGTTTCGAGCGGGTTTTGTGCAGATTTCACACAGATTTCTCACGTGTTCTGCGCGGGTTCTGTGTGGATTTCTTGCAGGTTTCACACAGGTTTCAAGTGGGTTTCACGTGGATTTCTCACAGATTTTGCACAGGTTCTGTGCAGGTTTCACGCAGGTTCTACGTGGTTTCTGCTTGGGTTTTGTGCAGGTTTTGTGCAGGTTCTGCGTGGGTTTCTCACGGGTTTTGCACAGGTTTCATGAGGGTTTCGAGCAGGTTTTGCACGGGTTTCTTGCAGGTTTTGCTCAGGTTTCACGTGGATTTCTCACGGGTTTTACATGCGTTCTGCGTGGGTTTTCCACGGATTCTGCATGAGTTTCACGCTGGTTTCATGTGGATTTCTCGCAGATTTTGCACGGGTTCTACGCAGGTTCTGCTTGGGTTTTGCGCAGGTTTTGTGTGGATTCTGCATGGGTTCTGCATGGCTTTCTCACAGGTTTCATGAGGGTTTCTCACTGGTTTCGCTCTGGTTTCACGTGGATTTCTCACAGGTTTCGCACAGGTTCTCCGCTGGTTTCATGCTGGTTTCTGTCAGGTTCTGCGCTGGTTTCTCGTGGGTTCTGCATGGGTTCTACGTGAGTTCCACACTGGTTTCACACAGATTTCTCATGGATTTTGCATGGGTTCTACGCAGGTTTCCCGCGGGTTCTCCTTGGGTTTTGCACAGGTTTTGTGTGGATTCTGCATGGGTTCTGCATGGGTTCTGCATGGGTTTCACGCGGGTCCTGCGTGAGTTTCATGAGGGTTTCAAGCGGGTTTTGCACGGTTTCGCTCAGGTTTCACAGGGATTTCTCACGGGTTTCACGCAAGTTCTGCATGGGTTTCTCACGGGTTTTGCACAGGTTTCATGAGGGTTTCGAGCAGGTTTTGTATGGGTTTCTCTCAGGTTTTGCTCAGGTTTCACGTGGATTTCTCACAAGTTTCCCACGGGTTCTGTGCGGGTTCTGCGCGGGTTTCTCGGGGGTTTCTCGTGGGTTCTGCGTGGGTTCTGCGCAGGTTTCTTGCGGGTTTCTCGCGGGTTCTGCATGGGTTTCTTGCAGGTTCTGCGCGGGTTCTGCGTGAGTTCTGCGCGGGTTTCTCGCAGGTTCTGCACGGGTTCTTCGCGGGTTTCTCGGGGGTTTCTCGCAGGTTCTGCGTGGGTTCTTCGCGGGTTTCTCGGGGGTTTCTCGCAGGTTCTGCGCGGGTTCTGCGCGGGTTTCTCGAGGGTTTCTCGCGGGTTTCTCGCGGGTTTCGCTGCTCGGCGGGGCCGGGAGCCGCATTCACATTCCTGCCGCGAGCGCACTTGTCAGCCGAGCTGTCAGAGCCGCCGTAATGGGGCCACGGCGGGCACTCGTGTTGGGAGTAAACACAGCCGAATCTGAGAAAACAAGGGCAGGGCCCCGAGCTCCCGGCACGGCTGCAGAGCCCCGCCGCTCCCGCGGGGAGTGCCCGGGCTCCCCCCGCGCCCACCCCGAGAAGCCCCGGCAGGGATGGGGGGCGCGGCCGGGGGTAGCCGGCACCCCTGGAACGCGGCTCCGGAGATGCGGGGTTGACAAGGGGATGTTTGGGACGGATGGGGACATCCCTGGCCTGCAGCTCGGTGACTTCCAGCGCCAACAGCCGCGGCTGGAGCGCTCGGTTCTAATTTCCTCAACTTAAAAAAACGGAGTTTTTCACATCGCGGTGGTGTCTTGAGCCTGGGGAACCTGCTTGGGGTGAGGGTCCAGGCTCCTTGGCACCCCTCAGCATCCCCCGGGGTTCCCTCCAGCCCTGGGCTCCTCCTGCCACCCCCAGCGGTGTCACCAGAGCCGGAGGGGACACCTGGGCCAGGCGGGACGGAGCCAGCTCGGCAGCAGCCCCGGGGAGGGATCGGAGGCTTCGTGGGGCCGCAGCCCCGGGGAGGAGGAGGAGGAGGAAGAGGAGGAGGAACAAGCTCTGGGAATCGTCAGCGCCGCTTCTTCGTTCGGGAATATTCCCCCAACTTCCAAACCCTCCCAACAAAGGGGCGGCCGCTCTGCAAAGCCGCGGATTTGGGACAAAGGAGGGGATGGGGCGGCCGAGGGCAGAGCGGGCACAGCCCCGGCCGTGCCCAATCCCTCAGCCCCAAATCCACGGGATGCTGCTTTCCCCTCTCCCCGTCCCCAGCGCGCTTTATTGACAGCCACAAACCCTTAAAAAAAATCTACAAACGCCACCGAACATTTCCTGCGGGCGGGGAGGGGAGCGGGAAGTTTTTATCCTCCTCCAAACCCGACGCGAAATGTTGGGGTCACTCCTCCTTTGAAATCCCCCGAGGCCTTTCTTCCCATTAAACCAGCTCTCAGCTCAGAAGTTTCTTCCCACCCTCCCACACCCCCCCCCCCAATCCGGTTTTTTTCTGCTTTTTTTTTTTTTTTTTTTTTTTTTTTGGGTTTTGTTTTGTTTTTTAAATTTAATAATAAAGCATCTCAGATCTCGGAGCTGCAACTCATCTCACACCTAAGCGAGATTGCGTTTTGCACAAGCCTTTCAGCTGTTTTCTCAATCTCTCCTCTGTCTCATTCTCAATTCAGGCAGTTGCTATAGGTATGTTTTAATCCCCAGCATGGTAGATTTTAATTAGTCTTTGTACAGATGGCCAATTAACATTCATTACTTTTGCCTTGAGCGATTAATTATGAGTTTGGATAGAAGGGGAGATGCAGACAGGAAAGATGGGCAGGTGAATAAAAAAAGGGATTTTAATCAGAGTTTGGGATTTTTTTTTTCCTTCTGATTTATATATATATACACACGCACATGGAAAGAGGAGGGAAAAGAGGCGAGTTACATTCCCAGAGAGCCATTCCAGACCTGGAGCCGCGGGTTTTGGAGCTTCCATCCGGCCAAACCGCGCTCAGGGCTGGAGAAAGCGAGGCAGGGAACAGGGGAGTGACCCCCAGCTCCCTGCGCCCGGCATGGGAATCCGCATCCCAAAGGATTCGGGTGCCCGGGAATCCTCATCCCAAAGGATTCGGGTGCCTGGGAATCCGCATCCCAAAGGATTCGGGTGCCTGGGAATCGGCATCCCAAAGGATTCGGGTGCCCGGGAATCCGCATCCCAAAGGATTCGGGTGCCCGGGAATCCGCATCCCAAAGGATTCGGGTGCCTGGGAATCCGCATCCCAAAGGATTCGGGTGCCTGGGAATCCGCATCCCAAAGGATTCGGGTGCCCGGGAATCGGCATCCCAAAGGATTCGGGTGCCTGGGAATCCGCATCCCAAAGGATTCGGGTGCCTGGGAATCGGCATCCCAAAGGATTCGGGTGCCTGGGAATCCGCATCCCAAAGGATTCGTGTGCCTGGGCATCCACATCCCAAAGGATTCGGGTGCCTGGGAATCCGCATCCCAAAGGATTCGGGTGCCTGGGAATCGGCATCCCAAAGGATTCATGTGCCCGGGAATCCGCATCCCAAAGGATTCGGGTGCCTGGGAATCGGCATCCCAAAGGATTCGGGTGCCTGGGCATCCCTCCTCTGGGGCTGTAGCGGCTCCAGGGCTCCGGGGCCGGGCAGCGGTGACAGAGGCGGCTCCTCCGGGCCGCAGCCGCGTCTCGGTGCGCAGTTCGGGCCCCGGGATTGTCCCCTCCCGAGCCGCGGTGACACGTCGCTAATTCTTCCTAATTGATTTTTCACGCCGGCGGGAGGGAGACGGTGACATCCAAGAGCGGAGCCCCGATGTGGCGGCTTTCTGCGGCATGAAAGGGGCCGGATCTGCCGCCGGAGCCCGCGTGCCTCAGCCGGGGCCGGGTAGCCATGGAGAGCCGCTGGCCGAGCCTGCCTGCTCCGTGCCCGCTCCGTGCTACCGTGCCCTCCATGCCCCTCTCCGTGCCCGCTCCATGCCCTGTCCGTACTCTCGCCGTGCCCTCTCCTTGCCCGCTCAGTGCCCGCTCAGTGCCCGCTCCGTGCCCACCGTGCCCGTTCCATGCCCCTCTCCGTGCCCTCTCCATGCCCGTTCCGTGCCCGCTCCATGCCACTCTCCCTGCCCTCTCCGTGCCCTCCATTACCCTCTCTGTGCTCTTCTCCGTGCCCGCTCCGTGTCCTCTCCGTGCCCGCTCCGTGCCCCACTCTGTGCCCCTCTCCGTGCCCCTCTCCGTGCCCCTCTCCGTGCCCACCGTGCCCGCTCCGTGCCTCACTCTGTACCCCTCTCCGTGCCCCTCTCCGTACCCACCGTGCCCTCCATGCCCCACTCTGTGCCCCTCTCCGTGCCCTCTCCGTGCCCGCTCCATGCCCGCTCCGTGCCCACCGTGCCCTCCATGCCCCACTCTGTGCCCTCTCCGTGCC
Organism: Poecile atricapillus; assembly: GCF_030490865.1. NCBI lineage: Eukaryota > Metazoa > Chordata > Aves > Passeriformes > Paridae > Poecile > Poecile atricapillus. The sequence goes on from NC_081252.1 coordinate 75,638,219, forward strand.
CGCTCCGTGCCCGCTCCGTGCCTGTTCCTTGCCCCTCTCCGTGCCCGTTCCTTGCCCCTCTCCGTGCCCTCTCTGTGCCCGCTCCGTGCCCGTTCCATGCCCCTCTCCCGCCGCTATTTCGGGAACACATCAGAGCCCCTCCGGGCCGCTCCCGGGGCTGCCCCCGCTCCGTTCCCGCTGTCCCGCACTTGGGAACCAGCGGGGCTCGGGATGCGGCTCCTGCGGGAAATGGGAGTCGGGGGAGGATGGAGGGGGAGGGATCCATCCCTCAGGACCCCGAGCTGGGCTCGCTTCTCTCAGCACGTTTGGGGTTTGGCCCCGGCCCGCTCGGGATTGGCGCTTCCCGCAGGAGATTTCCCGGGATCGGGCACTCGGGAGGAGCAGGAAGGAAAGGCCCGGATCCCTCCCGGCACGGCGGGGATGTGGCTGCTGTGTCCCGGGCACGCTGGGGGAGCTGTCACCTGCATCCTGCCCTGGTCTGGGGGTGGTTGTGTCCATCAGGGGTCCCTGGGTGGATGGGTGGCTGTGTCACCCGGATCTCAGAGTGTTCCCCGGGTGGCTGTGCCACCTGGATCCCGGATTCCCTGGATGTCTGTATCACCGGGATCCCAGATTCCCTCGGTGGATCTAACACCTGGATCCCAGATTCCCCGGATGTCTGTATCACCTGGATCCCGGATTCCCCGGATGGATCTATCACCTAGATCCCACATTCCCCAGATATCTGTATCACCTGGATCCCAGATTCTCCAGGTGGATTTAACACCTGGATCCCACATTCCCTGGATGTCTGTATCACCTGGATCCCAGATTCCCTGGATGGATCTATCACCTGGATCCCAGACTCCCTGGATGTCTGTATCACCTGGATCCCACATTCCCCGGATGTCTGTATCACCTGGATCCCAGATTCCCTGGATGTCTGTATCACCTGGATCCCAGATTCCCTGGATGGATCTATCACCTGGATCCCACATTCCCTGGATGTCTGTATCACCTGGATCCCACATTCCCTGGATGTCTGTATCACCTGGATCCCAGATTCCCTGGATGGATCTATCACCTGGATCCCAGATTCCCTGGATGTCTGTATCACCTGGATCCCGGATTCCCTGGATGTCTGTATCACCTGGATCCCAGATTCCCTGGATGGATCTATCACCTGGATCCCAGATTCCCTGGATGTCTGTATCACCTGGATCCCAGATTCCCTGGATGTCTGTATCACCTGGATCCCAGATTCCCCAGGTGTTTCCCCCCTCCCGGACAGGATTCCCTCAGCAGTGCCCGAGCTCTGGCCCCACTCCCGGCTCTGGGGGTGCTGCACAGAGCTCTGGGCAGGTCTGGCAGCCCCTGAGCCCCAAATCCCTGCCGGGCACCCCCAGGAGCTCTGCTGATTCCAACTCCTGCTCCGGGAGCCTCATCCCAGCGGGATCAGCGTGGCCTCAGCCAGGCCGAACCCTGCAGCTCCCATTTCCAGGCCAAGCACGGCACAACCAGCGGGGAGGGCACCCAAAACCCTGCGAACCCCTCGGGGCTCCCTCCGGGCTGGGGGGAGCTCGGGAGGCTCGGCACGGCTCCGTCCCCACCTGCCGAGCCGTGGCAGGGTATGGCCCTCTGCAAGTGTGTGCCATGGAAATGTGCACATTTCCTAAAAGCAATATGGAGCAGCTAAATATACTGCTCACAAATCTGTTTACACTAATAATGGCTGGGAGCCTGCCATCCATATGACTGCACGGAACCATTGATTCAACAGAAATCCGCTGAAAATTCCTTGCAGGAGGAAGAAACTCACGGCGTTTCATATTACAATTTCTTCCCCCTATTTTTTTTCCTGCTTCTCGGGGTTTGTTTTTTGTTTTTTTTTTCCTGGCACCTCTGGCACAGCCACGTTGGCAGCAGCTCTGCCCCTCTCCCTCTGCAGAGCCACCACGGGCATGGGGATCCTCAGCAATCCGGGATTTCCCAGCTCAGCTCCCAGCACTGCAGCCGCCCCCGGGGCGAAATGAACACAATATTTCCCTTTTTCCCACCCAACGGAGGGGTCCGAGGCAGCGTTTTGGCGCCGCTCTCTTTCCCTTTTTGGGAAAAAAAAAAGGGAAAAATAAATAAAAAAAACAAAAAAAGAAGGAAAAAAAGCCCCTCGGGAATTGGCAGCTCGTGGCGTATTAATGGAAATGCTGCAGACTTGGCTCCCGCTCACCTCCCAAACATAATGTTAAATGGCAGCAAGGCACTATAGCAGTCATTTACATATGGTGCTTATAGACGCCAAACTTATTAACACAATAAAACTGCTGCGCCAGGAGCTTTCCTGCCTATTTTTCTCCTGGAGAATGTCAGTGTTGGAAGCACCTATCCTCCTCGTATGGAAACACCCGGGGCTGCCTTTCATATGGCACCGGCAAAATAAATAAATGACTCAGCCAGGGGCCCCCTCCGACCACTGGTGGAGGGAAGAGGGGGGGAGATCCGTGGATTCCGAGGTTTGGGGGTGGGGGAGATCACTGGAATTCACCAGGATCCACCAGGATCCACCAAGATCCACCAGAACCCGGGTGGGGGAGATCACCAGAATTCACCAGGATCCACCAGAATTCACCAGGATCCACCAGGATTCACCAGGATCCACCAGAACCCAGCGGTACCTTCTGGAAAAGCGCCTTTCCTCCCTGGCTGGGGGCAGCGCCAGGATTGGAGTCAACCCCCCCTGCTCTGCGGTGTCCCCAAGTGTCCCCAAAGCTGGAAGTGATTTCCAGGTGGATTTTCCTGGTGCCACAGGGAAAGCAGCCCCAGGTGTTTCCATAGGAGTTGTCCAGGTGCTTCCAACAGGGGAATTCTCCACGTGGGAATTTCCCAGCAGTGGTTTTGCCGTGCTGGGAAGTTTGGTGTCCACAAGTGACATTTGTGGGTGGCTGCTGGAGTGTCCCGGTGTCATGATGTGGGATTTCGGGGATGTGGGATGGCAGCTGGGTCTGCTGATCCCCACTGAAGGGACGCTGTGAGGTCCCCTCGGGGTTTTGGGGCGACTCTCCGGGGTCCAAGCGGCCGCAGTTCCTCTCTTGGCGCATTCCAGGCCCTGCTCACAGGGAATGTTCCCTGCTGGAGCTGAGGGTGACACTCCAGGGCCACCCAGGGGAGCTCCCCGAGCCTCCCGGGGCTGGGTGTGCGATTTCCTGCAGGGAAATCCCCCGGCTCGCCCGTTCCTGCTGGAAAATCAACAACCCCGCCCTGCTGGAAGGGCATTGATGAGGGGACACCTGATGGCCCTGGCGGGAGAGCCCAGGGGACATTAACGGGATCAGCAACTGTCCCCAAAAGTGCTGGGGACACGCTTAAGTGTGTGGCAGTGCCACCAGGGCATGGCAGTGCCACATGAAAATGGCAGTGTCACACAACAATGGCAGTGCCACACAACAATGGCAGTGTCACCAGGGCATGGCAGTGCCACATGGTAATGGCAGTGTCACACAGCAATGGCAGTGTCACACAGCAATGGCAGTGCCACATGACAATGGCAGTGTCACATGGATATGTCAGTGCCACCAGACCATGGCAGTGCCACATGACAATGGCAGAGTCACATGGGCATGGCAGTGCCACCAGGCCATGGCAGTGTCACAGGAGCATGGCAGTACCACATGACAATGGCAGTGCCACATGACAATGGCAGTGTCACATGACAATGGCAGTGCCACATGACAATGGCAGTGTTATATTGCAGTGGGAGTGTCACATGATAATGGCAGTGCCACCAGGCCATGGCAGTGTCACACAGTAATGGCAGTGTCACATGGGCATGGCAGTGCCACATGACAATGGCAGTATCACACAGCAATGGCAGTGTCACACAGTAATGGCAGTGCCACACAGCAATGGCAATGCCACGTGACAATGGCAGTGTTACATGACAATGGCAGTGCCACACAGCAATGGCAATGCCACGTGACAATGGCAGTGTCACATGACAATGGCAGTGTCACATGACAATGGCAGTGTCATATGGCAATGGCAGTGCCACATGACAATGGCAGTGCCACCAGGCCATGGCAGTGCCACATGACAATGGCAGTGTCATATGGCAATGGCAGTGTCACATGATAATGGCAGTGTCACACAGCAATGGCAGTGCCACACAGCAATGGCAATGCCACGTGACAATGGCAGTGTCACACAGCAATGGCAGTGCCACATGACAATGGCAGTGTCACATGACAATGGCAGTGTCACACAGCAATGGCAGTGCCACCAGGCCATGGCAGTGCCACACAGCAGTGGCAGTGTCACATGATAATGGCAGTGTCACATGACAATGGCAGTGTCACACAGCAATGGCAGTGTCACACAGCAATGGCAGTGTCACACGACAATGGCAGTGTCACACAGCAATGGCAGTGCCACATGGGCATGGCTGTGTCACCAGGCCATGGCAGTGCCACACTGGACAATGGCAGTGCCACCCCAGGGCCCAGCACAACAACCCAAGGTGGGGTTGGGGTTGGGGGCTGGGCTGGACCTTCACTGTGGGGATTCCAGGGATTCCCAGAGCCCAGGGAGGGCCGTGTCCCCTCACTGTCCCCCATGTCACTGATGCCACCCTGGAGCCATGTGTGCTGCAGGTCCCCACGGCACCAGGGCTGCTGTCACCAGTCCTGTCAGCAGGACACCTCAAATCCGGCTGTTCCAGAGCCTTCCATGGGCCCTGCGGTGGGAGAAGCAGCTCAGCACAGCCCAGCAGGGGACATGGGGTCCCCAAGGTCAGGCACGAGGTCAGGGGAATGTCCCCAAGTGCCCAAACTGCCCAACACTTTTCATTAATGGGGTTTGGATGGCTTTCCCAAAATCCCTGTCCTGTGTCACTGCTGGGCACAGAGTGACCGGAGCTGTCCCTGTCCTGTGTCACTGCTGGACAGGAGTGACCGGAGCTGTCCCTGTCCTGTGTCACTGCTGGACAGGAGTGACCGGAGCTGTCCCTGTCCTGTGTCACTGCTGGACAGGAGTGACCGGAGCTGTCCCTGTCCTGTGTCACTGCTGGACAGGAGTGACCGGAGCTGTCCCTGTCCTGTGTCACCATTGGGCACAGAGTGACCAGAGCTGTCCCTGTCCTCTGTCACTGCTGGGGATGCAGCCCCATGGAAAAGCCACTGAGAACCTGTGGAGGTGAGTGGGAACCCAGCAGCCCCTTCCCTGCTGGAATGGCCTCTCCCAGTCTGGAACTGGGGGGTCTGGGTGGCTTCCTGTTCCTAGACTTGGGTGAGATCCTCCCTCAGTCAGCCTGATCCCATAAACTCCATCCATCATCCATCCATCCCCCATCATCCATCCATCATCCATCATCCATCATCCATCATCCATCCATCATCCATCATCCATCCATCATCCATCCATCATCCATCATCCATCCATCCATCCATCCATCATCCATCATCCATCATCCATCCATCATCCATCCATCATCCATCCATCATCCATCCATCATCCATCATCCATCCATCCATCCATCCATCATCCATCATCCATCCATCATCCATCCATCATCCATCCATCATCCATCCATCATCCATCCATCATCCATCATCCATCATCCATCCATCCATCATCCATCATCCATCCATCTGTCCATCCATCCATCCATCCATCCATCCATCCATCATCCATCCATCCATCCATCCATCCATCCATCCATCATCCATCCATCCATCCATCATCCATCCATCATCCATCCATCCATCCATCCATCCATCATCCATCATCCATCCATCCATCCATCATCCATCATCCATCCATCCATCATCCATCCATCCATCATCCATCCATCATCCATTCATCCATCATCCATCCATCCATCCGTCATCCATCCATCATCCATCCATCCATCCATCCATCCATCATCCATCCAAACACCCAAACATCCATCATCCATCCATCATCCATCATCCATCCATCATCCATCATCCATCCATCATCCATCATCCATCATCCATCCATCATCCATCCATCCATCATCCATCCATCATCCATCATCCATCATCCATCCATCCATCATCCATCATCCATCATCCATCCGTCCATCATCCATCCATCCATCATCCATCCATCATCCATCATCCATCCATCCATCATCCATCATCCATCCATCATCCATCATCCATCCATCATCCATCATCCATCCATCCATCATCCATCATCCATCCATCATCCATCATCCATCATCCATCATCCATCCATCCATCATCCATCATCCATCCATCCATCATCCATCATCCATCATCCATCCGTCCATCATCCATCCATCCATCCATCCATCCATCCATCCATCCATCCATCCATCCATCATCCATCCGTCCATCATCCATCCATCCATCCATCCATCCATCCATCCATCCATCCATCCATCATCCATCCAAACACCCAAACATCCATCCTTCCATGGATCCATCCATCAGGTGCAGGGTGGGACTGTTTGGGTGCCCTGTGCAGGGCCAGGAGCTGGACTGGGTGATCCCTGTGAGCCCCTTCCAACTTAAGATATTCTAATCCTGTGTTTCTGTGATCCATCCATCCATTCATCTTCCATCATCCATCCATCCATCATCCATCCATCCATCCATCCATCCATCCATCCATCCATCCATCATCCATCCATCCATCCATCCATCCATCCATCCATCCATCCATCCATCATCCATCCATCATCCATCCATCCATCATCCATCCATCCATCCATCATCCATCCATCATCCATCCATCATCCATCCATCCATCCATACCTCCATCTCTCCATGGACCACTTGACAGAAGCACCTTCACAGAGGACACTGAGGGAGGTGACAGGAATCACCTGCTGGCAGCCACTGGCTCCAGGGTGATTTATCCCAATCCAGAATATTCCCGAACTGAAGAAAATTAAACAAATAAAATAAAATAAAATAAAATAAAGGCCCAGGAAGCAGAGAAAAGACCTCCTGAACCTCCCTGCCCTAAGTAGGCCCCCATTTCCCCGCTGTGGCCCTCAGGGCCGCCCTGGATGGCCGATGAGAAGGAATCCGGGCCGGGCAGGAGCTGTGCCCGGGGGAAGAGGAGGAAATGAAGCAGCGCTTTGAAGTCTGCTCAACTTTTACCGTGGCGGCCTCGCCGTGCCCGCGGCCTCGCTCGGGGCCGGCGCTGATTTTCCGCACGGTGCCCTTTGATGGTGGCGTTACCGATTAACGAGGGGACAGCACCTGCCGGGGGTCCCGGGACCCCGCCCGGCTCCGGCCACCGCCACGGGAGGCTCCGAGTGCCGATGGACACGGGCACAGCGCTGGCCCTGTGCCACCCCTACAGCCCAGAAATGACCCGCGGCCGCTGCTCGGTGCCTGTCCTGTCCCTCTCTCCCTCTCCTTCCCTCCTTTTCCGTTTGCTCCTTGCGGGATCCCCCCAGGGCTGGATTTCCCGGATCCCCCTTTCCCTCCCCGGCGCCCCCGAGCGCGGAGCAGCAGCCCCTGCCCGGCCCCTGCGCTCGCACTGCCGGCGGCTCTTTCGTTCAAAAGGAAAATGCCTTTTTTTCCCCTTCCCGGAGCTGCTCCCGGCCGGAATCCAGCGGGAAGGAATCCATCCCGGCTCCCCTCTCCTGGGCATTCCACGGACAAAGTTTTCCTCTCGAGAAACCAGGGGCACCTCCAGCCCGAGCAAGGTCCCCGCTCGGCGAGTCCGGGTTTGTTCCCAAAGGGATACAAATCTTTCTGGAGTTATCCTGGAGCTGGGAGCAGGCCTGGGAGAGCAGAGGGGAAACACAAATTTAAAGATAAATTTGGGAGTTCTCGGTCGCTTTCAGCTCCCCGGTTCCCTTCGGAGCATCCGAGCAGCCTCGCCTGGACACTGAGCCGGGACTGAAAACCAGCGGGGCCAATTGAGGGAAAAAAACAAAATCAGGTGAAAGATTTATAAATTCCCGAGAGGATGATTCACCCCCAAACCGAAGCTTCTCCCTCCCAGAAAACCTCCCGGTGGAGCCGGGGCGCCGAGGGCAGCTGCCGGCGGCGGGGATCCCGTGGGAAGCGGCCGCAGCCCGGCCGCCTTTCCCATTTTTCTCCCGCAGAAGATGCTGAAATCGAGGGAGATCCGCACGAAACGAAATCCGGGCCCCGCTCCGCTCTCCGGGGCCGCGGATCCAGCAGAGCCCGCTCCGCACCCGCGGCCGCCGCAGGGCAGGGGCGGAGGGGCCGCGGATCCCCCCGGGCCGGCCCCGGGGGCAGAGAAAGGTCGCGGGAAAAAAAAAAAAAAAAAGAGAGAGAAAAAAAAAAAAAAATTAAATTGAATTCAATTGGATTAAATTGATTTAAATGAAATTCCACAAACGGTCCGGAGCCGGGCACAGTTTCCGCGAAGGAGCCGAGCTGAGCCCGCGTCCCCTTCTCCTTCCCCTTCCCATCCCTTTCCCTTCCCATCCTTTCCCCTTCCCATCCCTTCCCATCCCCGTTCCTCCGCGGGTGTTCCCCGCTCCGCTCCCGCTGCTCTCTCCGCCAGCTCTCTCACCCAACTCCGCTTCTTTATTTCCACTTTTCCTATTAAAAATAAATAAAAATAAAAATAAAAAAAGGAAATATATATTTTAAAATCTATTTATAAAATATTTTTAATATCGATTATTTTTTCCCCCTTCTCTCTCTCTTTCTCTTGCGGAAATGAAAATAAAATTCACAAACGCTTTGCCGACGCTCTCGCTCCAATTTTAGGCTTTCACTTCTCTGGGATTTCGTGTAATTTTGCCTTTTCTCCCCCCATCCTTCTTCCCGCAGGCTCTTGCGGGAGCGCGTCCGCGCAGAGCCCGCGGGCGCGCAGCAGCGCTCTCCTCTCCGCGGGGGGAAGGATCCCGCGCGGAGTATTTCGATCCAGCCAAGTGGAAAATAGACTTTCAACCCTCTTTGTGCGGGAGGGGAGGGCTGGCCCCCGCCTCCGCGGGCCAACAAAACTCCGAGCAGAGCCAAACTGCGGAGTGAACTCGGGAGCGGCCCGCGCAGGGGCTGCGCGCCCGCGCATCCCCCCGAGCCGGGGCTCAGCGGCTCCGATCGCCGCTTCTTGAGAGCTCGGACATTTCGGGTTTTGGCTCCCGGAGCGGGATCGGAGCCGTGGGAAGGAGGTTTCGGCCGGGGGAAGGTCCTGCTTTGGGAAGGGGTTCCGCGGAGGGGAGCGGAGCTTGCGCGGGGGGCGGGAGAGGCGGGGGAGGTTTCACCTGTCCTCCCCCCGAGGGCCGGAGCTCCGCTCGCTGCTGCGGCCAAGGCTGGGGCTGTCACTGAAATCGCGAAAAGAAAAAAAAATAAAAAAGATAAGAAAAAAAAATAAAAAAGAGAGAGAAAACAAGAAAACCAAAAGAGGAAGAAAAAATGAGGAGTTTTTAATTTTTTTAAAAAATTGTTTTGTTTTGTTTTTTTAAAGACGGAGGGAAACCTCCCCCGCAGCCGGAGCCCCTCTGCCACAACTTCGCGGCGCGCCTGCGGGAGCGGCTCCAGTCCAGTTTTTCGGGCGCTCTCTGCGTCCTTTTGCCTCCTCTGCCTCCCCTTCCTCCCCTGTCTGCCCCTGCCTCCCCTTCCTGCCCCATCTCCCCCTGTCCTCCCCTTGTCCTCCCCTGCCTGGCTCTGCCTCCCGTGCCTCCCCCGGCCTCCCCCGGCCTCCTTGTGCCTCCTCTGACTCTTCCTGGCTGCCCTCGTCCTCCCGCGGCCTCGTCTTGCTTCCTTCTACCTCCCCTGCCCCTCCTCTGCCTCCTCTACCTCGCACTTCCCGTCCCTGCCTTCCCCTGCGCTCCCCATCCCACCGCATCCCCACTGTCCCCTGCTCTCCGATCCTATCCCACCTCTACATTCCTTGTTCTCCCCATCCCACCCATTCCTGCCTCCCCTATTCTCCCCATCCCATCCCATCCCATCCCATCCCATCCCATCCCATCCCATCCCATCCCATCCCATCCCATCCCATCCCATCCCATCCCATCCCATCCCATCCCATCCCATCCCATCCCATCCCATCCCATCCCATCCCATCCCATCCCATCCCATCCCATTCCTGCCTCCCCTGTTCTCCCCATCCCATTCCTGCCTCCCGTGCCCTCCGCATCCCTGCCCTGCTCTCCCATCCCATCCTTACATTGCCTGTTCTCCCCATCCCATCCCATCCCTACATTCCCTGCTCTCCCATCCCATCCCTGCCTCCCCTGTTCTCCCCATCCCATCCCATCCCGTCCCGGCCCTGCTCTCCGATCCCATCCCATCCCATCCCTACATTCCCTGGTCTCCCATCCCATCCCATCCCATCCCTACATTCCCTGCCCTTTCCATCCCGGCCCTGATCTCCGATCCCATCCCATCCCTGCATTCCCTGCTCTCCCCATCCCATCCCTACATTCCCTGCCCTCCCAGCCCGGCCCTGCCTCCTCCGGCCTCTCCTGTGTTCCGCGGGGCTCAGGTGAGGCGGCCCCTGCCCGGCCCCGCAGGTACCGCCCGCATCCGCCGGGGCTCGGGGCTGCGTGGGCGCCCGCGGGTGGGCGGCGGGGCGGGGGCGGAGGGAGGGAGGGGTGCGGGGCGCGGGTCCGTGTGTGTGTGCCGTGCCCAGGGGGAGGTTTCTTGCACACGCACACACACACACACCGCACACACGCGCGCACCCGCAGGACCGGCCCCGCTCCGGCCCCCCCCCGCTCCCGGCTCACACCATGTTCCAGCCGTCTGCGAAGCGCTGCTTCACCATCGAGTCCCTGGTGGGCAAGGACACCCCCCTGGGCCCCGAGGACCCCCCGCGCCCCGCCGCCCTCGCCTACCCCGGCCCCGCCGCCGCCGCCGACGCCGCCGCCTTCGCCCCCGGCTTCCAGGGAGCCGCCGGCCGGGCCCTGTACGGCAGCGCCGAGCTCGTCTTCCCCGAGGCCGTGGGGCACCCGGCGCTGCCCGTCGGGCCCCCCCAGCTGGGGGGCTCGGCCCTGCCGCACCCGCACCCCTTCTTCGGGCCGCAGCACCGCGACCCGCTCAACTTTTACCCCTGGGTGCTGCGGAACCGCTTCTTCGGCCACCGCTTCCAAGGTGAGCGGGGGCTGCGGGGGGCGCGGGCCGAGGGCTGGCGGCGGCCCCGGGGGCTGCGGAGCCTCGGGGCTCCTGCCCGGGGCTCGGGGGGCCCGGCTGCAGGGCAGGACCTGTTGCTGCCGTGCCCGCACTCACGGCCGGGGCCCCGGGCGCTGCTCAGCGGGGCCGGTGCCTCGGAGCTGCCGGTGCCTCGGAGCTGCCGGTGCCTCGGAGCTGCCGGTGCCGCCGCCGTTGCACACCCGCGGCCGGAGCGCTCCCGGAGCCCCGGGGCCGCGGTCGGGGCCGGGAAGAGCCGGGCAGCCTCGCGGAGTCCCGGCCGAGCATCGCGGAGCTCCGGGGGACGGGACCGGCGCCGCCGCCTCCGTGCGCAGCCGAGAAGGGAATTTGGTTTTCTCCTTCCCGGGAACGAAGGGAAGGATTTCGGTGCGGTGGATCTCGGCTGCGCAGAGAGATGTTGTTTGGTTCCGTAGATTTTTTCTCCGTTCCTTTTCTTCTCTTTATTTATTTCCTCGCTTTCTTTCCTTCTCTTTCTTTTCTTCGCTTTCCTGTTTCGCTTCTTTCGTTCTTTCTTTCTTTCTCTTCATTTTCTGGTTCTGTCTCTTATTTTTTTCAATCTTCATTTTCTTTCTCCTTGTTCCTTCCTATCCTCTTTCTTTTCCTTTTCCTTTCTTTATCCGCGTCCTTTTCTTCCCTTTTTCCCACATGTTTTTTTTTCCCTCGTTTTTTTTTCTTTTTTGTTTGTTAGTTTGTTTTTTTCTCGGTTTTATTTTTCTCTTTTTTTGCCTCCCCGTTTCCTCTCTCCGCCTGTCCCGCCGCGGTGCCGGGGGGGGTCCCACAGCCCGGATTAGTTTTATCTGCTCGGCACCAAGCCCTCGCTCGTCCCCGGGGCTCCGCCGGGGATTGCGGCCGCTGCCGGCGGCTCCCGGGGGCACCGGCCCGGCTCCCTCCGCCCCGAGAGCGGCTCCGGCCGGGGCCGTGCGGGGCTCCCGGTCCCCCACAGCCCCCGGGCCCGGCTCTTCCGAGCCGTCCCTCTCTCCTGCCTTCTCTCTCCGCCTTTAATTTTCTTGTTCTTCCCTTGCTTTCGTTTCTTTCTACCTTGTTTCGCTCGCTTGCTTTACAGCTTTCCTTCTCTCGCTCGTTGTTCTTTGCTTCTTCCCTTCTTTCAATTTTTTTTTTTTTTTTGCTTTCCCACTTCTTGTCTCTTTCTCTTTTTTCCTTTCTCTTTCTTTCCCTGTTTTTTTTTTTATTGCTTCCCCACTTTTCTCCTCTCTTTCCTTGTCCCCTTCCCTCTTTCTTTCTCCACTTCACTATTTTCTTTCTTACCTTTCCTTTTCTGTTTTCTTTTCCTGTAAATTTCTCAGTCTTCCTCCTGTTTTATAATTTCTTTTTCTCTCTGTCTCAGTTTTTTCTCTGCCTCCCACCTTCTCTTCCTCTTTCTTTCCTCTTCCTGCTGCTCTCCCCATCCATCCCTTCTCCCTCTTTCTTTCTTTCTTTCTTTCATTCCCCCTCCCTCCCCACCCTTTGGCGCTGTGTCCAACCCCACCGTGGGGCTGAGATCAGCCGAGAGGGAGAACGGGGCACAAACGCTGCAATTTTGGGATGGGGAAAGCTCCAAAAAACCCCGCAATTCCCCTTTTGTGCCCTTCCCGTGCCACGGGGCAAGGAAATGAGCCCAAGCCGGGCCTGCAGAGGGGGTTCCGGGGCTGAGCTCTGTGTGTGCCCGCAGGGAGCGAGGTGTCCCAGGAGAGCCTCCTGCTGCACGGCCCCTTCGCCCGCAAGCCCAAGCGCATCCGCACGGCCTTTTCCCCATCGCAGCTGCTGCGCCTGGAGAGGGCCTTCGAGAAGAACCACTACGTGGTGGGCGCCGAGCGCAAGCAGCTGGCCAGCAGCCTCAGCCTCTCCGAGACACAGGTACTGCCACCCGAGGGTCCCTCCTGTCCCATCCTGTCTGCTCCTCCTGTCCCATCCTGTGTGCTCCTTCTGTTCCACCCGTGTGTCCTTCCTGTCCCATCCCTTGTGTCCCTTCTGTCCCACCCGTGTGTCCCTCCTGTGTCACCCCGTGTGTCCCTCCTGTCCCATCCTGTGTGTCCCTTCTGTCCCACCCGTGTGTCCCTCCTGTCCCATCCCGTGTGTCCCTCCTGTGTCACCCCGTGTGTCCCTCTTGTCCTATCCTGTGTGTCCCTCCTGTCCCATCCTGTGTGTCCTTCCTGTCCCACCCGTGTGTCCCAGTTATCTCACCCCGTGTGTCCCTTCTGTCCCACCCGTGTGTCCCTCCTGTCCCATCCTGTGTGTCCCAGTTATCCCACCCCGAGTGTCGCAGCCTGTCCCACCTCAAGTGACCCAGGTGTCCCATCCTGTGGGACCCGTTTGTCTCATCCTGTGTGTCCCAGCCTGTCCCACAAGCCTGTCCCTTCTGCCCCACCCCGTGTGTCCCTTCTGTCCCACCCTGAGTGTCCCTTCTGTCCCATCCCATGGGTCCCAACCCGTCCCACCCCGTGTGTCCCTTCTGTCCCATCCTGTGTGTCACTTCTGTCCCATCCCTTGTGTCCCTCCTGTCCCATCCCATGTGTCCCTTCTGTCTCACCCCATGGGTCCCAGCCTGTCCCACCCCATGTCTCCCATGTGTCCCATCCCTCGTGTCCCAGCGTGTCCCAGATCCGCAGCCCCGGGAGCAGCTCGGAACCGGCACCGGATCCGCGCAGCGCTGCTGTGGGAAATCCCAGCTGGGGTTCCAGGCCTGGGGTTCCAGCAGGTGCCGGCAGCCCCAGAGCCTGCGGGTGTTCCTGGGCCCCTCGAGCTGGATTTGGGGTTTTTGTGTGGTGGCATTTGGGTGTCACAGAGGCTGCGGCAGCTTTGGGGCTGGGGATGCAGCTCCGGCACGGTCCCGCTCTCCGGAGCGCTTTCCTGGTGTTGTTCCTCCCTGGCTCGGGGTGTTTTCCCTGGGAGCAATTGATGGGTTTAAAAATCCAGTTAGGAAAGGAGCAGCAGCCCGAAGGCTTCTCTGGGAAGCTGGAAAAGCGTGACTGAGCCGAGCAGCCCCGCTCTGTGCGCCCGGAATTCAGGACGGGTGTGGAGACGGCGCTGCCGAAGGGCGCTGGTGTCGGATGAGACTTTCTGGGATCAGAACAGACATTTCACGGGAATTCAGGTGTAAGGAGAGCCAGGAGAAGCACAGGGATGAGAGGAAAAGTGGACAGAGCTGGGGGAAAATGAGGGAGCTGGGGCTGAGCGTCTCTGGAAGCCCGGTGTCCCGGCGAGCTCCCAAACGCTGCAGGGGAAGGAGCGCTATTTCCCGGGATATTCAGCAGCTGAGGGATGGAGAAAGTTTTCCCCAAATTCTGGTGAGGTGGTTGGGCCTATGTGCTGAATTAATTGAATTTTTAAGCTTTAATTGATTTGGGAAATAGATCTGGAGCCGTGGGAGTTCCCACTGCCCGCCTGGCTCATCCTCACCCGGGCTCCTCCACACCAAACCTCCATCCCTGGGAGTGGGAAATTCCTGCCAGGAAAATGTCACCGGCACGGGGACAGCGGGAAGGAGCAGCTGTGGCTGTCAGGAAGGGAGGACCGAGCCCCCAAAATCCCGGGGGTGTTTGGAGCCCAAGGGTGATGCTGTCCCTGCGGCTCGTGGGGCTCAGCGCTGGCACTGGCTCGGGTCCCTTCCCGCTGCTCCCGTCACCTCTCCGGGCTGGAATGGAGGAAAAAAGGGAAAAAAGGACAAACCCCAAAGGTCAAAGAACAGCCAGGAACTCGTCGGGGTGGAAAGGGCAGCTCTGGAATGCCCCAGGGCCAGCTCAGCCATTCCCTGGCCTTTTCCATCATCGCCTGGAGCCTAAATGCGATAATGCCGTTTATTCCTGGGGAAATGCAGCGGCATCCCAACCCCAAATCCCAGAGATTTTGGGGTGCAAAGAGGCCACGTAGACATTTTAAATTCCCTTTTCCTGTGTGTGCTGCAGCCCGTTTGGTAGCTCGGTGTTTCCGTGGTTTTGGGAAGCGGCTGCTGCTGGCGGGGAGCGGGCGCGGGGACAACGGGAGGCAGCGGCAGGGCCGGGAAAGGCTCCCATCCTTCCCACGGATCCATCCGGGAACGGCGCCCGGCAGAGGGAAACGTTCTTCCCTTCTGCTTTGTGGCTTTGGAAAAACAGTCTTTATCTTTAATTTTTTTTTTTTTTTTAAATCTGGTTTAATTACCTGGAGGAAAATAATCCCAGTGTGCTGAGGGATGGGATACGGGATGGGATATGGGATAGGATATGGGATGGGATAAGGGATGGGATAAGGGATGGGATAAGGGATGGGACATGGGATGGGATAAGAGATGGGATAAGGGATGGGATATGGGATAGAACATGGGATGTGATAAGAGATGGGATAAGGGATGGGATATGGGATGGGATATGGGATGGGATAAGGGATGGGATATGGGATGGGATAAGGGATGGGATATGGGATGGGATATGGGATGGGATATGGGATGGGATATGGGCTGGGATATGGGATGGGATATGGGATAGAACATGGGATGGGATATGGGATGGGATAAGAGATGTGACATGGCATAGAATATAGGATAGGATACACCCGGGTGAGGGAATTGGAGGAGTGGGACACCGGGGGCTGGTGGCTGTGTCAAACCCAGGATATTATTACTATTATTATTCTTATTATTATTATTGCTATTATTACTATTATTATTATTACTATTATTATTGTTACTGTTATTATTATTATTATTAATTCAATATTCGGTGATAAATCCCACATGGAATTGAATTTCCATGGAAAACCAGTCTGCTTTATCCATGACACCCATCCCGGTGTGACACAGGCACCGAACCCACAGTTTTTGGGGATTTATAATTTTCTCATGGATTTAACAATTCCCACTCGGGGTTCCAGGCCCTGGCTGTGCCTGGCCCGATTTCCCAGATGCTTTTCCCCCTGGAAAAGGGAGTTTTTCCCTTTGGGCTCGCCAGCTCTGGGTGCCCCAGCCAGGGAGCAACACCTGGAGCAGCCCAGGGAAGGTGGGGAGGGTTCAGGTCCTGCCAGGCCTCAGGAAATGTCTTGGGATGTGGGATATGGGATGTGGGATATGGGATATGGGATATGGGATGTGGGATATGGGATATGGGATGTGAGATATGGGATGTGAGATATGGGATATGGGATATGGGATATGGGATGTGGGATGTGGGATATGGGATATGGGATATGGGATGTGAGATATGGGATGTGAGATATGGGATATGGGATATGGGATATGGGATGTGGGATGTGGGATATGGGATATGGGATATGGGATATGGGATATGGGATATGGGATATGGGATATGGGATATGGGATATGGGATGTGGGATATGGGATATGGGATGTGGGATATGGGATGTGGGATATGGGATATGGGATGTGATATAGGGGATGTGGGATATGGGATATAGGATATAGGATATAGGATATAGGATATAGGATATAGGATATAAGATATAGGATATAGGATATGGGATATGGGATATGGGATGTGGGATATGGGATATGGGATATGGGATGTGGGATATGGGATATAGGATATAGGATATAGGATATAGGATATAGGATATAGGATATAGGATATAGGATATAGGATATAGGATATAGGATATAGGATATAAGATATAGGATATAGGATATGGGATATGGGATGTGGGATATGGGATATGGGATATGGGGTGGGGATGGTGCCAGTGTTTAATCCCTTCCCAGCCCTTCTCCTACCCAGGAGCTGCGTTAATTCGGGATGAGGATTAACAGGCCTGGGAACAGCAAAATGAAAGGGGCTGGGGGAGCAGAACGGAGCTCAGGGCCCTGCCACAATTCCAGGGTGGAGAAGGTGCAGGAAGGGCTCCAAAGGGAACGTGGGATGGGCTGAGCAAGAGCAGCCATCGGGGGCTTTGGGTGTGATGGGAACAGTGGGGTGAGACCCAGGGGGCATCGAGGGGGTGTGTGGGGACACCGGGATCAGCAGGGACACCAGGAAATGTGGGGACACCGGGATCAGCAGGGATCCTGGAAATGTGGGGATCCCAGGAAATGTGGGGACACTGGGAATGTGGGGACACTGGGAAATGTGGGGACACTGGGAAATGTGGGGACACCGGGATCAGCAGGGACACCGGGAAATGTGGGGACATTGGGATCAGCAGGGATCCTGGAAATGTGGGGACACTGAGATCAGCAGGGACGTCAGGAAATGTGGGGACACCGGGATCAGCAGGGACGCCAGGAAATGTGGGGACACCGGGATCAGCAGGGATCCTGGGAATGTGGGGACACCGGGATCAGCAGGGACACCGGGAAATGTGGGGACACCGGGATCAGCAGGGATCCTGGGAATGTGGGGCACCGGGATCAGCAGGGACACCGGGAAATGTGGGGACACCGGGATCAGCAGGGATCCTGGGAATGTGGGGACACCGGGAAATGTGGGGACATCGAGAAATGTGGGGATCACTGGGATCAGAAGGGATCCCGGGAAATGTGGGGACATTGGGATCAGCAGGGATCCTGGAAATGTGGGGACACCAGGAAATGTGGGGATAACTGGGATTAGCAGGGATCCCAGAAATGTGGGGACACCGGGATCAGCAGGGACACCGGGAAATGTGGGGACACTGGGAAGTGTGGGGACACTGGGAAATGTGGGGGCACCAGGAAATGTGGGGACATCGGGATCAGCAGGGACACCAGGAAATGTGGGAACACTGGGATCAGCAGAGATCCTGGAAATGTGGGGATCCCAGGAAATGCGGGGACACTGGGAAATGTGGGGACACTGGGATCAGCAGGGATCCTGGGAAATGTGGGGATCCCGGGAAATGTGGGGACACCGGGAAATGTGGGGACACCGGGATCAGCAGGGATCTCGGCACTGTGGCTGCTGCAGGGTTGGTGTGCCAGGCTGGGATGTGGGATATGGGGTGTGGGGTGTGGGATATGGGATGGGGGATATGGGGTGTGGAATGTGGGATATGAGATGTGGGATGGGGGATATGGGATGAGCTGGGGCACTGTTCCCATGGGACACGGCCTCGCTGTGCCCAGCGCTGGTGGCACCAGGTCACCTCAGCTCCCATGGGATCACCCTGGGCTGGGAAGGCAATTCCCTGGATTCCTCTGGCACCATGGAGCCCAGAATTCCCAGCAGAGCCGCTCCACCCCCGGCAGCTCGAGGGGCAAACCCTGCTTGGGGTCTCAAATCTGCATTCCCAGAGCAGAGGCCTCTCCCTGGCTCCTGCCAGAGGGAACTTTGGGTTGGTTATGGAATCCCTGGATATCCCAGTGTCCCTCCTGGATTTGGGCTGGTTATGGAATCCCTGGATATCCCAGTGTCCCTCCTGGATTTGGGGTGATTGTGGAATCCCTGGATATCCCAGTGTCCCTCCTGGATTTGGGGTGATTATGGAATCCCTGGATATCCCAGTGTCCCTCCTGGATTTGGGATGATTATGGAATCCCTGGATATCCCAGTGTCCCTCCTGGATTTGGGGTGATTGTGGAATCCCTGGATATCCCAGTGTCCTCTCCTGGATTTGGGGTGATTATGGAATCCCTGGATATCCCTCTGTCCCCCCTGGATTTGGGGTGATTGTGGAATCCCTGGATATCCCAGTGTCCCTCCTGGATTTGGGGTGATTATGGAATCATGGATATCCCGCTGTCTCTCCTGGAGCTGTCCCTGCAGGGACGGAGCAGCCCTGGCCAGGGACTCATGGCCGGCTGGGAATTGCAGCTGCTCCGTAATTAATAATTAACAATTAACAATTAGAGCGAATGCCTGGGAATCACAGGAGGAGAAAGATGCCCAGATAGAGCAGGAGAGCGGCCCAGTGCAAACCCCGGGGCTGGCAGTTGTCCCCTCCCCCCGAGAACTGTCCCCAAAAACAAACCACAGCGTTTTTGGGGTGTCTCCGGAGGGGCAGCAGGAGGGGGTGCAGGGGGTGGTGGCACTTCGGGTGACAGCAGGGCCAGTCCCTGTGTCCCCATCCCGACCCAGGGACAGCAGGAGGGGGTGCAGGGGATGGTGACACTTTGGGTGACAGCGGGGCTGGTCCTTGTGTCCCCATCCCGACCCAGGGACAGCAGGAGGGGGTGCAGGGGGTGGTGACACTTTGGGTGACAGCGGGGCTGGTCCTTGTGTCCCCATCCCGACCCAGCGTTCTCAGCCTCACTGCCCGGGGGAGCTCCACGCGGAGCCACCGTGGATTGTCCCCTGGTGGTGGCAATGTCACCTTGGGGCCAGGCGGGACTCTGAGGGGGCCCCGGGGACACCGTGCAGGACACGGGGCTGGGAGCCGCGTCCAGGGATGCAGGACAGGGATGCAGGACTGGGATGCAGGACAGGATGCAGGACAGGGATGCAGGACACGGGGCTAGGAGCTGCGTACAGGGATGCAGCACGGGGATGCGGGACAGGGATGCAGGACAGGGATGCGGGACAGGGATGCGGGACAGGGATGCAGGACTGGGATGCAGGACAGGGATGCAGGACAGGGATGCAGGACTGGGATACAGGACAGGGATGCGGGACAGGGATGCGGGACAGGGATGCAGGACAGGGATGCAGGACAGGGATGCGGGACAGGGATGCAGGACGGGGATGCAGGACGGGGATGCAGGACTGGGATGTAGGACAGGGATGCAGGACACGATGCAGGACGGGGATGCAGGACTGGGATGAAGGACTGGGATGCAGGACGGGGATGTAGGACAGGGATGCAGGACTGGGATGCAGGACAGGGATGCAGGACAGGGATGCAGGACAGGGATGCAGGAGCCATCCTCACCCTGCCGCAGGACCCCGGGAATGGTGGAGCTGGGATTCACCAACAGCCGGCCCCAGAAGGGTTAATTTGGGAAGGGATAAAACCCCGGGCTCGGGAATTTGAACCGATTCCTCCCGGAGTCGGAGGGGGCAGCTGATCCCACCGGGAGCTGCTCGCGCTCTTCCCATGGTGGTGGTGGATCCCAGCGAGGGATCTGGAAAATTCCCCATTCCCGGGAATGCCGGGGAGCCTCATCCCGCTGGAGCCGGGAATCGCTTTATGCCCCGCTTCCCCTTCCATCAGCTCGGGAAAAGGCAATTCCCTGTTCCCAGAGGGCCGCGAGCTTTAATTAAAGTTTGCAAAGTGCTCGGCGGCGCCTGAATGAAAGGCACCAGCTGGGAATTGTTCCGGGAATGGCCCAGAGGTAGGAAAGGCAATGGATTGTGTCCCGGGAGGGGTCAGGACACGGCCCGTTCCCAGGGAGCCGCAAAGTCAGGGGCTGCTGCTGGGCTGCGGCTCCAGGGAATGCTGGCCCGGACTGGGAATGCTGGCCCGGACTGGGAATGCTGGCCCGAACTGGGAATGCCGGCCCTGGATGGAAATGCCGGCCCGGACTGGGAATGCTGGCCCGGACTGGGAATGCTGGCCCGAACTGGGAATGCTGGCCCGGACTGGGAATGCCGGCCCGGACTGGGAATGCCGGCTCGGACTGGGGATGCTGGCCCGAACTGGGAATGCCGGCGCTGGATGGGAATGCCGATCCGGAATGGGAATGCCGGGCCGGGGTGGGAATGCTGGCTCGGACTGGGAATGCCGGGTCGAACTGGGAATGCCGGCCCGGGATGGGAATGTTGATCTGGGATGGGAATGCCGGCCCTGGATGGGAATGCTGGCCTGAACTGGGAATATTGATCTGGGATGGGAATGCCGGCCCGGGCTGGGAATGCTGGCCTGAACTGGGAATGCCAGCCCGAACTGGGAATGCCAGCCCGGACTGGGAATGCCGGCCCGAACTGGGAATGCCGATCCGGGAAGCTCCGGAGCAGGGAGCAGGCGGTGGTCGGTGCTGAAGGACAGGGGAAGGGCCGTGGATCCGGGATCAGCTGCAGCCGAGCCCTGCCCGTGGCCGCGGGATCCCAAATCTGCAGTGGGGGAAGGCTCAGCCCGGCCTGGGCTGGTGGCGGCACCTGGTGCTGCTGGGGCTGGGAGCCAGGCGGTGTCTTCATCCCTCCTGGGCATCCTCATCCCTCCTGGGCATCCTCATCCCTCCTGGGCATCCTCATCCCGACTGGGCATCCCCATCCAGCCTGGGCATCCTCATCCCGATCGGGGCATCCTGGATCCTGCCTGTGGAATCCTCATCCCTCCCGGGACATCCTCATCCCTCCCGGGCATTCTCATTCTTCCCGGGACATCCTCATCCCGACCGGGGCATTCTGGATCCCTCCTGGGCATCCTCATCCCAACTGGGGCATCCTCATCCCTCCTGGGACATCCTCATCCCGGCCGGGACATCCTGGATCCCACCTGGAGCATCCTCATCCCTCCTGGGCATCCTCATCCCTCCTGGGCATCCTCATCCCTCCTGGGACATCCTGGATCTCGCCTGGGGCATTCTTGTCCCACCTTTGGAATTCTGGATCCCTCCTGTGGAATCCTCATCCCTCCTGGGCATCCTCATCTCGCCTTTGGAGTTCTGGATCCCACCTGCACATCCCCACCCCACCCCATGCCCTCCTCACCCCACATCCCTGCCTGCAGCACCCAGCGCTGCTGCCTGGGGCATCCACCCTGCTCCCTGCAGCATCCCACTGCAGCATCCCTCACCATCCCAGCTGCCACATCCTGCATCGCATCCTGCAGCATTCCCACATCCCATAGCCCTGCCTGAATCATATCCACTTCCCTTATCCCATCCCTGCTGCTTCCTGCAGCATCCTGCATCCCTCACCGCTGCCACCTGCATCCCTGCATCCCTGACATCCCTGCATCCCTGCATCCCTGACATCCCTGCATCCTGCATCCCTGCATCCCTGCATCCTGCATCCCTGCATCCCTGCATCCTGCATCCTGCATCCCTGACATCCCTGACATCCCTGACATCCCTGACATCCCTAACATCCCTGACATCCCTGCATCCCTGCATCCCTGACATCCCTGCATCCTGCATCCCTGCATCCTGCATCCTGCATCCCTGCATCCCTGCATCCTGCATCCCTGCATCCCTGCATCCCTGCATCCTGCATCCCTGCATCTTTGCCCCTGGCATCCCACATCCCTCCGTGCACCACTGACCGTGTGGGTGCCCTCAGCACCCCAAAGTGACCCTTGTCCCTCCTGTCCTGTCCTGTCCCTGCTGTCCTGTCCTGTCCTGTCCTGTCTGTCCTGTCCCTGCTGTCCTGTCCTGTCCCTGCTGTCCTGTCCCTGCTGTCCTGTCCTGTCCTGTCCCTGCTGTCCTGTCCTGTCCCTGCTGTCCTGTCCTCTCTGTCCTGTCCTGTCTTGTCCTGTCCCGTCTTGTCCTGTCCCTGCTGTCCTGTCCTGTCCCTGCTGTCCTGTCCTGTCTGTCCTGTCCTGTCCTGTCCTGTCCTGTCCACCCCCAGCCCACGTTCCCACGTTCCCCGTGCTGGAATCGAGGATGGTGGGGTTGGATTTGGATTCCTGGGCAGGTGAGGAGGGTGGGATCCCCGAACACGGAGACTCCTGGGGATGTTTGGCACCAGCACAGTGGAAAAGGTCTCCTGAACCCTCAGTGTGGTCAATTAGGGTTCGCTAATTGTAATTACAGTCCTGGCAGGGGTGTGGGGATGGCTCTGAGTGTCACCCCAGTGGTCACCGCAGCCACGCTGCCATGCCTGTGACATCCTATGGCATCCTATGACATCCTGTGCCATCCTGTGCCATCCTGTGCCATCCTGTGGCATCCTATGACATCCTGTGCCATCCTGTGCCATCCTGTGCCATCCTGTGACATCCTGTGCCATCCTGTGCCATCCTGACACCAGGGACAGCTGGAGCAGTGCTGGGATTGGCTGCTCCCAGTGCTCCGTGCCCATCCAGCTCAGGGTGTCGCGCTCTGGGTGCTCCCAGGGGTGTCCCCTGTCCTGCTGTCCCATGGCTGAGGTGTCACTGAGTGTCCTTCACCTCGGTCACAGTGCAGCGACCGTGCAGCAAATGCAGCTGTCCCTGTCCCATCCCTGTCCCATCCCTGTCCCATCCCTGTTCCATCTCTGTCCCTGTCCCATCCCTGTCCCACCTTGCCATGGGGAACTGAGGCAGGGCAGGGCAGCTCCTGGAGGGACAGAGATGGGGATGGGACAGGGACAGGACAGGACAGGGACAGGGATGGCACAGGGATGGCACAGGCACAGGGACAGGCACAGGACAGGGACAGGGATGGCACAGGGATGGCACAGGCACAGGGACAGGCACAGGACAGGGACAGGCACAGACACAGACACAAGCACAGACACAGACACAGGGACAGGCACCGGGACAGGGATGACACAGGCACAGGGACAGGACAGGAATGGCACAGGACAGGGACAGGGATGGCACAGGCAAAGGATAAGGACAGGGATGACACAGGGACGGCACAGGGACAGGCACAGTGACAGTGACAGGCACAGGGACAGGACAGCAGCAGGCACAGGACAGGGACAGGGATGACACAGGGATGACACAGGCACAGGGACAGTCACAGGCACAGGGACAGGACAGGGACAGGCACAGGACAGGGACAGGGATGACACAGGGATGACACAGGCACAGGGACAGTCACAGGCACAGGCACAGGGACAGGGATGGCACAGGGACAGGACAGGGATGGCACAGACACAGGGACAGTCACAAGGACAGGGACAGTGACAGGCACAGGCACAGGGATGGCACAGGGACGGGGACAGGACAGGGATGACACAGGGATGACACAGGCACAGGGACAGGGATGGCACAGGCACAGGCACAAGGACAGTCACAGACACAGGCACAGGGACAGGGATGGCGCAGGGATGACACAGTCACAGTGACAGACACAGGGAGGGACAGCGTGGCCTCTCTCCAGGCCAGGCCGAGCTCCCAGCCGTGCCGCAGCCCCGAGCGCCGCTGTCTCTCCCGTGCCAGGTGAAAGTGTGGTTCCAGAACCGGCGGACGAAATACAAACGGCAGAAGCTGGAGGAGGAGGGCCCCGACTCGGAGCAGAAGAAGAAGGGCTCGCACCACATCAACCGATGGCGCCTCGCCACCAAGCAGTCGAGCGGAGAAGACATCGACGTCACCTCCAACGACTAAAGCAGGGACAGGCTCCAGGTGCGGCCACCATGGAGAGGACCCCGGGGCAGGCCTGGGGGACACAGGCGGTGGCACCGACAGGACTGTAGGGACATCGCCCGCCGCCGCCGCCGCCGCCCGCGGCCTTTCCTCGGGGCGCGGCCCGACCCCGTCCCCCGGAGGGGCTTTCGGGGGGCTCCCGCAGAGCCGAGGAGCGAGAGGAGCCCGCCAGGGCGGCCCCGGGACCGCGCATCCTCCTCGGAGCCCGAGTCCGTGAGATCCGACCGACGCGTCCCACCACAAGCTCAATGTTCCAAACCCTTCCTCATTTAACCTTTTTATTCTCATTTGCCACCGGTTTTTTTTTCCCCCCCCCATCCCTTTCCCCACCGTCCCCCCCTTGCCTCGTTTTCATGGTTTGGGTTTTTTTATGAGGATTTATTTTAATTTATTCTCTCTCGCCGTGCCCGTGTGCGTGCGTTCCCTCCCGTAGGTAGCGGCTGTAGTGAGTGTTACTGCGTGGAAATAAAAAAAACGTGCTGCAAACTCACCTGGATGGGAACTGCGGGGCAGGGCGGGGGGACACCGCCACCTCCTCGGGATAGGGACAGCGGGGACCCGGCGGGACGGCGGCTGGGGGGCACTGGGGGGCACTGGGGTGGACTGGAGGGCACTGGGGGACACTTGAGGGGACTGGGGGGGACTGGGAGGGACTGGGGGGGGACTGGAGGGGACTGGGGGGCACTGGGTGCAGGGACTGGGAGAGCACTGGGAGGCACTGGGAGGTGCTGGGAGGTGCTGGGAGGTGCTGGGAGGTACTGGGGGGGACTGGGGTGGACTGGGGTGGACTGGGAGGCACTGGGGGGCACTGGGGGGGAGTGGGGTGGACTGAGGGGGGAACTGGGAGGCACTGGGAGGTGCTGGGAGGTGCTGGGAGGTACTGGGGGGACTGGGGGGACTGGGGGGCACTGGGGTGGACTGGGGGGCACTGGGGGACACTGGGGGGCACTGGGGTGGACTGGGGGGGCGAACTGGGAGGGCGAACTGGGAGGCACTGAGAGGCACTGGGGGACACTGGGGGGAACTGGGGGGGACTGGGGGGCACTGGGGGGGACTGGGGTGGACTGAGGGAGGAACTGGGAGGCACTGGGGGACACTGGGCGGGACTGGGGGGCACTGGGAAGCACTGGGAGGTAATGGGAGGCACTGGTGGGCACTGGGAGGCACTGGGAAGCCCTGGAGGGGCACTGGGAGGCACTGGGGAAGACTGGGGGGCACTGGGAGAAAGGGAATGAGCGCAGTTTGGTGGATCCGTGGCGGTGGGTGAGGACAGGGGGGTCCTTAGGGGTCCCACAGGTGTGACAGGGATGGGGGGTGTCCCCCAGGTGTCCCCGGGGGTGACAGGGATGGGGGGGTGTCTCTGGCTGTCCCTGGCTGTCCCCGGCTGTCCCCGGGGGTCCCACAGGTGTGACAGGTATGGAGGGTGTCCCCGGGGGTCCCCGAGGGTCCCTGGAGGTGACAGGTAAGTGGCAGCTCCAGGAACCGCAGCTCCACACCCGCACAGGGATTGGATGTCGGGAGAGCTCCCGGACAGCCCCAGTGCCCTGAGGATCCCTCGGGAATGTCCCCTGAGGGATGGAGGGGACACCCAAGGCCGGGAGTCCTTCCCAGGTGTTCCTGGAATTTGGGGGAAAACACATCTCCTAATTTTATATATATATATATATATATAAATTACACACACATATATATATATAAATATATATATAAAAATTATATATAAATTATATAAAAATATATATAAAAATATATAAATTATATATATAAAAATAATTCATATATATAAATTATATATATAAATAAAATAATTCCGTATAAAATACAGCCTCTACATACACATTCTATATACATAAATAAAACCTATCCCTCCCAATGCATATATAAAGTGTATATGGTATTTTATAATTTATATTTTATATATATTTATCAGTATGCACACCATCCATGGTGTACATAATATGTATATATAAAATATCGATGGTGCTCGGTAAGGCCTCTATTATATATAATGATATCTAATTACATATTTTAAAATATATCCATTGGCTCATATATTTTATTATATGTACTAGATGATAATTATATATATTATGCCTGTAATTATATGTATTTTTATATTCTAGCGCGATACAGATTTTGTAATTATTTTTGTATAATTATATACAAACACACAAAAATTCATCATTGCTGCTGCTGGGAAAGCGCCCTCCCCACATCCAGGGAAAATCATTCCAAGGAAAATCCCCCCACCCCGTGCGGCTTTTTCCCTGTAAAACCAGCCCATAATAACCTTGTCCTTAGGCAGGTTAAATCCCAAAATTCCCACGGAATTCCACACGGAGCTGGGAGCGCAGCGAGTGTTTTGATCTCTTTTATTCCGACAGATCCGAGCGTTACACGAGGAGCCGCGGGTGGTGGCTACGGAGGGGTTAAAAAGAACTGGAGCAGGGGGGTCCCGGGGGTGTCCCCGGGGTGTCCCGGGGGTGTCCCAGTGTGTCCCGAGGTACCCTGGGGGTGTCCCCGGGGTGTCCCGGGGTGTCCTGGTGTGTTCCGGGCTGTCCCTGGGGTGTCCCTGGGGTGTCCCGGGGGTGTCCCGGTGTGTCCCAGGGGTGACCCAGGGGTGACTCCGAGGTGTCCCGGTGTGTCCCAGGTGTGTCCCGGTGTGTCCCAGGGGTGACCCAGGGGTGACTCCGAGGTGTCCCGGTGTGTCCCAGGTGTGTCCCGGGCTGTCCCGGGGGTGTCCGGGGGTGTCCCGGGGGCGTCTGGTGTGTCCTGGGGCTGTCCCGGTGTGTCCCGGGCTGTCCCAGATGTGTCCCGACGTGTCCCAGGTGTGTCCCGGTGTGTCCCGGGTGTGCCCCGAGGTGTCCCAGGTGTGTCCAGGTGCGTCCCGGTGTGTCCCGGGGGTGTCCCCGGGGTGTCTCGGTCTGTCCCGGGTGTGTCCTGGGGGTATCCCGGGCTGTCCCGGGGGTGTCCCGGGCTGTCCCGGTGTGTCCCGGGTGTGTCCTGGGGGTGTCTGGGGTGTCCCGGTGTGTCCCGGGCTGTCCCGGGGGTGTCCGGGGTGCCCACCCCGCTGGAAGACGCCGCTGCTGGCAGCTGAGCCCTGGCCATTCCCGAGGGATCGGCTGTCAGGGTGTGCTCAGATCCCAGGATGAGAGAGATGCCGGGTGCGGAACGAGCCGGACAAAGCCGGGAAAAGCCCAAAGGGACCTGGGGACACACTCAGAGCTGGGGACGGCCACCACCCCCAGGACTGCGGGTGCCACCCTGGAATGTCCCCAGAGCATCCCGGGGGAGCTGCTCTGTCCCCAGAGCTCTGCCCAGGGCCTCACACAGCCCCGGCAGCCCCCGGGCTCCTCCCGAAGCAATCCCCAGGCTCTGGATCTCCACCCCCCCCAGCGCCCCAGGAGGAGGAGGGACACCCCCATCCCTGGGCCAGCAGCCATGGGTGGGGATGTCCCTGGGGACAGGCTCCAGCTCTGGCCAGGTGACCCCCGCCGTGCCCCACAGTGACCCTCTGCCCATCCTGGGAGCCGGGCACACGCCAGGATGGGGAGCAGGAAAAGGAGCAACCGAGGAGAAACGGAAGGAGCTGAGCCGTGCCCAGGCTGGGAGGGTTGGCACGGGGGTGACACCGCCCTGGCCTTGTCCCCTGGTTGTCCCCCGGGCACCTCAGGGGGCAGCCAACAGCCCCATCCTCCAGGAGAGACTCCAAACTTCTCGCCGGCACCTTTTGCCTGCAACCTGGTCCTCATTATTCCTTAATTAACATAGCCAAGAAATCAATTAACTGCGACATTTCTAATTAAATACTCGGGAGATGATCATCTCATTATTATTCTCTGCCGAGGTGAAGGACTCGATGTGAGCTCCGCGCTCCCCGTTCCCCGCGCTTCCCCAATTACAGGAAATCGGGAATGCAAATGCTCGGGGTTGTTCCCGCAAACCCAAGGCTCCGTTTTGTGCAGGAGGAGATTAATTAGCGATTAAGTGAACGTGCAGAATGTTATCGTTAGCTGCGGTGTGGAGTCCTCCTGGCACTGCTCGCTGCCCTAATCACCGGTGCCGCTGTGGGCACTGCGCTCCCAGCTCCGTGTCCCCGGCGCCCTCGGAATGGCCCAGAAGGGCATTCCCGAGCTCTCCGTGGCTCCCACCCACGAGGTCAGGGGCCAGGAACTCCCAGGGCTGCTCCAGGAGGGAGCCCAACCTTGAATTGGGAGTGGAACTGCCTTTGGAGATCCCAAAGGGTCAGGTTTGGGTCTGCGGAGCTTTTCTGCTGCTTTGAGATCAAATCCGAGCCCCAGCCCTCGCTGGGGTGCTGGAACTGCTTCAGCTGGGTTCAGCTGGGGACGTCGTGATCCTGCTGTCCCCGTGCTGGGATGCACAAGGACTCTGCCCCGAGGGTTTGGGACCACAGGGCCACCACAACCTGCTCCTCGTGCAAACCCCTCCTGGTCCTGCTGGGGACAGCGAGGGGAACACGGCAGAGAGGGATCTGCAGCGTCCTGACTGTCCCTGGGGGATGCCAGTGGCTTTGGGAGAGGGGGGGGACAAGTCCCAAGGTGTCCAGGGCCACCTCCTCACCCCAGACCTGCAGGGGCTGTGGAGGGGCTTGGAGCACGCTGGCAGGGGTTTGGAATGGGCTGAGATTCCGGGTCCCTTCCAGCCCAAAGCATTCCACGATTCCGTGCTTCCAGAGGAAGGGAAGTGAGCCCAGGACTGGCTCTCCCCAGCTCCCAGCTGGAGCTTCCACCCAGGGCAGGGGCCACGAGCGGCACTGGGACAAAATTTGGGAGCATCCTGAGCTGCCACTGCCAGAGGCTGGCAGAGGTAACCCCGGGAAGGGCTGGCTCAGGCTCGGGATGTTCCACTGCTCAGCACAAACGCTGCCGAGCTGACTGAGCCCCGCTCTGCTGCCACACAAAGCCAAACAAGTCTGACGGGGTTTGTGCGGGCAGACGACAAATCCAGACTCATTTAGGCCCTTTGATTGTCACTTGTTTGACGGAGCAGCTGCCTTTGAGCCAAGCCTCGCTCGCAGCGCAGCTCCTCTGACATCCCCCAAGCTGGTCCCAGCCTCTCCCGCAGGATCAGGCCCCGCTGCATTCCCTGGAGCTGCCTGGCTTTAATAAATCCTGAATCTTCTCCAAACTGATCCAGCCCCTAATGATGATCACTGGATTAATGGGATGAGCAGCCCCTGCTAATTACCACACCCGCTCCCACCACCGGGAAAATCAGGAGCTGGCTCTTTCCCGAGGCAGAACTTGGTCAATCCCTGCTTTTCCTTGGGTGTCTCCTGAAGAAGCACAGGCAGCCAAGCCCAGCCTCCTTTCATCCCCTGGAAATTCCTTGCTCCAGGTAACCCCAGCTCAGACACCAAACCTCGGATCTGCCATCACCGACAAACCCAAACCACCGCTCCCTCCTCGCTCCACCTCTCCGGAACCTGACGGCAAAGCGCAGCCTCCATCCCTTCCTCCTTCCCCCTCCTCCAAACAAAAGCCTGGGATGAGGGAGCTCTGAAGCAGAAAGGCTCCGGCAGGAACCCAGCGGGAAGGGGGAACGCTGCAGCCAGGCCGAGCCAGGAGCCTCCTCCCTGTCCTGCCTCTGCCCCATCCCTGTGGGATTGTGCCTCCTGCAGCAGCTCCCCCTCGGCTCCATGGAGCCCAAACGGGAATTTCAGCCTCAGAGGAGCTTCTGTCTGCTCCAGAGCCACCGTGGGTGTGGGGCCAGCGGGTACCAACACCCCCGGCGCCCCACAGCGATCCCAGCCCCATGGAAAGGGCATTCCCAGCGGCTCTCCCAGGCCAGCATCCCTTCTCCCCTCTGTTCCCCGCTCCCAGGGCGCTGCCAGGAGCACAGATGGCCGTGGAAGCGTCCCCAGGACAGCTGTCACCTCCTCATGGCCTCCCCACATCCTCTGGACCGTACATTCATCTCACCCAGTGCATGGCAGGAGCTGGGCTGGGCCCAACCCAGCTCTCCTGGGCTGAGCCGGGCCCGCTCTGGGTGCCCTGCGCTCTTTGGGAGCTGGTCAGGGCCTGGCCCCTCCTGCCCTGTTTGCTGAGCTGTAAATCCACAGCGTGGATCCCTTTTGTGCAATTGTTCCTGATTTCCACCGGGGCAGGATCAGCCCTGAGCCGCCCCACGGCGCGGTCCCGTTCCTGTGGGTCGGGCTCCGTGCAGGGGGGCTCGGGCCTCCCAATCCAGGCATGGCAATAAATCCATCAAATACATTCTGTGTCAGAGATGATTTGGTTTCCCCTTTCCCCCCACCCTCCCCAAGCCCACAACAAATGGGAATTTGATGGGGAAGAGCCTGTGCTGCCCCAGTCCATCCCCACCGGGATCCCAGGGGACATCCCGCCTTTGGAGTGCTCTGCTGGTGGCCACGCTCCAAATGAACCTGGGGCAGTCCCTCAGGGTTGAATTTTGGCTGTGATACACCAGAAAACCAAACTGTGGCCCCAAACCCACAGGAGGACAGGACTGGGTGCAGTGTGGGGGTGACTCAGCCCTCCCCTTGAGCCACCCAGTGAAGGGACGGACAGACGGACGGACGGACAGGTGTCCCCAGAGGGAAGTGTCCCCTCTGAGGGTGCAGTGTCACAGCTGCCAGCACCTGGCTTTGGGTCCCCATCTGCACCAGCACAAGGCCTTGGGCAGGGTCGGCTTTGATGGGTTGGGGGTTGGAAGAAATGGAGGAGAGGAGAGGAAGAGGAAGATGAGGAGAGGTTCGGAGAGGTTAGGAGAGGAGAGGAGAGGTTCGGAGAGGAGAGGAGAGGTTCGGAGAGGAGAGGAGAGGTTCGGAGAGGAGAGGAGAGGAGAGGTTCGGAGAGGAGAGGAGAGGAGAGGTTCGGAGAGGAGAGGTTCGGAGAGGAGAGGTTCGGAGAGGAGAGGTTCGGAGAGGAGAGGTTCGGAGAGGAGAGGTTCGGAGAGGAGAGGAGAGGTTCGGAGAGGAGAGGAGAGGTTCGGAGAGGAGAGGAGAGGTTCGGAGAGGAGAGGTTCGGAGAGGAGAGGTTCGGAGAGGAGAGGTTCGGAGAGGTTCGGAGAGGTTCGGAGAGGTTCGGAGAGGTTCGGAGAGGTTCGGAGAGGAGAGGTTCGGAGAGGAGAGGAGAGGAGAGGAGAGGAGAGGAGAGGAGAGGAGAGGAGAGGAGAGGAGAGGAGAGGAGAGGAGAGGAGAGGAGAGGAGAGGAGAGGAGAGGAGAGGAGAGGAGAGGAGAGGAGAGGAGAGGAGAGGAGAGGAGAGGAGAGGAGAGGAGAGGAGAGGAGAGGAGAGGAGAGGAGAGGAGAGGAGAGGAGAGGTTCGGAGAGGAGAGGAGAGGAGAGGTTCGGAGAGGAGAGGAGAGGTTCGGAGAGGAGAGGAGAGGTTCGGAGAGGAGAGGAGAGGAGAGGAGAGGAGAGGAGAGGAGAGGAGAGGAGAGGAGAGGAGAGGAGAGGAGAGGAGAGGAGAGGAGAGGAGAGGAGAGGAGAGGAGAGGAGAGGAGAGGAGAGGAGAGGAGAGGAGAGGAGAGGAGAGGAGAGGAGAGGAGAGGAGAGGAGAGGAGAGGAGAGGAGAGGAGAGGAGAGGAGAGGAGAGGAGAGGAGAGGAGAGGAGAGGAGAGGAATTCCAGTTGGAAGGGGACTGCAATGATCCTTGTCCCACTGCCTGCCCAGCTGGGGACTGATCCAAACTTAAGCCACATCCTGTCCTTAGACACCAGCCCAGCAAAGCGTGGCTTAGGTGACCACCTGGGACAAGCACCATCCCTGTCAGAGTCTCTGTGCTGGGTGAGGCAAACCCCCCTCAGGGCTGTGCAAAGGAACAGAGCAGCTCCAGCATCACTTCTGCTCCAACACTCCATGTGCGGGCACCTTGGCTTTCCAGGACCTTGAAATCTGGGCAAAATCCCCTGTGGAATTGCGGGTGGTGGGATCCAGGGCCAGCCAGTGGCACAGCGAAGGGCAATGTGCCACCAGCAGCGTCTGCAGGAGGAGGAGGAGGGATGGACGGGGCACAGCCGAGCCCATCACCGGGCACACGGATGCGGGAATTCTTCTTGAGAGCAGGACTGCTGGGGTGGCATCGGCAGGAAATCAATACCGGGCATTCCCAATCACCTGATCAATCACATCCACCCACCCCAGGCTCTCTCCAGAGTCGGTGTTGTGCAGCATCAGTGGAGGCTGAAGTCCCGTGAGCACAAGATGTGCTGGGTGATGTCGGCGTCGTGCAGCCCCGACCACGTGGGCTCGCCCCTGCGCTCCCTCCATGCGGTGCCGCTACTTCTGAGTCCTGTTAGCTAGTTCTAAAGTGTTTCAACGTGATTTTATTTGTTGTAGTTGCTGCTCCTGTTGCTAGGTTAGAACTTTGAATATGCATCTTAGTGAGTGGTGTGAGGTGTCAGTTCTCTGCGGGTGTTAATTCACTCCCGGGCTGCCGGGAGCAGCTCCTCTCGCTGAGCTCTGTTATCTCATCCTGGTGTTGTCGCTTGCTTTCTCCCAGGCGGGGTCTGGAGTTTCCCCTCTTCCCTCCCCAGACCTTCTGGGCTGGGATGCTCCTGTTCCGCTCACAAGCCTTTGTTGTAGACCACAGTCTTACTGCTGGTGGCCATGGCGATCTCGGGCTCCAGCCGAGACGTCTCGATCTGCGAAGGCAAAGAGGAGCGGGATCAGAACCGCGGATCGATCGATTAAGGCGGAGATGGAAATAATTCCGTGGCAATCACGCCTTTTCCTGGTGTTTCATGTGCCGTGCTCCAGCCTCCAGCCCCCCTCCCCGATCTGGATGGGTTTGTAGCGCACGAAACGCTGCACGTTCGCTGCCTGGCAGTGCTCAATGAATTATAGAGTGTCTGAGGCTCCAACGCATCCCACCCATCCCAGTTTTCCATCCCTTCCTCTCCCTGCAGCTCGCAGGGATCCGGTGCCCAAAGCTGGACCTGGCAGAGCCCAGGGCTGAGCGGTGCCACCAGGGAAGAGCCTGGCTTGGCTCCACCCTCACGGCCAAACCCTTCCTGCCCTTCTCCATCTCCATCAAATCTCCGTCCCTTTCCTCATTTTCTCCCTCCACCAGCTTCTCCCAAAGCTTTCCCTTGCTCTGAAATCTCTCGGAATCTCCTCATCCCCGGGAGGGATCCGTGGCTCTCCCGGTCCCCACGGGAAGCGAAGACCCCGCTCCCAGCCGGGACAGGACATCTGGGAAAACCTGGAATTTTCGAAATCCTATACATTGAACCCACGCTGGTGCTGACACAATGCGAGGAACCCACGTTAAAAATCGAAATGCTTTTGAAAATGTTTAACCTAGTTAGACAAATTAGCAAAAATTTGTGCAAAACAATTTAGGTATTTAAAATATTCAATGTTTTTAAAAACTGGAAAAACTGTTCTTAGCTTTCAGCTGCAAAAACCCAACAAAATATAACATCAAAGCAATCTTAACATGAGGTGCAACATAACCCTTCAGCAAAGCTGTTAAACAGCTACTGAAGCATCATGGGAAATAGCACTTCATTTATTCAAATGCACATATGTCAGGTTTTTGCACCATATGTCATTCCAAGCTATTTACAGTAATAATTAAATCTTAATCAACGTTTAACCTCTGTAAAATGTTTGAAGGGATCTAATCACCCTTCAGACTGCACTAATGAAGGAGAAATATATAAACATAAAAAGAAAATGATGCATAGATAGCACACCAGAAAGAACAGTAATTGCAAAATTGTATTTCTTTTAAATATAATCAGCAAATTATGTAAAGTAAAGCCAACGAGTATTTTAAGTGAAGACATCTTGGGTGTCAGAGGTGTGATCAGCTAATTTTGTACTGCTATCCATAACAGATGTAGCATATTTTCTTTTAGTGCCATTATTAGCAACTTCACCATTCCTTTCAGTGCTGCAGCACAAAGTGAAGCATTGTGCCGGGAGAGCACCGGGAAAGGTGCAGGAGATCCGGATCCGACGGATCCCGTTCGAGGCAGGATTAACTCTGCTCTGCCTGCCTCTGACGCAGCTTTTCCTCCCTTTGTGTGGGGGTTTTTCTGCCAGGGACAGGCAGAAAAGCTCCGAGGTTTTGGGGCTGGGTGGGTTCAAGCACCGGGAGGAAATATTCCAGGTGGGAAGTGGAGTCGGCCAGACTGGGGTTCAAGGAATGGATGGATGTGGTGATGCCACACCGCTGCCAAGGTGGGGACGGGTCATAGGTTGGATTCTGTGATCTCAGAGGGCTTTTCCAACCTCAGTGATCCTGGGATTCTCTGCTTTGAAACGAATCCCACCTGGCACTGGGCGGGTCAGCGCTGGCCGTCCGTCACAGGGCTTGGGGAAATGGGGCAGCCCAAACCCAGCCTGCTCCTGGGAAATCTCCACAGAAACCCAACCGAGAGGCCCCCAATCCCACCCTCTCCAAGGCTTTGGAGAACTGGGAGCTCCAAGAAGAGCCACAGCTGCCCTGGAGGAGCGCAGAGCGGTGCTCTGAAGACCCCGGGGATGTGCAGCCAGGGGCTGCACGGGGGGATGTGCACCAGGCTGGGAGAGGGAAGGAGGGAAGGAAGGAAGGAAGGAAGGAGGGAAGGAGGGAAGGAAGGAAGGAAGGAAGGAAGGAAGGAAGGAAGGAAGGAAGGAAGGAAGGAAGGAAGGAAGGAAGGAAGGAAGGAAGGAAGGAAGGAAGGAAGGAAGGAAGGAAGGAAGGAAGGAAGGAAGGAAGGAAGGAAGGAAGGAAGGAAGGAAGGAAGGAAGGAAGGAAGGAAGGAAGGAAGGAAGGAAGGAAGGAAGGAAGGAAGGAAGGAAGGAAGGAAGGAAGGAAGGAAGGAAGGAAGGAAGGAAGGAGCGAGCAGTGTTGTGTTCACGCTCTCTTGGGACACAATTCAAGAAGCAGTGAGCACAATCCAAGCTGAACAGCAGGAAGAGTATCCTGGTGGGAAGAGCAAAATATCGCAGCCGACTGCTCGGGGAAGGTGTGGGGCGTCTGTGGTGGGAAGTTTTCAGCACAAATTACAGGGAACCCATCAAGAATAGTTTAGGCAGAGCTGAGATTGTCTTGGTGGAAGGAAGAGATGAGATAATTGTTTGTAGATCCTTCCAGCTTCCATCCCCCGGTCCAGGGGGGAAAAAAGCTCCTTTCCCTGGGTGGGGGATGAGTTCTTCATCCACGGCAAGGCTGTGGGGTCTGAGGTGGGTTCAGGGAGGATGGGATGGAGGCAGAATGCTTCTGGTGACTGAGCAGGATGTGGGAATTCACGCCCAAGGTGGGAGTGCTCAAAGACCACACGGATGTGGCACCTGGGGACATGGCCAGCGGTGGCCTTGGCAGTGCTGGGGAATGCTTGGACTGGATGGACTCTGAGGGCTTTTCCATTTTAATGATTCCATGGTTCTCGTGTGGGATGGGCACCCAGGCAGGGAGCTCTGTGACACCAGCAGGTGCTGGTTTGGAGCTGTGTGACACCAAACCCAAAGCCTGGGAAGATGCTGGAGAAACTGGGGGTGACTGGTTGAACTGGAGCCTCCTCTGCAAGTCTCCTTCTGGCTGACTTCAATCAAGGAGGGATTAAAATCTGCTCTAGGGCCTCAGGAGCTCCAAGGGGTGCATCTGCACCAAGGAAAGATGTACAAGAAGTTGGGAAAGCTGCTCAGAAATCCATCAGGAGGAACCTACTCCTCCCACTTGGAAATCAGATGGAGAAGAGCAGGGAGATGATGGTGGGTTACAGGTATCAAGACAACATTAAATCACAACCTGGCTGTGCACCAGGTCAGTCTTTGACTCCCTTGGTGGTGGTTTTTGTTGGAAAGTGTAATTTCACTCATTTTGGGATAGACGGATCTCCAGAATCCTGGACCTGCTCAGCCAGCCTTCCACTGGCCACAGAATTGTGTCAGATGTGGACACCACAGTTCCTTGTCAAGATTTTGGTGTCTCAGCTCCCAGACGACCCCGATTATGGTCATGGCCATGCTGGGAGCCCTCCTGTGCAGGAGCAGCTGCCTTGAGGAGCAGCTTGGGACCTGCTGGGCCCACCCTGATGGGACCTGTCCCCCTGTCCCACACAGGGCATCATCCCTTCAAACCGAGTGCCCACCGTGGGTCTGGGGTTCAATCACATCCATCCTCTTCCTCCCAGCTCCATCTGTGCCAGGGCAAAGCAGGGATCCCCTTCCTGGCTTTGGGATGATGGCACTGGGGGGACACCAGGAAAGGGCCCTGACCAGTGAATCCAGCAGGAGTCCAGGAGGGACAGAGGCTCCAGCAGCTCTGAGGGACCTGGGGTGGGAAGCACCACTCCCAGACAGTGCTGTAGGGGGGATGTCTGGGGCAAACCCCAGATTTGGGGCCGATGGCTGCATGGACAGCTTGGTATCCAGCATGGGGAACTCTCCAGTGAGGCTGTGGGAGAAGAGGGAATTCCTTCAGCGCCCTGCGAGGCCGCTGGAAGCTCTGCCATAGATCCAGGGAGATCCTCACCAGGATGAAGCCCAGCCCAGCCCCTGGGAGCAGGTGAAGCCTGAGGACGCTCCTGGAGGACAGCCAAGAGCACGAGGGAAAAAGGGGGAAAACCCCATAAAGTCCTGACCCTTACGAAGCACCTGTTTATGGAGCAGCTCAGGCAGGACGGCAGCGATGCCAGCACCGGCGCCCCTGACCCGCTGAAATCCATCCTTCCCAAGGAACAAAGCTGGGAATCGCCTCCCGGGTACCCACGGCTCTCCAGCTCTCTTCCCCCCATCCCTGCCTTGCAGTGGAAGCCTCTCTCCTCTCATCAGCTCAGACAAGGCTAATTGGGGTGATAAAGAACTGGCTCCGAGTGCTGGCGTGGGCTGGAGGAACAAATGGTGCGGTGGTCACAGCTGGTGCTGCGGAGCCGGCGCGGGAGCGGGCGCGGGGGAGCTCCCTGCGCCCCAAATTGCGGCATCCACTCCCGGCTGGGTGCGAGGGGGGTTGTGTGTGTTTTGCATGGCTGCTGACACGGGTGTAACGTGCAGGCGCGGCCGGTGAGGCAGCAGCAGGCAGAAAGCAGATGCTTTTTGTTTGGGGTTGATACTCATTTCTATCCCAGCTCGGGAAAAGGTGTAGAAAGGAATGTGCTCCGGAGAGTGCAGGGAGAGAGATAGGTCTAGGCTCGCTGCCAGGGATCCTGGAACGATATGGAAGGCAGCTAGGGGAGACAGGAGCAGATGGATTTGGCATACAGCTCATCACTCAGCCAAAAAAAAGGAGGGGGGGGAGAAGAAGGGAGAAGGCAGCCAATTTTGGGAGGGGGAGGGTCATGGGGACTGACGGATGCTGCTCCGGGGTGGGGGAAGGGAGGACCAGGATGGTCACTGTGTCTTCTGCTGCTGCCAGCGGGGAGAGGTGCTGGAGGCTCCTTTGGAGCCTGGGAAGGGTCTCCTGGCCCTTCCAGCAGCTCTCGGCCATCTCCTCCCAGGACTTTGGTCACCAGGGCAAAGCCCAGGGCAGGGCCAGGCTCTTGGAGCCCTTGGGAAGCTCTGCCAGGTGTAGGAAGGGCTGTGGCACCACGGAATCGTGGAATTCCTGAGGCTGGAAAGGAGCTTGGAGATCACAAAACCCAACCACCCCTGCCAGGGCCAGCACTGCCCCATGTCCCCAAATGCCACCTTCAAGGGCTTTGAAATCCCTCAAGGGATGGGCATCCAAACCTCCCTGGGCACTTCCAAGGCCTGAGCTCCCTTTCCATGAAGAAATTCCTGTTGCTGTCCACCCTGAGCTGCCCTGAGGCCGTTCCCTCTCCTCCTGTCCCTGTTCCCTGGGAGCAGATCCCAAATCCCCCCCGGCTGTCCCCTCCTGCCAGGGACTTGTGCAGAGCCAGAAATTCCCCCTGAGCCTCCTTTGCTCCAGCCTGAGCCCCTTCCCAGCTCCCTCAGGAATTCTCCAGCCCCTTCCCAGCTCCCTCAGGAATTCTCCAGCCCCTTCCCAGCTCCCTCAGGAATTCTCCAGCCCCTTCCCAGCTCCCTCAGGAATTCTCCAGCCCTTTCCCAGCTCCCTCAGCAATTCTCCAGCCCCTTCCCAGCTCCCTCAGGAATTCTCCAGCCCCTTCCCAGCTCCCTCAGGAATTCTCCAGCCCCTTCCCAGCTCCGTTCCCTTCTCTAGACATGCTCCAGTCCCTTTCTTGTCATGAGGGCCCCATCCATTTGCATTCCCAGTCTACTGGGACCTTCCCAGTTATCCAGGAGTGCTGATAAACGATGGGAAATGTTTCTGTGAGCCCTTCCCCCAGCTCTCCCAGCCCCTTTGGATGGATCCATCCTGCCCCATGGATTTGTGGGTGTCTCTGTGGTATCTCAGGTCACTGACCAGTTCCCCTTGGATTATGGAGCTTGGAGCACCTGGGCCTAGTGGAAAGTGTCCATGGAAAGAGTCCCTGGCCATGGAAGGTGTCCATGGAACGTGTTCCTGACCATGGAAGGTGTCCCTGGCCATGGAAGGTGTCCATGGCTATGGAAGATGTCCATGGAAAGAGTCCCTGGCCATGGAAGGTGTCCATGGAAAGTGTTCCTGCTCATGGAAGGTGTCCATGGAAGGTGTCCCTGGCCATGGAAAGTGTCCCTGACCATGGAAGGTGTCCATGGAAAGAGTCCCTGGCCTTGGAAAGTGTCCCTGACCATGGAAGATGTCCATGGAAGGTGTCCATGGAAAGTGTTCCTGCTCATGGAAGGTGTCCTTGACCATGGAAAGTGTTCCTGACCATGGAAGGTGTCCCTGACCATGGAAAGTGTCCATGGAAAATGTTCCTGACCATGGAAAGTGTCCATGGAAGGTGTCCATGGAAGGTGTTCCTGACCATGGAATGTGTCCCTGACCATGGAAGGTGTCCATGGAAGCTGTCCATGGAAGGTGTCCATGGAAGGTGTTCCTGACCATGGAAGGTGTCCATGGAAGGTGGCCATGGAAGGTGGCCATGGAAGGTGTCCCTGGCCATGGAAGGTGTCCATGGAAGGTGTTCCTGGCCATGGAAGGTGTCCATGGAAGGTGTCCCTGGCCATGGCAGGGGGTGGAATTAGATGGGTTTTCAGGTCCCATCCCACCCAAACCACTAAAGTGCCGCCCATGGAATCCTAAGGAATGAGACGAGCACAGCAGTGCTGGCTAAGGATTCCTCTTGGAATTGTTACAGTCCTGCAGACAGCTGGAGGTGACCTGAAGGTGAGAGAATTCGGGAAAAACTCCAAAAACCTTTTGATTGTAACACAGGAAATATTTTTCAGAGCATCTCCAGCCTCTGCTTCAGAGCCCAAGCAGCTGTGGAGCCCCAAGGTCTCTCCATGTCCCACTCCAAGGAGCACCAGCCACCCCCACGGTCGGCATTTTCCTAAATCCACAATTCCAGCTCTTCATTTCTCCGTTTGCTGCCCCGAGGAGCTCTCTCCTGCTGATCTCCTTCCCATGCAAGTGTCCAAAGAGTATCAGCTCAGCTTTGTGAAAACTGACAGACAAAACTCGTGCCTCTCCTCAGCAAGGCAGATTGCTGCCCAAAATGTTGGTGTTCAAGCTCTTTTCTGACAACTTCCCACTTTTTCTATTCAGTTGAAATCCCGGTGCATCCCAAAGCTGGACACTCTGGTGGAGAGATGCTCTCATGACTGAAGTACAAATGAATGATTGATGAATGATTGATATTCAGTTTTCTGCCCAAATCACGGAGCTGGAGGAAGACAGTTCTGAGAGAAACCTGGATTTTGTGAAGTTTTCCTTCAAATTAATAATAAAACCTGAATTTAAGAGGTGACCAGCACAGTTCTCTTCATTTCGGGTTTCTCTCAAGTCTTTTTGACCCAACTTTGAAAGAAACATTCTGTTTTCATAATAAAAAAAATGTATTCAGTCAAAATGTTTTTCACAAAACCATGGAAAGTCTCCTGAGAGCTCAAGATTAAAACCATGGAATCATGGAATGGTTTGGGGTGGAAGGGACCTTAAAAATCCTCACATTTCTACCCTGTCCTGCTTCCACCCCAAACCATTCCGAGAGATCGTGATTCTACTCCTGAGCTGATAGGAAATGCTTTGACTGCATCCACCTCCCTTCTGCCTTCCCAGAACATCTTTTCCAGATAAAAAAAAACAACCAGCAGCAACAAAAGACAAACAAACAACAGCAAAAAAAAATAAAAACAAAAATAGAAGTGAAAATGAAAATAAAAATAAAAAATAAAAATAAAAAATAAAAATAAAAATAAAAATAAAAATAAAAATAAAAATAAAAATAAAAATAAAAATAAAAATAAAAATAAAAATAAAAATAAAAATAAAAATAAAAATTTGGAATATTTGGCTGTTCTGGAATATTTGGTTGTTTTGGCTTTTGAGATTTATTAAGTTCAGGAGGCTTTTTGTCCTGGAAGATTTGGCTGTTCTGGAATATTTGCCTGTAGTGGTTTTTGAAGGTTTTCCATTTCAGGATTATTTTTGTTTGCCAGGGATGCTCCTGCCCTCAGCTTAAATGGGAATAACCAATTGCCAAATAATTTGGGAATAACCAAATCTTTTCCAGCCTAAATGATTCTGTGGTTCTGGGCTTTGCTGGTGCTGGGTTAACGGTTGGACCTGATGACCTTAAAAGTCTTCTCCAACCTAATTTAATTCTTCTACAATCCAGGGTGGGAATTTCTAATCTCCCTTTTGGGAAATTACCACAGCACAGCTTCTCTGAGGAAAAACACTCGGCAAAGAGCTCGACACGGAAGCAGGCGGGCGGAAGGGAAAGGCGGATTTGTGAAGTTTTCCTTCAAATTAATAATAAAACCTGAATTTAAGAGGTGACCAGCACAGTTCTCCTCATTTTAGGTTTCTCTCCAGTCTTTTTGACCCATCTTTGAAAGAAATGTTGTGTTTGGCTGGAGCAGGGAGCTGCCCTCGGTGCCTGCGGAATGAGCGATGATCCCGGCGGTGATAACAGAGCCGGCAGGTGGGATGACAGCCCCACACCTGGGCTGGGAGGTGACCCCCGCTCCCTGCGTGTCCCAGCCTGTCCCCAAGCACAGCAGCAGCTCCCCAGCTCCAGCCCCAAACCAATCAAACCCAAACCAGTCAAACCCAAACCAATCCCCCAGGAGCATCCCCAGCGCCCCACGGGGACCCTCCCGGTGACCTCGGTGACACCTGACAGGCACAAGGAGCTTCTTCTCCATCCTGCTCTTTGAAATCCTACGGTTTCTAAGCCTTCACTTGGGGTTTTGGGGGGCTTTGGTTAGCACTGAGCCCTCAGCGCTTCCAGCTTTATAAAAATTGGAATAAGAATCGGCACCACCCCCGAGTCACTGCAGAGCTGTGGGTTTGAGTCCTCTGGGAAAGCAGAGGGATGCCCACAGCACCAGAAACCTCAAGTGCTACAACAAAACCCCCAAATAAAAGCTTTGAGATTTTATTAAAGTAAGATTTCAAGATTTCAAACAGCAAGATCAAGAAATGTCCCCTGTGTCTGTCCTCCAGGGAGAGGAGACAGCCAAGGCCTTGAAGCCTTTCCCCTCTGCTGGGACATTGCTCAGTGTGGGAGGGGATCCACCACGGGGTAAATCTGAATTTACCACAATTAACTCACTTCCACACCAGCTCCAGAGAGGTCTCAGGCTGCTGCAGAAGCAGCTGTGAGGTGACCCCAGGGCTCGTGGCCTGGCCAGGCCAGGACTTTCCTGAGGAGAGGGCTGAGGAAATCCTCCCTGGATTCCTGGAAGAACCCTCACGTTACAGATCTCTTGTGGAACACCCGAGCCAGTGGATGGGTGGAAAAGGCACCACTCCAAACGTGGAACTTTTTGAGTTTTGAGAACTCCCAGAATCACAGAGTTTGGTTATGATTC
Source organism: Poecile atricapillus (assembly GCF_030490865.1). Lineage (NCBI taxonomy): Eukaryota > Metazoa > Chordata > Aves > Passeriformes > Paridae > Poecile > Poecile atricapillus. The sequence goes on from NC_081252.1 coordinate 75,680,200, forward strand.
CTGATCCTTGCTGGAGGGAAAAGCACCTACACAGACACTCAGAGTTTCTCCTTTCTTGGAAGGAAAAAAACCCTAAAATCCTGCTTTTGAATGTGGGCATTATTGAAAAGTTTCCCTTTGGATGAAAATGAGCTCCCAGGCCCATTCCAGCAGGAATTCCTCAAGCAGCTCTGTCAAGGAAGAAAGAATTTGTTGCTCTTTGCTGAAGACATCGATCCCTGAATTCTCCTGCTACTCAGGAGGAAGAGCACGATGGAAGAGTGGGATTTAGGGATGCCCTTGGTGCTTTAGGGAAGCTGAGCAAATTCCTCAGGATCCCAACCTCCAGCACATTTCCTTCTCTCACAGACCACCAGCCTCACTAGGAACAGGAAATTTAAAAAGCAATTACAGATAATTATATATGTGAGATGTGATTAATAAGGCATTCTCAGCCCTAAGCAGGCAAGTCTGGACAACTGATCCCCTTCCTTTGCATCCTGCACCTCTTGGAGTCGTTCCAGATGAGCCAAAACAACTCCAAATACACCAAAAAGGACAAATCCAACCCTGTGTGACAGGAGAGGGGAAAGGGCAGGGAAGATCTGGGGGTGAACCCTGAAAAGAGGCCTCTGACCAAGAATGGTTGATGATATTAAAGGTATTTTCTGATTTAATGATTCCCCAGGGCCAGGAGCAGCGCTCAGGGATCCTGGTGGGTCACTCATCATTCCAGCTCGGTATTCCCTGACTCCCAGCAAGCGATGTGCAGGGTGGGCTGGCAGGAGAGAGGAAGGGACTTGGTTTTCAGGCCCAGGATAAAGCAGCAGAGCCCAGGAGCCACCGGTGGGCTCAGGAATGGCCACGGCCCTGCAGGAATCCTGGGGAGGAGCCCCTGTGTTTACAGTAGGTGCTGCTGAAAGGTGTCCTGAAGAAAGACAGCAATTAACAGGCCTGCAAAAAAAAAAAAATGGTTTCTTTCCACAAAGAGCCTTTTAAGTCTGTTTTTCGGGCCACTTTAAGGGTTAATGTTTAGCTGTTTATCCGGACTTGTCGGATGTCAGCTCTTTCTTTTGACTCCTAATGGCTTATAGCCATCAGGAGGTGAAGACTCCTCAAAAGAGCTGGTGTCAGGAATGTTTTTTTATGCCCACCAGCACCCACACACCTGCAGCAGCCTGTGCTTGCAGGGGGATACTTCACATACTTGAACCTGTCTCCCAGGGCCAGGGGTATAAACATGAAACCAGATCCCGTCTGACACGGCTGCCGGAGCCCCTGGCGCTCAGAGGGGTCCCACACCCACCCCACTGACCACAAAGAACAGCTGGGGTCAGCTCCTGGAGAGCTCCACGGCTCCAGGATGAGGTTTTAATGCCCTGGAAAATGTCCAGCACCTCTGAGTGGGGGAAACAAAGGAGCGGCCATCAAAACCCAGCTGGGTCACAAATCAAAGGCTCCGGGACAGGGAGCCAAGGGACAACAAAGGCACAGCCCCCAGAGCCATCGGGGCTCACTCCTGACCTTCCCCGGCCCCGAGGTGTCACCGAGCCCCAAAATCACCCAAACAGGCGGAGCAGGTGCACGTTCAACCTCCCCGAGGTGTCCCAGGGGCTCCTAAGCAGTGATAATGGAGTTCCTGAAGGCCAGAGCCTTCCCCTTCCTCTTCCTCTTCCTCTTCCTCTTCCTCTTCCTCTTCCTCTTCCTCTTCCTCTTCCTCTTCCTCTTCCTCTTCCTCTTCCTCTTCCTCTTCCTCTTCCTCTTCCTCTTCCTCTTCCTCTTCCTCTTCCTCTTCCTCTTCCTCTCCCTCTCCCTCTCCCTCTCCCTCTCCCTCTTCCTCTTCCTCTTCCTCTTCCTCTTCCTCTTCCTCTCCCTCTCCCTCTCCCTCTCCCTCTCCCTCCTCCTCTTCCTCTTCCTCTTCCTCTTCCTCTCCCTCTCCCTCTCCCTCTCCCTCTCCCTCTCCCTCTCCCCCTGGAAATGTCCCTGGATCCCAGCAGTGTCCCAGGCCGGGCTGGACGGGGTTTGCAGCACCCTGGGACAGTGGGAGCTGTCCCTGCCCATGCAGGGGTGGAACAAGATGAGTTTTAAGGTCGCTTCCCACTCAAACCATCCCATGAATCCACGATTTTTAGAAAAAAAGGCATTTTCTCCCAGAAATGACTGAGATCTCCCAGCTCCAGAGCACTGGGGAGCAAGTGGGGAAATGCTTTGATTTTGAGATTTTGAGAAAGAAGCGAGGGAGAAAATCCCCAGGGAAATGGGAGATGTCGTGATCCAGAAACGTTCTTTTCTTTTCCAAACTGGTTCCTTCTGTCCCGGTCAAGAGGAGTTTCGGCTGTGCCGGGACACAAATCCAAAGGGCACCGCAGGGAAGAGCTTCCAAATGAAGCTGAATGTGAAATGAAGGTGAATTTGTCCCCTTGGGGAGTGGCCCTGGGACAAGGCAAGTGCTGCTTCTGTGGGATCACCCCCATGGATTTGCAGCTGGAATTCCACCAGGTGGAGCAGCTGGAAGGGAACCACTGGGACACAGCTGCTGCTGCTGCATCCCAGAAGGAGAACCTGAGAGCATCAGATGGTGGGAATGAGGAGTTACCATAGAAAAAAGGAGAATCTGGGGGTTCTCCTGACTGGAATGTCCCAGCCATGCAGAGTCTGGAATGTTTGGGTGGTCTCTGCAGAAGGACCAGACTGACCCAAAGGCCTCCCTGGAGCGGGAAGGAGCTGGAGGCTGCTGGATCAGCAGCTCAGGACAAAGCACCACTGGGAGGGCAGGAGAGGACTGAGCCTGGCATCCTCTCCCATGTTCTTAGGGAATACCTTCACCCAGGAATGCTCTGAACTGCCTCGGGGAGGTTTGGAGCACCTGAACCTGTCTCTGTCCTTGCCTTGAATGCACCTGAGCTCCCTAAAAAGCTCTGCTGCCACGCTGAGCTGGAGTTTATCCCACGGAGGGTGGCCTGACCTTGCAAGCTCTGAAGCAAAGCCAGCTCCAGGTCTGTCTGTCGGTGGAGATGATGCCAGAGGGAGAAGATCCAGGTGGGAGCAGGAAGTGGGGCAGATCCCTGCAGCCAGGAGCCCGTCATGTCCAGCTGGCAGCGAGGACAGGTTCCACCAGAACCATGGGGTGGCAGATGTGCCCTTCACCTGTGGCAGCACAGCCTGAGGGGATCTCTGCCCTCCAGTGCTCACCTGTCCTGGAGCAGGGACACCCGACTGCCTTCCATGGAGGATTCTGGTGCTCTGATGTCAAAACTCAGCTCAGATAAATCCTATCAGGATTTATACCCAGGACAAACCAGCACAGCTCCCTGAACACCCACAGCGGGCCAGGCGGGGCTGCAGCTGTGGCAACCCGCAGAACCAGGAGCACCAGGATGGCAGGATGAAGATAAAGCAGAAGATGAACCAGAAGATAAAGATAAAGCAGAAGATGAACCAGAAGATAAACCAGAAGATGAAGATAAAGCAGAAGATAAAGCAGAAGATGAAGATAAACCAGAAGATAAGACAGAAGATAAAGCAGAAGATAAAGCAGAAGATAAAGCAGAAGATGAAGATAAACCAGAAGATAAGACAGAAGATAAAGCAGAAGATGAAGCAGAAGATAAAGCAGAAGATGAAGATAAAGCAGAAGATAAGACAGAAGATGAAGATAAAGCAGAAGATAAAACAGAAGATGAAGCAGAAGATAAAGCAGAAGATAAAGCAGAAGATGAAGCAGAAGATAAAGCAGAAGATGAAGATAAAGCAGAAGATAAAACAGAAGATAAAGCAGAAGATAAAACAGAAGATAAAGCAGAAGATGAAGCAGCAGATAAAGCAGAAGATAAGCTGGGTCAGCACTCGGAGAGGAACCTTAGATGAACCTGTGGGGCCAACTCCTCCCATCCAACGGGATTTGTTAGGAGCACCCCTGGCAGCAGGACCTTCCAGCTGGGAAGCCCAAAGTGCCCCAGGGAGGATGGGGACAATCCATCCAGCCATGGCCAGTGCCCCGGGCTGTGCTCGGATCCCGCTGGGGTTGGAAGTACAGGTGGAGTTCAGGACTTCCTTAGGCCATTATTTCTTATCAAAATTTCTTATCAAAGCTGGGAACTCCCCCTGGAGCTCTGGAAGGGTCTCTCACTCTCCAGCCTCTGACAGGAACAAGTCCATCCTCACTAAGGAGGACCAGAAGCCTCATTAAGCACCACCATCCTTCATTTGAAGGCAGGAAAGGGGCTCAACACATTTCCAAATACCTCAGATTTTCCCTCAAGTCCTACTTGAACTATGCCAGTGTTCTGCCAGGTAAATCCTACGGGTTCTGCTCAAATCCACCATTTCATGGGCATTAAAGAAGCCCCCTGGGGCCACCTCTTCATTTGAGGTTCATGAGGAGAACGAAGATACTCCTGCCTTTGTCAACAAGACAATAAAACAGAAGATAAGGCAGAAGATGAAGATAAACCAGAAGATAAAGCAGAAGATAAAACAGAAGATGAAGATAAATATGAAGATAAAGCAGAAGATAAACCAGAAGATGAAGATAAACCAGCAGATAAGGCAGAAGATAAGGCAGAAGATAAAGCAGAAGATAAAGCAGAAGATAAAGCAGAAGATGAAGATAAACCAGAAGATAAGACAGAAGAAAAGGCAGAAGATAAAGCAGAAGATAAAGCAGAAGATAAAGATAAACCAGAAGATGAACCACAAGATAAACCAGAAGATAAGGCAGAAGATGAAGATAAATCAGAAGATAAGACAGAAGAAAAGGCAGAAGATAAAGCAGAAGATGAAGATAAACCAGAAGATAAACCAGAAGATAAGGCAGAAGATAAAGCAGAAGATAAAGCAGAAGATGAAGACAAACCAGAAGATAAGACAGAAGATGAAGATAAATCAGAAGATAAGACAGAAGAAAAGGCAGAAGATAAACCAGAAGATGAAGATAAAGCAGAAGATAAGGCAGAAGATAAGGCAGAAGATAAAGCAGAAGATAAAGCAGAAGATGAAGATAAAGCAGAAGATAAGACAGAAGATAAAGCAGAAGATAAAGCAGAAGATGAAGATAAAGCAGAAGATAAGACAGAAGAAAAAGCAGAAGATAAAGCAGAAGATGAAGATAAACCAGAAGATAAGACAGAAGAAAAAGCAGAAGATAAGCTGGGTCAGCACTCGGAGAGGAACCTCAGATGAACCTCTTGGTGCTCCCGAAGCCACCGGCGGAGCAGGAGGAAACAATCTCTGCGGCACAGCTTGAATCCTCTGCAGTCTTTGGGAGACACTTCCCACTGAGCTTCCAGCCTCCTGCCAGCCCTTCAGGACCTTGTGCCACTTCTTTGCTGAGAGGAGCTCCTTCCAAGCCCAGCCTCCAACCCAAGGGCTCCCAGACTCCCAGGAAACCGCTCCCCAGCCCCAGAAGCAAAGCAGAACTTCTCACTTCTCAAACATTTTTCCCCATGGCAGCTGGCAAATCCCTTCCCTGGCTTCTCATCCAACTTGGACAAAATTACTGCAGAGAATCCCTCCTGCTCCCCTCCCCCCCGTGCAAAGCAATCCCAAGGGAGGGATGGTTCCATGGGGACCCCCTGCTGGATTGCATCTGATTTCCCTCCTAAGTATGGAATGGGGAAGCGTCTCGAGGGCTATGGCTGTGACCTCCATACAGCTCTTTTGTCAAGTGCCATTTCATTAAAAAATCAGCCTTTTAACTGTGGACACATTTCAACCTCACCAAATCTGCTAATTATTGACAGTTGGTGAAGAGGAGATTTCACTTGTTCCTCCTGTTAAACTGCATCTAATTAGTAATTACTGGTTCACTGTCATCTTTACTGCAATAATCCCACTGCACATTGGCTCATTAACCTTTTGCTTTTCTAAAGCAGCCTGCCAACAAGATGAAGGCTAAAACAGATTGGAAAACAATAGCTCAGCCTTGGATTTTAGGCTGTTTATTCCCCTTGTCCTGGAGATCCAAGAGCAAGATTATTTTCAAGGAAAGGCTGAAATCAGCCTCATTCCGGAAGACGCCTCGGTTTGCATTGAGCACCACCCAAAAAACGCCCTTTGAACTCCTCCCAGGGCCAGGGCAGGAGAGCTCAGGTGGTTGAAGGTTTCCCTGCCATTCTCCAGCTCCGTTTCTCCGTTTCCCAGCTGGCCCTATCCCCCTTTTCCCCAGGATCCCGCCGGGCTCCTGGTGGGTGCTGCTGAAGGAACGATCTGGAGGAGCAGGGCCCACGGGGCGCAACAGCAGCGGAGCAACCCCGTGGCTCTTTCTTCTGCTGCTACACTGAATTTCATTTGCACAAGTCCCATTTTCGGTTTGGAGCTGTCACAGCTGTTTCCATTGGCAGTGCATAGCTGAGTAGGAGTTGTCAGTGGGGATGCTGCGGGATTGGGAGAGGGAAGAGATTCCCCGGGGGGCATGGGAGGCAGTTGGAGGTTGTGGGCTAAATGCATTAACTACATGTTTCTCCTAAACTTAACAGCAGTGAATTACTCAATGCATATTGATGGGTTTAGGTACCACAGTTAACACTATCCTGGGATGACAAGAACGTTTCTCAGCAGCTCCAGCGTGAGTATTCCCAAGGATCCATGGTTTCGTGGCTGATACGAGGGGTTTATTTTTATAACGTTCTCTTTAAAGCCATAATATCTAGAAACAAGCTGTGATTCTGGAGCACCGCTGCAGAAATCCAAGTGGAATTTCATCCCTACAAAAGGCTCTGCTAGGCTGGATATCGACCCAAAAAAGGCTCAGGGTGCGTTAACCTTCCCAGCACGTGGAGTTTGCTCACCCCCAGAATTCCCTTTCCCTGACACTGGTGCCTCTGTTTGCAGCCAGAGCTCAGCTCTGATTTCACTGGAGTTGTTGTCACACAGGAATAACTCCAGAGCAGCTGCTGGGACAAGGAGGCTGCAATTATCCAGTAGATTTACTCAACCTGTTGCAAGGCTTCAGTTCTGCTGGAAAACCAGCTGTGAGTTTGAGCCCCGTTAGGAGAGAGGATCCAAGCGGCCACGCCAACTCCTGGCCCAAAACAGCCACGACACATCAGCCTCTGTTTGCTCCCTTCTTTGCAGAAGGCCGTGAGTGTGTGATTCAGGGCAGGGTTTGGATCCCTCACAACTCCTGCAGGGGTTGCTGCTCAGAGCACAGCCACGTGCTTGGGGCAGAGCACGTCTCTTACACCTCGTTGTTGATTTGCTCCCTGTAGTACTCGGTACAACAGCGTGGTCCCGTGACCGAGGCCATGGGAAAAGCAAAGATGTTCCCACCTGCTCACAGAGCCGTGTTTAAACACCTCTGAATTCCTTATCTGGCAAGACAGAATCATGGAATCATTCAGGCTGGAAAAGATTCCATCGAGCCCAAGCACTGGAGTTGATGGTCTGGCGATGAGCGCCCAAAAATTCTCAGGTTTTGAGAAACACTCCCTGCAAGGAGACTTGGATTTCCCATCCGGAAATGGATCCAGAGATTGTTCCAGGTAAATCACTCACTTTGCTCCTTGAGCATCCCCACAAAAACCTCCAAAGAGATTTCAGAAAACGGGGGGAATGTCCTTTGTAAACACTCACAGGTTTATAGAAAATGCAAACATAATGGGAAAATAGGCTGGGAGAGCTGGGAATGTTCCCCTGGAGAAGGACAAAATCCCGGGAATGCTGAGAGTCCCTGCAGGGGCTCCAGGAGAGCTGGAGAGGGACTGGGGCCAAGGGCTGCAGGGACAGGAGCCAGGGAATGGCTTCCCAAGGGAAAGGGGAGATTGGGCTGGGATCTTGGCAAGGAATTCCTGCCTGGGATTCTGCAATTCCCAGATTTGCTGGGGCTGCCCCTGGATCCCTGGCAGTGCCCAAGGCCAGGTTGGATCCTCCTGGGATGGTGGGAGGCTGGGGTGGGAGGGGATGGGATTTAGGGTCCCTCCTGTTCCAAACCATTCCTGGATTCTGTGACTGCTCAGCCCCGGCTGCCCGTGGAGCCGCTGACCCCGCGGCAGGAGCAGATGTGGGATCCAGCTGTGCAGGGCTCTCCCCTGGGGAGCAGGGCTGGGTCCCAGCAGGCAGAGCTCAGGCAGGCTCAGGGAGGGCTCCCTCTCCCTGGCAGGGTGTGTGGGCAGCGCACGTCATCCCGTCTGATCCCTAATCAGCGCTGATTCACGGCTCCACCGCCGGGAACATCTCAGCTGCCTTCAGAAGGTCACTCCCAACAACGCCGGCGCTTCCAGGACTGCCTGGTGCCTGCAATCCCAGTATCCCTGGAGGCATGGAAATTCAGCCCCGAGTTTTCCCTGTGGGTTAGAATTCATTCAGCTGCTGAAGCCAGCGAGATTTTCCCTGCTGGAATATCAGATTCTGCACAGGAGAAATGATCTGTCACCCGGAATGCCACAGTTCCAGCGGGAGGTGTCCCTGGGCCACCAGGAAACGAGAGGGTTTTCAAGGTCCTTCCAACCCAAACCATTTTAGATTTCCAGGATTTTGGAGGAACAGTGGCAATGTCACCTTTGGGATAAATGGGGTTGGTGGTACCTGCTGTGGTCTTGCTTCCCTGATTACCCCGAAAGAATTTTCCTGGAAATGGGGAGGAAATTGGAAATTTCCTGTGAAATTGCAGCGGGGAAGGTTTAAACTGGAAATTAGGAAGGAGTTCTTCCTGGAAAGGGTGGTCAGGCATTGGAAGGTGCTGCCCAGGGCAGGGGTGGAGCGCCCATCCCTGCAGGGATTTAAAGCCCTGTGCAGGTGGCACTTGGGGACACGGGCAGTGGTGGCCCTGGCACTGCTGGGGAACAGTTGGAGATCTCAGAGGGCTTTTCCAGCCTTAAAAACTCTCAGATTCTCCGGAGAAGGAGCAGAAGGGATGCTGTGTGCCCGAGCCTCCTTCCCACGGGCAGGTTGGACGTGCTCCAGGCTCTACCTTGAGCAGGTGCGAGAGCTGGCAGTGCTCCTCAGCCTTCCCGAGCCTCGCCTCGCGGCAGAGCTGGGCTCAGAGCACGGAGCTGGTGGCCGGGGAGCCGGGGCTGAGCTCCTGCCAGCAGCGCTGCCAGGCTCCGGGCACACACAGAGCCCGGGAGAGGCAGGGAAATCACATTGCTCCTGCAACTGGGGCTTGTGCAGCTCCTGACTGCAATGCTGTGTCTGCTCCTGATGGAAGGGCTCCAAAAACCATGTTGACTAATTAGAAAAAGTTTAAGGAAGAGCCATATGAATCATTAAAGCTTCAGCAAACACGTCTTTTAGCAAGAGGCTCCAAGACTGAGATGAATTCAGGTTCTTAGAGAGAAGGGACAGTTTTCTCAGCCTGGAGACAGCAAGAAGGACAACACAGAATTCCCGACGTGTTTGTCAGTCAGCACACAAGTGTACAGCAAGATTCCCTGGCTGGAAGTCATGGATGAACCCATCCAGACTGAAAAACTATGAATTAACCTGCAGACAGCGTAACAAACTCCTGATCAGCTCTTCAGGCTGACACAGAAAGAGCCCTGAGAGAGTCCTTGTGTGACGGAAGTTTTCTCCCTCAGGAATTGAGACCATCTCTGGAAATGTACAGATTTACAGCCAGGAAAAGCTCCAACCACCAATAAATAAATTCACCTGAGCAATCTGTTCAGCTAAATTGTTCTGAGTGACTGTGTTGGTCATTCCCTGCTCCTTGGCTGGTTTTCCTCTGTTCACTCCCAGGAGATGAAAAAGCAAAAACCCTCAGAGAAGCTGTAGGGAAGAACATCCCCCTCAAATGGTTGGCTCAGGCTCCTGGCCTCAGGGACAGAGCTTGGATTCCATATTTTACCTCCAAGGAAACCCCAGTGTGAGGGAGAGGGGCCTTTGCCTGCCTGGAGAGGCTGCAGAGCTGAGGAGAGGAGCACTGGCTCCATCAGGAGCACAGGAGCAGGACAGGAGGGCAGAGGGGCCGTGGTTGGTACCCCCGTGAGCCCCCGGCACGCACTGACCTCGGACATCTGCGGGAAGAGGCTGATGGCCAGGGGCAGGGCCAGGCCAAAGGCAGCGAGGCACACGAGGCTTTGGACCGGGAGAATCATCCGGGGACGGGACCTCAGGAGAGAAGTTCTGCAAGGGAAAGGCTTGGTTAGATCATTCCAGGACCCCCCTGGGTGGACACCCCTGCTCACCTGGCCCCCCTCTCCTCACCGCTGCCAGGCCCTTCCCAGAATCATGGAATGGGCTTGGGAAGAACCTTACAGGTGATCCAATTCCTCCTCCTGCCACGGGCAGGGACAGCTCCCACCGTGCCAGGGCTCTCCAGGCCTGCCCAGCCTGGCCCTGGGCACTGCCAGGGGGGCACAGCTCCCCCCCAGCAAGTCACCACCCCCAGCCCCAGTTCCACCCCACAGCGGGGTGAGGGGACCAGGTGACCCCAACACAGGTGACCCCACCACAGGTGATCCCAACACAGGTGACCCCACCACAGGTGACTCCACCACGGGTGACCCCACCACAGGTGACCCCACCATAGGTGACCCCATCACAGGTGACTCCACCACAGGTGACCCCACCACAGGTGACCCCATCACAGGTGACCCCACCACCGGTGACCCCTGTGATGACCAGCTGGAGCTGGTGCCCCGTGAGCAGAAGGAAATCAGGTCCTTGAGAGGCACTGGGAGGTCTGGGAGCTTTGGAGAAGACACTGGAAAAGGCACCATTGATGGAGCAATGGAGCCACAACATTGGCAAACCCCTTAATTTGTTAAAATCCAACATCTGCAGTGGGTGACGAGGATCTTTTAACATTTGCTGTTCCCAGGGGATGTTTATGAGTTCAAATCTTCAAACACCTGAAGATTCCTGCAAGGTCAGGTTCTGGGAATGGCCCAAAAGTGACTTTTCTGATGGAATTAGCACCAGAAAACTGGGACAACATTCAGCTGGTGGAAGCTGGTATATTCAATATATTCCAGGGTACGGGGCCTCAGGCAGTTCATCAGTGTTAAAGTGGAAAATATCATTTGTGAAGGATTTATTCCAGTGCCATTTACAAAAAGAATCCCTATCATTCCACTGGAAAAATGGGAATATGAACCAACAACCGCACCGGGAGTTTGGCTGGAATGTTCAGTGTGTGTGAGCAATGTGGAGAGGGAGTGGATCTGCTGCTGGGTTATTTGGGACACAGGGAACAGCAGGAGCTGGGCCAGGGCAGGCTCAGGTTGGATTTCAGGGAAAGGTTCTTCCCCAGAGGTGCTGGCACTGCCCAGGGAATGGGCACATTCCCAACTCCAAGCAGGAGCACTGCCAGGGGTGCCCAGGGTGGGATTGCTGGGGGGTCTGGGCAGGGCCAGGGCTCGGATGGATGATCCCTGAGGATTCAGCTCAGGATATTCCATGATTCCATGATCTCCTTCCCTCTGGGGCAGTCCCAGGAGCTCTCCTTGGCCAGGGAAGGTCCGAGAGACGACACCAACCCCCGGACATCCGTGCCTGGGGTGACATCACTGGGATTAAACCTCTCCCAACCCCATCTGCACCATTCCCAGGAGCCAGCCCAGGCTGTCCCTGCCCTGCCTTGGCATGGGGCTGCAGCCAGGGTGGAGCCCAGGTCACCTCAGCCCCTTGCTCCACGTCTGGTACCGGCTCCAAATGCACCTGGGTGACCTGATGGGAAGGAATTCACCCCCTGCTCCTGCCTGGGCACACTCAGCCTGTCAGGGCACACTCAGCCTTCATCCCCTGCTCTTGTCAGGGAACACTCAGCCTTTATCCTCTGCTCCTGCCTGGGCACACTCAGCCTCTCTGAGCACACTCAGCCTTCATCCCCTGCTCCTGTCAGGGAACACTCAGCCTCTCTGGGCACACTCAGCCTTCATCCCCTGCTCCTGTCTGAGCACACCCAGCCTCTCTGAGCACACTCAGCCTTCATCCCCTGCTCCTGTCAGGGAACACTCAGCCTCTCTGGGCACACTCAGCCTTTGTCCCCTGCTCCTGCCTGGGCACACCCAGCCTCTCTGAGCACACTCAGCCTGTCAGGGAACACTCAGCCTTTGTCCTCTGCTCCTCTTCCTGAGCACACTCAGCCTGTCTGGGCACACTCAGCCGTCATCTCCTGCTCCTCTTAGGGCACACTCAGCCTTTGTCCCCTGCTCCTGCCTGGGCACACTCAGCCTGTTTGGGTACACCCAGCCTCTCTGAGCACACTCAGCCTTCATCCCCTGCTCTTGCCTGGCACACTCAGCTTCTCTGGGGACACTCAGACTTTGTTCCCTGCTCCTCTCAGGGCACACTCAGCCTCTCTGAGCACACTCAGCCTCCCCTCCCTTGCTGAGAGCTGCCTCCATCTCCGTCAGCCTGGGGAGACGTGGGGAGAGCAAACACCAGGATTTATCTCCTCCAGCATCTCAGCTCCTCGCTAATAAGCTCTCGAGACGGAGTTGATCCTATCAATTTGTGCTGTGAAAGTCAAGCTTCTGTTCTCCAGTGCTGAGCTGCTCTGTGCTGCACGGAGCACACTGCAGCTCAGGTCCTCCCACAGAAACCTGATAGGCTTCATCCCAGCGGGACAGCAGGTCACCTGGCCAAGGAGGACAGCAGGTCACCTGGCCCAGCAGGAGAGGTGACCTGTCCAAGGAGGAGAGGTGACCTGTCCCAGCAGGAGAAGTCACCTGTCCCAGGAGGACAGCAGGTCACCTATCCCAGAAGGTCACCTGTCCCAGCAGGAGAGGTGACCTGTCTAAGGAGGAGAGATCACCTCTTCAAGGAGGAGAAGTCACCTGTCCCAGCAGGAGAAATCACCTGTCCCAGCAGGAGAGGTGACCTGTCCAAGGAGGAGAGGTGACCTGTCCCATCAGGACAGCAGGTGACCTGTTCCAGCAGGAGAAGTCACCTGTCCCAGCAGGAGAAGTCACCTGTCCCAGCAGGTGACCTGTCCCAGCAGGACAGCAGTGACTGCTCCACACCCTTGAAGCCCTCCCTGTTGCAGGGCTGCCGTGGCTGAGCTGTGACCATCCCTGGGATGCTCTGGGCAGCTCCTGGAGCTGTTTCTCCCGCTGGAGCTGCTGTGATCCGTGAGAGGCTGGGACAATCCCAGGAGCAGGCTCCTCGCAGCCTCCCCGGGGCTCAAGGCCTCGCTGTGACACCACCCCTGACATCTCCATTTGGAACTGCACCCTCTGTAATTACTGCCCTGTCGGGGACCTTATAATCACCCCAGTAAAACCTCAACCAATTTAAAACGATCCTGGGCCCAGCCCCCAGGTGTGACTTCCAGGGGTGCTTCCAACTCAGGCCAGTTCAAATTACAAGGGCCGACCTCCTAATTAGGTAGAGTTTATGGCTCGATTTAAAAAGGAGAGCAGACTAATTAACACATGTAGTGCAATGTCTTAATTGGGATTCAGATTGGAGAATTTGTGTGGTTCAGAATAAATGACTCATAATTAGCCAAGAGGTCCGGTTTTCTCCCGTCCCTGGGATCCCTGCTCCCGACACCGAGCTCGGGAGGATGGGGAGTTAAATATTGCATTTTGTGAGCTGCCAGCTGCAATGCAAATCCCTTTTCACCCATTAACCCCCCATGGGAAGGCAGTGATGAGGAGCTTCCAAAGGCTTCCACTGCAGAGGATCAGCACAGACTGGAAATAAATAAAATGAATATCCACGTGGTGAGGAGGGATTTAGGTTCCACTGCTGCCCTGCGTGCTCTGCCCAAGGGTGGCGTCAGGGAACGGGGAGCTCTGCACCTCCAGAACCCCCTGACAGCCCAGCCCTGGCATCTTCTGGAGCCTAAAACATGCCAGGGTGAGGAAACTCACCCAGGCCAACCTCCCTGCTCAAACAGGAGCACAGAATTCAGGATTGTGTCCAGATGGATTTTGAGTCTCCCAAAAGACACTCAAAAAAAGAGATGCTAAAAATCGAATTACCCATCATCTCCAGGGATGTTCAAAAAGCAGGAGGTGCTAAAAGAGCAGAGGAAGGAGCCTGATTCACTCACAAGAGCAAACCCCACCCCACCCCAGCTGCAGGGGGATTGGTGCTGTTCCACAGGAGAGTTTTGGAGACCTCACCCCATCCACGGGACAGGAGCAGCTTTGGGATTAACCCTGGCTCAGATTATTCAGCAAGGGGTTGGAAAGTTTGCACTGAGAGGTCTCACACTGGAAAGCTGCAGGAGGTCAAGGGAATAATGGAATGGTTGGGGTTGGGAGGGACCTTAAAGCCCATCAGGGACAGCTCCAGCCCCAGTGTCCAGCCTGGCCTTGGGCACTGCCAGGGATCCAGGGGCAGCCCCAGCTGCTCTGGGCACCTGTGCCAGGGTCTTGCACCCTCCCAGCCAGGAATTCCTTCCCCAGACCCGATCCAAACCTGATCCAAACCTCCCCTCCCTCAGGTGGAGACCATCTCTCCTTGTCCTTTCACTCCCTGCTCTTGGGAAAAGCTCCTCTCCAGCCTTTCGTGGGCCCCCTTTAACATGTTTATTTTATTGTCCCCAAGTTTACAACACAACATTTTGGCCCTGTGTCATCATCAGAACTGACCCACGACTCTCCCCTGACCTCTGGGTGGCGAAGAACAGAAAACTTTGCAACAATTCCCTCCTCCTCCTCCTCCTCCTCCTCCTCCTCTTTTCCTTCGAGCTTTGTTCCTTTTCCCCCTCCAACCCCCCAGTGCCTCTTCCTCCTGCAATTTCCCTTTACAACTTTTGCTGGGAGGACTCTGGAAGAGGCAGGGAAGGCTCTGGGAATGTTGAGCCGAGTGCTGAGGGACGCAGCGGAGGCAGCCGAGCCCGCGGCTCCCGTCTCGCCGTGCCGCAGCGCAGTGTCCGTAGGTACAAACACACAGACAGTGCATCTGCTGCACAGAGACAGGGTGTTGGAGCTCTTGTAAATACACCTTCATTCAACTTTCATCACAGTGTTCATTAGTGGTTGAAATTTTGCATAATTTGGCAGCTGCCTCTGGCGTTTTTCAGGAGGTGCTGTAATTTATTCCATATGGAAGTCAGGCGCTGCACTCCGAAGGAGTTATCGGGTGCGCTGAACCAGGGCTGTATTTGTCTGGGAGGAGGTGTCAGATGCTAAACTAAACATGACAGGAGTGAACCCAAGTCTCCCAGCTGACAGATTCTCTGGGGTTTGCTATAAACAGGTTCAGAGGCAGCGCAGACACCGCGAGACGCCGGCGCCTGCTGCAGGGCACCGGGGCTGGAGCTTGGGGGATCCTCAGGGACCCCAAACTCCTCACAACGCCCCTCTGATGTGCCAAGCAAGTTTGGGATCCCCAGATCCCCCTTCTGCTGGACCCTCCCAGAGCCTGTCAGGTCTCCGCTCTGTTCCCGAGCTTTTCTCGCTCGTTTTGGGTTGTTTTGGGAAATCTGAGCTCTACCAGTGACCAGCAGCTCTGCTGTCCCATCCAGCCAGGCCTCACCCCGCAGCTCCAGCCCGGTGCCCCTCCAGAGGATGCCAGCTGAGGGGGGTTTGGGGTTTTTGTGCTTGATTGACACCATTAGAGGAGCAGTTTCCGTGTTTTCTCTGGGAAGGGCCCCGCAGCTGAAGGTGTCGCTGCCGGCAGCTGCTGAGTCCAAACAAACTTCACTGAGGGCCGAGCCGGACGGGGCCGTGGGGGGAAAGCACCTGTGGGGAGAGGGATGTGGGAACACCCTGCTCACACTGACACGGGAATATCTCCGGGAAAAGTCCACGGGAACGAGGGCCAGGAGGGCCTCCCAGTTCTGCAGTGACAAACACGGCTCAGGAGGAGGAAAATGCCCTTCCAGCACCACCGAGCACTGGCCAGCCCCCAGGAAAACCCATTTTTCCCAGTGCCACCAATTTAGCTCAGCCAGAGCAGCTCTGCAGTGCTGATCCAGCCTGGGAGCAGCCTGGTTTTATGGGATTTACAGGAAAACAGCCCTGAGAACCGCTGCATGAGGAGGGTTTGGAGATGAGGAGGAGCAGAAATGCTCCTCTTCCACAGACACAACTGTTCTGCTCCCATCTCTCCCTCACTGCTGCGCACTGCCAGCAGTTCCAGCTTTGGCTCTTGCACAGACACTGCCCAGCCAGCTCCAAGGCCTCCTCCAGCACATCCTGACATTCCCGAGCTCTCAGAACCTTCTCAGTCCTGCTCCGTGCTTCAGACCCCGTGCAAGATCTTCTCTGAGGGGCTGGGAGGAGGCTGAGGACAAGGATGAAAGAGGAGCTCCGGTTCTCCACTCCCCACTCAGAGAAGCCCCAAAAGTGTCCCCAGCAGTCGCTGGTGATGGACTGAGCCTCTCCAGCCCTTGGAGCCAGGAAAGTGCAGCTCAGGCTGCCCCTGGAGCCAGCCTGGCCTGCACAAACCAGCCCTGCGAGGAGCAGGAGCTGCGCGAAGGCCGCTGGAGAGGCCTTGGACGGGAGCAAACAGCTCCACATCCCCGATTTCATCGGAACCACCAACAAAGGAAGCGCCTGGATAACGGGAATAGAGGGAAATGGGGAGGAAGAGCCCCAATTCCCGCACCAGAGAATCCCCACCGCCGGCTCCGCGCCGCGCAAGAGTCGCCCTCATCCCGCAGACACCGCCAAGCCGATATTTTTCCCGCATGGAAGTTGCCAGCGCAGATATTATTTATAAAACCTCAATGAGAATACATCTGCACAAAATAACTGACACCGTGTTCCCTGCGTGGCATATGCAGGCTGAAAATAAACATTGATTCTATATGTTCACCGCTCCAACAGAGCGTCCAAGCAGCAGGAAATGCATGAAACATGGGGAAGAATGGGAGCGCGGCAGTGGGAGGGAACATGGAATTACTTGGAGAGCAGAGAAGGCGGCCCTGGGAGTTAAAATACACAGCAGGCAAAGAGACGAGAGGAGCCAAGAGAGCTGAAAAAAATGGCACAAGAGACGAGAGAGGCAGCTGGGGGAGTTAAAACATGCAGATGGAGAGATGGCTGGGAGAGAGGAAAGACCTGGATCCGAGCGGAGAGACGGCGGCCGGGAACTGGCCACTTAAAATAAACTTTGGGAGCGGCGAGGTGCAGGCGAGGCGGGGAGAATTCCTGGGATCTGAAACCCTGCTGGGAGCAGGGGCTGGGCCCTGGAGGGCTGGGAGTGCCATCACCCACCTGCAGTTGGCATCACACCGGGCACAGGAATCGTCCCCTGCTTCCACATCCCAAACTCAAACTCCTTGGAGGGATTGCTCCCTTCCTTCCCTACATCCCAAATTCAAATTCATTGGAGGAATCACTCTCTTCCTTCTCCACAATCCCAAATTCAAATCCATTGGGGGAATCGTCCCCTCTTTCCCACAATCCCATATTCAAATCCACTGGAGGAAAATCCCCTGCTTTCCACATCCCAAACTCAAACTCCTTGGAGGAATTGTTCCCTTCCTTCCCCACAATCCCAAATGCAAATCCATTGGAGGAATCACTCCCTTCCTTCTCCACAATCCCAAATTCAAATCCACTGGAAGAATCTTCCCCTCCTTCCCATAATCCCAAATGTAAATCCATTGTAAGAACTGTTCCCTTCCTTCCCCACAATCCCAAATGTAAATCCATTGGAGGAATTGTTCCCTTCCTTCCCCCAGAATTCCAAATGTAAATCCACTGGGGGAATTGTTCCCTTCCTTCCCCACAATTCCACTGGAAGCATCCTCCCCTCCCTCCCACAATCCCAATGGAAATGACTCTGAGGAATTGCTGCCCTCTTTCCCCACATTCCCAAATCCAGGTTGTGACTCCTGATCCCAGCTCTCCCTCTGGGACACGTTCACCCTCCCGTTTACAGCCCCTGTAGGGATTTCTATAAATAATAATTTATAAATAAAATAAAATTTATAAATAAAATAGTATATATATTAATAATATATTAGTAATATAAAATATTTTTAAATATTTTATATTTTAATAAAATATAAAATATAAATAAAATACAATAAATTATATTATTATATTAAATATTATATAATAAATTATAAATAAAAAAATTTAAAACCTTCCTCAAACTCAAATCCTAAAATTCATAGAGTTGCACTTTCCCCTAAATGCTCCAAAGGGGTTTTTTCTCCCCAAAATGAGCTTCCAGCTCTGAGTGAGCCCTTTGGGAAGCACTTTCCAGGTCTGGGGGTTGGCCTCAGAGCCCTCAGGTGCAGCCAGGGCAGTCCCAGGGGTGCTCCAGGGATTCCACACCTCACTCCCATCCCTGCTGCTCCTCACTCCCAGCCCTCCAGGAATCCGAGGATATCTGATGGAAAACGAGGCAGGCACAAAGCTCTGGGGAGAATTCAGGCAGGCAAAAGCAGAGCCCGGATATTTTTATACCCAAGGAGTTTTCGTGGCAGTGAGGAGGAAAATTTTCTCTCACAAACGTGAATTAAAGCTTCCAATAAGTTAAAATGATTTTTTTTTTTTTCAGGGCAATCTGCTGTAAGTTCACAGATAAAATCAGTTTTAGTAAGGCCTGCACTGAGCACAGGTGCATTCAGCAAAACTCGTCAAGGATTTATGATGCCCCCAAGGACAAAGAAATGATTTATTGGTTTTGTTTTGCTGCAAAGGACGGAGCAAATTTCACCAGCAGTTTTATTTTCTCCCCAGGTGCCAATCCAATTTTCCTGTCAGGTTTATTTCAGCTTGGGGCCGGCCCAGGATGGGCCCTCAGTGTGTCCTGCCAGAGACAAAGATTTATTAATTTAGAGAGGAGTCTTCTACAAATTTCTCCAGATTTTTTGCACATAAAAGATTTTATCTGTGGATACCCAGCAAAAGGTCCTTTGAAGCAATAAAACCATTTATCCTGAGTGTTGATTTTATTTGGGATGGTTAAATGGGAACCAGTTAAACCAGTGGGAGCACACAGATCCACCTGAGTGCAAAGCCTCAGTTCCTACTCACACCTCGGAGGAAATCACTCCAGAATAAATTCCTCCAGAGCCAGGAACTCCAGAGCAAGGCACAGCCACTCCCAGGCACCTTCCCAGCAGATCCTGCAGGAAATCCTGGCCTGGGACCACGTGGGGGACAAAGGGACCTGGGGCAGGGAAGAGGCTGCAGGGATTTTGTCCAGAAGGAAAATGAAATAAAAGTCAAATGTTTTGCACAAAATGAGGGGGGCTGGAATCTGCTCCTCACTGGAATTAGATGGTCTTTAAGGTCTCTCCCTACCCAAATTCCATGATTCCTTGAAAATCTCTGGCTGAACAGCAGCCAAACCCTTTTAATCTCTGATGTTTGGTAAGTGGAGAATGAAAATCAGGGGAAGTTCTGCACTGGGTTTGGAGGGTTTTGTCTCACCCTGAGCTCCCTTTTTGGGTTATTCCAGCTGCTGGGGGTCAGGGATGGCTTGGAATAATCACATCAGTATAAAATATCAACAAACTGGGTGTTGGTGCAAAATGATGGAAGGTGGAAATTTAATGAGCTAAAAATAGATTTTGTGGATGAAATTTGGGGGGGACCTTGTGGCTCTGCACAGCTCCTGCCAGGAGGGGACAGCCAGGGGTGGGTTTGGGATCTTATCCCAGGGAACAGGGACAGGAGGAGAGTGAACAGCAGCAGGAGGGTTTAGGTTGGATTTGGGGGAAATTCCTCCATGGAAAGGGTTGTGAAGCATCGAGAGGGGCTCTCCCAGGGCAGGGCTGGAGCCCCCATCCCTGGGGCATTTCCAAGCCCTGTGGACGTGGGGCAGCGGTGGCAGGGCTGGGGATGGACTCGATGACCGAGCAGGACCTTTCCAACCCAAACCATCCCAGGATCCCATGAAAAATCAATTCCTGACACCCAGCAAGGACCTTCCCGCCCCTCCCCTCGGGATCTCCCCGCTCCCCCCAGCACACTCACTTCTCCAGCACGGACATGATGATGGGAGGTAGAACCAGTATAGGCATGGGCAGGACCACTCTGGTCAGGGCCGTTTCCAGCAGAGCCTGTGGAGCAAAAACAAACACATCCAGACATCCCAGAGAGAGCCAGGATGGACCTGCTGGGCTCTTGATGGCAAAGGGAGGATCAGCAGCCGCTGCCAGCTCCGCCAGGAGCCGCTTGGTCACAACATTCCGGGTCACAAACCCAGCAGAACAAACAGAGACACGCCAGAGCTGCCCTGGCTTCACCTGGCCTGACCAAAAGTGTCCAGAGGCTCCTCTGAGCCCTCCCTCCTGGCTACACTCACCAGAAGGAGCAACCAGAGTGGGGTTTGGAGAGGCCCAGAGATCTTCCAGGACCTGCAGGGGCTCCAGGAGAGCTGGAGAGGGACTGGGGCCAAGGGCTGCAGGGACAGGAGCCCTTTCCCATGGCTTCCCAAGGGAAAGGGGAGATTGGGCTGGGATCTTGGCAAGGAATTCCTGCCTGGGATTCTGCAATTCCCAGATTTGCTGGGGCTGCCCCTGCATCCCTGGGAGTATCCTGGACATTGGGATTGGATCCAGCTGGGATCCTGGGAGCTGTCCCTGCCATGGATGGGGGGGAATGGGTGGGATTTATGATCCCTTCCACCCAAAGCACTCCATGATTTTACACCACAGGGACATCTCCATCACAACAAACCTCACACAGGGACAGCTGTGTCCCACTGAGGAGCTGCCACGTTTTACACAACGAAAACCAGGATTAACCTATCCAGGGAGAAGCTCTGGGATTGGATGGCAGCTGAGCAGAAGTTCCCAAAACTCCCCAATTTTGTGATTAAGCTCCACCTACATCGCTCTTGCAGCACCTTCACTTTTAATCTTTATTTTCTCTTTCAACCTTCACTTTTAATCTTTATTTTCCCTTTCAACCATCAGGATGGAGAGGGTGAAGTGGGTCCTGGAGCCCATTAATGGAAGTGAGGAAAACTGGCTCCAAGAAGTGTCTCTGAGCCCTTCAGCAGATTGTTTGAATCCCCCTGTTAAACAACAATATGGAGAGCTCTCGAGATCTCCCCGTTCCTGCCGAGGACTGCGGAGCTGTGCATTAATTGCTGTCTCTGGATGCCTTGGACAGAAGGAGGGAGGGAAATGCCAAGCATTATATTATTAACTCCTGTGCCTGGGCGTGTGCTCAGCGCAGCTCCACATCTCAGCCCAGAGCCCACTTGGAAACCACAGCTCAGGGGGTGCTTGGGAGCCAGAACTGGGAAGGGAGCAGGTCCAGGCTGGCACCGAGTGGGTTACGGGAAAGTAAAGCAGGTGAGGTTCATGAGGGCTGGCACATCTGGCTGCCCTCACACCTGGCTGCCCTCACACCTGGCTGCCCTCACACCTGGCTGCCCTCATCCCAATTTGGGGGCAGTTTTTAAGGCAGGTTTGGCAGGGAAGGGCTGAAAAGCCGCTCAGCTCAGAGTCCTCCTCATCTGGGAGAAGGTGTGAGGGATCTTCGCTGGGAATTCCACAAGGAATCCCTGTGGGAGCATCAGGATCCTCCCAGCGTCAATCCGTGCCCTTCCAAACCACTGGGGCCACTCCCCGAATTTCCCTGGCTGACACAAATCCTTGCTCTCTGGATCTGCTCCGTCCCCAGCTCCGAAAGCCGTGGATTCCAGTGGCTGTGGGACGTGTCCAGCCTGGGCTCAGCCGTGTCCCAGCCCCTCGGAACTCACATGTTTGGCAGCAACTCTGGAGGAGCCCACGATGTTCCCATTGTCGTCCAGCACGTCGATCCCCTCCTCCAGCTCCGTGTGCCTCATCAGGACCACGTTGCAGATGTTGGCACTGGCTGAGGAGGAGAAAGGCAGGAGGATCAGCCCTGCTCAGTCCCCACGGGCAGCTCCTGTTTGCCCTGAGCGCCCTCCAGATTTCCTCCCCTCACTCTGCTCAGGTGGATCGCTCTGATCCCAAAAGACAACGGGATTCTCAAGGAGAATAATAACCAGGTTTTCTCCCTGGTACTGTAGGGGCAAGCAGGACTACAGGAAGGTCCAGTGCAAGGTGTCCTCACCTGTGGTTGGAGCCAGATGGTCTTCGAGGCTCCTTCCAGCCCAAACCATTCCATCATTTCACAGATTTTTGGGGAAAATGGCTCCGTGCACCAGGACTTTCCTGACCCCTCCTCCTTGCCCAGTCTGTGGCTCCTGAGGCCTCGAGATGATCCCAAATTCTGTCTCTCAAGACATTGGGGTTGAGCACCACCCTCCCACGTGCAGCCCCTCCCTCAGGCTCAGGCACTTCCCAACTTCTCCCAAAGAAAAGCTGCTAATTCCCACAAAACTTTTGGGCTGATCAAGTGGCATTTTCCAGCACTCCCCACACCACATTTCCCTGCAAACTTTCCACCCAGAACTGAGACAAACCCACTGTTGCTGCAAGTACCAGTGCCTTCCAAAAATGTGTTTCTGCGCTGCTTGATGGGTTAATATTCGCTAATTAATCTCAATTCATGTCATATAACAAATGTCTAATTTTTTGAGGGTGGTGGGTGGGTGAGCCCTCTCCGAAGGCAGCTCTCTGCAATCAAGGATGATTTGTGGTGACAAATGCTCCTTCCACTCGAGAGGGAGAGGAACACACACACACGCACACTCTGTCTCTCTCTTTAATATTCCAACTACCAGACCACTCTTCCCATCTATCAAAATATCTGCGTTCCCAAGCCTCCAGCTCCCCAATCCCAGATAAAAAACAAAACAAGCCCCTTCATTTAAAGCAAGTTGAGCCCCCTGTGGTGTTTTTTTTGCGTTTCTAACACCCTCACGCCCCGTCCTTCTCGCCATCCATCAGAAGGGAGCGGATAAAACGCCCCAGCGGAGCTGCTTTGGCCAGGGACGCCCTGGCACGGAGCTCCTGACAGGCTCAGCATGGGCTGGCCAGCCCTGACGCTCCCGAGATGCTTTTGCAAGGTTCTGGATCCCCTGACCTGGTCCCAAAGCCAAAAGCTGCTCCCAGCCCGCTCGTCTGAGCCGAGCCGCTCACGTAAGCGCTCCCCTTCTGCTTTCCCAGAGAGCAGAAAGCGCCGCTAATTACGGCTAAACTTGGATTTCGTGGACGTCTCAGATGCACGGGGTGGGGTGAGAAATAAATAAATATCCGTGCAGACAAAGTGATCTGCAGGATTTGGGAAGAAATTGTGATAATGTGGCCTGGAAACTGCGGCTGTGAGAGCGCTCTGAGGCACACGGGAAGCTGGGTCCGGGCTCCAGACCAAGCCACCACCCCACCCCGGGGTGCTTGTAGGTATTTTTGCTAGCCCAGGGTGCTTTCCACACTCTAAATCTGTCCTTGGGCATCACCTAAACACAATGATTCTAACCACACACACACACAAAAAAGCCCTAGGAGAAGAAATCCTCCCTCCCTCTCTCTTCTCTCCAGTGAGGATCTTTCCAAAAGCTTTCCTTTCCTTCAGATCACGTTTGAGATGAGATTTTTGGGGTTTTCTAAGGATTTTTAGCCATGAGCATCTCCAGTGTAAAGCACACCCTCACCAGTGACACCCTGGCCTTGTGGACAGCTGTTCACCCCCAGTTCTGGGGCAGAAAAGGGTGAATTTGGCTCCTTGAATTCCCTGGGCACCGAGATCCTCCCTCTCCTCACCTCTGAGAAAGGATCCAGCCCCTCCCTGCTCAAATTCAGGCTCCAAGACCCTCCTTCCCTTTCCTGATCTTCCCATGGGTGACCCCAGAGGATGCTCCCGTCCCAAACCCTTTTCCAGAGGTGCAGCCTCTGGCTCTGCAGGGCCTTGGCACCTCCAGGCTGGTTTTGGGGATCCATCCCCTGGAGCTGGGCGGGATTTTTTGGATGATTTGGGATTTCCAGCTGCTCCTCAGAGGAGGGTGAGGGCAGGGCCTGGAGTTCAGTGTGTCCTCCAGGCTGCAGGGGGGTACAAACCCCTCCTGGAGAAGGCACCGAGAGCTTGCCCAGCTTCCCAAAGCTCCATGGAGACCTCAGGAACATCCCTGCTGGAGTTTGGGCTGTCCTCACCCCCAGCAGCAGCTCCCCAGGCCTCCCCCTCCCGTGGAAACTTGGGATGGGACCCTCAATCCTGGATGTCCCTCCAGTTCTCCCAACCAGCTCTGGAGCTCAGCAGAGAGGGAGGCAAGGAAGGGATGGGGAAACCTCTTTAATTTCACAGAATCACGGAATTATTAAGGCTGGAAAAGACCTCTAAGATCATCAATCCAAGCATCAACCCTCACTGCCAGACCCACCACTAAACCCCAGCCCTGAGGAACGAATCCGTGGGGTTTTGGAGCAAGAGCTTTACCCTGGTGTTTGGCTTTTCATGCAGAAATAGAGAATTTCTGCCTTTCTGCTGGGGGCTGGAGGTTCAAAAGTGATTGGGAGACACATCTTAATTAAGGGTTTGCCCAGGTCTACAAACCAGCAATTAGTTGGGAGGATCCCTGATGCCCTGGCTCATAACGAAGCATGACAAATAAAACATTAGCTGGAGAATTAATTACAGGCTAAACAAATTAATGATGGGTCCTCAATCAATGGCAACACAAACACCTGGGTGTGAAAAGAGATCAGCCCTGCAGCAAGGATTTCCTGCCTGTCTTTGTCTCAAACCCCTCCTCAGAGCTGCCTCTCAGGGCTTGAACTCATCCCTTGAGCTCTCCTGGTTATAAAAACCCAAGGAAAGATGAATCCCTCAGAAACAGATCCAGGAAAAGTCCCAGGGAAACAACAGCAATGCCCAAAGATCCCCTGTGCACAAGGAAAGGGCTCAGGACACAATCCCATCACCCCTGCTCTGCAGGCAGGGAAAGCTGCTGCTTTTCTGGCAGAAAAGAGGGGAAAAAAAACCCTCAAGCAGCTCAAGAATCGAGGGACACAACAACCAGTTCTCTGCTCAAAAAGGAGCTGGAAGGCCAGAGAAAGTGAGAGCAGCAGACAGGAAAAGGGGCTCAGGAGAGCTCTGAGGATGTGGCACTTGCACAGCAAAGGAAAAACCTGAGAGGAAAATTAATTTAATTAATTAATTTAATTAATGGCATTAAATGGCTGGAAAAGGCACCTGGAATAGGGAGCAAACCCCATTTTTTCGTGATTTCCTCCATGCCTGGGCAATTTTTTTCACCATCTTTGTAAATAAACAAGCTTACAGAAAAAATTACCCCAAAGCCACTGGTGGTTTCTTCAGGGCTGAAATAACTCAGCATTTGCTGGGGGCTGGAACCACAGGGCCCAGTAAGGCTGAGTCCAGGGCATCCCTTCCCTCAAGCACAGGGCTGATAAAACACCAATAAAATGTTCCAAAAAAAACCCCCAAACAGCCCAAACCAAAAGGCCAGGAGCAGCCTCAGTCCTGCACACACTTGGGGCTGCTCTGAATCAGATTCAGATTTCTGAATCTCAGAAATCTGCGCAGTCAGAGCAGAACCAATTCTTTGTGTTTTGTTGGGAAATAACCACCGTGATCTGGCGCAGTTCAGCCCAGATCCTGCAAAGGAAAGGCGCTCAGGTCGGAATGCTCGAGGAGCAGTCGGTGCTGATCGCTTCTGAAGCTGCTTCAGAGTGGAAAGTGCAGCTGGAAGCCCTGAGGAGCTGCCTCCACCGGCAGCTTCGCAGCATTTTCCTGCCAAAATTCTGCTTTTCAGAGTCCCATCCCCGCCTGTCCCAGCTCAGGGAGCACCGCTGAGGGGACACGAGCAGGAAGGAAGGAGCTGTGCCCACCCCAGTGGCTCCTGGCCACCTGCAGGTTTGCAGCCACCACTTGGAATAAAAAGAAAAGGAATTTTTCCTTACCGACAGCAGGGAATGGCACGAACCTCTGGATCAGGAGCCGAGTGGCCGGGGTAAACTTGTTTGCTCTCTGGATCAGAACATTAAGGCCCACCTTGGGATGGAGAAAACAAAGCAGAGAAGCAGAGTTAATGACCAGGAGCAGGGCAGACAGCACAGTTTGGGGTCTCTTCCCATGAAGAGGAGTTTGAGAGCTAAACCTCCCCCAGCTGAAGGGTTTGGCTGTGCTGGGCTCAACCCTTTGGTCAATACAGGGTTAAATCCAATGGTTGAGCTTAAAACAAGGGTTGAACGCAACCTTTGGGCTTAAATGAAGTGGTGAACCCAACTCCTGGGTTTAAATGAAGGATTGAACACAATTCTTGGGTTTAAATTAAGGATTGAGCCCAACTCTCGGGTTTAAATGAAGGATTGAACCCAGCCATTGGGTTTAAATGAAGGATTGAACCCAACTCCTGGGTTTAAATTAAGGATTGAGCCCAACTCTTGGGTTTAAATGAAGGATTGAACACAGCTCTTGAGTGCAAATGAAGGATTGAACCCAACTCTTGAGTTCAAATGAAGGATTGAACCCAGCGCTTGGATTTAAATTAAGGACTGAACCCAACCATTGGGTTTAAATCAAGGATTGAACACAGCTCTTGGTTTTAAATGAAGGACTGAACTCAAGCATTGGTTTGAACTCAACTGTTGGGTTTAAATTAAGGACTGAACACAACCACTGGGTTTAAATGAAGGTTGAACTCAACTGTTGGGTTTAAATTAAGGATTGAACCCAACTCTTGGGTTTTCACAAAGTGTTGAACCCAATGGTTGGATAGGACCAAACCATCAGGTTTAAATTAAGAACTGAGCCCAAGGGTTGGGTTTATATGGAGAGCTGAACCCAGCCTTTGGGTTTAAACCCTTCCCAGCTAAAAGATAAGCCAGAAACCACTCCAACACCATCCAGCCCTTCTGGAAATGCCCTTGCCTGGATTTTTTCCCAGTTCACCATAATTTTCCCCATCCACCACAAAATCCTTGGGACTGGCAGTCCTCACCCAGATTTCAGTGGTGGTGGTGGCCCAACACAATTAATTCCTTCTCCAAGGGCCTGGACTACACAGCCCCATCCAGTGTCAAGACTTGGGCTGAAAAGTTTATTATAACCACGGATTTATTTTTGTTGGCTCATCCAACCCTTGAATAACGCAGAGCTGTCCATGGTTTGTGATGGCTCCGAGTCGTGGTGGAAGTTCATGGAAACAGCCCAGAGGAGTCGCTGCCTCCTGAGCCTCACATCGATAACGATGAAAAATGGGAGAATCCCAAAATCGGCTTCATGCACAAATGGGGCCAAAATTAACCAGATCTACTCATGGGAAATGACTTCTGTCTTTAAATTACTCTTCCTCACAAGATTTTCTCTTTTTCACATCCCCTTTCCCCCCCAAAAAAACCCCAAATGCACAAATGAAACCAAATAGCCCCAACCCGGGAATTTCCAGCTGGAAATGGAAGCCTTGAGCAATGTGTGGCCAAAATGTTTTCAGCCCCAAATGCAGCAAAATTTAAAAAAACCAAAACTACAAAACCCCCAAAACAGCCTAAACCAAAAATCCCAGCAATTTGGGGGAGAGGGGTTTGAAAAGCAAAGAGAGAACACGTTTTGCAGGCTGCTACATGATACACGCACATCCCGGCACATCCCAGCTCATCCCGGCACATCCCGGCACATCCCAGCTCATCCCGGCACATCCCAGCTCATCCCGGCACATCCCGGCACATCCCAGAACATCCCAGCACATTCCAGAATATTCCAGCACATCTCAGCACGTCCTGGCACATCCCGCTACATCCCGGCACATCCCAACACATCCCAGCACATCCCGGAACATTCTGGCACATCCCGGCTCATCCCAGCATATCCCAGCACATCCCAACACAGCTGGCACATCCCAGCACATCCCGGAACATCCCGGCACATCCCAGCTCATCCCAGCACATCCCATCACATCCCAGCTCATCCCGGCACATCCCAACACATCCCGGTATATCCCAGCACATCCCGGTATATCCCAGCACATCCCGGCACATCCCAACACATCCCGGCACATCCCGGAACATTCCAACACATCCCAACACATCCCGGCACATCCCAGCTCATCCCAGCACATCCCAGCTCATCCCAGCACATCCCAGCACATCCCAGCTCATCCCGGCACATCCCGGCTCATCCCGGCACATCCCGGCACATCCCAGCACATCCCAGCTCATCCCAGCACATCCCAGCACATCCCAGCTCATCCCGGCACATCCCGGCTCATCCCAGCACATCCCGGCACATCCCAGCTCATCCCAGCTCATCCCGGCACATCCCGGCACATCCCAGCTCATCCCAGCTCATCCCAGCTCATCCCAGCACATCCCAGCACATCCCAGCTCATCCCGACACATCCCAGCTCATCCCGGCACATCCCGGCACATCCCAGCACATCCCAGCTCATCCCAGCACATCCCAGCACATCCCAGCTCATCCCGGCACATCCCGGCACATCCCGGCACATCCCAGCACATCCCAGCACATCCCAGCTCATCCCGGCACATCCCGGCTCATCCCGGCACATCCCGGCACATCCCGGCTCATCCCGGCACATCCCAACGCATCCCGGCACATCCCAACACATCCCGGCACATCCCAGCTCATCCTGGCACATCCCGGCACATCCCAACACATCCCGGCTCATCCCAGCTCATCCCGGCTCATCCCGGCTCATCCTGGCACATCCCGGCACATCCCAACACATCCCAGCACATCCCGGCACATCCCAGCACATCCCAGCTCATCCCGGCACATCCCAGCACATCCCAGCTCATCCCAGCACATCCCAGCACATCCCAGCACATCCCAGCTCATCCCGGCACATCCCGGCTCATCCCGGCACATCCCGGCACATCCCAGCACATCCCAGCTCATCCCGGCACATCCCGGCACATCCCGGCTCATCCCGGCACATCCCAGCACATCCCGGCTCATCCCAGCACATCCCAGCTCATCCCGGCTCATCCCAGCACATCCCAGCTCATCCCGGCACATCCCAACACATCCCAGCACATCCCGGCTCATCCCGGCACATTCCGGGTGCCGCAGCCGGCGAGGAAGAGGTGCAGAAGCGCAGCTGCTGGGCAGGGCCTGCAGGAGCACGGGGCTGCTTTTCCAGCCCCAGGGAATATTCCAGAGCCTTTCCCAAGGTTTTCACCCGGACCCCAAGCGGGAATTCCTCCTCTCGCGCTCGGCAAACGCAGCCCTAGAGCTGAGTCCAAGGAAGCCATGGCGATCCTGCTCAGTCTGCACAGCACTGAGGGCTCGTCTCCAACTTCTACCCCTTCAAAAATGACCAAATCCATTTTTATTTCTCTTTTTTTTGCATTTGGCAGGTGTTGGGATGAGTCTTTTCAAAGCCTGAACACCTCCAGGAACTGTAACTCAGTCTAATGCGTGGCTTTAGGAGAAGCCAGTTTTAAGCCTGGCTTAGCTGGGCTGCCCTATTTGGGTATTTAGCCTGGGCATGGTTAATCTGTGCCCATGACAAGTTTTGGATTTGAATTTGCAGACCCAGCTTGGAGGTTTGATGGAGGATTTGACAGTGAAGTGGAAGAACGGTAGCTTCTGAAAGAAAACACCTGAGTTGGGAGAGCCACCACCGTGAGGGCAGCAAAATAAAAATTTTACTTCCAGATTTAATGTGATGAACTCAGTCCCCACTTCCAGCAACCCCCCTGCTGAGAATGTGAAATTAAATGAAATTAAATGTGGCTGGAGATCAGATCCCATCCCCCAGACCCCCAGCACAAGGACTGGATTTAGGGAATTAACGAGGGTTTGTTTTCCACAGTTTGGAAATTGCTGTTGCCGATCTGTGAGCTCCTTCCCACAGCCCGTGAGGGGCAGGAACTGCTCAACCTCAGGCCACCAAAGCAAAAGAGCCATCGAGGATTTGTTAATGAGTTTAATTAGTTGGGGTTGGCCGAAGGATGGTGTTGAAGCAAATTGATCATTAAACACCCAGGCCAGGTTTATCAGTGACCCCAGGCAGGCGCTGAGCGGGATCTGCAGCTGGTGGAAACACGGAGCAGAATCAGGGGGGTTCTCCTCACCAAACCTGGCACAACCACAGAACCCCTGAGGCTGGAAAAGCCCTCTGAGATCCAGTTCAACCATTCCCAGCACTGCCCCGTGTCCCCAGCGGCCACAGTCAGAGCTTTGGAATCCCTCCAGGAATGGGGGCTCCCTGCCCCGGGAGCTGTGCTTGACACCTTTTGGTGAAGGAATTCCTCCTGGATCCAGCTGAACCTTCCCTGGCACAGCCTGGAGCTGCTCCCTCCCACCCTGCAGCTCCCTGTGCAGCTCAGCTGCTCTGGGCAACCTGCTCCAGTGCTCCACAGAATTCCAGAGTGGATTGGGTGGGAAGGGACATCCATGGGCAGGGACACCTCCACTACCCCAGGTGCTCCGAGCCCCGGTGTCCAGCCTGGCCCGGGACACGGCCAGGGACGGGGAATCGCCCACGGTGCAAATTCCTGAAGCCAGGTCAAATCCAGCTTTTTCCAGCTGCTTTGTGGAGGTTTCCTCCTCCAGAGCACTCCCCTGCTGGGGCTGAGGGAGACAGGGGGAGCTGGACACACGGACACAAGGCTGGACACATGGACACGTGGCTGGACACACGGACACAAGGCTGGACACACAGACACAAGGCTGGACACACGGACACAAGGCTGGACACACGGACACTAGGCTGGACACACGGACACAAGGCTGGACACACGGACACTAGGCTGGACACACGGACACAAGGCTGGACACACAGACACTAGGCTGGACACACGGACACAAGGCTGGACACACGGACACTAGGCTGGACACACGGACACTAGGCTGGACACACGGACATGTGGCTGGACACACGGACACAAGGCTGGACACACGGACACTAGGCTGGACACACGGGCACAAGGCTGGACACATGGACACGTGGCTGGACACATGGACATGTGGCTGGACACACGGACACAGGAGTGGACACATGGACATGGCTGGACACAGGGGCACATGGCTGGACACACAGACACCAGTGGACACAGGGACACATGGCTGGACACACGGACGCATGGCTGGACACATGGACGCGTGGTTGGACACACAGACACAAGGCTGGACACGGACACAGGAGTGGACACATGGACACAAGGCTGGACACATGGACACAGGAGTGGACACACAGACACAGCTGGACATGGGGCACATGGCTGGACACAGAGACACGAGTGGACACAGGGACACAGGAGTGGACACACGGACACAGGGACACATGGCTGGACACACAGACACAGGAGTGGACACACAGACACAGGAGTGGACACAGGGACACAGGAGTGGACACACAGACATGAGTGGACACAGGGACACAGGAGTGGACACACGGACACAGGAGTGGACACACGGACACAGGAGTGGACACACGGACACAGGGACACATGGCTGGACACACAGACACGAGTGGACACACAGACACAGGAGTGGACACACGGACACAGGAGTGGACACACAGACAGGAGTGGACACACAGACACATGGCTGGACACACAGACACGAGTGGACACACAGACACAGGAGTGGACACACGGACACAGGAGTGGACACATGGACACAGGAGTGGACACACAGACACAGCTGGACATGGGGCACATGGCTGGACACACAGACACGAGTGGACACAGGGACACAGGAGTGGACACACGGACACAGGGACACATGGCTGGACACACAGACACGAGTGGACACACAGACACAGGAGTGGACACAGGGACACAGGAGTGGACACAGGGACACAGGAGTGGACACACAGACATGAGTGGACACACGGACACAGGAGCGGACACACGGACACACAGACACACAGACACAGGAGTGGACACACAGACACACAGACACAGGAGTGGACACACAGACACAGAAGTGGACACACGGACACAGGAGTGGACACGCGGACACAGGAGCGGACACGCGGACACGAGCAGACCCAGGAATACGAGACACCAGCACTTCCTAACATCCCGCCAGGTGAAACCAGGCTCAAACCCCATCAGCGGGAGAGGATCCTCCCCAGGGCTGTCCCGTGCCTCTGGCAGCGCTCTGCCCTCCCTCCCTCTCCTCGAGTGTCACGGATTCCTGCCACCGCTTTAGCTCCCAGTTTTGTTTCAGCACCAACAACGTTCCCTCAGCACAAGGACAACGTTTGTGACGTCACCGCGCTTTGAAGCCGGAACCATCAATCACTGTCAGTGACCAACATTTTGGATTCCTTTTCTTCTCCTTCTTGTCTCGAAAAATTCTGACCTCACGTCTACCAAGACACCAATTCTAAAACCATGGGGATTTTAAAAAAATTCCCTGCTTTTTTCCGCCTTTTTATGAAGATTTTTGAAGCCTGAGAGATGGTTTTGAATTCCCGACATTGTCAATGACCGAGCCCACGCCTCTTAAACCCGGCCTAGAGCGGTAAATACATCCAAGGAGTTATTTCACTTCACAGTGGGAGGGAATTTTTATAAAATAAAGGAATCTCAGGAGTCCAGTGAGCATTAGGTGGGAGATGACACCACCCAAACGTTGCTGAGCCACTCTCCAGACCTGGTGGACTGGGCTGGAGAAATCTCCACTGGTTTAAGAGATCCAACTCCTGAGCACTGCAGCTGGAGCTGGCTGCTCCAAGGGACCTGGAAAGTCCACTTGGAAAGAGGGACTGGCTGGGTTATCCCTCATCCCCCCATCTCCAGATTGGATTAGAAATAATTGGATCTGGTGAGTCCCATTCAGCCAAGCTGGAGAAAAGAGCATTAGGAGAAGAAGGAAAAAACTCATTCATTAGGGCTGGGAGGTGAGGATGGAGGCAGAGAGATGGAAAACTGGGCTCTTTCCCAACTGGAGCTTTCCCAAGCCAAGGAGAACAGAATGGAGGAGCCGAAGGGAAGGGAAAGCAATGAGGATCCGAGTGGGGAAGGAAGTTAGAGAGGAGCAAGAGAAAGGGAAGGAGGAAACATCGCCCCAAGACAATTCCAGGAGGGATGACCCCACGGTTGGATGCTTCAGGGGAAGAAAGTGGTGTCGTCTGGAGAAGACTGGGATTCATGCTGAGAACTGGCCAAAGCTGGTTTGGGAGATGGTGGAGAAAGGAGGATGAGGGGCCATGCCCAAGACAGGAGGGTGCTGTCTCATCCCGAGTTTTCCATGCACCTGGATCTTGTCCAGAGGCAGCGCCAGTCCCGGGGGTGGTGGGGATGGACTGGGGCAGAGGGAAGGGAAGGGATGAGAACAAACCTGCTGGAAATGGAGACACCGCAGCGAAACGAGAGAGAAAATGCTGCAGAGAGGCACACAGAGCTGGGGAACCCCGGAGCAAGCTGGGTTGGGAGGAACCTTAAGGATCATCTACTTCCAACCCCCTGCCACGGGCAGGGAAAGCTCCCGGCAGCCCAGGCTGCTCCAAGCCCCGTCCAGCCTGGCCTGGGACGCTCCCAGGGATGGGCTTGGCAGGACCCAGCAGTGCCAGGTGCTCCTAACTGCAGGGACAGGATGCTGCCGGGCACTGGGAGCATTCCCAGGAAACCCCATGTCCTTGTCTCCCACTGCAGCCTCAGGGCTGTGCCTTTGGGAATGGCTGCTACAGCTCCAGCCATTTCTGGGCCCCTGGAGGAGCTGCCAGGCTGAGTTTCCAGTCTGGGGGATCCAAGCACTCCCTTCTGGAACCTGAGAACAACGGGGAAAGGGATGTGCAGGAAGAGGAGTTCTGAGCACAGAGATGCAGGCACCGCTTCATTTCAACCCTCATTTAGCACAGAAGCTCCTCGGATCCGCTGGGATTCTCCTCCTGCTCCCATGGAGGAGGGAGCCAGGCCACGCTCCATCCCCTCCATCCCTCTCCTGACTTCCTCCAGCTCCCGAACGTCTCCTGAGCGAGGACAGGGGCAGCGGGAGGGCTGCAGCTCTCCCCGGCTGATTATGGACATCACACCCCATTCGCAGGCTGTCAGCGCAGCCCCGCACACAATTATCGGGAACAGGGAGCTGGATTGGAAAAATCCACAGGGACACCTCCACCTGGAGAGGAGAGCGAGAAATGGTGTGTGAGAGTTCAGAGAGGGAGAGGGGGAGGACGGGCAGCCCCGGGATGGGGGAGACCAAGGGAAGGGATGGGACTGCTGGAAAGGGAAGGGATTGCTGGAGAGGGAAAGGAAGGGATTGCTGGAAAGGGAGGGATGGGATTGCTGGAAAGGGAAGGGATTGCTGGAGAGGGAAAGAGTGGGATTGCTGGAAAGGGAAGGGATGGGATTGCAGACATGGGAAGGAGTGGGACTGCTAGAAAGGGAAGGGATTGCTGAAGAGGGAAGGGATGGGATTGCTGGAAAGGGAAGGGATGGGACTGCTGGAGAGGGAAAGGATTGCTGGAGAGGGAAGGGAAGGAATTGCTGGAGAGGGAAGGGATTGCAGGAAAGGGAAGAGATGGGATTGCAGGAAAGGGAAAGGATTGCTGGAAAGGAAAAGGATTGCTGGAAAGGGAAGGGATGGAATTGCTGGAAAGGGAAGGAGTGGGATTGCTGGAAAGGGAAAGGATGGGATTGCAGACATGGAAAGGGAAGGGAAGGGATTGCTGGAAAGGGAAGGAGTGGGATTGCTGGAAAGGGAAAGGAAGGGATTGCTGGAAAGGAAAGGAGTGGGATTGCTGGAAAGAGAAAGGATGGGATTGCTGGAAAGGGAAGGGATGGGATTGCTGGAGAGGGAAGGGATTGCTGGAAAGGGAAGGAGTGGGATTGCTGGAGAGGGAAGGAGTGGGATTGCTGGAGAGGGAAGGGATGGGATTGCTGGAAAGGGAAGGAGTGGGATTGCTGGAGAGGGAAGGGATGGGATTTTCTTCTACAGGTTTTTGGGTAGTAGTAGGTGATTGGATAGAGAATGCCTCAGTGCAGCACACAGGTGATGGGTCACTGGGTCATTTAGAAAAATAATTGAATTGTTTAATAATTGTTTAATTAATAAGTTAATTGGGTAAGAATAAGTATAAAGATAAAAGAGCTGCATATTTTGGGGCCATTTTGTGCTTTTCAAGCCAAAGTGAGCCAGCCTATGGTGGGATTGAACTTGTGCAAAAAGGTCTGGGGAAGACCTGCCAATTGATTATATATTAATAATAATATATAATAATATAATTATATAATAAAAATAATATTTTTACTCTATATTAATAAACACGAGAAACAAGAAGCTAAGGAGCCTTTTGGAGTATCCTTCCTGAAACAAAACTGAGATAAGGAAGACTCCTTGTAAGTGGTAAGGACTGAGATAAGGAAGATCCCAAGTGGCTCAGCCCTGAAGAAACCAAAATATCACAGCAACAAGTGATCAAACAATGTAATCAATCAACGTGATCAAACAATGTGATCAAACAATGTGATCAAACAATGTGATCAATCAATGTGATCAAACTGTGATCAAACAATGTGATCAAACAATGTGATCAATCAATGTGATCAAACTGTGATCAAACAATGTGATCAAACAATGTGATCAAACTGTGATCAAACAATGTGATCAATCAATGTGATCAAACAATGTGATCAATCAATGTGATCAAACATTGTGATCAATCAATGTGATCAAACAATGTGATCAAACAGTGTGATCAAACAATGTGATCAAACAATGTGATCAAACAGTGTGATCAATCAATGTGATCAATCAATGTGATCAAACAATGTAATCAATCAATGTGATCAAACAATGTGATCAAACATGATTAAACAATGTGATCAAACAGTGTAATCAATCAATGTGATCAAACAATGTGATCAAACAATGTGATCAAACAATGTGATCAAACAATGTGATCAAACATTGTGATCAAAC
Organism: Poecile atricapillus; assembly: GCF_030490865.1. NCBI lineage: Eukaryota > Metazoa > Chordata > Aves > Passeriformes > Paridae > Poecile > Poecile atricapillus. Next base: position 75,715,725 of record NC_081252.1, read on the forward strand.
AATGTGATCAAACTGTGATCAAACAATGTGATCAAACAGTGTGATCAAACAATGTGATCAAACAATGTGATCAAACAATGTGATCAAACATTGTGATCAATGTAATCAAACAATGTAATCAAACAATGTGATCAAACAATGTGATCAATCAATGTGATCAAACAGTGTGATCAAACAATGTGATCAAACAATGTGATCAATCAATGTGATCAAACAATGTGATCAAACATGATTAAACAATGTGATCAAACAGTGTAATCAATCAATGTGATCAATCAATGTGATCAAACAGTGTGATCAAACAATGTGAACAAACAATGTGATCAATTAATGTGATCAAACAATGTGATCAAACAGTGTGATCAGACAATGTAATCAGTGTGATCAAACAATGTGATCAAACAGTGTAATTGAACAATGTAATCAAACAACGCGATCAAACAATGTGATCAGTGTGATCAAACAATGTGAGCAAACAATGTGATCAATGTAATCAAACAATGTGATCAAACAATGTAATCAATGTGATCAAACAATGTGATCAAACTGTGATCAAACAATGTGATCAAACAGTGTAATCAAACAATGTGATCAAACAATGTGATCAAACAATGTAATCAATGTAATCAAACAATGTGATCAATCAATGTGATCAAACAATGTAATCAAAGAGTGTAATCAAACAAAGTGATCAAACTGTGATCAAACAACGTAATCAAACAGTGTAATCAAACAATGTAATCAAACAATATAATCAAACAATGTAATCAATCAATGCAACAACGAGTAGTACAAGAAGTAGCGCTACTACAAGGAGTAATGGAACACCAGAGAGAGCCTGCCCAGGTTATCCCCACCAGCCAGCACCCCAAAAGTGCCCAGGACAGGGCAGGGGCCAGGGAATGGCTGCTCCCTCGTGCTCCTCCAGTTAATTAATTGGGGATTTAATCAAGGGTCTCATTTCAGGCCTTTCAGCACAGGAGTCACTTCTGACCCCAAAAGAGAAGTTTGAGGCCAAAGTCCTGAAGGGCCGAGCCAGGGATGGGCAATGCCAAGAAATTTGGAGCTGAAATCAAGGATTGGAAAATCCTGGAATGGGTTGGGTTGGGTTGGGTTGGGTTGGGTTGGATGGGTCTTAAATCTCCTCTCATCCCAGCCCTGCCACGGTGCCAGGGTGCTCCAGCCTGCCCTTGGACACTTCCAGGGACCCAGAGCAGCCCCAATTCCCCAACTTCCATAGAGAAAGAATGACATTTTTATTAATAATTACTATCTGTATAAAATCATAGAATCTAAAAAGCAATTATTTCCCACAAAATCAGCTCCATGCAGCTTTTTTAACCTTCTAAAAGTGTGAAAAAAAGCAGAGTAAGAGTGTGTGTGTCAGCTGGAAAGAGTTTCTGTCTAATGCCAGCCCCCCTGGTCTGTGCAGCTCTTGGCACTGGGGCACTGGGGGAATAAAAAATTCCAAACATTTAAAACACGCTTGGTCTTTCTCGAGTCTTTTTTACTTCTCCCTGCTTTTGTTTGCCTTGTTTAGGAAAACCAGCTGGTATTAATTGCACTTAATGCACCAGCAGCATGAACTGCAGCCAGATCTCAGGAACTGGAGCCTAATCCCAGGAATCCACTCAATTGTTTGGGAAAAAAATTGCATTGTCCCTCTGTTCAGAACTGCAGTAAAGTGAGGGAGCAGAAGAAAAGGAGGGATAAAATAAACTTCAGTCACAGGAAGAGAAATAGAGATATCAGAGGATGGAATTCCCAGATTTGCTGCCCCTGGATCCCTGGGAGTGTCCCAGGCCGGGTTGGACACTGGGCTTGGATCCAGCTGTGGGAGCTGTCCCTGCCCCCTGGGATGGGATTTGGGATCTGTTCCAACCCAAACACCTTTCCCAGCCTTATTTCAAGTGATTCCTTCACCTGGGTCATGCACAGGAGAAGGGATGAAATTCTTCACCTGCACAGAGCTCTGCTGTGGCTTGGCTTGCGAGTAGCTGGAGAGAAAAGGAAACATGGGGAGAAAAATATGGAATAAAAGAATATTGATTGCTCCCCAGATTCACCCTGTAGGGCTGGAAATCAGGAATTATGGTTGTAGCAACTCCCCTCTCTCTAAAAAGGGAAGAAAATCAGGATATCTGCAAAGATTTCCCAAGAATTCCCATTTAACTGCAGGACAGTGAGGTCAGAACCTGCTCTTCCAGCACCTGATGGAGCAGTTTGTTCCTGCTGTGAGGACACCGGGGGGAAGCACAGACCCAAATCCTCTGCTCTGACCTTCTCCCGGCCCTTTTCCACCTGCAGGCAGGGAAGGGGCTCCTTCCAAAGCCTGACCCATATCCCAGTCCCTGCCCTGCTTCTCCAGGCTGGTGGGATCCGTGAGGGATTTCAGGACACACCATTCCCAGCTGGAATGTCTGCAGGGACACCGGGACATGGAAAGCTCACTGCTCACCTTCCCTGCTCCACTGGGAAGGGCTCTTCCAGCACCAGAGAGGAGAAGAACCTCTGAAGAAGAAGAATAAGAAGAACTTCTAAACCTCTAAATGCTGCTGCCCTTCATATTTCACATGGAGGAAAACCTCCCAATATCCAGAAGGAGAAGAACTTCTAAAGGCTGCTGTTCCTCATGCTGCATGTGGAGGAAAAGCTCCCAACACCCAGGAGAACCTCTAAAGGTCTCTAAAGAACCTCTAAAGGCTGCTGCTCTTCATATTTCACATGAAGGAAAAGCTCCCAACATCCAGAAGGAGAAGAACCTCTAAATTAGAGTCATGTTCTGTGTGGAGAAAAACCTCCCAAAACTCAGGAGAACCTCTACAGGCTGCTGCTCCTCGTGCTCTGTGTGGAGGAAAACCTCCCAACACCCAGGTGAACCTTTAAATGCTGCTGCTCCTCGTGCTCTATGTGGAGAAAAAGCTCCCAACATTAGGAAGGAGAACCTTTAAATGGTTCTTCATATTTCACATGAAGGAAAACCTCCCAACATCAGGGAGGAGAAGAACCTCTAAATTAGACTGATGCTCTGTGTGGAGGAAAAGCTCCCAAAACCCAGGAGAGCCTCTAAACACTGCTGCTCTTCATATTTCACATGGAGGAAAACCTCCCAATATCCAGAAGGAGAAGAACCTCTAAAGACTGATGCTCCTCGTGCTCCATGTGGAGGAAAAGCTCCCAACACCCAGAAGAACCTCTAAAAGTCTCTAAAGAACCTCTAAATACTGCTGTTCTTCATGCTTCATGTGGAGGAAAAGCTCCCAACACCCAGGAGAACCTCTAAAGGCTGCTGCTCTTAAAACTCTGTGTGGAGGAAAAGCTCACAATGTTAGGAAAGAGAAATTCTAAATGCTGCTGCCCGTCATATTTCACATGAAGGAAAAGCTCCCAACATCAGGGAGGAGAAGAACCTCTAAAGGCTGCTGCTCCTCGTGCTCCATGTGGAGGAAAACCTCCCAACAGACAGGAGAACCTCTAAATGCTGATACTCCTTGTGCTCCATGTGGAGAAAAACATCCCAATATTAGGAAGGAGAGCCTTTAAATGGTTCTTCATATTTTACATGAAGGAAAACCTCCCAATATCCAGAAGGAGAAGAACCTCAAAATTAGACTGATGCTCCTCATGCTCTGTGTGGAGGAAAACCTCCCAACATTAGGATAGAAGAACCTCTAAAGGCTCCTACCCTTCATATTTCACATGAAGGAAAAGCTCCCAACATCCAGAAGGAGAAGAACTCCTAAATTAGACTCATGCTCTATGTGGAGGAAAACCTCCCAAAACTCAGGAGAACCTCTACAGGCTGCTGCTCCTCGTGCTCTGTGTGGAGGAAAACCTCCCAACACCCAGGAGAACCTTTAAATGCTGCTGCTCCTCGTGCTCTATGTGGAGAAAAAGCTCCCAACATTAGGAAGGAGAACCTTTAAATGGTTCTTCATATTTCACATGAAGGAAAAGCTCCCAACATCAGGGAGAAGAACCTCAAAATTAGACTGATGCTCTGTGTGAAGGAAAACCTCCCAAAACTCAGGAGAACCTCTAAAGGCTGCTGCTCCTCATGCTCTGTGTGGAGAAAAAGCTCCCAACATTAGGAAGGAGAACCTTTAAGGAGAACCTTTAAATGGTTCTTCATATTTCACATGAAGGAAAACCTCCCAACATCAGGGAGGAGAAGAACCTCTAAATTAGACTCATGCTCTGTGTGGAGGAAAACCTCCCAACACTCAGGAGAACCTCTAAATGCTGCTGCTTTTCATATTTCACATGAAGGAAAAGATCCCAGCATCCAGAAGGAGAAGAACTTCTAAATTAGACTCATGCTCTGTGTGGAGGAAAACCTCCCAAAACTCAGGAGAACCTCTAAAGACTGATGCTCCTCGTGCTCCATGTGGAGGAAAACCTCCCAACACCCAGGAGAACCTTTAAATGCTGCTGCTCCTCGTGCTCTATGTGGAGAAAAAGCTCCCAACATTAGGAAGGAGAACCTTTAAATGGTTCTTCATATTTCACATGAAGGAAAAGCTCCCAACATCAGGGAGAAGAACCTCAAAATTAGACTGATGCTCTGTGTGGAGGAAAAGCTCCCAAAACCCAGGAGAACCTTTAAACACTGCTGCTCTTTGTATTTCACATGGAGGAAAACCTCCCAATATCCAGAAGGAGAAGAACCTCTAAAGGCTGCTGCTCCTCTTGCTCTGTGTGGAGGAAAAGCTCCCAGCACCCAGAAGAACCTCTAAAGGTCTCTAAAGAACCTCTAAATACTGCTGTTCTTCATGCTTCATGTGGAGGAAAAGCTCCCAACACCCAGGAGAACCTCTAAAGGCTGCTGCTCTTAAAAATCTGTGTGGAGGAAGAGCTCACAATGTTAGGAAAGAGAAATTCTAAATGCTGCTGCCCGTCATATTTCACATGAAGGAAAATCTCCCAACATCAGGGAGGAGAAGAACCTCTAAAGGCTGCTGCTCCTCGTGCTCTGTGTGGAGGAAAACCTCCCAACAGACAGGAGAACCTCTAAATGCTGATGCTCCTTGTGCTCCATGTGGAGAAAAACATCCCAATATTAGGAAGGAGAGCCTTTAAATGGTTCTTCATATTTCACATGAAGGAAAAGCTCCCAACATCCAGAAGGAGAAGAACCTCAAAATTAGACTGATGCTCCTCATGCTCTGTGTGGAGGAAAACCTCCCAGCATTAGGAAGGAGAACCTTTAAATGGTTCTTCATATTTTACATGAAGGAAAACCTCCCAATATCCAGAAGGAGAAGAACCTCTAAAGGCTGCTGTTCCTCGTGCTCTGTGTGGAGGAAAACCTCCCAACATTAGGATAGAAGAACCTCTAAAGGCTCCTACCCTTCATATTTCACATGAAGGAAAAGCTCCCAACATCCAGAAGGAGAAGAACCTCTAAATTAGACTCATGTTCTGTGTGGAGAAAAACCTCCCAAAACTCAGGAGAACCTCTACAGGCTGCTGCTCCTCGTGCTCTCTGTGGAGGAAAACCTTCCAACACCCAGGAAAACCTTTAAATGCTGCTGCTCCTCGTGCTCTATGTGGAGAAAAAGCTCCCAACATTAGGAAGGAGAACCTTTAAATGGTTCTTCATATTTCACATGAAGGAAAACCTCCCAACATCAGGGAGGAGAAGAACCTCTAAATTAGACTCATGCTCTGTGTGGAGGAAAAGCTCCCAAAACCCAGGAGAACCTTTAAACACTGCTGCTCTTCATATTTCACATGGAGGAAAACCTCCCAATATCCAGAAGGAGAAGAACTTCTAAAGACTGCTGCTCCTTGTGCTCCATTTAGAGGAAAACCTCCCAACATTAGGAAAAAACACCTGTGAAGGCTGCTCCTCATGATCCGTGTGGAGAAAAGCCTCCCAGCACCCAGGAGAACATCTAAAGGCTGATTATCCTCGTGCTCCATGTGGAAGAAAAACTCCCATCATGAGGAAGGAGAACCTAAAAATGCTGCTGCTCTTCATATTTCACGTGAAGGAAAAGCTCCCAACATCCAGAAGGAGAAGAACCTCTAAATTAGACTCATCTTATGTGTGGAGGAAAAGCTCCCAGCATTAGGAAGGAGAACTTTTAAATGCTACTGCTCTTCGTATTTCACATGAAGGAAAAGCTCCCAACATCAGGGAGGAGAAGAACTTCTAAATTAGACTCATGCTCTGTGTGGAGGAAAAGCTCCCAGCATTAGGACAGAAGAATCTCTAAAGGCTCCTACCCTTCATATTTCACATGGAGGAAAACCTCCCAATATCCAGAAGGAGAAGAACTTCTAAAGGCTGCTGTTCCTCGTGCTGCACGTGGAGGAAAAGCTCCCAACACCCAGGAGAACCTCTAAAGGTCTCTAAAGAACCTCTAAAGGCTGCTACCCTTCATATTTCACATGAAGGAAAAGCTCCCAACATCCAGAAGGAGAAGAACTTCTAAATTAGACTCATGTTCTGTGTGGAGAAAAACCTCCCAAAACTCAGGAGAACCTCTACAGGCTGCTGCTCCTCGTGCTCTGTGTGGAGGAAAACCTCCCAACACCCAGGAAAACCTTTAAATGCTGCTGCTCCTCGTGCTCTATGTGGAGAAAAAGCTCCCAACGTTAGGAAGGAGAACCTTTAAATGGTTCTTCATATTTCACATGAAGGAAAACCTCCCAACATCAGGGAGAAGAACCTCAAAATTACACTGATGCTCTGTGTGGAGGAAAAGCTCCCAAAACCCAGGAGAACCTTTAAACACTGCTGCTCTTCGTATTTCACATGGAGGAAAACCTCCCAATATCCAGAAGGAGAAGAACCTCTAAAGACTGATGCTCCTCGTGCTCTGTGTGGAGAAAAACATCCCAATATTAGGAAGGAGAACCTTTAAATGGTTCTTCATATTTCACATGAAGGAAAAGTTCCTAACATCCAGAAGGAGAAGAACCTCTAAAGGCTGCTGCTCCTTGTGCTCTTCTTGGAGGAAAAGCTCCCAACTTTAGGACAGAAGAACCTCTAAAGGCTGCTCCTCCTCATATTTCATGTGAAGGAAAAGCTCCCAACATCCAGAAAGAGAAGAACCTCTAAATTAGACTGATGCTCTGTGTGGAGGAGTTACATTAGGACAGAAGAACCTCTAAAGGCTGCTCCTCCTCATATTTCACGTGAAGGAGAAGCTCCCAGCATCAGGACAGAGGAACCCTGAAGGTTTTCATGCCCTTCATGCTCCACGCAGAGGAAAACCTCCCACCACCAGGAAGGAGAACCCCTGAAGGTTTCTGTCCTTCTCCAGCCCAGAAGAGCCACAGATGCAGGGGAAGCTCCTGCCTGTCCCCGTGGCACCATCCCCCGGGCAGCAGAGCTCCAGGAATTCCAAGGAATTAAAGATTCCCAAGCCCTGCCTGGGACACCTCCACACTCCACAGGTTCCTTACCAAAACTTCTCGGGGGACAAAACTCTGCCAAGATCCTTGTCCGTGTGTCCTGCCCCTCTAATGTGCCCCTGTTCCAAGAGGGAACATTGATTAATTAATTAAGAGCATTAATGCCAGAGGCAGGGAGCAGCAGCAGCAGAGCGAGCAGGGGCACACCCGGCTGGGGATGGGACACTCAGGGGTGACACAGAGGGGACAAAAACGCTGTCCTGAGGAGTGAGGGGACAGGGAAGCCATCCCGCGCTGCCCGGGAAGCTGGGCACGGAAAAACAAAGCACGGAGGTGGCGGGGATGGGGATTAGGGTTAAAGTTCTGCTGGGAAAGTGAGCACAGCTCTGGGGGTGATGGGGGTAGGAGCTCAGGTGAGAACTCAGGTGAGAGCTCAGGTGAGCGAGGCTGGGAGCTCAGGTGAGAGCTCAGGTGAGATCTCAGTTCAGAACTCAGTTCAGAGGTCAGTTCAGAGCTCAGGTGAGAACTCAGGTGAGAGCTCAGGTGAGCTGGGCTGGGAGCTCAAGTGACAGCTCAGTTCAGAGCTCAGGTGAGAGCTCAGTTCAGAGCTCAGTTCAGAGCTCAGGTGAGAGCTCAGGTGAGCTGGGCTGGGATCTCAGGTGAGAGCTCAGGTAAGAGCTCAGTTCAGAGCTCAGGTGAGAGCTCAGATGAGAGCTCAGGTAAAAGCTCAGGTGAGAGCTCAGTTCAGAGCTCAGGTGAGAGCTCAGTTCACAGCTCAGTTCAGAGCTCAGTTCAGAGCTCAGGTGAGAGCTCAGTTCAGAGCTCAGTTCAGAGCTCAGGTGAGAGCTCAGGTGAGCTGGCCAGCAGCAGGTGAGCTCTGCAGGAAGGGACAGCAGAGGGGACAGGAGCAGCAGTGCCCAGCACAGACTGTGACATGGAAAACCATCCAGGGGTGTCCAATAAAACAGAGCTTTCCCTCAAAACCTCCAGGCACTTCCAGCAGCTCCACACCCTTTGGAAAATGGTCCGGCAGCTGCTCAAGGAGCAGCAGCAAATTCCTTGTGACCTGAAGAAATGGGAAAATTCCCAGATTTGCTGTGGCTGCCCCTGGGTCCCTGGCAGTGTCCAAGGCCAGGCTGGACATTGGGGCTGGGAGCAGCCTGGGATAGCAGGAGCTGTCCCTGCCATGGCTGGGGTGGAATGGGATTTGAGGTCTTTTCCAACCCAAACCTTTCCAGGATTCTGGAGCCCCTCTGCTCTGGAGCCAGGCTGGGAGAGCTGGGAATGTTCCCCTGGAGAAGGGCAAACTGCAGGGAATGCTGAGAGTCCCTGCAGGGGCTCCAGGAGAGCTGGAGAGGGACTGGGGCCAAGGGCTGCAGGGACAGGAGCCAGGGAATGGCTTCCCAAGGGAAAGGGGAGATTGGGCTGGGATCTTGGCAAGGAATTCCTGCCTGGGATTCTGCAATTCCCAGATTTGCTGGGGCTGCCCCTGGATCCCTGGGACAGTGGGAGCTGTCCCTGCCCATGGATGGATGGCACATGGATGGATTTAAGGTCCTTTCCCACCCAAACCATTCCAGGATTCTGTGACCTGAACTCCAGCTCCAGCTTGAAACATATCCACAGGGCAAGATGTAATTCCACCCCCAGGAGAACATTCCAGAACTGCCTCTCCTGCCTGGCCACCCAGGCCCCTGCAGCCTCGAGGTCTCTAATTGAGCCTGGTTAATGAATTCACCTCCAATTAACACGGGAGGGAAAGCCGGGGCTCCCAGCACAGCGCAGCGGAAAGCTCGGGCATGCAGGGCCAGCCACAGCCCAGGTGACAACATCTGCTGCTGGCCAAGACACAGGTGAGTCCATGGGAAGATTAAAAACATGCTTGGCAATCCCAAAAACACCTCCCCAGCAGCTCGTTAGCCACGAAATGCAGAGACATAAAGAGTTACCCACTGCTATTGAGACAGCACTTATGACAGCTCCCAAGTAGCCCTGGATGAACTTGGATGTCGGAGAAGGCTTTGGAAAGAAAAACAAAGCATATTTTCAATAAACAAACTTCTGGTTATTAATATTCAACCCAGTTTTTTTGTTTGTTTGTTTTGGTTTGGGTGTATTTGTTTCGAAGCACAGACAGGTTTAAATTTTGTCATATTGTTCTGTGACACACGGTCTGTCATCCCGAGAGGCAAAAGCGAGGAAATCGTGGCCTCCCGAGCAAGGTTACGGGGAATGGAAAATTAATTGGCACCAGAAAATTACAATAATAGCAGCTCAAAGGGAGGATGCGAGGGGAATTCAGCAAATGGTACCAAATTAGCATCTCTACCCTCCAGTGCTGAACCCCAAACTCGCCACAGACAATAATTTGTCTGTGAAATGTTCTCTCCACGAGCTGGATGGATTCCAGCTCAGCTTCCCACATCCCAACACGGGATGAGTGGAGGAAGGAAGGGAGCAGGGACGGCCCCAGCAAGGACAGAGCAGGGACAGCCCCAGCTCTTCCCAGAGAGACCAGAAGGAAAAAATCCTCGGGAGATGGGAGCGAGGAGCTTCCTCCTGCTCCCCCAGCCCAGCACAGCTCCTGCTCCTGTAGATCCCAACCACTCCAGACCAGTCAGGAGCATGGGCTGTGCTTGCCCACGGGCCAGTGGTGCCTCAGTGTCCCTGTGGAGGTTTGGGGGCCGGGGAACAGGCAGGGATCGAGGGAAGGCCCCGCGGTGCTCACCTTGCTCGCGTTGCGGTTTGCATAGTTCACACACGCGTTGTGGCTCTGGTTCAACCACTGCGGGGCAGAGGAGACACTGCATCAGCACAAACCCTGCAAAGCCCCAAAAAACACCACAAAAACCCTACAAAACCCCCACAAAACCCTAAAAAAAACCTACAAAACCCTACAAAACCCCCACAAAACCCCCACAAAACCCCAAAAAACCCCACAAAACCCTACAAAACCCCCACAAAACCTCAAAAAAACCCCACAAAACCCAACAAAATCCCACAAAACCCGACAAAACCCTACATAACTCTACAAAACCTTACATAACCCTTCAAAACCCCACAAAACCCCACAAAACCCAACAAAACCCAATAAAACCCTAAAAAACCCCACAAAACCCAAGAAAACCCTACATTACCCAACAAAACCCAACCACAACCCTACAAAACCTCACAAAACCCCATAAAACCCCATAAAACCCCACAAAACCCAACAAAACCCTACAAAACCCAACATTACCCAACAAAACCCAACAAAAACCCCACAAAACCCTACATAACCCCACAAAACCAAACAAAACCCCCAAAAAACCTACAAAACCCTACAAAACCCAACAAAAACCCTACATAATAATTCCACCCCGGGTGGGCAGGGACACCTCCCACCATCCCTGCCCAGCCTGGCCTTGGAAAAACCCTACAAAAAACCCACAAAACCCCACAAAAACTCACAAAACCCCAAAAAACCCAACATAACCCCACAAAACCCTACATAATCCAACAAACCCCACAAAACCCCACAAAACCAAACAAAACCCCAAAAAAATCTACCAAACCCTACAAAACCCAACAAAAACCCTACAAAACTCTACAAAACCCAACCAAACCCAACCAAAACCCTACAAAACCCCAGAAAACCAAATAAAACCCCAGAAAACCCCACAAAACCCTACAAAACCCTACAAAACCCTACAAAACCCAACAAAACCCTACAAAACCCAACAAAACCCCACAAAACCAATCAAAACCCCAAAAAACCCAAACAAAACCCTACAAAATCCAACAAAAACCCTACATAATAATTCCACCCCGGGTGGGCAGGGACACCTCCCACCATCCTGTCCAGCCTGGCCTTGGAATGGGGTGGGGTTCAAGGTCCCTTCCCACCCACCTGGCCTGGTCAGGGACACGTGGGATGGAATCCCGGACTGCTCTGGCTGGGAAGGGACCTTAAATCCCACCCCATTCCATCCCAGGTGGGCAGGGACACCTCCCACCATCCCTGTCCAGCTTGGCCTTGGAAAAACCCCCAAAAAACCCAAAAAACCCAAAAAACCCACAAAACCCAACAAAACCCCACAAAACCAAACAAAACCCCACAAAAAACCTAAAAAACCCTACAAAACCCAACAAAAACCCTACATAATAATTCCACCCCCGGTGGGCAGGGACATCTCCCACCATCCCTGTCCAGCCTGGCCTTGGAATGGGGTGGGATTCAAGGTCCCTTCCCACTCACCTGGCCTGGTCAGGGACATGTGGGATGGAATCCAGGACTGCTCTGGCTGGGAAGGGACCTTAAATCCCACCCCATTCCACCCCGGGTGGGCAGGGACACCTCCCACCATCTCTGTCCAGCCTGGCCTTGGAAAAACCCTACAAAAAACCCACAAAACCCCACAAAAACTCACAAAACCCCAAAAAACCCAACATAACCCCACAAAACCCTACATAATCCAACAAACCCCACAAAACCCCACAAAACCAAACAAAACCCAAAAAAAATCTACCAAACCCTACAAAACCCAACAAAAAACCTACAAAACTCTACAAAACCCAACCAAACCCAACCAAAACCCTACAAAACCCCAGAAAACTAAATAAAACCCCACAAAACCCCACAAAACCCTACAAAACCCCACAAAACCCAACAAAACCCTACAAAACACAACAAAACCCCAAAAAACCAAACAAAACCCTCCAAAAAACCAAACAAAACCCTACAAAACCCAACAAAAACCCTACATAATAATTCCACGCCGGGAGGGCAGGGACACCTCCCACCATCCCTGTCCAGCCTGGCCTTGGAATGGGGTGGGATTTAAGGTCCCTTCCCAGCCAGAGCAGTCCTGGATTCCATCCCACGTGTCCCTGACCAGGCCAGGAGAGTGGGAAGGGACCTTGAATCCCACCCCATTCCAAGGCCAGGCTGGGCAGGGATGGTGGGAGCTGTCCCTGCCCACCTGGGATGGAATGGGGTGGGATTTAAGGTCCCTTCCCAGCCAGAGCAGTCCGGGATTCCACCCCACATGTCCCTGACCAGGCCAGGTGAGTGGGAAGGGACCTTAAATCCCACCCCACTCCACGCCGGGTGGGCAGGGACACCTCCCACCATCCCCGCCCACCTGGGATGAAATGGGATGGGATTCAAGGTCCCTTCCCAGCCAGAGCAGTCCAGGATTCCACCCCACATGTCCCTGACCAGGCCAGGTGAGTGTCCCTCAAGCCCCTGAGGGTCTCAGGATGTCCCACCCGGGACAGCTCCCAACCAAATCCACCAGAGCCCGAATTCCCGGCACAGTTGTCCCGCTGTGCTCCCGGCTCCGGGCAGATCCCGCTCTGCTCGGAGCCCTCCTGCCTGCACAGCTCCATCCCCACTCACACTGCAGACAATAAAAAGACATTTGCCACTAGAGAGGAGGCTGAAAATAACTCGTTCCTTCCTTTCAGCTGGCGATGGAATCACACTTGTGCTGTGTTTACTATGGATCCCTCATTCCCGTGCCTGCTTCCTCCCCTTGCTCTTAATTCCCGGAATTTTAACGGGAGATCACACCAGCACCTCCCTCCACACAGATGATTTTCCCCCAAAGTTCCTGCAGCAGACTGAATGCTGGGGCTATTCCCAAAATTCCTGGGAATGGGGCCTCCCATCACCGCCAGCCCTGCACGGATGTTTCCCTCCCAACATCCTTCCCCAGGGGAAATCCCAGCTCCGTGTCCTCCCCAAGGCAGATGTGTGAGCTTGGGGCCAAACCACACGTGGAAGAACCGGCTACACACGGACAAAACGGCTCCAAAAAGCTGATTTTTGGTTCTGGCCTCTTCTGCCACGGCACAGGAAGGGGTGGGATGGAAAGGGGAGCCAGGATTTGTTTCCAGGCCTTTCCCTGAATGCAGCCAGGCACATCCAAGGCACGGCCAGGGTGGGACAGAACTGTCCTGGGGCAAAATCAGCTCTTCCCTCCCCACATTCCCACCCTTCCCAAGGAGCATTACCTGCCAAAACACAGTGGAGGCCAGGGTCTGGTTGGGCAGGAGAAGACCAACAACCTGCAAGAGAGGAGAGATTCATTATTGAAGCATCCCTGCTCTGCTCCCCGTGCTTTTCCAGCCATGCAAACAGCCACGCTGATTTCCAGGGACTTGAATAAATTATCCTCGTTTCTGGCTCGATTTCATTCCCATTCTTTTTTTTTCATCCCAGTCATTATCAGCCTCCTGTCTCTGCGTTTTCCAGGGGTGGGAGTGGCTGATGTCGCTGCCCCTGAACATCCCCTGGCAATGTCACTGCCCGAAGATCCCATTCCAACCCAAACAATTCCCTAATCCAGGTATTTCTGGAGGGAAACTGCGCGAAGGTGAAGAGTTCAGAGCTGCTGTCGGCAGAGAACGAGGGGGTTCTCCTTTTCCTTTGGCACATTCCCACTTTGGGACACCAGGAAAAATTCCCTCTGGAGCATCTGAGGGCAGCAGAGCTGGCTGGGAGCGCTCTGGGGTTTGGGATTTATTCCAGTCAATGAATTTTGGGATTTATTCCAGTGGATGAATCTTGGCTGCTGTGTCACACCCCGAGGCTCGGGGCAGCCTGGCCTGGCACATCTGGCCAGATGTTCCCTGCTGGGGTCAGACACCGGGGGCTCGGCAAGGTCACCCCTGGCAGCACCTGAGGCCACACAGGTGTGTCCTGGGTGGCACCATGGGGACAGAGCTCTGCAGAGCTCATCTCTGACACACCCTGGAGCCGTGTTCCTGCTTTGGGGTCAGGGTTCTGCTTTAGGGCCATGGTTCTGCTTTGGTTCCATGGTTCTGCTTTAGGGACACAGTTCTGCTTTGGTTCCATGGTTCTGCTTTGGGGTCAGGGTTCTGCTTAGGGGCCATGGTTCTGCTTTGAGGCCACGGCTCTGCTTTAGGGCCATGGTTCTGCTTTAGGGTCACAGTTCCTGCTTTAGGGTCCAGGTTCTGCTTTAGTTCAATGGTTCTACTTTAGGGCCATGGTTCTGCTTTAGGGCCATGGTTCTGCTTTAGGGTCACAGTTCCTGCTTTAGGGTCCAGGTTCTGCTTTAGTTCAATGGTTCTACTTTAGGGCCATGGTTCTGCTTTAGGGCCATGGTTCTGCTTTGGGGACACAGTTCTGCTTTGAGGCCACGGCTCTGCTTTAGGGCCATGGTTCTGCTTTGGGGTCAGGGTTCTGCTTTAGGGTCAGGGTTCTGCTTTGGGGTCAGGGTTCTGCTTTAGGGCCATGGTTCTGCTTTAGGGACACAGTTCTGCTTTAGGGCCATGGTTCTGCTTTAGGGACACAGTTCTGCTTTAGGGCTATGGTTCTGCTTTGGGGTTAGGGTTCTGCTTTAGGGTCACAGTCCTGCTTTAGGGTCACGGTTCTGCTTTAGGTCCATGGTTCTGCTTTAGGGCCATGGTTCTGCTTTAGGGCCATGGTTCCTGCCCTGGAGCCATGGTTCCTGCTTTAGAACAGTTCTTCTTGGTTTAGGGCCATTTTTTCCTGCTTTAGGGCAATGTTTTTTGGTTTAGGTCCATTTTTCTTATTTTAGGGCCATTTTCCCCCTGCTTTGGGGCCGTTTTTCCTTTTAGAGCACAAGAAGCTGAGGAGGAAGAGGAAAGGGATGCCGAGGGATCCCGAGGGCCGGCCCTGCAAGCACAGACAGGACAAAGAACTGCAAGGTGAGAGGATCCCTGCCTCGCCCTGTCCCTCCCCAGCACACCCCATATTTCGGGGAGGTGTTTTCACCACGGGGTGAGAAGGTCGAGCGCCTCCTCTCACCCCACACCCCCATCTCCACCCGTGTCTCCCAGGCAGGAAAATCCCAGCTCACTCCCAGCCTCAGATCCTCCCCAGTTCATTCCCAGGAATTTGGGGGGGAAGAGACCCCTCCTGTCCCAGGGATGAGCGGGAAGAGGAGGAAACGTCTCCGTTGGGGACGTGGAGAAGCGCCACCAGACAAAAGGGGACGGGGCTTGGGCGGCCTCGTTTCATTCCCATCTCCTCTCCCTTCTCCTCCTCCAGCTTTTCCTCCCACTCTCACGGAGTTGCAGCGACTTTGTTCCCTGGCCCGGCGCCAGCTCCCACTAATTTACGGCTGCGTTCCCCCACGCGGAGCTCGGCATTAATTAGCGCAGCCCCTAACGAAGGTTCGGGGCGGGGACCCTGCTGGCCCCCAGTGCCCCAGAGCCGGCAGGATGACGAGGCTCGGTGAGAACGTGGCCAGGCAGAGGCTGGGGCTGAGCGCCGGGGGAAAATTCCGACGGGGAAGGGGAAAAAAAAAAAAAATATGAAATGAAATGAAATAAATAAATAAAAAAAAAGAGCACCCAAAAATCTGTATGACTGAAAGAGGCACGTTTAAATGCAAACTCTCCATATGTGCAAGAGTCTGTCAAGAAATGTACAATTTCACTTTTAATTACTGTCAGGGGAAAAAATAACTAAGAAGGAAAACAAAATATATATAAAAAAATAAAAAAAAAAAAAAAGAGCTCCTAAACACTGGCGAAGCATCGGGGACAGAATTTAATTGGTGATCAGGTGTGAGGGGCCCTCGGTGGCCCCAAAGCCACCCCTGGGACATGAGGGAGCTCTGAGCAGCCCCAGCTCAAAGCCCAAACCCTGCCTGAGGTGGGACCTGCAGCCCCAAATTCCCATTGCATCCTTTGGGGTTCTCTAAAACCCCCTGCAGAGCCCGATTTTGGCTGATTCTCCCCAAGGGCAGCTCAGGGCTGGATTTCTGGAACAATCTTTCCCCCAGAGGAGGAGGCAGCAGCCGGGGAAGAGGCTCCAGCCCTGCTGTGCACAGAGCCCTGCAGAGCACAGAGACAATTCCAGAGGTTCCAGCCTCTCCCTCCTGGGCTGGAAATGGGGAAAAAGGGCAAAGCCAAGCTCTGCTCGCTCCCACAGTCCCAGGCTGCCCCCTCTGCCCCGGGCTCAGCCCCAAAGCCACGGGAAAGGACGGAGAGGCAAAGCCCAGGGTGGTGGCACGGGAATCAAAAAATTCCCGGGATTTGGAGGTGTCAGGGGAGCTGCTGCAGGGCTGGGGAAGATCCCATTATTATATTTTAAATAAATAAATCCCATTGTTTCAATCCCAATGGGCGACCCCAGCCCGGGTTATCTGAGGGGATGAAGAGGGAAATACCCCAGGAGGTGCACATCCTCACCCCACTGTGGTGTGGGGAGCCCAGAGCTGGGGACAAGGACAAACCCACCTGGAGACAAGCTAAAACCCCTGCGGACAAGGACAGAACCCCTGGGGACAAGGACAGACACCCCTGGGGACAAGGACAGACACCCTGGGGACAAGGACAGACACCCTGGGGACAAGGACAAACCCACCTGGGGACGAGGAAAAACCCCTGGGGACAAGGACAGACACCCCTGGGGACAAGGAGAGACACCCTGGGGACAAGGACAAACCACCAGGGGACAAGGAAAAACCCCTGGGGACAAGGACAGATCCCCTGGGGACAAGGACAAACCCCTGGGGACAAGGACAGACATCCCTGGGGACAAGGACAGACACCCTGGGGACAAGGACAGATACCCCTGGGGACAAGGACAGACACCCTGGGGACAAGGACAGATCCCCTGGAGACAAGGACAAACCACTCTGGGGACAAGGACAGACACCTCTGGGGACAACGACAAACCCCTGGGGACAAGGACAAACCCCTGGGGACAAGGACAGATCCCCTGGGGACAAGGACAGACACCATGGTGACAAGGACAGATCCCCTTGGGACAAGGACAAACCCCTCTGGTGACAAGGACAAACCCCTGGTGACAAGGACAGATCCCTTTGGGGACAAGGACAGACACCCCTGGGGACAAGGACAAACCGACAAACCCCTGGTGACAAGGACAGACATCCCTGGGGACAAGGACAGACACCCCTGGTGACAAGGACAGATCCCCTGGGGAAAAGGACAAACACCCCTGGTGACAAGGACAAACACCCCTGGTGACAAGGACAAACACCCCTGGTGACAAGGACAAACCCCTGGTGAAAAGGACATCTCCTGAGGACAAGGACAGACACCCCTGGTGACAAGGACAGACACCCTGGTGACAAGGACAGACACCCCTGGTGACAAGGACAGACCCCTGGTGACAAGGACAAACCCCTGGTGACAAGGACAAACCCCTGGTGACAAGGACAGATCTCCTGGGGACAAGGACAAACCCCTGGTGACAAGGACAGCCCGAGCCCAGCGCAGCCTCTCTTGAGGAATTCCCATCCCCCTTTGTGGAGCACAAGTCTCAAACTGTTTTTATGCTGGAGCAGGCTGCCAATTTTGTCACTAAATTTCACAGATCGATTGGCATAAATGTTACATTTTAATTTTAACATTTGAAACGTTTGGGTTTTTTTTTTTTTGGTTTTTTTTTTTTTCCCTCTCTAAATGACAAGAGGTTCCAGTTTATCCTTTACAGCTCCTGAAATTGGGCTCATCTGACAGCTCTCGGCTCCTCTGACAGCTCTGGATTGGGGCCGATTTCATTGTCAATTTGATCGTTAACTCGTTTTTGTTTAACCTTTTCCTTTTAAAATGCCCCACACAAAGTTCCCACCAAAGCTTCACCCACCACAACAAACAGCAGCTGATCCCCCGCTGCTTTTGGGGTTTCCACCCTCCCCGGAAGATTTCGGGGTGGTTGAGATGAGCTCGGAGCACCCCTGGCCTTGAGGAGGTTCAATTCTCTCCAATTCTCTCCGTTTTGCTCCTCAACCTTTCCAGAAGTTTCCACCAGGAGCTGCTGCCTTGGAGGAGCAAAACTCCTGGCACCAATTTTTTATGGGGGCAAAAAAAATTTTTATGGGGGCAAAAAAAATTTTTATGGGGGCAAAAAAATTTTTATGGGTTTCCCACCAAAGTGGGCTGGGATGGAATCGCTGGGATGAGCGGGAGGAGGGAGAATTCTCTCAATTCCAGCACCCAAACATTCCCAAAATTCCCAGGAAGGAGGAGAAAACCCCTCAGTGCCCAGAGGAGAATGCACAGAGACCCCAAAACCACGGAAATGCCAAAAAAAACCCCAAAAGTCAAATCCCAGAGCCACGGGAGCAGCATTTTACCAGTTCAGCTTTGCAGAGGGGAAAATGAGGATGATGAAGGAAGGAATGGTGTTAAAGGGATAAATAACCTCCAACAGGGGCTGGGTTAATTCATAATAACCTGATATTTAATATAAAATAACCTCAGTAGTAGATAAATAACCTCAAACAGGGGTTGGGTTAATTAAAAATAACCTGATATTTAATATAATATAACCTGTCTATAGGAATAAATAAATAACCTCAATAGTAGATAAATAACCACAAATAGGGGCTGGGTTAATTCATAATAACCTGATATTTAATATAAAATAACCTCAATAGTAGATAAATAACCTCCAACAGGGGCTGGGTTAATTCATAATAACCTGATATTTAATATAAAATAACCTCAATAGTAGATAAATAGCCTCAAATAGCAGCTGGGTTAATTAAAAATAACCTGATATTTAATATAAAATAGCCTCTCTATAGGAATAAATAACTAACCTCAATAGTAGATAAATAACCTCAAATAGGGCTTAGTAAATAAATAAACTCAAATAGGGGGTGGGTTAATTCATAATAACCTCATATTTAATATAAAATAACCTCAATAGTAGATAAATAACCTCCAACAGGGACTGAGTTAATTCATAATAACCTGATATTTAATATAAAATAACCTTTCTATAGGAATAAATAAATAACCTCAATAGTAGATAAATAACCTCAAACAGAGGCTGGTTAATTCATAATAACCTCATATTTAACATAAAATAATCTCAGTAGTAGATAAATAGCCTCAAACAGGACTGAGTAAATAAATAACCTCAAACAGGGGCTGGGTTAATTCATCAATAACCTGATATTTAATAGAAAATAACCTCAATAGCAGATAAAAAACCTTAAATAGGGGCTGGATGAATTAATAATAACCTTATAATTAATATAAAATAATCTGTCTATAGGAATAAATAAATAACCTCAATAGTAGATAAATAACCTCAAACAGAGGTTGGGTTAATTAATAATAACCTGGTATTTAATATAAAATAACCTCAATAGTAGATAAATAACCTCAAATAGGGGTTGTGTTAATTAAAAATAACCTGATATCTAATATAACTAATATTTAATATAATATAACCTGTCTATAGGAATAAATAAATAACCTCAATAGTAGATAAATAACCTCAAATAGGGGCTGGGTTAATTATTAATAAACTGATATTTAATATAAAATAACCTTATATTTAATATAAAATAACCTCAATAGTAGATAAATAACCTCAATCAGGGGTTGGGTTAATTCATCAATAACTTGATATTTAATATAAAATAACCTCTCTATAGGAATAGATAAATAACCTCAATAGTAGATAAATAACCTCAAATAGGGGCTGGGTTAATTATTAATAAACTGATATTTAATATAAAATAACCTCAGTAATAGATAAATAACCTCAAATAGAGGCTGGGTTAATTAATAATAACCTGATATTTAATATAATATAACCTGAATATAGGAATAGATAAATAACCTCAATAGTAGATAAATAACCTCAAATAGGGGCTGGGTTAATTAATCAATAACTTGATATTTAATATAAAATAACCTCTCTATAGGAATAAATAAATAACCTCAATAGTAGATAAATAACCTCACATGGGGGTAAGGTTAATTAATAATTACTTGATAGATAATAGATAAATAACCTCAATAGTAGATAAATAACCTCACATGGGGGTAAGGTTAATTAATAATTACTTGATAGATAATAGATAAATAACCTCAATATATTGATAGAGGAATAACCTCAATAATAGATAAACAAATAACCTCAGAGCTTGTGTTAATTCATAAATAACCTCATAAACAGTCGATAAATTATCTCAACATATTAATTGGATAAAAACCCTTTAATGATAGATAAATACCCTCAAGAAGAGGCTGGGTTAATTCATCAATATTCTCATGGAATATAGATATATATTCTATAGGATATGTATTTATAATATAGAATATATATCTGTAATATAGAATATATAGAATATATAGAATATAGAATATATAGAATATAGAATATATAGAATATAGAGTAGATAGAATACATAGAATATAGAATAGATAGAATATATAGAATAGATAGTATATATAGAATATAGAATAGAATATATAGAATATAGAATAGATAATAGAATATAGAATAGATAAATAGAATAGATGTGTAGAATAGATAAATAACACAAATAGAATGTAGAATAGATAAATAACACCAATACATTAACAGATAAATAACCTCAAGAGTAGAGAAATACCCTCAAATAGAGGTTGGGTAAATTCATCAATAACCGAAAAGATAATAGATCAATAACCTCAATGTATGAATAGATAATTATTAATTATATATTAGTATATTATCTACACTATTATGTAATTAGATAATAGATCAAGAACCTCAATGTATTAATATATAATTATTAATTATATGTAATTATATTATCTATTCTATTACATAATTAGATAATAGCTCAATAACCTCAATGTATGAATAGGTAGTTATTAATTATATATTAGTATATTATCTACTCATATAATTCGATAATAGATCAAGAACCTGAATATATGAATAGGTAATTAATTATATATTATTATATTATCTACTCTATTATATGATTAGATAATAGATCCATAACCTCAATGTATGAATAGATAATTATTAATTATATATAATTTATTATCTATTCATATAATTAGATAATAGATCAAGAACCTCAATACATGAATAGGTAATTAATTATATATTATTATATTATCTACTCTATTATATGATTAGATAATAGATCAATAACCTCAATGTATGAATAGATAATTATTAATTATATATAATTTATTAACTACTCATATAATTAGATAATAGATCAAGAACCTCAATACATGAATAAGTAATTAATTATATATTATTATATTATCTACTCTATTATATGATTAGATAATAGATCAAGAGCCTCAATGTATGAATAGATAATTATTAAGTTCGTATTAGTATATTATCTACTCTATTATGTAATTAGATAATAGATCAAGAACCTCAATATATGAATAGGTAATTAATTATATATTAGTATATTATCTACTCTATTCATATAATTACTCTATAATTTATATATAATATATATTTATATATAATATATAATTTACATATATAAATTATATAAATTATATAAAGTTATATAATTTATATAATTACTCTATAATATATAATTAGACAATAGCTCAATAACTTCAATGGATGAATAGATGATTAATATTATTATATTATCTACTCTATTATATAATTAGACAATAGCTCAATAGCCTCAATGGATGAATGTATAATTATTAATTATATATTATTATATTATCTATTCTAATATATAATTAGATAATAGCTCAATAACCTCAATGGATGAATAGATAATTATTAATATTATTATATTATCTACTCTATTATATAATTAGACAATAGCTCAAGAACCTCAATGAATGAATAGATAATGATTAATATTATTATATTATCTACTCTATTATATAATTAGACAATAGCTCAAGAACCTCAATGGATGAATGTATAATTATTAATTATATATTATTATATTATCTATTATATAATTAGACAATAGCTCAAGAACCTCAATGGATGAATGTATAATTATTAATTATATATTATTATATTATCTATTCTATTATATAATTAGACAATAGCTCAATAGCCTCAATGGATGAACAGATAAAACCCCCTAATAATTAATTTATTGGATGTGGTTTCCATGACGGAGCCCTGGGGATTTTTGGGGAAATGGGGAAGGGAATCCCTGGGAATATCCCGAGGTGCAGAGGTGGGAACTGCTCAGAAATGCATTTCTGGGTGCCCCCAGCCCGGTACTCACGATGGGGGTTCCAAAGGGAATGTAACCTGGGGGAGAAAGAGAAATTCATCAGTTGCAATTGCATTAATTTTAATTTTAATTTTAATTTTAATTGTAATTTTAATCGTAATTGTAATTTTAATTGTAATTTTAATTGTAATTGTAAATTGTAAATTGTAAATTGTAAATTGAATGTCCCTGTGCAGTTGAAAGCCCAGCCTGGCACATCCTGCATCTCCACCTGACGCTCCATCCTGCAGCTTCAGCCTCCTCCTGCTTTCCCCACCCTGCATTTCCTTTTTAAAGCTCCCCAAAGTCTTTTCCTCCAATTTTATTGAGCACCACAGAAATCAAACTCTTCGTGTTCCCCCCTGCTGTGGCTGCCAATTCCTGTGCTAATTATAATTCATCTCTGACTTCCACTGCAAGCTCTCAGAGCATTCCCCCAATATTGCTGAATTCCCTTCCTGGATCCAAAATTCAACCAAAAAGACCCGAGAGGAAGGAAAATTTGGAATATAAATGCAGGACAAGGCAGCAGAGCAGAGGCTCCTGTGTCCCCAAAGAACTGAGCCCTGCTGATGTTCCCTGTGCCCCAGGAAGCTGAAGATGTTCCACCCAAACCCAAGGAAAAGGTCCTGCTTATTTAATATTTTTAATTAATATTTTAATATTTTAATATTTTAATATTTCAGATCTGCTGGGAAATGCTGTGCTGGCGCTCCCAGGAGAGCTGCTGGGGACCTGAGGACAGTGGGACACCCCAGAGAGGGGAAAAGGCAACTTTTAATCATTAAACTCGTTAATCATAAAAGTTCATTAAGGCACAGAGAAGCTGCTCCTTCCTGGAATCCCAGTGCCAGGGCTGTCCAATACCCTAAAACATGGAAAAACAGGGATCATCCCATTCTTTTTGGGGAATAAACCCTCCCCAGATGGATCAAGCTGTGGGCAGCGAGTTTTGCCATTTAGTGCAAAATGAAAATGCTCCCAAAAGTGACAGATCCCTCAAAAATGCCAGAAAAGGCTCTGGATGGGGCCAGGTAAAATAGGAAGTGTTTTTCCATGAGGAAAGGGGAGAGAAAAAGGGGGAAAAGGAAAAGGGGAAAAAGGAAAGGGGAAAAGGAAAGGGGAAAAGAAAAGGGGAAAAGAAGAATGGAAAAGAAAGAGGGAAAGGAAAGAGGGAAAGGGAAGGGGGAAAAGAAAGGGGGAAAAGAAATGGGGGGAAAAGAAAAGGGGAAAAGGAAAGGGGGAAAAGAAAAGGGGGAAAAGAAAGGGGAAAAAAAGAAAGTGGAATAAAGAAAAGGGGGGAAAAGAAAGGAGAAAAAGGAAAGGGGAAAAAGGAATGGGGAAAAAGGAAAGGGGAAAAGGAAAGGGGAAAAGGAAAGGGGGAAAAGGAAGGGGGGAAAAGAAAGGGGGGAAAGAAAAGGGGGAAAAGGAAAGGGGAAAAGAAAAGGGGGAAAAGAAAGGGGAAAAAAAGAAAGTGGAATAAAGAAAAGGGGGGAAAGGAAAGGGGGAAAAGGAAGGGGGGAAAGAAAAGGGGGAAAAGGAAAGGGAGAAAAGAAAGGGGGAAAAGAAAGGGGGAAAAGGAAAGGGGAAAATGAAAGGGGAGAGAAAAAGAGGGAAAAAGAAAGGGGGAAAAGGAAAGGAGGAAAAGGAAAGGGGAAAAGGAAAGGGGGAAAGGAAAGGGGGAAAGGAAAGGGGGAAAAGGAAAGGGGGAAAAGGAAAGGGGGAAAAGAGAAGGGGAAAAAGGAAACTATTAAACACTAAATCTCACAGGATCTTCATTTTCCTCACCTACAAAGGGATTTTGGTGCTGGAATTCCTTCCTGAACTTTGTCTAAATGTTGCCAAGGTTCAGTTCAGAAGGAGGAGACCCCTCCCCAGGATTTTATACAAACTGCAGGTGAGAGGAGGGGATGTGCCGTACCTGACATTCGGAAAGGCATGAAGATGGTCTCGTTTGTGTCGGGGTGGATGATGGCCTGCAAGTGTCACCAGAGCCACAGTGAGGGCACAGCAAAGCCACCCCCCAGCCCCAAAACTCCTCTGAGCCCCCAAAATTCCCCCCCAGGACCCTCCTCCCTTTCCCAGCTCCCAGCAAAGGGGGTTTGGGCTCAGCAGCCCCCACAAAACCCCTCCCCAGCACTGATTTTGTGATCCAGCAGCAACTCAGCATCCAGGAGGAGACCAGGGACCCTCCCAGCGGCTCCTTCCTGCTCCTGGGACCCCAAAAGCTGCACCTGAACCCCAGGAAAGGCAGATTTAGCAGGGAAAGGGAAAATTGTTTCTGTCCCTGCCTGTTTTCAGCAGCTCCTCTGAGGCTGAAATGTCCTGAGCAGGAAATCTGGGAAAAGCCTGGGTGGGGCAGAGGGATGGGCAGGGCTCTGGACTGGGGGGGTGAGGAGAAAATTCCCTTTATCCTGCTGGGAAACAAAGGGGTCACAGGGGAAACCCTGAGGACTCGGGGCCAAACACCACCGAGGGGTCGGTTCAGGAGCTTCTCCCACCTGCAGAGGTGGATCCCATTCCAGGAGTGGATCCCATTCCAGGAACTCCTCCCACCTGCAGGTGTGGATCCCATTCCAGAATTCCCGCCTGCAGGGGTGGATCCCATTCCAGGTGTGGATCCCATTCCAGGTGTGGATCCCATTCCAGGAGTGGATCCCATTCCAAGGGTGGATCCCATTCCAGGAGTGGATCCCATTCCAGGAGTGGATCCCATTCCAAGGGTGGATCCTATTCCAGGAGTGGATCCCATTCCAGGAGTGGATCCCATTCCAAGGGTGGATCCTATTCCAGGAGTGGATCCCATTCCAGGAGTGGATCCCATTCCAGGAACTCCTCCCACCTGCAGGTGTGGATCCCATTCCAGAATTCCCACCTGCAGGTGTGGATCCCCATTCCAGGAGTGGATCCCATTCCAGAGCTCCCACCTGCAGGTGTGGATCCCATTCCAGGAATGGATCCCATTCCAAGGGTGGATCCCATTCCAGTAACTCCTCCCACCTGCAGGTGTGGATCCCATTCCAGGAGTGGATCCCATTCCAGAATTCCCACTTGCAGGTGTGGATCCCATTCCAGGAACTCCCACCTGCAGGAGTGGATCCCATTCCAGGTGTGGATCCCATTCCAGAGCTCCCACCTGCAGGTGTGGATCCCATTCCAGGTGTGGATCTCATTCCAGGAGTGGATCCCATTCCAGAATTCCCACCTGCAGGGGTGGATCCCCATTCCAGGAGTGGATTCCATTCCAGAAGTTTCTCCCCCAGCAGGAGCTGGGATAACCCCAGGCAGGTCCAGCCCTCCCAGGATGGCACCACAAGGGACACCCAAAATCCCCACACCTGCTTTTCCCTGGATTTTCCAGAGACTCCAACCTTGATGTGCACCCACAGCTCCTCACCCATCCCTGGCACCTCTGGAGATCCCAACCTCCCTAAAAATCCGAAATCTTCTTTGCTATGGCCCATTTTTAACCACATTTCCCCCCAAATCTTCTGCCAAGCCCAGGAGGCTGCACTGGAATTAACTGGGAAGAAAAAAAAAATCAATTCCCAAGGGATCTGGGGCCGTGGGGAGGAAGGTACAGCACAGGCACAAATCTTCCCAAGGAACTGTCAAACTATTTGCAAAAAACTGGAGACAAGAAAGCTCTTGACTAGACAGGAAGGAGAAAATGAAGACATCAAAATATATAAATATATATATAAAAAAAAAAGAAAAAAAAAAAGAAAATCAGGCTTTTTGGTGGCAGAGTGTTCTCTGAATTTACATTTCCATGGGAAGGCAAAACAGCAACTGGCAAAGGGAATGAGGGAGGACAGGAAAAAGCAGCGATACTTGAAAATAATAAGGAAAATCGGAAATATTTAAAAAGTGCATTACCTGTTTGATTTTTTGAGCTCCCCACAGCTGGAAAAACAAAAGAGAATGTTAAATGTAAAAAAAAAACAGTGTAGTTTTAGCCCAAATATTCATCTTTTAGCTGCTGTTGTAAACAAATACGAGGGACTGGGACAAAAACCTCATTTTCTGCAGCCACCAGGATGGATTTAAAACTCCTTTACACACCTGAGCTCCTTCACAGGTGCGAGGGCAGCAAGAGACAATATTAAACTGGTATTAAATGGCAGAAAGAAGAGGAACAGCCAGAATTCAGAGCTTTAAAATCCCGAATTCTGTGTAGCAGGGAGATCTCAAGGTAAATTTAGCACAGGCTCTCCCTGGATGAGCTCCCCGTGGCAATGCAGCCTCGCTGGGGAGCAGAGGTGGGGCAAGGTGGGTTCCTGCAGGAACACAAAGCTCTTCCAGCAACCACAACCAACAGCCAGCACTCTGCAGGCTTAAACACACCGGGAAATGCTCAGAGAGAGGCAAAAAATCTCCTTGAAATCTCTCACTGTTGCTCTCCAAACCCCCAAATGCGGCTCAGAGGGTGGGGATGGGTGGGCAGCGAGGGGGAAACATCCTGGGAGAGGGGCAGGTGGGGACAAGGAGCACCCAGAGCTGTCCCTTCCTCCTCAAAGGGGTTCCCTGCACACCTGAACCCAGTTCCAGCCTCAGACCCCAAAGCTGCTGTGCCCCATCCCAGGGCAGGGTGGAGGGCAGGACTCTGAATGTCCCAGCAGATGTTGGGTTTTGCTGCTCCAAACTCGCGTCCAGCCCCAGCCCCAGCACCTCTGGCTGGGTTTGTTCTTCCCTCAGGTGCTTGGAGCTGCAAATCCACCCTTGAACCTCGGTTTCCATCTGAAAAAGCCCCAGTTTCTCCCGTCAGCCAGGCTGCTTCCCTGGCAAGGCTCCTTTGCCAATCCCTCCCCACCCTCGTGGCTCCTTCACTGCTCTCCAATTTGTCAACATCCTCTCGAGTGGAGGCCGCCAGGAGCCTGGGGAATTATTCCAAGGAGAGCTGTGCCGGAGCCAATCCCAGGGCAGGAGAACCTGGGGAGTTCTGCTCCTGCTGCTGCTGCTGAATCCCAGGCTGCTGATGGCTCTTTTTGGCTCACGGCTCCCCACCAAAAGCCATCCACACCCTGCAGATCAGGTGTTCACCCTGCTCAGCTCAGCACCTCGTCCCTCACCCTGGCTTTATTGCCATTCCCAAATAGAAATCCATTAAAATGCTGTTGGAATAAGGTAATTAGCCTGCTATAAATGGCATTAATTGGCCCGTTGATCCCAACACGCCCAAATCTCACTCCCAGTTCACCTCACAGTGAAGCTCTGTGATCAGCTCCACTGCTTGTGATGAGGATCTGAGGATGGAAATGTCACGTACACAGCGGCTTTCTCCCGAGGGAAAATTCCCTTCCCAAGGAAAATCATTATTGCCCCTTTTCCAGAGGAGCACAGAGGCTGGGGGACACAAAGGACAATCCCTGTGGCTGGTGAAGACCAGCTGGGTCTGAATCCCAAAACCCAAAGGGAAGGAGGCTCCATATCCAGGCAGTCAGCAGATCTCCAGCAGCTGGAGAACTTCCAAGGGGTGCAGGTGGAATTCCTCGGGCTCCAGGTGCCTTCCCAGCACATCCCAGTGACCCCAGGGCTGCCCCCATCGCCTTCAGCCGGGCTGGGAAACAGAACCGACGGATTTTCCTCTCCAACTGCAGGCACTGACACCAGCAAAAAGGAAGAGGGATGGTTTCTGAGCCAGCACGAGGGCTTTTTTGGTCAAATTCTCTAATTTCATTAATTGATCCCAATATTTATGCCTTTCCCTGCTGCAGTGCAAATATTGTTAGAACACGCGGTTTCATTACTTCTCCCAAAGAGACTTCACAAGATGCACCTGATGAGTCACCTCAGGATTCTGCCAGCTCATTTTCACTTCTTTCCCCTCTAATTCCTGTTCTGTCTGCAGCGTTTTCCAGCAGCTCCAGCTCCCTGACGAGTCCTGCCAGCCTCTCCTTTGGGTTTTGCTGGGATTTCATTCCCTCCCTCCCCGGCCATCCTGGAGGAACAGCCGAGCTTCCACCTCCTCCACCCCGCCAGGAAACCGGGGAATCTTCTCTGGAGCACAGGGAACGACTCCAGCTTCCTGCTGGGTTTAGATTTCAGTGCAGGATTGCTGGATCAGCCTCACCAGGAGGATCTCCTGGGATGGAGGATTTTCCTTGCTCTGCCACCCCTCGGTTTGGGTGCCCAGGGGTGGGATTAGACCAGGGGAGAGCAGAGGGCTGGAGCAGCGTTATCCCAACATTCCCCTCTCCAGCTGCATCCCAAGCAGGCAGGAATGGGCTCTGGGACCACTGCAACCTTCCCCGGGTCAGATCAGAACAGGGAACCACCTGGATCATGGATCAGATCAGGGAACCACCTGGATCATGGACCAGATCAGGGAACCACATGGATTAGATCAGGGAACCACCTGGATCATGGACCAGATCAGGGAACCACATGGATTAGATCAGGGAACCACCTGGATCATGGATCAGAGCAGGGAACCACATGGATCAGATCAGATCAGGGGGAACCACATGGATCAGAGCAGGGAACCACATGGATCATGGATCATGGAACCACATGGATCAGATCAGGGAACCACCTGGATCAGCTCAGAGCAGGGAACTACATGGATCAGATCAGGGGAACCACCTGGATCATGGATCAGAGCAGGGAACCACATGGATCAGACCAGATCAGATCAGGGAACCACATGGATCAGAGCAGGGAACCACATGGATCAGAGCAGGGAACCACATGGATCAGATCAGGGAACCACATGGATCAGATCAGAGCAGGGAACCACATGGATCAGAGCAGGGAACCACATGGATCAGAGCAGGGAACCACATGGATCAGCCCAGGGGAACCACACGGGTCAGGTCAGACTAGATCAGACCAGGGAACCACACGGATCAGATCAGGGGAACCACCTGGATCATGGATCAGATCAGGGAACCACACGGATCAGACCAGATCAGATCAGGGAACCACACGGATCAGATCAGGGGAACCACATGGATCAGACCAGGGAACCACATGGATCATGGATCAGAGCAGGGAACCACATGGATCAGACCAGATCAGATCAGGGAACCACACGGGTCAGGTCAGGCTCTGCTGCATGCAGAGCTCCTCCATGGACAGGCAGGAATCATCTCCAGTGGTGCACAAGAGGTCTCAGATCCACCTTTCCAGGATTCCTGGAAGAGATTTCCAACCTCTCCAGGATTTCTCTACAGTTTTTTTCCAGGAAGAGTCACCACTTTTGTCACCACCTGGAGCAAAGCTTTAAAGCCCTGAGCTCGGGGGCCCAGTCCAGCACAGGAGGGACCTGGAGCTGCTGGAGGAGCCCAGAGGAGGCTCCAGGAGGAGCAGAGGGATGGAGCAGCTCTGGGAGGAGAGGCTGGGAGAGCTGGGAATGTTCCCCTGGAGAAGGGCAAAATGCAGGGAATGCTGAGAGTCCCTGCAGGGGCTCCAGGAGAGCTGGAGAGGGACTGGGGCCAAGGGCTGCAGGGACAGGAGCCAGGGAATGGCTTCCCAAGGGAAAGGGGAGATTGGGCTGGGATCTTGGCAAGGAATTCCTGCCTGGGATTCTGCAATTCCCAGATTTGCTGGGGCTGCCCCTGGATCCCTGGGAATTCCCAAGGCCAGGTTGGACATTGGGATCGGATCTGGGACAGCGGGAGGTGCCCCTGCCATGGCTGGGGAGGCTCTGGGTGGGCTTTGAGTTCCCTTCCCACCCAAACCATTCCAGGATTCTGGGATTTTATGAACTCAGGGACTGAACAGAAACATCACCTTAAATATCACTGGGATGTTTAAAACAGGGTCTCAAAGACCACCAGAATCTGAAGAGAACCAAAGCCGTGGTGAGGAGATGGAGACCGGAATAAATCTTGGGAATAGATGTGATCTTTGCTTGTCAGGACATTCATTAGCAGTCCTTATTTAGCAGCAGAATTGCAGCTTAGAGATAGTTTTTTTTTAAAAAAAAATGAATTTATTTAAAGAATCCATCCAGCCCCAATCTCTTCACCAACACCTGTCACTATAAAAACAGCACGGAGGGTTCCAGTTCTTAATGGATGAGCCTCCTCCTATTAAACACGGCAACATTTCACAGTCCTGCACTCAGAGACGGGAATTTATTTGTCACCCCACCACAAAAATCTTCTGCCTTATTTCTCATCCAAAGCAATCCTCCTTCAGCCTGAAAGCCCCTGGTGCCACCCTCTGACAACTGATCCTGAATCCATGGGCGCCTGCTCCAGCCAGGAACAGCTCCCTGGAGAGAAGCCCTGATTGATTAATCACTCATTAATTAATCACTCCTAATGACAAGGCACAATTATGGACAAAGAACTAATGAGGAGTCATAGGGCAGATGAGCCCAGCCTGGAGAGGGAACCCAGAGGTTTAAATCCTGCAGAGACCCTTGGGTGGGGTCTGCCTGGGTGAGACTTTGCTCATCACACAACAAAATCCCCTTTGTAAGGGTCGGGTTGAAGAGGAAATCATTGAAAAATGAATGTTTTGAGTTAATTTATTTCATCTGTCCAGGCGGTTCCCTTGGTGCTCCAGCAGCGATGTTGAGGGAAATGCGGATTTTAGCGAGGTAGGAGCCTGGAGTTTGCACCCTGTCAGGAACTGCCAGTGGTTTCACACTCCGGGGGCTGGGAGCTTTATTAAAGCACAGCTCCCATCATCCAGCCCACACTGAATTCCAAATATTGGCTGGTGCAGAAGGTGGGATGCAGCAAAGCTGCTCCTGGAGCACACCAAACTCCCTTCCTGTGCCCTGGGGAGGGACAGCCTCCAAGCCAGATGTGCTTTCCCAATGATCCAACTTGTTTAAATGATTGAAATAAAAGGGGGGAAAAGAAATAATGGCCAACTCCAGCTGCTCACAGATATGGAATGTGCTGTCTGGCATTCCTGGAAAACCAGGTAACACCATCTTATGCCTCTTCTTGTTCCTCACAGGAGATTGAAGTTTTTACAGCCCTGCTTCCAAAATTTTTGCATGAGAAAAGTTTTGGTTCTCCAGCACCAAACAAAGCTCAAGTGACCCCAGGAGTGGGATAAACCACAAAGGGCCCTGCTGGTTTCTGCCCCTGATTTTCTGCACAGGAGGCACCTGAAGCTCTTCTCAGACACCAAAGGAAAACTCCTTTGCCACTCTTAGTCACTGAGAGGAATCAGAGATCCAGGGAATTGTTTGGGTTGGCAAAGACTGAAGACAATGACACCCAACCGTCCCCAGCCCTTCCAGGGCCACCACAGACCACTGTCCCCAAGTGCCACATCCACAGGGCTGTGAAATCCCTCCAGGGACGGGCACTGCCAACCTCCCTGGGCACTTCCAACACTTTACCAGCCTTTCCAGGAAGGAATTTCCCCAATATCCACCCTGAGCCTCCTTTGCTCCAGCCTGAGCCCCTTCCCAGCTCCCTCAGGAATTCTCCAGCCCCTTCCCAGCTCCCTCAGGAATTCTCCAGCCCCTTCCCAGCTCCCTCAGGAATTCTCCAGCCCCTTCCCAGCTCCCTCAGGAATTCTCCAGCCCCTTCCCAGCTCCCTCAGGAATTCTCCAGCCCCTTCCCAGCTCCCTCAGGAATTCTCCAGCCCCTTCCCAGCTCCCTCAGGAATTCTCCAGCCCCTTCCCAGCTCCCTCAGGAATTCTCCAGCCCCTTCCCAGCTCCCTCAGGAATTCTCCAGCCCCATCCCAGCCCCGTTCCCTTCCCTGGCCACGCTCCAGCCCCTCCAGGGCTCTCCAGATCTGCCCCAGCACTGGAGGATTCCCAGCACAGGGGATGGGCACTGCCCTGGTCCTGCTGGTTCCCAGCACCAGGAGCTGCTGCCAGATCCCAAACCAAGTGTGGGTGGAAGCAGAATCGAGTCCCCACGGATAAAACCAGGCAGCTCTGAAATAACACAGTGCAGCCTCCCAGCACTCAATAAACATTAACTAATTAATCCTCCCAGCACTCTCCTGGAAAGGTTTCAGCAGTGATGAGAATCATTCACTGAAAACCAGGGCTGGAGGAGGGCTTGGACACTGCTGGGATCCTGGAATGGGTTGGGTTGGATGAGACCTCTGGAGGTGTCTGAGCCCTCTCTGGGCAGCCAGGCTCCCTCATCCAGCTCAGATTGCTCCAGATTTGGGTTGGATGGGACCTCTGGAGGTGTCCAAGCCCTGTCTGGGCAGCCAGGCTCCCTCACCCAGCTCAGATTGTTCCAGGATGGGACCTCTGGAGGTGTCCAAGCCCTGTCTGGGCAGCCAGGCTCCCTCATCCAGCTCAGATTGTTCCAGGATGGGACATTTTGAGGTGTCCAAGCCCTGTCTGGGCAGCCAGGCTCCCTCACCCAGCTCAGATTGCTCCAGGTTTGGGTTGGATGGGACCTCTG
The DNA here is from genome assembly GCF_030490865.1 of Poecile atricapillus. Classification (NCBI taxonomy): domain Eukaryota; kingdom Metazoa; phylum Chordata; class Aves; order Passeriformes; family Paridae; genus Poecile; species Poecile atricapillus. Next base: position 75,748,394 of record NC_081252.1, read on the forward strand.
GAGGTGTCCAAGCCCTGTCTGGGCAGCCAGGCTCCCTCACCCAGCTCAGATCACTCCAGGTCACATTTGTTCCATCTCATTTTGACCACACCAAGCTCACAAACGCAATCTGCTCTGTAACCTTCGGACAGAGCCCCTAAATCCGGGACTGGAGCTGGTTTGGGACTGAGGAGGAGCAGCAGGAGGAGGCTCCTTTGAGGTTTTTGCCCTGAGATGATGCTAAAACCCAACCAGCTCAGTTTGTTCACACTGCAGAGGGTGGAAAATCCCCTGGCCCAGCCAAGGAAGATTTTCCTGCCGAGCAAAGGGAGCAGCAGGAGCAGGATCCATCCCTCTCCTCTCGCATCCTGCGGGAGACCAGAGCGGGGAGAAATTACAGTTTACTGCAAATGGACCTCTTCTCTCTTCATCAACACTGTCAGGAAAAGCCATTATTCCCCAAAAGGGAGGCTCTTTAGTCCCTGATGGATTCAGTGTCCTCTGCTGTGTCTGGGGCAGCGGGAGCGCCTCTCCCCGCTGCTAACCTGATTGAGACAAGAACATGGCAAGAAATCCCTGCCCATTAAAGCTCGGAGCCTTTTTTCACTTCAGCCATCCTAATGGGGGAGAAAGGAAACAGTTTGCAAGCAGCGAGCTGCCAGCAGGGCATTTGGAGAGGCTGAGGATGGAGAAGTGGCACACACAGGGGCTGGATGGGGAACAGTGGCTGTGTCTCCAAGGGATCCCTGCACAGAGATGCTGCTGCCTCACATCGCTCCATTTCAGGCTGATTTCCTTTTATTTTCCTCTTTTTTTCCTCCCTCTGATGCTGAGGGTGAAGCCGAGAGGGCAGAGTCAGTGACTGAGATGGGTCAGGCTCTTGTTGGATCATAAATCTGTGTTATTGCTCATAAATCTGTGTTATTGCTCATAAATCTGTGTTATTGCTCATAAATTGGTGTTTCTGTTCACCAATAATCCATGTTCCTGCTCACAAATAATCCCTGTTCCTGCTCACAAATCCCTGTTCCTGCTCACAAATAATCCGTGTTACTGCTCATAAATCTGTGTTATTGCTCATAAATCCGTGTTTCTGCTCACAAATAATCCACATTCCTGCTCACAAATAATCCCTGTTCCTGCTCACAAATCCCTGTTCCTGCTCACAAATAATCCCTGTTCCTGTTCACCAATCCCTGTTCCTGATCACAAATCCCTGTTCCTGCTCATAAATCTGTGTTATTGCTCATAAATCGGTGTTATTGCTCATAAATCGGTGTTTCTGCTCACAAATAATCCACGTTTCTGCTCACAAATAATCCCTGTTCCTGCTCATAAATCCATGTTTCTGCTCACAAATAATCAGTGTTCCTGCTCAGAAATCCGTGTTCCTGATCACCAATCCCTGTTCCTGATCACAAATCCATGTTCCTGCTCATAAATCCGTGCTCCTGCTCACAAATAATCCGTGTTCCTGCTCATAAATAATCCATGTTCCTGCTCACTAATCCCTGTTCCCGATCACAAATCCCTGTTCCCGATCACAAATCCCTGTTCCTGCTCACAAATAATCTGTGTTTCTAATCACAAATAATCTGTGTTCCTGCTCATAAATCCATGTTCCTGCTCACAAATAATCCCTGTTCCTGCTCATAAATCCATGTTTCTGCTCACAAATAATCCCTGTTCCTGCTCACCAATCCCTGTTCCTGATCCCCAATCCCTGTTCCTGCTCACCAATCCCTGTTCCTGATCCCCAATCCCTGTTCCTGCTCACCAATCCCTGTTCCTGATCCCCAATCCCTGTTCCTGCTCACCAATCCCTGTTCCTGATCCCCAATCCCTGTTCCTGATCCCCAATCCCTGTTCCTGATCCCCAATCCCTGTTCCTGATCCCAAATCCCTGTTCCTGCTCACGTTTTGATGGGAGGTGCAGCCAAACACCCTCTGGAGTGATTGGGCAGATTCCAGCAGCTCTCCTGGGCCAGGTGACCTCCCCAGGTGTCTCCAGCCTCAGATCCTACAGCCAGGAGGGAGGAGAGCACCAAAAATCCCAACCCCCGGCAGCCACGAGGGTTTTATTCAGATCCACAGCTCAGGGTGTTCATTGCTGATTTTCTGATCCCTGGATTAATTCCCAGCCTCCAGGTTTATCTCCCCAGGTTTACAGTCCCAGCACCCCTGATCCCCATCCTCACTGCCCAGACAGGGAAAACACGGGGAAGCAAAGGCAGGAAAAGGAAACATTTTGGGAGAGGAGGAAGAAAACTGGAGTTTTTATTAAGCTCAGCTGCTGGAGCAGCACAAACTGGGAACACACGGCCGGGAGAAGAGACAGAGCCTCCTTCACACCTCCCCTGTCTGGGCATGGCAAAGCTGCTCCAGCTCCATCCCAAATTCGGGAATCACAGCGGGAGCAGGCAGCCCCAGCCTGGCTCTGAGGCTCTTGGTCCATCCCTGCCAACACCAGGACCAGAGAGAGCACAGGGGATGAGGAACCCACGCCTCGGGACCCCTCACTCTGCCCCTCTGCTTCTTCAGGCACCACATTTTTAGGATGGAGTGGTAGGAACCTACAAATGGGGGAAATCAGGGATTTGATCCCAATTTCCAGCAGCTTTCTGGCATCCTGGGCTGCTGCTGGTCGGTATTTGGAGCACTGATGTTAAACCAGCAGCTCCTCCTACCCCAATTCCTGAGGCAAAAATTCAACCTGTGAGGGGAAGGAAGTGCAGTTCAAACATGGAATGACTGCAGGGAATTCTAGCTAAAAAAATGAAAGTATTTGGGGGGAAGAAGTGATGAACAAACCTGAAGTTCATCCTGAAATCCCCCCAGTGCCGATACCCACCTGCAAATCTCCCAAAGCAGATCTTTGGTGCCCAAACCATGAGCACACCCAAGGTTCCTCAACCTTGGAAAAGGTTTCTCTGGAGCACAAAAATCCCCCAGGAGAAGCAGCTGGGCCATGGAGGGATTTCAGCAGCTCTGGAGCCACCGAGCTTCCCTCACATCACGGATCTGCTCCCCCAGGCTGTGCTGGGAGAGGGGCTCACACACACAGGGGACACCGATGCAGCCCCACAGACCCGGGGGAGAAGCTGAAGATAAAGAACAAAAAGCCCTGAGGTTGGTACAGCCTCAGCACCAACACTCCCAAAACAGGGGTGAACTCCACATTTCAGCAAGCTGGCTCCTCATCCTCCTTTAGCAGGCTGATGTTTCACAGCCCTTGATTTTGGGGGAGAAACCATTCCCTCAAAGTGCTGCAATTTCTGATGTCCCCTGCCTCTCTCTGCCACTGCCCTGCAGCAGCCAGGGAGACGGGGGAGACAGATTAAATTGCCAAAGAAAACCCTAAAAACGAGCTGCTCTTTCCCTTGCTGAGATGGCAGCCACAGCTTTACTCCTTGGGATCCTTCGGGGTGAGGTGGCAGGAGGGAAGGAGGAAGAGGATGGATAAACACTCCTTTTTGAGGAGAGGGGAAAAGGGTGGGGGGAATTCACACAACCAACAAGGGGAACTGGGGAGAACAAGATAAGGGAAAGAAACTCCCAGTTCTACGTTTTTTGGGGGTACATTTTTTGGGCCACACCATTTTTCCTAACTGCATTACAGCAACAAATGAAAGCTTTTCCCTCCAGCGGAGATTCCCTCCAGGAGGCAGTTTGGGGAATTGCCTGCCCTGTATTCCTGTGACTGCAATTGGATACGTTACAGTCTCTACCTTCTGCTGCAAATTGGCTCCCAGAGCCCTCGTGTGTGTCATTTGCACCTTCCCACTCGCAGCAGCCACCGGAGCTTCGTGGGGACAAATCCTGCCAGCCCCGGGAGCAGCCACGGAACCGGCGTCGGAAATGGGGCTGGCACGGGGACAGAGGGACAGGGACAGGGACAGAGGGACAGAGGGACAGGGACAGTGGGACAGGGACAGTGGGACAGGGGGACAGGGACAGTGGGACAGGGACAAGAATGGGACAGGGACAGGGACAGTGGGACAGGGACAGAGGGACAGGGACAGTGGGACAGGGACAGAGGGACAGGGACAGAGGGACAGGGACAGAGGGACAGGGACAGAGGGAGAGGGGGACAGGGACAGAGGGACAGGGACAGGGACAGAGGGACAGGGACAGGGACAGTGGGACAGGGACAGGGGGACAGGGACAGAGGGACAGGGACAGGGACAGGAATGGGACAGGGACAGAGGGACAGGGACAGGGGGACAGGGACAGGGACAGAGGGAGAGCGGGACAGGGACAGAGGGACAGGGACATCAACTGGGACAGGGACAGAGGGACAGGGACAGAGGGACAGGGACAGAGGGACAAGGACAGAGGGACAGGGACAGGGACAGAGGGACAGGGACAGGGATGGGACAGGGACAGGAATGGGACAGGGACAGAGGGACAAGGACAGGGACAGCAGGATAGGGACAAGGACAGGGACAGCAGGATAGGGACAGGGACAGTGGGACAGGGACAGAGGGACAGGGACAGAGGGACAGGGACAGCGGGACAGGGACAGGGACATCATCCAGGACAGGGACAGAGGGACAGTGGGACAGGGACAGGGACAGCGGGACAGGGACAGAGGGACAGGGACAGTGGGACAAGGACAGGAACAGCTCGACACGGACAGAGGGACAAGGACAGATGGACAGTGGGACAGGGACAGAGGGACAGGGACAGAGGGACAGAGGGACAGGGACAGGGGGACAGGGACAGTGGGACAGGGACATCATCCAGGACAGGGACATCCAGCACAGGCAGGGCCCCTCAGCACATTCCCTGAGGAATTGTGGCCGAGGTCCCACGGGAGCACCGGGAGGAGCAGCCTGGGACATTGGAGCTGTCCCTGCCATGGCCAGGGTGGCCCTGGGTGATCCCCAAGGTCCCTCCCAGCCCAAACCAGTCTGGGATCCTGGGATTCCCGTGAAATGAGGAGCACAAGGCACAAAGAGTGAAGGAATCTTTACAGAGGGGCAACAACAGCGCCAGGAGCTGCTCCAGGGCTGGAGCCAGGCTGGGAGAGCTGGGAATGTTCCCCTGGAGAAGGGCAAAATCCCGGGAATGCTGAGAGTCCCTGCAGGGGCTCCAGGAGAGCTGGAGAGGGACTGGGGCCAAGGGCTGCAGGGACAGGAGCCAGGGAATGGCTTCCCAAGGGAAAGGGGAGATTGGGCTGGGATCTTGGCAAGGAATTCCTGCCTGGGATTCTGCAATTCCCAGATTTGCTGGGGCTGCCCCTACATCCCTGGGAATGCCCAAGGCCAGGTTGGACATTAGGATTTGGACCCAGCTGGGACAGTGGGAGTGTCCCTGCCATGGATGGGGTGACACTGGATGGGATTTAAGATCCCTTCCAGCTCTTTCCAAACCATTTCATGATCCCACGAATGGATCCCCAGGGAGCTGGAAAAGGTGGGATGTGAATGATACTGGAGCAGTTTCTCCCTTCACATTTTCTCCCCCTCCTCAGGATCCTCTTTTCCACCTGCCCCTGGGACAGACCCAGGGAAGAGGAATTTCACCAAACCAAACAATTCTCTCAGGCTTTTCACAGCAAAAAAAAAATAAAAATCTGCATTTCTAAAACTTCTAAACCCAGCTGTGCTTTCCATCAAACATCTCTGGATCCACGGATTTCCACCACCCAAATTCCCCCTGCAGGACACCAAACCTCCCCAGGACCATCAGGGGCTTTCTCCTCCAAACACCTTCTTTAATCCTCCTCAAATATTCAACCCAAGCAAGCAGGAGAGCAGAGGAACACCCCAGACAGGTGCACGACCAAAGAAAACCTGTTCATCTCAAGAAAAATCAGGAAATCCCAAGAGCCTGCTGGAGAAGGGGATTGATGGCACTGTGGGGTGTTCCCACTGCTCGGGATATTTGGGGCTTGGGGGCATTTCCACAAACACTCAGCTGCGGATTTAATAAACAACAAGCCTGGCTTTGAAGTATTTCAATAAAAACTGGAGGAAATAAGCTCAGCTGAAGAAATGGAGCGTGTTTTCTTGCTCCACTGAATAAATACTGATCAAGCAGCTCTTTCTCCACTGTTTTGTTGACCACATAATTGATACAGCCAGGCTAAAAATCCTGTTTTTAAAACATCTTTCTAATGTAGGAACAAACCCCACGGTCCCCCTCAACGAGGAGCTCTCAGCAGTGCAGCAGCTATCGACAGCTGAGAGATCAATTCTTCATTTCTGCTAATGAGGCCCCAGAAATGGGTTTTTCCCACCTTGAATTAATGGCCACTTTCCTGAGCAGCGAAATCCAGCTCGAGGGGAAGGATGGGAGCCTCTGGATGTGTGGGAGAGGCTTGGAAGGGGCAGAGCTGCAGGAGCTGGCTCTGCTGCTGCCCGGAGCTCCAGCATTTATTCTGGAAACCGCCTCAGAGATGGTCCTGGGGAAGTGCTGGAAGCACAATTACGGCTCTGGAGGGGTTTTTTTATCTTTAGCTAGCCCATAACTGTTCCATTCCAGCTCATTTGGAAAAATCTGCCTGGGAAATGCAGCAGAGCAAGGCTGGTTCCACCAGAACCCTGTCAAGAAGCTGCGTGTGGAGGAGCTGCTTGCTGTGACATAGCTTTAGGCTCTGTGTTTGCCACTCCTCATGTGGTGAAACCATCTCAGCAGGCGCCAGGGACTGTGCTGAGCTGCTGGGAGGCTGCAGCTCCTGCCATCCTCGCCCAGAGCCGCGGATTTCTGAATGAGAAACGCGGGGATTCGAGCTCTGTCAAACGCTGCTCCACCAGAGAGGCTCAGCCGGGAGCTTGGTGAAGAGCTCTGTCAAAACAAGCCGTCTGCCTGATCTCCGAGCTGCTTCCTGAGGGGGGAGTGTTGGCTTCTTGGAGAATTAATGCATTAAAACTCTGCCCAGAGCGTTTATTTTTAAAGGCTTCGGAGGTGAGCGCGATTCTCGCTCCGCGTACGAAGCTCGGCCGCTTCTTTGTGCGCCACGTCCAGCTGGAGGGCAGCGCTCTGAGGGCTGGGAGGCACCGAGCAGGAGCAGCTCCTGAAGGAAATCGAGTCAATTCTCCCTTGAGTCCCACCCAGCAGCAAAAAACTGCGGTTTATCCTCTCTCAGACCCGGGTCACGGCTCCACCACCCGCGGGGACACAAAGGCACCAGCTCAGATCCCACCAGAGAGGGGTAAAACCCCCCCAAGAAGGAGTCAAAAATCAAACTGGCTCCATGTGCCGGTGCCCTGCCACACGTGGCAGCCTCAGCAGGGGCTCAGCTCACTCAGGATGTGGCTCCATCCCTTGTTCCAGCAGCAATCCCTGCAGGTGTGCACGGGCCTGGCTCCTCTCCAGAGCTCCAGGAACCTGCACATGGTCACTGCCCCTCAGCCAGAGCCCGTCCCGCAGAGAGAGGTGCAGGAAAAGCCAGGGAAACGGCCACTCTTAGCTCCAGGGGGGCAAAAAAGGCATTTTCCAACTGCCTTCGGATCAAATTCAGGGTGCTAGCGGTGGGAGTGAGAGGTTTGGGGCTCTGCTCGCAGGGAACAGGGACAGGAGGAGAGGGAACGGCCTCAGGGGAGCCTCGGGGTGGATATTGGGGAAATTCCTTCCAGGGAAGGGCAGGGATTGAACCCCCAGCCCTGTGGAGGTGGCACCTGGGGACAGGGGCAGTGCTGGGGATGGTTGGAATGGATGGGTGAGCTCAGAGGGCTTTTCCAAACTGAGCAATTCCGTGATTCTAGTGCCCAATTTCCCTCCTGTTCCACAGAACCAGGGCACAGAGAGAGCACCAGGACCTGCAGCTCCTTCCCCAGGTCACCAGCAGCTCCAGCACCCCAGAACAGTGGCTGTGTCCCCTGAGGGTCACCTGCCCCCTGTGCCCCCCATCCTCACCCTTCTCACAGTGCCTGGGGCACCTGGGACAGCGTCCCAGATTCCAGCCTGGATGTGCCCAGGGAATGCTGGATGTGCCCAGGGATCCTGGATGTGCCCAGGGAATGCTGCAGGGATCCTGGATGTGCCCAGGGACCCTGGATGTGCCCAGGGAATCCTGCAGGGACCCTGGATGTGCCCAGGGAATCCTGAAGTGCCTGGGGCTGCAGGGATCCTGGATGTGTCCAGGGATCCTGGATGTGCCCAGGGAATCCTGCAGGAACCCTGGATGTACCATGGGAATCCTGAAGTGCCTGGGGCTGCAGGGACCCTGGATGTGCCCAGGGAATCCTGCAGGGACCCTGGATGTGCCCAGGGAATCCTGCAGGGACCCTGGATGTGCCCAGGGAATGCTGCAGAAACCCTGGATGTGCCCAGGGAATGCTGGATGTGCCCAGGGATCCTGGATGTGCCCAGGGATCCTGGATGTGCCCAGGGAATCCTGCAGGGACCCTGGATGTGCCCAGGGATCCTGGATGTGCCCAGGGATCCTGGATGTGCCCAGGGAATGCTGCAGTTCCTGGGGCTGCAGGGACCCTGGATGTGCCCAGGGAATGCTGCAGGGACCCTGGATGTGCCACCCCTGCCATGGCAGGGACCCCTCTGGCTGTCCCAGGCTGTTCCCAGCCCGGCCCTGGGCACTGCCAGGGAGGGAGGGAGGTGTTTCCATCCATGCAGATTTTAAACAATTCCAGCCAGACAAACCCCTCTGACACCACCGTAACCAGAGGCAGCCGAGGCACAACTTCACCACAAAACCTGGCGTGAAACATCCCCCAGGAAAGGCCTTTCCCCATCATTTCCTCCCCTGGATCTCACTCAGAACCTCACCCCTGCACACAGGAGCAGACCCAGGAGGCTCTCCCCCTCTGGAATTCTGAATGAACCCCGGGAAGAGCCTGGCTTTGTCACTCTGCAGAATGTAGGTCAAAAGTCTGCGTGGTTTGTCACAGAGAGCGGCTCTGTGTCATCTGCCTCAGGCAGATGGGACTGAGTCACTGCTGCTGCCTCCCTCCTCCCTTCCCAGCCCTTCCCTTCCTCCTTCCCAGCTCTTCCTCCTTCCCAGCCCTTCCTCCTTCCCAGCTCTTCTTCCTCCTTCCCAGCCCTTCCCTTCCTCCTTCCCAGCTCTTCTTCCTCCTTCCCAGCCCTTCTTCCTCCTTCCCAGCCCTTCCCTTCCTCCTTCCCAGCCCTTCCCTTCCTTCTTCCCAGTTCTTCCTCCTTCCCAGCTCTTCCTCCTTCCCAGCCCTTCCCTTCCTCCTTCCCTTCCTCCTTCCCAGCCATTCCTCCTTCCCTTCCCTTCCTCCTTCCCAGTTCTTCCTCCTTCCCAGCCCTTCCTCCTTCCCTTCCTCCTTCCCAGCTCTTCCTCCTTCCCAGCCCTTCCTCCTTCCCAGCCCTTCCTCCTTCCCAGCTCTTCCTCCTTCCCAGCCCTTCCTCCTTCCCAGCCCTTCCTCCATCCCAGCTCTTCCTCTTTCCCAGCCCTTCCTCCTTCCCTTCCCTTCCTCCTTCCCAGCCCTTCCTCCTTCCATCAGGTGCTGCTTGGAAGAACCTGGTGACATCAGGAGAGCAGGACACCAATCCCTGCTGACATTCCCGGTTATTTTTTGTGGGAGTCTCCCCAACACAGCACCTGCCCCTTCCTGAAGTCAACAGGAATTGTCATTTCCTGCATGGATGAGGGGAAATTATCGCTTGTGGATGTGGAGAAACAAGTAAAAGAGGTTTTTTTTGACCTGCAGGGTGTGGGGAAAGGCTGCCCAGCACTTCCATCCCTGTTTATTTGGGATGGGTCCTCTGGAATTGCTGCTCCTCACATTCCCCAGGCAGCTCTGATAGAAATTCACCTTTCCAGGGCATCAAATCACACATTTAATCACACACAGATTCATTTTGTGCTGGATGCACCAACACAGCCATAAAAAAGCCCTGGGCTGGTTTGTGGGCAGGACTCTCCAGACAGGAATGGGGAAGAGCTCGAGGTAACACCCACAAAAATTGATGTTTTTTGTTTCATGGCACTGATTTGGAGGTAGGATACTCCAGAAGGCATCTGGCTCCTCTAAAATCCTCATCTCTGCTCCCACAAGCTCCACGTGCAGAGGAATATCAGGAGAAATTCCAGAAGAAGGGACTGGGGTGGTGTTGGAGAGCTCAGCCAGTGAATCATTCTGTCCCAAAGTCCCCAGAGCATCCTTTTCTCGGGAAGCCCCAAAGGAGCTGCCCATCCATGGGGATCCCACAAGCTCCTGCTCCCATTCCCAGCACAGGAACATCCCCAGCGCTTCTCCAGGAGCCTCCAGGAGCAGCCCTCAGAGCGTTCACATGGGGCAGAAATGGAAATTCCTGTGATGGGAACAGGGCTGGGGCTGAGGCCTCACTGCTGCTGCTATGAGAACTCACAGCACAGACAAAAGCTTTCATCCAGCTAAAAAATTACTTTTTTTTGCTTTGAATTGCAGCAGAAGTTTGAATTTTAGCACAGAAACACCAAAAAGGAGAGGAGGAGAGAGGAGAGAGGAGAGAGGAGAGAGGAGAGAGGAGAGAGGAGAGAGGAGGAGAGAGGGGAGAGGGGAGAGGGGAGAGGGGAGAGGGGAGAGGGGAGAGGGGAGAGGGGAGAGGGGAGAGGGGAGAGGGGAGAGGGGAGAGGGGAGAGGGGAGAGGGGAGAGGGGAGAGGGGAGAGGGGAGAGGGGAGAGGGGAGAGGGGAGAGGGGAGAGGGGAGAGGGGAGAGGGGAGAGGGGAGAGGGGAGAGGGGAGAGGGGAGAGGGGAGAGGGGAGAGGGGAGAGAGGAGAGAGGAGAGAGGAGAGAGGAGAGAGGAGAGAGGAGAGAGGAGAGAGGAGAGAGGAGAGAGGAGAGAGGAGAGAGGAGAGAGGAGAGAGGAGAGAGGAGAGAGGAGAGAGGAGAGAGGAGAGAGGAGAGAGGAGAGAGGAGAGGAGAGGAGAGGAGAGGAGAGGAGAGGAGAGGAGAGGAGAGGAGAGGAGAGGAGAGGAGAGGAGAGGAGAGGAGAGGAGAGGAGAGGAGAGGAGAGGAGAGGAGAGGAGAGGAGAGGAGAGGAGAGGAGAGGAGAGGAGAGGAGAGGAGAGGAGAGGAGAGGAGAGGAGAGGAGAGGAGAGGAGAGGAGAGGAGAGGGGAAGAGGAGAGGAAGAGGAGAGGAAAAGGAGAGGAAGAGGAGAGGAAGAGGAGAGGAAGAGGAGAGGAAGAGAAGAGGAAGAGAAGAGGAAGAGAAGAGGAAGAGAAGAGGAAGAGAAGAGGAAGAGAAGAGAAGAGGAGGAGTTTTTCTCTGACCTCTTTGTTGGTGACTCCTGGGGGCAGAGTGCCGTGTTTGTAATCCTCCAGCAGCTGCACCGCTTCCTTCAGGCGGCTCTGGGGAGAAACAGCAGCAAGGAATGAGATCCACAGCCATGGATATTCCTGGAAAATCACACCTGGAAAATCATGGCATGGGGTGATTCTATTCTATTCTATTCTATTCTATTCTATTCTATTCTATTCTATTCTATTCTATTCTATTCTATTCTATTCTATTCTATTCTATTCTATTCTATTCTATTCTATTCTATTCTATTCTATTCTATTCTATTCTATTCTATTCTATTCCATTCCATTCCATTCCATTCCATTCCATTCCATTCTATATCATGTCATAACATATAATACTCTATCATATATTATATAATATTATATAATATTATTTTATGTAATATATTATACTAATATCATATTATAAATTATATTAGATATCATATTGTATTTTATCATATTATATATTATATTTTATATTGCATTTTATTGTATATCGTATTGTTATATTGCATTATCTATTTATATTGCATTAGATTATTATTTCATGCATTACATTAACTATTATACATTATATTATATTATATTATATTATATTATATTATATTATATATCATATTATTATAATGTCATGTGTCATTTGCCATATAATATATCATATTATATTTTGTTATATCACACTATATCATAATATATATATTACATTATATTATATTATATTATATTATATTATATTATATTATATTATATTATATTATATTATATTATATTATATTATATTATATTTCATATCATAATATATAATATTCTATAATATTCTATATCATAATATATATATTGTATTTTACCATATAATATCATATTATATTTTATTTTACATTGTATTTTATTGTATATCGTATTGCTATATTGCATTATCTATTTATATTGCATTAGATTATTATATCATCTATTATACATTATATTATATTACATATCATATCATATCAATCATATCAATTATATCATTATAATATGTCATATGTCATATGCCATATCATGTTAATATAATGTATCATATTATGCTATATTATATCATATTATATAATATTATATATCATTATGTATATCATATTGTATTTTATCATATTATATCGTATTATATTATATTTTATATTGTATTTTATTGCATATCGTATTGTTATATTGCATTACCTATTTCTATTGTATCAGATTATAATATCATATATTACATATTTCATTACATTACATTATATTATATTACATTATATTACATTATATTACATTATATTATATTATATTATATTATATTATATTATATTATATTATATTATATTATATTATATTATATTATATTATATTATATTATATATCACATCATATCATATGTCATAACATATAATATTCTATCATATATTATGTAATATTATATAATATTATTTTATGTAATATATTATATTAATATCATAATTAATATCATTATATTAATTAATATCATATTATAGATTATATTAGATATATTGTGGTTTATCATATTATATTGTATTTTATTGTATTATGTTATGTCATATTGCATTATCTATTTATATTGCATAAGATTATTATATCATGCATTATATTAACTATTATATCATGTATTATATTATATTATATTATATTATATTATATTATATTATATATCATATCATATCATATCATATCATATCATTATAATATGTCATATGATATTATAGAATATTATATCATATTATATCATATCATATTATATATCATAATATATATCATATTGTATTTTATCATATTATGTAATATTATATAATATATTATATTATATTACATTATATATCATATGTCATAGAATATAATATTCTATCATATATTATATAATATTACATAATATTGATTTATGTAATATATTATATTAATATCATATTATAGATCATATTATATATCATATTGTATTTTATCGTATTTTATTGTATGATATATATTGTATTTTATTGTATTATGTTGTTATATTGCATTATCTATTTATATTGCATAAGATTATTATATCATGCATTATATTAACTTATATCATGTATTATATTATATCATGTATTATATTATATTATATTATATTATATTATATTATATTATATTATATTATATTATATTATATTATATTATATTATATTATATTATATTATATTATATTATATTATATTATATTATATTATATTATATTATATTATATTATATTATATTATATTAAATATATTTAGTATATATAACAGATACTATACCCAAGCCATTTTATACAGAGAATATATAAAACCATACATATTTATACATCTCAATATATCCATTTTTTCCTGCAGGAATGCCCATTTCCCTGGAATACAGGTATTTATTGAAGTATCAAACCCCCCAGGGCAGGAGCAGCCAGCAGAAAGGTTCCCTGATTGCCCAAAGGGGAAGAATTCAGGATACAAAATCCTTTTCCAGGGGTTTAACTGGATCCAGGGCTGGGGACAGCAGCTCCCGGAGCTCTGGCAGGTTGTGTCTCCTCCAGCTCAGGGATTCCCACCCTGCACTCTCATTCCAGCCCCAGCTCCGGGATTTTGGGGGATTTTCCACGGCTGCTGCCGGAGCACAGCCCAGAAACGCGGGATGTTTTGGGAATGCTGTCCCAAAGCTCCTCGGAGAGCTCCTGCTGCCTCCCCAGGCCCTTCCCGAGCCCCTGCGCTCCCCAGGAGCTCAGAGCCAGAGACCCAGGGATCCAGGGATGCAGAGATCCAGGGATCCAGGGATGCAGGGATCCAGGGACCCAGGGATGCAGGGATCCAGAGATCCAGGGATCCAGGGATGCAGGGATCCAGGGATCCAGGGATGCAGGGATCCAGGGATCCAGGGATGCAGGGATGCAGGGATGCAGGGACCCAGGGATCCAGGGATGCAGGGATGCAGGGATCCAGAGATCCAGGGATACAGGGATCCAGGGATGCAGGGATGCAGGGATGCAGGGATCCAGGGACCCAGGGATCCGGGGATCCAGGGATCCAGGGATCCAGGGATGCAGGGATGCAGGGATCCAGGGACCCAGGGATCCAGGGATGCAGGGATCCAGGGACCCAGGGATCCAGGGATGCAGGGATGCAGGGATCCAGAGATCCAGGGATACAGGGATCCAGGGATGCAGGGATGCAGAGATCCAGGGATCCAGGGATGCAGGGATGCAGGGATCCAGGGACACAGGGATCTAGGGATGCAGAGATCCAGGGATCCAGGGATCCAGGGATCCAGGGATGCAGGGATCCAGGGACCCAGGGACCCAGGGATGCAGGGACCCAGGGATGCAGGGATGCAGGGATCCAGGGATCCAGGGAAACCTCGCACCAAACGGGACTCCACGGTTTCCTTAGAAACCAACCCAAACCAACAGTCAATGCTGAGCACTGTCCTGCAACATTCCAGAGCCAGGGAACTGCAGGAACAGCTGGAACAGGGAGCAGCAGGAACAGCAGGAACAGCTGGAACAGGGAATAGCAGGAATAGGGAGCAGCTGGAACAGCTGGAACTCTGAGCTGATTCTGGCAAAAACCTCCTGATTCTGGGCAAAAACCTCCTGATTCTGGGTAAAAACCTCCTGATTCTGGGTAAAAACCTCCTGATTCCAGGCAAAAACCTCCTGATTCCAGGCAAAAACCTCCTGATTCTGGGTAAAAACCTCCTGATTCTGGCAAAGGCCTCCTGATTCTGGAGAAAAACCTCCTGATTCTTGGCAAAATCCTCTTGATTCCAGGCAAAAACCTCCTGATTCTGAGTAAAAATCTGATTCTGGGCAAAAACCTCCTGATTCTGGGTAAAAACCTCCTGATTCTGGGCAAAAACCTCCTGATTCTGGGTAAAAACCTCCTGATTCTGGGCAAAAACCTCCTGATTCTGGGCAAAAACCTCCTGATTCTGGGAAAAACGTTCTGATTCTGGGTAAAAACCTCCTGATTCTGGGTAAAAACCTCCTGATTCTGGCAAAACCCTCCGGATTCTGGGAACAACCTCCTGATTCTGGGTAAAAACCTCCTTATTCTGGGAAAAAAACACCTGATTCTGGGAAAAACCTCCTGATTCCATGCAAAATCGCAGTCCCAGGGATTTGTGGAGAGCAGCAGAGCTCCCAGCCTGTGTCCCCACACTCCCACAACAGGTGACATCTCCCAGATCCCGCTCTTTGTCTGGGAATGTCAGCCTGGAATTGGATCCCTCTTCAATCAGTCCATGCCAGCTCCGGGCTGATGTCCTGGAAGAGCTGCCCCCACCCTTCTCCCACCTCTCCAAACCTCTTGCTTGGGATTAAAATCAGAATATCCTGAGCTGGAAGGACCCAGCAGGGTCACCAAGATGCAGCTCCTGGATTCCCAGAGCTGCTCTGGGTTTCTCCCAGCAGCTGAGCCTTGGCTCCCCTCACAAATCCAGGATCCCCCTCCCCTGCTGCACCTTCACTCCCACCCCAAAAAGGGGGGGAAGGATCCCCAGGAACAGCACTAGACCAGATTTTAGTGCCAGAAATTCCTTTTGTTCTTCTGTTCCCGTTTTATTGGAGCAGTGGGAAATTCGGAAAGCCGGGATCCAACATCTTCTACAGATGTTGGAGTGCCAAACACAGAGCGATGGTGTTCAGAAATTTCCAAAACACCGTGCCTTGCTCCAAAAATCAACAAATTATTGAATACACAAAAGCTTTCATGACTGGTTCAAAAATAAAACCCCATCCACGCTCGCTGAATCTGCCTTAAAAATTCAGTTTAGCTTAATAAAAAATAACATGGAAGTGGCAGAGGGGGGATTTCCTGGAAAGAGGTTGAATTCTTGGAGAGAATAAATGTGTCCTGGATGTTTCCATGGATAAGGGTGGGAAACCTTTTCCACACCTATCCAACATCCCTGGCAGAGAAATGAGTCATTAATTAAGCCAAGTCCTCTTGACATTGGAGAGAGTTTGGAATTGGGGTGGCATTTTCTGGGGGTGCAGAAACACGGCTGTGTGAGGTCCTGTTCCTCCAGAAGATCTCCCACAGGAGCCAAGCTGACCCTGAAAAGGGGAATGAAATCCAACCCCGGGGATTGGAATTCCTGGGAATTCCTGCAAGGACCTCAGGGGCTGCAGCTGGAATGAGCAGCTCCAGGAACAGGAGTGGTTGGGAATATGTGGAGAGAAACACCCCGGGGTTTTTAGGGTGTCTCAGGCATTTCCAGGCTGCAGGAGAAGCAATCCCACAGGATCCCAGCAGCGCCTCCTGGAGCTGCTCCTCAGGGCTGTGTGCTGCTCCAGAATTCCCCTCAGGAAAAGCTGTTCCCGCCAGGAAAGGACAATTGTCCGGGAAGGAGAATCCCAGGGCTCCAGTGAGGTCTGGGAATGAAGGGAAGAGCAGCCCTGGTGCCCCCAGAGCCGGGAGAGGAGAGGGGAGGGCCAGCAGCACATCCCCAGAGCCAGGGGAGAATTACAGGGCTGGGGTTTTGTCACTGCAGTCACTGAAATGGCTGAAATCGATGGAATCAATCACTGCAATCACTGAAATCAATCACTGAAATCAATCACTGGAATCACTGAAATCAATCACTGAAATCACCGAAATCAATCACTGAAATCAATCACTGAAATCAATCACTGAAATCACTGAAATGGCTGAAATCGATGGAATCAATCACTGCAATCACTGAAATCAATCACTGAAATCACTGAAATCAATCACTGAAATCACTGAAATGGCTGAAATCGATGGAATCAATCACTGCAATCACTGAAATCAACCACTGAAATCACTGAAATCAATCACTGAAATCAATCACTGAAATCACTGAAATCAATCACTGCAATCACTGAAATCAATCACTGAAATCACTGAAATCAATCACTGAAATCACTGAAATGGCTGAAATCGATGGAATCAATCACTGAAATCACTGAAATCAATCACTGAAATCGCTGAAATCACTGAAATGGCGGAAATGACTGAAGTTACTGAAACCAGAAATCACAGAAATCACTGAAATCAATCACTGAAATTGCTGGAATCAATCACTGAAATCACTGAAATCAATCACTGAAATCACTGAAATCAATCACTGCAATCACTGAAATGGCTGAAATCGATGGAATCAATCACTGAAATCACTGAAATCAATCACTGCAACCACTGAAATCAATCACTGAAATCACTGAAATCAATCACTGAAATCAATCACTGAAATCACTGGAATCAATCACTGAAATCACTGGAATCAATCACTGAAATCACTGAAATGGCTGGAATGACTGAAGTTACTGAAACCAGAAATCACTGAAATCAATCACTGAAATGGCTGAAATCGCTGAAATCAATCACTGAAATCATTGAAATCAATCACTGGAATCACTGAAATGGCTGAAATCGCTGGAATCAATCACTGAAATCAATCACTGGAATCATTGAAATCACTGGAATCAATCACTGAAATCATTGAAATCACTGGAATCCATCACTGAAATGGATGAAATTACTGAAGTTACTGAAACCAGAAATCACTGAAATCACTGAAATCACTGAAATCAATCACTGCAATCACTGAAATCGCTGGAATCAATCACTGAAATCAATCACTGAAATGGCTGAAATGACTGAAGTCCCTGAAATCCCTGAATTCCCTGAAATCCCTGAAACCAGAAATCACTGAAACAACTGAAATCCCTGAATTCCCAGAAATCCCTGAAGTCCCTGAAATCAATCACTGAAATCCCTGAAACCCCTGAATTCCCTGAATTCCCTGAAACCAGAAATCACTGAAACCACAAATCCCAGAAATCCCTGAATTCCCCAAATTCCCTGAAATCCCCGAATTCCCCGAAACCCCTGTATTCCCTGAAATCCCCGAATTCCCTGAAACCCCTGTATTCCCTGAATTCCCTGAAACCCCTGTATTCCCTGAAACCCCTGTATTCCCTGAATTCCCTGAAACCCCTGAATTCCCTGTATTCCCTGAATTCCCTGAAATCCCTGAAACCCCTGTATTCCCTGAATTCCCTGAAACCCCTGAATTCCCTGAATTCCCTGAAACCCCTGAATTCCCTGAAACCCCTGTATTCCCTGAATTCCCTGAAATCCCTGAATTCCCTGAAACCCCTGTATTCCCTGAATTCCCTGAAACCCCTGAATTCCCTGAATTCCCTGAAACCCCTGTATTCCCTGAATTCCCGTCCTTCCAGCGCTCTCCCCAGCCAGCAGCTCTGAATGGAGAGCAGCAGCGAGGCATGAATGGGGCCCGCTGCTATTTTTTCCCCTTTCTCTTGAGGAAATCTTGGGAGTTTCTATAACAACCCTGGCCGGATCCCATCTCGTTTGGAATGGGAGCAAACAGCAAACACACAAAAAAAACCCCTCAGGCTCGCTTTTAAAGCCACAAATTGTCCCTCTCGGCTCAGAGGGGACAGGGGGAGCTTTGGATGAGGAAGGAGCTCCTCAGCAGCACCGGGGGGGGACAAAGGAGAGCCACAAAAATCGAATAAAAGTGAGCTCAGCACATCCTCACACACAGCTCTGAGCTGCTCAGGTCCAGCAAATATTCCAGCCTCCAAATCCAGGGAAAAGCCTCCTATTCCTTCTGGAAAAGCCAAGCACGTTTTTTCTTTTACCCAGAACCTCTGAAAAAAGCAGGAGAAAGTTGAGCACATGTAGCAGCTCCAAATGCCAGGCAGCTCCCCTCACGCTGCAGCTCCGCTCGATAGCTGCTAATGTCTAAGATTACACTTCAGCTCCTTTTTAACAGCAAAAACGAGGTCTGTCTGCAAGGTTGTGCTACTGTTTCAATATTTATTGTTGCTTGGTTTCTCTGCTGCTGTCTGTGGGATGAAGTGTCACTCGAGTTTTTACAGCATCCCTGATTAAATAAAAAAAAAAAAACAACCCCACAACCACGTTTCCTTCCCCGGAGCGCCTGATTCCTTCCACAGCCTCGGAAAAAACCTCGAGCACTTCTAGCGGTGGCTGCTGGGGTCTCAGCTCTCACAATAGGGTGCCAGACAGACCATCTGCAGAGGGATGTTCTCACAGAGCTCAGCCCTGCCAGCACCCACCCAGCTCCAGCCTGGGAGCCCTGCGAGCGCTCGGGAATGGGCTGGGATGGGCTGGGATGGAATGGGAATGGGCTGGGATGGGCTCTGGATGGGCTGGGATGGACAGGGATGGACAGGGATGGACAGGGATGGGAGGGGAATGGGCTCTGGATGGGCAGGGATGGGCTGGGATGGGCTCTGGATGGGCTGGGATGGGCAGGGAGGGACTGGGATGGACAGGGATGGGCTGGGATGGACAGGGATGGACAGGGAATGGGCTGGGATGGACAGGGATGGGCTGGGAATGGGCTGGGATGAGCTCTGGATGGACAGGGATGGGCTGGGATGGGCTGGAATGGGCTGGGATGGAATGGGAATGGGCTGGGATGGACAGGGATGGGCTGGGATGGACAGAGATGGACAGGGATGGACAGAGATGGATAGGGATGGACAGGGATGGGCAGGGATGGGCAGGGATGGGACAGGGATGGGCAGGGAATGGGCTGGGAATGGACAGGGATGGACAGGGATGGACAGAGATGGACAGGGATGGACAGGGATGGACAGGGATGGACAGGGATGGACAGGGATGGACAGGGATGGGCAGGGATGGGCTCTGGATGTGCCATCAGGCACAGCTGGGATGAGCCTCCACCCATGGGATCTCTGGTTTGGATCCTGTGCTCCAGCCCCAGGCTGGGGTCACCGGGGGCCGGGACAGCTCCTGCAGGGACCTTCTGGAGAGGGAGAGCTGGAACAAACCCCAGCAGCTGCTGCAGCCAGCCCAGCCCCAGGCAGGGAGACACAGCCACACAATCCCAGAACTGCTCCGCTTGGAAAAGCCCTCTGAGAGCTTCCCAGCCATCCCCAGCCCTGCCAGGGCCAGCGCTGCTCCATCCCCGAATGCCACATCCAGGGGCTTTGGAATCCTCCAGGAACAGGCATTCCCAACCTCCCTGGGCACTTCCAGATTCCTTTCCATGTAGGAATATTCCCAATATCCACCCTGAGCTCCCCTGAGGCCGTTCCCTCTCCTCCTGTCCCTGTTCCCTGGAGCAGATCCCAAATCCCCCCCGGCTGTCCCCTCCTGCCAGGGACTTGTGCAGAGCCAGAAATTCCCCCTGAGCCTCCTTTGCTCCAGGCTGGAGCTGAGGAGCAGAAAGAAGAGCCCCAGCAGAGATCACTGGTGGCTCATGGCCACCGCTCCAAGCCCAGGGCCACCTGCAGCCCTGAGCTCTCCCCTGGGTTCCCACCTCATCCCCCCCGGCTCCAGGGCTGCTCCTCCTGGCTGATCTGTGCCTCGTCTCCTCTCGGATCCCACGGTGGCTGCTCATGGCTGGGAGCAGCCTGCAGAGCCCCGAGTGTGACACTCAGAGCCAGGGGGGTCCCTGTGCCAGGGGCACGGCACATTCCTGCCACAGAGTCCCCACGGGGGCTCCGGAGGGGATCCACATCCTGCTGAGCCTCCGGGCTCAGCCTGGCACCCTGGGGATGATCTCAGTGCCCCGAGCTCCAGGGGTTCCACCTCCAGCCCAGCCAGGACCTGGAGGATGTGTCCCAGCCCAGCCAGGACCTGGGGGACGTGTCCCAGCCCAGCCAGGACCTAGGGAACATGTCCAAACCCAGCCAGGACCTGGGGGATGTCTCCCAGCCCAACCAGGACCCAAGGGACATGTCCCAGCCCAGCCAGGACCTGGGGGACATCTCCCAGCCCAACCAGGACCCAAGGGACATGTCCCAGCCCAGCCAGGACCTGGGGGATGTCTCCCAGCCCAGACAGGACCTGGGGGAGGTGTCCCAACCCAGCCAGGACCTGGGGAACATGTCCCAGACATCCAGGACCTGGAAGAGATGTCCCTGCCCAGCCAGGACCCAGAGGATGTGTCCCAGCCCAGCCCAGCCCAGCCAGGACCTGGGGGACGTCTCCCGGCCCAGCCAGGACCTGGAGGAACGTGTCCCAGCCCAGCCAGGACCTGGAGGAACGTGTCCCAGCTCAGCCAGGACCCAGGAGATGTGTCCCAGCCCAGCCCAGCCCATCCAGGACCTGGAGGACGTGTCCCAGCCCAGCCAGGACCTGGGGGATGTCTCCCAGCCCATCCAGGACCTGCAGGGCGTGTCCCAGCCCAGGGTCCGTGGCCAGCAGCAGCAGCTCCGGCTCCCCGTGGCCGTGGAGATCCAGCTGTGGCCGTGGAGATCCAGCTGTGGCCGTGGAGATCCAGCTGTGCCCTGGCTGCAGGCACAGCCCAGCCCGCTCTCCGTGTCCCTGCTCCAGGGATGACACACACGGCAGACTTGACTCCAGCTGGCCCCATTGTATTGGATCCACAGTGACAGACAACAGGAGCCAGAAACTTTTTGTTCGAGTGGAGCCAGCAGATGTGACACTGAATAAACACAGACAGTCAATCTGCTGAGTAAGAAGGTATCGTTCGTATAAATAACATACATCTAATCCTGCTTCCATTTTAAACCCAAATATGGGAATGCAAGATGCTCTGCAGAGCCAGGCTCTGAACAATGAGACGAGGCACAGAGAGCAGGCAGCCCCTCGCAGCTCTCCTGACTTCTGCTTCCACCTGCAGCCATTGCCAGCTCTTCCTCCAGGAACAGCTGGGTGCTAACAGCGAGTCCAGGTGAGATGAGTTATCAAAATCACCTTATCAAAACACCTGCTGGCCCCCACAGACCTTAATTAGAGAGCAATTAAAACTATGATTCCAATCATTTTAGCCTGACACGTCCCCATGCCAGGCCCTGACCCCGGGGACATCTCGGGGCCGGGACTGGTGACCCTGCAATGCCAATTTCCCAATTTTGCTGGAGGATTTGCAGCTGCCAAGAAATGATTTCATTGCCAGGAATGAGGTGAAGGAGCAGCCCCGAGGTTCCTGAGGCCCCAGGAGATGGCAGGACATCAGAGCACAGCTAGGGCAGAACCCGGGGCCACCCCACGAGGGTTCCCTCCTCCAGAACCTCTGAAACACGAGGAAGTTCCTGATGGTGTCAGGAATCTGTTTCTGATGGTGTCAGGAATCTGTTTTATTGGAAAATAAACACCTAAAGGATGAGTGTCACCGTGACTGATCATCCTCTCAGCTCCCCACTCGGAGAGATCCCTCATCCCTCCTCACAACACCAGCAGGCTGCGGTGATGGAGCAAACAGCCATCCAAAAAACCATGGAGAAAATGAAATATCACCACATTTCCCTGCGTTTTCCACGGGATTAACCTCCATTCCCATTAGACACTCATTCATCTACTCTTTTTTTCCCGTTTGCCAACGAGCTCCTCCAAGCCAAGCAGGGATTTGTTTGTTCCTGGGAGCCCTGGGGCTGGGAGATGCAGCCATCTGTCAGCTCCCTGCACACCCCTGGGGCTCAGCAAACCCTTCCTCAGCTCCCATTTGCCCCCTCAGCCATCGAGGGAAAGCAAAAAAACTCCGAGTTCCCCGTCTGCACGGCCCAGCCAATGTAAAAACACAGAGCAGAGCGAGCAAAAAGCAGATTTTGTGCCCCAAGAAGCGGCCCAGGGGATTATTTTATTCTTTTTTATTGCAGAGATGCTGCAGGTGGCCTGAGACATCCCTGCCACGGAATTCACGCTCCCAGAGGAGATGACAAAGGGCACTGCCCTCCCTGGAAAGCCCCCAAGCCATTCCTGAAGACCCCAAAGTTCAGCCCTGTCCTTTCCCAGCCCCAGAGATGGACACCAAACCTCCCTGACTTGTTGAGGTTCCCTCCAGAACCCAAAACTGCTCCATTCTGACCCAGGATAAAACTGGGTAAAACATCAGAATTTGTTCTTTTTATTCCCTAATAATAAAAATTATTATTTTTTTTTAATTTGGAAAAAAAATTAAAATAAAAAGGAAAAAGCAGCTGTCCTTCACTGAAAATCCACAGAATTCCAGAGCAGGAGCAGAACTTTTCCTTCCCAAGGGTTTCCCACCACCCTCAGCCCTCACCTGATGGAATCAAAGAATAAAAAGGAAATCAAAAAATAAAAAGGAAAAAATAAAAAGGAAAAAGCAGCTTTCCTTCACTGAAAATCCACAGAATTCCAGGAATTCCACAGAGCAGGAGCAGAACTTTTCCTTCCCAAGGGTTTCCCACCACCCTCAGTCCTCACCTGATGGAATCAAAGAATAAAAAGGAAATAAAAAATAAAAAATTAATTAATTAATTAATTAATTTTTTAAAAAAATTAATTAATTAATTAATAGAAAATAAAAAGGAAAAAATAAAAATGAAAAAGCAGCTGTCCTTCACTGAAAATCCACAGAATTCCATAGCAGGAGCAGAACTTTTCCTTCCCAAGGGTTTCCCACCATCCTCAGCCCTCACCTGATGGAATCAAAGAATAAAAAGGAAATAAAAAATAAAAAATAAAAAATAATTAATTAATTTAAAAATAAAAAAATTATTAATTAATTAATTAATAGAAAATAAAAAGGAAAAAATAAAAAGGAAAAAGCAGCTGTCCTTCACTGAAAATCCACTGAATTCCAGAGCAGGAGCAGAACTTTTCCTTCCCAAGGGTTTCCCACCACCCTCAGCCCTCACCTGATGGAATCAAAGAGCTGAGGCAAAGCTGGACAACAAAAAATGGAAATAAAGGGGCAGAGTTGGAGTCAGAGGCACAGAGAGTGCGCCCTTATCTCTGATACCTGGCTCTGACATCCAACAAAGCACTGAATCTCATATAACACCCTGAAAACAACTGTAAAATAGAAAAACTAGCAGTGTAAATGTGTAAATTAGAGAGTTTTCTTAAGTCAATGGGTGAAAAAGTTAAAGTTTGGAGTTTAAACCAGTTTAGAGAACAAGAGACAAGAGGGAGGATTTAGGGTGTTGTCTCTTTCCATTCTTTCTTCTTCATCTTCTTCTTCCAGAGGTTTTTGGGTAGCAGTGATTGGACAGAGAATGCCTCAGTGCAGCACTCAGGTGTTGGGTCATTGGGTCATTAAGGAAAATAATTTACTTGGCATCTGTTAATTGGGTAAATGAAGATATAAAAGACCTTGAAGATCTTTGTTGGCCATTTTTCACCTTTCTATCTTAGTGCACATAGCTCCTTGTACCTTGTATCCATGTAATGCTGATAAAAATAAACAACCAAGAGAGAAAAAACTGCCTCCCTCTCATCAACTTCAGTTCAAGGGGAGAAAAAACCCAACCACGAGAGTGATGGAGACAGGGCAGGACCCCCAAACCCTGTTCCAAAAGGAGGGAAAACCGCAGCAGAGCTCTGCAGAACTGCACCAAACCCGTCCCCTTCGCTCCTCGAATCCAAAGCTGCTCTCTCGTCCCCTCACCTGCGGTTTGGCCATGAAAACCCACAGGAATTTTCCTCCTGAGGAGAAAAACCAGCAGAACTTTTGCCAAAAGCTGGCCCAGGGGGCTGGGGCTCACTGGTGCCAGCCAGGCTTGAGCCTCTCAATCCATCCCCTGTGTTATAAAACCCTATTGTGACATTTCACAAGTATTAGGATGAATATTATATGTTAAATACTTTTTGATTGTGTATGTACTTTTCCTCTTGCTGACAAGTTTTAAGCTTAAAGGAATTTGGTGGTACAAAGCAAAGAAACCCCAGAGGGCAAAGACAGTGGGGCCCAAGCTGTTATCAGTGCAAGGACAATGGAGATCAAGCTGTTATCAGTGCAAGGACAATGGAACCCAGGCTGTTATCAGTGGAAGGACAATGGAACCCAGGCTGTTATCAGTGGAAGGACAATGGAACCCAGGCTGTTATCAGTGGAAGGACAATGGAGATCAATCTGTTATCAGTGGAAGAACATGGAACCCAGACTGTTATCAGTGGAAGGACAATGGAACCCAGACTGTTATCAGTGCAAGGACAATGGAACCCAGGTTGTTATCAGCAGCAGGACAATGGAACCCAGACTGTTATCAGCAGAAGGACAATGGAACCCAGGTTGTTATCAGCAGAAGGACAATGGAACCCAGGCTGTTATCAGCACTCACCACTTGCAAAGAAAGGAAATCAAATTCCAATAAAATGATGATCAGCAAAAATAAAAGCCATGCTCTGAAGAGGCGGGTCCAGGGCGTAACCGTGCAAAATGCTTCTTAGGAAAGTTTGAATCTGCATTAAACCCTCACAGCAGGAGGGGATAAAAACAATGTTCCAAAGATATCAGGTGTGTCAATATCAAAGATATCAAAGATATCCTGGCAACACACCAGGGCACCCAGCCATAACTCTTTGCTTTATTTTATGTCTCTTATTGCTCTTATTAAACCTTTTTAAAATTTTACA
The DNA here is from genome assembly GCF_030490865.1 of Poecile atricapillus. Taxonomy (NCBI): domain Eukaryota; kingdom Metazoa; phylum Chordata; class Aves; order Passeriformes; family Paridae; genus Poecile; species Poecile atricapillus. Next base: position 75,773,923 of record NC_081252.1, read on the forward strand.
GGAGAGTGAAGTTGGTTTTTCACACCCATGAGCCACAAACCCTGTGGAGACACTTCTGCTGCTCCCAGCAGAGCCTGCTTCTCATCTCCAGCTGTAAGAGCCTCCCAAAACAGAGCTGAGCATTACCTCGGTCACAAAGAGAGTGCGGGGGTCGATGATGTCCAGGAAGTGCCTGAATCTGCCGTAAAATGAAGTCTGGAAAAGAGGAGACAAAAAAAGCAAACCCAAGTTCAGTGAGGAATTGCCTTTCGGGGTTTATTTCCTTTGCACAATGAAGCATTAACTGCAAATGAATCATAGAGGAGGTTTTGACTGGTAATTTGGGCTAGGAAAGCCAAATCACTCCAGGATTCCCTGGATCCCTCCTTTTGCTCCCAGGAAAAGCCTCTCCAGCAGCTTTTCCATTGAGTTATCCCTACACAAACACACCCAGCCTGGACTTTTCCCAAAGTGCCACCAGGAACGAGCCCAGGCTGGCCCTGAGCGCTTCCAGAACCAGGAAAAGTCTGGAAGAAGGGATCTGTGAAACAGGAGGGGAAGGTGATGGGCAGCTCCAGAGGGAAGGAGACTCAGTGCTCAGACAGTGAAAATAAAAGTATCAGTGGAATTTATCCCAACTCCAAGCACCAGACCATGAAATATTGCGGGATTGGGAGCCCTTGGGATGCATGAACATCATCACTCCAACATCAGCTGGATTCCCTGATCCAGAATTCCAGAGCCTCAGGCCAAGTGGGCTCAGGGCAGCCCCTTCCAGAGCTCTGTGGTGTCCCTGGCTGTGATCCTCATCCACGAGGGGCTGATACACAGCTGGAACTGCTGATACACAGCTGGAGTTACTGCTGCTGCACAGCTGGAACTGCTGATGCACAGCTGGAGTTACTGCTGCTGCACAGCTGGAACTGCTGATGCACAGCTGGAGTTACTGCTGCTGCACAGCTGGAGCTGCTGATACACAGCTGGAGTTACTGCTGCTGCACAGCTGGAGCTGCTGCCTCCAACAACAGCAGGACGAGGGGATTTAAAATCTGACTTCGCCGCTGCCCTCGTGGCCGTGACACGCTGAGAAAAGCCACATTAATTAAATTTAATTAATTAATTAACAGGAATTCAATGGAACACCAGCGTTTCACACCCGCCTGAGCAAGGAGTGAATGGCGAGGGAGGGCGAAGGGGACCTCAAGTGCCGAGGGCAGGACAGAAATGGCATCTGGAACCAGCAGCTCCATCCCCAGGGTGAGGCTTTGGCTGGCACTGAGCTCCTGCCAGGCCAAGCTCAGCCAGGCCCAGCTTAAGGCCAGGTTTAAGCAGCTCAGCTCCGTCCTGATGTTATCCCAGTCTCCCATTCCCACACAGCTGGGGCTCAGCTGGGCAGCTGAGAGTGCCCAGATCCCGAAATCGGGGAATGGCTGGGATGGAAGAGACCCTAAAGAGGATCCAGGGTCACCCCAGCCATGGCAGGGACAGCTCCACTGTCCCAGGAGCTCCAGCCCTGTTATAGATACATTTTATATTGTTGGCTTTTTGCAAATATTAAATGAATGTTATGTGTATAAGAATGAGAAATTTTGTTGTATTGATACAGTTTTCTTTATTTCTGTTATTGATGAAATTTAGAAATAGTTGTATAATACATATAGGTTAGGCTATGGCAGAGTATTAAAATAAAAACTGCTTTTGTTTGTATAACCCAAAGACTGAAAAAGAAAGCTGGAGACACTTTTTTTCCTTTTGTAAACTCTCTTACCCAGATGAAGACAGCAGTGACCAGAACTCTGGGGGAGGAATTTATTGCATTTCTGGTATCAGGGAATGTAAATCTCAATGGCACCAAGAGGATTGATCTATTGGGAAGGGGGCAAGAGAAAACTGAACAGAAGAACCCCAAAGATCCTAAGAAGAATGTCTGAATATGTGTGAGAATTTATGGATATGTGTGAGGATTTCTGGATATGAATGAGAATTTATGGATATAGATGAGAATTTCTGGATATGGATGAGAATTTCTGGATCTGTAGCAGGGTTCTGTTTTTAAGGGACAATCCTTTGTCAGTGAGGTGAATGCAGAGACACCCGGCCCTATCTGGATACTTTATTTTTTTCTCCTGATTGTTTTTTTTTATTCAACTTTTAAATTCTATAAAAATGATGTGAAGCTGGTTTTTCACAAGCCCCAGTGTCCAGCCTGGCCTGGGGCACTGCAGGGATTCAGGGATCTGGGAATTGCAGGAAGGGATGAGGGATTTGTTTGCAGGTGCTGCTGCCTGAACTCGTCCGTTCTGTGCTCAGAGAACACCAAAAGCAGCAGGAGCTGAGTCTGGACAGGCTTTACCGGCTTTGGGTGAGCTCTGGTGAGTCAGAGCCGCGTTTACCACACCTGGAGCCCTCTGAGACCCGGCTCAACAGAGCCAGGCCTAACCCAGAGCCACGAGAGCTCAGCTCAACACAGCCAGGCCCAGCTCAACAGAGCCAGGCTCAACCCAGAGCCACGAGAGCTCAGCTCAACACAGCCAGGACTAACCCAGAGCCACAAGAGCTCAGCTCAACAGAGCCAGGCTCAGCTCAACAGAGCCAGACCTAACCCAGAGCCACGAGAGCTCAGCTCAAAAGAGCCAGGCCCAGCTCAACAGAGCCAGGCTCAACCCAGAGCCACGGGAGTTCAGCTCAACAGAGCCAGGCCTAACCCAGAGCCACGAGAGCTCAGCTCAACAGAGCCAGGCTCAACCCAGAGCCACGAGAGTTCAGCTCAACAGAGCCAGGCTCAACCCAGAGCCAGGAGAGCTCAGTTCAACAGAGCCAGGCCTAACCCAGAGCCACAAGAGCTCAGCTCAACACAGCCAGGCCCAGCTCAACAGAGCCAGGCTCAACCCAGAGCCACGAGAGCTCAGCTCAACAGAGCCACAAGGGCTCAGCTCAACAGAGCCAGGCTCAACCCAGAGCCACGAGAGCTCAGCTCAACAGAGCCAGACCTAACCCAGAGCCACAAGAGCTCAGCTCAACAGAGCCAGGCTCAACCCAGAGCCACGAGAGCTCAGCTCAACAGAGCCAGACCTAACCCAGAGCCACGAGAGCTCAGTTCAACAGAGCCAGGCTCAACCCAGAGCCACAAGAGCTCAGCTCAACAGAGCCAGGCTCAACTCAGAGCCACGAGAGCTCAGCTCAACACAGCCAGGCCCAGCTCAACAGAGCCAGGCTCAACCCAGAGCCACGAGAGCTCAGCTCAACAGAGCCAGGCTCAACTCAGAGCCATGAGAGCTCAGCCCAACAGAGCCAGGATCAGCTCAACAGAGCCAGGCTCAACCCAGAGCCACAAGAGCTCAGCTCAACAGAGCCAGGACTAACCCAGAGCCACGAGAGCTCAGCTCAACAGAGCCAGGCTCAGCTCAACAGAGCCACAAGAGCTCAGCTCAACCCAGAGCCACAAGAGCTCAGCTCAACAGAGCCACAAGAGCTCAGCTCAACAGAGCCAGGCTCAACCCAGAGCCACAAGAGCTCAGCCCAACAGAGCCAGGATCAGCTCAACAGAGCCAGGCTCAACCCAGAGCCACGAGAGCTCAGCTCAACAGAGCCAGGCCTAACCCAGAGCCACGAGAGCTCAGCTCAACACAGCCAGGCCCAGCTCAACAGAGCCAGGCCTAACCCAGAACCACGAGAGCTCAGCTCAACAGAGCCAGGCTCAACGAGGGCTCCCTGGCCGTCCATCCCTGCTCTCCTCCTGCAGGGCTGCCCAGCTCCTGAACAAACATCCTTTGTTTTGTGCTCTCCAGCCACGGGACTCGGGACTCGCTGTTTTTCCCTTTCAGATCTCGTGGAAAGCTTCCTCCCCGCTTGGCTTCCCATCATCCAGGCCATTCCTGTTCCCAGTTTATTCTCCTGACTGGAAGCTGAATGGATTTTTTCAGTTCAAGGTTGGTTTTCACAGAGCTGCATACAAGACACAGGGCAAAAAAAAAAAAAAACCAAACCAAAAAAAGCCCCCAGCAATTCCCAATAATTCAGAAATTTGGAGGAAATTGGGAAGGGTTGGAATTCCCAGATTTGCTGGGGCTGCCCCTGGATCCCTGGCAGTGCCCAAGGTCAGGATGGACACTGGGTTTGGGATAGAGGGAGGCGTCCCTGCCTATGGATGGGGTGGGATTCAGGAATCCCAATCCAAGCTGGGATTCAGGAATCCCAATCCAAACTGGGATTCAGGAATCCCAATCCAAACTGGGATTTATGAATCCCAATCCAAACTGGGATTCAGGAATCCCAATCCAAGCTGGGATTTAGGAATCCCAATCCAAGCTGGGATTTAGGAATCTCAATCCAAACTTGGATTCAGGAATCCCAATCCAAGCTGGGATTTAGGAATCTCAATCCAAACTGGGATTCAGGAATCCCAATCCAAGCTGGGATTTAGGAATCCCAATCCAAACTGGGATTCAGGAATCCCAATCCAAGCTGGGACTCAGGAATCTCAATCCAAGCTGGGATTCAGGAATCCCAATCCAAGCTGGGATTTAGGAATCTCAATCCAAGCTGGGATTTAGGAATCCCAATCCCAGCTGGGATTTAGGAATCCCAATCCAAACTGGGATTCAGGAATCCCAATCCCAGCTGGGATTCAGGAATCCCAATCCAAGCTGGGATTCAGGAATCCCAATCCAAACTGGGACTCAGGAATCCCAATCCAAACTGGGATTCAGGAATCCCAATCCAAGCTGGGATTCCATGAGCCAGCCCAGGAGATGGGAATGGGATGAGAGGAACAGCCCAGTGCCCTCCCTGCCAGCCCAACCCGAATTTCCCCGAGGCTGGAGATGGTTCCCTTCTCCCAGCCCTGCTCCCATCCCCTGCCAGGCACGGAATTCCTCAGATTCCCACGAGTCTGACCTTCCTCTCCCAAAAATCCATCCCTGGCCTCCTTCCCCCTTGAATTCCTGGAGCAGCTGCTGGAGTAAACTGGGAGCAAACTGAATATCACAAATTTCCTGTGATTAATCTGGGATATTTTGGGAGTGCTCTCAGCAGCCTGTGAACATGATGAAGTGGTTGGGAATATTAATGGGATATTAATGGGATATTATTGGGATATTAATGGGATATCAATGGGATATTAAAGGGATATCAACGGGATATTAATGGAATATTAATGGGATATCAATGGGATATCAATGGGATATTAATGGGATATCAATGGGATATCAATGGGATATTAAAGGGATATCAACGGGATATTAATGGGATATTAATGGGATATCAGTGGGATCTTAATGGGATATCAATGGGATATCAAGGGGATATCAAGGGGATATCAAGGGGATATTAATGGGATATCAGTGGGATATCAATGGGATATTAATGGGATATTAATGGCATATTAATGAGATATCAATGGGATATCAATGGGGTATCAATGGTATATTAATGGGATATCAATGAGATCAATGAGATATTAATGAGATATTAATGGGATATCAATGGGATATTAAAGGGATATTAAAGGGATATCAATGGGATATTAATTTCATATCAATGGGATATTATTGGGATATCAATGGGATATCAATGGGATATCAATGGGATATTAATGGGATATCAGTGGGATATTAATGGAATATTAATGAGATATTAATGGGATCTCAATGCAATCTCAATGGGATATCAATGGGATGTCAATGGGATATCAATGGGATATCAAGGGGATATCAATGGGATATTAATGGCATATTAATGGGATATCAATGAGATATCAATGAGATATTAATGAGATATTAATGGGATATCAATGGGATATTAAAGGGATATTAAAGGGATATCAATGGGATATTAATTTCATATCAATGGGATATTAATGGGATATCAATGGGATATCAATGGGATATTAATGGGATATTAATGGGATATCAATGGGATATCAATGGGACATTAATGAGATCTTAATGGGATATTAATAGAATATTATTGGGATATCAATGGGATATTAATGGGATATCAATGGGATATCGAAGGGATATCGATGTGACATCAATGGGATATCAATGGGATATCAATGGGATATTAACTGGATATTAATGGGATATCAATGGGATATCAATGGGATATTAATGGAATATTAATGAGATATTAATGGGATATTAATGGGATCTCAATATGATCTCAATGGGATATCAACGGGATATTAATTTCATATCAATGGGATATCAATGGGATATCAATGGGATATTAAAGGGATATCAATGGGATATTAATGGGATATCAATGGCATATTAATGGCACATTAATGGGATATTAATTCCCTCCTGGGGCACAGCAGCTCGGGAGTGTTGTGGATCCAGGATCTGGGTCCAGCTGATCCCAGGAAATGACTCCTGGCAGGCTCCAGGCTCCTGAGGGAAGGTCAGAGCTCATTAGCGAGGTGTTAATCACCTTCGGGAGCAGAAGAATTCCAAGGATCCCGTTCAGGGCAGGCCTGGGAAGAGCTGGAGGTGTGGACAACTTCACCACTTTAATTACAGCCTGATTTTAAACGAGGTTTAATTAAGCCAGAGCCAAAAGCACGCAGGCTTGGGGTGGGGCTGAGCTCCAAACCAGGCTCACTGCAGCTTTTAATTAAAAAATTAAAAGAAAAATTGAGAGAAAAATTAAAAGCAAAATTAAAAGCAAAATGAAAAGCAAAGCAAAGGGAGCCAATTGAAGCCACTGGGACTGGGTTTGTGCCACTCCTGACCTTGTCCAGCCCACTGCAAGTCTGGGCTGGAACTGTGGAATGCCTTTGATGCCTTTAGTTTGGTTTTCCAAAGTTCAAGAGCCGAGATTCCAAAGGGAGAAGCTCCTGCAGCTCCAAGCCAGCAGCACAGGCAGGGCCAGGACAGGACACAGGAACCCCCTGGAGCAGGAGCTGGGCTTCAAATCCCAACAAAAACCAACAAATTCCCCTTCAAACCCAGCCAGGGCAACAGCAGGAGAACCTGGAGCTGCTGGAATAAACATTCCAGGATTCTGGAGCCCCTCTGCTCTGGAGCCAGGCTGGGAGAGCTGGGAATGTTCCCCTGGAGAAGGGCAAAATGCAGGGAATGCTGAGAGTCCCTGCAGGGGCTCCAGGAGAGCTGGAGAGGGACTGGGGCCAAGGGCTGCAGGGACAGGAGCCAGGGAATGGCTTCCCAAGGGAAAGGGGAGATTGGGCTGGGATCTTGGCAAGGAATTCCTGCCTGGGATTCTGCAATTCCCAGATTTGCTGGGGCTGCCCCTGGATCCCTGGGAATGCCCAAGGCCAGGCTGGGATGGATTTGGATCCACCTGGGATGGTGGGAGGTGTCCCTGCCCACGGATGGGGTTGGAATTGGTGGGATTTAAGGTCCCTTCCAACAAAAAAAGGTCTGGGATTTGGGAGCCCCTCTGCTCTGGGAGAGCTGGGAATGTTCCCCTGGAAAAGGGAAAAATCCAGGGAATCCTCAGAGTCCCTAAAGGAGCTCCAGGAGAGCTGGAATTTGGGAAAGGGCTGCAGGGACAGGAGCCAGGGAATGGCTTCCCAAGGGAAAGGGGAGATTGGGCTGGGATCTTGGCAAGGAATTCCTGCCTGGGATTCTGCAATTCCCAGATTTGCTGGGGCTGCCCCTGGATCCCTGGGAGTATCCTGGACATTGGGATTGGATCCAGCTGGGATCCTGGGAGCTGTCCCTGCCATGGATGGGTGGCCCTGGATGGGATTTAAGATCCTTCCCAACCCAATCCAGGCTGTGATTCCATGATCCTTTTAACCCAGTCCCTTCTCCACATCCCTTTAGGAAAGAGGAGTTTGATCCCAGGGATTAAAGGGAACAAAAACCTCACCCTGAGCAGCAGCTGAAGCAGCTCCTGATCTCCTGCATCTCTGCAATTCTCTGGACATGGAATCCTGGAATGCTTTGGGTGGGAAGGGACCTTAAAGCTCATCCAGCCCCAGCCCTGCCACTGGATTTTTCCCAGGATAAATGTTCCTGAGCCCTGGGAACACACAGCAGGCTTTGGGAGAGGGAGAGCTCTGCAAATCCTCAAAGGAAAAGGAATCAAATAAGGAAATAAAGAAGAGGGGGGGGGGAAAGGAGTATTTCTAGCAAATTAGCCCTACTTGTCAGAAAATTAAGTCCTCATCACAAATTCTCAAGCCCAACGTCCTCATTTCTTCCTTCACCTAAAAATAGCCCCGTTTCCAGCGGGAGCCGGAGCCTTTCCGGCAGGGAGCTGGGAAAAGGTGACTCGACAGAACAGGAGAGGAGGGAAAGCTGCACAGGCAGCAGGGAAAGAACATTCCAGAACCCCAGAGGGGCTGCTCTGCCCCTCCTGCTGCCCCAAATTCTGCAGGGAATCCCAAATCCCCAGGGGCCCAGGGTTTTGTTCCCAGCACAGAGGTTGTCCTTGTTCTCCCCGAGGGGATGAGGCTGTCCCAGCTCCAGGGCCGTGTCCCAGGAGAAAGGAGAGCTGGCATTCCATGGGAATAGGGCTGGAATAGCAAACAGCCCAACACCCCAATCCTGCCCAAACGGAGAGCTCAGACACCGGAAAAACGGGAAAGGCTGCACGGGGCAGGAGGGGAAAACACCGGAACACCCGGCAGGGAAAGGCTGGGGAATCCCTGATCCCTTGGGAATGTGCTGGTCCCTTGTGCTGATCCCTTGGGAATCTGCTGATCCCTTGTGCTGATCCCTTGGGAATTGCTGATCCCTTGGGAATGTGCTGATCCATTGGGAATTGCTGATCCCTTGGGAATTGCTGATCCCTTGGGAATGTGATCCCTTGGGAATGTGCTGATCCCTTGGGAATGTGCTGATCCCTTGGGAATCCGCTGATCCCTTGGGAATTGCTGATCCCTTGGGAATTGCTGATCCCTTGGGAATGTGCTGATCCCTTGGGAATGTGCTGATCCCTTGGGAATTGCTGATTTGGGAATCCCTGATCCCTTGGGAATGTGCTGATCCCTTGGGAATTGCTGATCCCTTGTGAATCCACTGATCCCTTGTGCTGATCCCTTGGGAATCCACTGATCCCTTGGAAATGTGCTGATCCCTTGGGAATGTGCTGATCCCTTGGGAATCACTGATCCCTTGTGCTGATCCCTTGGGAATCCACTGATCCCTTGGGAATTGCTGATCCCTTGGGAATGTGCTGGGGCTCCTCCCCAGCACCGACCTTTGGAAGGAAACACCAAGGTCAAGGTGGGGGAAATAAAGAACTGGAGAGGCTGAGCCAGGGATGGAGGGGCTGGGTTATCCATGGGAATCAGGGATGGAGGAGCTGGGTTATCCATGGGAACCAGGGCTGGGTTATCCATGGGAATCAGGGATGGAGGGGCTGGGTTATCCATGGGAATCAGGGATGGAGGGGCTGGGTTATCCATGGGAATCAGGGATGGGTTATCCATGGGGAATCAGGGATGGAGGGGCTGGGCTCTCCCAGGCCATGGTGGGAGCGGGAATGTGGAGCTGCTGCATCCTGAGCTGAGCAGAGCCAACACAGGATCCATAAATCCTGGGAATGTTCCAGCCCCTTCCTCTGTGACCCCACAACGCTCCAGACCGGGCTGTGGACCCTTGGGCAGAGGGAGCAGGAGAAAACAGGGAATGTGGGATGAAACCAACGGGACAGCAGCACCACAACCCCTCCGCAGCTCCCTGAAAATTGACAGGAGAGGGATAAATCCCCTCAAGCAGAGAAGGGGCTGATTTGCCGTGCTTGGAGGCAAAGCCTTCCCAAAGAATCCATCCCCATTCCCTGGCACCAGGGCACCCCTCGCATCCTGCAGAGGAACGGATCCTGGAACGATTCCTGAGCGCTGCCACAAGCGCCAGTCGCTCCTTAATGAACAGAACGCGCCGATCCCGTGCCTGACGCGCTGCCAAGCGTGCCTGCACTCGTCTGTGGTGTCTAGAAGGGAGAAGCGTCTCCTCCTCCTCCTCCTCCTCATTAAAAAGCTCCCTCTCTCCCCAGCTGGAGCATTCCAGGTGGAGTCACCCCCTCCCCATGGCTCCAGGACGTGCCCCGTGACCTCCTGCACCGATGGGTTGGGTTGGAGGGGACCCCAAAGCCCTTCCCGTTCCCGTGTGGGAAGAGGAAGGAGATCCTCCATGGAATGGCTCCTCTGGGAAAGGCACAGCTCATCCCAAAGGCTGCCTGGGCCAAGCCAAGCGTGGGGATAGACTCAGATGGGGATAAATGGGGGTTCTGGATGGCCGTGGGGAGTGGGAATGGTCTCCCTGGGGATTGTCCCAATGTCAGGACACACTCCCACGCCCAAGGTGAGGAGCAGCTCCTCCAGGGAGTTCTTCCAGGGAATCCTGTCCTGCTCAGGAGGGACTGAAGGGGGTTTAGGAGCCTCCATATCTCAGCCCAAATGGTTCCACAAGCACAACAAGTGGTGTCTGCTCATCCACGCTGGGTTCTGAGCCCAGCACCTGCCCTGCTCACCTGGGGCCAGGTGTGTGACCCTCCCCGTCCCCGGGTGAGCTGTGGAGGACACAGCTCTTGTCCTCTGTCACAATCTGCTGGCCTGTGCATCGTCCTGGCTGCTCACAGCCAGCGCTCCATCCATGGCCACCAAAGCCGGACACTGCCAGCCTGGCAGAGCGCCCACCTGGAGCACCGCCACTCCATCCCAGAGCTGCCCTTCCCCTCGCAGCCACCTTGGCCCTCTCCCCGGCCCCTCGGGTGAAGGACGAGCCCCCGCCATGCCACACCGGGACCCCCCTGCCCGTCCCCGCTGCCCTGGGTGCTCCCGCGGGGCTCGAACCCGCCACCCCCGGGCCCCGCGCCCGCCGCGCTGCGCCCCGCGCCACAGGGGGACCCGCCGGCACCGCGGGACCCGCCGCGGCCAGGGGGCGGTGGCTCTGACTGACAGCTCGGCCGGCCAATGGCGCGGGAGCTGCGGGCCAATCGGCGCGCGGCGCTGAGAGAGGGGCGGGGCGAAGCGGAGCGGGGAGCGGGGGGCTCCGTTCCCGGGGTGGGGGGGCGATGCCGCGCGCGAGGCGGGGACGGCTCCCGCCGCCCCTCCCGGTGTCCCCCCCGCCGCCTCCCGCCGCCCGCCGTACCTGCTCGAAGCGGGGCTTCCCCAGCTGGAACGGGGGATAGTCCGCCGGCTCCGCCATCCCGCAAGCGCCACTTTAAACAGCCTCCCCCGCCGCCAGGCCCCGCCCCCCGGCCGGCCCCGCGCTGATTGGCTGCGGCCAACCGCAGCTGCCGCGGGGCACGCCGGGACATGGAGTCCTCCCGCCACTGCCGGGGCGGGGCCAGCCCGCTCCGCCAGCCAATGGGGAACGCGCTGCCCGCGGGGCACCATGGGAAATGTAGTCCCGCCACGGCCGGGGGACCCGCGGGAGCCAGCGGGGAATGGGGACAGTCCAGAGAGAAGGGAGAGGTTCCGATGAACGGGACACGGAAAGAAGAGCTTGGCCTTAATCGTGTAATAGACTGAGCAAATAATAAAGCACAGAAAGGTGAAAGCCCAAAAACCTCTGAAAAACTACCCCGGATATTTTTGAATTTCATCCCGACGACATCTGTGATAAGGAGGACATGGAAGGGCTGGAGCGTGGCCAGGGAAGGGGCTGGAGAATTGCTGAGGGAGCTGGGAAGGGGCTGGAGAATTCCTGAGGGAGCTGGGAAGGGGCTGGAGAATTGCTGAGGGAGCTGGGAAGGGGCTGGAGAATTCCTGAGGGAGCTGGGAAGGGGCTGGAGAATTCCTGAGGGAGCTGGGAAGGGGCTGGAGAATTCCTGAGGGAGCTGGGAAGGGGCTCAGGCTGGAGCAAAGGAGGCTCAGGGGGAATTTCTGGCTCTGCACAAGTCCCTGGCAGGAGGGGACAGCCGGGGGGGATTTGGGATCTGCTCCAGGGAACAGGGACAGGAGGAGAGGGAACGGCCTCAGGGCAGCTCAGGGTGGATATTGGGAATATTCCTACATGGAAAGGAATCTGGAAGTGCCCAGGGAGGTTGGGAATTCCCATCCCTGGAGGGTTCCAAAGCCCCTGGATGTGGCCCTTGGGGACAGGGGCAGCGCTGGCCCTGGCAGGGCTGGGGATGGCTGGGCTGGCTGAGCTCGGAGTTCTTTCCCAATTCCAAAATTCACCGAGTGCATGGCTGTGTTTCCTTGTGGAATTGCAGATTCCTGCTGCGGTGGGAGCCCCACGGTCAGCAGTGACCTTTGGATCACAAATCCTGGAGCTGGCAGCGAGAAGGATTTGTGGAGATAAAGCCAAGGTCGTGCGGGGCTGGGGCTCCGCGGGGCACACGGAGCCATCCTCGGAATTCTCTCCCCCAGATTAGTGGGATAAGAGAGTCCGGACCTTCAAATGCCGGCGAAATTGTTTGGAGGATTAGGATCAATTCTCCGGGGAAGAGCAGAGGGACAGCAAACAGAGGGAGAGGAGCGGGGAGGAGAAGCAAAGGCAGCGGGTGACAGCAGCTCAGGAGCAGAATTTCCATCTAAAGGAATTAAAAATACACCTGAAAAACCCCAACGCAGCTCAGGAGCAGGATTCCCATCTAAAGGAATTAAAAAATACACCTGAAAAACCCCAACGCAGCTCAGGAGCAGGATTCCCATCTAAAGGAATTAAAAATACACCTGAAAAACCCCAATGCAGCTCGGGAGCAGGATTCCCATTTAAAGGAATTTAAAAATACACCTAAAAACTCCAATCCCTGATTGTTTCTCCCCGGGGGAAGGTGTGAATGTCCCATTTTGCTGGGGCAATGCTGCTGCTCTGCCCCGTGGCTCCAGAGCCCATCGTGTCCTCTTCTCTTCCCACCACTGAAGCAGTTTCTGATTTTGGGATCATCCAGCACCGACCCCAGTGAATCCCAGCTCTCCTGCAGCTCCTGCTGGGATGGAAAAGGGGCTCTGGCCGTGCCTGAAGGGTGAAAAGCGGAATAGGAAAGAGCGGGGAGATGGAATTTTATCATTTCTGTTTGCTTTTCCTCGGAGATGTTGCTAAAAGCCAGCAGCAGCTCCCCTGCGCTGCGCTGCTGGAATTGCCGGTGGATGTGGAGCGGATCCTGCTCCTGCCATCCCCGGGGGTCCCGAGCCCCCAGCCCCAGGGACAGCCCTGGAGCTCAATCCCCACCCCACAGCCAGAGCCGGGAAGGGAAAACAAAAATAAAACCCTAAACCCAAAGCTCAATCCCCACCCAACAGCCAGAGCCGGGAACAGAAAACAAAAATAAAACCCTAAACCCAAAGCTCAATCCCCGTAACCAGGGCTGTTCTCTCCTCCCCACACAGGAAAAAGAAAACCCTAAATCCAAAACTCAATCCCTATCCCATACCCAGAGCCGTTCTCCCCACAGAAGGGAAGCAAAACCCTAAATTCAAAGCTCAATCCTCACCCCATACCCAGGAAGGGAAAGCATAAAGAAAACCCTAAATCCAAAACTCAATCCCCATCCCCAGAGCCGTTCTCTCATCCCCACAGAGGGGAAACAAAAACAAAACCCTAAAGCCAAAGGCAGCGCTGCCAGGAGCTCTGGGGGGCCTCTCCCCCCTCCCCAAAGGCTCCAGGATCTGCCCTGGGTGATGAAGATGAGGATGAGGATGAGGATTCTGCCCTGGGTGGGGATGAGGGGGATGAGGGATCTGTCCTGGGTGGGGATGAGGATGAGGATGAGGATGAGGATGAGGATGAGGATGAGGATGAGGATGAGGATGAGGATTCTGCCCTGGGTGAGGATGAGGGGGATGAAGATTCTGCCCTGGGTGGGGATGAGGATGAAGATTCTGCCCTGGGGGATGAGGATGAGGATGAGGAAGAGGATGAGGATGAGGATGAGGATGAGGATGAGGATGAGGATGAGGATGAGGATGAGGATGAAGATGAGGATGAGGATGAGGAAGAGGATGAGGATGAGGATTCTGCCCTGGGTGAGGATGAGGATGAGGATGAAGATTCTGCCCTGGATGAGGATGAGGATGAAGATTCTGCCCCAAATCCCTGTCCCAGGGTCCCCCCATCCCACAGCCCGAGCCAGGAGCTGCTGCAGCCCCCGGTGCTGACACACGAAATGTTTGATAACAACAGAGGGGGAAAATCTGTTTATCTCCAACCACATTTGGAGTGACATAAGACTATCACTTTTTTGGTTAAATCCCAGAAAGAATATCAATTCTTTGGCTGATATCAATCCCACCAGATCCATCCCGACTGACAACTTGTGTTTCCCTGCTTTGGGAGAGGAGGGGGAGCTGCTTCCCCGCTCAAAAATGGGGCTTTTTTCCAATTTTCTTTTCTTTAGAGGGGAAAAAAAACCCCCCAGCCATGGTGTGAGCTGATCAGAAAGAGGGGTTTGGGTGGGGGGGCTCCGGGGGGGGCTCCAGGGAGGAGATCCTGGAGGGTGGGACCCCATAAACAGCCCAGAATGAGCTGTGACCCCATAGAACACCCCTGCAGGAGCTGGGACCCCATAAACACCCCAGAATGAGCTGTGACCCCATAGAGCACCCCAGAATGAGCTGGGACCCCATAAACACCCCAGAATGAGCTGGGACCCCACAGAACACCCCAGAATGAGCTGTGACCCCATGAACACCCCAGAATGAGCTGGGACCCCATAGAACACCCCAGAATGAGCTGGGACCCCATAAACATCCCTGTGCAGGAGCTGTGACCCCATAAACAGCCCAGAATGAACTGGGACCCCACAGAACACCCCAGAATGAGCTGGGACCCTACAGAACACCCCTGCAGGAACTGGGACCCCATAAACACCCCAGAAGGAGCTGGGACCCCATAGAGCACCCCAGCATGAGCTGGGACCCCATAAACACCCCAGAAGGAGCTGGGACCCCATAAACACCCCAGAATGAGCTGTGACCCCATAAACACCCCAGAAGGAGGTTTTTGATTTCAGAAATCAAAGTGATTTTTGGTAATAAATTAAACTGATTTTTGATAATAAATTAAAGTGAGATTTTTGGTAATAAAGTGATTTTTGGTAATAAATAAAAGTGATTTATTGGTAATAAATTAAAGTGATTTATTGATAATAAATTAAAGAGATTTTTTGGTAATAAATTAAAGTGATTTTTGGTAATAAATTAAAGTGATTTTTGGTAATAATGTGATTTATTTGTAATAAAGTGATTTTTGGTAATAAATTCAAGTGATTTATTGGTAATAAAGTGATTTTTGATAATAAATTAAAGTGAGTTTTGGTAATAAATTAAAGTGATTTATTGGTAATAAAGTGATTTATGGCAATAAATTAAACTGATTTATTTGTAATAAATTAAAGTGATTTTTGGTAATAAATTCAAGTGATTTTTGGTAATAAAGTGATTTATTGGTAATAAATTAAAGTGATTTATTGGTAATAAATTAAAGTGATTTTTGATAATAAATTAAAGTGATTTATTGGTAATAAAGCAATTTTTGGTAATAAATTCAAGAGATTTCCTCAATCCCTTTTGCCCGTGGCAGTCACTGGTTCCTGATCTCTCCCTGCCCTTATCCCAAATGAGGTTTTTGTTGTATTTTGTATTTTCTGTCCCTGCCCAGCTGAGGAGGGGAGTGAAAATCTGCTCTTTTCCCAAATTCCAGAGCCCAGTGCTCCCAGTGCCTGTCCCAGTTCTCCCCAGTGCTCCCAGTGCTCCCCAGTGCTCCCAGTGCTCCCAGTGCTCCCAGTGGCTGCCCCAGTGCTCCCAATGCTCCCCAGTTCTCCCAGTGGCTGCCCCAGCTCTCCCCAGTTCTCCCAGTGGCTGCCCCAGTGCTCCCAGTGGCTGCCCCAGTGCTCCCCAGTGCTCCCAGTGCTCCCCAGTGCTCCCAGTGGCTGCCCCTGTGCTCCCAGTTCTCCCCAGTGGCTGTCCCAGTTCTCCCCAGTGCTCCCTCCCAGTGCTCCCCAGTGCTCCCAGTGCCTGCCCCAGTGCTCCCAGTGGCTGCCCCAGTGCTCCCAGTTCTCCCCAGGGGCTGCCCCAGTTCTCCCCAGTGCTCCCAGTGGCTGCCCCAGTGCTCCCAGTTCTCCCCAGTTCTCCCCAGTGCTCCCCAGTTCTCCCAGTGGCTGCCCCAGCTCTCCCCAGTTCTCCCAGTGGCTGTCCCAGTGCTCCCAGTGGCTGCCCCAGCTCTCCCAGTGCTCCCAGTTCTCCCCAGTTCTCCCAGTGGCTGCTCCAGTGCTCCCAGTGTTCCCCAGTGCTCCCAGTTCTCCCCAGTTCTCCCAGTGCCTATCCCAGCCGCTCTGGGCTGCCCTCCCTGGGATGTTTCCCCTTTCCCGGGGTGGCAGCACCCAGAGATTTCCCTCCGAGCCCGAGGGGTGAACGAGAGCCCAAAGAGGGAGAGAAATATCCGGGATCAGAGGGAAGGGAACTCCTCTGTGGGAGCAGCAAAAAACCAGACAAATCCCTTTTTCCTTTCCTTTCCTTTCCTTTCCTTTCCTTTCCTTTCCTTTCCTTTCCTTTCCTTTCCTTTCCTTTCCTTTCCTTTCCTTTCCTTTCCTTTCCTTTCCTTTCCTTTCCTTTCCTTTCCTTTCCTTTCCTTTCCTTTCCTTTCCTTTCCTTTCCTTTCCTTTCCTTTCCTTTCCTTTCCTTTCCTTTCCTTTCCTTTCCTTTCCTTTCCTTTCCCCTCCCCTCTCTGGAATTATTTTGGCTGTAAAACCCCTCTGGTCCCACCCAGCCCAACCCTGCCACCACTGTCGTGTCCCCATGTCCCCAAGTGCCACCTTGGCTTGAAATCCCTCAGGGATGGGGCACTCCAGCCCTGCCCTGGAGTTTTTCCTTTCCAGGAGGGAAAAAAACCCCAAAACCCAAAACCCAAAACCCAGCCTGGCCCAGCCCAGCCCCAGCTCAGGGCACGACCCCAGACAAGGAACCCCAAAGAATCCTGAACCCCAAAGAATCCTGAACCCCAAAGAATCCTGAACCCCAAAGCTGAGCCAGGAGCAGCATTTGGGGAGGAACTCGAGGTTCCTGCAGCATTCCCACTGCTCAGCCCTCAGGAACTGTCAGGCAGGTGGAAAAGCTGCTGGAGGAGATGGACACCGTCCTCCTCCTCCTCCTCCTCCTCCTCCTCCTCCTCCTCCTCCTCCTCCTCCTCCTCCTCAAATGAACAGAAATGTCACTCGGTGTCCAGGCGCCGTCAGCACAGACGCTGTTGTCAATGAATCAGAAGTGTCTAGGAACAGCTTGAACAACTTTTATTTTTTTTTTTAAAGTGCTTAAAACGTAAATAACAAGCTCTTTATAAACATTAGTCGCAACTCTTAAAACATGAGACACACAGAACCCATTTCCTGCGGACGTGAAGAACAGGGAAACCAACAACTCCAGAAAACCCTGACGCTTCTCCCACCTGGGGATGTTTTTCCAGGTTTTTAACCCCAAACACGGCGGTTCCTTCCCAGACAAGGCTGAGTCCACGTCCCAGCGGAGAATCCACATCCCTTTGGGTTTGTTCCAGTTTGAGGATAAACCTTGAGTGGTTCTTCTGGCCCAGGCGTGGCCAGGAGGACCAGGCAAGGGGAAAAGAAATCATGGGGTGAAGTTCTTGAGAAGCAGAAAGGCAGCTGTGGGCTGAGAGCGAGGGCAGAACCCTGCTCAGGCTTGTGGAAAAACAAAGTGGCACAAAGAGAAACCACGGGAAATTCTTCAAACAGAACAAGGGGAAGCTGCTGCTGCTGGCCCAGAAAACCTCTGGGGTGTGCAGGGCTCAGCAGAGAGGAACAGAGCTCAGGATGCTCCTGCCCAGGGATCCCAAATAAATCACTGAACAGGGAGATTCACTCACTCAACACGGACACAAATCCCAGATGGGCAACTCCAGAACATTTCCCCAATTCTCCTCCTCATCCCCTCCCTCCCTGAGGAGCTTTGGGTCCCCAAAACAATTCCCTTGGAACGTGGAGGTTCAACACCAACACCAGGGGCTGCTGTGAGCGCTTCTGCACAGCCCAAAAACTGCGGGGAGGGGGAACCCCAAACTCTCAGCACAGAGGGGATGGGGAACCCCAAACTCTCAGCACAGAGGGGATGGGGAACCCCAAACTCTCAGCACAGAGGGGAGGGGGAACCCCAAACTCTCAGCACAGAGGGGAGGGAAAAGGAGAGAGCAGAGACTGAGAAACAGCAGCAGGAACCGCGGGGCTGCCCAGAAATCCGGGACACACACGGAACATCCAGCCCTGCTCGGATCCACCGCAGATCCCAGAGAGAGACAGGACACATGGACAGATGGGGACACAAGGGGCAGGAATGATGGACACGGGAACAGGAGTGATGGAAACACGAGATGGGAACAGGGAATGATGGAAACAGGAGATGGGATCAGGAGATGGGAACAGGGAATGATGGAAACAGGAGATGGGATCAGGAGATGGGAACAGGAATGATGGGAACAGGAGATGGGAACAGGAAATGGGAACACAGGGAATGCTGGAAACAGGAGATGGGAATAGGGAATGATGGAAACAGGAGATGGGAACAGGAGATGGGAACACAGGGAATGATGGAAACAGGAGATGGGAATAGGGAATGATGGAAACAGGAGATGGGAACAGGGAATGATGGAAACAGGAGGTGAGGAAGCACCTATTGCTAGAAAGGCAGGAGAAGAGGGAACAGGAATTGTTGGAAAGGCTGAAGATGAGGGAACAGGAATTGTTGGAAAGGCAGGAGAAGAGGGAACAGGTACTCCTGGAAAGGCAGGAGATGGAGGGAGCAGATATTGCTGGGAATGGGAGATATGGAAGCACCCATTGCTGGAAAGGCAGGAGGTGAGGGAACAGGAATTGCTGGAAAGGCAGGAGATATGGAAGCACCCATTGCTGGAAAGGCAGGAGATGTGGGAACAGGACAGGAATTCCTGGAAAGGCAAGAAACGTGGAAGCACCTATTGCTGGAAGCAGGAGATGTGGAAGCACCTACTGCTGGGAAGGCAGGGAAGCAGGGAACAGGAATTGCTGGAAACAGGAGACGAGGGAACAGAAGAGCTATTGCTAAAACCAGGAGATGTGGAAGCACCTATTGCTGGCAGGGCTGCACACCTGGTACAACCTGCTGAGCTCTGAGAGTAACTTTTGATATTCAAGTGCAAAACATTCAGGCTTTTGGAGCAAAACAAGGCAGAGCTGACTAAGGCAGAGGGGGCTGAGGGAGGCGGTGAGACACGATGGGAGAGGAGGGATGGCTGGGAAGGAGGTGCCTGGGATCCACAGAAGCATTGGCACTTGTGTGGGGAGCACTGACACCCATCCCTGTCTGTGCAGCCTCAGATCCCTGGGAGATGTTGGCTCTGCAGCTCTCCCGTTAATGCCCTCCTGAGAATTCCTCTCTCCCTTTTCCCAGCACCCATTCCCGTTCCCACAGCTCCTCCCGAGCACCTGCAGCTCACAGGGACACGGGGGGCACCCAGAGAGGGGCTGGGCTGCACAGAGGGTCCTGGCACCTCCTGAAACGGGAGAAACTCTTCCCTTGGGCACTCCCAGCCCACCCCAGCACCTCAGGGGAACAGAAACACAGGAGCAGCAGCTGGAGCAGGGCAAACCCTCAGGGATTTCACAGCAGGGAGAGGCAGGAAGGAGAGGGAGGTCGGTGGCTGGTGCTCTCCCAGGGAGCAAATCATCCTCCTCCTCCTCCTCCTCTTCCTCCTCCTGCAGGGTCCAAGAGGACAGGAGCAGAGCTCCTTTTCTCCTGCCCCAACACTGCCTGTCTCCAGCTGTATTTTATCCAGGAATACTCAGCCTGCCCTGCCCTGCCAGCTCCTGATCTCTGTCCTTCCTTCCCCTGAGCTGCTGAGCAGAGCTCCTGCAGGGACCCAGGAACAATTAACTCCCTTTTCTTGGCTGAGAAGGAAAACGGGAGGAACCTGCCCCAGGCAGGGTGTGTGGGACTGAGAATTGCATTTCAGAGCCTTTTTTGGGGTAGGAAACTGCTACTGGCCTATGGCAAAAGGCACCATTCTTCAAAGTCATGGCCTGGATTGAAGCAAGTGAAGAGCAGAGCAGGGAGGTTTTACAAGAACCCAGGGACTGTGGGAGACAGAGAAGAGGGAGAAGGTGCCTTTCATGTTGAAATCCCACTCCAATGGCCCCTCTGCCTGCACAGGCACCGTCTCCAGCCAAAATCCTGGCAGGAGGAGGGAGGGAACAACATCCCTCCCATCCCCTGGCACAGCACCCCCACATCAGTGGCTCAGCCAGGTAAATCTGAGCCCTTTGGGTGCTCACTCAGGGCTGGAGAGCTGATCCAGCGTGGATGGGCTCTGGGTTTGGGAATTGTGGGCTGTGCCAGGAGTGTTTGGGGTGCCTGAGCCTGCAGGGGCTCTGCAGAGGGGTCAGACCCCCAGACCTCTCTGCAGGGCCCTTTTCCTGCTGTGCTGGGACAGCCCAGGCAGAGGCAGGGCAGGGCAGCCATCCCTGGGAATACTGAGTGGAAATCCAGCTTGGATTCTGCATTCCTCATCCCTGCAGGGCAGGGCAGCCATTCCTGGGAATACTGAGTGGAAATCCAGCGTGGATTCTGCACTCCTCACCCCTCCAGGGCAGAGCAGCCATTCCTGGGAATACTGAGTGGAAATCCAGCGTGGATTCTGCACTCCTCATCCCTGCAGGGCAGGGCAGCCATTCCTGGGAATACTGAGTGGAAATCCAGCTTGGATTCTGCACTCCTCATCCCTGCAGGGCAGGGCAGCCATTCCTGGGAATACTGAGTGGAAATCCAGCTTGGATTCTGCACTCCTCATCCCTGCAGGGCAGGGCAGCCATTCCTGGGAATACTGAGTGGAAATCCAGCTTGGATTCTGCACTCCTCACCCCTCCAGGGCACACCAGCCCCGTGCTGGGTGGGGGATGCAGAGGATCTCCTGCAGCACTCCTGGGGCACCATCCCACCTTCCCTTTCCCATATTTCCAGTGCAGTGGGGTCACTGGTGCTGGGACAGTGCCAGCATTGCCCAGCAGGCTCTGACAGCACCCCCAGCCCTTGGTGCTGCCCCTGTGCAGCTCTCCCCGGGCTCAGGGAGTGGCACAGACTGGAGCTGGCTCTTCTCCCTTCCCTGGGAGTCCCACAGCTCTGGTCAGGAGCGGGCTGGGGGAGCCTCACTGGTCCCAGTGTCCCCAGTGCCACCCAGCAGGCCAGGGGACACCAGGCCAGGGGAGAGAGGAGGAGTGTGGGCAGGGGAGCAGCAGCAGGATGCACTCACAGGGAGATGTTTCCAGCCCTCAGGTGTCCATGGGTCACTTAAAGCTGTGGCAGGGGGGTGGCACTTGGGCAGTGATGGGAACCAGGGAGGCTCCAGGGCTCTGCTCCTCCCCACAGGGTGCTGCCAGCCCATCCACCACCCCACAGCTCCCTGGAGCTGGCCTGGGAAGGAGCAGATGACCCTTCCTGCTAACCCTGGGAGCAGGAGCCCCTGCTGGCCTCGGGCGGGAGGAGGAGGAGCGGGGTGCTGGCAGCGTGGCTACTGGCAGAGCTCTGCTGGCTACTGCTGCCCTGGTGGCCTCAAGGGGCCTGGCCCCCACCCAGAGGGATCTGCAGCAGGGTGGGGGACTGCTCCATGATGCGAACCAGCAGCTGGTCAATGTAGTTCTCCAGTTCATGGATGTGCTCCTCCTTCTTGCTCAGCTCGCCCTCCTTCTGCAGCAGCAGCTGGATCAGCTCGTCGTGGGTCAGGTGGTAATACTTGGCTGACTGGTCCAGCTGGCCAGGCTCCTGCTGGGAACCAAGAGGAACATTCAGGGATTGGAATGAAAAGCTCCTGGGAACATCTGTGGGATGCAGCAACAGCCAGAGCGCTCCTGCTTTCCGTGGCTGTCATTCCAAACCGGAGAGGCAGGAGCAGCATGGGGGGCCCACAGAGACCTCGTGTGCTCATAAAACCACAGCTGAACTCCCTGCAGCACCCACAGGGATCCTGAGAACAGCAGGGCTGGGCTTGTCCTTCACTCAGGTGAACCCCAGCAGCGTTTTCCACGTGACACTGGGGAGTGAAACCGAGTGGGAGTGGCCCAAGGGATGGAGGGGTCACCCTCAGAACAGCCTGTGTGCCCTCAGAGGAATCACAGGTGCTTTGCTGGCCCCAGCACAGCAGGGTTTGGGGTATCCAGGTCAGCAAAGCTCCAGGAAGGACCTTCCCCCTGCCAGGATGAGGAACCCTTCAGAGCATCAGGCAGCTACCACACCTCCCACACCTCATGGAGACCAGGCTGGATGGGGCTGGGAGCAGCCTGGGATAGTGGGAGGTGTGGAGTCTGGGATAGGGTGGCCCTGGATGGGCTTTGAGGTCCCTTCCATGCCCACCCCACATTTCTACAAGCAGGGGCTCACTGCTCAGTAACACCCCAAGCAGTGCAGGTGGTGGTGGCAGAAGGATGGGGTGAGGAGCTGCAGAGCCTCTGGGCTCAGGGGAGAAGGGAGGCAGAGCAAGCAGAGGCTGGATCCACACACAGCAGGAACCAGCACAGCTCGGGGCAGGCTCCTACCTTTAACTTGGGCTCGCTTTTGTCGGGCTGCGGGGCCGGGGCCACGGGCTGGACGCTGCTCGTGGTCACCATCTTCAGCCTCTCCAGGCCATTGCTCAGCGCCGAGCTCAGGCTGGCCCTGTGCTGCTGCCTCCTGTCGCTGGAGCCGTCCTGGGCAGCGCTCAGGGGCTTCACGGGGTGGGGGCTGCGGGAACAAGGCACAGTCAGCACCCCTGGCTGCCCCCTCTCCTGGCACCCTGCAGGGATGGAACAGCTGAACCCAGCTGAGCTGCTCACAAAGCTCCCAGGAGAGGCAGCAGGGTGGGGCAGAGCTCTGCTCCCACCCAGCCAGCAGATAAGGAGCCCCAGGCAGGTGTTTGGATGAGATACTGGTGCCCACTGGCAGCACTGGGAACACCACAGGGCGCAGCTCCCGCCTGCCAGGGGTTCAAACACAGCTCCAGGGTGACCAGAGGCTGCTGCATCCACTGCCCACAGCAGCTTTCTGCTGCCCAGGGACCCCCAGACTGGCCCAGGGTCACCACCGATGCTCCAGCACAGAGGTGAATGTCACCTGCCTGAAAGCCACCTCAGAATTTGTCCCCCTCCACCAGGCCAAACACAGGGTGAGGAGCCAGCTAAGGGGGAATTACATTTTCATTTCTTTTTGCCTCACTTTTCACCCAAAATGTTCTTCCTGGGCTTGAAAAAAGTCCAGTTCATTCTCAGCATGATGGAAAGAGAAGTGACCTGATGCTCCCTCCCTGCAAGGAGCAGGCACAGCTGTGCATAATCCTGGAGATGGAAACATCCAAATCTCCATCCATGGGGATGGAAACATCCAAATCTCCATCCATGGGGATGGAAACATCCAAATCTCCATCCATGGGGATGGAAACATCCAAATCTCCATCCATGGGGATGGAAACACCCAAATCTCCATCCATGGGGATGGAAACATCCAACCACCCATCCTTGGGGATGGAAATACCCAAATCTCCATCCATGGGGATGGAAACATCCAACCACCCATCCTTGGGGATGGAAACACCCAAATCTCCATCCATGGGGATGGAAACACCCAAATCTCCATCCTTGGGGATGGAAACATCCAACCACCCATCCTTGGGGATGGAAACATCCAAATATCCATCCATGGGATGGAAACATCCAAATCTCCATCCTGGGGATGGAAATATCCAACCACCCATCCTTGGGGATGGAAACACCCAAATCTCCATCCTGGGGATGGAAACACCCAAATCTCCATCCTGGGGATGGAAATATCCAACCACCCATCCTTGGGGATGGAAACATCCAACCACCCATCCATGGGATGGAAACACCCAAATCTCCATCCATGGGGATGGGAACATCCAACCATCCATCCATGGGATGGAAACACCCAAATCTCCATTCATGGGGATGGAAACACCCAAATCTCCATCCTGGGGATGGAAACATCCAAATATCCATCCATGGGGATGGAAACATCCAACCATCCATCCACTGGGATGGAAACATCCAAATATCCATCCATGGGGATGGAAACATCCAAATCTCCATCCTTGGGGATGGAAACATCCAAATCTCCATCCATGGGATGGAAACATCCAAATCTCCATCCTGGGGATGGAAACATCCAAATCTCCATCCATGGGGATGGAAACACCCAAACCTCCACCTGGGAGCTCTGCAAAGCCTCTCACAGGTGACAGCCCCAGCAGCCATGAGTCCCAGCGATGCTGTGTCCTCCTCCATGGTGATGGGATCAGGACACACCCAGGATGTGGAAATCCTCCTCCTGCTGTCCCTGTGCTGGGAGGGGACAGCTCTGGCAGCACCAGCCTGCCCCAAGGAGCCAAAGGATCAGCTCCTCCCAAGGGGCAGCACAGCAGCAGCTCTCATCTCTTCCCTCTGCTGCCCAGGGACAGGACCAGGGAATGCTGGAGCTGGGCCAGGATTGGGTTGGATTTTGGGAAAGGTTCCTGATCCAGAGGTGCTGGCACTGCTCAGGCTCCCCAGGGAATTGGCACGGCCCCAAGGCTGCCAGAGCTCCAGGAGCTCCCAGGGATGCCCAGGGTGGGATTGCTGGAGGGTCTGGGCAGGGCAGGGGGGGATTTGATGATCCCTGAGGGTCTCTCCCAGCTCAGGACTCTGATTCTCGGATCCCTTGGCAGAGCTGTCCAAGCACATGGACAGAGCCCAGGATTCCTGGGCAGATGGAAGGGATGGAGAGGGATCCCACAGCCCTAAGGTGGAGCCACTGACAGTGCCAGGGGCTGGAGGAGCTGCTGCTCTGCACATGCAGCTCCAGCACTGCCCACTGGCACTAAACCCTGACCAGGAGCTACAGCCACCAGGACACTGCAGGACAGGGGTGAGGAGAGGCCTGGGGAGCCACCAGGGCTGCTCACCACGGCCAGATGTCACTGTCACCTTGTGCATCCCCACAGGCAGCGCAGGGGCTGTGAGCAGAGCGTGGCTGGGAACCTCCCTGGGACCCAGCTGACCTGGGAATGTGGGAATGTGGGAATGCCTGGATGTGTCTGAGAGCAGGGGGATATTCCCACTCAGCCCGTGGGAACAGTCACTGCTGCAGGGCTGGAAAAGGGACTTTGGGGAATAAATCATTATCCTAGTGCTTCCCACGGAGGGAGGTGCGTGCAGGGCTCGGCTGAGCAGAGCAGGGCTCTGCCTCCTCCGTCTGTCTCTGCGAGGATCCAAGAGCTGGAGACATTCCTTGAGCTGTGTTTGGTCTGGGATGGTGGCACCAGGTCCTTCCAGGGGAGCTTCACACCTCACAGCCAGGTCTGAAGTCCTGCTGGACCTGCCAAGAAGCTGAACCCGTTTCCTCTCCTGCTCCACGAGCATCAACTCGAGCGTGGAACCAGCTGCTCACAGGCTCCTAACCCAGAACTGCATCCCAAGAGGATCTGAGTCATGATGGAGCTTAGGGCCAAGGTGGAACATCTCAGGGTGACACTGGCCCAGCCCTGTCCCCCTCTCTGAGCCAGCCTTGCCCTGTCCCAGCTGTCACCGGCGCTCCCGAGGTCACTGCAGAGCACCGGGACACACCGAGTGCGTTTCCCTCACAGGAAATCGTTCAAACGCTCCTCATGGAGAACGAGACAGCAGAGGACAAATCCAAGACAATTCCTGTCCCCACGGAGAACGAGACAGCAGAGGACAAATCCAAGACAATTCCTGTCCCCACGGAGAACGAGACAGCAGAGGACAAATCCAAGACAATTCCTGTCCCCACGGAGAACGAGACAGCAGAGGACAAATCCAAGACAATTCCTGTCCCCACGGAGAACGAGACAGCAGAGGACAAATCCAAGGCAGTTCCTGTCCCTTGTGGCCTCCTGTGGCCTGGAGCACCACACAGACCCGAATTCCAGCTCTCCATGGGAACAGCTGGGCTGGGCACCGGCTGGCCCAGGGCTGTCCCAGGGCTGTCCCAGGACTGTCCCAGGGATGTCCCAGGGATGTCCCAGGGCTGTCCTGGAGCTGTCCCAAGGCTGGCCCAGGGCTGTCCCAGGGCTGTCCCAGGACTGTCCCGGGTCTGTTCCGGGGCTGTCCCGGGGCTGTCTCAGGGTTGTCCCAGGGTTGTCCCAGGGATGTCCCAGGGCTGTCCCAGGGCTGTCCTGTCCCAGGATTGGCCCAGGGCTGGCCCAGGGCTGGCCCAGCCACGCTCCCAGGATCACCGAGGGGAGGTGACTTAACCTGGCCCGTCCTGCTCAGATCACAGCGTCCTCTGCATGCCTGGCACGAGGGAGGCACAGCCTGTGCCACCACCTGGGGACCTGGGACATCCCCACCCCTGTCACCTGCAAGTGCCACAGCCTGCTGGGCCAGCCCCACACCCAGCACAGCTGCACGGCTGCTGGGTCCCAGCACAGGAGCTGCACGGCTGCTGGGTCCCAGCACAGGGGCAGGAGCTGCACGGCTGCTGGGTCCCAGTGCAGGAGCTGCACAGCTGCTGGGTCCCAGTGCAGGAGCTGCACAGCTGCTGGATCCCAGTGCAGGAGCTGCACAGCTGCTGGATCCCAGCACAGGAGCTGCACATCTGCCAGGCCCCTCCAGGCACGCAGCCCCCCAGACACGGTCCCTGGCTGTCCTGGGGGCTGTGACACCTCCCAGCAGTGATGGGGACCCTGCCCAGTGCCCAGGGGCAGCAGAGGGCTCTCCTCACACCCAGGAGCTGCAGCTGCAGCTGCTCCCGTGCCCCAGCAGCCACACAGGATGACCAAAGAGCCTCTGGCCACTTGGGAAGGGACCACGGGACCCCAGTCCCGGTTTCCAGCTCTCCTGAGGAGGCACCAAACCCCCTCACCCCAAACTCTCACACACCTGCCCCCCTTCACCTGCAGACACTTTTGTCCCAGCCAGGAGTTAATGCCCATCCCAAGTCTGTTTCCTTTTTCCTCCCATCTTCCCCTCATCTGTGGCCTCTGGCCATTCCAGCAGGAGATGATCCTGGGAAGCATCGCCATGGGGACTGGGAAAAGATCCCTTCCAGCTTTCCTCCCTCACCCTGGGATGAGTCCCAGTCCTGTGAAGCATTTCAGAGCCTCAGAACCTTCCCCAGAGGCCTCAGCAGCTCCTCAGAGGTTCCTCAGTCACAGCAAGCACCCAAAACGTGCTGGAGGAACCAGGGAAGCTCCAGGACCCCTGGCCCTGTGTCACAACAGAAGGCAGCACCGATATCCAGGATATCCAGCTCTTGGATCCCAGCCCAGGAGCCAAACAGGATAAATGCAGCCTGGATAAATGCACAGCAAGGCTGGGGATGACCACGAGCAGGTTCCAGCAGCACACAGATTCCTGTACTTCCCTCACTGCCCCAGTTACCCCTTTGGCATTGCAGGACACTTCTCTTTCCATGAAACATAACAAAATTCATGTTTCTGTGCAGCATCTCTGCAAATTTTGAAGAAGGCTATCTGCTGGAGGATGAATAATCCAATTAAAAATGATTGGAGGACCTGGCCCAAATAAGAAGAAAAAAATATCACCTGACAGACCCAGCCAGGTGCTGGTCTTTGCTCCTGAGGTCTCTTTGCTCCTACTCAACCCAAGGGGGTTCCCCTTGTGGAAGGACTGGAGGGAGCTCAGTGGGTCCTGCTGGCCCCATCCTCCCTCCCCTCCTCTCCCCAGGGCTGCATCCAACCCTGCTCTTGGGCCAGCTGGGATTTTATCATTTCAGTGCCCCCAGGAAGCTCCACTTGCCTCATGATCAGTGATGCTGATCAATAAATCCCTGCTGGAGCTTGGTAAATCACTGGGAGAGCTCGGTCCTTGGGCAGGCAGAGCCCAGGCAGAGCAGGGGAAGGAGCACCAGGGAACTGAGAGGAACTGAAGGACACAGAGGAAGATTCCTCACCCTGAACTCACCAGCTTTGCTTCATGGCGTTTGTACAGAGCCACGAGTGACCCGGGAGGAGGAACAGCCCCTTCCTGCCACCCTTCCCATTCATTCCCAGCAGCCTCAGGGCTAAATCCCACTTGTTTCATCCCCCAAGGGGCATCTCGGCAGGAGGGAGGGCAGAAGGGCATTTTGCCCTGGTAAAAAAAACCTCTTTTTTTGGCTATGGAGAGAAGGAGGATTCCAGTACCCAAAGGGCTCAAAGGAAAGCAGCCAAAGCTGAATGGATGGCAGGGGAGCAGCTGTGCACATGCCATGAGGGAGCTCAGGAGAGCAGAAACAGCCACAAGCTCTCCTGGCAAGCACGGGGAAGATGATGGAGCCCAAATCAGCACTGACAAACGTGGGTGCAGTTCTGAATTTCCAGCTGGGTGCACGGAACCCTTTGCCCTGGCCAGGGAACACACCGGACACCGGCGGCCGTTCCCCCCAGGATCCCAGAGAGCTCCTGGCAGCTCGGGCTGGGCTCCCTGGGAGCGGAGGAAGGTGATGAAGAGGAGCTGCAGCACTGCCTGGAGCGAGCCCAGCCGGGTGCAGCCCTGCCAAGAGCAGAAGGGGCCGGGGCTCATCTCTCCCACACACACACTCCCTTCGCCTCCCCGCAGTGCTCACCTGGTCGTCTGCTGGCACAGGGGCTTCTCAGCCGGCCGTGTCTCCCTGGGCAGAACCAGGAGCGCTGAAGCTTGTGCGTCCCCGGGCTGCGGGCAGGGCCGGGCTGCGGCACGGCTGGCGGGGACCCCCGCGGGGGCCCGGGGGTGGCCACACGGCTCGGGGTTAGTGGCAGCCACGAGGAAAGGGGTGGAGGAGGCCAGGGGCTGGCTGGCATGCAGGGGGGTAGCGTTAGTGGGCTGCAAGCCGTGCCCGGGGGCTTCCTCCTGCAGGCTGCAGAAGCTGAAGTCGCCCTGCTCAAGCTTTTCGGGCAGCACAGCCTGGATGGGGACAGGGGCTGGGGGCTTCTCCACGAAGGGATTGCTCGGGGAGCTCGGGCTCAGCGCCAGGGTAAAGGGATTTCTCGGGGCTGACGCTCCCGGGGTGCGCCTCTCCTCTGCCCTATCTGGCTTCCAGAAATCGGCTCTCTTGAAGTCTATCCTGCTCTCTGCCGAGCGCCCCTCGCTCCTGCCCCGCTCTGCCTCCTCGGCAGGAGCACGGCGCTGGGGCCGCTCTCCTGCTCGCCCCTCAGCGTCCTCGCACGCCAGCTCCAGCTGGGACGGACTCTCCACACCTTCTGACCTTTGGGGACGTGGGTGTGGATGTCCAGCTGCCTCCTGCTCTTCCAGAGCCATCCAGCTGGCCGGCTGGCCCAGGTCTGGCTTGGAAGGTGGGTTTAGTTGTGAAACACTGAGCTCCTCTGGGAACAGCTCCTGTTTGGAGGTCATTTCCCACGTGGCACTGTCTGTGGCACCCTGTGTCTGAGGGGATAAACGGGGCTGGCTCCAGCTCTCCTCAGCACCCGACCGGTCCAGTCCATCCAGGGAGAACTTGGATGTGCAAGTCTCAAACTGCTCGGCCACCCCTGTCTCGTTCATCTCCGATGGCTGTTCTCCCACAGAGGTGTCCCCTGTGCCCAGCTCGCCGGCTCCTGAGTCCGCAGCGGCAGCTCCAGCACCCTCGGACGCTGGGAACTCGCTCCCGGCGTCCGCTCCCGGCGTGGGCAGCCCGGGAGGCGCCAGCACGGGGGGCTCGCTGCTCCCACGGCTCCCTGGCAATTCCATCTCTGCTCTCGGGCCCTCTGAGTCTTCCCACTGCTCCTGTTCGCTTCGCTGGGCGCCTCCGGGCTCCCCCTGCTCGCCGTCCCCCACGGCTCCCGCGGCTGCGAACCACCTGGGGGGTTTGGGGGGCGGCACGGCGGGGCCGGGCTCCTGGCGGCCGTGGGGCGCTGCCCACGGGGACAGCACCACGCGCCTCTCGCGGATGTCGGAGCTGAGCGTCAGGAGGCCGTCGCTGGCCTCGAGCCGCATGCTGGCCTGCAGCCGGAACACCGAGCTGCGGATGTCCAAGGCGCCCTCCCGGCCGCCCCCGGGCTCCGCGTCCCCGAGCACCCGCGGGGGCACGGCCGCCACGGTGCCGCCCGGCAGGGCCTCCGGGGCCAGCTCGGCGGGGAAGGAGCTCCTGGGTAACACACGGGACGAGCTCTGCGCTTCAAAGGCGCCCTCGCCCAGGAAGGGCGGCCGCGGGCCGAAGGAGCCGTCGGGCAGCGCGCGCTGCTCGGCCGCGCTCGCGGAGGGGTCAGCGGCGGTTTCCGTGGCTATGGTCATCCAGCCGTTCGTCCCCGCGCTGCAGGGCTCCTCCTTGGCGCTGTCCCCATCCTCCCTAGCGCCGCTGGCACCGCTCAGTGCTGCCGACGCCTCTTGGTCCCCGGGGGTGCCCGAGGTAAAGGCGGCCGTCCACACCGTGGGCGTGCTGCTCTTCCTCCTCCTGGCCACGGACCCCGCGGACACGGGGCTCAGCACGTCCTCGATCACCGTGGCCTCCTGCGTGGTGCTCACCAGGTTGGCCCCCACGTCTAAACTGGAGAAATTTGTCCAAGAGCGGAGAGCTGCGGGGATTTCAGCGCCCACGGGCGCCTCGGCCTTTTCAAACGCTTTGGAGCCCTTGTGGCAGGGCGGCTCCGTGGGGCTGGCTCTGTCCGCGGGGCTGGCTCTGTCGGGGTCGTCGATGAAAGCCATGCCCTCTGCCGCCATCGAGGCAAAGAAGTTCTCCTTCTTCCGCTCTGGCTTGAGCCTGCTGGTGGCAAAGGCATCGAAGGTGTCGTCCCACTCCGAGGGCAGTGGGGGGACGGCGGGGCCGCTGTCGGCAGGAGGGAGCTCTCCCGGTGCTGGGGGAGTTGTTTCTGGCACGGGGACACCGACGCTTTGGGCCGGACACTCCCTGTCGGGCTCTGCCTGCCTTGGGGAGGCAGAGGGACCGCAATCCTCAGAGGAATAAAAGCTCCCAGCGACCTCTGGTGCAGCACGCGGCCCAGGCGGGAAACTAGAGAGAAAGTGAGTAGGTGAAGGAGAATTTAGTACCTGGTCAGCGAGGAGCTCCTCAAAGAAGGGATTGCTCTGCAGGGAGTTGAGGAATGGGTTGGTGGGGGACAAGCATCCGGCCTGGCTGTCTCCAGGAGCGGGAGGGAGGTTAGAGCTCGGCATGCTAGCGGCGAGGGCGGCAGGGCATGGGGCAGGGGAGCAGGGAGCAGAATGACAAGGAGCATCTGAGCTGGTTTCTACCTGAGGAGACACTTCCAGGCTGTGGAGGGAAGACAGAACAGTCCTCCTGGTTAATGCTGTGACAGAGCTGGCAGCACACACCACACACACACACCAACGCTCCAAGCAGCGCGATGACCGAACCCATGCCTGGCTCTTGTTAGGCAGAGCGATGAGCATGGAGTCAAGGCGTGGGAAGGGCATGCACGACACACGGGAAGGGGCAGCCCTGCTCCCAGGACGCTCCTCCACATTCCCCTCTCTGCCTCAGCCAGCCCAGCAGCCAGAGAGGTTTCCCCAGCTCCTGCAGCCCCAGGACTCGCTCGGTGACTTTGTCCCGCGGGTGGGGCGCGAGGAGCCGGCCGGGCTCTTGGATCAGGGTTACCTGAGCCAGCCCAGGCACACAGAGGAGCCTTTCCCAGCCCAGCCCAGCGCCTCCACACTGGTTTGCCAGCACGGCCAGGATGGGAGCACACACCGAGCTCACGCTGGCACAGGAGGGAGGCACAGGGCTGAGGGAGGCCCTGGAACAAGAGCCCAGGACGGGGCCAGGCCAGGGCCCTGTCCCCACCTCCCACATGTCCCTTGTCACATCACTGCTGCCTGAGATGCCTGAAACCCCACGGGGGATGCCAAGGTGGAAGGGATTCAGCACATCTGGAATTCAGAACCTCAGCCCAGGTGAGGTGACAGCGCCCTGCTGCACTCCAGGCAGGACTGAGGGACCTTCCTTTGGGATTTCACTGATCTTCCTTTGGGAACAACTCCAGCAATGTGGAGTCACCACCCCGAGGAGGCTCAGAGGTTTCCACATCACAAGGGGAGTGTGGTGTGGACACCCCACATCCAGCTGGTGCTCCACTGCTCCCTGCTCCCGGGCCCCTCCCCTGGCTCACCCTTGGGAGGAGCAGTCCCATCCCCAGCACAGGGACACCTGGCCCTGCCCCACAACAGATCCCATGGGATTGGTGCCTCCTGCAGCAGCCACGAGCTCTAGAGACTTCCCCTCTTGGCTGGGGAGAAATCTGGGCAAGGCTCAGCCAGCTCTGGGCCACCAAAGCTTAAGAGAAAGGAATAAATTCATTCCTTGGCCAAGGAATTTCCCTCCCGGGCTGCTGGGAGGGATTACAGGTGGCACTGCAAGATCACAGAGTTGCTTGGACAACTATTTCCATGTTATTGTGCATCCACCCAAGGCCTCAGACACATTTTAAAGCTCAAAATGCCATCTTGAGGCAAAAGCTGAGGCTGGTGATGGTGCAGCTGCTCAGTCCCAGGGCGTTGGGCTGGCACCACCTCGGCCCAGGAGCGATGGCCCCACCACGGGGACGCCCTGCTCCCCACGCAGCACCCTGATCCGAGCAGCTCCCAGGAAAGGTGCCCTATGGAGCCCCCCATCCCAGTCTGGGGGCACAGGGAACGCTCCCAGAGAGCGGCTGAGCACAGCCAGCCCCGCTCCAGCACCCCTGAGACACCAGCCAGACACTGAAGGAACCTGGGACAAAGGAAAACCTGAGCTCTCCATCCTCCCTGGGAGCTGCAGCTCCCTTTGGGGCACACACAGCTCGTGGGTGCCCTCTCCTGCTGTCACAGAGCAGCAGTGGTGGCCCTGCTCCGTGTCCTCTTCTGCCTGGCCCCACACTGCAGCCCAGCTCCTCACGGGGGCTTTGAGCGCTCCACAAGTTTTGGGAGAAGCTGGTGGCACAAAGCACTCCAGACTGGCAGCCACTCTCCACGTGGAGGGAAACCTCTCCTGGAGATCAGCAGAGGGTTGGACCTTCCTCCCTAATCCCCCTCGAATTTATGCTCCCCACAAGAGGAGAACAGCTGCTCAGTACATGACCACTCAGCTGGACGAGTTCACAACCCCCACAAATAAATTTCCACAGGGCAAACCATGGCAAATTTTCCTTCCCAGCTGGAAAGGGAAGGTGACAAGGGAAGGTGACAAGGGAAGGTGACAGGGCCCAACCACCACGATCTCGGGGTGGCTGCAAGGGGCACACGGCCCTGCCCCAGCTCTGTTTGTCCTGCTGGCACTGAGCCCGTGCTTTGCTCCTTTGTGCTGAGTAAGAGCATCCAGGGCCTGCTCCAGCTCTGCTGGGCTCCAGCTCTAAAAGGCTGCAGAGCATTAATCAGCTGCAGGCTCCTAACGAGCACTGGCTGCTAATGACCAGCCTGGCTGCCAGAAGCTGAGTGGGTGCAGTTCCCTCCTCAGGGGTGCCCGATGCCAGAGCAGCCTCTTGCCCAGGCACCTGCAATTGCACCAATCCCCACCTGCACAGCTTCAAGGCCTCCTCAACCCCCTGAGATGATCCTGTCTTCATTCCCCACGTCATCATGGAATGGTTTGGGTTGGAAGGGGCCTTAGGGATCATCCCATTCCACCCCAGGCATGGCAGGGACAGCTCCCCCTGTCCCAGGAGCTCCAGCCCCAGTGTCCAGCCTGGCCTTGGGCACTGCCAGGGATCCAGGGGCAGCCCCAGCAAATCTGGGAATTGCAGAATCCCAGGCAGGAATTCCTTGCCAAGATCCCAGCCCAATCTCCCCTTTCCCTTGGGAAGCCATTCCCTGGCTCCTGTCCCTGCAGCCCTTGGCCCCAGTCCCTCTCCAGCTCTCCTGGAGCCCCTGCAGGGACTCTCAGCATTCCCTGCATTTTGCCCTTCTCCAGGGGAACATTCCCAGCTCTCCCAGAGCAGAGGGGCTCCATGGCAGAGGGGCTCCAGAATCCTGGAATGTTTTGGGTTGGAAGTGACTTAAATCCCATCCCATTCCCACCCCATCCATGGGCAGGGACACATTTCCCTATTCCAGATTTTTTCCAAATCCCAGTGTCCAGCCTGGCCTTGGGCACTGCAGGGATCCAGGGGCTGCACCAGCTGCTCTGGGAATTCCATCCCAGCCCCTGCCCACCCTGCCAGGAACAATTCCTGCCCAAGATCCCATCCAGCCCTGCCCTCTGGCAGTGGAAACCATTCCCTGGCTCCTGTCCCTGCAGCCCTTGTGATGGGGCCCGTGGGGTGCTGGACCTGCCCATATTGGCTAAATAGATCAAGACACAACTTGAGCCCATCTTTGTTGGATTCTTGTTTTCCTCCTTCAATTCCCTTTCTGCTTCTCAGCCCCATTCCTGCTGGGACACACTGGGGTTTGTCCAGGGGCTGAAAATTCCAGGCAGAAGAATCATGGAATGTTTAGGCTGGAAAAGCCCTCCAAGATCACCAAGTCCAACCATCCCCAGCAGTGCCAGGGCCACCACTAACCCAGGTCCCCAAGTGCCACATCCACAGGGCTTTTAAACCCCTCCAGGGATGGGAATTCCAGCTCTGCCCTGGGCAGCTGTGCCAGGGCCAGACAAACCCTTACAGCAAGAAATTTTCCCAATATCCATCCTGAGCCTCCCCTGGCACAGCCTGGGGCCGTTTGAGGATCTGTGACTTTCCACTGGGATTGCAGGGTTCATTCCCTGGGGTGAACATCCCTGCTTGTGCCAGCAGCCTGGCACTGCCAGGAGCTTTCCCCTGCCCCAGAAAATGCCCTTTCCTGCTCTCCCTGAGGGATGAAAGTGCTGGCTGAAAGCAGGAGTGCAGCACGGTGCATTCCTCTAGAGGGAAACCTACACTTGCAGCAGCCTGATGGAAGCAGCTCTGTGCAGCACTGAAACGCTGACTCACCCTCCTCCTCCTCCTCCTCCTCCCTCTCCTCCTTCCCCTCCCATTCCCAGCACAAGGCTCTGCCAGCCAAAATAAATCGCTGGTACCTTCCTGCCCTCATTTATCTGTTTGGCAGCACTTCACAGACGCCTTTGAGCCTCGCAGCAATAAAAAAAAAAATAAAAATAAAAAGGAAATAAAATATTGCTGAGCAACCCCCTGATGGAAAAAGTCGACTGGAAACAGCTTGTTCAATGCAGGGAGATTTCTCCCTATGGCCCCAGGTTGGATCTCAGGCAGTGCCCTGGCTGCAGGAGGGTGGGGAGGAAACAGCACACGGAGTTTGGGAAGGGCAGGGATGAATCCAGCCCTGATGTGCTGAAGCTCAAGTGGAAAATCCCCGCTAGGAGGGATGGAGGAGGGCTGGATCCATGTGCTGCCACTCCCAAGCTGCTCTTGGCCCCGTTTTCCCAGAGCTGGGGCTCACTTGGGTGGAAAAGCAGCAGGATGGAGGTGCTGGAGCATCCTGCAGCAGCTGCACACCTGGCAGGGATCAGGAATTTCCTCCCACCGCCATCAGCAGGGCTGGAACAGCAGGAATTGTGCAGGAAGGGGGTGGGAAGAGATGGGAACAGCAGCCCAGGACATTTTTGTTCAGGGTGGGAGCACCAGAGGGAAGGATGTATTTTAAATGTATTTTAAATAAGAATTCCAGAGGTGGAAGGACTGGATTTCTCTATAATAAATCACCTGTAATGATCTATAAATTATCTGTAATAATTATCTGTGCAACAACCACTTTGCTCTTCCCTTGGGCCTCACTTGTCCATCACCCCCATTCAAATGGACAATTCTTCCTTTACAGACATTTGCCCTCAAAACCCTGGGAATTTAAAAAAAATAGGAGAAATCTGGGCAGTGTGAACCCAGGGAGATGCAAACTCCAACCCCCAATTCCCACTTTTAGGAGTGGGAGTGGGGCTGTGCTTTTCCTGGAGGGTTCCAAAGCCCATCAGGAGCCAGCTGTGGCTCCAGCTGCCCGTCCTGCCTCGTGCCCATCCCTGCAAGTGCAGGCTCAGCAGCACCAAGAGCCATTTCCAGCCCTGCAGGCTCCTCACTCCATCCCTGGGGTGCTCCAAGGCAGGGCTGCACTCTCCTGGACACAATCCCAGTGCCAGAGCTGTGATCCTGGAGGATCATCCACATGGACTCATCCACAATGCCCTGGTGTCACATCATGGCCTTCATCTCCCCTTTCCTCCAGCTCTGCAGCTTCCCAGGCTCTGCTCCACGAGTTCTGCTGGCTTTGGAGGGGCTGCCACAACATCCAGGCTCCATCCCACCCCTGCCAGCCTGGCCAAGGACTCAGCTCCTCCCTGTTCCTCCTGTCCTCCTAAAATGGGCCTTTCCAAAGTGCTGGCAATGGGAGGAAGGTTTGGAATGGCTGGAGCAGAGTCCTTGGCCAGGCTGGCAGGGGGTGGGATGGAGCCTGGATGTTGTGGCAGCCCCTCCAAAGCCAGCAGAACTCCTGGAGCAGAGCCTGGGAAGCTGTGATCCTGGAGGCTCCCATGGACTCATCCACAATGCCCTGGTGTCACATCATGGTCTTCATCTCCCTCTTCCTCCAGCTCTGCAGCTTCCCAGGCTCTGCTCCAGGAGTTCTGCTGGCTTTGGAGGGGCTGCCACAACGTCCAGGCTCCATCCCAGCCCTGCCAGCCTGGCCAAGGACTCTGCTCCAGCCATTCCAAACCTTCCTCCCACTCCCAGCACCTTGGAAAGGCCCATTTCAGGAGGACAGGAGGAACAGGGAGGAGCTGAGTCAAGATTTGGCCTCACCGCTGAATCCAAGGGTTTGGACTCTGGGAAGGGGCTTGAGCCTGCAAATGGAACTGATGGCCCTGTTTTTATAGGACAGAGCACAATTCCCTTTTTCTTCTGTTGCCAGGCCTGAGATGCAGCCCCATTTTATCATCAGGATTCTCCACAGGAAGCAGGAGCTGCAGAGCTCTGATAACATTGGAGGAAACCCTGGAAACATTTAAAGGATTGTTTTAGCCCCAGGCTTTGCCTCAAATAAACCTGCTGAGCCTCTTCCTTACACACAACCCTTAACCACTGACCTTCAAAACAACCACCCCCAACCAGGCTTTTATTCAGGCTTTTATTCAGGCTTTTATTCAGCCTCCAAAGAGCAAACACCATCTTCCTACTGCTCCAGAATCAAAGCCTGGAGCTCCCAGGGATTAGCAAAGCCCGGGATGAGGAGCAGAGCCTTTGGGACCTGCTTCCCTGAGAAGAATCAGGGAATAAATAAGGGCTGAAGGCAGCAGTGCCCAGTTCCCTGCAGTGAGAGCCAGCTCCCACACTGATGGCTCAGCAAAGCCCACCCAGCCCACAACAAAACCCTTTTTATAAAGCTCCAGCTAAACCCAGCCCAAAGGCAGCAGCAGCTCCTTATTTTGGGAAGGGTGTGTTTGGCAGAGCCAGTGGGTGAAGATGAGCTGTGCCAGGCTGGGCCTTGCTGCAGGCAAACTCAGACCTTCCTTCTAATTACAGACCTTTTAACTAATTACAGGCTGAGCTTGCTGGGCTTGCAGAGGGACTCATTTTGATGCTTTCTCACCACGTTCAGCTCTGGGTTAAACTTGGCCTATCCAAGGTGGACAAACAGGTGAGAAGGTGCTGCTCACAAAGCTGAAGTTTCCAGAGTCAGGAGAGCAGGAGGGAAAAATTCCTTTCTGCAAATAAATCAAGACTCAAAACTGCTCAGTTTGGAGGCTGCCTCTCTCCAGAACAAAGGTTAATCCAGCTCTGGAAGTGACACTGCCACTGAACAGCCACAGAGGGATATCAGAGAACCCCCAGAGATCAGAGGATCTGGAATGGTTTGGCTTGGAGTGACCTCAAATCC
Organism: Poecile atricapillus; assembly: GCF_030490865.1. NCBI lineage: Eukaryota > Metazoa > Chordata > Aves > Passeriformes > Paridae > Poecile > Poecile atricapillus. The sequence continues at coordinate 75,811,495 of NC_081252.1, forward strand.
CCCCCAGCCCCACCCCAGCCATGGCAGGGACAGCTCCCCCTGTCCCAGGAGCTCCAGCCCCAGTGTCCAGCCTGGCCTTGGGCACTGCCAGGGATCCAGGGACAGCCCCAGCTGCTCTGGGCACCTGTGCCAGGGCCTTGTGCCCTCCCAGCCAGGAATTCCTTCCCAAGATCCCATCTGACCCTGCCCTCTGGCACTTTGAAGCCACCAAGACCTAAAAGCTCTTCCACAGCTTTGACTGAATCACCAGCTTGGTCCATGAGGTCGCTCAGTGTAAGGAAGCAAAACAACATCAGAGAAGTCGGTTCTGTATCATTAAAATGAGTAATGATGTCCTAATGAACGGCCTGAAGGAAAACTTAAACACTTGGAAAACCAGGGCAGAGACAAACCCTGTCCCTGTGATTCCTGCAATGCTCCCCAGAGGCTCTCAACTATCCCAGTGCCAAATCCCTGGCCACCAGGAGAGAAATCCCTTCCCAGCCAGGCAGCTCCAGCATTTCCCCATCCTCCAGGAGCCACTTCTCCCAGTTCCTACTCCCAATCCCCCCTGCTCTGGTTTCAGCTCATTATTTCCCATTCTTAATTGCAAACTGCACTTAAAGCCCACTCAGATGTTCCTAAACACCCCAAAAGGGGGTCTGGGAATTCCTCCCCTCCAGCTCGTGCTGCTTGGAATCCATTCCTGTTTTTGGGAGAGAAAATCCCAGGCAGAGGAGCTGCAGCTCGTCCAAGTCTCTCCTCCCCAGACACACAAAGCAAAGCTCGGCTCTGGCTGAGCTTGAGATTAAACTGGGAGCACTGAAGTGGATTTAAAAACACCCAGGGACTGGAAACCCTCTGGGAAAGGAGCAGTGCTGGGGGTGAGTGCAGGAAGGCAGGGGGCTGTCAGAAACCAGCAGTGTTCAGGGGCACTCCTGGTGATTATCCACTGGCTTGGAGGGACAAGGAACCAAATTCCAGCTGGGTCAGACATCCCTGCCTCGAAAACAGCGTCTGCCAGAGGAGCTGGGCAGGCATGGCCCTGCCTGCCTCCTTCCCAGGACTGCCAGGAGGGGAAAACCTGCTGGTTCTCACCCATTTCCCCAGGAAAAGGCCCCAGAGAGAGATGCTGAGGGCAGCTCCATCCCATTCCATCCCATCCCATGGATCCCATCCCATCCCATCCCATCCCATCCCATCCCATCCCATCCCATCCCATCCCATCCCATCCCATCCCATCCCATGGATCCCATCCCCACAGTGCTTCTCTGGCTGCCTCAGGCACTTGTGGGGTCACTGCCTGGATACAGCAGGACTTTTAAGCCTTGATTTCTTTATCCTAGGCCTTAACCAGCAGGTTTCTTATCCCAAAATTACAAAGAAAAACAAAAAGAATGATCTTGAGTGGGAACACTCTGTCCTTCCTCAAGGACAGGATGCAGAGACCGGAGTCCTCCAGGCTCATCCACAAATCCTGCCCTGGGATGTGACACCAAACCACTCCTGGGAATCACGGAATCACAGCATGGTTTGGGTTGGAAGGGACCTTAAAGCCCATCCCATTCCACCCCTGCCGTGGACAGGCACCTTCCACCACCCCAGGGTGCTCCAAGCCCCGTCCAACCCACCCTTGGACACTTCCAGGGACAGGGAATTCCAGAACCATCCACAGGGATGCACCACAGCAGCCCCCAGACCTCACCCTTGTCCTTCCTGCTGCTGGAATAGGACAGAGCTCCCACATCCTTCCCAGTGATGGACATTCCCGATATTCCCGATATTCCCGATATTCCTGAGCCAGGGGAGCAGCTCCTGCCTGTCCCAGTGTCCCCAACTCTGCAGCCCCAAGGTCACCATGAGCATCACACCTTCCTGGGGAAAGCAGGAATTTTGGGGCTGGTTCTGGAGCCAGGCTGAGGGATGTTAAATCCATGTGGGAGCCAGGTTATGTGGAATAAACCAGGAGTGCCCTCCTCATTACAGGAGGCTCAGACTGAACTCAAATCCTTCTGCTTCATAAATGAGGTTAAAGTCAGATCAGAAAATCCCTCTGACAAAGCAAGGCTGCAGACTGAAGCAGCTCTGAGTGCTGGTTGTTTTCCCTGGCTGATTTTAACCCCATTTCCTGCCTCTCTCTGACAACACCCTCGACCTCTGGACTGCCAGCTCAGCTCCAGGGGCTCCAGGGGTGACAAATTCCTCTCAGGAACAGCACAAACACCACAAAAACCCGAGGATTTGGAGGGATGAATCATCACACAGAGAAAGAACAGTTAGAGATTTGTAACTGGGAGAAGGGGAGGCTGGGTGGGATGGGAAGAGGAAAGAGCAGGGCTGGGACTAATTACTTTGGGAATATTAATGACATCTCATGTAACCAAAGTGCTGCACCCCGAGCAGAGCCTGCAGGGGGGTGTGGGGTTCATAATGAGAATGTGATTACACATCCCAATATCGCACACCCCAGCCTGAATGCCAGGGAAGCTTTTTCAGCTCATTAAAGGATAACGATCCTTCCTTTTCAGGCCACAGAACCTCTTGGTGTGACCACATTGAGCCTCATCCCTGCTGAGGGAAACCTCTCCACGGAGGGGATCCCAAGAGGAAAACACAGAGGTGGTTCCTGGCAGAAGCCAGGAGAGGATCCAGGAAAATCCCCTTCCCTTGGAGACATTTAAGAGCAAGGATTTTCCCTGCTCTGACCTTGCCTGAGCACTCCCAGGAGCATCCAGGAGCTGCGACCAGCCTGGAATTTGGGGCAGGAATCACCAGCCTGGACCTCCACACCCCCTTGCACTGACCTGGCTTTCTGGGGTGACTCTTTGGGCTCCTTGGACCCAAACCAGCCGCTGTTCTTACTCCCGTCATCCCCCGCAGCCGAGGCGTGGACGGGGGTCCCTCTGTCCCCCTGGCCTTTGCCCCCCGCGTCGCTCCGGCCGCCCCCGTGGTGGAAGAAGCCTCCCTTGGCCTTCTTCTCCTCCTTCCTGGCGTCCTCGGGCGCTTTGTCCTTGGCCAGCTCCGAGGAGAAGCCCAGAGGAGCCGCGGCCTGCGTGGGTTTGCCCTCCAGGCGGGCGCTCTCCTCCATCCTGGCCCTGCCCAGGTGGTTGCTGAGGGTCACGGCCTTGGTGGACACCTTGAGCTCTTCCTGCAGGGCCAGGCTGGGAGGGGACGGGATGAACCTGTGCTCGTCCCTCTGCTGGGCCCTGTCCAGGCCGCCCCAGGGCGCCTCGCGGGGCTCGGGGTGCAGGGGGGAGAAGGTGAAAGGCTGGTCCTGGCGGCGGGGCAGGGCTGGTGGGGCAGCTCCAGGGGGGTTCCTCGGGGGTTCCTCGCCGTACACGTGGCTGCCGTTGATGCAGAGCGACGAGCGCGACGCGGCGTCGCCCGCGGGCCTGGGGCCGTGCGCGGCTCCGGCCTCCGGCGCGGGGCTCAGCTGGGACACGTCGTCGCTCAACGCTCGCTTGTGGCTCGGCTTCGGGGAGGACAGCAGCTCCTTCACTGCGGGGAACAAGCACAAAACAGCTCAGGCCATGCTCACCTCCTGCTGTCACCTTGTCACACCCCAAACCCCTGGGGAAGGGCGGCCCAGGGGTTCTGATTTTGAGTCCCTGGGGTTTCTCCCTTGTTGTGTTTCTGGTGTGTCGGGGTCAGAGATGCAAGATACAAACTGTCACCCTGAAAACTCAGCTTCTGAGCTTGCTGACATGGTTTTCTAAGGACTTTCCCAGGACAGGGACTGTAAACATAGATATGTGTACATTCCTTCTGTTACACCTCTTGTGATGGGCATCTCTCATGGCCAGTGCAGTGAGAAAGTGTTATCCTGACCATCCAATCCCTGGCTGTGGTCAGAAACCTATAAATCCTGGGAGGAAAAATAAACTCTGCTCTTTCTTTCACCACACCTCGACCTGTGTCCGTGTGATCTGTTCATCTTCAGCGCTAACAATTAACTTTTATCTGTAATGCCTAACTCTGAGACCCAAGAAAGCACCGAATTTCACACAGCACCATGGAGACAACTGTTAGGGTTAAGTAGAAAAGACTGAAAATGTGTGTGAATTAGAAAGTTTCTTGAGTCACTGAGTGAATGGGGTGAAGTTTAGAGTTTAAGGTAATTTAGAGAGCAGAAGACAAGATGGAGGATTTAAGGTGTTGTCTCTTGTCCTTGTTTCTTCTTCATGTTCTTCTCCCAGGAGTTTTTGGGTGGTAGTGATTGGGTAAAAAATGCAGCAGTGCAGCACTCAGGTGTTGGGTCATTGGGTGAATAAGAAAAATAATTTAGTTGCATTTGTTAATTGGGTAAATGGGAGTAGTGGTCCCTGACCCTGAACTCCACCCTCAAAGGTGGAGACCCTCAAGAGTTCTGTCCCTCAAAAACCCCTGCCCTGCCTCTGTTTGGGGCTCTCTGCTCTGGATCTGAGGTTGTTCCCGTGCTGAATAAATGGTTTCATGAACAGGAACCCGTCTCATTGGTGTTCCATGCTGGTCCCCAGAACCCTGCAGCTTCCCTGGATGTGATCCTGAGGTTGTGGACTACAACAATCCCCACCTGAAGCCACCACGGACATCTGGGGACTCCCATTAAAGTCACGGAAATGCCAAGGACAGCTCAGGGTGTGCAGCCACACAGGGGACACAAAACTGTCCCCAGCACAGCAGAGAGGACCCCCAGAGGAGACTGAGGTGACAAACCCATCGTCTGAGAGGATCTGAGGCTGATAATAAATGCAAGGAGCACCCCAGAAGCTCCTTGAAGGGTGTTAAAGGTTCCATGTGACTTATGAGTTTGCACTGAACGAGAGAAGATGAGCTCCAGGCTCGGTGTGACGAACCAGGAGGATCCAGTGCCTGCATTTCCCTCCCACTGCCTCGAGGGCTGGACTTGATCATCTTAAAAATCTTTTCCAACCTTAACAATTCTGTGATTCCATGACCCTTGTGGCTACTGCCAGTTTTGGGGGGTAAAAGTCCTGGAGAACCCGAGGAAAACAGCTGACACAGCTGGAGGTGCTGCTTCCTTCACAGAATCCTGGAATGCTTTGGGATTCAAGACCACCCAGTTCCAACCTGTTGTAGTTGATAGCTTGAAATGTATCTTTTCCCATCTTTTAGTTGTGATTTCCCCCCCAGTTTCTCTTTCTCCTGACTCTTTACCTGGCGTCAATTTCCCATGGTTACTGAAGTTTCTCTCCTCAGCCCCACAGCAAGAGGCTGGATGGAGTAAAGAGAGGACCCTGCTGGCATTTCCAGCTGCTGAAAGTTTCTTTAGCCCAGGAAAGCACGGGGTTGGGAGAAGAGGGACCCTTCTTTCCAACATAGAAGTTTGTAACTTTGTTTTTCCTGCCCCAGAATGCCTCTGAGCTATGGAAGCTGGGAGGATTTGCTTCCCTTCCCTTTATTTCCCCCTTGTGTTGTCAGGAAACCAAGCCCCCCTCTCTTCCCCTCTGTGGAGAATACTCCTACACCTCTGTGGGTATTTGAAGAAGTTGCTGTCTGTTATTTCTTATCTTGGTGTGTGTAACTTTGATTTGTAGAAAGTTTGTAAGATGTACTAGCTGAGAAAAATAATTGGTTCTTTCTCTGATGTTCCCTCCCTCCAAGAAACCCTGTTAAAAGAAACCCCCAGACCCAAAATCCTTTGTCTCTCGTCCTTTGGATTCCCCTTCACAGAAATAAACTGTGGAATGCAAACCAGAGAGAGAGTCCCCCCCTGATTTCTTTACTCGCTCTATAGACTTGAATTCCTGAAGAAGATCAGTGAACCCCACAAACAGATGCTGGCTGGAAACCAGAGTGAAGAGAAACCTCATCACTGAGCCAGCCAGGCCACACTCGAGAAGATCGAGTCACCAGCCCCCTGCCATGGGAAGGGAAGCTCCCAGTGGCTGGAAGCATCCCAAGGAGCAGCACGGAGATGTCACCCAGCAGAAGCCACCCCAGGGACTCCCACCCAACCTTGCCATGTGCTGTCTGCAGCCAACTGAACCATTTCATGACATTTGCTTCCAAGGGAGAATTAACTCCCTACAAGGGCCTTTTTTGTTTGTAAATCAGTGCCCTGGGAGTGCCAGGAGCTCAGATTGTTTTAATCACCAGAGCTGGCCCCATCATTAGAGAGAGCAGTGACCCGGGGCAGGGCCAGCACTGCCAGGGCCAGCTGGTCCTGCCTGCCAGGAACTGCTGGGGGGCCACCAGGAACAGCCCTGAGGAACCCTCACACCCTGGCAGCTCGTGGTGCAGGCATGGAAAAGCAAAATCTGGGATGTTCCTCCTGTTTTGGCACACAGAAGGTGTTGGGGTTTGTGTGAGATGTCACCTCTAAGCGAGCAAAGGAGGCTCAGGGGGAATTTCTGGCTCTGCACAAGTCCCTGGCAGGAGGGGACAGCCGGGGGGGATTTGGGATCTGCTCCAGGGAACAGGGACAGGAGGAGAGGGAACGGCCTCAGGGGAGCTCAGGGGGGTTTGGTTGGACATGAGGGAAAATCCCATGGGAAAGGTGCTTGGGAAGGGGTGCCCAGGGAGGTTTGGGGTGCCCAGGGAGGTTTGGGGTGCCCAGGGAGGTTTGGGGTGCCCAGGAAAGGACTGGAGGTGGCACTGGGGGCTCAGGGCTGGGGACAGGGTGGGGATGGGGCACGGCTGGGACTCGGTGATCCTGGAGATCTCCAAGCACACGGATCCCAGTTCTGTGATGGTCACAGCTGAGGATCCTTCCAGGACCTGTGCCAGGTTAGGGCTGATGGAGCTGCAGCTGCCAGGGAACAGCAACAGGAGGAGAAGGAATGGCCTCAGCCTGGCCCAGGGGAGATTTAGGGAAAATTTCTCCACTAAAATGTTTGTCCAGTCCTGGCCCAGCTGCCCAGGGCAGGGCTGGAGCGCCCATCCCTGCAGGGATTTAAAGCCCTGTGCAGGTGGCACTTGGGGACACGGACAGTGGTGGCCCTGGCACTGCTGGGGAACAGCTGGATTCCACAATCCTGGAGAGCTTTTCCAATTCCACAATTCCCTGATCTGTGGCTGGGTAAGCAATCAGTTAACAGAGCTGCCAGGAAGTCTCAGCAGTCCCCTGCAAAGGAAGGAAGGGGGAAAGGCAGAGGGATTATCCCTGATCCTCTTACCGGAGCGCTCGGTGGACAGGCTGCCGTGTCTGCTCGGGGACCTGGCCACCTCGGGGGCATTGGCCACCAGGCTCAGGCTGGCAGAGGAGATGGTGCTGTCAGAGCCCAGGGAGGTGCTGGACTGGGTCAGGGATGACTTGCGCAGTTTGCTCTTCAGGAAGAAACCCTTGACTTTGGATTTCTTGCCCCCGAGCTCGAAGTCATCCTCCATGTCCAGGGCTCCCATGCTGCTGGGGATGATGGCAGAGGCCGACTCCAGCTCGTATTTCTTCTTGCCTGTCACCTTGTCCTTCAGCTTGCCGAAGGGCGAGCGCGGCTTGTCCTTCACGGACAGGTCGAACATGCTGGCGGTGAGGCTGTTCCGGGTGAACTGGATGCTCACCAGGATCTCACCACGCTCCTTCTCCTTCTTCCCAGCCTTGGAGTGCAGCTTGTGCCACCTGCAGCCAGAGGGGAGGGAGAAGGAAAGGCCCTCTGTCAATCTCCAAGAGCCAGGAGAACTTTGGAGGAGATGCTGGGAGAAAGCTGCAGGGCTGTCTGGCACAAGTTTCTCCAGGGAAAGGGCTGGAAAACGTTGGAACTGCCCAGGGAGGTTTGGAGTGTCCATCCCTGGAGGTGCCCAAGGAATTCCTGGGATGGGAAAACGTTGGAACTGCCCAGGGAGGTTTGGAGTGTCCATCCCTGGAGGTGCCCAAGAAATGCCTGGGGTGGGAAAATGCTGAACTGCCCAGGGAGGTTTGGAGTGTCCATCCCTGGAGGAGCCCAAGGAATTCCTGGGGTGGGAAAATGCTGAACTGCCCAGGGAGGTTTGGAGTGTCCATCCCTGGAGGTGCCCAAGGAATGCCTGGGGTGGGAAAATGCTGGAACTGCCTGGGGAGGTTTGGAATGTCCATCCCTGGAGGTGCCCAAGGAACTCCTGGGATGGGAAAACATTGGAACTGCCTGGGGAGGTTTGGAATGTCCAACTCTGGGCTGGTGCCCAAGGAATGCCTGGGATGGGAAAACGTTGGAACTGCCTGGGGAGGTTTGGAATGTCCATCCCTGGAGGTGCCCAAGGAATTCCTGGGATGGGAAAACGTTGGAACTGCCTGGGGAGGTTTGGAATGTCCATCCCTGGAGGAGCCCAAGGAATTCCTGGGGTGGCACTCAGCGCTCTGGGCTGGGGACAAGGGGGGTTCCAGCACAGGATCCATGGCTGGGAGGGCTTTTCCAGCCTCAGTGAGTCTAACCCAAGTGTTCCAGATTCCACTGACCCCCAGGTCAGAGACACAAACACCCCACAAGGAGGTGGCACTTGGGACCTGACCCCTCCCTGATGCCCCTGCAGCTCCAGCCCTGGCAGACAGCACTCTGGTTTCCCAGGGAAAGCTGGGAGTTGTGTCCAGGAGGAGACAAAGCTGCTGGAATTTTGTGTTCCTGATTTAAATGTCCCAGAGCTGGTGACTCAAGGGATCCTCTCGGCAGAGACTGACCCAGAACAGCAAAGGAACTCAAGAGCATCCAATAAATCAACTTTGTGCCAGACCTGCTGTGTCTCACTCCAGTAAAGATGCTCAGGTTCTCCTGGAAGTGTCCTTGCATCAAGATCTTTCCAGGATGATGCATCCCAGGAGCTCTGTGCAGCTCCAGCCCAACACAACCCCTGATGTGGGGACAATTCCCATGGCAGGCTCCAGGAGTCCACGTCCAGCACAAAGCTCCCACTGATTGATCCCAGAGGATCACTGGGAATGCTTCCCACTGTCCCACCCCACACACAGCCCCAAACACCAAAGCTGCCCATGGAAAGGGAAGAGCTTTGGAAAAGCCTCCAAACCACTCATGGCACGAGGCACAAACACCCCCAAGCTCCCTCCTGATGGTCCCACAGGGAATGGCCTGGCAGCTGGCAGGGCACGGAGCAGCCTCTGGAATGGGGTGGGAGAGGGGTCTGGATTCCTGCGGAGCAGCCTCTGGAATGGGGTGGGAGAGGGGTCTGGATTCCTGCCAGTGGGGCTGGGGACAATCCCAGAGCCACCCTCTGGTTCTCCACTTGCACATCCCTGTGGAGCAGCACCAAACACAGGCCACGAGGGAACCATTCCTTGCCAAAAATCACTCCCTTTATTCTCCCCATGGGATGCTCCATCTCTGCCAATCCCAGGCACCACTTCCCACATGCATGAGCAGGAATCCAGCACAGCCACGGCCCTGATCCCACCCAGATCCAAGCATTTAATGAATTCCTGATTAAAATTCCCCTTAACAAGGCACAAGGACATCTGTAGGCTCGGGACAGATCCTGTTTCTCCATGTTGTGCTTCTTGGGAGCAATGGGAGGTGAAGACACTTCTGACATGCATTAACAATTTCCCAGCAAACAAAAATCCCAGTGGTGCCTTCATCCACTTGGAGAGTGCACAGGGAAGAAAAAAAAAATAGGGAAGGAAATGGGATGGGATGGGGAAAGGGAGGAGAAGGGAGGAGAAGGAGAAGGGAGGAGAAGGGAGGAGAAGGGAGGAGAAGGGAGGAGAAGGGAGGAGAAGGGAGGAGAAGGGAGGAGAAGGGAGGAGAAGGGAGGAGAAGGGAGGAGAAGGGAGGAGAAGGGAGGAGAAGGGAGGAGAAGGGAGGAGAAGGGAGGAGAAGGGAGGAGAAGGGAGGAGAAGGGAGGAGAAGGGAGGAGAAGGGAGGAGAAGGGAGGAGAAGGGAGGAGAAGGGAGGAGAAGGGAGGAGAAGGGAGGAGAAGGGAGGAGAAGGGAGGAGAAGGGAGGAGAAGGGAGGAGAAGGGAGGAGAAGGGAGGAGAAGGGAGGAGAAGGGAGGAGAAGGGAGGAGAAGGGAGGAGAAGGGAGGAGAAGGGAGGAGAAGGGAGGAGAAGGGAGGAGAAGGGAAAAGGGAAAGTGGAAAAGGGAAAAGGGTGGAGGCAGGTGTGACCATGCTGGAATCACCAGGGTGAGGAAAAAACTGGAATTGTGTCCTCCAGGAGTTGCTGGATTTCTGCCAAGGAAGTTATCACAGCCTGGATGAAGGAAGGAGCTGGGAGGTTTGGGAATGCTACACCCAGAAGTGTCCAAAGCCAGGCTGGACAGGGCTTGGAGGAACTGGGAGAGTGGGAAGTGTCTCTGCCTGTAGAACTGGATGGGTTTTAAGGTCCCTTCCAACCCAATCCAGTCTGGGATCCTACAAAGGGGACACAAAATCCCCTCATTCCCTGAAATATTCCAGCAGCACAGCTGGAAGCAGCCAGGTCCTTCATCACACAAAGTGCAGGAGGGACAGTGCTGGGCACAGACATGGAATTAATTCCCAGGGAATTCCCACTCCTATTCCCACCACTCACTTATCCCACCCCATCCAATGCCCACTGCAACATTTCCAGTGCTCAGGCTGTCAGCTTGAAAATATCCAGGCAGGGAAAAACAAATCCATGGAAAAAGGAAGCATTAACCCCTTAGAGCCAGGCACCAGCAACGAAAGCAGCCCAGAAGAGGCTGAGCCACTGCCAGGGAGCAGGAGCAGGAGCATCAGGAGGACAATTCCCGAAGGATTGGAGGGGAAAAGGCTGCCTGGAACACCCCACAGTGCATTGTTGCTCACTCTAATGCAGGAGCTGGAAGCAGCTCAGGAGGGAAGGGCTGCAGCAGCTGGGGAAGGAGAGACTGAGGGGCTGAATCACTGCACAGGAAAACAAAGAACTCCTGAAAGGAGCCTTTGTACTTTACATCATCCCATGGAAAAAACCAGGGAGAATCTGGGTGGATTAACACAAGGAAAGGCAGGAGCTCCCCAGGGGGAGATGGAACAGCCTGGACATGTCCCCAGCACCTCCCATCCCATCCCATCCCATGGATCCCATCCCATCCCATGGATCCCATCCCATCCCATGGATCCCATCCCATGGATCTCATCCCATAGATCTCATCCCATGGATCCCATCCCATCCCATCCCATGGATCCCATCCCATCCCATGGATCCCATCCCATGGATCCCATCCCACCCCATCCCATCCCATGGATCCCATCCCAGCCCATGGATCCCATCCCAGCCCATGGATCCCATCCCATCCCATCCCATCCCATGGATCTCATCCCATCCCATCCCATCCCATCCCAGCCCATCCCATGGATCCCAGCCCATCCCATGGATCCCATCCCATCCTATTCCAGCCCATCCCATGGATCCCATCCCATCCCATGGGTCCCATGGATCCCATCCCATGGGTCCCATGGATCCCATCCCATGGATCCCATCCCATCCCACCCCACCCCATCCCACCTCATGGATCTCATCCCATGGATCCCATCCCATAGATCTCATCCCATCCCATGGATTCCTTCCCACCCCACCCTGTGAGCATCAAAGGGAATTCAGGTGCTGAGCCTGAGCTGCTCCAAAAAGCAGCTGCTGAAGGCAGGAGCTGTGCTGGTGCTGGGATTCAGGAGCTATTTCTGGCTCCCCAGACCTCATCCACAGTCAGGACCACACCTCCAACAGGCAACAGGGATATTTTTAGGCTGAGCTCTGGGTTCATGGCACAGGACGAGGTTTGGGAGGATTCAGCTGTTCCATGCCATGTGTTTGGGTTTTTATGAATCAGCCCCAGTGGAAAGAGGAGGTGCAAACTCCTGGGATGGAGCAGGACAGAGGGATCGGAGAGGGATCAAGTCCCAAACAGCAACACACAAACTCCCACAGCAGCTTTTCACCATCAGCCCCATCCCACCGCCCTCGGTTTCCCAAATTCCTCCCAGGAGCTGCCCTCAGGGGGATGCTGGACTGGGATTTCTGGATTGGGGCAACCCAAGGTCTCATCCTGGAGAGGAACACGACATTTTTATGGGAACAGAACAACCCACCTGGAAAACAAACACAAACTCCTTTTTCCAGGTCTGAAGGAGCAGAACTGGGTCACATCAGTCAGAGCCTGGAGCTCAGGGGGATGGAGGGAACTGCACCAAGCACAGCCAGCCCCAGGGATCCACAGGGATCTGCTGGATCTGGCACCCAGGACAAGCCCCTCACCCCCAGCCCGCTCTGAGGGTCCCTGCCAAGGCTTGGAGGGGTCCCAGCCCCACGCAGCCTTTGCTGTTACAAAACTGAAATGAAAATGAAGTTGAACTCTGCTCCAGAGCCAGAGCTGGTGGGGATCAGGAGCAGGATTGCTCCCAGCTGAGGAGCTGTGCCCCAGTCTGTGCTCCTTCCCTTGCTCCCAGCAGCTGGAATGTGCTTCCCAGAGCATGGAACCTGCTGGATCAGCTTCCTCTCCTCCGTGGGGAGCTGCTCCTGCCCCCAGCCCTGCCAGGTGATGGCCTGCTGACACACAGAGAGCCCAGGGACATCTCCAGAGTGACAAATCCAGGAATGGAGAAACCAGGGACACCTCCAGGGTGACACATTTGGGAATGGAGAAACCAGGGACACCTCCAGGGTGACACATTTGGGAATGGAGAGCCCAGGGACACCTCCAGAGTGACAAATCCAGGGAACAGAGAACCCAGGGACACCTCAAGAATGACAAATCCAGGGAATGGAGAGCTCAGGGACACCTCAAAAATGACACATTTGGGAATGGAGAGCCCAGGGACACCTCCAGAGTGACAAATCCAGGGAACAGAGAACCCAGGGACACCTCAAGAATGACAAATCCAGGGAACAGAGAACCCAGAGACATCTCCAGAGTGACAGATCCAGGGAATGGAGAGCTCAGGGACATCTCCAGAGTGACACATTTGGGAATGGAGAGCTCAGGAACACATCCAGAGTGACACATTTGGGAATGGAGAGCTCAGGGACACATCCAGGGTGACAAATCCAGGGAATGGAGAGCCCAGGGACATCTCCAGGGTGACAAATCCAGGAATGGAGAAACCAGGGACACCTCCAGGGTGACACATTTGGGAATGGAGAGCCCAGGGACACATCCAGGGTGACAAATCCAGGGAATGGAGAGCCCAGGGACACATCCAGAGTGACACATTTGGGAATGGAGAGCTCAGGGACACATCCAGAGTGACACATTTGGGAATGGAGAAACCAGAGACACCGCAAGAATGACAAATCCAGGGAATGGAGAGCCCAGGGACACCTCAAGAATGACAAATCCAGGGAACAGAGAACCCAGGGACATCTCCAGAGTGACAGATCCAGGGAATGGAGAGCTCAGGGACATCTCCAGAGTGACACATTTGGGAATGGAGAAACCAGAGACACCTCAAGAATGACAAATCCAGGGAATGGAGAGCCCAGGGACACCTCCAGGGTGACACATCCAGGGAGTGGAGAGCTCAGGGACACCTCAAGAATGACACATTTGGGAATGGAGAGCCCAGGGACACCTCCAGAGTGACAAATCCAGGGAATGGAGAGCCCAGGGACACCTCCAGGGTGACAAATCCAGGGAATGGAGAGCCCAGGGACACCTCCAGAGTGACAAATCCAGGGAACGGAGAACCCAGGGACACCTCAAGAATGACAAATCCAGGGAACAGAGAACCCAGGGACATCTCCAGAGTGACACATTTGGGAATGGAGAGCTCAGGGACACCTCCAGGTCCATCATCCAAGTAATGCAGCTCCAGCCAGATGGAAGGCACAAGGCACAGGCTGGGGAAATTCACTTTTGCTAACAAATGTGAATTGTTCCCTGTGACACTCCATGGATCCAGCACTGCTGGGTGTGGATCCCCAAAGTGAGAACCCCAGGATCTGTTTTCCATGCCCAGGGAAGGGCCTGGAGAGCAGCCCAGGGTGGCTGAGGGGGAAGGAAGCAGCGCTGCACCCCAGCTGGGCAGAGAGGAAACCTCAAAGAGAGAACTCCTGGGGAAGAGGAAGCTGCTGGAGGCCCTGTGAGCTCCGGGGAGGCTCCTGAGCTCAGAGGGGTCTGCAGCTCCCATTCCTGGGCTGTCACGGGATCGGGGGCAGAGGCTGCCCAGCCCTCACAGTGGGGCTGTGCACACTCATTGAGTTAATTGAGTTGGTTAATGAGCACAGCCAGCTGTCCCAGACACCCCTGAACCCCTCTGCTCTCCCCAGGGCCAGGCCAAGGGAGCAGTGCCAAAGGCAGCTCTGGGAGACAGCACCCGGCGTCTATTTTTATATCTGCTGTTGTCAGGATGAGTGAGAGAGCAGCCACAGAGCTGCTCCCAAACCAGAGCTGCTCCCAAAAACAGAGCTGCTCCCAAAACCAACCAGAGCTGCTCCCAAAAACAGAGCTGCTCCCAAAAACAGAGCTGCTCCCAAAACCAGAGCTGCTCCCCAAACCAGAGCTGCTCCCAAACCAGAGCTGTTCCCAAACCAGAGCTGCTCCCAAACCAGAGCTGCTCCCAAAACCAACCAGAGCTGCTCCCAAACCAGAGCTGCTCCCAAACCAGAGCTGTTCCCAAAACCAGAGCTGTTCCCAAACCAGAGCTGCTCCCAAAACCAGAGCTGCTCCCGAACCAGAGCTGTTCCCAAACCAGAGCTGCTCCCAAACCAGAGCTGCTCCTGAACCAGAGCTGTTCCCAAACCAGAGCTGTTCCCATCCTCCTGCAGCATCCCTCACCCTGCGCTGAGCCCAGGGAAAAACACCGGCATGGAAATGGGAGCACGGGAACTGACCAGGAGGGAAAGAGACCACGATGAGGATGAGGATGGGATGAGGATGGGGATGAGGATGGGATGAGGATGAGGATGGGGATGGGGATGAGAATGGGGATGAGGATGGGACGAGGATGAGGATGGGATGGGATGAGGATGAGGATGAGGATGAGATGAGGATGGGATGAGGATGGGATGAGGATGGGATGAGGACTGGGATGAGGATGAGGATTGGGATGAGGATTGGGATGAGGATTGGGATGAGGATGGGATGAGGATGAGGATTGGGATAAGGATTGGGATGAGGATTGGGATGAGGATGGGATGAGGATGAGGATTGGGATAAGGATTGGGATGAGGATTGGGATGAGGATGGGATGAGGATGAGGATGAGATGAGGATGGGATGAGGATGGGATGAGGACTAGGATGAGGATGGGATGAGGATGGGATGAGGATGAGGATTGGGATGAGGATTGGGATGAGGATTGGGATGAGGATGGGATGAGGATGAGGATGAGGATTGGGATGAGGATTGGGATGAGGATGACGATGAGGATGAGATGAGGATGAGGATGGATTTTCTCAGGGCAAACACCTTCCCTTTTCCCCTGTGCTGTGCCCTCCCCTGGGCAGCAGGGCACAGCCCAGGGGGGCACAGGGACCCCAGGGAACGCTCCTGTGGGGTTTGGACACTGCTCACTCCCCACCAGTGAGAAATCCCCGGCTGTGGGAGCTGTGGGAGCACTGGGCTGGCCCAGCAGCTCCGGGATGGGCAGGGAATGCTGGGATGAGCAGGGAATGAACAGAGCCAGCCCCAAAGGGAAGGCAACACCAACTCTGAGCAGAGATTTCCCGTCACCTTGTCCCTTCCACATCCCCTCTGGAGCAAGTGACTCCTTCAGCACACAGCCAAGGCCTCCAGCCCATCAGCAGCTTCCTGCCTCAACATCCCAAATCCCTGGGGTGAGCCAAGCTCATCCCACTGGTTTGGGATAACCAATGGACACTGGGATGAGAGCAGGGCAGGACTCAGAGCTGCCAGGGGCACCACCCTGCTCCTCTTCCTGGGAGGACAGGGGTCATTCCCATGAGGATATGGGAATATTCCTATATGGATATGGGTTATTCCCATGAGGATATGGGTTATTCCCATAAGGATATGGGTTATTCCCATGAGGATATGGGTTATTCCTATATGGATAAGGGTTATTCCCATAAGGACATGGGTTATTCCCATAAGGATATGGGTTATTCCCACAAGGATATGGGTCATTCCCATGAGGATATGAGTTATTCCTATAAGGATATGGGTTATTCCCATGAGAATATGGGTTATTCCAGGAAGAACATGGGTTATTCCCATAAGGATTGGGTTATTCCCATGAGGATATGGGAATATTCCTATATGGATATGGGTTATTCCTATAAGGATATGGGTTATTCCCATATGGATATGGGTTATTCCCAGAAGGATATGAGTTATTCCCATGAGGATATGGGTCATTCCCATGAGGATATGGGAATATTCCTATAAGGATATGGGTTGTTCCCATGAGGATATGGGTTATTCCCATAGGGATATGGGTTATTCCTATAAGGATATGGGTTATTCCCACAAGGATATGGGTTATTCCCATGAGGATAAGGGTTATTCCCATAAGGATATGGGTTATTCCCATAGGGATATGGGTTATTCCCATGAGGATATGGGTTATTCCCATAGGGATATGGGTTATTCCCATAGGGATATGGGTTATTCCCATGAGGATAAGGGTTATTCCAGGGAGAACAACCTTTGCCCTCTGATGGCTCTGGTTGGGGTCCCCAGAAGATTCCCCTGCAAGCCCCAGCTCAGCTGGACCCACCGTGCCCCAGCAGCCCTGCTCAGGCACCAGGGCCTCCAGTTCCCCCTCAGACTGGTCCCAGTGCTTTGCCAGCAGGGAGCTCCAGGAGTTTCCTCAGGGAGTGAAGTCCCTTGGTGATTCCTGGGATGCACCAGGGAAGGAGGCACAGCTGGAGCGTTTCTGGAGCACTTCCACTCCAAAGCCTCCCAAAAACACTGAGCTCTGTCAGGGTGAGCGAGGTTCACCTGAAACCAAGCAGAAATTCTGCTGCACAGCTCGAAGCTGCAGTGGGACACAGACACATCCCAACCCAGAGCCAGAGGCTCTTCCCAGACTGCTCCAGGCTGGCATTTACTGCTGATTCATCCCTGCAACAAGGTCAGCCTGGCTGGGCAGAAGAGCCCCAGGTCTTAAATCAGGGATCTCCTGGGCTGCTACAGCGACAGAGCAGGGCAGGGCATGGAGAAACCAATCCAGGGAAAACACTGGGGCCAGCTCCTCTTGGCACAACCCTCCCTGAGAGCCCAGCACAGGGACACTTCCCTGAGCCTGGAGCTGCAGCAGCTGGGCCAGGAGGAAGCTCAGCTAGCCAGGATGGGAAGCACAGGCTGGAAAACAAGCCAGCCCCGGGGAATTTTGTGCTTTTTTCTCTGGCTCCCTGTTCCTGCCCCAGCTTCCCCCAGCAGTGCTGGGAGGCTTTTCCACAGAGCCAGTTCCCGTGTTGGTTTTGGATGGCTGATCCTGCCAGGTGATCCCTGCGAGGTGCTAAAAGCACAGATGGAAAATAAACATAGGCTGACTCCCCTGTGGATGGAGCAGCTGAGGTGGGAAGTTCATCCCTCCAAATGTTCTTCCCAGAAGTGCTCACAAACAAGGAACCAACGCACCAGAGCAGCCCAGCCCTGCTGAAGGCTCCAGCTCTGAGACAGCAGCTCCAGAGGGGCTGCACCTCAGGAATGGAGAGCTGGAGCTGTGTGGAAGGACAGGAAGCCCTGGGCACGGTGCTGGTGCTCCACTGGGACAAGCAGGAAGCCAGGTGAGAAAATGCCAGCAAGGACTGGCACCTGCTGAAGGGCTCATCCCAGGATGAGCTTGTCACAGCCAGGAACGGAGATATTGTCACTGCAGAGGGACTCAAGGGCAGGAACAGCCTGAAGAGCAGGAAAAGCCAGCCCTGCTGGTGTCCCAGCTGGGAATGCACCCCCAGGCTGTGCCCAGGGATGGGACAAAGCCCATCCAGGCAAGGTCAGAGGCAAACAGGGGGATGGCAAGGAGGGGGACAGCTTTTGGACCAGGATACACACCAGGGATGGAAAAGAGCTCTGAGCCACCAGGACAGTGCTGGCATGAGAGCACCAGCAGTGGCTTCATCCCAAATCACTCTGGGCTAAGAAAATCTGAGGCTGTTCTGTAGCACAGGATGGGCAGGTGGGCAGGGGGAGGGAGGAGGATTTAAGGAGCTGTAAAACAACATGAAACATTTATGACTGGGGACAGCAAGAGCAGGAGTCAGGACGTGATCACCTCAGCTGGATTTATCTGCTCACGCTCCACAGCACCCACGGTTTGTGTCCTCCCAAGCAGCCAATGAAGCACCCTGTGGTCACCCAGTGACCTGAGCTGCCCAGACAGCACAGGACAGGGGACAAGGTCCCCTCTGTGTGTGTGACTCTGCCAGTGTGGGTGATCCCCCACCCTGTGCACCAGAGTTAAACCAACAGGAGCCCTGAGCTGACCCTGCAGGGCTGCAAAGCACCAGGAGCTGCTGCACAAGCTCCCCTGAGCAGGCACAGGACAAACACCATTTACTGTAAATCCTTTCCACTTCCAGCTGGGAGAAGCAGCACAGCAGGGCTTGCACACAGAACCAGTGCCCAGAGGCTTGGGGTGCCTGTTCTCCAAAGGGACACCAATCCCAGGGAAGTGACACCAACCCCAGGGGAGTGACACCAATCCCACAGCTCCATACAGCCTGAAACCAGCTCTGGGAACAGGTCACACATGGATTGCTCACCCATCACATCAACCCATGCTCAGGAGTGAGTCAAACATGAAAAAAGGGAAAAGGGAATGAATCCAGAGCCCAGCAGCATGTTCCACTCCTTTATCCTTGGTGGATCTGTCAGGGAAGAGACCCCCTGGAAATGCAGAGCTGGGGAGGAGCCCCTGAGCTCCCAAACCCCCACCCTGGGCTGGGAATCCAAACCCCTGTCCCAGGCAGGCTTCAGATGGAGCAGGAGAATCCCATGGTGGATCTGAGCACGGCTCAGCCAGGCACAGGCTCTGCCAGGCCCCAGGACAGAGGGACACAGCAGTGGCTCAAAGGCCATTCCCACCTGGCAGTGGAGAGGTTTTCCCTGGACTCCTCCACCATGGAGCAGATTCCTCCAGGAACCACAAAGAGCATCCCCCAAGAGGAGGAGGAGGAGGAGGAGGAGCAGAGCCCACCGAGGGAGGACTCAGCCGGGCTCTGAAGGGACAGAATCACTCAGGAGGCTCCTGGAGCAGGGACTGAGCACAGCTGAACTCAGCACAGGCAGCAGCACCAGTTCCCCCCAGTCTGGAGCTCTGCACAAACAGGACTGAGGGGTGTCCCGAGCTGCTGAGGTCATTCTGCAGCTGGGGGAAATCAGGGCCCTGGGAAATCCCTGGGAAACAGCGAGTCTGCAGCTTTTTGAGATGATGGAGGGTGATGGGCCAGCGCTCCCAGCCATTGACACACCAGACCCAACGTGCCAGATCTGCAAAGCTGGGATCAGACCACTCAAATATCTTAAAAAACAACAGAAGCAGAGTTTTCCTGCAGGAGAACAGAGAAAGGGCCTTAAACTCCTCAAACCAGCAGTGGCAGCTGGGTGAAAATGGGATTAAGTGGACAGGTAGGAGCAAAATTACACCCTGGGTCCTCTGCTCTGGGCTCCCAGCTCAGGGAAAATGTTACCTGGGGTCAGCTGGCCACCAAGGGTGTTATCCCTGCCCTGGTCACCAAGGGTGTTATCCCTGCCCTGGTCACCATGGATGTTATCCCATCCTGGTCACCATGGATGTTATCCCTGCCCTGGTCACCAAGGGTGTTATCCCATCCTGGTCACCACAGATGTTATCCCATCCTGGTCACCATGGATGTTATCCCATCCTGGTCACCATGGATGTTATCCCATCCTGATCACCATGGATGTTATCCCATCCTGGTCACCATGGATGTTATCCCTGCCCTGGTCACCATGGATGTTATCCCATCCTGGTCACCATGGATGTTATCCCTGCCCTGGTCACCATGGATGTTATCCCATCCTGGTCACCATGGATGTTATCCCATCCTGATCACCATGGATGTTATCCCTGCCCTGGTCACCATGGATGTTATCCCATCCTGGTCACCATGGATGTTATCCCTGCCCTGGTCACCATGGATGTTATCCCATCCTGGTCACCATGGATGTTATCCCATCCTGATCACCATGGATGTTATCCCTGCCCTGGTCACCATGGATGTTATCCCATCCTGGTCACCATGGATGTTATCCCTGCCCTGGTCACCATGGACACCATCCCATCCTGGTCACCATGGATGTTATCCCATCCTGGTCACCATGGATATTATCCCATCCTGGTCACCATGGATGTTATCCCATCCTGGTCACCATGGATGTTATCCCATCCTGGTCACCATGGATGTTATCCCTGCCCTGGTCACCATGGATGTTATCCCTGCCCTGGTCACCATGGATGTTATCCCATCCTGGTCACCATGGACACCATCCCATCCTGATCACCATGGATGTTATCCCATCCTGGTCACCATGGACACCATCCCATCCTGGTCACCATGGATGTTATCCCATCCTGGTCACCATGGATGTTATCCCATCCTGGTCACCATGGATGTTATCCCTGCCCTGGTCACCATGGATGTTATCCCATCCTGGTCACCATGGATGTTATCCCATCCTGGTCACCACGGATGTTATCCCATCCTGGTCACCACGGATGTTATCCCATCCTGGTCACCATGGACACCATCCCATCCTGGTCACCATGGATGTTATCCCATCCTGGTCACCATGGACACCATCCCATCCTGATCACCATGGATGTTATCCCTGCCCTGGTCACCATGGATGTTATCCCTGCCCTGGTCACCATGGATGTTATCCCATCCTGATCACCATGGATGTTATCCCATCCTGGTCACCATGGATGTTATCCCTGCCCTGGTCACCATGGATGTTATCCCATCCTGGTCACCATGGATGTTATCCCTGCCCTGGTCACCATGGATGTTATCCCATCCTGGTCACCATGGATGTTATCCCATCCTGGTCACCATGGATGTTATCCCATCCTGGTCACCATGGATGTTATCCCATCCTGATCACCATGGACACCATCCCATCCTGGTCACCATGGATGTTATCCCATCCTGGTCACCATGGATGTTATCCCTGCCCTGGTCACCATGGATGTTATCCCATCCTGGTCACCATGGATGTTATCCCTGCCCTGGTCACCATGGATGTTATCCCATCCTGGTCACCATGGATGTTATCCCATCCTGGTCACCATGGATGTTATCCCATCCTGGTCACCACAGATGTTATCCCATCCTGGTCACCACGGATGTTATCCCATCCTGGTCACCATGGACACCATCCCATCCTGGTCACCATGGATGTTATCCCATCCTGGTCACCATGGACACCATCCCATCCTGATCACCATGGATGTTATCCCTGCCCTGGTCACCATGGATGTTATCCCTGCCCTGGTCACCATGGATGTTATCCCATCCTGATCACCATGGATGTTATCCCTGCCCTGGTCACCATGGATGTTATCCCATCCTGGTCACCATGGATGTTATCCCTGCCCTGGTCACCATGGATGTTATCCCATCCTGGTCACCATGGATGTTATCCCTGCCCTGGTCACCATGGATGTTATCCCTGCCCTGGTCACCATGGATGTTATCCCATCCTGGTCACCATGGATGTTATCCCATCCTGGTCACCATGGATGTTATCCCATCCTGGTCACCATGGATGTTATCCCATCCTGGTCACCATGGATGTTATCCCATCCTGGTCACCATGGATGTTATCCCATCCTGGTCACCACAGATGTTATCCCATCCTGATCACCATGGATGTTATCCCACCCTGGTCACCATGGATGTTATCCCATCCTGGTCACCATGGATGTTATCCCATCCTGGTCACCATGGATGTTATCCCATGCTGGTCACCATGGATGTTATCCCATCCTGGTCACCATGGATGTTATCCCTGCCCTGGTCACCATGGATGTTATCCCATCCTGGTCACCATGGATGTTATCCCATCCTGGTCACCATGGATGTTATCCCATCCTGGTCACCATGGATATTATCCCATCCTGGTCACCACAGATGCCATCCCATCCTGGTCACCATGGATGTTATCCCATCCTGGTCACCATGGATGTTATCCCTGCCCTGGTCACCATGGATGTTATCCCATCCTGGTCACCATGGACACCATCCCATCCTGGTCACCATGGATGTTATCCCATCCTGGTCACCACAGATGCCATCCCAGGCCTCCACAGCTCCAATCCTGCCCCGGTTTTTGGCAGCACCAATCCCTCCTCCCCTGCAGCATTCCAACACTCCAGGGAATTTCCTCCCTCAGAGCTGCATTTTCATCCCCAAACCACCCCAGCTCAGGGGAGCTGGTCCTCCTGGCCACCTCCCAGACCTTCACCAGCCTTGCTGGGCACTCTGACCACAGGGAAAAGGGTTCTTTGCCCTTGGATTCAACTCCCCATCCCAAATCCACCCCAGAGCAGCCATTCCCTCCCCTCCCCACTGCAAGGTCTCCCTCTCCTCAGCCTAAGGACAGACATTCCAAGGACAGAGCTGCTGGGATTTGGCCTTGCTCAGGCCCAGCTCCAAAGCTGGGTGTGAGGATCTCCCCCAGGACAGGCACGAGGAGCCAAGGCTTGGGATGGTCCCAAATCCCTGCCAGGGGCTGCCACAGCCTCATCCCACTGCTAACGATCTCCTGATCGTAATTAAATGAGGGAGGAAGACACCACAAGCACAGCGTGGGCTGACAGAGGTCCAGAGGGGCTGGAGGAGGAGATGAGAGTGGGTCCATTCCAGGGGGAACACGAGGACAGCGCCATTTGTCACAGTGAGGAGGGGACAGGATGGGTCCCACCAGTGACAGGAAGGGACAACTGCCTGGTGTGGGGCTCAGTGATTTGGGACCATCCTTGGCTCTGAGGGAGCTTCTCACCCCTGCAAGGTGCCAACACACTGAGCAGATGGGCAGCACCCATCACTGGGCAGGATGGATCCCCTCAGAGAGCCTCTGGATCAGCCCTTGCCCTCTCCCAGCCCCCGTGTCTGGGCTCAGAACCTCCTTCCCTGCTCTCTCTGCCTCCAAACCCAAGGAATTCCCTGTCCCTTTCCCACTGAGCCTCAGAACTCCATCCTGACACGGAGCAGAGAAGCCCTGGTGGCCTCAAGGACTTTGCTGGCCAAGTTTGGCAGCTGAAGGAAGTGTCCTTTGGTGATGGAGAGGAGGAGGGAGCATCACTCCCTCTGCCAGGGTGGGGATGCTACAGCCCCACAGAAGCCCAGCCAGCAGCAGGTGCCTCCACAGCTGGGCAGGAACAGGAACAAGAAGAGGGAAGTGCAGCACAGAAGGGTTTTGGGGAAGTCAGAGCTGAGCTAATTCTGCAGAGGGAACAACT
The DNA here is from genome assembly GCF_030490865.1 of Poecile atricapillus. NCBI lineage: Eukaryota > Metazoa > Chordata > Aves > Passeriformes > Paridae > Poecile > Poecile atricapillus. The sequence continues at coordinate 75,834,729 of NC_081252.1, forward strand.
CCTCCAGACGAGTTCCCCGTCACGCCCAGGGCAGCAGCCAGGGAGCGACTGCAAGTCACTGCAGGAAAAGCAGAGCCAGGAATTCTGATTTCTGCTGCACTCACTGCCCCTCAAACACAGATCCCAGAGCTGCAAAGCCCAGGGGCTTGAGCCCTGGCAGGTCAATGTTTGCACCTTTCACCTTCCCCATGTCCCAGGGGCTGGGGGATCTTTGGGATGGACAGCAAATGGAAATGGTTCTTCAGAGAGGGAGGGACCAGGGAATGGCAACCAAGGGCTTGCTTTAGCCAGCCCAGGAAATCTTGGACCTTTGCTGCTTCCTCCCACCATCAGCCTCACCCTCACACAGCACAATCAAGGATATTTTGGGTTCCCAGGCAGGGAGATCCAAGGTCCAGTCCTGCAGGTGTTCCCAGGCACCTCCTGTCCCCTCCCATGCTGCTCACCCAAGGGATGCTACACCTTGGCCAAGGGAAAGGTCTCCAAATCCACTGGAGAGAAACTTGGGACAAGGGCTGGAGGGACAGGGCCCAGGGCACGGCTCCCAGTGCCAGAGGGCAGGGCTGGATGGGATATTGGGAAGGAATTCCTGGCAGGGAGGGTGGGCAGGCCCTGGCACAGGGTGCCCAGAGCAGCTGGGGCAGCATCCAAGGCCAGGTTGGGCTGCTGGGAGCACCTGGGACAGTGGGAGGTGTCGCTGCCATGGCAGGGGTGGCACTGGAGTGGCTTTACAGTCCCTTTCCACCCAAATCTCTCTGGGATTCTGATTCCACACACCCCCAGCCTGATGTGTGTTGGATGGACCCTGTGTCACTGGCTGCACTCCCAGCTTTCCCAGATGGGCTGGCTGTGGAGGGGACAGTCCCTGCCTCGCTGCCGTGAGCCCCCACCGGCGGCTCCAAGGACATTTCCTGCATGCTGGGAAGCAGAAGCAACAGCAGCCCCGTGAGTTCCCAAAAATCCTTCTTCTCCTGGGCTGGATCCTGGTTTTGCAGGGACTGAGCAGAGGGCAGGGAACTGCAGGATCAGGCCGGGGGAAGGAGGTGAGGACCAGGAGATCCTGCCCAGGGTTCTCTGGACGCACAAGGCTCAAGCGCAAAGGGGGAAATGATGCTCGGAGCTTGCTTTGCCTGCCAAGCCCAACCCCTGGAGCTGACCGAGTGTGGGACAAACCCTGGGATGGGGAGAGCTCTCAGGCTGCTCTTGTGCAACTCCAGGAGTTGATTTTCTCCTGGCAAAGCACTGAGATGACCCAGACTGAGCTGCTCGTAAACACCCCGGCCTCCCTGGCGGCTCCTTCCCGGAGAAGAGTCCAAGTTTGACTGAACATTTTCCACCGAGCCCAAAACAAGGATAATAATTATCACCGGTGAAGTTTCTGTGCAATAAAAACCAGCAGGGAAATGAGAGCAAGGTCACCACACTGACAATGGATCCTTTGCTGGAGCAGGCTCCCAGTCCAGCTGGCAGCGGGGCTGTGCCCAGCCCAGGATGGGATCCCAAAAGCCAGCGAGGGGCAGAGGCTCAGCCCCGTTATCTCCTCAGCACAGGCCTGGGTGGGCTCAGCAGGGCTGGCCTCGAGGGTGGGAGCCTCTGTTTGTTTTGCTCTCTTTAATCTGGGAATCAAAGTTTCCTCCTGAACGAAGCTATTTCCAGACATCGGAGCTGGCTGGGAGCTCCCAAAGAGCCAGAACCCCCTGAGCTCCCCATGATCCTTCTCCCACCTGGCTGGACAAGCTCCAGCCCCTGGGATTGTCCTCCAAAAACCTCTCCAGGCTGCAGAGCTGTCACCCAGCCTCGGGACACTGCCAGCTCGGGGCTGCAGCGAGCGGAGGGGCTCAGGGCACAGAGCTCCCATCGTGTTCTCCGTGCTCGCCTCCATCCTGGGTACCACGGGGGAAAACAGAGCTCTTGTGATCCTCAATGTCACAAGGGGAAGTGAGTTTTCCTTATGCAAGCACAGCTACAGGAAGGGAGGGAGACAGACAGCAAATGAGGGAATCATGGAATGGGGCTGGGCTGGAAAGGACCTGAAAGCTCATCCCATCCCATCCCTGCCATGGCAGGGACACCTCCCACCATCCCACTGGGATCCAATCCCAGTGTCCAGCCTGGCCTGGGACACTCCAGGGATCCAGGGGCAGCCCCAGCAAATCTGGGAATTGCAGAATCCCAGGCAGGAATTCCTTGCCAAGATCCCAGCCCAATCTCCCCTTTCCCTTGGGAAACCATTCCCTGGCTCCTGTCCCTGCAGCCCTTGGCCCCAGTCCCTCTCCAGCTCTCCTGGAGCCCCTTTAGGCCCTGGAAGGTGCTGGAAGATCTCCCTGAAACCTTTTCCAAAGCCCCATGGATGTCCAGCCCCACAGCCTGGATCCCCCCTGGCTGCAGGAGCAGTGTCACGGGGTGCCCATGGCCTGGCACAGTCCGGCCAGGCTGGACATTGCTCCCGTGGGATTAACGGCCCCTGACGAGACCTTGGAGATGCCAAGACCAATGACCGAGCCTTGGTGGGGCCCCTGCTTTGCACAGCCCCACAAAATCCTCTCCCCCAGCCCATTCCTGAGGCCGTGGAGCTGCTCCACATCCCCTGTGCCCGTGCCAGGCCCCGCAGCCGGAGCTGGTTCCAATCTGACCCCAAAAATCCCGACCCAGCTCCTCCGGCAGCGCCTGGCCTCCGGCATCTCGCTAAGAAAAGCAAAATAAACGCCGTGGGGAAAATCCCAGCCAGTATCTCAGGGGTTGTTCATTCCTGCTCCCTGCCCACGCTCCCGTTTTAGGGCAGCCTCCAGGGCTGTGGAGCTCTGTTTCTCCACGGGAAAAGTTTTCCCAATCCCTTTCCACGCTAATCCCAGCACTGCCCTGGGGAGGAAGGCGAGGGAGGCTCCTCTCCAGGCCCGCAGCTTTGGGCAGCAAGCCAGCAGAATTCCTGGGATTTGGGGGGCCAGGGAGCAGGGGGGACGCTCCCAGAGGCACAGCCAGGTCTGCGTGGAACAAAACCCCCAAAACTCCTTCCCTAAAGGAATTTCAGCCACATTCCTGCATTTTTGTGCTTGGCAAAGGCTCAAAAACATTTTGATTGTTTTAATCCCTTCTGGGGAAGGAGAAGGATCAGCAATTCCCCCTGGAAGCAGCACGAGGTTGGGGTCTGGACCCCCAAATCGGGGACCCTCCATCACAAACCGGGTGACAACGGGGGGGCCACCGCAGCCATCAGGGGACAAAGCACGAGGTGCAGCTGTGCCACGGCTTTCCAGGAGAGACAGAGCCGGGGTGCAGAGGGAGCTGGGGCCATCCTGCTCCCCGGGACCCCTGTCCAGAGGGGCTGGATGCTCTGGTGCCTCGTCCAGCACGATTCCCTTGCAGGGCCAGGGCGGGACCCCTGTCCCACAGCACCTTCCTGGCCATGTCCCATCATCATCATCCTGGCCATGTCCTTCCTGAAGCATCCCCAGGCCCTGCGATCCCCCGAGTCCTGCGGCGTCCTTCGGGGGTCACACAGGGCAGCCCAGCCTGGGGACACGGTGCCAGGGGACAGGGACCCTGTGCCACCCTTCCTGCTGCAGGGTGAGCCACACCCTGATCCCTGTGGCCCGTCCCTGGGGTGTCCCTGGAAGCCGAGATGTCCCCCCTGCTCCAGCAGGGTGCCCAGGGAGCCCGCAGTGCCCGTCATGAGGGACCCGGTGACAGCCACACCGGGCACCGGGGGTTCCCTGTGTGACACCGCTGCCCCTCCAGGGCTACCGGGGATGCCGTGACACCACCCTGGGGCACACGAGGAGCCCGGGACGGCAACCCCGGGGCTCGGGGGGGGGGTCCATGAGCCCACCCAGGCCCGCCCGTCCCCGCCGGGCCGCGCCCCTCACTCACCGCTCGTCGGGCTCGCGGCCCCGCTGCCGGCCGGGCTCCAGCGGCACCAGGGCCTGGCCCAGGAACCGGTCCATGCCCACCAGAGCCCGGTGCATCACGGTGAGCACCAGCCCCGGGCAGGCCCCGGGCTCGGGGGGCAGCTCGAAGGCACATTCCTCCCTCCACTCGGGGCTGCCGCCGCTCTTCTCGGCCACCGAGGTGCTGTACTTCTCGCGGCCCAGCTGGATCACGGTGTACGCGTCGCTGCCGCCCGCTTTGCCTTTGCCGCCGCCGCCGCCGCCCTTGCAGCGCAGCCCGCGGGCCCGCACCACCGTCACCTGGACGTGTGTGGGGAGCCAGGCCGGGCAGCCCTCGGCGGGCAGAGCGGCCGCCCGCAGCAGCGCCATGGCCGGGGCAGGGCCGGGGAGAAGCGGCCGGGCCGGGCCGGGCGGGGCCGGGGAGAAGCGGCCGGGCCGGGCCGGGCCCCGCTCCGGAACCGCCACTGCCGCAGCGCGAGTGACACCGGCCCCGCCGGCCCCGCCCACAACGGCCCCGGCCCCGCCCACAACGGCCCCGGCCCCGCCCACAACGGCCCCGGCCCCGCCCACAACGGCCCCGGCCCCGCCCACAACGGCCCCGGCCCCGCCCACAACGGCACCGGCCCCGCCCACAACGGCACCGGCCCCGCCCACAGCGGCTCCGACCACGGCCCCGTGCGGCTCTGACCACGCCCCCGTGTGGATCTGACCACGCCCCCGTGTGGATCTGACCACGCCCCCGTGTGGATCTGACCACGCCCCCGTGTGACTCTGACCACGCCCCCGTGTGACTCTGACCACGCCCCCAACTCCTCTGGCTCCGCCCCTTTCCTCTTTAGCCCCGCCCAGCCGGCCCCAGCCCCGCGCCAGCCCCGCCCCGTGAGCAGCCACAGCACCGCCCCACCCGCCTTGGCCCCGCCCCTTCCCGCTCAGGCCCCGCCCATGGCCCCGCCCCAGTGAGGTCACACCCGTGAGGTCACACCCGTGAGGTCACACTGGTGATGTCACACTGGTGATGTCACACCTGGGTGGTCACACCAGTGAGGTCAAACCTGGGCGGTCACACCCGCACAGCCACACCCACGGTCCGGGACACCCCCTCACCACATCCCCGGTGTGACTCTGCCACGGGTATGGTGTGCACATGAGTGTGAGCACAGGTGTGTCCCCTCACAGGTGTGTGTCCCTGCACAGGTGTGTCCCTGCACAGGTGTGTGTCACCTCACAGGTGTGTGTCCCCTCACAGGTGTGTCCCTGTACAGGTGTGTGTCCCCTCACAGGTGTGTCCCCTCACAGGTGTGTCCCTGTACAGGTGTGCCATGTACATACAAGCACACAGTTATGTCTGTACCCAAGCATGCTCATGCCCAGGTGTTTCCATGTCCAGGTGTGCCCCACCCAGGTGTGCCTCTGCCCACACCCCACACCTTCACACCCACACCTGCACACCCACACCTGCACACCCACACCTGCACACCCACACCTGTACACCCAGACCTGCACACCCACACCTGCACACCCGCACCTGCACACCCACACCTTCACACCCACACCTGCACACCCAGACCTGCACACCCACACCTGCACACCCCACACCTGTACACCCACACCTGCACACCCCACACCTGTACACCCACACCTGTACACCCACACCTGCACACCCACACCTGCACACCCCACACCTGTACACCCACACCTGCACACCCACACCTGCACACCCCACACCTGCACACCCACACCTGCACACCCACACCTGCACACCCAGACCTGCACACCCACACCTGTACACCCACACCTGCACACCCCACACCTGCACACCCCACACCTGTACACCCACACCTGCACACCCACACCTGCACACCCCACACCTGCACACCCACACCTGCACACCCACACCTGCACACCCACACCTGTACACCCACACCTGCACACCCACACCTGTACACCCCACACCTGTACACCCACACCTGCACACCCACACCTGTACACCCCACACCTGTACACCCACACCTGCACACCCCACACCTGCACACCCACACCTGCACACCCACACCTGCACACCCCACACCTGCACACCCACACCTGCACACTCCACACCTGCACACCCACACCTGCACACCCCACACCTGTGTGTCCCCTGCTGCCGGAGCCCCCAGGGCTGTTGTGACCCCGCGCACACCGGAGCAGATTCCCGGTGTCCCCACGGCTGGTGCCCGGTGGCACCGGGCCAGGCACGGCCTCCCCTCCCACCTGAGCCGCGGTTCCCAGGCCGGGCCAGGTGAGCCTCAGGGCCCCAATCCTCACATCCCATTAATCCCCGGCTGCCGCCGTTCCGTGCCCGCAGCAAGGTCACAGGCGGTGACCCTGGAGCGAGGAGGGGTGGATGGAGCAGTGATGCTGGAGCAATGAGGGGTGACTGGGGTGCTGATCCCGGTGTGATGAGGGGTGGATGGAGCTGTGACCCCAGAGCAATGAGGGGTGGCCGAGGCTGTGATCCCAGAGTGATGAGGGGTGGATGGAGCAGTGATCCTGGAGCAATGAGGGGTGGCAGGGGCGGTGATCCCAGTGTGATGAGGGATGACTGGGATAGTGACCCCGGAGCGAGGAGGGGTGGATGGAGCAGTAATCCCAGTGTGATGAGGGGTGGATGGAGCTGTGATCCCAGTATGATAAGGGATGGCAGGGGCAGTGACCCCGGAGTAATAAGGGGTGGCTGGAGAGGTGACCCCAGAGCAATGAGGGGTGGATGGAGCTGTGATCCTGGAGCAATGAGGGGTGGCCAGGGCTGTGATCCTGGAGCAATGAGGGGTGGCTGGAGCAGTAATCCCAGAGCAATGAGGGGTGACTGGAGTGGTGATCCTGGTGTGATGAGGGGTGGCTGGAGCAGTAATCCCAGAGCAATGAGAGCTGGCTGGAGAGGTGACCCCGGAGCAATGAGGGGTGGCCGGGGCAGCGGGGCTGGTGCCAGCCCTGCCCTATCGCTGCCATCTCCGCTCCGCTCCCGGCACACCCGTTCCGCTCCAGCGCAGGGACACGGCACAGGCTCCTTCCCACTCCAGCCATTCCATAATTCCCCTGGCCCTTTCCTCACCTTTGGAATTACTGCACGGGCTCCCTTCCCTCTCCAGCCATTCCATAATTCCCCTGGCCCTTTCCTCACCTTTGGAATTACTGCACGGGCTCCCTTCCCTCTCCAGCCATTCCATAATTCCCATGGCCCTTTCCTTGCCTTTTGTGGGCTCCCTTCCCACTCCAGCCATTCCATAATTCCCCTGGCCTTTTCCTCACCTTTGGGATTACTGCACGGGCTCCCTTCCCTCTCCATCCATTCCATAATTCCCTTGGCCCTTTCCTTGCTTTTGGTGTCCCCAAAAGGGCTCAGAGTTCCCTTCCCTCTCCATCCATTCCAGGTTCCCCTGGCCCTTTCCTTGCCTTTGGGATTACTGCACGGGCTCCCTTCCCACCCCAGCTATTCCATAATTCCCATGGCCCTTTCCTTGCTTTTGGGGACACCAAAAGCGCTCTGAGTTCCCTCTCCATGCATTCCATAATTCCCCTGGCCCTTTCCTTGCTTTTGGTGTCCCCAAAAGTGCTCTGAGTTCCCTTCCCTCTCCATCCATTCCATAATTCCCCTGGCCCTTTCCTTGCCTTTGCTGCTCCTGCTCACCCCAAATGCTGCTGAGTGCAGGAACAGCCCCATTTCACCCCAAAAAAGCCTCCAAGCAAACAAACACATGAACTGTGGGAAATCCTGCGTTTTCTCTCTCGGGGTGTATTCAAATATCCCATTAAAATATGCTTCATACAGGAATAAAAAACCTACACCGGGAGTTTCTTATCGCCCCGAGATGAACTAAAATCCAATTATCCCTCCAGTCCAGGGCCTGTTCCCGCTCCAGCGGCCGCCCCTTATCCCTCCTCAGCATCTGCTTTTGATTTTCCTTTCTTTTGATTGTTTTTCCCCATTTTTTTATGCTCTTATTATCTCCACTCTCACCACATCTCCTCCTCTCTACCACCTCTCATCTTTTACCTCCATAATTGGGATTTTTTTCCTTCTCCCTTCACCTTCTCTGCCCTGCTCCTATTTATTTACCTTGTATTTATTCATCTCTTTGATTTCACGCTCACCTCTGCATTTGATGCATAAAGGAGGGTTTTTAATTACCCCTGAAATCAATTACTGTCTTTTTTATCCCACTCTGGAATCAAAGGGAACACTGGGATCCTCTGCAGCATCCTCAGCAAGCCGGGGCTGAGTGAAATTTTCCTTTAATTCTTGCTCCAACTTTAATTTTTTTTGCTTTAAATTTTTCTTCAACTTTAATTTTTTTTGTCTTAACATCAATTTTTTTGCTTTGGCTTGAATTTCTGCTGTAATTTTTTTTTTCCCTTCTATTTTAATTTATTTTTTTTCCTTTCATTTCTCCCTTAACTCTAACTTTTCCTTCAATATTTGATTAACTTAATTTTTTCTTCCTCCTCCTCTTCCTCCATGGCATCTCCCTCCCCCAGCTCACCGCAATGCTCCCTAAAGCACCCCAATGACCTCCTGGATGTGGGATCCCAACAAACCCAGCTCTCATCCCAGGAAGAAGCTGGAAAACAACACAAATACGACTTTTTCCCTTTTTTCCGAACTTTTTAGCTCCAAAATCCCGCTCTCCATCCCAAAGGGAGCAGCAGCTGCTCACCCCAGGATTTTCCCAGCCTGGAGCTGCCCCTCCCTGGGATGGGAGAAGCTCCTTGTTGGGGCTGCGGAGAAATGGGATTTTCATGGGAGAGAAGGAAAGCGCTGCAGGAACATCGGGAGCTGCACCATGGGATGTGGGATTGGGGCCGAGCCAGGCATTGCTTGGGAAGGCTGGGATCCCATTCCCAGGGTTGGGATCCTGTTCCCAGAGCTGGGATCCCATTCCCAGAGCTGGGATCCCATTCCCAGGGTTTGGATCTCATTCCCAGGGTTTGGATCCCATTCCCAGGGTTTGGATCCCATTCCCAGGGCTGGGATCCCATTCCCAGGGTTGGGATCCCATTCCCAGGGCAGGGATCCCATTCCCTGAGCTGAGATCCCATTCCCAGGGCAGGGATCCTGTTCCCAGGGTTGGGATCCCATTCCCATGGTTGGGATCCCATTCCCAGGGCTCGTTGGGTGTTTGGATGTTTTGCAGTAGAGCTCCAGGGTGGGAGCGATGGCAGCGTCACCCCTGGGCAGGGACAGGAAGGGGCGAAGGAAGAGCCAGAGCTGGGGGCTCCAAGAGCTGCTGTGAGAGGCTGGAAATGACCCAGAACCCCCAGACCTGGGCTGATCCCAAAGGAAAGGTGGGAATTGTGTCCCGGAGCCCCTCAGGTCAGGCCCCACCTGCAGAGCTGCCCCAGCCCCGGGGCCAAGAGCAGGAGGACGTGGAGCTGCTGGAGAGAGTCCAGAGGAGGCCCCGGAGCTGCTCCAGGGCTGGAGCCCCTCTGCTCTGGAGCCAGGCTGGGAGAGCTGGGAATGTTCCCCTGGAGAAGGGCAAAATGCAGGGAATGCTGAGAGTCCCTGCAGGGGCTCCAGGAGAGCTGGAGAGGGACTGGGGCCAAGGGCTGCAGGGACAGGAGCCAGGGAATGGCTTCCCAAGGGAAAGGGGAGATTGGGCTGGGATCTTGGCAAGGAATTCCTGCCTGGGATTCTGCAATTCCCAGATTTGCTGGGGCTGCCCCTGGATCCCTGGGAATGCCCAAGGCCAGGTTGGACATTGGGATTGGATCCACCTGGGTCAGTGGGAACTGTCCCTGCCGTGGAACTGGATGAGCTTTACGCTCCCTTCCAACTCCAAACATTCCAGAGTTCCATGGAATCTCTTCCCCAAGAATGCAAATCCCCACAAAAATTCCCACCAGCATCCAAACACCCCCCAAACCTGCACACATGGAGGGGACTGACAGCAACACCCCAAACTCCCCCAGCCCCAATTCCTTGGAACAGCAGCAGCAAAACTCATCCAAAGCCACTGGAAGGGGCTGGAGAAGCGGGAGCAGCAGGTCCCGGTGCAGAATCCCAGCTGGCAGCACAGGAACACCCAGGAATGGAAGGAGGGAGAGGAGGGGAGTGGGGGAAGGGGCCTGAGCCAAGACAAATAAAGAGTTCAAATGGGAAACGATTAAAACTAAACTAAAGTCAAATAAATGGAAAGCGGGGGAGATAAGGCGCGGGCGCCCTCGCTGCCTATTTAACATTCATTGGATTGAATAATCAGGCCTCATTATCTCAAATTGCTGCATATTTGCCCTCAAAATGCTAATTTGAAAGTTGGCTGCGAGCGCCGTCTGCCTATTTTGACTAAAATATGATTTTGCTTTATTGTGCGGCGCTCGTAGCTCCGGGGGCATTTCCCCCGTGCCGACCGAACGGGGAATGGGCAAAAGGAAAAAAAGGGGAGGTAAAAATCACCCAACATTTATCAAAAGCCGGCCTGGGAGGAGAGCGGGGCCCTGCTTTGCGTAGAAATGGCATTTTTAGGCCTTGCAGTGAAATTAAAGCGTTATCAGGCGCTTTTCGGGATGGAGCTTTATCGCTCATCTCGGCCAGGGAAATGGGAGAAATAATTTGCTTTTATTCTGATTGTTTGGTGGAGCTGGGGGGGCTGGAGGCTCCTCCCTCCCCTCTCCCTTCTCCTCACCCCCCATCCCCTTCACCCGCCCTTCCAGGGGGCAAAATCGACGCTCTGGGCTTTATCCAGCAGATCCCTGGTGGCGAATTTGCTCCATTTGATCTGGGGCCGGGATTGAGAGCATCAATCTCTCGGTGTTATTACCCTTGCCAGGAGTCAATCAATGGATAATAAAGTGGGGCCGGGGTGAGGAGCGGCCCCCCGCTCTCCCCGGGGTTGAGGTTAGCGAAGGGCGCGCTCCGGAGCGGCCCCAATCCCGCGTTAGCGATGCCGGGATTCGCTCCAAGGGCCCCCCAAAGGACGCATTTCTCATGCAAAGCCCCCCGCGCTGTTTGCACAGCAAACTGCAACTGTGCAGGGGATTAAGGGGGCTCCGGGGGAGGCTGAGGAGCCGTGTTGACAAAGCGGGGTGGAAATCCGGCGCCATCAATTCCGCGGGCGCCTCTGGATTTGGCAATGACACCGCGGGTGACTTTCCCGCTGGGCAGATGGAGGGGCGCTGACCCCTCCCCATCGGGGGGCAGATGGCCGGGAAAGGGGGACCCAACGAGGGGCTGGTGGCCCTGGGGGTGCTGCAGCCAACTCCAGGGGGAGGTGACACAAGTTTGGCCCTGGTGTCCCAAGATCAGCGAGCCAAGGACAAATCTGCCCGTGGTCCCCATTGCTGCTGTCCCTTGGGGCAGTGGGACATTGTCACATTGGTGTCACATCCACAGCCAAAGGTTCAGAGCTCGTGTGGCTCAATGGCACCAAAGCACAGGGAGGGGACAGCTCAGAACCCCCCCTCATCCATCGGGATAAACCTCCGTGATAAACATCCTGGGAAAAGCCTCGTGGCACTGGGGTGTCCCATCCCACTGCCCCATCCTGGTGTGCCCCAGCCCAGTGTGCCCCAGCCCAGCTTGTCCAGTGTGTCCCATCCTGGTGTGTCCCAGCCCAGTGTGTCCCAGCCTGGCGTGTTCCATCTCAGTTTGTCCCACCTCAGTGTGTCCCATCCTGGTGTGTCCCAGCCCAGTTGTGTCCCACCCTGGTGTCCCCCAGCCCACTGGGCCGGCCCAGTGCATCCTGCTCTGGTGTGTCCTATTCCAGTGGGTCCCCTCCCACTGTCCCCATCCTTGTCCCATCCCTCTGTCCTGTCTCTCTGTCCTGTCTCTCTGTCCCGTCCCTGTCCCATCCCTGTCCCACCCCTCTGTCCTGTCCCTCTGTCCCGTCCCTGTCCCCCTCCCGCTGACCTGTCCTGTCCCTCTGTCCCCATCCCCTGTCCCCATCCCTGTCCCACCCCTCTGTCCTGTCCCTCTGTCCCGTCCCTGTCCCCCTCCCGCTGACCTGTCCTGTCCCTCTGTCCCCATCCCCTGTCCCCTCCCGGTGCCGCCGGGTCCCAGCGCGGTCTGGGATCGCCCTCTGGCGGTCACTGCGGGAACGGCTGCACTGGGACCGCACTGGGATCACACTGGGATCGCACTGGGATCACACTGGGACAGCACTGGGGCTGCACTGGGACCGCACTGGGATCGCACTGGGATCTCACCGGGACTGCACTGGGACCGCACTGGGACCACACCGGGACCGCACTGGGATCTCACCAGGACCGCACTGGGACCGCACTGGGATCGCACTGGGATCGCGCTGGGACCCCACTGGAACCACACTGGGACCCCACTGGGATCTCACCGGGATCTCACCGGGACTGCACTGGGACCGCACTGGGATCTCACCGGGACCGCACTGGGATCGCACTGGGACTGCACTGGGATCTCACCGGGACTGCACTGGGACCGCACTGGGATCTCGCCGGGATCACACTGGGACCGCACTGGGATCTCACCGGGACTGCACTGGGATCGCACTGGGACCGCACTGGGACCGCACTGGGATCGCACTGGGATCGCACTGGGACCCCACTGGGCCCCTGCCCTGCGGCCCCTCCCAGCCGGGATCCTCTGGGATCCGCTGCCTGGGATGATTTGGAGCTGGGATCCCCAAAACCGGGACCTCCGGATGCACCCGGTGGGATCGGCCCTGACTGGAATCCCCAGCAATTAGCAGCCTGTTAATTGGGATGGGGAGCTGGCAGCTGACTGCAGTTCTGCCAGCTGGGATGTTCCTTAACTGGGATCCTCACTAACTGGGACCCTCACTAACTGGGATTGTCATTAACTGGGATCCTCATTAACTGGGATCCCTGCTAACTGGGATCCCTGCTAACTGGGATTGTCATTAACTGGGATCCTCGCTAACTGGGATCCCTGCTAACTGGGATGTTCCCTAACTGGGGTCCTCACTAACTGGGATTGTAATTAACTGGGATCCTCACTAACTGGGATCCTCACTAACTGGGATGCCCCATATCCCTGTGGATCAGGGATGGATCAGCACTTCAGGTGCCTTTGGGAGTCAGACCCTCATTCCCAAAAGCAAATTTTTTTCTGGAATTGGCACCTTTGGCACCTTTGGCATCCAGAGGAGTTTGGGTACAGAGCAGGAGCAGAGTGGGAAGGGCAGGGCAGGAGCCCCAGGAGAACCACAGCTCCAAAAGCCCCAGAATCGAGATAAGGAAGATTATGGAGAAAAAACCAAAATCATCATTTTTCCCTGAAGTGCACAGAAAAAGCTCTGAACATTACATAGCCCTGCTGAAGGATCCATCCCATCCCTGGGGTAATCAAACCCAGCCCTGGGGGGACCTGTCCCACCCCCAAGGTGCCATTCCCAGCACCCAGCCCTGCTCAGGACAGCTCAGTTTGGGATTTGGGGCACGTTCTATCCCAGATCATTCAGCTGTGGATGCCGTGGAGCTCTGTTAGAGCTCCCAACTTCCAAAAGCTCCCGTGTAAGGAGTCCCTCAGGTCAGGGAAATCTGCCAGGGTTTCAAAATTTATTTTTTCTTTGTTTTTCCTACATTTTCACCCTCAAACAGCCACAGTGACCTGTGCACATCCAAGTCCTGCTTGGAAAAACCTCCCTGGAGCTGGGTCAGGTCTTTGGAGAGAAGAAGTGGAGCTGCATATCTTAGGGTGCTTAAGGGAGGGCTTTGCTCTGCATCCCAAATGCAGGTGGGAGACCTTTAATAAGTGGGAAAAAGAGAGGATTTTCTTGGGGCGGATGCAGAATTCTGATAAAATGATCCCACAGAGGACGAGGGTCAGGCGTGGATCCTCCTCAGCCACTTGATGGCAGTGGGTATCCAAACTCTTCCCTTTTCTCCAGGAATTTCAGCTGAATTGGTAGAAAATGTTCCTTTTCCCGGGGAGCTGGGGGTGTCCCTGGCCCCCAGTGGGGTGCAGAGGGATTTTGTGGGTGAAGGACTCCCAGAGCTGGGATGGACACAAGGACAGACGGACAATGGACACAGGGACGCTGCAGGGCAAGGGATGGACACAAAGCCAAGGGGGCTCTGGGGTCACCCTGAGCCTGTCCAGGGATCCTGGAGGCTCCATCCCTCCCAATCCACACCTGCCCAGACGCCCCGGCCCAGGGCTAATGAGCAGCTTTGTCATTAATTAGCTCAGGAGCCGCAGCCTTCACCAATTAATCCTCAAAGCCTCCGAATTAGGCACGAGCCATGCCTGGATTCACATCCCGCTTCTGGAGCAGGACCTGCTGGAAGGGTTTGTGGGCAGCGACCCCAATTCCAGCTCCCCGAGGTTCTGACACCTCCCTTCCACCTCTCCGGGACAGGATTCTCCCACCTGGGAAAGAACCCAAGGGTGTCAAACAGCTGCTGGGTTCCTCTGCCTCCAGTTCACCCCGAGTTTTTGGATCCCAGCCCCACGGATCCCAAGCAGCGCTGGACACCAATATTCCCATTTCAGCTCCACATCCCCGACCCCCGTGGATCCCAAAGCACCCCCGCGTGCCAGGATCCCAAATTTGACCCCTGGATCTCGATCCCACGGGTGCCAGCAGCATCCCACCCAGCTCAGGGATGCTGAACTCCCCCGTGCTGGGACCACCCGGCCGTGTCAGGGTTCCAGGGATGTTTGCTGAGCTCCATCAAACCGGAGAGGAAAAAGGGAATAGAAAAAGGGAAAGCACCTCCTATCCAAACACAGCCGAGCCCACCAAGGGCCTCCCGCCTTTTCATCTTCCCAAGGCCGTAATTAAGACTCAATAACACCAAATCTGCCACGCTTTCATCTCTGCCCCCTCCCCAGCGCCTTTATTTGCCCGCTCCGGTGGGAGGGGTCCCGCAGCTGCTCCAGGGAAGGTGGCATCGCCCCCGCCGTGCCCAGCTCAGGATTTTGCTGCTTTTTGGTGCCCAGACCTCCCCGGAGAGCTTCCACCTGCAGGCTGTGGGCAGTGCCGGGGGTCTGGGGTCCCCCAGAGCAGAGCAGAGCAGAGGGTGCTCCTGCCCGGGGCAGCTCCATAATGACTTTCCCAGCTCGGTAATTCCCGTCCTGAGCGCTGCAGCCCGGCTCTGACCCTGGGGAAACCGAGCGAGGGGGCTGCTGTGGCCCAGATGTGCCCCCGGCCCGGTTCTGTCCCTGGGGAAACCGAGCGAGGGGGCTGCTGTGGCCCAGATGTGCCCCCAGCCCCGCTCCCCCAGCCCCATTTCCTCCCCAATAAAGCCCCGAGCCCCGGGGGAGTCTTTGACCGCCCCCCCGGCCGAGGTGTGACTTTTCCCAGCTCATTAGGGAAAGCTGCGGGGTTTTTAGGAATCTCAGACCCTAATGACCATCTGAATCCCATCAGCCGAGCTGGGGGGTGCAGGGAGAGCCCCCCGCCCCTGCCACCAGGGCATCCCTGGGCATCTCCAAGTGCTGCTCCCCCTCCTCAAAGCCAGGGCTGGCAAAGCCGGGAGTGTCCGGACCGTGCCCAGCAGGGACCCCCGGCTGCAGCGGGGATTTGCGGCACCGGCACCCGGAGGGGCGGGAGCGCCTCTGCTCCCTCCTCCCTGAGCCTCTCCCGGCAGGTGAGCCCCACCTGGCCCCAGCTCCTCCTGCCACCCCCGGGGAGCTGGGACCTGTCCCTCAGCCTGGCACCGAGCCCCGGGGGTGACGATTGCAGCGTTTCCATTAAATGGGTGGGGAAACTGAGGCACAGCGTGGCTGTCCGAGAGCCAGGAACTGTTGAAGCTGGACTCCACCAGCAGGTGCAGGTCCAGCTCCTGGGATGCAGGGAGCAGATTTCCTCTTGTCAGGGATAGACTGGGAGCTGCCTGAGCCCAGGGGCCGTGGAGCAGGGTTAGGGTTGGGTTTAGGGTTGGGTTAGGGTTAGGTTGGGGTTGGGTTTAGGGTTGGGTTAGGGTTAGGGTTGGGTTTAGGGTTGGGTTAGGGTCAGGGTTAGGGTTGGGGTTAGGATTGGGTTAGGGTTAGGGTTGAACAGCCGTGTTGGAAAGGCTTTACCCTTTGCTAGGCAAGAGTATGGAAGGGAATTGGAGGAATCCCAGCCCTGGAAGTGTTCCAGACACGTGGGAGTGGCCCTTGGGGACAGGGGTTTAGTGTTAGGGGACACAGGTTTGTGTTGGGGACACAGGTTAGTGTTGGGGACACGGGTTAATGTTGGGGACACGGGTTAATGATGAGTGTGGTGGTGCTGGGTTAATGGTTGGACTCAATGACCTTTCCAAACCGAATAATTCCAATGATTCTGTGGTTCCCAGGTGAAGATCTGGCTCCAAAACCCGAGGATCAAGTGGAGGAAACAAAGCCTGGAACAGCACCAAGCCAAGCTGGCCAGAATGGGTTTGGGCACCCGGCAGAGCAGCCCAAACTCACAGAGCCACCACGAGGAGGACAAGGAGATCACAGCACCCAGGGGACAGGCAGGAGGACACGTCCCTGTCCCCTGGCCCAGGGACAGAGCGTGGCAGAGCTGGGAGCCAGCTGTGTGGATTAGAGGATGTATCAGAGCAGAAATATCTAATTTATCCAGGATATAAGGGCACCCCTGAGCCTTGGGGGTGACAAATCATTGTTGATGCAGCTCTCGGGCTCATCTCTGCAGGAATAACCCCTCTTTTCCTGCAGGGCTCTTCCCAGGAGCTGACCTGGGGGAGCAGGAGCCACCTGCAGCCTCAGCCCATCCCAGAGGTGTTGGGTCCCAGCTCAGGACCTGCACAGGGCCCCTGAACCCTGCAGAAGATTTGTGCTCATAAATCCCAGTGCTGGCTTCCCCTCCAGGGATTGCAGGGCCAGGACAGGAGGGAAAATGCACCTGGAGGCAGAGCTGGAGGAGCTGTGTGACCTGAGCTCCTGGGGTGACATCTCAGCCATGGATCAGCCAGGTTTGATTTTCATTCTTGGCTCTGCTCAGGCAGAGGTGGAGGTTTCAAATCCAGCAGTTTTGGGATGGACTCTGAGCAGGGGATGATCCAAAGGTGGGATCCACGGGGAGCTGGGGAGCTCCTTGAAGGGTGCAAAGCAAGTGAGGACCTGGGATCTCCCAGTGGGGACAGGGGGTGCTCAGCTGGGCAGTGCCAGCTCCTGGAACTGGACCTGGTCCCTGTCTGCTGGGTTTGGAGCTGGGGAAAGGAGCCTCAGGTGGAGGATTGGGTTGGGCAGGTGTGAAACCTGGGGCAAGGACAGGGGGACAGTCCAGGGAAACAGGGGACAGTTATGGGGATGGTGCAAAGAGAAGGGATCAGTGCAAGGAGATGATGCAGGAAAAGGGACAGTGCCAGGAGAGGGGACAGGACCAGGGGAGGGGACAGGATCAGGAGAGAGGACAGTGCCAGGAGAGGGGACACGACCAGGAGAGGGGACAGGGCCAGGAGAGGGGACAGGACCAGGAGAGGGGACAGGGCCAGGAGAGGGGACAGGACCAGGAGAGGGGACAGGATCTGGAGAGGAAGGACGGTGCCAGGAGAGAGGACAGTGCCAGGAGAGGGGACAGGATCAGGAGAGAGGACAGTGCCAGGAGAGGGGACAGGACCAGGAGAGAGGACAGTGCCAGGAGAGGGGACAGTGCCAGGAGAGGGGACAGGGCCAGGAGAGGGGACAGTGCCAGGAGAGGGGACACGACCAGGGGAGGGGACAGGATCAGGAGAGGGGACAGGGCCAGGAGAGGGGACAGGATCAGGAAAGGGGACAGGGCCAGGAGAGGGGACAGGGCCAGGAGAGGGGACAGTGCCAGGAGAGGAAGGATGGTGCACGGAGGTGGAATGATGCCTGGAAATGAGGATGGTGCACAGAGGAGGAATGACACCTGGAAATGAGGATGCTGCAGGAGAAGGGGAATGACACCTGGGAATGAGGATGCTGAAGGAGAAGGGGACAGCACAAGAAGGCACAGCGCAGGAAGGAGGGCACGCTGTGGCGGAAGCTGCCCTTTGTCCCGGCTGCTGCAGGATTAGCCGGCACATCTCAAAGAGCCCAAACTGCGCTGATGTCTTCTCATGTCTGCCGGGAGCCCGGCCCGGGCGCGGCTTTAATCCCCCCCGAGACAAGAGGGCTCACGGGGCTGCTTCAATCGGTCCCGGCCGGGGGCTGAGCTGATTGCGGCTCTCTCGTTGTTCTCAGGCACCTTTAATCCCCCCCAGCCCCCGGCAGGAGCCGGCTCCTCCCGGGAGCAGTGGGGGACCCCGGCCCGCTCCGGGGATGCTCCCGCAGGCTCTGCCCGACCCTGCGGGGAACGGCCGAGCCGGGAGGGATTTAATTAAAACCGGGCTTGATCGGGTTTTTAAAATGTACTTGTGTAGGAGACGGATTAAATCACATTCCTGCGGCACCTCGGGGCTTGGCAGGGAGGTTTTTGTCCCTGAGGGGGAGCGGAGGCTCGGGATGGCTCTGTTCCCTCGGGACAGCTGAGTCCCAGGGAATGCCACCCCTCATCCTCCTCCCGGCCAGGGACTCACCTGGCCGCAGGTGCCCAGGGTGGGGAAGGGATTTGGACAAGGCAGGGATTGCTGCTGCTCCGGTGGGGATGAGGAGAGCCGAGCCCCCAGCTCTGCCCCGGTTATGGGATGGAGTCGATGGCTTGGAGAAAAGTTGGATTCTTCCCGATCGTTCTCTGTCCTGCTGAACCCCTGCGGGCCTGGGCAGGAGCGCAGTTCCCTCCTCTCCAGCCCCGCTGTCCCAGCTCTGCTCCCGGGACACGAGGATCGGGATCACGGCTGGGCACTGGGATCCTGCCCTGTGGAAAATGAGCGACAGAGGTGCTCGGGAAGGTCCCGGGCTGGATCCATCCCCAGAGCCTTGCTCCTCTCATCGCCCAGGAAATCTGTGTTTAAGAGAGTGAGAATAAAGAGTAAGAGCTGTGTGTCCTTACCCAAACCCCCCGCAGCACAAAGACCCTGCCAGTCCCTCCCCAACCCACGGCTCTCAGACAGACTCCGCTTTTTCACCTGTCTGCAAAACCCGAGGTGGCTTTGGGTGACAGATAATTAAAAGGAAGTGAGAATTAAGCAGCTTTATTAAGGGGATAAAGGTTATCTGCCAGAGATGCAGCGCTGAGCCCTTCTCTGCAAATCTGCTCTGGGCTCCAGGGATCAGCGGGAGCTCGTGGGACGGGCAGGGGGATGAGGAAGAGCTTTCCCCAGGGACAGCACGAGGATCAGGGGATGATTGATTGGGATGATTGAGATGATTGGGATGAATGCAGGGCGCTGCTGAGGAGCTGCGAATGGCCGGCCGGGAGAACGGGATGGGATTGGGATGGGATTGGGATGGAGCCATTGGAGAGAGGATGAGCGGGTGGAGCTGAGCACTCAGGCTCTGGAGGTCCCCTCCTTGGGGCTCCCCTCCCCGCTCTCCTGTTCCTGGGGACCCCGCACCCCCATCCTGCTCCCCGGGCACCTGGAGCCCCTTCCCCGAACCGCAGCCCCCGATTTTGGGGTCCCTCGGTGGGATGAGCGTGTCCCGAGCGGGGGCAGGGCTGCAGAGGTTCAAGGCAAAGCCGTGCGTGCTCCGGGCTCCATCCCCTCGTGTAATCTTGTTAAATGGTCAGGGAGCATTGCCCCGGCTTCTCCCTCCCCGCTAATTCCCGATTGAAACATCAAATAAATTTCCCGAGGCTGCTGGGCGGCTCTGCCCGCTTTCAGTGGGAATATAAAACACACATCATGAGCAATGGGAGGAAATCCCATCACATCCCGTGTTTTCCAGACCGTCTGGGATGGATTTACCCCAAGCTGCCTTGCACGAGGAGCAAAGGCATCACATTTTTACATTAAACACTCCTGGATACACGAAAATAAGGATAAAATGCCTGGAAATGCAGCAGAACCGGAAAACTGAGGATTCCCCTCTATGGTCTGAGCATTGCAGTGACCAAAATCTTCGGGTTTAAAAATCCTGGGTTTAAACAAGTTCTGGTGAAATCAGCTGTTATGGGAAAAATAATAATAATAAAAAAGGAAATTTCACCATCTCCCTCTTTCACAAACGGTTTGTGGTAAAAAATAAACCCCTTGTCCCTGTGGCCCTGCCATCCCAGCATGGGCGAGCCGGGATTTCCCTGGGGGAACCTGGCACCAAAACCCCTCTGCCTGCTGAGATTTTATTGTAAAAGCAGAATAAATCATTAAATCCAGCGATCTCTGCCGCTGAGGGGTGGATACGGGTGACCTCGGTGTCCATCCTGGGCACGGTGTGATTTTATTGTAAAAACCGATTAAATCTTTAAATAAGTGAGCTCTGATGCTGTGGGATGGAAAGGGGATCCTGACGGAAGTTTTGCGACTGGCGGGCAGATAAACGCTTCCCAACGCTGCTAAAACCTCATCCTGGGGTTCATTTCACTGCTCTGAGGCTCCCGTGCCTCAGTTTCCCCGCCTGGGGCACTCTGAGCCCGCTCCCAGCCCGCACCCCCGCCGGGAGCCGAGCCGGATCCGAGCCTCATCCTCCCCCAGCCCATCTCTATTGATTTAATAAGATGGAGGGGAATTAACGGGGCCGGAGCATTGGAATAATGCGAGATGAACAAAGGGGCAGCGCTAGCAAAGATGCTGCCAGCTTTTAATGATGAGGCCGGGCAGATCCCCCGCCAGTTGTCCCTTTGGAGCGGCGATTAAGAACATACTGTTATTGTTAAGGCCCAGAGATAAATCCCTGCACCGTTTCTGATGTGATCAGCCGGGGCTTCTCCCTACAATTTGTGATCCTATTGTGGACGGTGTTTGCCCTGGGCAAGGAGAGTCTGGGAACCACTTATGAACCATCCTTTGGTCATTAGTCTCCTCATTAGGAGAGAACAATGTGGGGAAAAAAAAGATAATTGAAGGGAGCAGCGGGCTGATGGTGCACTCAGGCCCGGCCCAGCGCTGCCTCAATGATTAGTTTGTTTATAATTCCCAATTAATTTTAAATGCGCAGGTTTGGGATGCTCTGGACACCTGGAATTGCAAGTCCTGTGAGCTGGGGCTCCGGGGCTGAGCATCTTCGGTATTCATTGATTTTGGGGGGTTCTCTCAGGCTTTGCTGTGGGCTGGACGTGATTCCCCATGGAATCCAGGAATTCTCGGCTTGGAAGAGACTTTTAAAGGTCTCCAGCCCGGGCACATCGCCCTCGGCGAGGCTCGGAGCAGCCGCGGTGGGGCTGGGGGTGCCGCACATCTGGATGAGGTGTGGGGCCAGATGTGGCACCGAGGAGTGCGGGGAGGAGCCCGATGGAGCAGGGACATCTCCCCCAGAAGAAACCGGGATGGAGCAGGGACATCTCCCCGGGGAGAAACCGAGATGGAGCAGGGACATCTCCCCGGGGAGAAACCGGGATGGAGCAGGGACATCTCCCCGGGGAGAAACCGGGAACGAGCCCGATGGAGCAGGGACATCTCCCCGGGGAGAAACCGGGAACGAGCCCGATAGAGCAGGGACATCTCCCCGGGGAGAAACCGGGAATGAGCCCGATAGAGCAGGGACATCTCCCCCAGGAGAAACCGGGAACGAGCCCGATGGAGCAGGGACATCTCCCCGGGGAGAAACCGGGATGGAGCAGGGACATCTCCCCGGGGAGAAACCGAGAAACCGGGAACGAGCCCGATAGAGCAGAGACATCTCCCCCAGGAGAAACCGGGAATGAGCCCGATAGAGCAGGGACATCTCCCCGGGGAGAAACCGGGAATGAGCCCGATAGAGCAGGGACATCTCCCCCAGGAGAAACCGGGAACGAGCCCGATGGAGCAGGGACATCTCCCCGGGGAGAAACCGGGATGGAGCAGGGACATCTCCCCGGGGAGAAACCGAGAAACCGGGAACGAGCCCGATAGAGCAGAGACATCTCCCCCAGGAGAAACCGGGAATGAGCCCGATAGAGCAGGGACATCTCCCCAGGGAGAAACCGAGAAACCGGGAACGAGCCCGATAGAGCAGGGACATCTCCCCGGGGAGAAACCGAGATGGAGCAGGGACATCTCCCCAGGGAGAAACCGGGAATGAGCCCGATGGAGCAGGGACATCTCCCCGGGGAGAAACCGAGGCACAAGGCAGCCCTGCCCTGGCCGGCTCCTGCCTCGACATACCCGGCTGATGAATCAGCCCCGGCTGGGCCGGGACCCTGCCCCGGGGAGCAGGAGGAGGGCGAAAAGCCCTAATTCCTCAGGATGCTCGATATTATCAAGTGCTAATGAGGCCTGGATGGGGCTGAGGTGCTTTGCAGGCCATTATCCCAAATTAACCTGACAATGAGGCCGGGGAGCGGTGTCTGAAGGGCGGCTCGGGTGTGTATTGCCTGTCTGGGTTGGGGACACGGCGCTGCCTCCTCTGCCTCCCCCCCCGAGCACAAACCGAGGCCCTTGGGGTTCTCAGGGGAGATTTTCCATCGCACGAACAGCGAATCGTGGAATGGCTGGGGCTGGAAGGGACCTCAAGGACCATCTCGTTCCATCCCCTGCTTGGGGACACATTCCACAGTCCCGAGCTGCTCCAAACCCCCTCCGAGCTGGCCTCGGGCACCTTGAGTCAGCTCCTGGGGAGGTTTGACAAGCAGGAGAGAAAATGAGGTGACAAGGATGGAGAGAATGGACACAGACTTTGGGACGAGGCTCTCCCGTCAAAGTGCCGTGTCCCCAAATTGTCCCGTCCATCCTCTGCTGACACCGGGCTCTGCCAGGGTCCCGGGCCGGACCTGGGCTCCCTTGCTCCGGTCCTTGGGGACCCTGTGAGGTGCTGAGGAGCCAGAAGTGACTCCTGGTGAATCCTGTCCCTCCTGCTGCAGGAGGATCCGACCCCAGCACGGTGCTGTGAGGCCCTGCAGCTCCCGGGGCCTGGCAGAGGGTGACAAAGGTGAGGCAGGGGCGGCTCCTGGGCACCCACCTCCAGAGCACCCTCACTAGAGCTGCTGGCCGGAGGAATTCACCTCTTCTGGGCCTTACACACAACCACGATCCTCCTGGGAGAAAACCCCTGCTCCTCTTCCACTGCAAAGAGGGATCCCCATTCCCCTCTCCCAGAGGATCCAGTTTGGAAAGGGAAAATCACCAGCTCAGGGAGCCGTGGGCTTTGAGGACGCTCCTGTTTGCCCACAACTGGTTCATGGATTATTATTTAACATCATTTTGGACTAGCACACGAAGAACCTTTGCAAAAATCTGGCATAAACCCAAAACTGGTGCTCAGAATCCCGATTTTAAGGCAATTTTCACTTAAAAACCCGAGCTGAGGATTTCAGCCCCCTGAGGCTGGCGGTGCTGGGCCAGTTATTGCAAAGAGGAGGAGCAGGGGGAGCGTGGGATCCATCCTGCCGCTGCCTCAGGGATGCTCCCGGTGCAGGAGATGTTTCCCGGCTGCCGGGAGGATTCACGCTCGGATTCCACACGCACACAATCCCCGGCAGGTTTTTCGCGTGTGCTTGCTGTGGCTTTGGGGAAATTTCCGCCGCCCCTTTGGCCCCGCTGGGGATGGGGATGGGTTTGGGGCCGGGAGAGGGATGGAAATGGAGCCGGGCTCTGCTCACCGGCGAGAGGCGAGGTGTGAAATTTCTCATGGGCGAACAAGTGAGAGCTGCGGGGTGCCCAGAAGAAGGGGGACAGAAAAGATGAAGCGGGGAGGGGGGGAATGAGGAGGAGGAGAGAAAGCAGCAGCCAAGGAGGAACAAAAATCCCTAAAGCACCAACCTGGATTGAAGAGTGGGGCGTTTTCTATGGGGGGATTGTAAAATGCGCTCTCTCTTTCCCCTTGGCAGGGGGGAAAAGGGCCCCCCCTCTATCTGATAGTCATTAGCATCAATTAGCCCCGTTTGAAGTAGGCAACATCTTTGTCTCTTTGCAAAAAAAGAAATAAAAAAACCTTTCAGGGAGCCCATAATAACATCTGGAGCAGGAGAGGCTGAACTCGAGTTCCCCACTTTCATCTCTTGTCGAGGGACTTGGAATGTTAATGCAGCCTCATTCTTTAATGGAGTTATCAGGAAATGCTTTTCACCTCCTTCCCTTTGCTCGGGAGGGATGTTTACAAAGGGCCGGGGGCTTTTTGGGGGGCTTTTTGGGTTGTTGTTTTGTTGTTGGGATTTTTTTTTACTCCTTCCCTAAGAAACTCCCCCTAAGAGATTCCCCCCCACTTTCCCCGTTTTTATTTTCTACGCTCTTGAAAAACAAAACAGGAATAAAATATAATGAATAGGATCTAGTGAATAAAATAAAGTAAATAAAATAACCAGAAAAGCAGAGAGGATCGGATTCCATCCTTCCATGTCCCCTGGAGGCTCTGGAGCTGCTGTGGGCAGGGCAGGGGGGGGTCCCGGCCAGAGCCCCCCACCCCTCCCGGCTGCTGCATTTCCCAAATCATTACCAGGAGTGAGAATTTCCAGATTGCCCAGTAAAATGCGTTAGTGGAGCACACGGAACGGATAGGAACGGATGGGAACGGATGGGAACGGATGGGAACGGATGGGATCAGATGGGAATGGATGGGAAGGGATGGGAATGGATGGGAATGGATGGGAACGAATGGGAACGGATGGGAATGGATGGGAATGGATGGGAACGGATGGGAACGGATGGGAAGGGATGGGAATGGATGGGAATGGATGGGAATGGATGGGAATGGATGGGAATGGATGGGAATGGATGGGAAATGATGGGATCAGATGGGAATGGATGGGAACGGATGGGAATGGATGAGAATGGATAGGAACTGATGGGAACGGATGGGAACCAAGGGGAACCGATGGGAACCAAGGGGAACCGATGGGAACCGATGGGAATGGATGGGAACGGATGGGAACGGATGGGAATGGATGGGAATGGATGGGAACGGATGGGAATGGATGGGAATGGATGGGAATGGATGGGAACGGATGGGAATGGATAGGAACCAATGGGAACCGATGGGAATGGATGGGAATGGATGGGAACGGAGGGGAATGGATGGGAATGGATGGGAATGGATGGGAACGGAGGGGAATGGATGGGAATGGATGGGAATGGATGGGAACGGATGGGAGTGGATGGGAACGGATGGGAATGGATGGGAATGGATGGGAATGGATGGGAACGGAGGGGAATGGACGGGAACGGATGGGAACTGGGACACGGAGCCAGGCAGCGCGGGGAAAGCCAAAGGGGAAAGTCAGCTGGGGTTTGGCATCTGTCTGTCCGTCCCTGAGCTCCCTGTCCATCCCTGAGCTCCCTGTCCATCTGTCTGTCCATCCCAGCAGCTCCCTGTCCATCCATCTGTCCATCCCCTTCCATCCCTGTCCATCTGTCTGTCCATCCCTGTCCATCCCTGTCCATCTGTCTGTCCATCCCTGTCCATCCCTGTCCATTCCTGTCCATCCCTGTCCATCCGCCTGTCCATCCCTGTCCATCCCTGTCCATCTGTCTGTCCACCCATCCTGCCAGGGGGATCTGTCAGCCCCCCTGCCCTGCCCGCAGCTCGCCCATCCCAACACCCTCACCACGGATCTTCAATAACCGCAGCAGCTCTGGCGTGGCTTTCCCTGGGAATCACCAGCCAGGACTTGTGATAAAGAGCGAAAATCATGAACTGATCAGCTCTCAATAACCCCAAACCTCCTGTAACGTGTTCAAGCCCACACATCCTCCCTCTGCTCCAGCAGAGCTGGGAGCTGTGAACCTCCAAGGATGTTTTTTGGGAGAGGCTCCAGCACTCGGCCAGCTCTGAACTGTGATTCCAATTAAAGCCGTGCTTCCACGGCAGCGGGATCAGAGCTGCCTGTTTGGATAAGGAGCAATAAAGCAGCAGCTGTATTTATTCACCTATTTGGAAGCTGCTGGAGAAGGCAGGATGCTAAAAGGCAGGAAAAAACATGTTTTAAAGGCAAACTTTGGGGGCTCTTTTGTCTCCTGTGGGCATCCTCCTCCCTGGGGATCCTGTAGCCATCACCAGGGTGCTGAATAATCCTGCCTGTGTATTCCCATTGCTTTGAAATGCTCAGAAACACAGAGATTTTTATGGTTATTTCTATGGATTGTGCAGGGTAAAGAAAGTTTAAATGGCACGAATCCCTGTTTAAGGCAGGATTTAGTGGCTATGGCCTGTGAGCCTGTGCATGCAGGGATGGTTAATGCTGGGTTATTAAACCACAGGGGATTTTTGCTCTGTTTATTAACCTGGAGGCTCTGGGATTTCTCTGTGTTTGCACACACCGGAGTGAATTTCCAGTGAGAATTTGGTGGGATTTGAGCAGGAATCCCAGCTGGGAGAGGTGTCTGTGCCATCCCCAGCTCCCCGTGGCCGTGCCTGGCTCCGAGGCTCGAGCAGGGATGGCACCAGTTCCACTCCCAGAGCGCTCCTCACATCCTGGGAGAGCTCCTGAGGTGCCTGTTCAGGATCACAGCTATTCCAAAATGGTCCCAGAACATTCCCCTCGGCACAGGGGCACCGTGTACTGGCACAGGGGGCCCGGGGGAGCAGGGGGTTCCCGGGGGAGCGGGGGGCTCCAGCAGTGGGACTCAGGCGCTGTTTGTGTGGGAAGGAATCGGGGCTGCTGGGAGGAGGCCACTGGGAAGGAGTTGGGGTGTTGGTTTGGGTGTCTGAGGAAGGAACAGGTGCTGCTGTTGGGGTCCATGAGGAAGGAATCGTTATCCAAGGGGTCCAGGAGGGAAGAGCGCAGGTCACTGAGGGGAGGACGCAGGGCAGGGGACACTGGAGGTGACAGCAGGGAAAGAGGGGAGTCCCTGGGCACCAGGGTGGAAAGAGAGGTGGCACGGGAGGAGAGGTGTCCCTGAGAGTGCTGACACGGAATGGGAGTGACTCTGGGGAACAGGGATCCGTGTGGAATCAGGGTTCTCCATGGGGAACAGGGAACAGGGATCCATGTGGCAGCAGGGCTCTCCATGGCCATGGGGAACAGGGAACAGGGATCTGTGTGGAATCAGGGCTCTCCATGGGGAACAGGGATCTGTGTGGAATCAGGGCTCTCCATGGGGAACAGGGAAGCAGGGCTCTCTCTCCATGGGAAACAGGGAACAGGAATCAGGGCTCTCCATGGGGAACAGGGAACAGGAATCAGGGCTCTCCATAGGGAACAGGGAACAGGAATCAGGGCTCTCCATGGGGAACAGGGATCAGGGCTCTCCATGGGGAACAGGGATCAGGGCTCTCCATGGGGAACAGGGATCAGGGCTCTCCATGGGGAACAGGGAACAGGAATCAGGGCTCTCCATGGCCGTGGGTGCTGCTGTGCAGGGAGGGGTTCCCATGGAAGAGCCGGAGTGTGAGGAGGGCTCCCATGGGAATGTCACTGGGGAGGAAGAGGAGTCTGTGGGGAAGCTGGGGTGTCCTTGGGAATGCTGATCGGGAAGCAGGGGTGTCTGTGGGGTGTCGGTAAGGCAGCAGGGGTGTCGGTAAGGTGTCGGTAAGGAAGCAGGGGTGTCGGTAAGGTGTCGGTAAGGTGTCGGTAAGGAAGCAGGGGTGTCGGTAGGGTGTCGGTAAGGTGTCGGTAGGGCAGCAGGGGTGTCGGTAAGGTGTCGGTAAGGAAACAGGGGTGTCGGTAAGGTGTCGGTAGGGCAGCTGGGGTGTCGGTAAGGTGTCGGTAGGGCAGCTGGGGTGTCGGTAAGGTGTCGGTAACGAAGCAGGGGTGTCTGTGGGGTGTCGGTAAGGTGTCGGTAAGGAAGCAGGGGTGTCGGTAAGGTGTCGGTAAGGTGTCGGTAGGGCATCAGGGGTGCCGGAGGGGGTGCTGCTGGCAGCCAGGGGTGTGTGCAGCCCGTGCCGCGCCCCTGCCGCCGCTTTGCATAGGAGCGCGGCTGTCCCCGGCCCCTGCCCTCCATAAAAGCGGCGGGGCCGGGGGTGGCAGCACGGACCCGGCCATGCTGCAGAGCCCGGCTCGCCCCCGGCCCGGGCCGCCGCCCCACAAGACCCCGTTCCACATCGAAGCGCTGCTCGCCCGGGAGCCGCCGCGCCGCGGCCCCGCCGCCCCCGGGAGCCCCGGGAGCCCCGGGCCGGCCCCGCGCTGGACCCCGCCGGGAGCCCCAGCCCGGCCCGGCCCGGCAGCACCGGCAGCGGGGCTGGGAGCGCTGCCCGGAGCCTGGGCATGGCCCTGGGCCTGGCCCGGTGCAGGTGAGCGGGGACGCGGGACACGGGGAGGGATGCGGGACACCGGGAGGGATGCGGGACACGGGGAGGGATGCGGAGCACCGGGATGGATGGGGGAAGGGATGCGGGGTACGGGGAAGGATAAGGAGCACGAGGAGGGATACGGGGTACGGGGAGGGATGCGGGACATGAGGAGGGATGAGGAGCACGGGGAGGGATGCGGGACACCGGGAGGGATGAGGAGCACGGGGAGAGATGCGGGGATGGATGCGGGACACGGGGATGGACGCGGGACACCGGGAGGGATGAGGAGCACGAGGAGGGATGCGGGACACCGGGAGGAATGAGGAGCACCGGGAGGGATGCGGGACACAGGGAGGGATGCGGGACACCGGGAAGGATGCGGGGAGGGATGCGGGACACCGGGAGGGATGCGGGACACCGGGAGGGATGCGGAGAGGGATGCGGGACACCGGGAGGGATGCGGGACACCGGGAGGGATGCGGAACACCGGGAGGGATGCGGGGCACCGGGAGGGATGAGGAGCACCGGGAAGGATGCGGGAGCGGCCCCCGGGACACAACGGGGCCGGGCTCACCCCCAAGCGCTCCCCGCTGCCGGGGCTCGATCTCTGCAGCAGCCCCGAGCTGAAGCGCTGGGCTGTGGGACAGGGACAGCGACAGGGAAAACTTTCCTTAAGGGCTTTTTCCCCCCCTCTGTAAACGATCCATATAGAGAGACCAAAAATGAACATTTTATGTGGTTTATTTTATATTGTGAGGCGGTTCCTAACGCAGCCGATGGTTCTGGACACTTTGACAAAGAGCCCGTGGCTGATTGCTAAAAACGCGACAGGATTTTATTAATCCATCATTCAGTCCCCAGTCCAGAACCTGGGGAATATCCAAACTGCACTTGAGACGGAGCCAAAAACTTGGAATAGATTTAATAGTAAAGTGACAGAGCTAAAAAAGAGAGAATTCCAGCGCCTGGGCTAGAGGGAGGTGTCGGAGGTTGGAACTGGGTGATTTTAAAGGACATTTCCAACCCGAAGCAGTCTGTGCTTCCATGAGATTTTATGGGTGACTTTACACACTCTGGCATTTATCTCTCATATATCAGGAAGGCACTTCACTGACGGAGTTTTAATCAAAAACTTGCTGTAATTTCCCAAAGCCTCGCTCTCAAAATAAATTTCTTCACCTCTGCTGCTCTGTGGGTCCCTCTTCTCCCAAATTTGCCCTCATCCCTTTCTAATTTTGCTTTCCCTGTAATTTTTCACTCACAGAAGTGAAATTGCCAAGTGTTTTGTGGCACTTGCCCTCAAAAGTAAATATTTTCAGTGCAGAAGCATCTCAGGAAAAATGCTTTTGTTGATCCGTGGGTAAAATTTACACGGTGGTGATGGATGATGCTCCTGATCTGTCAGGCTCTATTCTCACTGGAACTTTTTAAGAACAACAACCAAGTGATTTTAACAAAATATCTCTGTTCAGAGTATTTTTCTTGAAATGAAGTATTCCTTTTTAGCATTCAGAGCGCGATCTTGCTGTTGTCCAGGCAAAACCAGCAGCCAGGCCCATATTCCTTGTGTATAAGGAACTCCAGTTTTGATCCTGATGCTGCATTATTCAGACACCAAAAGTATTTGTTGCTCTTTTATTAAGTACCTGGCACAGCTGTTTTATATATTATTTCTCTCACAAGACAGCATCTGCAGAATTGTGTTAATCTTTATATTATATCAAACATCCAGGTATGAAAACACAGTTAAACAATTTGCAGAGTGACTTCCACTCAACATTTCATGTTGGAAATTACACTTGCTATTATTCCAGTGTTAAAATAGAAACAAAAAGTGATGGGTGAAAAGATTTTAATGATGAAAATAGTTTTAAGTGCAATTACAGCTGTTAAGCTGTCAGGTCTCCGTCCCACAAATCCTTAAACACACGCAGAAATGACACCCAATTAATGAAAATAAGTAGGTCAAGGTGCAGGTTTGTGCCTGGAGAACGTGACAAGATCAGTGATTAAAGGAGAGATAAGTAGCAGGTGTGAATGGGGATCTTTATGTGCAGTATTTCCATAAAAGATAGAGAAACTTGGCTTGCCACAATATTTTGGAAAAGCAGAGATGGGGGAGCATTGATGGCCTGATCCTGCCTGTGTGTTCAGTGCTTTGCACATGGAAAATGCCAGTGGCTGTAATTAGTGGAGAATTTTAAAGTAAAAGCAGTGCTGGCCTTCCCTGGCTCCTGAAACCTTCCTGCTGAGCCTGGAGGAGCTCTCTGGTGCAATCCTGGCCATGGAACACAGAGGTTTGCAGCCTCTTGCAGGGACATGGCAGGATCAGGGAGGATGGATGAGGGATTCAGGGAACCCAGAGGTTGGGGTTTGCAGCCTCTTGCAGGGAACAGGGACACAGCAGGATCAGAGAGGATGGATGAGGGATTCAGGGAACCCAGAGGTTGGGGTTTGCAGCCTCTTGCAGGGAACAGGGACACAGCAGGATCAGAGAGGATGGATGAGGGATTCAGGGAACCCAGAGGTTGGGGTTTGCAGCCTCTTGCAGGGAGCAGGGACATGGCAGGATCAGGGAGGATGGACGAGGGATTCAGGAACCCAGACCTGCTCCCAGTCAGGTGCCAGTGGCAGTGCTGGTGCTGGATTGTATGTTAATTTATGCTAATTACCGTTATCCTCAGGCCACAGCTGGAGAGGAGACAGGTCAGATACACTCTTTAGTCCTGCTAAATCCTCAGCACCCCCTGGGAACTTTTTGAGGAGCAGAGGTGTAGGATGTGGTCCTGCATGAGAGCTGGACACTGAGTCTGTATGCCAAAGGAAGGGGAAAAGCAGGGGCCAGACTGGGGTAAACTGCCCCAAATGCTGAGCATTTGTGATTTGGGGCTTTGATTTGTGGGCTTCTTGAGACAGAGGTGGGATTTCTGTGCTCTGCAGCTCTTGATACAATTTATTATCCTGTTACAAAGGTCCTGTGCAGGCAAAGGTCAAATCCTGCCCACCCCACTGAGTGCTCATTTCTTTGGGTCTGGCTGCATGTCCAGGACTGTCCTTGGTGGACCCTGAGGGTAAAACCACAGAACAGGCCCTCAAAAGTTCTTCTGCCCCAGCTTTTCATGGGAAAAGGAGCCTAGATGAGATGACCTGGGTAGGGACAGGGCAGGGACACCCCTGCTGGCTTTGGTGCTACTTTCTCCCAGCCCCTTTAGTGCAGACCCCTTCAATTTTTGCTGCTTTCTCGCAGGTCTGGAGCTGTCTCACTGCATCGGGACCAACTCACTGGGTCCCACTGGGCCTTGGAGGTCGGGGGGACCCTGCAAGATGAAGAGAGTCCGCACAGTCTTCAAACCAGAGCAGCTGGAGCGGCTGGAGCAGGAGTTCCTCAAGCAGCAGTACATGGTGGGCACCGAGAGGGTGGACCTGGCTGCAACTCTGCACCTCACAGAGACCCAGGTGAGGGATGGGGGAGCTGATCCTGGGGCTGCTCCCTGCTGATCATCCCACTGATCCCTGATCCCACTGCTCCCTGATCCCACTGCTCCCTGCTGATCATCCCACTGATCCCTGCTGATCATCCCACTGATCCCTGATCCCACTGTCCCTGCTGATCATCCCACTGATCCCTGCTGAGCATCCCACTGCTGCCTCCTGATGATCCCACTGCTCCCTGATCCCACTGCTCCCTGCTGAGCATCCCACTGCTCCCTGCTGATCATCCCACTGATCCCTGCTGATCATCCCACTGCTCCCTGCTGATCATCCCACTGATCCCTGATCCCACTGCTCCCTGCTGATGATCCCACTGTCCCTGCTGATCATCCCACTGATCCCTGATCCCACTGTCCCTGCTGATCATCCCACTGCTCCCTGCTGATCATCCCACTGATCCCTGATCCCACTGCTCCCTGCTGATCATCCTACTGATCCCTGCTGATCATCCCACTGCTCCCTGATCCCACTGCTCCCTGCTGATCATCCCACTGCTGCCTCCTGATGATCCCACTGCTCCCTGATCCCACTGCTCCCTGATCCCACTGCTCCCTGATCCCACTGCTCCCTGCTGATCATCCCACTGATCCCTGATCCCACTGCTCCCTGCTGATCATCCTACTGATCCCTGCTGATCATCCCACTGCTCCCTGATCCCACTGCTCCCTGCTGATCATCCCACTGATCCCTGCTGAGCATCCCACTGCTCCCTGATCCCACTGCTCCCTGCTGATGATCCATCCCACTGCTCCCTGCTGATGTTCCCACTGCTCCCTGATCCCACTGCTCCCTGCTGATCATCCCACTGATCCCTGCTGAGCATCCCACTGATCCCTGCTCATCATCCCACTGCTCCCTGCTCATCATCCCACTGCTCCCTGCTGATGATCCATCCCACTGATCCCTGATCCCACTGTCCCTGCTGATGTTCCCACTGATCCCTGATCCCACTGCTCCCTGATCCCACTGTCCCTGCTGATCATCCCACTGATCCCTGATCCCACTGCTCCCTGATCCCACTGCTCCCTGCTGATGTTCCCCCTGCTCACTGCTCATGTCCCCACTGGGAAGCGTGGTGGGAGGAGGACACTGTGAAAAGTGACCTGTGGGACACCCTGCTGCCAGGTGACATTGAAGAGATGTGCCTGGAGTTTGGATGGTTTCTGGATAAGATTTCTGAATCCAGGAAGTGGAACAAAAAGCATTCAGGAGCACAACCCTGCTGTGCTTTA
Source organism: Poecile atricapillus (assembly GCF_030490865.1). Lineage (NCBI taxonomy): Eukaryota > Metazoa > Chordata > Aves > Passeriformes > Paridae > Poecile > Poecile atricapillus. The sequence goes on from NC_081252.1 coordinate 75,867,383, forward strand.
GAGTTTGAGCTGGGTTGGTTGCTGTGTCTGCATTGTCACAATCCTCTGGAGACTGTTTCAAGTGTCCTTTTATGACACTGGATATAATTATTTCCCTGCTCTGCCGTGTGAGTTCCTGCTCCTCCCACAGTGAACTGCTTGTTTAGTGTGGAAAGAAGGAGCCAGGTGATCTTCCACAGTGGGATCTAAACTCACCTTGGAAAAAGGGAGAGCAAAACAAGGCCAGTTCTGGGGGGACAAGAGATAATTATTGGGGCTCTCATCATGCCCTGTAGCAACTGCAGTCCTGGGGATGGGTTCAGGGGCTCCTTAGGGAGCTGCTTCCTTCACTTCCCTGGCCAGACCCTTCTCAGTGCAGCTGCATCCCCCTCTCCCTGATCCTTTCCCATCACTGCTCTGCCCTCTGTAGCTTCACCTCCTCCTGTTCTTGCTCACTATTCCCTAAGGGAATAATGCACATCCAATGCCACGTGGCATTGGAAAAGGGCTGCTTGGATTAAGCTGTTGTGCCATTTCCCACCCAGGTGAAAGTGTGGTTCCAGAACCGGAGGATCAAGTGGAGGAAGCAGAGCATGGAGCAGAAGGCAGCAAAGCTGTCGCAGTTTGGGGTGATCCAGCCCGCAAGCGCCGACTCCACGGACAGCAAGGAGCACGAGGAGGACCCTGTGGACGTGGAGCTCTGAACAGCCGAGGAGATTGGGCTGGTTTTTGATACCTGGGGATGTGTCTGTGCTGCTTTGGTCCAAGCAAGACTGATCTGAGAGCTGGAGCTACAGGACTGAACTGCAGCTGGCTGGAAGGAACCCCCCGAATTTCTTTGGCTGCTGTTTGGTAGCCAGGTGCTCTAATTCCTGGGGCTTCATCACTTGATGGCAGGTGATCTGTTTGCTCATGAAGCACCAGGACACACAGTTTCCAGCTGAGAGGCTGGGGTGACAATCAGGGTGTCTCTGGTGCTGGGGTGAGAATTGGAGAGTGACTGATACTGGGACAACAATCAGAGAGTGATTGTGGTGTGGGGGTGACAATCAGAGGGTTACTCTGAAATGGGGTGATAATCAGAGTATCTCTGGTGTGGGGGTGACAATCAGAGGGTTACTCTGAAGCTGGGGTGACAATCAGAGGGTTATTCTGAAGCTGGGGCAACAATCAGAGTATCTCTGGTGTGGGGGTGACAATCAGAGAGTTACTCTGAAGCTGGGGTGACAATCAGAGGGTTATGCTGAAGCTGAGGCAATGAGATGCTGTCTCTGATGGCTCTGAGCACAAGGACATTTAAAACCAGGGTCACTGGTCAGGTGCCTGTGTGCTCCAAGGAAGGAGAATCTCCCTGATTGTTTTTTCCTCTCAACTTGACTCCCACACTTGATGTTCAGATCAATCACAACCAAAACACCCCCAAAGGGGAAGCCCTTTGCTCGCACCCACGGACTCCTGCAAAGCGATGATGAGCAGGGTCTGATCCTGCCCTGGAGCAGAAGTGCCTCCCCCTGGCAGTGCCTTGGTGTATCTGTGCCTTTTTCACAGCTTCTCTGAGCTGCATTCAGCCCTGGCAGCCTCTGTCCTGGCACTGCTGTCCTTGCTCAGGGTGTGTGCTGCTGCTGCTGCTGCTGCTGCTGCTGCTGCTGCTGCTGCTGCAGGGCTGGAGGCTGCAGTAAATCCAGCTCACAACCCCTCTGCTGCTGCTGCTGCTGCAGGGCTGGAGGCTGCAGTAAATCCAGCTCACAACCCCTGTGCTGCTGCTCCTGCTGCAGGGCTGGAGGCTGCAGTAAATCCAGCTCACAACCCCTGTGCTGCTGCTCCTGCTGCAGGGCTGGAGGCTGCAGTAAATCCAGCTCACAGCCCCTGTGCTGCTGCAGGCTGCAGTAAATCCAGCTCACAGCCCCTGTGCTGCTGCAGGCTGCAGTAAATCCAGCTCACAGCCCCTGTGCTGCTGCAGGCTGCAGTAAATCCAGCTCACAGCCCCTGTGCTGCTGCAGGCTGCAGTAAATCCAGCTCACAGCCCCTGTGCTGCTGCAGGCTGCAGTAAATCCAGCTGCTCACAGCCCCTGTGTTCCTGCAGGCTGCCCCCTGCCCTGCTCCAGATGTGCCAGCAGACACCAGCGGCTCTGTTCTCTGCTCATTATCCGTGCAGGTGCCCTGGGACACAGCAGCTGCAGCGCTTGGAGCACATCTGGAGCAGCCTGATGCAGTTAACAGCTGGATTTTTGGGGTGGGGAGGGTTTTGGGGGGCCAGGACTAAGGACTCAGGCTGCTCAGGGCAGCAGCCACCATGGCCCATCAGCTCAGGATAATTTATTCTGTCTCTTTCTGACCTAGAACACTGTATATCACTTTACTCTTATTTTGTTATTTATAGAAATATCTTTTTTTTTTTGCCTTAATACATGCCATTTATTTATTTACTTTGTCTTTTATTAAAAATCGAATTAATTTTAAAAAGAGAGATGGAATGAATGTAAAAAAAACCAACAAAAAACAGACAGAAAACTTTCCAAGTACTCACTTTAATTTTCAATTGAAACTAGCAACAAAAAAAGCCAAATCAAAACCAAGTGTATTTTCATCCTTCTCCAAAGAGTTTGAGGGTTTTTTTCTTAATAAACTATTTTGGACAAAATATGTACTAAAGATCTTTTTTTGAATTGATTGATGACCCCATATCAAAGTAGATGACAGGAGTTACTAGCTCTGGGCGGGATCCTGCAGAGATAAAACCACATTTTCAATAAGAGCAGTCATGCCTGGTGAGTATGGGGTGCTCAGAACAAGAACCTGTGAATGAATGGCCAGACCTCTGCAGCTCCTGCTCTGCCAGCCTGAGGGGCTGGAGCGTGGCCAGGGCAGGGAACAGAGCTGGGAAAGGGCTGGAGAATTCCTGAGGGAGCTGGGAAGGGCTGGAGAATTCCTGAGGGAGCTGGAAAGGGCTGGAGAATTCCTGAGGGAGCTGGGAAGGGGCTGGAGAATTCCTGAGGGAGCTGGGAAGGGGCTCAGGCTGGAGCAAAGGAGGCTCAGGGGGAATTTCTGGCTCTGCCAGGAGGGGACAGCCGGGGGGATTTGGGATCTGCTCGCAGGGAACAGGGACAGGAGGAGAGGAATCCCAGAATCACCAAGGCTGGAAAATCCCTCGCAGCCCATGGAGTCCCCCCTTGTCCCCAGCCCAGCCCTGAGTGCCACATCCAGGCCTTCCCTTGCCCAGGGATGGGCACTCCAAACCTCCCTGGGCAGTCCCTGCCATTCCCCCCCTTTCCATGGGGAAATCCCTGAGGAAACGGCCTCAGGTTGTGACAGGGGAGGTTTATATTGAATGCTGGAGAAAATTCCTTCACTGGAAGGGCTGTCCAGCCATGGCACCGCTGCAGTGTTGGAAACCCCATCCCTGGAGGGGTTTAAAAGCCCTGTGGATGTGGCACTTGGAGACACGGCTCAGTTGTGGCCTCGGCAGTGCCAGGGAATGTTGGACTCGTTACTCTTCGAGAGCTTTTCCCACATAAATATTCCATGAATGGCTGAGTTTGTAATGGCAACAGGAGCCACGGCAGCATCGCTCCACCTGTGCCTCGTCCCTGTGGTCGCTGCCAGGGGCACGGTGCGATGGAGCTCGGCCTGCGCTGGCTCCCACAGCACAGCGGGGAACGCGGCCCCGGCTGTCCCTCATCCCCCGGCCGGAGCAATGGCCAGCCCTGAGGCCGTGCTCCGGCTGCTGGCCCGGCAATGGAGGTGGCACTCGGTGATTCTGGGATTCCTCTCCTCCTGTCCCTGTTCCCTGCGAGCAGATCCCAAATCCCCCCCGGCTGTCCCCTCCTGCCAGGGACTTGTGCAGAGCCAGAAATTCCCCCTGAGCCTCCTTTGCTCCAGCCTGAGCCCCTTCCCAGCTCCCTCAGGGATTCTCCAGCCCCTTCCCAGCTCCCTCAGGAATTCTCCAGCCCCTTCCCAGCTCCCTCAGCAATTCTCCAGCCTTGTCACCCGGTGTCCCCGGCACGAGCCGACAGTGACATCTAGTGACACCCAATGGCTCCCGAGACCCCGAGCACGGAACCGTCCCCGGCTCCCAGCCCCGCTCCCGCCGCCGGACCAGCGAGCACCGTGGCTGTGCCGCAGCGCTGCGAATTAGGAAACGCAACCAAAGACGCTTTTCCGTGGCCTTTAAGGCTTTGCAGACCTCCGAGCAGGAGGCAGCGAGGGCAGAGTGGCCTCAGTAGCGTGTTTTGAAGGCTTTTTTGGGGGAAGTCGGGCCAGTTTTGGGTGCGCAGGGCAGCGGGCGATGCCTCCTCTCTCCACGAGGGGAGACCTCAAGTGAGGGGGGGAACTTGTGTTCCACCTGACAGGGCTGTGACGGCTATTCCTCTACTACTAAATAATAATAACTGACTGGGGAGACACAGCAAACTCTTGTAGGATTTGGGGCAGGAGCACCCCGACCCCATCTTGGGCTGTTTTAGGCTGTTTTGGGGTGTTTTGGGCTGTTTCCAGACGCTGCCGGGGGGCTGTGGAGGGGGGCCAAGATGGCCGCCGGCCCCCGCGCGCCCCGGGGCTGAGGGGGGCGATGGCGAGCGCGGGTCCCTGAGGGGCGCAGGGGGCGGGGGCGGAGGAGGAGGAAGAGGAGGAGGAGGAGGAAGAGGAAGAGGCGCTGCCCGGCGGGTCAGGGCGGGGAAGTCGCCGCCCGAAGATGGCGGCCGCGGCGGGGCCACACGCCGGGGCTGCGGCGGAGGCGCGGTTCATCAGCAGCGCCAAGGTGAGCAGCCCGCGCTCTCCCCTCCGTGAGGCTCCCTCCCTTCCCGCCCCGCCTGGGGGAGTTGAAGCCCGCAGGGTCCCTTCGGGATGGAGGAATTCCCTCAGCTCCCGGGTATGACTCGGCTGCGGGCGCGTCCCTGACCCACGGTTGTCCCTCGGCAGGGAAAGGGCTTGTTCGCCACCAGAAACATTCGCAAAGGGGAAACAGTCTTCGTGGAGAGGCCGGTGGTGTCATCCCAGTTCCTCTGGAATGCCCTGTACAACTACCGAGGTGAGCGGCTGGCGCTGCTGGCATGTTCCCATCCCTGTCACCTGTCCCGGCGGGGTGACCGCGGGACCTCGGAGGAGCTGCCCGGTACCAAGGGAAGGGTTTGGGTTCATCTTAGCACCTTATAAAGGTGGCTTTACTGCCTTTTCTGCTCCTGCACTAAACTGTTGACAAGTTCGGGTGTCATCTGAGGGATGGTGACTTTAGTCAGCCCTGGAGGAATATGGCAGGTGCCACCATGGAATGTTGGAATGGGATGGGGTGGAAGGGGACTTAAAGATCCCATTCTACCCCTGCCATGGGCTGGGACACCTTGCCCTAGCCCAGGTTGCTCCAAGCCCCATCACTTTGTTCCTCTCTGGTGTTGGTACCAGTTGTGTTGCCTTGCTCTGGGTTCTGGCCCCTTTCCTTTCCAAAGGATATCCTGTGCCTGCCATCCATCCATCCATCCATCATCCATCCATCATCCATCCATCCATATCCATCATCCATCCATCCATCCATCCATCCATCCATCCATCCATCATCCATCCGTCATCCATCCATCCATCCATCCATCCATCCATCCATCCATCCATCATCCATCATCCATCCATCATCCATCCATCCATCCATCCATCCATCCATCATCCATCCATCCATCATCCATCATCCATCCATCATCCATCCATCATCCATCCATCCATCATCCATCCATCATCCATCATCCATCCATCCATCATCCATCATCCATCCATCCATCCATCATCCATCCATCATCCATCATCCATCATCCATCCATCCATCATCCATCCATCCATCCATCCTCCATCCATCATCCATCCATCCATCCATCCATCCATCATCCATCCATCCATCCATATCCATCATCCATCCATCATCCATCCATCCATCCATCCATCCATCCATCCATCCATCCATCCATCCATCCATCCATCATCCATCCATCCATATCCATCATCCATCCATCCATCATCCATCCATGATCCATCCATCATCCATCCATCCATCCATCCATCCATCCATCCATCCATCCATCATCCATCCATCATCCATCCATCATCCATCCATCCATCCATCATCCATCCATCCATCCATCCATATCCATCATCCATCCATCATCCATCCATCCATCCATCCATCCATCCATCCATCCATCCATCCATCCATCATCCATCCATCCATATCCATCATCCATCCATCCATCATCCATCCATCATCCATCCATCATCCATCCATCCATCCATCCATCCATCCATCCATCCATCCATCCTCCATCCATCATCCATCCATCCATCATCCATCATCCATCATCCATCCATCATCCATCATCCATCCATCATCCATCCATCATCCATCATCCATCCATCATCCATCCATCATCCATCCATCCATCCATCATCCATCCATCATCCATCATCCATCATCCATCCATCCATCATCCATCATCCATCATCCATCCATCCATCATCCATCCATCATCCATCCATCATCCATCATCCATCATCCATCCATCCATCCATCATCCATCATCCATCATCCATCCATCCATCCATCCATCATCCATCCATCATCCATCATCCATCCATCCATCCATCCATCCATCATCCATCATCCATCATCCATCCATCATCCATCCATCATCCATCCATCCATCATCCATCCATCATCCATCCATCATCCATCCATCATCCATCCATCATCCATCCATCCATCCATCATCCATCCATCATCCATCCATCATCCATCCATCATCCATCATCCATCATCCATCCATCCATCCATCATCCATCATCCATCATCCATCCATCCATCATCCATCATCCATCATCCATCCATCATCCATCCATCATCCATCCATCATCCATCATCCATCCATCATCCATCATCCATCCATCCATCCATCCATCCATCATCCATTCATCCATCCATCCATCCATCCATCCATCCATCCATCCATCCATCCATCCATCATCCATCCATCCATCCATCCATCATCCATCCATCATCCATCCCTCATCCATCCATCATCCATCCATCATCCATCCATCCATCCATCATCCATCCCTCATCCATCCATCCATCCATCATCCATCCATCATCCATCATCCATCCCCCACCCACCCACCTGTGTCCCCACAGCCTGTGATCACTGCCTGCGGGCGCTGGAGACGGCGGAGGAGAACGCCCAGCGCCTGCTGGGGAAGAGCTCCCTGGTGCTGCCTCACCCGGAGCAGTGCAGCATCCGGAAGGACCTGCACCAGCAGTGTCCCCGCTGCCAGGTACGGCACTGCCCTCCTTGGGATCATTGAGTCCTTTCCATCCAGGCAGCCTCTTGTGCTGTGTGCCTTTCCGTGCTGTGGGCCAAAGAGCCAGGGCTCTGCTGGTCAGGGAGGGGGCACAGCTGGCTGGAGGAGCCCCTTTTCCTGCTGCCACAGCCAATGCCAGCGCTGTCCCCTCGCTCTAGGTGATGTACTGCAGTGCAGAATGCAGGCAGGCAGCTCTGGAGCAGTACCACCAGGTCCTCTGCCTTGGCCCATCCCGTGACGACCCCACACACCCTCTCAACAAGCTGCAGGAGGCATGGAGGTAGGGCCAGACCTTCCTGCTGCCCCACAGGCAGGGGAGCTGGCTCTCCTGGGCTGGCTCCTTGCTCCAGGTGGCTGGAGGGTGGGGATGGCTGTGGGACACTGCCCAGCTTTTCCTCCTGGTTGGGTGTTGTGATGTTGGCAGCCCTAGGGTTTGGACACACAGCTGAGCACTCCTGATTTTTCTGCAAAAACTACAAAATGCTGAGCTGCACATCACTCCTGCAGTTTTACAGTGCTCCTGCAGATCTCCAGCCCCTGGGAGATCCTCCTGGTAGCATCCCATGGCTCCTTTTCTGTCCGTGCTTTTGAAAAAAATGGTCCTGGAGGGGATAAGCAACACCCCTGACCCAAATCTTGTCCCAAGCCCCAGCAGAGTGAGTAGGATGGGAGGGGATTGTATGGTTGGAGCAGGAAGGTGGGTGCAGGTTTCTCTCCACTGGACACCCCCACAGCAGTGCTGCACTCACCACTTTGGTGTGACAGATCAGCACAGGCTGACCACACCTGTGGCAGCTGCCTCTGCCTCCCTCCAGCTCTTCATTCCCATGCCAGCCCTGATCTGCTCATCTCTTCTCCATTTTAATCCCACAGAAACATGCACTACCCCCCAGAGACTTCCAGCATCATGCTGATGGCCAGGATGGTCGCCACCATCAAACAGGTACACTGGGTGGTTTTGTTATCCCGTTGTGGATGTTACTCCTAAGGCTCTGTTTCCTTGGCCTGGCTTTCTCAGCATTTATTCTGACAATTCTCCCTCTCTCTGTGGGCTGGGGAGCAAAGTGGTGTTGGTGCAATGCTTCTGCTTGATTCTTTTGTCAGGCTAAGGACAAGGAGTGGTGGATCAAGGCTTTCTCCCAGTTCTGCAGCAAGACAGCAAATGAAGAAGAGGAGATTGTGCACAAGCTGCTGGGGGACAAATTTAAGGTAAGACCCAGCAGTTCTTGAATCCTTGAGCCCTCCTTCTCCTGCCTGTGTCTGTGAGCCCACAGATGCAAAAGCCTCATTACAGTGGGGATAGGAAACACTGGAAACACCAGGCTCAAAGGGAGGAAGCAGCACTCCTGACAGTGAGGAAGCAGTTGCTTAGAGGGTTCTGGCCCTGTGATGCTTCCATGGGATATGCTGCTCCTTCCTGTGGGGGAGATGTTCCTGCTGTGGGCTGGGACAGTGATGATATTTAGCTGCTGAGTAGGTGGCTTTTGCTGCTAAAATGGGTGAATTTCACGGCTGTGAGGGCAGCAGCCTCCAGCCGTGCAGGGCAGGCCGGGGAGCCCAGGTCCTTCCTGAGCCTCTGGGCTGTGCTGGGCTCAGCCTCAGCCTGGGGCTGACACCCACAGCACCTCCCAGCCTGACCGTGCTGCTGTGTCCTGCCAGGGCCAGCTGGAGCTGCTGCGGCTGCTCTTCACCGAAGCCCTTTATGATGAATATCTCAGCAGGGTGAGTGGATCTGCCTCCCAGATAGCCCAGGAGCATTGGCCAGGGCTTTCCCTGGGACTCTGCTCCTTCCTTGCTTCCCCCAGAGCTCCCTGTGGCATTTAAAGCATTGCAGAGCGAGTTCAGGCTGGCCTGGGCTCAGTTCCTTTGTCCTCTCCCTTCTGCAGTGGTTCACTCCAGAAGGATTTCGATCCCTCTTTGCTCTCGTGGGGACCAATGGCCAGGGCATAGGAACCAGGTAATGGGGCTTTGTGAGTGCTCCTTGCAGGGCAATGGAGATGTGGAGTGGGAATGGCTGGGTTCAAGAGGTGGGGAGGGAGAGGCAGACTTAAAAACTTCATCCTGGCTGTGTCCAACCCTTTCACATCGCTCTGTCAGACCTTGGCTGTTCAGAGCCACCTTGGATCCCCTCTGCAAGGTCCCACTGTGTGCTGACAGCACCATGGGACTGTGACTGTCCCACTGCCCCCTGAAAGCACTGTGGGACTGTCACAGTGTCCCACTGCTCCTTCACAGCACTGTGGGACTGTGACAGTGTCCCACTGCTCCTTCACAGCACTGTGGGACTGTCACAGTGTCCCACTGCTCCCTGACAGCACTGTGGGACTGTGACAGTGTCCCACTGCTCCCTGACAGCACTGTGGGACTGTGACTGTCCCACTGGTCTCTGACAGCACCATGGGACTGTCACAGTGTCCCACTGCCCCCTGACAGCACCGTGGGACTGTGACAGTGTCCCACTGCTCCCTCACAGCACTGTGGGACTGTGACAGTGTCCCACTGCTCCCTCACAGCACTGTGGGACTGTCACAGTGTCCCACTGCTCCCTGACAGCACTGTGGGACTGTGACTGTCCCACTGCTCTCTGACAGCACTGTGGGACTGTGACAGTGTCCCACTGCTCTGACAGCACTGTGGGACTGTGACAGTGTCCCACTGCTCCCTGATAGCCCTGTGGGACTGTGACAGTGTCCCACTGCTCCCTGACAGTGTCCCTTTTCCCCCCAGCTCCCTGAGCCAGTGGGTGCACGCGTGCGATGCGCTGGATCTGCCCATGCTGCAGCGGGAGGAGCTGGATGCCTTCATTGACCAGCTCTACAAGGACATTGAGAAGGGTGAGTGTCACTGTTGGACACAAAATGAGTCACACAGACACAGTTCCAGGTGTGGTGAAAGAAAAAGAGAACTTTATTTTTCCTTTCAATATTTATAAGTTTCTGACCACGGGCAGGGATTGGATAGTCAGGTTAACACCTTCCCAACCACACTGGCTGTGAGAGATGTCCATCAAAAGTCATATCTGTAATGGAATGTATAAACACCTACGTTTATAGTTACTTTCTTGGGAAAGTGGCTAGAACTTGTGAAGAACAATATCAAGGGCCTGATTCTCAGGGCGACAGGTGAGGCTCTGTGGGAGTGCAGGGACAGGACAGCCTCGGGATGTGAATCTTTGTGGGAGGGAAAGGCTCTTTGGGAATCACCCTGCAGCACCTGGCCCCAGAGCAGTGCTGCCTGTGGGTGTTGTGTGTTGATGGATGTTCCTTTGTGCTCGAGTGGAAGAGCTGGAATGGACCATGCAGGGCTCTAACCCCTCTCTCTGTGCTGCAGAGTCGGGAGAGTTCCTCAACTGTGAGGGATCAGGGCTCTACGTGCTGCAGAGCTGCTGTAAGTAACACAAGGACTGGGAGAAAAACCAGTAGCGAGGAGGGAAATGTCCTGTGCTAGGCTGGCTCGCCTCTTCCCCTGGAGAAAGGGGTTTGTGCCTGCCATCTGTGGGCTGGGATGGGGTGGATGTGGTGGGTGCTGCTCTCTGTGTCCCCTGGCACCTTGCCCAGCTGTGGAATGGCCAGTCCTGCTGTGGATGCACTCAGATGTGATGTGGTTCCAGGAGCCACTTAGGCATTTAGCAAAGAGGTTGTATTGCCCGTAGGTAACCACAGCTGCATCCCCAACGCTGAGACATCCTTCCCAGAAAACAACTTCCTCCTGCATCTCACTGCTCTGGAGGACATCGAAGCAGGAGAGGTGAGACAGCAGGGCCTGGGTGGACCTGAGGTGACATCACACCATGGCATCATCCCTGTCCCCAACATCCTCCATGGACCCCAGCCCCAAAACCTCCTGTGTCCTGCATCATCTTAGCAGAGGAATTCAATCCCCATCCCGTGTAGGGGCTGCCAGACCCCATATATTTGCCTGATTCTGAGAGGGACTGGGACAAAATCCTGCTGCTTTGGGATCATGGGGAGCGATTCTGAGCCCAACCCATCTCTGTTTGCTCACAGGAAATCTGCATCAGTTACTTAGACTGCTGTCAGAGGGAGCGGAGCAGACACAGCCGCAACAAGATACTCAGGTAGGGGCTGCCTGGGGGGGAAAATCACAGCCCCTGTCACCCCCAGATCCATCAGAGCAGCATCCCCACCCTGGGGCTGTGTGTGCCTTGGGGTGTGGCTGTGTACAGCCTGCTCTGGCCTGTGGTGGGCTCGTGGTGTGTGCAGCACGTGGTGCTTCTGGTGCTTCCAGCTCCTTGTAATGTGTTCTAGCCTTGGGGATCGAGGATTTGGGTTCCCCCTTCTCTCTGCAGGCTTACACCTGCAGACCCTTCCTTTTCCTTCTCTGTCCTTCGAGTACAGAGGTTCCTGCTGGGGGTCACTGTCCCCCTGTCCCATCACCTCTGTGGGGCTGAGAAATCCCCCTGTCCACCCGGGGTACCTTTAGGGATGGAACCCCCGCACTCCTCTGGGTGTGGCACATTTAGCCCCTTCCTGGCTGTTCTCTTCCCGACCCCCTGCCCAGCAGCAGTGTGGGGTTGTACCTGTCTCATCCCTCCATCTCCTGCCTGCCCACCTGCCAGGGAGAACTACTTGTTTACCTGCTCGTGTCCCAAGTGCCTCGCGCAAGCCGACGACGCCGACGTGACATCGGACGAAGAGGAGGAGGGTGAAGGAGAGACGGACGATGCGGAGCTGGAGGATGAGATGACCGATGTGTGATCCTGGCCCCAGAGGAGAGGGAAGGGAGGGGCCTGGAGGTTCCTCCAAGAGGCAGCAGCTTTAATGCTAGAACAGGCTTGTGTTGTGGGGTCGGGCGGGCGCCGCGCCGGAGGTGCCAGAGCGGGGCAGCCGGGAGCCGGAGGCAGGCCCTGCTCCCGCCTGTCCGTGTTGTCCCTGTGTGTGTGTGTGTGTGTGTGTGTGTGTGTGTCAGGCTGTCCCTGTCCTCCCTGTGAGGACAAGCTGTGAGCCAGCAGAGCCCTCCATCACATCCCAGTTCCCAGCAGGGCTGGCTGGAGCAGAGTGGGGTCAGCCAGCCCCCGGGCACCCACGAGGTCGCTCCGCTGTGTCTGTGCAGGCTGTGGGTGCGGAGGAGCTTGTCCTCCCCACCCTGCAGGGACGAGGGAACGCGTGTTGTGTGTGTGTCCGTGTGTCTGTGCACGAGGGTACTATTTAATGTCTATATTAGCACTATCTACACACCATGGAGCTGGGGCCCTTATATATCCTCCATTCCATGCCTTGGCCAGCAGTGAGGGGCAGGAGGATCGTGCAGGGAACGCCCTGGAGGGTGACCCAGAGCTGGAGTCTAGCAGGGAGCACAGAGCTGACTCTGCAGGCACCTCCTTCCCTGCTCAGCCCATCCTCCCCATGACAGAGCCCTGGGCAGCGCCTGCAGGACCGTTTGGGGATGGAGAACGGCCAGGAGCTGACATGGGCTGTGCTGCCATCCCAAACCCAGGAGACACTTTGGGATTTGCAGGGAGGGAGTTGTCCCTCCCTCCCTCCAGCTGTGGGACAGGGATGTGCCCATGCCTGGGGATGCAGTGTGCCAGGTGCTTCCCTGCACCCAGTGCCACCACATGGAGATGTGCCTGTGCAGTGGCCCCACTGGATGTGTGTCCCTTTGTCATCCATCCCCTGCTGCCACCCTCAAGGCCACAGCACGTGGCGCTGTCCCTGTGTGCAGACATGTGGCTGGAGGGACAGCACGGCTCCAAGTGACAGACAGGCAGCAGGTCAGGGATGCAGCCAGGGTTATTTCCTTCCTCTGTGGATTTTGGGGAGCTGTTTTCCTGCTGCTGTGCCCGTGGCAGCTGGACTGTGGGACCGAGGGTGGCACACCTGTGACACTGCCAGCCCTGCCTCCCGCTGCTTGTCCCCGGCCGTCCTGGGGCCGCATCCCCTTCAGTGTTCGTAATAAACCGAGACTGGTGACAGCTGGGACCTGTGCTTTGTGTTGGTGGGTGCTGAGTGCTGTGACCCAGGGGACAGACACCTGTGCAAGCCTGGGCTCTGCATTTGTGACCAGCCCAGCCCTGGGGACAGGTGCTGGAGGCTGTGCTGTCCCATGAGGCTCTGACTGAGCCCTGCCCCAGCTGCAGGAGCTTCTTGGAGAATTTTACCATGAAAAAAAATGTGGGGATGAGATTTATCCCTTCATCTGCTGACTGCTGGAAATAAAAGAGAAACTTCCCTTTCTCTAAAACTTAAGACTTCATTAGCTCAGACAAAAATATACAGACAGCGGGTGAGCCCTGCCGGTACAGACCAAGGCTGTATTGCTCTCCACCCCATCCCTGCCAGTCCTGCATTCCTCCAAAGCAGCAGCACAAGGTCAAATGTTTCCTGGGAAGTGCAGGCCTGCTCTGGGCCCTCACCTCCCTCCCACACAGTCACAGCTTGGTGCCAGGCTCAAGGTTTCCCCTGGCATTGGTGTTCGCCCGTGGCCACACACCGGTGCCAGCAGAAAGATCTCCGGAGCATGTTGGGATCCTTTCCTCAAACCTGGTCCTTAGGGCAAGATCCTGGGATCCACCAGAAGTCCTCGATCCGCCACAGCCTTTTGCTGCTACCAGAAGGTCCAGGGGGGCTGCATCATCTCGTAGGTGGGAATGCTGGTGACGTTGACAGGAATGGAGATGACGGCCCAGGGGAGCCCGTGCTGCTCCAGGGAGCGCCTGATCATGTACCTGGAGGGATGCAGGGGTGACAGGTGTTCCCAGGGCTGGCAGGGTGCAGCCAGACCCGAGCACAAACCACAACCCAGCTCAAACTCTGCCCAGTAACCAGGACTGAATCCATGCAAAGCCTGGCAGGAGCCACGCTGACCGCTGGGAGCTCCCTGTTGTGAGGGACAGAGCTGTCACTCGCCATTCCCGAGAGCTGTCCCAGCCCTGGGGAGGCAGCCTGGGCACGTACCCGTCCCTGCCCAGCAGGAAGAGCGCGGGGATGTCGGCCGTGCGCCGGGAGCTGTCCTGGATCATCTCGATGTAGAAGCTGTCGTTGTCGTAGGCGTTGTCGGCGATGATGACGGCCCGCCCGCCGTGCTCCTGGATCACTCGTGTCTTGGACAGGAACGAGCAGCCCCTGCGGCACACGGGGACCAACAGTGACCAACCTGTGCTGGCCACGTGCCTGGAGACACCCAAACTAGGGATTGTCTCCCCGATTCCACACCTCCTCCAAACCCTGCTCCTCTGAGTCTCTATCTTAGGCACAAGCCACCCACACTCCTAAAAAAATAGGAAATCTTGGAATGGTTTGGGTTGGAAGAGACCTTAAAGTTCATCCAGTTCCACCCCCTGCCATTGCAGGGACACCTTCCACCATCCCAGGGTGCTCCAAGCCCAGTCCAGCCTGGCCTTGGACACCTCCAGGGATATGAGGCATCCAGAATTTCTTTGGGCAACCTGTACCAGGGTCTCACCACTCTCACAGAGAGGAGTTCTTTCCCACTGTCTAATCTAAACCTACTCTTTTTCAGTCTGAACCTAGACAGCAGTTTTTTTTCTACCTTACCACAGGCTAAAAAATGCAAGATGCAATTCTCCAGGGTAGGAACACCCTCACCTTTCCCTGGTTTATCTCTGTGGGGAATGGCACAGGAAGAATCTGGAGGTGATGGGGAGATGTGGCCAGGGCTCCCCTCCTGCCCAGCAGGGTCCCCCAGCAGCTCCCACCATGCCAGACCTACCCCCTCTCCACCAAGGCGATCTGGTCCTGGATGAAGACCCCATTGTTGAGCTCTCCGCAGGCCTCCGGAGGATCCGCCGGGACCAGGTGGATCTGCTCGTACCTTGTGTTCTCCGAGGAGACAGGCAGGGGTGAGCCGGGGGAACTGGAGCTGCTCCCCCTCCCCACCCTGCTCGGCTGTGCCACACCCTGCTCGTCCCTCTGGGGGACATTTGGGCTCCAGGAACAGGGACACCAGGAGCCAGCCCTCTGGAATCCTGCTGAGGCCAAGGATGCTTGTGGAAGAGCAACGAGCTCCATTTTAACCAAAACTCCAAATCACCGAGTCCCAGCAAGGAGCAGTATCAGGATGGCGGGACCCAAAGTGACAAATTCAGTTTTTAATACTTACAAACACGCCACCAAAATCCTTGGCTGGGGTGGCAGTGAAGATGTAGCGGATGTCTCCGGGGCTCAGCACTTGGAAGTACAAATATTCATGGATGCGTAAACCTGGGGGTGAAAGGACAGAGCTGAGAGGCAAGGGAAACTAAAGGCAAAATCCCTGAAAAAAGGGGAAAAATGTCAGTTATCACTCCAGAACCGTGGGAGAGAGAGGAGGCCCTTCAGCAATGCCAAATCCTGGCTGGGCCCAGGACCCAAAACGCCCCAAAGGTTTTGGGGTGTTCCAAGGGCAGATGTGGCAGTTCCCAGGGGCTGAGAGGGGATGGGGATGGAAAAGCACCGGGACTGGGGTGCTCAAGGAGAAGGGAAAACGCTGCTGGACCATGGAGGGGAGAGGGGTGATTCCTCCCAGCCTGAGGGGAGCAGACGGGAAACACACCAGGACCACAAGGCACGGAGGGAAAATGCACTTGGATTGGGATGCAGCAGGAAATGCAATGGAGCTGGGGCGCAGTGGTGGGAAATGAGCCTGGATCAAAGGGCCCAGAGGGGAAATCCAAGGGGCTCAGATGCAGCGAGAGGAAATGCTGCTGGGCTGGGGGGCTGCATGGGGAACTGCACCGAGAGAACTGCACCGGGGGAACTGCACCGAGAGAACTGCACCGGGGGAACTGCACCGAGAGAACTGCACCGAGAGAACTGCACCGGGGGAACTGCACCGGGGGAACTGCACCGAGAGAACTGCACCGGGGGAACTGCACCGAGAGAACTGCACCGAGAGAACTGCACCGGGGGAACCGCACCGAGGGAACTGCACCGAGAGAACTGCACCGAGAGAACTGCACCCAGGGAACTGCACCGAGGGAACTGCACCCAGGGAACTGCACCCAGGGAACTGCACCGGGGGAACCGCAGCGAGGGAACTGCACCGAGAGAACTGCACCGGGGGAACTGCACCGAGAGAACTGCACCGAGGGAACTGC
Source organism: Poecile atricapillus (assembly GCF_030490865.1). NCBI lineage: Eukaryota > Metazoa > Chordata > Aves > Passeriformes > Paridae > Poecile > Poecile atricapillus. The sequence goes on from NC_081252.1 coordinate 75,883,752, forward strand.
ACCGAGAGAACTGCACCGGGGGAACTGCACCGAGAGAACTGCACCGAGAGAACTGCACCGGGGGAACTGCACCGGGGGAACTGCACCGGGGGAACTGCACCGGGGGAACTGCACCGAGAGAACTGCACCGGGGGAACTGCACCGGGGGAACTGCACCGAGGGAGCCGCACCGGGGGAACTGCACCGGGGGAACTGCACCGAGGGAACCGCACCGGGGGAACCGCACCAGCACCGGGATGCAGCAGGGGAAATGCACCCACGTTGGGATGCAGGAAAGGAAATGCATCCGGATTGGGGTGTAGGAGGGGAAATGCACCCGGATTGGGGTGTAGGAGGGGAAATGCACCCGGATCGGGATGCGGGAGGAGAAATGCAATTAGATGGGGGCGCACCGAGGGGAAATGCCCCCGCACTGCGCTACGGCTTCAGGAGATGAACCGCAACGGGGCCGGGAGGGGAAATACACCGGGACAGAGACATACACCGGGACAGACACAGGAGAGAACAGCAGTGGGGCCGGGATGGGAAATACTCCGGGACACAGACAGAGGAGATGAATCGCAATGGGGCTGGGATGGGAAATACACCGGGACAGGGACATACACCGGGACAGACACAGGAGAGAACAGCAACGGGGCCGGGATGGGAAATACACCGGGACACAGACACAGGAGGGAACTGCAGCGGGGCCGCGCTGCCGGGAGGGGAAATACACCGGCATCACGGTGCGCCGAGCGGGGATGCGGCCGGGCCGGGATGCTTGGGGTGTGTGCGGGGTGCGGGTGCGGGGTCCGGCTCGTTGCGGGGCGGGCCCGGCCGCTGTCCCCGCTCCGTCCCTCCCTCCGCCCCTCACTCACTCACCGCGGGCCGGGCAGCAGCAGAGCCAGAGGCAGAGCCAGAGCCAGAGCAGCATGGCTGCGCCACGCCCCGCCCACCGGCCCGCCCCGCGCTCCCCATTGGCGGATCATCCCACCGCTCTCCTTCCTATTGGTCTGCGCCGCCATCAATCACGCGCGAGCCGGCGCGGGCAGCTCGCTGTCACCGCGGTGTCCGCTGCCAAATAACGCTCCATTGCAAGTGCGCTCTCTTCCCTCCCTGCCAAATAGTGATCCACTGCGGCCCGCCCCGGGAAGGTTCTGGGCGTGCGCGGTGCATTGTGGGGGGCCGGGAGCCAGCAGCCGCCGCGATGATGGTGAGTGACCCCCGCGCCGCCATCCGTCCATCCACTGCCATCCATCCACTGCCATCCATCTATCCATCGGCCGCCATCCATCCATCCGCTACCATCCATCCATCCATCCATCGGCCGCCATCCGCCGCCATCCGCCGCCATCCGCCGCCATCCCCGCCATCCCCGCCTCCCGCCCCGCCGCACGGCCCGCGGGGCCCCGCCCGCCCCCGGGGCCCGGCTGTGGAGCGGTCACGGCGGGCCGGGCTTGGGGATGGACAGCGCGGGCCTGGCGGAACCGGGGCTGTGGCGGGCGGGCCGGAGCCGGAGCCGGGCTGGAAGGGATGGGAGCGGCGGCCCGGAGCTGCCCCCGGCCCGGAGCTGCCCCCGGCCCGGAGCGGCCCCCGGCCCGGAGTTGCCCCCGGCCCCGAACTGCCCCCGGCCCCGGAGCTGCCCCCGGCCCCGGGGCTGCCCCCGGCCCGGAGCTGTTCCCGGCCCCGAACTGCCCCCGGCCCGGAGCTGCCCCCGGCCCGGAGCTGCCCCCGGCCCGGAGCTGCCCCCGGCCCCGGAGCTGCCCCCGGGGCCCCGCGGTGATGCCGGAGCTGGATGTGTCTCCAGCCTGACTTCCCCGGGGAGAAACGGTTCCTTTTCTCTTGAGGTTCCTGCTCTGCTGGGTGTGGAGGGAAGCTGTACGTTTTCTTCCACAAAATCTTCCCAGGTTTCGGGAATCACAGAGCAGTCAGGGCTGGAGATGACTCAGTTCATCCCCTGCCCAGGCAGGGGCAGCTGGAGCGGGTGACACGGGGATATCCCGGTGGGTTTGGGATGTCTCCAGAGAGGAACACTCCAGGCTCTCCTGTGCAGCTGTCCCAGGGCTCTGTCACCCTCCCTGGAAAGAAGTTCTTATGTTGAGATGGAACTTTTTGGTTTAATTTATGTCCTATTATTGGGCACCACCAAAAAGAGTCTGGCACCAACCTCTTGGCACTGCCTAGGAGAGGTTTGTATGGATTGATGGGATCCCCTCTCAGCCTTCCCTTCTGCAGCCTGGCCAGGCCCAGCTCCCGCAGTCTCCTCATGGCAGAAATGCTCCAGACCCCAAAGATGTTCTTTGTGCCTGACACTGATCCCTCTCCAGTAGCTCCTTTTCCTGTTCTCGTGCCCCCTCAGTGCCACAAGCACAGTTTATACAATAATTCTGTGCCAGCTTTGTGCCTGCTGGCAGCTGTTCTGAACCGGTGCATCCCAAGTTTGGCTGTGTTTGGGCTTTGTCTGAGCTCTGCCTGTCAGATGGTTGCAGCATTCATGGGATGGTTTGGGTTGGAAAGGACCTTAAAACCCACCCAGTGCCTCTGTCCGTGCCATGGGCAGGGACATCTCCCATTATCCCAGATTGCTCCAAACTTTGGTGTCCACCCTGTCCTTGGATGCTCCTGGGGATGGAGCAGCCAGAGCTTCTCTGATGCTTCCAGCACCCAGATTTGGTTCTTGACTGTCTCTGTAACTCCTGCATGTTCTGTCTCCTCCAGGCCAGCATCAGGTCAGAGCCTGGCTGGGCAGGGCTGCCCCAAGGAGCTGCTGTTATTTTTTAACAATCACCGTGTGCTCCCTGGGGAGCAGCGTGGGAGCTGCCAGGGCTGTGGGAGCAGCAGGAGGCAGCTGGCTTGTGTGGAGCACAGGAATTGGGAGTGTGTTTCTGCACAGTTCTTGCTGTGTCTGTCGGGGAGTTTGTGTAGGGAGTTTGCTGCGGGTTGTTGTGCTTGGGATGCGAGCTGTGCTGTGCTTGTCCTGCAGCCAACTGTTGAGAAACAGCCAGTTTATTCACCAGCTTTCACAGAAGTAAATGTGAACACCGTTTATTTCTATTATTAACACACCTTTTATAGGGTTCTACAGGGTCTGCGGGCAGAGCAAGCTACTATTGGCTAACACACACAATTTACATTTTTTCTCCTACACACAATATTGTTTTGCTTTACTCTCTCTTCTGCAGGCAAGTTTCACGGATTTTAGCCCTTAATATCATGACTTATTTCAAAGGCTGGTTTGTGCAGACAGGCCTTTACTAATATATAAAATATATCCACAGCCAACTCCGGTTATCCTGCTGAAGGAGGGCACGGACACCTCGCAGGGCATCCCTCAGCTGGTCAGCAACATCAACGCGTGCCAGGTGATCGCCGAGGCCGTGCGCACCACGCTGGGCCCGCGCGGAATGGACAAGCTCATCGTGGATGATCGGGGTACGGCGGCTGCTCACGCTGATGGGAGCACAGGGCACTGCAGCAGCCACAGCCACGCTGGGATCGGCCTCACAGCAGAGCCTCAGCTCTGCCTCAGTGACCCTGGAAAGGCTGGTCCAGCTGAGGGTCCCTGTGAGCTCCCTGGGGAGATGCAGTCAGAGGGGCTGGATGTGCCCAGTGTGGGTCTGTGCATGTCCCTGGAAAGGCTGGTCCAGCCTGAGGGTTCCTGTGAGCTCCTTGGGGAGATGCAGTCAGAGGGGCTGGATGTACCCAGTGTAGATCTGTGCAGGACATGTCCCTGGAAAGGCTGGTCCAGCTGAGGGTTCCTGTGAGCTCCCTGGGGAGATCAGTCAGAGGGGCTGGATGTGCCCAGTGTGGGTCTGTGCAGGACATGTCCCTGGAAAGGCTGGTCCAGCCTGAGGGTTCCTGTGAGCTCCCTGGGGAGATGCAGTCAGTGGGGCTGGATGTGCCCAGTGTGGGTTTGCAGGACATGCCCCTGGAAAGGCTGGTCCAGCTGAGGGTTCCTGTGAGCTCCCTGGGGAGATGCAGAGTCAGAGGGGCTGGATGTGCCCAGTGTAGATCTGTTCAGGACATGTCCCTGGAAAGGCCAATCCATCATGAGGGTTCCTGTGAGCTCTCTGGGGAGATGCACTGGGTACATCAGTGGGGCTGGATGTACCCAGTGTGGGTCTGTGCAGGACATGTCCCTGGAAAGGCTGGTCCATCCTGGGGGTTCCTGTGAGCTCTCTGGGGAGGTGCAGTCAGTGGGGCTGGATATGCCCAGTGTGGGTCTGTGCAGGACAAACAGAGAGTCTGGAACCCATCTTCAGGTATTTTTGGTCATCTCTGTTTTTAAATGAGGCTCATGAGAGCTGTGGAGTTACTCAGCAGTTGTGGCTGGGTGTGAGGTCAGTGCATGTTCCTGGGTTGATTTTTAATCTTTTTTTTTTTTTTCTGGGGTGTGATTTAGAGATGAGCTTTGCCCTCACTTTGAAAAGATTTTTATGAAGTCACCAAATTAATTATTTTTTATTTTTGTTACTGAAGAGTGGAGTGAAAAGGCTTAATATTGTTTTTAAATAGCTTTTACAAATAGGAACTGTAAGAAATCATTTTTCAGAAAGATCATTTGATTTAAATGTATCTTACGATGGCTAATACAATTTCTAGGCTCTTCATGCGAGTATCAGAGTAGAATATGGTTTTATCTGTCTGGGAAGGCCTTTGAGAAGAGGGAAATGAATTCCAAGCCTTTGTTGGTGTGGAAAGTTGTTCTGCTGTCAGACTGACTTCACTGAATCTGCTCCACAAATGGGCTGGAAGGACTCGGTTCTGGTGGAGCAGAGGAGCCTGCTGAGCTCTCCTGAGAGCCCCAGGGATGAGGTTTTACCCCTGGTAGTGTCAGGCTGCCTTTAACTTCCTTTTCTCCATCAACCCCAGGCAAAGCCACCATCTCCAACGACGGGGCCACCATCCTGAAGCTGCTGGACGTTGTCCATCCTGCCGCCAAGACCTTGGTGGACATCGCCAAATCCCAGGATGCAGAGGTGGGAGCGGAGCCTGGCTGTGCCTGGGGTGCAGCACGGAGCAGCTCGAGTGGCAGTGCTGCCCTGGGCTTGCTGGGAGTTGCTCTTGGAGTGCTGGGATTTATTCTGTCTGCTCTGGAGCCAGGCTGGGAGAGCTGGGAATGTTCCCTGGAGAAGGGGAGGCTCCAGGGAGAGCTGGGAATGTTCCCCTGGAGAAGGGGAGGCTCCAGGGAGAGCTGGGAATGTTCCCCTGGAGAAGGGGAGGCTCCAGGGAGAGCTGGGAATGTTCCCCTGGAGAAGGGGAGGCTCCAGGGAGAGCTGGGAATGTTCTCCTGGAGAAGGGGAGGCTCCAGGGAGAGCTGGGAATGTTCTCCTGGAGAAGGGGAGGCTCCAGGGAGAGCTGGGAATGTTCTCCTGGAGAAGGGGAGGCTCCAGGGAGAGCTGGGAATGTTCTCCTGGAGAAGGGGAGGCTCCAGGGAGAGCTGGGAATGTTCCCCTGGAGAAGGGGAGGCTCCAGGGAGAGCTGGGAATGTTCTCCTGGAGAAGGGGAGGCTCCAGGGAGAGCTCAGAGCCCCTTGCAGGGCTCGAAGGGGCTCCAGGAGAGCTGGAAGGGGATAGGGACAGGAGCCAGGGAATGGCTCCCAGTGGCAGAGGGCAGGGCTGGGTGGGATTTGGGCAGGAATTGTTCCTGGCAGGGTGGGCAGTGCCTGGCACAGGTGCCCAGAGCAGCTGGGGCTGCCCCTGGATCCCTGGCAGTGCCCAAGGCCAGGCTGGACACTGGGGCTGGAGCTCCTGGGACAGGGGGAGCTGTCCCTGCCATGTCTGGGGTGACACTGGGTGGGGTTTGAGGTCACCCCAACCCAGACCACTCTGAATCACTGAGGAATTCAGCCACAGATCTGTGAGCAGAGAAAATCCTGAGCTCTGGAAGCTCTCCAGTGGTTTTGCAGCTGCTCTCAGGTGGTCTCTGCAGTGTGAGGGTGGCACAGCGTGGGGGTGACACTGGGGGGGTGACACTGGGGGGTGACCCAGTGTGAGGGTGGCACTGTGGGGCTGACACTGTGAGGGTGACCGAGTATTGGGGTGGCACTGTGGGAGTGACACTGTGAGGGTGACACAGGTACTGTTGGGGTGACTCAGTGTGACGGTGGCACTGTGGGGGTGACACAGGTTCTGTGAGGGTGACCCAGTGTGAGTGTGACACTGGGGGGGTGACACTGGGGGGGTGACACTGTGGGGGTGACACTGTAGGGGTGACACAGGTGCTGTGGGGGTGACCCAGTGTGGGGGTGACACTGTAGGGGTGACACTGTGGGGGTGACCCAGTGTGAGGGTGACACTGTGGGGGTGACACTGTGGGGGTGACCCAGTGTGAGGGTGACACTGTGGGGGTGACACTGTGTGAGGCTGGCACTGTAGGGGTGACACTGTAGGGGTGACCCAGTGTGAGGGTGACACTGGGGGTGACACTGTAGGGGTGACGCTGTAGGGGTGACGCTGTGGGGGTGACCCAGTGTGAGGGTGGCACTGTAAGGGTGACACTGTGGGGGTGACACTGTAGGGGTGACACTGTAGGGGTGACACTGTGGGAGTGACCCAGTGTGAGGGTGGCACTGTAAGGGTGACACTGTAGGGGTGACACACTGTAGGGTTGACACAGGTACTGTGGGGGTGACATTGTGGGGGTGACCCAGTATGAGGGTGGCACTGTAAGGGTGACACTGTGGGGGTGACCCAGTGTGAGGGTGACACTGTAAGGGTGACACTGTGGGGGGTGACCCAGTGTGAGGGTGGCACTGTAAGGGTGACACTGTAGGGGTGACACACTGTAGGGGTGACACAGGTACTGTAGGGGTGACACAGATACTGTGGGGGTGACACTGTGGGGTGACACTGTGGTGGTTCCCCAGTGTTGAGGTGACACTGTGGGGGTGGCACTGTAAGGGTGACACTGTGGGGGTGACCCAGTGTGAGGGTGGCACTGTAAGGGTGGCACTGTGGGGTGACACTGTAGGGGTGACACACTGTAGGGGTGACACAGGTACTGTGGGGGTGACACTGTAGGGGTGACGCCGTGTCCCCTGTGGCTGCAGGTGGGGGATGGCACCACGTCTGTGACCCTGCTGGCAGCCGAGTTCCTGAAGCAGGTGAAGCCCTACGTGGAGGAGGGGCTCCATCCCCAGATCATCATCCGAGCGTTCCGCACGGCCACGCAGCTGGTGAGCCACGGGGGGCTGGGACAGTCACACTGCCAGGGAAATGCACCTGGCACCGGGTCTGGGCAGTGCCCACTGCCATCTCCTGCTGCCAGTGCCCACTGGCACCACTCTGCACCTCTGGAGAGCTTCCTTTGGGGCTCTTCCCAAGGAAGAAGTATTGGAGTGTAAAAACGCTCACTCACGGTGAGAGACTTCTCCAGGGTCAAGCTGTTCAAGTATAAACAATTTATTATAAAGGTAAAAGGAGGGGAGACCCGTGTCCACCACCAGCCTCGGTGTCCACATGGTCCAGGGGAGGGGAGAGAACAGGGGGAGCAGGGGAGGAGAGGTTGGGAAAGGGGAGGGAGGAAGAGAACAGGTAGAGCAGGGGAGGAGAGGTTGGGAAAGGGGAGGGAGGGAGTAAGAGAACAACAGAGGGAAAGAGGGAAAAAGCAGAGGGAGAGAGCAGGGAAGACGAGAGGGGTCAGAGCAGGGAGAGGGGGCTGAGAGTTAAGAGTGGGGGAGAGGGGTAAGAGGTAAAGGGAGAGAGGTTCAGAGGTAAGAGCTAAGAGAGCGAGGCTCTTTTTACAATCCAATATATCTATTTCTATAGTGAATATTCTAATTCTTAGTAACCAATCACCATGAGACACACCCACTAAAGAATTTACATCCAGCCTATGGGCTTCCCTATATTAACATACAGTTAATTTTAGACTCTACAAAATTTTACAAATTCTTTCCTTGCTTCTTTACTTTTGTACTTTTCTATCAGCAGAAGGACATTGTTTTATCAACAGGGATTCTCCTTCAACTGGCTAGGTTATTGTCCTTTGGTCATATAGTAACCAGTACTCTGTATCTTATGACTCAAAGCAGGCTTTCATTTCTATCTCAATTCTAGGCCTCATACCTTCAGAATCTTTTGTTAAACAATCACATTCAGAAGGTTTCCCTGCTTCATCTTCCCCAACAAAGAAGGAATAAATGGAAAGCTTGTTTTCCATTCTTCTGTTCTCTGCTATCATTTATTGAGCCATGTTGGGCCCATTAAGCTGATTCTTGGAGGTTCATTCCCCAATAGCCCTTTGATTCCCAGGATCTCTGCTGAAAACAGAAACAGCAGAGCAGCTCTGAGCCTGCTCCTCATTTATTGGTGTATCCTTGGAATTACTGAGCTGGCAGGGGTGGAATAACTTAAACACTTGTAACTTCAGTTGGAGCAGAGAACAAAAGATAAAATACAAAGAGAGAGTTTGGAGCTCTCAGCAGCTCAGGAGCATAAATCATTAATCCAGCTGTTTCCTTTTTGCCAGGCTGTGAACAAGATCAAAGAGATCGCTGTCTCTGTCAAGAAGGAGGATAAAGAGTAAGTTTTCCTTGGAGGTGACCTGTTTGTGTCCTGGGCTCCAGCTGTCAGGGTGCTCCTGAATTCGGGCTCCAGGTGGCTCCTGGAGCTGCAGCCCCACAGTGGGGTTGTTCCCAACATCCCTGGAATTTCCTGCTCCCCCAGGGGCAGTGCTGTGCCCTCACTTGGCTGCAGGGGATGATGTAGGGCAGTGTCTCCCAGCACTCAGGGAGGAAGCTGGGCACCAAAATAAGTGGCCTGATTTCTTTTTTGCAGCGGTGGAGTCTTGGAGCTCTTGCTGCAGTCAGTGGCAATGTTAAATCTCAGCACTTCCCTGAGGATCAGATCCCTTTTTAGCTGTTACACAGCAAGGTAGATAGCTCATAGCAGTGATCCCTTCAGCTGAGGTGAGAATACTGGAGTTCCTTTCCTCCCTGGATTTTAACCTCTTGTTCACTTGATCTTGCTAATACCTGCAGTTAATTTGAAGTATTTCAACTGCATAAGCATCTTGAATAAACCAAAATGGGCTGTCCAAACCCAAGTGCTTAAAAAACCACTGGGAAAAATCCCAGATGTGATCCTGTGATGGGAAATAGAGTGGTTCCCATGGGGGACAGAGCCTGGCAGCTGGAGCCACATCTCCCCACCCCCTGTGTGTCACCCCTGAGCTGCACATGCATTACCTGAGTTAGTGCTTCAGGCAATCTGCTGCCTTTAGAGGCTCTCAGAAACACCTTCCTGCCTCGGCATGAAGGAAGGCACCTGTGATTTTGGGATTTTAGGAGCATAAAAACCCACCAGCCTCGTCAGGGCTGGGCTGCTGCTCCAGCTCTGAAGAGGAGACTGGGATTTGTCAGTCTGGGGTTTGTCAGTCTGGGATTTGTCAGTCTGGGATTGTTCTTCCCATTGACAGGAGGGAGCTGATCTTTGCCTCTGTCAGGATTTTGGGCTCCTCATGACAAGACGGACCCTGAGGGAGCTGGGAGGGGGCTGGAGAATTGCTGAGGGAGCTGGGAAGGGACTGGAGAATTGCTGAGGGAGCTGGGAAGGGGCTGGAGAATTCCTGAGGGAGCTGGGAAGGGGCTGGAGAATTCCTGAGGGAGCTGGGAAGGGGCTGGAGAATTCCTGAGGGAGCTGGGAAGGGGCTGGAGAATTCCTGAGGGAGCTGGGAAGGGGCTGGAGAATTGCTGAGGGAGCTGGGAAGGGGCTGGAGAATTCCTGAGGGAGCTGGGAAGGGGCTCAGGCTGGAGCAAAGGAGGCTCAGGGGGAATTTCTGGCTCTGCACAAGTCCCTGGCAGGAGGGGACAGCCGGGGGGGATTTGGGATCTGCTCGCAGGGAACAGGGACAGGAGGAGAGGGAACGGCCTCAGGGGAGCTCAGGGTGGATTTTGGGAATATTCCTACATGGAAAAGGCAGGGGTGGAGTGGAGTGCCCATCCTTGGGGGGATTTCAAAGCCCTTGGATGTGGCACTTGGGGACGTGGTGCAGTGGTGGCCTGAGCAGTGTTGGACTGAATGATCTTAAAGGTATTTTCCAGCCTAAACCTGTGTTTGGAGTTTGTGAAAAGATCTGGCAGGTGACCAAACCTTTGTTTTTGCTTTCCTGCAGTGAGCAGAGGAGTCTCCTGGAAAAGTGTGCAGCCACAGCCCTGAGCTCCAAGCTCATCTCCCAGAGCAAGGAGTTCTTCTCCAAGATGGTTGTCGATGCTGTGATGATGTTGGATGACTTGTTGCAGCTCAAGATGATTGGGATAAAGAAGGTGCAAGGAGGAGCTTTGGAAGTAAGTGTTGGAGCCTTCCTGAAGGGCTGGGGGACAGAAATCCCAGCTCTGGTGCTGCCTTGGCTCTAGCAGAAGTGCAGCCTGGCTTGACAGTGTCTGTTGGAGAATTCCCAAAGTGGAACAAAGCTGTTGGTGTGAGGAGGAAGCTTGGCAGATGGGGCTGGGTGTCTTTTCCATAGGTAGAGGTTCTGGTTTTTGAGCTAAATACACTCTTCACCTCACTGCAGCAAAAGCTGTAGCTGATAAAATTCCATTTATCTCGCCACAAATATTTTGTTTGGTTTTTTTTTTTTGGTGGGAAATCTTTGTTACTTGTGGATCCAAAAGTCCTGGTTGTATGTAGGATTACTGGGTTGGGAAAAATGCAAGGAAGACCTCATGAAGCTGATTTAGTGGTGGGCAGGGCAGGTGTGGCTGGAAAACTTGTTGTGCCTGGGATACGTGGCAGGGGATTGGTCCTGGCTGTGGGACAGCCCCTGGGGAGAGGGAAATTCAGATCCTGATTTCTTCACCCAGGAAATGGAGGAGCTGATGCCAGGGAATGGTGTTGGACAGGGCTCTCCTGCTGCAGAAAATCCAGGAGGTGGTGATGGAACTTGGAAAGACAAATCAGAGCAAAAACCATCCCCCAGTGGGGCTGTGAATGAGAAATATCCAAAAGTTCAAAGAGGAGAAATGGGAAAGAGATCAGGGAGAGAACTGATTGCTCCTCTCCTTGATCTTCAAGATGTGTGAGGAGTGTTTGGCTGTGCAGTTTTGAGAGCTAGAGAGGAAACTGCTTTTGTGAGCTGAAAGAAATCCTTGCTGCTCATTTCCTCTAAAAGTGGGTTAATCAAAGGAGACAGTGCTTCATTTGTAAATGAGGCCTCTGGAATCAGGGAGTGTCCTGTGGGAGTTGTTATTAACCCTGTGCAGAAAACCTCAGGAGCTGAGCCTGAGGCAAATCCCTGTGTTCCAGGACTCGCAGCTGGTGGCTGGAGTTGCCTTTAAGAAAACTTTCTCCTACGCTGGGTTTGAGATGCAGCCCAAGAAGTACCAGTCCCCCAAAATCGCCCTGCTCAACGTGGAGCTGGAGCTGAAAGCTGAGAAGGACAACGCCGAGGTCAGAGTCAACACAGTGGAGGTAAGAAAGAGCCCCAGGGGAGCCTGGCCTGGCTCCCTGGCCCTGGCACACCTGGGGCTGCTCATCCCCTGGGAGAGGTGAGATGGGAGGGCTGGAGCCAGGCTGGGACAGCTGGGAATGTTCCCCTGGAGAAGGGGAGGCTCCAGGGAGAGCTGGGAATGTTCCTCTGGAGAAGGGAAGGCTCCAGGGAGAGCTGGGAATGTTCTTCTGGAGAAGGGGAGGCTCCAGGGAGAGCTGGGAATGTTCCCCTGGAGAAGGGGAGGCTCCAGGGAGAGCTCAGAGCCCCCTCCAGGGCCTGAAGGGGCTCCAGGAGAGCTGGAGAGGGACTGGGGCCAAGGGCTGCAGGGACAGGAGCCAGGGAATGGCTCCCAGTGCCAGAGGGCAGGGCTGGATGGGATCTTTGGAGGGAATTCCTGGCTGTGAGGGTGTTGAAGCCCTGGCACAGGGTGCCCAGAGCAGCTGGGGCTGCCCCATCACTGGGAGTGTCCAAGGTGAGCTGGGGTGGGGTGGAAGGTGTCCCTGCCCATGGCAGGGGTGGCACTGGATGACCTGTAAAAGGTCCCTTCCCACCCAAAGCTTCCCATGATAAGTGAGTTTTCCTTCTGCCCACGTTTGGAAACGCCTGGTGGGCTGTGCTGCCCTTGGGAATGAGCAGACTGGGAATCCCAGCAGGTTCAGGACACGTTGGTGGCCCCAGCTGTGCTGAGCCAGCAGCTCAGTGCTGAGTGGCCTTGCAGGGCCAGTTTGTGCAGCAGGTTTGGGGTGCTGCAGGAGCCCCTGAGGGGTCAGCAGGCGTTGGGCAGTGCTGCAGAGCTGCTCTGTGCCAGGATGTGTGTGTGGCACCCCTGGCACAGGGACACCTGTCCCCCTCCCCTCCTGCCAGGATTACCAGGCCATCGTGGATGCAGAGTGGAACATCCTGTACGACAAACTGGACAAAATCCACAAGTCAGGGGCCAAGGTGGTGCTGTCCAAGCTGCCCATCGGGGACGTGGCCACCCAGTACTTCGCAGACAGGGACATGTTCTGTGCCGGCCGCGTCCCGGAGGAGGATCTCAAGAGGACCATGATGGTGAGAGCTGCCCTGGCCTGCAGGAAAGGCTTTGTTCCCAGCTCTGACAGCCCAGGCTGGGCACAGCAGCTCGCTGATCTCACTGCTCCTCAGGGGGATTTGAAAGGACAAGGCTCTTCCTGGTGGGATGAACAGTCCCACACTGCCAGCGTGGTGGGACATGGAAAGATCTGATCAGTGCATCAGTGGAGGTTTATTTTCCTGAGTTCTTCCCTGTTCCATCATGAGTGGTTTTTTTCTGAGCTTTCTTTTTGTATCTCCTGGCCTCTGGAGCCTGTGAGTCAGCACCTTGAAGCTGCATAATCTTATTTTCCTGTCGAGGGTTGGTGTGGGTCTGAGGAGAGGGAGGGAAAAGGGTTTTCCTGAATCTGCAGGATGTGTTTGCAGCAGCTCAGCAGCTGGGCTGTCCCTGAAGAGCGGAGCCTGCAGGGAGGTTGGTGTGGATTGTCAGCACTGGTAAATTTGTGTGTCTCCATTCCCTGCAGGCCTGTGGGGGATCCATCCAGACCAGTGTCAATGCCCTGTCAGATGATGTGCTGGGCCACTGTGAGCTCTTTGAGGAGACCCAGATTGGGGGAGAGAGGTAAAAACACCAGCTGCAAACCTGTAATGCTCTGCAAGCCCTCTCATAGCAGGTGGAAAAGGTGGGGTCAAAGCATTGGCAGGGTCAGCATCTCTCAAGCTGTTGAGATGAAAACAAGGTTGTTCCAAAATGTCTATTTTATTGTAGCCAGAATTGAGGCTTTTTGAGGCTGAGGGAGGGGGCAGGAGCAAGATTTTATTGAGTTCCAGGCTCTTGTAAATGCTGTTAAAAATCCATGTTTATTCTGCAGTGCCGTGTAAAAGGCACAGAGGTACTGTTGCATTTGTAATGGAAAACCAGCACATTTTGGGGCTGATTGTGGCACTCCTGTGATGTCCCAGCTTGACACTCCCAGGTGAAGCTGGGGACAGCTCCTGTTGCTGGAGGAGCTGTTTGGGGCTGTCTGCTGCCCTCCTGGGAGCAGCAGTTCAGTGTCAATCCCTGGCAACAGGAAAAGGATGGATTTTCCTGGGTCAGCTGGAATTTCACTTCGGTGTTCCCTGGCTCGGCTCCTCCTCGGTCCGGGATCCTCTGGGGCTGTGAGGCTGCAGGGTTGGCTCTGTTCCCACACTGCCTGTGCAGCAGCAGCAGCAGCAGCAGCAGCAGCAGCTTCTCCTCCACACCACACACTCCCTCTGGCAGGTACAACTTCTTCACGGGCTGCCCCAAGGCCAAGACGTGCACCATCATCCTGCGCGGGGGCGCCGAGCAGTTCATGGAGGAGACGGAGCGCTCGCTGCACGATGCCATCATGATCGTCAGGAGAGCCATCAAGGTGAGCCATCCTGATGGTCAGGAGAAAGGTGAGCCCTCATGATGGTCAGGAGAAAGGTGAGCCCTCATGATGGTCAGGAGAGCCAGCAAGGTGAGCCATCATGATGGTCAGGAGAGCCATCAAGGTGAGCCATCATGATGGTCAGGAGAGCCATCAAGGTGAGCCATCCTGATGGTCAGGAGAAAGGTGAGCCATCATGATGGTCAGGAGAGCCAGCAAGGTGAGCCCTCATGATGGTCAGGAGAAAGGTGAGCCATCATGATGGTCAGGAGAGCCAGCAAGGTGAGCCCTCATGATGGTCAGGAGAGCCATCAAGGTGAGTCCTCATGATGGTCAGGAGAAAGGTGAGCCCTCATGATGGTCAGGAGAAAGGTGAGCCCTCATGATGGTCAGGAGAGCCATCAAGGTGAGCCCTCATGATGGTCAGGAGAAAGGTGAGCCCTCATGATGGTCAGGAGAGCCATCAAGGTGAGCCCTCATGATGGTCAGGAGAAAGGTGAGCCCTCATGATGGTCAGGAGAGCCAGCAAGGTGAGCCCTCATGATGGTCAGGAGAAAGGTGAGCCCTCATGATGGTCAGGAGAAAGGTGAGCCATCATGATGGTCAGGAGAGCCATCAAGGTGAGCCCTCATGATGGTCAGGAGAGCCATCAAGGTGAGCCCTCATGATGGTCAGGAGAGCCAGCAAGGTGAGCCCTCATGATGGTCAGGAGAAAGGTGAGCCATCATGATGGTCAGGAGAGCCATCAAGGTGAGCCCTCATGATGGTCAGGAGAGCCATCAAGGTGAGCCCTCATGATGGTCAGGAGAGCCAGCAAGGTGAGCCCTCATGATGGTCAGGAGAAAGGTGAGCCATCATGATGGTCAGGAGAGCCAGCAAGGTGAGCCCTCATGGTGGTCAGGAGAAAGGTGAGCCCTCATGATGGTCAGGAGAGCCAGCAAGGTGAGCCCTCATGATGGTCAGGAGAGCCATCAAGGTGAGCCCTCATGATGGTCAGGAGAGCCATCAAGGTGAGCCCTCATGGTGGTCAGGAGAGCCAGCAAGGTGAGCCCTCATGATGGTCAGGAGAGCCAGCAAGGTGAGCCCTCATGATGGTCAGGAGAGCCAGCAAGGTGAGCCCTGAGCTCCCCTGCCCTGCCAGGACATCAGCACAGCCACAGCTGCTGAGAGCTCCTCATGCCCCAGGCCGTGCTCAGGGCTCTGACATTGAGCAGCATCTCCTGCCTTGACTCAAGCACAGCTCCTTGGTGGCGTTTCCAGCCATTTTCCAGGCATTCCTGCACTTCTGGACAGCTGGAGCTCCTGCTTGCTCCATCCTCCCCCTGAAGGGAGCAATCTGGCTGTGCTGGGTGGATCTTCACAGGAGATTGAACAGCAGATTGATGGCACGTGTGTGTCCACGCCCATAAAGCCACTTGACCCCTCTCTTGGTGTCCCCTCTGAGGGCACGACAGTCCCCTGGCTCTGAGGGCAGGCTGGGGGTACCATGAAAAGTCCAGGGCCTCTCTGGGTGGGTGTTTGCTCCTGGGTGGCACTGCCAAGCTCTGGGTGTTTCTGGGTTACACAAAAACGTGTTGCTGGAGGAATGGAGGAGTCAGGAGCCCTGACCCAGCCCTGACACAGCCCTGACCCAGCCCTGACCCAGCCCTGCTGCTCTGCCGTGTCCCTGCAGAATGACTCGGTGGTGGCCGGTGGTGGGGCCATCGAGATGGAGCTCTCCAAGTACCTGCGGGATTACTCACGAACCATCCCGGGCAAGCAGCAGCTGCTGATCGGAGCCTATGCCAAGGCCCTGGAGATCATCCCCCGGCAGCTCTGCGACAACGCCGGCTTTGATGCCACCAACATCCTCAACAAGCTGCGAGCCAAGCACGCCCAGGTACGGCCCCGGGGGTCCCAGGGTTCCTCAGAGCCCATCAGAGCCGGTGTGTGCAGCTCAGCCATGTCCCCAGGGATCACAGGGTTCCTCAGAGCCCATCAGAGCCACTGTGTGCATCTCAGCCGTGTCCCCAGGGGTCCCAGGGTTCCTCAGAGCCCATCAGAGCTGGTGTGTGCAGCTCAGCCGTGTCCCCAGAGGTCCCAGGGTTCCTCTCTCCTGGACTCTGTCAGAGCCGGTGTGTGCAGCTCAGCCAGCTCAGCCGTGTGAGAGCCGTGTCCCCTTTGGTTAAACGCCCTGTTTGTGTCACATCACAGCCCCTGTTTGTGTGGGCCTGGCACAGGCTGCTAGGAATGGAAAGGAGCTGTTTTCCCTCTGATGCAGCTGTCGAGTGACTTCCTGAGCTGTGATTTGCTCTCAGAAGCGCAGCATTTGTCAGGAAGGTGCTGCTGTGTTGAGCATTAAAGGAAGCGGAGTGCAGGGATCGGCTGAGCCGAGCGTTTTACACAGGCTGGAGGTCCTGAGTGCTGATCTTGGGGAGATCCCAGCTCCAGTGCTGGGAGGTTGTCCCTTGGATTCTGTCACCCCCAGCACATTTCACCCTGCTGCTGATGGTGGGGCCTGAAGTGAGGGTGCAGAACCTGGGCAGTGAGACAGGAGCACAGGGACACTCAGAACTGAGACAGGAGCACAGGGACACTCAGAACTGTGAGACAGGAGCACAGGGACACTCAGAACTGTGAGTGACCAGCACAGGGACACTCAGAACTGTGAGACAGGAGCACAGGGACACTCAGAACTGAGACAGGAGCACAGGGACACTCAGAACTGTGAGACAGGAGCACAGGGACACTCAGAACTGTGAGTGACCAGCACAGGGACACTCAGAACTATGAGACAGGAGCACAGGGACACTCAGAACTGAGACAGGAGCACAGGGACACTCAGAACTGTGAGACAGGAGCACAGGGACACTCAGAACTGAGACAGGAGCACAGGGACACTCAGAACTGTGAGACAGGAGCACAGGGACACTCAGAGCTGTGAGGAGCAGCACAGGGACACTCAGAACTGTGAGACAGGAGCACAGGGACGGACACTCAGAACTGTGAGACAGGAGCACAGGGACACTCAGAAGTGTGAGACAGGAGCACAGGGACACTCAGAACTGTGAGACAGGAGCACAGGGACACTCAGAACTGTGAGACAGGAGCACAGGGACACTCAGAACTGTGAGTGACCAGCACAGGGACACTCAGAACTGTGAGTGACCAGCACAGGGACACTCAGAACTGAGACAGCAGCACAGGGACACTCAGAAGTGTGAGGGGCAGCACAGGGACACTCAGAACTGTGAGACAGGAGCACAGGGACACTCAGAAGTGTGAGACAGGAGCACAGGGACACTCAGAACTGTGAGACAGGAGCACAGGGACACTCAGAACTGAGACAGGAGCACAGGGACACTCAGAACTGTGAGGAGCAGCACAGGGACACTCAGAACTGTGAGTGACCAGCACAGGGACACTCAGAACTGTGAGGAGCAGCACAGAGACACTCAGAACTGTGGGGCAGGAGCACAGAGACACTCAGAACTGAGACAGGAGCACAGGGACACTCAGAACTGTGGGACAGGAGCACAGGGACACTCAGAACTGTGAGACAGGAGCACAGGGACACTCAGAACTGTGAGTGACCAGCACAGGGACACTCAGAACTGTGAAGCTTCCACGGCTGCAGGGCAGGGATGCCCAGGGAGGTTTGGAGTGCCCGTCCCAGGAGGTATCCAGGGAAGGACTGGAGGTGGCACTCAGGGCTGGGGACAGGGTGGGCCACAGGCTGGGCTGGATGGTCTGGGAGGGCTTTTCCAGCCTCGGGGACTCTGTGATGCTAAACTGGAGCGAGCCTCTTCTGAAAGGCATCACTGGCTCTGGTGGCTGACAGCAAAGACTTCTCACTTTGGATTTCTGTGCTTTCTTCACACACTTTGGATTTCTGTGCTTTCCTCGCACACTTTGGATTTTTGTGCTTTCCTCACACACTTTGGATTTCTGTGCTTTCCTCACACACTTTGGATTTCTGTGCTTTCCTCACACACTTTGGATTTCTGTGCTTTCCTCACACACTTTGGATTTCTGTGCTTTCCTCACACACTTTGGATTTTTGTTTTCCTCACACACTTCCTTCACAGCAGAACACAAGGGTCGTTCTGGCCTCTCCCTTCACCTTTGCCACCCAACCCCATGACCTTTGTCCCCCTTGTCCCCTCTGTCCCCCAGGGTGGGATGTGGCACTGACCCCTGTGTCCCCTGTGTCCCCAGGGTGGGATGTGGCACTGACCCCTGACCCTGTGTCCCCAGGGTGGGATGTGGCACTGACCCCTGACCCCGTGTCCCCAGGGTGGGATGTGGCACTGACCCCTGTGTCCCCTGTGTCCCCAGGGTGGGATGTGGCACTGACCCCTGACCCTGTGTCCCCAGGGTGGGATGTGGCACTGACCCCTGTGTCCCCAGGGTGGGATGTGGCACTGACCCCTGTCCCTGTGTCCCCAGGGTGGGATGTGGCACTGACCCCTGTCCCTGTGTCCCCAGGGTGGGATGTGGCACTGACCCCTGTCCCTGTGTCCCCAGGGCAGGATGTGGCACTGACCCCTGTCCCTGTGTCCCCAGGGTGGGATGTGGCACTGACCCCTGTGTCCCCTATGTCCCCAGGGTGGGATGTGGCACTGACCCCTGTGTCCCTGTGTCCCCAGGGTGGGATGTGGCACTGACCCCTGTGTCCCCTGTGTCCCCAGGGTGGGATGTGGCACTGACCCCTGTGTCCCTGTGTCCCCAGGGTGGGATGTGGCACTGACCCCTGTGTCCCCTATGTCCCCAGGGTGGGATGTGGCACTGACCCCTGTGTCCCCTGTGTCCCCAGGGTGGGATGTGGCACTGACCCCTGTGTCCCCTGTGTCCCCAGGGTGGGATGTGGCACTGACCCCTGACCCTGTGTCCCCAGGGTGGGATGTGGCACTGACCCCTGTGTCCCCAGGGTGGGATGTGGCACTGACCCCTGTCCCTGTGTCCCCAGGGTGGGATGTGGCACTGACCCCTGTCCCTGTGTCCCCAGGGTGGGATGTGGCACTGACCCCTGTCCCTGTGTCCCCAGGGCAGGATGTGGCACTGACCCCTGTCCCTGTGTCCCCAGGGTGGGATGTGGCACTGACCCCTGTGTCCCCTATGTCCCCAGGGTGGGATGTGGCACTGACCCCTGTGTCCCTGTGTCCCCAGGGTGGGATGTGGCACTGACCCCTGTGTCCCCTGTGTCCCCAGGGTGGGATGTGGCACTGACCCCTGTGTCCCTGTGTCCCCAGGGTGGGATGTGGCACTGACCCCTGTCCCTGTGTCCCCAGGGTGGGATGTGGCACTGACCCCTGTGTCCCCAGGGTGGGATGTGGCACTGACCCCTGTCCCTGTGTCCCCAGGGTGGGATGTGGTACGGTGTGGATGTCACCAACGAGGACATCGCAGACAATTTCTCGGCGTGTGTGTGGGAGCCGGCGGTGGTGCGCATCAACGCGCTGACGGCGGCGTCGGAGGCCGCGTGTCTGGTGGTGTCCGTGGACGAGACCATCCGCAACCCCCGCTCCAGCAGCGAGCCTGCGCCCCGCGGCCGCGCCCGCGCCCGGCCCCACAACCACTGAGAGTTCATTAATTAAACCTTGTTAATTAACAGCCTGGCCCACAGTCACTGCCTGCGCCCCGCGGCCGCGCCCGCGCCCGGCCCCACAACCACTGAGAGTTCATTAATTAAACCTCATTAATTAACAGCCTGGCCCACAGTCACTGCCCGCGCTCGGCCCCACAACCACTGAGGGCATTGGTTCATTAATTAAACCTCATTAATTAACGGCCTGGCCCACAGTCACTGCCTGCGCCCCGCGGCCGCGCCCGGCCCCACAACCACTGAGGGCATTGGTTCATTAATTAAACCTCGTTAATTAACAGCCTGCGCCCGGCCCCACAACCACTGAGAGTTCATTAATTAAACCTCCTTAATTAACAGCCTGGCCCCACAGTCACTGCCTGCGCCCCGCGGCCGTGCCCGCGCCCGGCCCCACAACCACTGAGGCTTCATTAATTAAACCTCGTTAATTAACGGCCTGGCCCCACAGTCACTGCCTGCGCCCCGCGGCCGCGCCCGCGCCCGGCCCCACAACCACTGAGAGTTCATTAATTAAACCTCATTAATTAACAGCCTGGCCCACAGTCACTGCCTGCGCCCCGCGGCCGCGCCCGCGCCCGGCCCCACAACCACTGAGGGCATTGGTTCATTAATTAAACCTCGTTAATTAACAGCCTGGCCCACAGTCACTGCCTGCGCCCGGCCCCACAACCACTGAGGCTTCATTAATTAAACCTCGTTAATTAACGGCCTGGCCCCACAGTCACTGACCCCGGCCCACAGTCACTGACCCCAGCCCGGCCCCACAACCACTGAGGGTATCTGTGCGTTAATTAAACCTCAGTAATTAACGGCCCCACAACCACTGAGGGCATCTGTGCGTTAATTAAACCTGGGTAATTAATGGCCATTAAACCTCATTAATTAACAGCCCGGCCCCACAACCACTGAGGGGCATCTGTTCATTAATTAAACCTTGTTAATTAACAGCCTGGCCCCACAGTCACTGACCCCGGCCCACAGTCACTGACCCCAGCCCGGCCCCACAACCACTGAGGGCATCTGTGCATTAATCAAACCTCAGTAATTAACGGCCATTAAACCTCGTTAATTAATGGCCTGGCCCCACAACCACTGAGGGCATCTGTTCACTCATTAAACCTCGTTAATTAACGGCCTGGCCCCACAGTCACTGACCCCAGCCCAGCCCCACAACCACTGATGGGCATCTGTGCATTAATTAAACCTCATTAATTAACGGCCATTAAACCTCATTAATTAACGGCCCAGCCCCACAGCCACTGAGGGCATCTGTGCATTAATTAAACCTCAGTAATTAACAGCCTGGCCCCACAACCATTGAGGGCATCTGTTCACTCATTAAACCTCATTAGCTAACGGCCCCACAACCACTGAGGGCATCTGTGCACTCATTAAACCTCATTAATTAATGGCCTGGCCCCACAACCACTGGGAGTCATTCATTCACTCATTAAGCCTCATTAATTAACAGCCTGGCCCCACAGTCACTGACCCCAGCCCAGCCCCACAACCACTGAGGGCATCTGTTCACTCATTAAACCTCATTAATTAATGGCCCAGCCCCACAACCACTGAGGGCATCTGCGCACTCATTAAACCTCATTAATTAACGCCCCAGCCCCACAACCACTGAGGGCATCTGCGCACTCATTAAACCTCATTAATTAACAGCCTGGCCCCAGAGTCACTGACCCCGGCCCCACAGCCACTGACCCTCACAACCACTGAGGGGCATCTGTTCATTAATTAAACCTCGTTAATTAACGGCCTGGCCCCAGAGTCACTGACCCCGGCCCCACAGCCACTGACCCTCACAACCACTGAGGGGCATCTGTTCATTAATTAAACCTCGTTAATTAACGGCCTGGCCCCAGAGTCACTGACCCCGGCCCCACAGCCACTGACCCTCACAACCACTGAGGGGCATCTGTTCATTAATTAAACCTCGTTAATTAACGGCCTGGCCCCATAGTCACTGACCCCAGCCCGGTCCCAGAGCCACAGACACTGGCCCAGCCCCACAGCCACTGAGGGGCATCTGTTCATTAATTAAGCCTCATTAATTAATGGCCATTAAACCTCATTAATTAACGGCCCGGCCCCACAGTGGGGGTCATTCATTCACTCATTAAACCTCATTAATTAAAAGCCCAGCCCCACAACCACTGACCCTGGCCCAGCCCCACAGCCATTGAGGGTCATTCATTCATTAATTAAAGCCTGTGGTTAATTAATTAGCAGCCACAGGCAGCTCTGGGCCCTGGGCTGTGCTGGGCACTCCCTCGGGAGCGTTCCCTGCTGGGGCTGGAGGTGACACGGGGACAGCTGGGGCTGGAGGTGACATGGGGACAGCTGGAGGTGACATGGGGACAGCTGGGGCTGGAGGTGACATGGGGACAGCTGGGGCTGGAGGTGACACAGGCACAGCTGGAGGTGGCACGGGGACAGCTGGAGGTGGCACAGGCACAGCTGGAGGTGGCACGGGGACAGCTGGAGGTGGCACAGGGACAGCTGGAGGTGGCACAGGCACAGCTGGGGCTGGAGGTGACATGGGGACAGCTGGAGGTGGCACAGGCACAGCTGGAGGTGGCACAGGGACAGCTGGAGGTGGCACAGGCACAGCTGGGGCTGGAGGTGACATGGGGACAGCTGGAGGTGGCACAGGCACAGCTGGAGGTGGCACAGGGACAGCTGGAGGTGGCACAGCTGGGGCTGGAGGTGGCACAGGGACAGCTGGAGGTGGAGGTGGCACAGGCACAGCTGGAGCTGGAGGTGACATGGGGACAGCTGGGGCAGCTGGAGGTGGCACAGGGACAGCTGGAGGTGGCACAGGAACAGCTGGAGGTGGCACAGGGACAGCTGGAGGTGGCACAGGCACAGCTGGAGCTGGAGGTGGCACAGGCACAGCTGGAGGTGGCACAGGGACAGCTGGAGGTGGCACAGGGACAGCTGGGGCTGGAGGTGACAGCTGGGGCTGGAGGTGGCACAGGAACAGCTGGAGGTGGCACAGGGACAGCTGGAGGTGGCACAGGGACAGTTGGAGGTGGCACAGGGACAGCTGGGGCTGGAGGTGACAGCTGGGGCTGGAGGTGGCACAGGAACAGCTGGAGGTGGCACAGGGACAGCTGGAGGTGACACAGGGACAGCTGGAGGTGGCACAGGGACAGCTGGAGGTGGCACAGGAACAGCTGGAGGTGGCACAGGCACAGCTGGAGCTGGAGGTGGCACAGGCACAGCTGGAGGTGGCACAGGAACAGCTGGAGGTGGCACAGGCACAGCTGGAGGTGACACAGGCACAGCTGGAGGTGACAGGCACAGCTGGAGGTGGCACAGGCACAGCTGGAGGTGACACAGGGACAGCTGGGGCTGGAGGTGGCACAGGCACAGCTGGAGGTGACACAGGCACAGCTGGAGGTGACACAGGCACAGCTGGAGGTGGCACAGGCACAGCTGGAGGTGGCACAGGGACAGCTGGAGGTGACACAGGCACAGCTGGAGGTGGCACAGGCACAGCTGGAGGTGACACAGGCACAGCTGGAGGTGGCACAGGCACAGCTGGAGGTGGCACAGGGACAGCTGGAGGTGGCACAGGCACAGCTGTCCCTGTTTGTGCTGATCTGTTTCTCCTGCTGGGCACTGAACCCCGGCTGCAGCAGCACAAACACAGCTGGGCTCGGTGGCAGATGGGGCTCTCCTCTGTCCTCTCTCCTCTGTCCTCTGTCCTCTGTCCTCTGTCCTCTGTCCTCTGTCCTCTGTTCTCTGTCCTCTGTCCTCTGTTCTCTGCTCTCTGTTCTCTGCTCTCTGTTCTCTGCTCTCTTGTCCTCTGTCCTCTGTCCTCTGTTCTCTGTCCTCTGTCCTCTGTTCTCTGCTCTCTGTTCTCTGCTCTCTGTTCTCTGCTCTCTTGTCCTCTGTCCTCTGTCCTCTGTTCTCTGTCCTCTGTCCTCTGTTCTCTGCTCTCTGTCCTCTGTCCTCTGTCCTCTGCTCTCTGCTCTCTGTTCTCTGTCCTCTGTTCTCTGTCCTCTGTTCTCTGTCCTCTGCTCTCTGTCCTCTGTTCTCTGCTCTCTGTTCTCTGCTCTCTGTCCTCTGTCCTCTGTTCTCTGCTCTCTGTCCTCTGTTCTCTGCTCTCTGCTCTCTGTTCTCTGTCCTCTGTCCTCTGTCCTCTGCTCTCTGTCCTCTGCTCTCTGTTCTCTGTCCTCTGTCCTCTGTCCTCTGCTCTCTGCTCTCTGTCCTCTGTTCTCTGTCCTCTGTCCTCTGTCCTCTGTTCTCTGTTCTCTGTCCTCTGTCCTCTGCTCTCTGTTCTCTGTCCTCTGTCCTCTGTCCTCTGCTCTCTGCTCTCTGTCCCCTGTTCTCTGTCCTCTGTTCTCTGTCCTCTGTTCTCTGTTCTCTGCTCTGTTCTCTGTCCTCTGTTCTCTGTCCTCTGTTCTCTGTCCTCTGTTCTCTGTCCTCTGTCCTCTGTTCTCTGTTCTCTGCTCTCTGTTCTCTGCTCTCTGCTCTCTGTTCTCTGTTCTCTGTCCTCTGTTCTCTGCTCTCTGTTCTCTGTTCTCTGTCCTCTGTTCTCTGTCCTCTGTTCTCTGTCCTCTGTCCTCTGTTCTCTGCTCTCTGTTCTCTGCTCTCTGCTCTCTGCTCTCTGTTCTCTGTTCTCTGTTCTCTGCTCTCTGCTCTCTGTTCTCTGTCCTCTGTCCTCTGCTCTCTGTTCTCTGCTCTCTGCTCTCTGTCCTCTGTTCTCTGCTCTCTGTCCTCTGTTCTCTGCTCTCTGTTCTCTGCTCTCTGCTCTCTGTTCTCTGTCCTCTGTCCTCTGTCCTCTGCTCTCTGTTCTCTGTCCTCTGTCCTCTGTCCTCTGCTCTCTGCTCTCTGTTCTCTGCTCTCTGTTCTCTGCTCTCTGCTCTCTGTTCTCTGTTCTCTGTTCTCTGTTCTCTGTCCTCTGTTCTCTGTTCTCTGTTCCGTTCTGCACGGTGACTCCTCAGGGCTGGAGCTGCTGAACCTTTCCTGCTGTTTTTTGCCCCGTTTCAGAGCAGGTGCTGTGCTGAGAGCAGGACAGGCTCCACACACGTGCCAGGAGTGCTGGCATGGAGCACTGTGTGGGTGTGCTTGGAGCTCCGGGCTGTTCTCTGTGAGATTTTACCTGGCTTCTGCCAAAAAATGTGGGACATTTTCATTTTCCTTTGTGTTTCATGGAAGGAGGCTCAGGGAGAAGCTGTGTGACAGCTCCAAGGATGGATCCCGGCGTTTGGGGGGACTCTGACAGGAAAATGGTGCTGGGAGAACAAGGGGGGGCTTGGGTCTGCTGGGTGACAAGTGTTAAATGAGGACAGTGGAGGAAATACAGAACCATGGGATGGTTTGGGTTAGAAAGGACCATAAAGATCATCCAGGGACACCTCCCACCATCCCAGGCTGCTCCCAGCCCCATCCAGCCTGGCCTCGGACACTGCAGGGATCCAGGAGCAGCCACAGCTTCTCTGGGCACCCTGTGCCAGGTCCTGCCCACCCTCGGTGCCCCCCTGGGTCCCTCTTTGTTCCCTGGGTCCCCCTTGGTGCAGTGCCCCGTGCCAGGGACCTGCAGGGGAGGCAGGGGGACGCTTCCAGGAGGCCCCAAACTGGTGTCACTGGTGTGGGTCCAGCGTGACCCCCGGCAGAGTGGAAACCCAGCTCAATCTCCAGAGTCTTTATTCAACACCGAGTCATAAAATAGCTCTTTACACGCTTCGCTGGGGGGCATTTCTCTGTAATTCTTTAAATACACATTGTTTACACTTGCCAAAGTTTCAAAGCAACAACATCAAAGTGCGTCTACAGGTGAGAGTTCCAACCAAAGTGCTAAAAACACGGACTCCTGGCCGGAGCTGGGCCCTGCTCCCACCAAAGCCCCGGATCCTCCCGTCCCACCCGCGCTGCTCCCCCATCCCGGCGCTCCCCAGGACACGGCTCCGGCAGATCTCGCACCAAGGGCCCGGTTTAGCATCGAGGGACCAGGGGATGGGGGGGAAAAAAGGGATGTTTGGTTCTCCAGACACTGGCACATCGCTGCAGAAAGACTAAAATAGACCTAAATTTATATAGAGTTAAAAAAATAACTTGGGAGGCCACGGGCACCTCTGGGGAGGGGAGGTCGCTGTTCAGGGCCCCTGGGGGCTGTAGGGAATGATTCCAGTTCCTGGATTTATATATCTCTATTCTCTGCACTGATTATCTCCTCTGATTATCTCAAAGCAAACTGTGCATCGCCCCTTCCCTTCCCAAAAACTGCCCCACACCATTGCACCCACTTGTCCCCGGCCCCAAGCTGCCTCGCTCCCCTCCAGGGGCTCCATCCCGAGGCTGCATTAGAAAACCCCTTTTTTTTTCCCTTGCTTTTGGGCAGTTTTCCCTCCTCGCTGCTGCAGCAGCTTTTCCCCAGTGCTCTCCCACCCTCCCCAGGGATGATTTTTTGCCTCCCGCTGATGGGGGAGGTCCATCACCACCTCACAACACCCTGCAGTGCTTCACTCACAACAAACCATCTCAGCTTCCCAAAATCCCCCTGCTCCCTGGGATTTTTTTTTTTCCCTTTTAAAGCACTTTCTCATTTGGCACCAATTCCTGGATGTTTTTGCTCCACCCCAACCTGCTGCTTCCCAAAATGAGGCTGAAGCGATGCTCCAGCTCCCGGGCTGGGGCCTCCCCTAAGAGCTGAAAGAAAACATCTGTTAACCACTTTGGGAGCCATTACCAACACATCTCCTGGGGTTTTTTGGTTCTGTTTTCCCTAAATCCAGGCTCCTTTGGAGGATCCAGACAAGCCCCTGCCATGGCCTTGGTGGCAGCAGGGACCAGGACACGCTGCAAGAAGAGGGACAAAGGTTTCAAACCCTCACTGGGCAGAGCCAGCCTGGGGGCTCCCGTCCCCCTCAATCCCCAACACCCCGGAGCCCCAAAGCTCAGGGATAAGGCAGGAGGAGGCAGCTGATCCCCAGAGCATTCCTGGGGCTTGGAATGATGGGCAAGAGTGAAATCCAACACCAGGGAGACACAAAAACACGGATTTGGGATAGCTTTGGACCCCGAGCTGGCTTTGGTGATGTTGTTCCTCTTGAAATCCCTGACCAGTACCCAAACTCAGGTGAACATCAGCCATGGGGGAAACTTCAGGAAAACACATTAGAAAAGGAATAAATCTCCCCAAAACCGGCCCTGCAGGAGCCAGGCTCGGAAGCACTGTCCATGCAGCCCCTGGCAGCTCTGACCCCAATCCTGTGAATCCGTGGATTTCAGCGGGGATTGTCATCGCAGAGCCCCCCTGGCATGTCTCAGGAGGGCTGAGCTGAACGTGCTGTGAGATTTGAAGGCTTTCCCAGGAAATCTGGGAAATTTCTGGCTGTTTCCATCCCTTCCAGAGGGCTGAGGTGAATCCGTGGCTGGAGCCTCACACCGGGCAGGACAAGCAGCAGGGGCAGGATCCATCTGACATCTCAGAGCCGTTAATGAGCTCGTTAGCAAGCTGGGCAATTAGGAGCCACCAGGAGGACCCTCATTCCCATCACTCCTGTCACTGTGCCTTCATCCCCAGCTGAGGAGGAGGAGGATGAGGAAGGGATCCATTCCAGCCCCAGCAAAACAGGGAGAAACCTCCACTTCCCATCTTCTACTCCTTGAACCTGCTCAAGGCCTTGTGGCATCAGAGTTTTGTAGAAAGGGGGCTTTGCTGAGCTGGATGTTTTGGGAACACCCCAAGGAGAGGTGAGGGGTTGATCTGCTCTGGGGATGCACCAAAGCACCAAATCCAGGTGAGGATCCTGCCGAGGATCCAAAGCCCTGGTGGCAGCCGAGGGATGGGGATGTCACAGAGTCACCCACGCTCCACACGCACAGCACTGACCCTGCTGGCACAGAAATCTTCTCTGAGGGTCCTCAACACCTCCTGTCCTTCCATCACCTCATCCTCACCTTCCCCTTCCCCAGGAGAGGTTCCAGGCACCAGAGCATCCAGGCTTGGCCCACGGCTGGGCCACCAGAGTCTTTAAGCATAGAGTGTATAAACATGCTGAGTATATAATTTTCCTTTAAAATCTTTTTTTTTTTTTTTTGTTCCTCTTCTCTTTATAGAAATAAATACGTACTTTGTTTTGTTTTGAAGGGAATTTCGCAGGTCCCTGCATGGTGGTGGTGACATCTCAGCTGGGCCATGCTCCCAGACAGGGCTGGAGGTTTGGAGCTTTGCTGGGTGGTTTTTTGCTGGTCAGGGCATCCCTTTCTCCTCCTGGCCCTGGATCAGGAGTGTCCCAGGCTCCTGGGGTGGAGGTAAAGCCACGGCAGGCGTGGCAGGGAGCTGGTCCCGGTGTGGGGAGCTCAGCCCTGGGGACCTGCTGGGGTGCAGGAGTTTGGGCTCCCCCACTTTGTGCATTCAGGGAGAGCCTTCTCCTGGAAAGCTGCATCCATCCCACGGGGGCTTGGCCACAACACCCTGACCCTGGCTTGGAGCAGACAGCACAGCTGGGATGAAGGGCGGGTGAAGGGTCTCCAGGTGGGGCTGGAGAACCACGAGCAGCCTCAGGGGTTTTGGGGTGATTTTCCTTCCTCTGGGGATCCCCACGGGCTGTCTGGCAGCCCCAGCCAAGGGCAGCAGCTCTGGTGCCATGGCTGAGGGATGTGGAGCTGGGTCTGCAGCCCGGTCCCTCCTGGGGGGACGCTCTGGGAGGTGTCCCCTCACAGCCAGGCTGGCCAGCAGGCACCAAAACCTCCAGTGCTGGTCCAGAGGAGAGGGAAAAGCCCCAAATCCGTTTTCCCAGTCGATTCCTCTCCGCTCAGCCCGTCGGCTCCAAGGACACGGGGCTGGGGCTGTGGGTAAGGCCGGGGTGTCCCCACTGCTGGCAGTGCTCTGATGGCTGTCCCCAGTCCCAGCAGCACCTCCTGGTACCTTCAGGGTCCAGATCCTCACCCTGCTGGATGCCTTTCCAAAGCCTTTTCCTATGGATAAAGGATATCTGGGGGATGATGACGTCCTTGCAGGCAGAGGACACTCAGAATTAAAATCAGATTTCAAAAACGGTGGCTGTAGATAAAGGTCAGCCAGGGCTGTTGGTTGGTGCTTTTCCCAGGACAATTCCAGGATGATCTGGCCAGGGTTTCTCCTTCAGGCTGCTCGGGAAGGCGATGGGATGGCAAACGTGGGTGTCCCATGACTGTCCCTCTCTCTCTCTCCACGTGGGACAATGGACCCTGGATGGAGACTGGCTGTGGATGGTGTGTGACCTGTGAGCCGTGTTTCCTGCTGGATGAGGATTCTGGAGATGGTTTATTGCCTTGGCAGGAGGGTTTTGGTGGAGAAGAAGTGAGGCTGGAGACCTCTGGAAGAGCTCCCACGTCTCCTGGTGTCCTGTGGCTCCCCAAGCCCCCGAGGTGCAGCTCTGCTCTTTGTGCTGGTTTCTGGGAGCGTTTCCCCAGCTTTGGGGGCCCCTCTGTCAAACCCAAAAGGAAAACGAGGGGGAACCCTGTGGTGTGCTGGGCCCTGGGGAGGAACAGCCCCTTCCACCCCCCTCCATCGCCCCAGGGAGCCCGGAGGCAGCCCAGGCTCTGCCGAGAGCCCCCAGAACCATCCTCAAACGAGCAAAGAGCCCAAAGCAGAGTTTGACGGAACAGCCATCCCCGAGCACGGATCCTTGGAGAGGAGCAGAGCAGGGGTTCGAAGCCATCTTCCCCCCAGGAAAGAGCACGGCCCCAGCTCTTGGGGCAGCCAAGAAATGTCCTTGAGTAGCACCTTCTCGCCCGCGAGCGGCCCCGAGGGCCTGCGAGAGTTTGGGGTTCCTTGTGCACCAGCCGGGGGGACCCTGCTCCGGCCCACGCTGGGCTGGGGCTCAGGGGCTCCGCCAGGCAGAGCAGGGAATGTGCTTTGGGTTCCCTGAAGGGCTAACAGCCTCCTTCCACCTTGATGTGTAAAATCTTGGAGAAGCCAGGTCTTTTCCTCAGGGCCTGGAAGAGGAGCAGACGGTGGGGCTGGGGGCAGCCAGCAGTGCCCCTGCTCCGTGGGGACAGGGAGGGAAGGGGACAGCTCAAATCCCTGCCAGGGGAAGGGCACAGGGTGATGGGGGAACAGCTCAAATCCCTGCCAGGGGAAGGGCACAGGGAGAGGGAAGGGGACACCTCAAATCCCTGCATGGAAAAGGCACAGGGTGATGGGGGAACAGCTCAAATCCCTGCCAGGGGAAGGGCACAGGGTGAAGGAGGGAAAGGGAATCCCTGCCATGGGAAGGGCATGGGGAGAGAGAAGGGAATCCCTGTATGGGAAGGACACAGGGAGAGGATGGAACACCTCAAATCCCTGCCATGGGAAGGACACAGGGTGATGGGAGAGAAGGGGAACAGCTCAAATCCCTGTATGGGAAGGACACAGGGACAGGGAGGGAAAGGGAATCCCTGCCATGGGAAGGGCACAGGGTGATGGGAGGGAAGGGGAACAGCTCAAATCCCTGCTCCATAGGAAGGGCACAGGGAGAGAGAAGGGAATCCCTGCATGGGAAGGACACAGGGACAGGGAAGGAGGAGCAGGGATATCTCCAGTCCCTGCCTCAGGGAAGACACGGGGTGAGGAAGGGAGAGGGGGAACATCATCTCAAACCCCTGGCACAGGACGGAAAGAGGAAAGTGAGGGAGAGGGGGAACATTTCTGATCCCTGCCATGGGAAGGAGCCAGGGCTGGTGACATTGGTGTTAGCTGGGGCTGGGGTCCCTTACCTGGAGTTTGTTCACCATTTCCTCAAACATCTTCCTGGCTTCGGGGCTGTGTGGCTCCTTGAAGTAATCCACAATCCCCACCTGCACCACGATGGACTTGAGGTTCCGGCACACACCTGGGGCACAGACAGCACCTGGCTCTCACACCTGGGGCACAGGCAGCCTCCCCACGGCCAGCAGGGACCCCAGAGCCCACCCCCTGCTCCTCAAAGGCCTCTGTGTGTGGGGATCCTCACCCTGGAGATGGAGACCTGGCCAAGGTCTCTGAAGGGGCTGTGAGGTGGCCCCTGGCTGCCCTGTCCCAACCCGGTGTCCTCCCCCTTCCTTGGGAATCCCTGCCTGCCATCCAGAGGGGAGGGCACCAGCCAGCCCAACCCCAGCCCCCCGAGCTGGGAGCACCAGGACAGGCTCTCCTGAGGCTGTGACCCTCCTGCCCTGCCCAGTGACTGCAGCAAATGCACAAAGCTCGGGTGTGGCACCAACCCCGGGTGTGTCACAAACCCCGGGTGTGGCACAAACCCCGAGTGTGGCACCAACCTCAGGTGTGGCACAAACCTCAGGTGTGGCACAAACCCCGGGTGTGGCACAAACACCTCGGGTGTGGCACAAATAAACCTCAGGAGTGGCACAAACCTCGGGTGTGGCACCAACCCCGGGTGTGGCACCAACCTCGGGTGTGGCACAAAAACCCCGGGTGTGGCACAAACCTCAGGTGTGGCACAAATAAACCTCGGGTGTGGCACAAACCTCGGGTGTGGCACAAAAACCCCGGGTGTGGCACCAACCTCGGGTGTGGCACAAAAACCCCGGGTGTGGCACAAACCCCGGGTGTGGCACAAAAACCCCGGGTGTGGCACCAACCTCGGGTGTGGCACAAAAACCCCAGGTGTGGCACAAACCTCAGGTGTGGCACAAATAAACCTCGGGTGTGGCACAAACCTCGGGTGTGGCACAAAAACCTTGGGTGTGGCACATACAAACCCCGGGTGTGGCACAAACCTTGAGTGTGGCACAAAACCCTCGGGTGTGGCACAAAGCTCAGGTGTGGCACAAACCTTGAGTGTGGCACAAACCTCAGGTGTGGCACAAAAACCCCGGGTGTGGCACCAACCCCGGGTGTGGCAGAAAAACCTCGGGTGTGGCACAAACACCGGGTGTGGCACAAATCCCGGGTGTGTCACACAAACCTTGGGTGTGGCACCAACCTCGGGTGTGGCACAAATAAAAACCGGGTGTGGCACAAACCCCGGGTGTGACACAAAAACCTTGGGTGTGGCACAAACAAACCCCGGGTGTGGCACAAACCTTGAGTGTGGCACAAAAACCTTGGGTGTGGCACAAAGCTCAGGTGTGGCACCAACCTTGAGTGTGGCACAAACCTCAGGTGTGGCACAAAAACCCCGGGTGTGGCACAAACCCCGGGTGTGGCACAAACCCCTCGGGTGTGGCACAAACTTCAGGTGTGGCACAAACACCGGGTGTGGCACCAACCTCGGGTGTGGCACAAAAACCTTGGGTGTGGCACAAACAAACCCCGGGTGTGGCACAAACCCCGGGTGTGGCACAAAGCTCAGGTGTGGCACAAACCCCGGGTGTGGCACAAACCCCTCAGGTGTGGCACAAACTTCAGGTGTGGCACAAACACCGGGTGTGGCACCAACCTCGGGTGTGGCACCAACCTCGGGTGTGGCACAAACCTCGGGTGTGGCACCAACCTCGGGTGTGGCACAAACACCTCAGGCACGTCACAAACCTCGGGTGTGGCACAAACCTGGAGGTCTCCATCACCCTGGGGGTGTCTCCATCCTCTCTGCAGCCCAAGGTGAGATCAGCT
Organism: Poecile atricapillus; assembly: GCF_030490865.1. NCBI lineage: Eukaryota > Metazoa > Chordata > Aves > Passeriformes > Paridae > Poecile > Poecile atricapillus. The sequence goes on from NC_081252.1 coordinate 75,915,697, forward strand.
CTCCTTGGCCCACCCTTGCTGGGGGTGCTGGCACCCTCTGTCACCCTCCCCAGAGAGCTCCCAGCCCCTCCCAGTGCCCGCAGCTCCCCTGGGAATCCTCTGCCCCGTGGCTCTGGGAGCTGGCTGATGCTGAGGGTCCCAGTGTGTCACTCACTGTTGAAGTGCAGCAGGGCTTTGGGGGTCACCGGGGTGGACGTCAGCACCAGCATCTCCAGCCCCTTCAGCCCCTCCCGGCACATCTCAGCAGCCACCTCCTGGTTGATCTCGGCCACGTGGTCCAGCTCCAGCACCTGCAGCCTCATGCAGTTCCGAGCTGCAGGCACAGAGCGTCCGTCAGCGGGGAAGGGACAAGGACAGGCGCTGGCACAGGGGGCTGGGAGGGGTGGGTGGCACCAGGAGGGGCAGGGAGCTCCCGTGGGGCTCAGGGTGGGGTGGGCTTCTCCAGGGAGACCCCCATGGAGCATCGCCCTCCCTGCAGTGAGGGCCCCTCCTCACCCCAGTGGAGGAGAGAGGAGATGCCCGGGGAGGTTTGGGGTCCCCAGCCCTGGAGGTGTCCAGGGAACGCCTGGAGGTGGCACCCAGTGCTCTGGGCTGGCACAGGGTGGGCTCTGGGTGGTGCCAGGGGTCTCTCCAAGCCCATGACCTGCTCTGTGATCCCAGGGTGGGCTCTGGGTGGTGCCAGGGGTCTCTCCAAGCCCATGATCTGCTCTGTGACCCCAAGTGCTGGGCACAGGGTAGACTCTGGGTGGTGCCAGGGGTCTCTCCAAGCCCAAAGCCCATTCTGTGATTCTGTGACCCCAAGTTCTGGGCACAGGGTGGGTTCTGGGTGATCCCAGAGATCTCTCCAAGCCCATGATCTGCTCTGTGACCCCATGTGCTGGGCACAGGGTGGGCTCTGGCTGGTCCCAGAGGTCTTTCCAAGCCCATGACCTGCTCTGTGATTCAGGGTGGGCTCTGGGTGGTCCCAGGGGTCTCTCCAAGCCCAAGGCCCGTTCTGTGACCCCAAGTTCTGGGCACAGGGTGGGCTCTGGGTGGTCCCAGGGGTCTCTCCAAGCCCATGATCTGCTCTGTGATTCAGGGTGGGCTCTGGGTGGTCCCAGAGGTCTTTCCAAGCCCATGGCCCGTTCTGTGATCCTGTGATCCCGAGTTCTGGGCACAGGGTGGGTTCTGGGTGGTCCCAGGGGTCTCTCCAAGCCCAAGGCCCGTTCTGTGACCCCAAGTTCTGGGCACAGGGTGGGCTCTGGGTGGTCCCAGAGCTCTCTCCAAGCCCATGACCTGCTCTGTGATCCCAGGGTGGGCTCTGGGTGGTCCCAGAGGTCTCTCCAAGCCCAAGGCCCGTTGCCAAGGCCAGGATCCCGAGCAATGCCTACCTAAGGACGCCAGGCCCTGCACTCCACAGCCGGCCCCTCCGACGCCGAGCGCCCGCAGGTGGGGCCAGCAGCGCCCGATCATCTGCAGGCAGCGGTTGCTGAAGCGCGTCGGCTGCTGGCTGGGGACACGAGGGACAAGAGCTGGGGCTGGCACGGTCACTCAGCCCCCCAGGCGCTCCTGGCAGCCCGTGGCACCGGGAGCTCTCCCTCCCATCACCCTGGGGCTGTGCAGCCGCTGGGCCAGGGCAGCTCCGTGAGCCCAGAGCCCCAAACCTCGCCCAGAGCAGCTGGGGCTGTCCCTGGATCCCCAGAGTGTCCCAGGCCAGGCTGGACACCGGGGCTGGAGCTCCTGGGACACTGGGAGGTGTCACTGTCACGGCTGGGGTGGCCCTGGGTGTGTTTAAGGTTTCTCCCAACCCATTCCAGGATTCTGTGATTCCAACCTCAGAGACCCAAAGCAGGCCCTGCACTCTGACCTTTGAGGGATCAGAGCAGCAGCAGCAGCAGGGCCTGTGCCTCTCTCAGGTGGAGAGGGCAGGTGCCAGGTGCTGCTGCCCCAGGGCACACAGGGGCCACCAGGCCCTGACACCGCCTGTCCTGCAGGGTGACAGCCCCTGGCCCCTGACACAGCACCCAGGGGCTCTCCAGGCTGAGTGTCCTGTGAGAGCCATCAGCTCCTGAGCACCCAGACACCACCTGTCCTGCAGGGTGACAGCCCCTGGCCCCTGACACAGCACCCAGGGGCTCTCCAGGCTGAGTGTCCTGTGAGAGCCATCAGCTCCTGAGCACCCAGACACCTCGGGATGGAGATGGGGCTCCAGCAGCATCTCCCCCAAAAGCTTTCCCAGAATGAGAGCAGCTGCAGTGCCCCCCTGAGCTGTGACATCCTTTCATCCACACCCAGACCCTGCAGGGCTCTGAGCCTGAGAGCTCAGACAGCCTTTGATGTTCAGCAGCAGCTCCCAGACCCATCACAGATCCCTCTCATCTCGGGTGTGAGCAGCTCCCTGCAGCATTCCCGGGAGCTGCAGACACCCAGCAGCTCCCAGTTTGCACAGGGAGGGATGGGGCTGAGCTCCTCATCATCCTCATCCTGCTGCTCATCCCACAAAAACCCTCCCATAGCAAATCAGGTTCTGGCCCCCAGCTCCTTTCCAGCCCCTCACGCTGTGTGGCCTCCTCCTATCCCAGTTCATCCCAGCAGTGTCCCAGGCCAGGCTGGCCACTGGGGTTTGGGGCACCCTGGGTCAGAGGGAGCTGTCCCTGCAGGGCAGGGGTGGCACTGGGGGGGCTCTAGGGTCCCTTCCCACCCGCCCCACCCACGCTTCCGTGCCTTACCAGGGATGCAGAGGTGCGACCTGGAGGGAGATGATGTCCCTGCAGCCTGCTCCAAGGGCCCAGATGACTTCATGGCCCACGGGGTCCGTGGAGCTCCTGGAACAGCACAGGGGACACGTGATGGCCCCACCTGCAGCGGTGTCACCCCTGGGCTGGGTCTGCATCCCTCCAGGAGCTCTCTGGAGCAGCCAGAGGTACCAATCTGGCCATGGTTTCCAGCTCAGGAGCTGCTCCTGGAGCAGCCAGGGGTACCAATCTGGCCATGGTTTCCAGTCCAGGAGCTCCCTGGAGCAGCCAGGGGTACCAATCTGGCCATGGTTTCCAGCTCAGGAAATCCCTGGAGCAGCCAGAGGTGCCAATCTGGCCATGGTTTCCATCTCAGGAGCTGCTGGGGGTTCCCAGCCCGTGTGTGTGTGTGTGTGTGTGTGTGTGTGTGTGCTCCCAGCCCGTGTGTGTGTGTGTGTCTGTGTGTGTGTGTGTGTGTGTTCCCAGCCCATCCAGGTGTGTTCCCAGCCTGTCCAGGTGTGTTCCCAGCCCGTGTGTGTGTGTGTGTGTGTGTGTGTGTGTGTGTGTGTGTGTGTTCCCAGCCCGTGTGTGTGTGTCTGTGTGTGTGTGTCTGTGTTCCCAGCCCATCCAGGTGTGTTCCCAGCCCATCCAGGTGTGTTCCCAGCCCATCCAGGTGTGTTCCCAGCCCATGTGTGTGTGTTCCCAGCCTGTCCAGGTGTGTTCCCAGCCCATGTGTGTGTGTTCCCAGCCCATGTGTGTGTGTTCCCAGCCCGTCCAGGTGTGTTCCCAGCCCATCCAGGTGTGTTCCCAGCCTGTCCAGGTGTGTTCCCAGCCCGTCCAGGTGTGTTCCCAGCCCGTCCAGGTGTGTTCCCAGCCCATCCAGGTGTGTTCCCAGCCCATGTGTGTGTGTTCCCAGCCCGTCCAGGTGTGTTCCCAGCCCATGTGTGTGTGTTCCCAGCCTGTCCAGGTGTGTTCCCAGCCCATCCAGGTGTGTTCCCAGCCCGTCCAGGTGTGTTCCCAGCCCATCCAGGTGTGTTCCCAGCCCATCCAGGTGTGTTCCCAGCCCGTCCAGGTGTGTTCCCAGCCCATCCAGGTGTGTTCCCAGCCCATGTGTGTGTGTTCCCAGCCCGTCCAGGTGTGTTCCCAGCCTGTCCAGGTGTGTTCCCAGCCTGTCCAGGTGTGTTCCCAGCCCATCCAGGTGTGTTCCCAGCCTGTCCAGGTGTGTTCCCAGCCCATGTGTGTGTGTTCCCACCCCATCCAGGTGTGTTCCCAGCCTGTCCAGGTGTGTTCCCAGCCCATCCAGGTGTGTTCCCAGCCCATCCAGGTGTGTTCCCAGCCCATCCAGGTGTGTTCCCAGCCCATGTGTGTGTGTTCCCAGCCCGTCCAGGTGTGTTCCCAGCCTGTCCCCATGCCTGGCAGGCGCTGGTGGCTGTCCTTACCGGTAGGTGACAGCCTGCAGGGCGCGGCAGTAGCAGCTGGCCAGCCAGAGCGAGCGGTCGGTCAGCACGTTGGGGCAGTGTGAGATGCGCAGGATCAGCAGATTGCTGCCCGTCGCCTTCAGCAGCGACTCCAGCCCCGCTTCCAGGCATCCCCTGCCAGGACAGAGCCAGGATCAGGCTCAGGAGCCCCGGCTCACCCTCCCCGTGACCACCCCGGGAAGGGTGACGCGTCCCGCGGGCGTCCGCGGCTCCGGGACACCCGAATCCCACGGCAGGAGCCGCCGTGCGTTGGGGTGCAGCAAGGAAAGGGATTTTGGGGTTCCCTGAGGAGCTGCAGCTCCGGCTCTGGGAGGGGGGACACGGGGACAGAGGGACACGGGGACTCACCGTGTGCTCTTCATGTAATCCTCCTTGCTCTCCTTCTTGCCCCGCTGGCGCGGCTTCAGGTTTTGGAGGGTGAGGGAATGCATCTGGGTGCACCACTGGGACAGCATGGCCAGGAACTGGGGCACAGGGGTGGCACTCACTGCCAGGGACACCCCAGAATGGCAACACCACCCTCCCCAGCTGGGCACACACGTGCCAGAAACGTGGGAACACACACACGGGGCCATGGCAGAGCACGGGCCACAAGAACATGGGTGTGATCCCAAAACCATGGGTGTGACCCCAAAATCATGGGCGTGATCCCAAAACCATGGGTGTGACCCCAAAACCATGGATGCAACCCCAAAATCATTGGTGTGACCCTAAATTCACGGGCATGATCCCAAATTCATGGGTGTGACCCCAAAACCATGGGCGTGACCCCAAAATCATGGGTGTGATCCCAAATTGATGGACGTGACCCCAAATTCATGGGCGTGACCCCAGATTCATGCACGTGACCCAAAATTCATGGGTGTGATCCCAAAATCATGGGAGTGACCCCAAATTCATGGAAGTGACCCCAAAACCATGGGTGTGACCCCAAATTCATGGGCGTGGCCCCCAAAGCACGTGAAAAGCTGTGCAGGTGTGAGCTCCTGTCCTGGAGCATTCAGCTCCAGCAGCTCCAGCAGCTCCAGCAGCCCCAGCAGCTCCAGCAGCCCCAGCAGCTCCAGCAGCCCCAGGAGCTCCAGTAGCTCCAGCAGCTCCAGCAGCTCCAGCAGCTCCAGCAGCCCCAGCAGCCCCAGCAGCCCCAGCAGCTCCAGCAGCCCCAGCAGCCCCAGCAGCTCCAGCAGCTCCAGGAGCTCCAGCAGCTCCAGGAGCTCCAGCAGCCCCAGGAGCTCCAGCAGCCCCAGCAGCCCCAGCAGCTCCAGGAGCTCCAGCAGCTCCAGCAGCTCCAGCAGCTCCAGCAGCCCCAGCAGCCCCAGGAGCTCCAGCAGCTCCACCAGCCCCAGGAGCTCCAGCAGCTCCACCAGCCCCAGGAGCCCCAGCAGCTCCAGCAGCTCCAGGAGCCCCAGGAGCCCCAGGAGCTCCAGCCGTGTCCCAGGATGGAAAGGACACAAGCACGGGGGAGATGCTCGCACAGCTTCTCCCTTCACCACCCCCTGCCTCCCCCGTACCTTGGAGGAGACCCTGGCGTTCTCCAGCAGCACCCGCGTCCACACGGCCGGGTGCCGAGCCACGAACTTCCAGTCCTTGCACACCTCGGCCGCCCGCAGCAGGGTCTTGGTGTCCAGGTAGGTGAAGATGCAGAAGAGAGCCGCCCGCATCTTGAGGATCTCGGGGCTGATCACCTCGCTGGAGTGGCCCGGGCTGCCCCGCTCCAGCCGGCACACCTTGTTCCCCTCGGGCCTGCCATCGGTGGCCACTGCGGAGAGCGGCGGGTGAGGGGAGCTCGGTGGCCGTGCCTCGGTTCCACCCGCCCGGCCGGGCTCTCTCACCCGTCAGGCGGCAGCTGCCGGCGCCTCGGGACGCGGCGGATCCCGGCGCCTCCGGCTCCCAGCCCTCGGCCTCGGACTCGGTGGTGCGGGAGCCCACATCGGACACGTCTCCCTCCTCGCCCTCGGTGCTGTTGCGGTAGGGCCGGCGGTGCCAGTTCTGGATGGCCTGGCGGCGCAGCCCCGAGCCCCGTGCCGGGTACGGGTGACCGTCGGCGGTGTCGTCGGTGGGACACGGCTCCGCGCTGTCGCTGTCATAGCAGCCCGAGCTCTGCGACACGGCCTTGGGCCGGCTGGAGGCCCTGCGGACGAGGATGGCCGAGCTCAGGGCTCGTCCCCTCCCCAGGGTCCCCGGGGGGCGGCGGGGTCGGGCACTCACCCGGTGCTGGAGGAGGAGCGCTGGTTGCCGTAGGGACCGGCCACGGCCACCGCCGGCCCCGGGTGCCGCTCTCTCTGCAGGGACAGGGGACAAGACGTGGCACAGCCCGGCCTGGCACGGCCCGGCCGAGGGAGGGGACCCCGCGAACCCCCAGCTGCCTCTCGGGGGTCACCCTCACCCGGCGGATACCGAGCAGCATCTCCAGCACCGCCCGGCAACACCGAGCCACGGGAAACAGCTTCTCTTTGGGATCCCCTGCCCGGGATTCCCCATTTCCCACGAGAAACAGCTTCTCTTTGGGATCCCCATCCCGGGATATCCCATTTCCCACGGGAAACAGCTTCTCTTTGGGATCCCCCGCCCGGGATTCCCCATTTCCCACGGGAAACTGTGGGGTCCCTCCCCCGCCCCGCTCGGGCCCGGGCAGAGGAGACCCAGGGGCGCGTTCCCGCAGCCCCGAGCGTGTTCCCGAAGCCCCGGGCGCGTTCCCGCAGCCCCGAGCGCGTTCCCGAAGCCCTGAGCGTGTTCCCGCAGCCCCAGGTGAGTTCCCAAAGCCCCGAGCCCGTTCCCAAAGCCCTGAGCGCTTTCCCGAAGCCCCGGGTGAGTTCCCAAAGCCCCGAACACGTTCCCGAGGCCCCGGGCGCGTTCCCGAAACCGAGGGTGAGTTCCCGCAGCCCCAGACGGTTCCCGCAGCCCCAGACGGTTCCCGCAGCCCCGGGCGCGTTCCCGAGGCCGTGCCTGTGGCCGCAGCGGTACCGCTCGGGTGATGGCCCTGCCGGCCGGGGTCCCGCAGCGGCCCAGGCTCCCGTTGGGGGTGGTGCCGCAGCTGCTGCTGATGATCTGGAGCTGCTTCTCGGCGCGGTCGGCGCGGTCCAGCAGCTCCTCGATGAAATGCTGCAGCCGCACCTTGGCGTTGGCCTCGCGGGCCGCGGTCTCCTTCAGGAACTGGTCAATCTGCAGCACCTCCCTGGCACAGGGACCGCGGTGACACCCCAGGGCCACCCCAGGTGTGCAGTGACACCCCAGGGCCTCCCCAGGTGTGCGGTGACACCCCAGAGCCTCCCCAGCTGTGCAGTGACACCCCAGCTGTGCAGTGACACCCCAGAGCCACCCAAGCTGTGCAGTGACACCCCAGGGCCACCCCAGCTGTGCAGTGACACCCCAGCTGTGCAGTGACACCCCAGAGCCACCCAAGCTGTGCAGTGACACCCCAGAGCCACCCCAGGTGTGCAGTGACACCCCAGGGCCACCCCAGTTGTGCAGTGACACCCCAGAGCCACCCCAGCTGTGCAGTGACACCCCAGGGCCACCCCAGGTGTGCAGTGACACCCCAGAGCCACCTCAGCTGTGCAGTGACACCCCAGGGCCACCCCAGCTGTGCAGTGACACCCCAGAGCCACCCCAGCTCCGCAGTGACACCCCAGGGCCACCCCAGCTCCTCACAGGGACCATGGTGACACCCCAGCTGTGCAGTGACACCGCAGGGCCACTCCAGCTGTGCACAGGGACCGTGGTGACACTCCAGGGCCACCCCAGCTGTGCAGTGACACCCCAGAGCCACCCCAGCTGTGCGGTGACACCCCAGGGCCACCCCAGCTGTGTACAGGGACCATGGTGACACCCCGGCTGTGCAGTGACACCCCGGCTGTGTGGTGACACCCCAGCTGTGCACAGGGACCATGGTGACACCCCGGCTGTGCAGTGACACCCCGGCTGTGCGGTGACACCCCGGCTGTGCAGTGACACCCCGGCTGTGTGGTGACACCCCAGCTGTGCACAGGGACCATGGTGACACCCCGGCTGTGCGGTGACACCCCGGCTGTGCGGTGACACCCCGGCTGTGCAGTGACACCCCGGCTGTGCGGTGACACCCTGGCTGTGCGGTGACACCCCGGCTGTGTGGTGACACCCCAGCTGTGCACAGGGACCATGGTGACACCCCGGCTGTGCAGTGACACCCCGGCTGTGCGGTGACACCCCGGCTGTGCGGTGACACCCCAGCTGTGCAGTGACACCCCGGCTGTGCGGTGACACCCTGGCTGTGCGGTGACACCCCGGCTGTGCAGTGACACCCCAGCTGTGCAGTGACACCCCGGCTGTGCAGTGACACCCCGGCTGTGCGGTGACACCCCTGGAGCAGCCGGAGCGGGCTCGGCGGTGCTGGAGCAGCCCGGGATCGCTCCGTGCTCAGCCCGATCCGGCTCTGAGCCGGCCCGGGCGGGACAGGGGTGCAGGGATGACCCCACCGTGCAGGGGGTGTCACCAGGGGTGACAGGGTGTCAGGGGTGGGGTGACATCCCCAGAGCCTCATACGTCACCGCCAGGACCGGATCGGGGTCCTGAGCACGACGAGCACAGGTTGGAGGATGGTGATGCTGTGACTGGGTGAGGGTGGAGGGTGGCAGTGCCACCCTTAAACCTGTTCAGCCCCGGTCCCTGCTCAGCCCGGTGATCGCAGGGCCCCGTTCCCTCATTAACACATTAATTAGCAGGGGCTCGGCAGCTCTGAGCCTGCGGAAGGGCCGCTCCCCCAAAAGGACCCGGGCTGCGGTGTGACAGCAACTCCGGGACCCGAGCGGAAACACCGGGCACACACAGCCCCAGACAACACCCGGTAACCGGGACAGAGCCAGGGGACACGGGACAGACACCCCGAGAGCAGAGACAGGACACAGGGACACGGGACAGACACCCCGAGAGTGGAGACAGGACACGGGGACACGGGACAGACACCCCGAGAGCAGGGACAGAGCCAGGGGACACAGGACAGACACCCCGAGAGTGGAGACAGAGCCAGGGGACACGGGACAGACACCCCGAGAGCAGGGACAGCTCCAGGGGACACGGGACAGACACCCCGAGAGCAGGGACAGGACATGGGGACACGGGACAGACACCCCGAGAGCAGGGACAGAGCCAGGGGACACGGGACAGACACCCCGAGAGTGGAGACAGCTCCAGGGGACACGGGACAGACACCCCAAGAGCAGGGACAGAGCCAGGGGACACAGGACAGACACCCCGAGAGTGGAGACAGCTCCAGGGGACACAGGACAGACACCCCGAGAGCAGGGACAGGACAGTGGGGACACGGGACAGACACCCCGAGAGCAGGGACAGGACACAGGGACACGGGACAGACACCCCGAGAGCAGGGACAGAGCCAGAGGACACGGGACAGACACCCCGAGAGCAGGGACAGAGCCAGGGGACACGGGACAGACACCCCGAGAGCAGGGACAGAGCCAGGGGACACGGGACAGACACCCCGAGAGCAGGGACAGAGCCAGGGGACACGGGACAGACACCCCGAGAGTGGAGACAGAGCCAGGGGACACGGGACAGACACCCTGGGGTGGTCACACACACAAACACACGCTGCCACCACAGCCCTGCACACGAGTGTGCTCCAACAACAGCCAAGAGTGCAGCAGCTACACACAGACAGATGGACACACACACACCTGTCCTGCACACCTGAGTGAGCCATGCACACCCAGACACACTGACAGTGCACACCCAGACACACAGACAGACACACACACACAGACACACAGACAGACAGACAGACACACACAGTGCACACCCAGACACACAGACACACAAACACAGTGCACACACACACACACACACACACAGTGCACACACACACACACACACACACACACACAGTGCACACACACACACACACACACACACACACACACACACAGTGCACACACACACACACACACACACAGTGCACACACACACACACACACACACACACAGTGCACACACACACACAGTGCACACACACACACACACACAGTGCACACACACACACAGTGCACACACACAGTGCACACACACACACACACACACACACAGTCACACACACACACACACACACAGTGCACACACACACACAGTGCACACACACACACACAGTGCACACACACACACAGTGCACACACACACACACAGTGCACACACACACACACAGTGCACACACACACACAGTGCACACACACACACAGTGCACACACACACACACACACAGTGCACACACACACACAGTGCACACACACACACAGTGCACACACAGTGCACACACACACACACACACAGTGCACACACACAGTGCACACACACAGTGCACACACACACACACACACACACACACACAGTGCACACACAGTGCACACACACACACACACACAGTGCACACACACAGTGCACACACACAGTGCACACACACACACACACACACACACACACACACAGTGCACACACACAGTGCACACACACACACACACACACACACACAGTGCACACACACAGTGCACACACACACACACACACACAGTGCACACACACACACAGTGCACACACAGACAGTGTGCACACACACACACACACAGTGCACACACACACACACACACAGTGCACACACACACACACACACACACACACACACACAGTGCACACACACACACACACACACAGTGCACACACACACACACACACACACACACACACACAGTGCACACACACACACACACACACACACACACACAGTGCACACACACAGTGCACACACACACAGTGCACACACACACACACACACAGTGCACACACACACACACAGACACACACACACACACACAGTGCACACACACACACACACAGTGCACACACACACACAGTGCACACACACACACACACACACAGTGCACACACACACACACACACACACACACACACACAGTGCACACACACACACACACACACACACACACACAGTGCACACACACAGTGCACACACACACAGTGCACACACACACACACACACAGTGCACACACACACACACAGACACACACACACACAGTGCACACACACACACACACAGTGCACACACACACACACACACACACACACACACACAGTGCACACACACACACACACAGTGCACACACACACACACACACACACACACACACACAGTGCACACACACACACACACACACACAGTGCACACACAGACAGTGTGCACACACACACACACACACACACACACACAGTGCACACACACACACACACACAGTGCACACACACACACACACACAGTGCACACACACACACAGTGCACACACACACACACACAGTGCACACGCAGTGCACACACACACACACACACACACACAGTGCACACACACACACAGTGCACACACACACACAGTGCACACACACACACACAGTGCACACACACACAGTGCACACACACACACACAGTGCACACACACACACACACACACACAGTGCACACACACACACACAGTGCACACACACACACACACACACAGTGCACACACACACACACACAGTGCACACACACACACACACAGTGCACACACACAGTGCACACACACACACACACACAGTGCACACACACACAGTGCACACACACACACAGTGCACACACACACAGTGCACACACACACACACACAGTGCACACACACACACACACAGTGCACACACACACAGTGCACACACACACAGTGCACACACACACACACACACACACACAGTGCACACACACACACACACAGTGCACACACACACACACAGTGCACACACACACACACAGTGCACACACACAGTACACACACACACACAGTGCACACACACACACACAGTGCACACACACAGTGCACACACACACACACACAGTGCACACACACAGTGCACACACACACACACACACACACACAGTGCACACACACAGTGCACACACACACACACACACACACACAGTGCACACACACAGTGCACACACACACACACAGTGCACACACACACACTGCACACACACACACACAGTGCACACACACACACACAGAGTGCACACACACACACACACACACACACACACACACACACACAGTGCACACACACACACACACAGTGCACACACACAGTGCACACACACACACAGTGCACACACACACACACAGAGTGCACACACACACACACACACACACACACACACACACACACAGTGCACACACACACACACATTGCACACACACACACACACACTGCACACACACACACACACACACAGAGCTGTTCACACCTGCACTGTTGGTTGTGCACACACACACACACACACACAGAGCTGTTCACACCTGCACTGCTGGTTGTGCACACACACACAGAGCTGCTCACATCTCCCCTCATCATCCAGAACCCCCTGATGATGCACAAACACAGCTTTGCTGGTGTGTCAGAGCTCACCACCACCCCTCGCACACCTGGACACACCCAGCTGAGCACAGCAACCCGAGCACACACACCCGAGCTCTGCACACCTGGACACCAAAGCTGATCCCTCACAGCCGACCTTGGACCCCTGGACACAATGATCTGCTCAGAAGCACAAAGGAAAAGGAGGGGGCAGCTCTTAGTGACATAATTCCCACTGCTGGCTATCAATTACCAATTAATTACCAATTAATTACCAATTAATTTCTCCCCAACCTGCCGCTCGCAGGCTGAGCTTGGGAGCTCTGGGGATGCTCTGGGAAGGCTCCTGGAAGGGGCCCCAGGGGATCTGGAAGGCAAATGTGGAGTTGGGCAGCAGCTGTAAGGTGATGCTGATGGTTATCACCCTCATTCCCATGGACTGCTGGAAAAACACTCCTGGCAAAGGAAACGGAGCCCAGGAGCCAGAGGTGGCCCAGGAGGACAACGGCTTCATGGTGCCCTGGAGCTGGCAGGGCTTGGAAATGTCCCCAAGATGTTTCCAGGAGAGGCTTTGCTGATTAAAATGATTTCTGATGGTGTCCTCACGTCCAGGAGAAAAGCTCCTGTCACAGCAGAGCTTCCTGTGCTCTCCCTGGATTTTGTCCCTTGGGGTGGAGGAGTTTGGGGGCTGATGGGGACAGTTGAGGGGCAGGAGAGTTTCTCTGAGGAATGGGAGGTCTGGAAGGTGGTTTTGGCATAAACACAGGGTTTTAGGTGGTGACATTGTCCATGCTCTACCAAGAGATGTTTGACTCTCTCTTTACCCTGTCTAGCTGTCTCCAGACCCTGCTCCAGACCCTTCCACACTGGAGTGTTTAATTTCATCACCCCATATCCCCAAGGTTCCCCTGGACAACACCCCTGAGGCAGCCCCCACCCACAGACACCCCCAAACCTGGGGGTGTCATTATCCAGCCGCAGGGTGACCCCGCTCCTGAGCCAGGAGCTCCCCACCCCAGGAGAGCCAGGCCACCATCCTGGAGTCACCCATTCACAATGTGCACAGGGTGATGGGGACCACAGCAATTCCCTCAGGAACCCCAGCAGTGCTCCCAGCCCAGCTGTGTCCATCCCCACCCCAGGAGAGCCAGGCCACCATCCCAGAGTCACACTCATTCACAATGTGCACAGGGTGATGGGGACCACAGCAATTCCCTCAGGAACACCAGCAGTGCTCCCAGCCCAGCCCAGCCGTGTCTATCCCCACCCCAGGAGAGCCAGGCCATCATCCCCGAGTCACTCATTCACAGTGTGCACAGGGTGATGGGGACCACAGCAATTCCTTCAGGAACACCAGCAGTGCTCCCAGCCCAGCCGTGTCCATCCCCACCCCAGGAGAGCCAGGCCACCATCCCAGAGTCACTCATTCACAATGTGCACAGGGTGATGGGGACCACAGCAATTCCCTCAGGAATCCCAGCAGTGCTCCCAGCCCAGCTGAGCCTGTCCCCCACCAGCTCCTCTCAGACCCGCTGGGCCCCTCCAGACTCGCTCCAGCTCCTGAGGAGCCAGGTCTGGTTTGCTTGGACACCACCAATGGGCAGAATGAGCCAGGCTGGCCTGGAGGGAACCTCAGGAGCAGCGCTGGGGTGGGCAGGGGGTGCTGAGTGGGGAGATTGGGATGGAAATGAGGATGGCAGCGTCACAGCCTTAACAGCAAATGGAGGTGGCACCGCTTGGGCTGCCCCACGCTCCCTCTGAGGGAAAATCCTGGAATCTGGCACAGCCATGCCAGGGGTGGGAACAAGCTGGGATTTGAGGTTCCTTCAGGCCAAAGCAGGACTCTGTGGGACTCTCTGGGAGCACTGGTGGCTCTGGGACAAGGCCTGGCTTGCCGTGACCCAGCCGTGGAGGGGCCCAGGTGTGAGGGACACTGGGTGGGTTGGAGAAGATGCAGAGCCTGATAAGGGATGGTGCTGATGGGCATCACCGAGGGGCTGTGCCTGAGCCCTGAGCGCTTGGTGCTGGTTCTGGGCTCCTCCGGACCCAGGAACTGTTTGGATCAGAAGAGACCCCAAAGCTCCTCTCACTCCACCCCTTCCATGGGCAGGGACACCTTCCACTGTTCCCCACTGCTCCAAACACAGTCCAACCTGGCCTTGAGCCCCCCCAGGGATGGGGCAGCCCCAGCTTCTCCAGGACTCACTGCCAGGCACCCCTTTCCTCCCACCCCGCGGTGGGGACAGGGACAAAGGACTCACTGTTGCTTCCTGGTGAGCTCCTGCTCCTTCTGCACCAGGTCCTGCTTGAGGGAGGCCAGCATCTCCACGCTGACGTCCACCTGGCGGGACAGCTCCGACGCCCGGTCCTCCAGCTCCTGCTTCTCCCGGCTCAGCCTCAGGCTCTCCTGCTTGGCCTTCTCCAGCTCCGAGCTCTTGCGGTCCAGCTCCACCTGGAGCCGGCCCACCTGCGAGGCGATCTTCTGCTCCACCTCCTCCGTCAGCTTCTCCAGCCTCTTGTCCACCTCCAGCTTCTCGAAGGCGCGGATCTTCAGGCGGGCCAGGCCCTCCTCGTAGGCCGCGTCCATGGTGGCCGGGGCTGCGGGCGCGGGCGCCACGGCCTTGCCCCGGGTGAAGATCTCGCTCAGAGGGATCTCGATCTCGTGGACATAGCGGGGCGAGGGCGACGAGGACGGGGCCGGCTCCAGCTCCTCGGCGGGGACCAGGTCACAGGAGAAGCGCTGGTCCTTGCCCTGGAAGGAGGTGCTCTCAAAGTAGTCCCTGCGGGCGGCGGGGGTCAGCAGGGCCCCGTCGGTGGCCAGCGGGAACACGGCGGCATCGCAGATGCTGTTGGTCTTGGAGAGCACGTAGAGGGTCTCGTAGGTGTGGTTGTACTCCAGGTGTGCGCGCAGCGAGGACAGGCTGCGGAAGCGCTTGTGCTCCCCGCAGCGCGGACAGCGGTAGGGCAGGTCCAGCGAGGCCATCCCTCAGCTCTGCTCCCCGCTCAGGGGGACACGCGGGACCCCGCTCATGGCGCGGTGCGGAGGCCGCGGGGACGCGCGGGGGTCCCCGGGGAGCCCCCGGCTGAGGAGCGGCAGCTCCGCTGGGACATGGCCGGGATGGAACGGGGGGTCCCACAATCCTGGGGGGCTGTCAGCAGCGAGCGGTGCTGGGCGCTGCAAGAGATGGGGGTCAGTGATACGGGGCTGGGGGTCCCCAAAAATCCCTCCTTGGTGCTTCTTCTGGGTCCCCTCTGTGCCTCCATCCCACCCTCCCGTGTTCCTCCCACCCACGTGCGTCCCTTGGGAGGGCAGTGGTGCTGAGGAAGGTGGAGGACCCTGGGAATGTGCAGAATCCCTGGAATGTGCAGAACCCCAGAAATGTGCAGAACCCCTGGAATGTGCAGAACCCCAGGAAGGAGCAGAACCCCAGGAATTTGCAGAAGCCTGGGAAGATGCAGAGCCCTGGGAAGATGCAGAGCCCCTGGAATGTGCAGAGCCCCAGGAAGGAGCAGAACCCCTGGAATGTGCAGAGCCCTGGGAAGATGCAGAGCCCCTGGAATGAGCAGAATCCCGGGAATTTGCAGAACCCCGGGAATGTGCAGAACCCCGGGAATGTGCAGAGCCCTGGGAATGTGCAGAGCCCCTGGAAGGTGCAGAACCCCTGGGAATGAGCAGAACCCCTGGAATGAGCAGAACCCCTGGAATGTGCAGAACCTCTGGAATGAGCAGAACCCCTGGAATGTGCAGAGCCCTGGGAATGTGCAGAGCCCTGGGAATGAGCAGAACCCCAGGAATGAGCAGAACCCCTGGAATGAGCAGAACCTCTGGAATGTGCAGAGCCCCTGGAATGAGCAGAACCCCTGGAAGGTGCAGAGCCCCTGGAATATGTAGAGCCCCTGGAAGCTCCAGAACCACTGGGAAGTTCCACAACCCTTGTGAAGACCCACAGCTTCTGGGAAGCTCCACAGCCCTTGGGAGGTTCCACAGCTCCTGGACTCTGTGAGCTATGGGTTCTTTTCCAGCCTGGATGGTTCTGTGGTTCTACCAACCCTTGGGAAGATCCAGAACGGCTGGGAAGGTCTCCCAGCCCCTGGGAAGGTTCACAACCATCTGGGGGGAGCACCAGGAAGATGCACAACCCATGGGAACCTCGCTCCATCCACCCTGAGCTTGTCACAGGGGGTGGCAGAGGTGACCCTTGGCTCTCTTGCCCAGCCACCACCCCGTGAGCCCCTGCAGCATCAGGGGTCTCCAAGGCCCAGGATCATCCCCTGTGTCCAACAGCAGGAGCAGCTGCTGGGATCCACCTGCTCCAAGCAAGGCTGACCCAATCCTGCTGGATCAGCCCCTGGAGCCTGGAGTGGGATTCACTCCCAAGAGTTCTCATCCGTGTCCAACGCAGGGGACACGGTGGCCTCTCCTGCCTGGGTGGGTGAGGGTCCCTGTGGGAGCTGCTTCATCCCCCACTCACAAAATCCTCCACGACTTCACTGGGGGAAACCCCACCCTTGTGACGTGGGAGAAGCCAGTGAAAATCCAGCCCAGGAGGCACAAACACACCTCAGGGCACAAGATTTTCATTTTTCTCTCATTTTTCATTCATTTGTCATTCAAACATGAATTAATTTTTACCCCAGAACACCGAGGGCACCCATGGGTGGGAGCATCCCCTGCTCATCCCTCTGCAATATCCCACAATCGGCTCTTCCCACCACCTTAAAAGCCCTCAGAGCCCTCCTGCATCCCATCAGCAGCAGCTGCTGAGCCCTGAACCTCCACGGAACCTCCATCCATCCATCCCTGCAGCTCCCCAGGGCAGCAGCCCCGGTGGCTCAGCCTCCCCTCGGAGGGACAACCAGGCCACGAGGCTGGGAAACCATTTTTAAGGGAAAAACCAGCAAAGGCAAGAAATGCACGCCAGAAATCAATCCGAGATGAGGCCGGAGGGTTTGTGACCGGCTTGGCTGCGTTTTGGGGCCGTTCCCAAACACACCCTGGCACATTAAACCCACCTGGGCCACCCCCGGCGGGGCCGGCCCGAACCCGAACCTCGGCGAGCACAAAGCAACTTGGGCCGGGGGGATGAGAAAGCGCTTTTCCAGCGCAGGGATGGGGAATCTGCCGTGGTGCCTCAGGCCTGGGTTCCTGCCCACGGCGTCTCCGGGGCACCCGAGCAGCCTCAGCCCGAATTTCCCGGCCAAAATCCGCGGCAGGATCCTGCCCAGGTGGATGGGGAAGCGCACGGAGCCCGCTCCTTGTCCTGGGCAGGTCCTGCCCCGGCCGCAAAACCTCTCCTCGCTCCCATCTCCACGGCAACGAGCGGGATTTGAGGGAATTATTGGTGGAGTCATTACTACGGCGGCCACGCTGATAAAAGCCGCAGGCATTCGGAGCCGGGAAACGCTCCCGAGCGCCGGGATTGCAGCATCCCCGGGCTGCTCCAGCGCCGCTACCTGCCATCCATCATGGAGCCTTTCTTCGCATTGTTTAACGCTTTTCCTGCCCACCCACCCCCCAAAAATGTTACCAGCAGGCAGCTCCCCTGCCTGGCTGGAGAGGGAAGCGGGGATGGAGCAGAGAAAGAGGCTGCAGGTTGATGCCGGGCTGGAGGATGTTCCCCGTGCCGCTGCTCCCTTCCTTCCCCGGGCTGGGAGCACCGCGGTGGGCGAGGACGGCCGGGGCTGAGGCACGGGGGGCTCGGGGAAGGTGGGCACGAAAATCTGGATGGGATTTTCGCCCCCCGCAGTCCCTGGGGCAGGGAGCGGCGGGTCCGTCCTCACATCCTGGCAGCGGCTTTGTCCCCGCTGCGTCCCGCTGCTCCCGGGAGCCGGGCTGAGCAGCATCCTGGGGACAAGCCACCACCTCCCGGGCCACCATCCCCGCTCCGTCCCATCCCCCCTGGCCCCATACCTGCTTCTGGCCGCCGTCCTCCGGCGCTGGGCTCCTCCGGCGAGGGCAGCATCGCTCCCGCTCGCCCGCGGGCCGCCCCCGAGCCGGGGGTGCGGTGGGGGCCGGAGCTCGCTCCGCCGCACAAAGGAGGAGGCTGCGGGCGGCTCAGGGCAGCGCCGGCCCGGGGGGATGCGGGGCTCCGGGGATGCGGGCGCAGGGATGCGGGGAAGGAGCGATGCGGCCCGAGGGAAGCGCCCGGCTCCCTGCGGCCAGCACCTCCATGCCAGGCCCCGGGGAAGGAGCGAGGGAGGGAGGGTGGTGGCTGCGGGGTGGGGGGAGGAGGAGGAGGCGGAGGAGGAGGAGGAGGAGGGAGGGAGGAAGCCGAGGCTGAAGGCCCCGGCGGGGCCCTGGGAGGATGGCGGTTCTGGGCACCCTGGGGACGGCGGGTGCCCGGGGCGCTGAGGCTCAGAGCGGGCTCGGCATGGCGAGGGAGGGATGCAGGGATGGAGGAAGGCGGAGGGCGAGCGCCGGCAGCCGCCTCCTCCCCTGCAGCCGGAGCCGGGGCTGCCTCGCTGCCGGTTCCTCCCGCACAGCTCCCTCTGCCTGTCTCCCCACGAACACGGCGGGCCCCGGCAGCCCCCGGCCCACAGAGCCCCCGGTCCCCCCGGCTGAAGCCCCTGCCCCTGGCAGCTCCTGGCCCCGAGCATCCTCCCGGGAATGCAGCGCCGGGTGTGCGGCCCAGCCTGGGCACCTGTCCCGGGCTGGACACACGGGCTCGGTCCCGGGACAGCCCCTCATCATTCCGTCTTCATCCTTGGCTCGATCCTAATCGAGTCCCCGAGTATTCTGCCTTGGTCCTGACCCAGTCCTGAGCACCCTGCCTTGGTCCTTGGCTGCTCCTGAGCAGGTTCCTGATCATCCTGGCTTAATCCCCGGCTGGATCCGGATCCAATCCTCGAGCACCCTGGCTCGATTCCCAGCTTGGTCCTGCTCTGGTCCCTGAATGCCCTGGTTCAGTGCCCGAGTGGGCCCCAAGGCCCCTGATTTGGTCCCAGTCCAGTCACCAAATACCCTGGGCTGGTTCCCAGTTTGGTCCTGATCTGGTTAATCCCAGCCTTGGTCCTGACTGAATCCCTGAGCATCCACTTCTGGGCCCTGCCTTGATCCCCAGATGGTCCCTGAGCGCTCTGGTTTAACCCTGGCTTGATCCTGATCCAGCTCCTGAGCCCTGAGCCCGTGCCAAAGGAACCCGGCACTGCCGAGCTCTCCTCTCCTCTCCTCTCCTCTCCTCTCCTCTCCTCTCCTCTCCTCTCCTCTCCTCTCCTCTCCTCTCCTCTCCTCTCCTCTCCTCTCCTCTCCTCTCCTCTCCTCTCCTCTCCTCTCCTCTCCTCTCCTCTCCTCTCCTCTCCTCTCCTCTCCTCTCCTCTCCTCTCCTCTCCTCTCCCTCTCCCTCTCCCTCTCCCTCTCCCTCTCCCTCTCCCTCTCCCTCTCCCTCTCCCTCTCCCTCTCCCTCTCCCTCTCCCTCTCCCTCTCCCTCTCCCTCTCCCTCTCCCTCTCCCTCTCCCTCTCCCTCTCCCTCTCCCTCTCCCTCCGTGTCCCCAGCCCCAGGATTTGGGGCACCACTGCTCCTCTCCCCCCCCACTCGTGTCCCCAGCTCAGCCAGGAGCAGCTGCCCAGAGGCTGTGGGGTGGCTCTGTGTGGTTGTGTGTGGCTATAGGGGGTTTTTGGGGTGTTTGTGGGGTGTTTCTGTGGCTGTGGGGTGTTTTTGGGGTGTCCGTGGGGTCTTTGTGTGTCTGTGGGGTGTCTGTGTGTCTGTGGGGTGTTTGTGTGTCTGTGGGGTGTTTTTGGGGTGTCTGTGGAGTGTTTGTGGGGTGTCTGTGGGGTGTTTTTGGGGTGGCTGTGGGGTGTGACCCATCCCTCCTCCCTGGCAGCACTGGCTGGAGGGGCAGAGGGCCAAGGCTGGAGCGGTGCCTGTGCAGAGCTCCAGGCTCAGCATCAATAATTAATCATTTCCTGAGGAGTATTAATCAAGGCCTCGTGCATCATTCATGGCCAGCGGTGCAGGGGGAGCTCGGCCCCGCTGCCCTGCGGGATCTGACATCTCCCAGCCCCTTCCCAAAGGAAACCCGAGCTCCTCTCTGAGCACAGAACCTGCGCTGTCTCCCCAGAAAGGATTTTCCCGGGAGTTTGGGGTCACCTGCACCCCTCAGAGTGGTCCTGGCTCGGGATTCAGCTCCCACACACTGGGGGGTTCCCCCGAGGGTCAGGAGCACCCTTGGGTGCTCTCCAGGTGTGAGATTTTAGGGACTCATCTGAGGGGAAGTTTGGGATTTCCCCCTCAGCCAGGTTTCCTTCTGGCCCCTTCCCACATCCCATCTCTGCTGCCAGCCCCCATCCCCATCCCAGCTTCCCACCCCAGCTCCACACCCCACACAAACTCCCACTCTGCTGGGATTATTGGGACTGGATCCTGCTGGGATTACTGGGACACCAGATTCTGGGATTCCTGGGACACTGGGTTCTGCTGGGATTACTGGGACTGGATTCTGCTGGGATTACTGGGACACTGGGTTCTGGGATTCCTGGGACACTGGGTTCTGCTGGGATTCCTGGGTCATGGATTCTGGGATTCCTGTGACTGGGTTCTTCTGGGATTACTGGGACACGGATTCTGGGATACCTGGGACTGGATTCTGCTGGGATACCTGGGGCACTGGGTTCTGCTGGGATTACTGGGATTGAGTTCTGGGATTCCTGGGACTGGATTCTGGGATACCTGGGACTCAGATTCTGCTGGGATTACTGGGACACTGGGTTTTGCTGGGATTACTGGGACACTGGATTCTGGGATTCCTGGGACACGAATTCTGCTGGGATTACTGGGACTGGATCCTGCTGGGATACCTGGGACACTGGATTCTGCTGGGATTCCTGGGACTGAGTTCTGGGATTCTTGGGACACAGATTCTGGGATACCTGGGACACTGGGTTCTGGGATTCCCGGGACACCGGATTCTGGGGTTCCTGGGACACTGGGTTCTGGGATTCCCGGTGTTCAGCCCGGAATGCTCCAGTCCATGTTGACAAAGGCTGAGGGACACGATGGAATAGGACAGGGTTGCTCCTCTCTCGTTCATTTTATGGTTGGGGGCAGAGCCCCCCTGCCCAGGGCTGCTGGAGGGGACAGAGCCCATCAGGAAAGGAAAGAGCGGATTGCAGCTGTGCCCTTTCCCTGCCTCAGTTTCCCCCCTCGGCAAGGAGAGGAGCATCAGCCCTGAACCACTGAGCACTGATGACAACGGCGCTGCTGCCTCCATTGCCACCGGCGCCTTCTCCCGGTGAACGGAGACCGAAGCTCGGCGTGCCCCATCTCCCACTGGAAGGATGGGATTTTGGGATTTCCTGCTTGTAACTGGATTTTAACCACCAGAGGAGGGCGGTTTCCCCATGGAGGGACATTCCCGGCTGCAGCAGCCACCCGGCCATTCCCGGGAGAGGGGAGCCAGTCCCTCTGCCGGCTGAAATTCCAAAAGGAAGGGGGTAAAGGGCCTCCCTTTGTGCAGGGTCCCCATCCTGCCTGCTGCTGCCTGGATCTCTCCAACCCTGCGGCTGAGCCAGGCTGGGAATGGGCAATGGGGATCTCATCCCATTTCCTGAGGATCATCCACATCCCACTGGGAACCGGGATCCTGGAGTGGGGGCTCTGGCTGCCCTTTGGGGGCCCCACAGGAGAGGGGAGATTCCTCCAGGAGCCATCAGAGCAAACCCAGAGCCACGTGCTGTGTTTGGAGGGAGCCCCAGCAGGAGGAGCAGGATCCCAGCCCTGGGATGAGCCCTCCCCGGGGTTTGGGGATGCTCAGGAGCTGTCACCCCGCTGCACTGACAGGTTTTTTCTCCCTGCTAATTACAGAAATACCTTTTCCCCCCAAAAATGCAGCGGTCAGAAACCCAACAGAAACACAGGATGGAAAGGCAGAGAGCAACCTTAGAGAGGACTTGGATCAGCTCAAATCTTTAATTAGAAAAATAGACACAAATTTGAAATATTCCTGATAGAGGCCTTTTCTTTTTACAAACAGAATGATGACGATGATGATGACGATGATGATGATGATGATAGTATTGAAATCACCTTTCCCAAGGGCCTGTTAGCACCGGTTGCCAGAGCCCGATGCTGTCTCTCTCCCGTGCCGGCCGGGAAATCTCCAGCTGGGAAATCTCCAGCCGGGAGCATCCTGCCAGGTGCCGGCTTGGGAAATCACAGCCCGGCCTCTACGAACGCCGAGCGTCCACAGAACGCAGCTCGGTGGCGATTTCTGTCTGTACACGGCTTTTCCGCTGCCCTCCTCGGAACGGGAGCTGGTCCCGGCGGTCCGGAGGCGGCTCCGCATCCCCATCCCCGCATCCCATCCCCGCAGGGAGCGGCCCGGCCCCGGCACCGCCTCCCGCGGGGCCCTGCGGAGCCCGGCTCGGCTCCAACGCCTCCCTCCTCACCCAGGAGGGAACTCCCAGCCCGGCTCTCCCCTGAGACGCTCGGGGGACCTCGGGAATCGCCGCCCGCCCGGGCAGCGCTCAGGCCGGAGCTTCAGAGCGGCCCGAAGGAGAGCCCCACCGAGAAGAACCCCAAGCCCTTGAGCTTCTCCTCGGTCCGGGCTTTCTGCTTGAGGTGCACTTTGCTGTGGCGCTTCTTCTCGTCGCTGCGGGCGAAGCGGCGGCCGCAGGTGTCGCAGGAGAAGGGTTTCTCGCCCGTGTGGGTGCGGATGTGAGTGGTGAGGTGGTCGCTGCGGCTGAAGTTGCGCAGGCAGATGCGGCACTGGAAGGGTTTGTGGCCCGTGTGGATGCGCAGGTGCCGGTTGAGCTCGTCGGAGCGGGCGAAGCTCCGGATGCAGTTCTCCACCGGGCAGGCGAACGCCTTCTCGTGAGGCTTGGGGCAGAAACACTTGGAGGAGCATTTGCTCCGCCGCGTCTTCTTCTTGGGCTCGGCCAGGGCCGGAGGGTTGGGGGGCAGCAGCGAGGGGAGCGAGGAGGACGTGGGGTGGCCCAGAAAGTCCGTGGGGGGGACGGAAGGAGAGGGGTGAGGATGGAGGAGCTCGGCCGAGCTCATCAGGCCCGGCAGGACCTCGGGCTGGGCCAGGGAGGAGTCGAAGTCCGGCATTAAGGGCGCGGGGATGTTGTGGATCTTGGCGTCCGCGAAGTCCCCGCGGGCCGGGAAGTTTTCTGGCTCGCAGCCGAAGCCCAGATGGGTTCCGAAGCAGGCGGAGTCCTCTGCCAGGCTGCCGAGCTCCGACTGGCAGCTGACGGACAGGACGCTCTCCATCTTGGAGCCCAGCGGGGGAAACAGCCCCTGGCCGCTGTCGGCGGCAGCGAAGCCCTCGGGAGAGGGGAAGAAGGCCTGGTGCTGCTGGGAGAGGGGATCCCACTGGCCACACGAGGCCTTGAACTTGTCCAGGGCCGAGGAGCCGGAGGACAGCTTGATGTCCTGCTTGCTGTCCAGCAGCTTGGGCTGGAAGAAGCACTGGGAGCCGTTTCCCAGCCCCGGCTGTGCCGGCAGGGGCTGAGCGCCCTCGGCCGCGGGGAAGGCTCCGAAGGCCGGCTCCGGGAACGGGCTGGATCCGCTCATCTCGGGCTGGCACGGCGGGTACAGCTCCAGCTGGCTCTGAGCCACCTCGGGACACGGGTAAAGAGCATCCAGGTGCCTCTGGTGGCCCTCGGAGGAGGCGAAGGGGGAGATGCCCAGGATCCCCGACATCAGGTTGAAGAGGGATTCCTGGTCCTGCGGGTGCTCCGGGACCGCCTTGATGAAGAAGCTGCCGGTGTAGCTGAGGGAAGGCGAGGGCTGGCTGCTCAGCAGAGAATAATCCACGGCCCCGCCGCTGCCGGGGGCACCCAGCAGCTCACCTGGAAGCAGAGGAGACGGTGCTGAGAGGGCTGGAGGGATCCGGGGGCGGGATGCGGGGAGCAGCGGGAGGCTGTGGCGTCACTGCGAGGGCTCCGTCCCTCAAACCTCTCGGGGAGCCCGGGATTCACCCCCCTCCCCCGGCAGGACCCTCGGGACCCCCGCCCTGAGCTAGCGGGGGGCTGTGGAACCCCCAGGCCGGGGCTGGGGGCGGAGGAGGGGAAGGTTCCCGATTCCTGGATGCAGCGATCGTTCCCAGCGGGGTCCCTCGTCCCCGGCCGCCTCCCGGCCGCCCTTACCTCCGAGGAAATCGGCCTCTGCCAGAAGTTGCTGCTCAGGCTGCCCCAAGCCCTGCAGGTCTCCGGTTTTCATCTCGCAGCTCTCCTCGTACTTGGAGTAAAGCGGATCCGTGCAGGAGAAATCCATAACGTTGAGCATCTTCCCTGGAGACGCGGCCGGAGCGGGGGGGCCGGGCTGGGACGAGCCGGGGCTGCTCGGGGGGAGCCGGGGGATGCCCAGGGAGAGCCGGAGGATGCTCAGGGGCGAGACCGGAGATGCTGCAGGCGAGCCCGGGGATGCTCGGGGCGAGGCCGGGATGAGCTGGGAACGCTCGGGATGCTCGCAGCGATCCGAGGGACGCTCAGGGACGAGCCGGGGGACGCTCGGGGTGCCCGGATCGGTGCGAGGGATGCTCGGGGCGGGTGCCGGGGACCCTGCAGGTGATGCTCTGGGGGGCTCGGGGCAGTGCGGGGGGCGCTCCGGGGGTGCTGCGGGGGCAGGCCCGGCCCGGGGGGGGCAGGCAGGGCCCGGCGGAGGCGCAGCCCGAGCGGACACCCGGAGCTCCCTCCCCGCCGCCCCCTTTATAGCGGGAGCGGGGCTGCTCCGACCTTCCGCCGCAGCCATTTCTGGAGTCCCCAGTGAGGCTGCCGTGACGTAAATGCCCATATATGGACTCAGGATGTAGGCTAGGGAGTCCCAATAAGGAAATCTCTCCCGTGACGCCATGCCCCTTCCCTCCCCCTTCCCTCCTCCCCTCCCCCTTTTCTCTCCCTCTGTTTTTCATTTTTTTCCCCCCTTCCTTCTCTCTTTTTAACTAATAATCGCGATATTTTTAACAAATCTCCGCCGCGCAGTGTGCGTGTGTGCCCAGCATCCCCTCCCGCAGCCCCGGCTGTGCAGGAACGAGCCTCGCCCGGAGCCCTCGCTGTCCCCCCGGGCCGCTCCATCCCCTGCGGCTCGCAGGGATCCGGGGAGGCTGCGGGGATCCCGCGGCTCGGCCCTTGCTCCGCAGCCTTGGCTCCCGTCCCACCGTGGGCTGCTCCTCTCCCGGATTTGCATCTCCCCAGGCTCTCCTTCGCCCTGTGCTATTTTTCCCCGTTTTGTGAATGCCTTTTGTTGCTCTTGTTCCTTCTAGAAGCGCCAAAGGTTCGCTCTTCCTGCCCTTTTCCCTTCATCCCCTCCTCTCCCGGCCGGATTTTGGGATGCTTTGTGCCGGCTGCGGCAGAGCGAGCGGCCGGGAGGGGAAGGCAGGGGCTGCTCCCAGCTCCCAGCACCCAGAATTATCCCAGTTCGGGGCTCCCAGCGGGGCTGGAGCGCTCCGGGCTCGGAGCAGCGCTGGGGAAGGCAGATCCATCCTGCGAACCCCACCATCTTCCAGGGGGAAGCTTTCAGAGGGGCTCTCAGGGCTCGGGGGGGATCCTGAGCTTCCAGCCCGAGCATCCCCGGGAGCCGCGCTGGGCCCTGCCGGAGGTGTCGGGATCCCAGCGCTGCTTTGGAGCCGCTCCTGGACAGGCAGGGATGCTCTGGGTGAGGATTGTCCCTGCTCTCCGGCTCGGTTTGGCTGGGGAGGGGAATGCTCTGGGCGTTTTGGCTGCTCAAACCCCCCTGTGAAGGATGTTCACACCAATCTTTGGGGTACAAACCTGCTGCTGTCAGCTCAGAGCAGCTCAGGTGACCTCGGTGTGCAGGAGGGAGGCTCTGCATGCAGAGGAGCTGGAAAGAGGAGGGGGCCTCTCCCTGGCCTCCCTAAATGTCTCCAGGTGCTCACAGCTCCGGCTGGAAGGCCAGATGTGCTGGGTTGTGCCCCAGATGTGCTGGGTTGTGCCCCAGATGTGCTGGGTTGTGTCCCAGATGTGCTGGGCTGTGCCCCCGTGCCCAGGGCTGTGCCCCAGATGTGCAGGGCTGTGTTCCAGCTGTGCTGGGCTGTGCCCAGGGCTGTACCCCAGATGTGCTGAGCTGTGTCCCAGATGTGCTGAGTTGTGTCCCAGATGTGCTGAGCTGTGTTCCAGCTGTGCTGGGCTGTGTCCCCGTGCCCAGGGCTGTGTCCCAGATGTGCTGAGCTGTGTCCCAGCTGTGCTGGGCTGTGTCCCAGATGTGCTGAGCTGTGTTCCAGCTGTGCTGGGCTGTGTCCCCGTGCCCAGGGCTGTGTTCCAGCTGTGCTGGGCTGTGTCCCAGCTGTGCTGAGCTGTGTCCCAGATGTGCAGGGCTGTGTTCTAGCTGTGCTGGGCTGTGCCCAGGGCTGTGCCCCAGATGTGCTGAGTTGTGTCCCAGATGTGCTGGGCTGTGCCCCCGTGCCCAGGGCTGTGCCCCAGATGTGCTGAGCTGTGTCCCAGCTGTGCTGGGCTGTGCCCAGGGCTGTGCCCCAGATGTGCTGGGCTGTGTCCCAGCTGTGCTGAGCTGTGCCCCAGATGTGCTGAGCTGTGTCCCAGCTGTGCTGGGCTGTGCCCAGGGCTGTGTCCCAGCTGTGCTGAGCTGTGCCCCAGATGTGCTGAGCTGTGCCCCAGCTGTGCTGGGCTGTGTCCCCGTGCCCAGGGCTGTGTCCCAGATGTGCTGAGCTGTGTCCCAGCTGTGCTGGGCTGTGTCCCCATGCCCAGGGCCGTGCCAGCCGAGGCCCCAGCTGGCAGCAGCAGGTGAAGGGCCCTGCTCCTGAGCTATTCCTGGCACCAGGATGAGTCACGGCGTCACCTTGGGCAGATCCCTGGGATTTGTGTCGCAGCACCTCCCCTCACTGGGGGCAGCTGCTGCCTCTGCACACAGCAGAGCCCTGGCACAGAGGCCAGGAGGCAACAAAGCCCCCTGGCCACTCAGGGAGAGTCAGGGAATGAGCCCTGAGGGCCAGGCTGGAAATAAAAGAGGGGATGGAGAGCCCAGGCAATGATCAGAGTGTGGAAATGTTCACATTTCCACCCCTTTACTCCCCATTTGTCTCCTCAGGGGAGGTGGGGTGGCCCAGAGCAGTGGGCAGACCGTGGGTTTCAGTAAATCAAATCAAAACTTCACCCTGCAGTGCTCGGTGAGCCTGGAATTTGGAGCCTGGGGACATCACGGGGACCAGGATGTCCAGAGCGATGTTCCCCTGTGGCCACTGAGCACAGCCCGGGCTGCTGTGAGGGGTGTGCTGGATCAGCAGCACGAGGAGCTCCCTGCCACAAACCCTCCTCATCCTCACAGCTGCTCCTGACACACTGGCACTGCTTCAGCTCCCCAGAGGGAAACCAACCATCGTTGTGTGGCTCACGAACCTTCAGCTGCAAAGGTCCTGCCTAAAGTCCCCTCCTCCCCTGGATGAAAGCTTTCATCCTGTAAGCCTGATATAAATAGAGGCTTCCCTGGAAAAGCTTTTTATGTTGTGTTTTTCTATGATAAAACCCGAAGCAGTTTGAAGTGACCCTCCAGGACGGGGAGGAGAGCGGCTGTGGAGGTGACACCACGCATGAGGTAATGGGAAAACGTGACCAGGGCTGGAGCCAAGCCCTGGATCAGGTGCTGGCACCGCATTTCCCGAGCCAGAAGGGCTCCTGGCTGCCGAGGATTGCCTTCCTGGGGGGAACTGTGGCGTCACCAGGAGCAGGGAGGAAATCCGTGCCGTGTCCAGGGGCACCGGGCTCAGGCTCTGCCCGGCTTTGGGCTCTCTCTGCCCCCTCCCCAGGGTGCTGCAGGAGCCTTTGGAGCCTCAGGGGGCTGGAAAGGGCTGGGGCAGCTCCCGGGGACCATTTCCTTCCTTCCTTCCTTCCTTCCTTCCTTCCTTCCTTCCTTCCTTCCTTCCTTCCTTCCTTCCTTCCTTCCTTCCTTCCTTCCTTCCTTCCTTCCTTCCTTCCTTCCTTCCTTCCTTCCTTCCTTCCTTCCTTCCTTCCTTCCTTCCTTCCTTCCTTCCTTCCTTCCTTCCTTCCTTCCTTCCTTCCTTCCTTCCTTCCTTCCTTCCTTCCTTCCTTCCTTCCTTCCTTCCTTCCTTCCTTCCTTCCTTCCTTCCTTCCTTCCTTCCTTCCTTCCTTCCTTCCTTCCTTCCTTCCTTCCTTCCTTCCTTCCTTCCTTCCTTCCTTCCTTCCTTCCTTCCTTCCTTCCTTCCTTCCTTCCTTCCTTCCTTCCTTCCTTCCTTCCTTCCTTCCTTCCTTCCTTCCTTCCTTCCTTCCTTCCTTCCTTCCTTCCTTCCTTCCTTCCTTCCTTCCTTCCTTCCTTCCTTCCTTCCTTCCTTCCTTCCTTCCCTTTCCCCTTTCCCCTTTCCCCGCTGGGGTTTCCCCACGGAGATCCAGCCCCAGCTCCTGTCTTTGTCTGTTTTCTGTCCTGGATTTCCCCTCTGCAGTCTGCCTTTGCCTCTGCCCTGTAAATTCCGCAGTTTTTGGCAGGGGCTGGACGCTCCCGGGACTCCCGGCCGTGTTTAAGGGAGAATCTGCCATGGAAAAGAGGAGAATGATCCTCTCCCCCCCTGCCTCTCCACGAGCCAGGCAGGAGCTGGGCAAGGTCTGGGAACAGCTTTTCCCTCTGGAACAGGAGGGCAAGGGCAGAGATGGGCTGGTGTGAGATTGGAATTCATTTTCCGGAGGGATGGGCTGAGGTTGGTTGGTGGCAGCGCTGCCTGGGCAGCCCAGGGGCAGCTGGGGAAGTGGAAATTCCAGATTTCCAGCTGGGGAAGTGGAAATTCCAGATTTCCAGCTGGGGAAATGGAAATTCCAGATGTGCTCCCCCAGCTCCGAGCGCTCGTGGCTCGGGCACCTTGCAGCTCCCGCTGCCCCACGTTTGGAGCTCCTCAGGGGATCTGCCCACGCCTTCCTCTGGGAGCCCTCTCCCTTTCCTGGGCAGGGAGATGATGTTTGAGGTGAAGAAATCCCTGTTCCTGTGCCTTTGGAGCGTTCCAGAAGCGCTCCAGGCACGGGTGAGTGCTGGGTCCTGGGGCTGTGTCCCCTCCTGGGGACCCTGCTCCGGGGCAGAGCCAGAAAATTCCCTGCTGGGAACACCGAGCCCTCCCGAGGCTTCTCCCGCGGGTGAGAAAGCTCTGCTGGCTCCTCAGTATTCCAGAAGATGCTCCTGGAATTCCAGAGTGGTTTTTGACCCTGGAGCCGAGGGAAGGAGAGCGATCCGCAGCACTTCCCACCTCCCCAGCCCTTCCAGCCCTGGCGTCCCTCCCGAGGCTCAGGCTGGCTCTGCCCAGGGCCGGAGCAGCCGATGGAATTGGGGATTTTAGAGGAGCCCCCCTGGAAGTCCTGTTGGAGTTGGGGTGCCCGAGGGGCCCTGCAGCACCCACGGCTCCCCAGGCGCTGCTGCAGCAGCTCCAGCTCCCCTCCCACCCCCGGGCCCATGAACCAAAGCCGAGCCCAGAGCCCGCACCCGTCAGCAGCTCCTGGAGATCCCTGTGCCCTCCCTGGGATGGAGGAGAGAGCAGCAGCTTCTGGAGTTCCCTGTGCCCTCCCTGGGATGGAGGAGGGAGCAGCAGCACCCCGAGTTCTCTCTGCCAGCTCCCCGGGATGGAGGAGAGAACAGCAGCTCCTGGGATGGAGGAGAGAGCAGCAGCCCCAGCTCTTGGAGCTGCCCATGGATCTCCCAGGGTCTGGGTGTCTCAGCAGCGATTCCTGCTGGGATGGCCACGGGGAGCAGGGATGGGACACTGGATCCGAGAATCCCTGAATGGATTGGGCTGGGAAGGGACCCCAAACCCCCCCAGTGGCACCCCAGCCATGGCAGGGACAGCTCCCACTGTCCCGGGTGGATCCAATCCCAGTGTCCAGCCTGGCCTGGGACACTGCAGGGATCCAGGGGCAGCCCCAGCAAATCTGGGAATTGCAGCCCAGGCAGGAATTCCTTGCCAAGATCCCATCCATCCCTGCCCTCTGGCACTGTGGATCTCATCTCCTCGCCCTCCCTCTCCCACTCCGATCTCTCCATCCATCTCCCCTTCCAGAACTTCCAGGAGAGGCAGAGCTCCGCATTTCCATGGAAACCGGCCCCGGCCCAGCGGTGCCGTCTCCCCGGGTACCAATTCCTGGTGCCTCAGAGGATGCTCCAGGGCACAGGAGACACCCTGGGGAGCTGGGCCAGGGGCTCCCGGTGCCCACCAGCCCCGGGAGGGGAAGGGACGCTCCAGGGATCTTCCCCAGGGAGGATTTTGCTCAGCAGATTGAAGCAGCACGTGTGGCTCTGTGAAATGCCTGCCCAAAGGGGTTCCTCGGTTTTAATTACCGGCCACGAGGCTGGAATTTCAGAGCCCGTGCCAGGTGCGGCTCAGGCTCGATGGTTATCTCCATCCTGCATCTCCACATTCCCCGGCTGCTCCGCTGGCCAGCACAGCTCTCCCTGCCCTTCCATCCTTCTCCTGCATCCCTTTTTTCCCCCAGGTTTGGGGTGAGAGCCCCGAAAAGCTGCCGCAGCTCTGGGCTGACACCCAGGGCAGCAGTGGCAAAGCACCGCTCCCGAAAATAGGAGAGAGTCAGAAATAATCTCTGCTGCCCCCCAAACAAGCAAATCCCAGCCCAGCCTAAAGGCGAGGCGCTAATTCCGGCAGCTCTGGCAGCAGCCAGAGGGAGCAGGAGTGGGGTTTCTATTCTCTCCTTCCCCACACCCCCTAAACCCGGTATTTTTAGTGTGGTTTTGCACACAGCAGTCAGGGCAGGAGGATGAACAGGGCTGAGCTCGGGGCTGAGGCCAGGGCTCCCAGGAACGCCAGGATTTGGCTCTGACAAAGCCAGAAAAGCAGAAGAGGAGCATTTTCTTAACTTCTTCCTAAAATTGATGCCATATTTAAAAATCTCCTTTTTATGCTAGGAGTTTGTGTGCCTTGATATAATGACTGGGAAGCTGCAAACATTCCCATGGCTTTCGGTTTGAATGAAATGATTCATTCAGCCCCAAATAGGTCTTTCTTCATTTATCTCACGCTGCTTTTAATCACCTCTAAACAAATTGTGCATATTTCTAAATAAAACATGTTTTAGACCAAATTACTGGACCGCTTTATTTAGAAAAAGCCTGGAGCAAAACACTGAACTTTAATTTTTAAATTTTTTTATTTTTTTAAATTTTTTAATTTTTTTAGTTTTCAGATGAAGCTCCACAATGAGCCCTGAGCATCGTTAGGTTGTTAATTATCTGCAGGGTAACCCAGTGCTGGGCTGGGTGTCGGTCAGGAGGGGCTGGGTGTCACTCAGGGCTGGGTGTCACTCAGGGCTGGGTGTCACTCAGGAGGGGATGGGTGTCACTCAGGAGGGGATGGGTGTCACTCAGGGGGGCTGGGTGTCACTCAGGGCTGGGTGTCACTCAGGAGGGGCTGGGTGTCACTGGGGAGGGGCTGGGTGTCGGTCAGGAGGGGCTGGGTGTCGGTCAGGAGGGGCTGGGTGTCGGTCAGGAGGGGCTGGGTGTCGGTCAGGAGGGGATGGGTGTCACTCAGGAGGGGATGGGTGTCACTCAGGAGGGGATGGGTGTCACTCAGGAGGGGATGGGTGTCACTCAGGGGGGCTGGGTGTCACTCAGGAGGGGCTGGGTGTCACTCAGGGCTGGGTGTCACTCAGGGCTGGGTGTCACTCAGGAGGGGCTGGGTGTCACTCAGGGCTGGGTGTCACTCAGGGCTGGGTGTCACTCAGGAGGGGCTGGGTGTCAGGAGGGTGTGGGGGACACTGGGGGGTGTGGGGGACACTCTGGGGGGTGTGGGGACACTGGAGGGTGTGTGGGGACACTGATTGCTCATTAAGGAGGACACTGGGATGTGTGGGGACACTCTGGGGTGTGGGGACACCGATGGCTCATCCAAGACCCCTCGGAATGGACACCCCTGGACTGGGACAGGGCACAGGAGCCGGGCTGGGGACAGGAGGAGCCGGGCTGGGGACAGGAGGAGCCGGGCTGTGGGGACAGGAGAAGCCGGGCTGGGGACAGGAGCCGGGCTGGGGACAGGAGAAGCCGGGCTGGGGACAGGAGCCGGGCTGGGGACAGGGCACAGGAGCCGGGCTGGGGACAGGAGGAGCCGGGCTGGGGACAGGGCACAGGAGCCGGGCTGGGGACAGGAGGAGCCGGGTTGGGGACAGGAGGAGCCGGGCTGGGGACAGGAGGAGCCGGGCTGTGGGGACAGGAGGAGCCGGGCTGGGGACAGGAGGAGCCGGGCTGGGGACAGGAGGAGCCGGGCTGTGGGGACAGGAGAAGCCGGGCTGGGGACAGGAGGAGCCGGGCTGGGGACAGGAGGAGCCGGGCTGGGGACAGGGCACAGGAGCCGCTCCCTCACCTGGGATGGAAAAAGGCTCCAGGTGGATTTGATGTGTCCCCACCCCCCTGCCCGGGCACCCATCCCATTCCCACACCCGATATTCCAGCGCCCACGGGGATTACTGGGAACGAGCAGGGAGCTCCTGCAGAGACTGAGGAGCTTGGGCCAGGTCCTGCAGGGTGCTGAGAACATCCCCAGGTCCTGCAGGGAGCTCAGGACATCCCCAGGTCCTGCAGGGCGCTGAGAACATCCCCAGGTCCTGCAGGGTGCTCAGAACATCCCCAGGTCCTGCAGGGTGCTCAGAACATCCCCAGGTCCTGCAGGGTGCTCAGAACATCCCCAGATCCTGCAGGGTGCTCAGAACATCCCCAGATCCTGCAGGGTGCTCAGAACATCCCCAGGTCCTGCAGGGAGCTCAGAACATCCCCAGGTCCTGCAGGGTGCTCAGGACATCCCCAGGTCCTGCAGGGTGCTGAGAACATCCCCAGGTCCTGCAGGGTGTTCAGGACATCCCCAGGTCCTGCAGGGTGCTGAGAACCTCCCCAGGTCCTGCAGGGTGCTCAGAACATCCCCAGGTCCTGCAGGGTGTTCAGAACATCCCCAGGTCCTGCAGGGTGCTCAGAACATCCCCAGGTCCTGCAGGGTGTTCAGAACATCCCCAGGTCCTGCAGGGTGTTCAGGACATCCCCAGGTCCTGCAGGGAGCTCAGGACATCCCCAGGTCCTGCAGGGTGGTGAGAACCTCCCCAGGTCCTGCAGGGTGTTCAGAACATCCCCAGGTCCTGCAGGGTGCTCAGAACATCCCCAGGTCCTGCAGGGTGCTGAGAACATCCCCAGGTCCTGCAGGGAGCTCAGAACATCCCCAGGTCCTGCAGGGTGCTGAGAACATCCCCAGGTCCTGCAGGGTGCTGAGAACATCCCCAGGTCCTGCAGGGTGCTCAGAACATCCCCATGCAGCACTCGGGGCTGGGGCAGAGGGGCTGGGAAGGCCCTGGGGGTGCTCTGACAGCTTCTGGACAATGAACCCAGGTGGGCAAGGGGCCACTGGAGGCCGCTGGTCCCTGGGCTGTGCCAGCTCTGGGGTGGCAGCAGGACCAGGGCAGTGCCCGTCCCCTGTGCTGGGGCACCTCCAGTGCTGGGACAGCTCTGGAGAGCCCTGGAGGGGCTGGAGCGTGGCCAGGGAAGGGAAAGGGGCTGGGATGGGGCTGGAGAATTGCTGAGGGAGCTGGGAAGGGGCTGGAGAATTCCTGAGGGAGCTGGGAAGGGGCTGGAGAATTCCTGAGGGAGCTGGGAAGGGGCTGGAGAATTCCTGAGGGAGCTGGGAAGGGGCTGGAGAATTGCTGAGGGAGCTGGGAAGGGGCTGGAGAATTCCTGAGGGAGCTGGGAAGGGGCTGGAGAATTCCTGAGGGAGCTGGGAAGGGGCTGGAGAATTCCTGAGGGAGCTGGGAAGGGGCTCAGGCTGGAGCAAAGGAGGCTCAGGGGGAATTTCTGGCTCTGCACAAGTCCCTGGCAGGAGGGGACAGCCGGGGGGGATTTGGGATCTGCTCCAGGGAACAGGGACAGGAGGAGAGGGAACGGCCTCAGGCCGGGATTCTGGGATTCAGTTAAATCCTGGGATTCTGTGTTTGTGCACACAGAGAGCTGGCTCAGGGTGTTGCAGGTAATTCCATGCTCCCTGCAGCCCTTGGTGCTTTTCCAAGCACCGCCTGCAGTGTCTGTGACCCCCTCAGCTCCCTCTGGTCACAAGCAGGGAACTCACACCTGGCCCAGCCCCCTCTGAAATGAATTATCCCAAAGCTTCTCATCTCTGAGGGTTATTTGCTTCCTTGACCAGCTCATTGCTCCTTTTCAGGAAAGCTTCCAAGAATGTGGAGAGACTCTCCAGAATGGTTAATCAGAGCAGCAGGGAGATTTATTAACTCTGCTCTCCATGCAATAAACCCATCAGGCTCCAAAGGCAGCTCTGTGCCATCAATTCCTCCTCCAAATTTAAAGGCTGCTAAGGAAGGCAGCTCCAAGCAGCCAGCCCTGATTTATTGCTGGTGGCTGCAGAGTTGTGATCCTGACCCAGCTCCAGAATCCAGGAGTGAAATGAGAGCAGTCCCTTTTTTCAGCATTAATTACCTTAATGAAACCCAACGATGCTCATGCCAAAGGTTGGGAGCGCAGGGAGATCCATGGAACTCTTCAGATGAGCTGTGGAGCGTTGGGATGTGACTGGGAAAACCCTGAGCTGTGGTGTGGGATGTAAATGAGCACAAATGGAATCTGTTCTGAGCAGCAGAACGTCCCCCCTCGCTCAGCTGGGCTGTCCTGGGGGACAGGGGAGCAGCTTCAGCCCCAGCTGGAAATGCCACAGGGCTTTTCTTACCCCAAAGCACCACAGCTGAAGGATGTGGCTGGATCTGTGTTCAGCTGGACTGGGGTGAGGGACCTGGAGCAGGACACGACCCCATCGCTGTCCCTGACTGCTCCAGCAGCTCCTGCTGCACTCACACACCCCCTGCCCCTTGGGGCTGCAGCCAGGGAAGGGAATCTGCTGGAACCTGCTGGAACCTTCCAGCCCTGTGAGCCCTTCCAGCCCTGTGAGCCCTTCCAGCCCTGCCAGCCCTTCCAGCCCTGCCAGCCCTTCCAGCCCTTCCATCCCTTCCATCCCCTCCAGCCCTTCCATCCCTCCATCCCTTCCATCCCTTCCATCCCTTCCAGCCCTTCCAGCCCTTCCAGCCCTGCCCCTCGTCCCCAGGTGCCACAGCCAAGGGCTTTGGAACCCCCCAGGGTGGGGAGTCCCTGTCCTGGGCAGCTGAGCCAGGGCTGGACAAACCTTTCCATGGGGAAATTCCTGCTGCTGTCCACCCTGAGCTCCCCTGAGGCCGTTCCCTCTCCTCCTGTCCCTGTTCCCTGGAGCAGATCCCAAATCCCCCCCGGCTGTCCCCTCCTGCCAGGGACTTGTGCAGAGCCAGAAATTCCCCCTGAGCCTCCTTTGCTCCAGCCTGAGCCCCTTCCCAGCTCCCTCAGGAATTCTCCAGCCCCTTCCCAGCTCCCTCAGGAATTCTCCAGACCCTTCCCAGCTCCCTCAGGAATTCTCCAGCCCCTTCCCAGCTCCCTCAGGAATTCTCCAGCCCCTTCCCAGCTCCCTCAGGAATTCTCCAGCCCATCCCAGCTCCCTCAGGAGTTCTCCAGCCCCTTCCCAGCTCCCTCAGGAATTCTCCAGCCCCTTCCCAGCTCCCTCAGGAATTCTCCAGCCCATCCCAGCTCCCTCAGGAGTTCTCCAGCCCCTTCCCAGCTCCCTCAGGAATTCTCCAGCCCCTTCCCAGCTCCCTCAGGAATTCTCCAGCCCATCCCAGCTCCCTCAGGAGTTCTCCAGCCCCTTCCCAGCTCCCTCAGGAATTCTCCAGCCCATCCCAGCTCCAGGGCTCAGAACAAGGTTTGCTCCCAGGTGCCCTCCAGGACTCTCTGGGCACAGCTGGAGTGACCAGCCCTGACCAAACCCTGCAGGAGTCAGAAGGAATTGTCCTGGTCCCTTTCTCAGTGCCCAGAGCTCTCCTGGATGGATCCCCAGGGAATCCTGGGCAGCCCCACAGGGATAGAGCAGGGTTGGCCCCTCTGACAAACAGAAATAAACTGAATTAGCAGGAGCACAAAGTGCTGCCAGACCAGGGCAGAGTCTCCACAGAAAACCCTGGAGAGGGATTTGGTGCTGATTTAAGGGCAGTTGTGCTGTGAGGTTCCTCTGTGAGCTCTTTTTCCCCAGGAGAGAGGGATGTGAGGGCTGGAGATGCTGCGGGAAGCGAGGCAGGGCACGGTGCCTGTGCTGATGTGACAGCCAGGCATGACAGGCTCAGCTCACACTGATTCCTCCTTCCCTGCTCCAGTTCACCACTAAAAATAAACAGCAGAAGGAGCTGAGTCTGCTTCAAGGGATTCTGGGGCAATAGATAAATAAAAATAAAAAAGGTGTTCCTGAGGGGAGGCACTTCCAAAGCTTGATCATCTTTTTCAGTGCTGGGCCTTTAAACCCCTGCCCAGGAAAAAAAACCACCAAATCAATGATTCTCTGTGAAAAATAAACATTTC
The DNA here is from genome assembly GCF_030490865.1 of Poecile atricapillus. Taxonomy (NCBI): domain Eukaryota; kingdom Metazoa; phylum Chordata; class Aves; order Passeriformes; family Paridae; genus Poecile; species Poecile atricapillus. Next base: position 75,952,647 of record NC_081252.1, read on the forward strand.
CTTCCTTTACAGACAGGAAAAATACCCAGAAATGAGGATTCAGTCAGAGCTGTGGAGCCAAAGTGCTCAGGTAACACAAAGGTGACTCCCAAGATTTCTGAGTCTGCACATAAAGAAAAGGATTTTATTTCCTATTTTTTATGAAATGTTTTCTGCTTTCAGGTGTCAGAGCAGTGCTCACCCTCAGCCCTGGCTGCTGTGATTCCCAGAATCTGGGTTAGGCAGTCCCTCTGTGCCAAACAGGAGCTATATTTTAACTGGGAAATCCTCTGGAAGTGCTGGGTCGTGTCTCTCCCACGCTCTGGCTCCATCCCAGCTCCTTTTCCAGGGAATTGTGGCCAGGCACTGCCCCATCCTTCTGCTGCTCCTGATCCCCGCAATGGCACCGGGACCAGCAGCTTCTCCTGCAGGGATTTCAGCTCTGGGATCACCCTCCCAGCAGGGCAGGACCCTGGGAATGGACCGGGATTGTCTCCTGCCCTGGCCATGCCCCAGGGGAAGGACCTGGTTCAGCATCCTCACCCCACACTGGTCACCCTGGAGAGGGAATCAGGGGATGGAACAGCCTGGGGGGATCAGGGAATGATCTGGGGTGAAAGGACCAGGTTCAGCATCCTCACCCCACACTGGTCACCCTGGAGAGGGAATCAGGGGATGGAACAGCCTGGGGGGATCAGGGAATGATTTGGGGCAGAAGGGACCTGGTTCAGCATCCTCACCCCACACTGGTCACCCTGGAGAGGGAATCAGGGGGGTGGAGCAGCCTGGGGGCATCAGGGAATGATTTGGGGGGGATCAGGGAATGATTTGGGGCGGAAGGACCTGGTTCAGCATCCTCACCTCACACTGGTCACTCTGGAGAGGGAACCCGGGGGGTGGAACAGCCTGGGGGGATCAGGGAATGCTCTGGGGTGAAAGGACCTGGTTCAGCATCCTCACCCCACACTGATCACCCCTGGAGAGGGAATCAGGCGGGTGGCACAGCCTGGGGGGATCAGGGAATGCTTTGGGTGGGATTGTTGTAGTCCACAACCTCAGGATCATGTCCAGGGAAGCTGCAGGGTTCTGGGAACCAGCATGGAACACCAATGAGACGGGTTCCTGTTCATGAAACCATTTATTCAGCTTGGGAACAAACTCAGATCCAGAACAGAGAGCCCCAAACAGAGGCAGGGCAGGGGTTTTTGAGGGACAGAACCCCCGAGGGTTTCCACCTTTGAGGGTGGAGTTCAGGGTCAGGGAGCACTGGAAACACAGCAAGGGAGAAACCCCCAGGGACTCAAACCTGATCAGAACCCCTGGGCCACCCTTCACAAGGGGTTTGGGGTGGGACAAGGTCACCCTTTGTCATCCCTGAGGAGGCTGCCACATGGGGAGGGACCTGAATCCCATCCCAGCCCTGCAGGGACCCAGGGGGCTCCGGGCTCCATGTCCAGCCCTGGACACTCCAGGGGTGCAGGGACAGCCCCAGCTGCTCTGGGCCAAAGCCAGCAAGGTTTTCTGATGCAGAGGAGCTCAGTGAGAGTTAATTCATGAACTGGATATTAAAAACGAGATTCACTTAATAAATTATAAAAAGTTTAATATAAACAAAAAAGACAATTAGGAGACAAAGGAAATAAAGCAAAGGGTTAAAAAGGCCTGGTGCCCTGGTGGGTTGCCAGGAACACACCTGGTATCTCAGGAACACCCTTTTTATCCCCTCCTGCTGTGAGGGTATAATGCATATTCAAAGCGTGTCCCCTCCCTGGTTCCACCTATTTAGAACATGATATCTATAGATTTTATTTTTGCTGACAATCATTATTTCTGCTGGTCATCATTATTTTTGCTGACCACCATTATTTTGAGTCTGGTTTCCTTTCTTCTGCAAATGGTCAGTGTTGAAAACAGTCTGGGCCCCTCATCTTCCTCAGAGGGCAGGTGGGCTTCAAATATTCTGCTGATAACAGTTTGGGCTCTATTGTTCTTCTGCTGATAACAGTTTGGGCTCTGTTGTTCTCTGATAACAGTTTGGGGTCTGTTGTTCTCTGATAACAGTTTGGGCTCCACTGTCTTTGTCCTCTGGGGTTTCTTTGCTTTGTACCTAGGAAATTCTTTTAAGCCAAAAACTTGTTAGCAAGAAAAAAAGTACATACATAGCTAAAAAGTATTTAATATATAATATTCATCTTAATACCTGGGAAAGCCAAAATCACAATATCATTTATAACCCTGGAGAAGTGTCTCAGAGGGGACTGGGGGGGGAGAATCCCCAGCCAGGGGGATGGGGGGCTTGGCTGGGACTGGGCTGGGTGATGCTGAGCATCCCTCCCAGCCCTGGGTGATTTCACACACACACAGCCTGTGCACAGTTCTGCTTCCTCAGTGACTGGCTGGGGAAATTCTCCTTCCCTCTTTTCCCAGTGGAACACATAAAGTTGACTTCTCAGGAAATACCCTGAATTTCCTGGATTTCCTGATTTGTCCAAGGCATAATCCCTGTGTCCTCAGGGCCTGAATATGCTCATGACTATTTACCCTCAGCTCTGAAACAACCAGTTCTGCTACAGAACATTTAAATATTTTCTATTTTAACCTCCACATGGCATTTTCTTTTTTTCCCCCCCCTTTTTTAGACTTCACCTTCAAACACTGGCAGTAAAAGCTGTAAAGCCCAGGTGCAGGAGACGCTTTCTGGGGACGGTTTGGGACACAGCAATGACCTCTATAATCGAGTTGGGTGTCAGGAGTTTATTTCAGGGTGTGGGATAGAGACAGAGAGAGCTCTGCTATGAGCCAACAAAGCTCAAAGCAGGCTCAGAGGGAACAATACAAAAGGGGGTAAAATATGAATACAGGAGCTCAAGACTTAAGATTGCTAAAAAAGAGAGGAACAGAACAGAAGTGAGAGAGGTGGGGAAAAAGAGCAGTAAGAGTGTAGAAAGTGTGAGGCAAGAGGGCCAAGAGAGACCAAGAGAGACAAGAGAACCAAGACAGAGAACTCTCTTTTACAATTCCTTATATACCCTATACATTGAATATTCTATTCCTTCACTAACCAATCTTCATCAGTACACTAATACAGTAACATTTGTGTGTGACCTATAGAAATCTCTGATTTTCATATTTTTAGTTATCTCAGAGTCCTTCAGAGCTTTCCTTATGAGGCTGGAGAGGGGTCTCAGTTTTATTTGGGGACAGAATGTGTTCTGGCACAGCAGCCCGCTTTCTTTGAGTTATTCAAACCCTGCTTTCATTTGTATTTCCTCCTTAGCCTTTCTGGCTACAGAGTCATATTTATAATTCCTTTCTAATTCTACCTTCCCAGCACCCAGGAAGCGCTGGGGGCTGGAGGATTTCCGAGGAAGATGCTCCTGTTTTGCAGGGGATGAGATGAGGTGAGAGCTGCTGTGACCCCTGGGAGCCAGGCTGACATCAGAGCTGCTGATTTCATTCTCTCCTCCAGGTTCCAGCCTCTCCCTGCCCTCAGGAAGGAGCTGAGGGATGATGTTTGCTGTTTGTGTGTCCCAGAAAATGATCCTGGAATGTTTAAGGACTGCCAGGTTTCACCTCCCCTTTGTCGAGGTCATGGAAAACAGGGACCAAATTCCCAATTCCAGGGAACCAAGGCAGTCCCTGGAGCCATCTGCCACTGAGGAGCCAACTCCCAGGGCTGGCTGCTGGGAATTGTCCTTCCCTGGGTGAAAAACCAGCTTCACATCATTTGTATAGAATTTAAAAGTTTAATTTAAAAAAAAAGACAATTAGGAGAAAAAAATAAAGTATCCAGACAGGGCCGGGTGTCTCTGCATTCACCTCACTGACAAAGGATTGTCCCTTAAAAACAGAACCCTGCTACAGATCCAGAAATTCTCACACAAATCCAGAAATTCTCATTCATATCCAGAAATTCTCACACATATTCAGAAATTCTCATCCATACCCATAAATTCTCATCCATACCCAGAAATTCTCACACATATCCATAAATTCTCACACATATTCAGACATTCTTCTTAGGATCTTTGGGGTTCTTCTGTTCAGTTTTCTCTTGCCCCCTTCCCAATAGATCAATCCTCTTGGTGCCATCGAGATTTACATTCCCTGATACCAGAAATGCAATAAATTCCTCCCCCAGAGTTCTGGTCACTGCTGTCTTCATCTGGATAAGAGAGTTTACAGATGCAGGAGTTCTCCAGCTATTTTTATTTCTCAGTCTTTGGGTTATACAAACAAAAGCAGTTTTTGTTTTAATGTTATGTCATAGCCTAACATATATGTATTATACCACTATTTCTAAATTTCATCAGTAACAGAAATAAAGAAAACTATATTAATACAACAAAATTTCTCATTCTTATACACATAACATTCATTTTAATATTTGCAAAAAGCCAACAATATAAAATATAAAATGTATCTGTAACAGCCGGGGGAGCAGAGCCCAGGCTGTGGCTCCCAGGGAGGCTCAGAGAGTTCCTGAGCTCGGTGCCAGCCTGGCTTTGCTGCTGGGCACTGCCAGGACTGGCAGAGATGGCTCAGAAGGGACCTCAAACCCATCCCAGCCTCACCCTGCCAGGGCCACCTTCCACTGGAACATTCCAGAGCTCTCCAGGTGGATTTCCCTGGGATAGGTGTCTCACTCCAAAGCGTTTTCTAATTTGGCAAAACAACCTTTATTTATTTTCTCCTCCCCTGATTCCTGGAAAACCACGGAGCTGTTTGATCAGAAACTTCACACAAGAGCTCAGGTGCAGAGGAACATTTGTCCCAGAAAATTCTTGTCCAAACAATTCCAGTTTGGCAAAAGTTCTGAGCAGCTGAGAGGAGGTGCTGGGGAAGGGAAAAGCCAGGATGCCTCAAGGAGCAGCTGGAGCAGGAGGGGCACAGGAAAACAGCTTCAAATCCAGGAACATCTCTGGAAAAGCTTCCCTTCTGTACCAGAACTGGGGCTTTGCAGGGCCTGAGGGGCTCCAGGAGAGCTGGAGAGGGACCGGGGACAGGGAATGGCTCCACTGGGAAAGGGGAGATTGGGCTGGGATCTTGGCAAGGAATTCCTGCCTGGGATTCTGCAATTCCCAGATTTGCTGGGGCTGCCCCTGGATCCCTGGGAATGCCCAGGGTCAGGTTGGACATTGGGATTTGGAAAAATCTGGAATAGGGAAAGGTTTTCCCTGCCCATGGATGGGGTGGGAATGGGATGGGATTTAAGTCACTTCCAACCCAACCCATTCCAGGATTCTGGAGCCCCTCTGCTCTGGAGCCAGGCTGGGAGAGCTGGGAATGTTCCCCTGGAGAAGGGCAAAATGCAGGGAATGCTGAGAGTCCCTGCAGGGGCTCCAGGAGAGCTGGAGAGGGACTGGGGCCAAGGGCTGCAGGGACAGGAGCCAGGGAATGGCTTCCCAAGGGAAAGGGGAGATTGGGCTGGGATCTTGGCAAGGAATTCCTGCCTGGGATTCTGCAATTCCCAGATGTGCTGGGGCTGATCCCTGGATCCATGGGAATATCCTGGACATTGGGTTTGGATCCAGCTGGGATGGTGGGAGCTGTCCCTGCCATGGCTGGGGGGCTCTGGGTGGGATTTAAGGTCCCTCCCAACCCATTCCATGATTCCATGGATCCAGTTCAGGATTCCATCAATGATTTAAGTCACGTAAACACCTCCCTGTTTGAATCCAGCATTCCCTGCCTGTGGATACTGGGGGATATTTCCTATTTATTCCCAGATCCTGGGATATTCTGACTTGGGAGGGACCTCAGGGATCAGTTCCTGCTCTTAAATAACTCAACCTGGGACGGAACCCTCCAACCAACCAAGCCCATCCCAGGCTCTAAAAATGCCCTAAATTATCCTTAATATCATTTATTTTTAATTCTTCATCCCCAAATCCTTCCAGAGCAGTCAGAGCATTCCCAATCCCTGGATGAGCAAATCCTCCAGGGACAGAGCAGCACTCAGCAGCTCCCTGTGGGAAAAATTCCCAGATTTGCTGGGGCTGATCCTGGATCCCTGGGAATGCCCAAGGCCAGGTTGGAGCAGCCTGGGACAGTGTCAGGGAATTCAGATCGCTGTGCCCAGACCACCCTGGCTCTCCCCCAGCCCTGGATGTGATTCCTGAGCTGTGCAGGGAGCAGTTCTGGCTCAGGGCTCCCAATCCCCCTCCTGCTCACCCCACACTGCTCAGGGCTGCTCCCTGCACTCTGTTCCCAGCGATCTGAATTCCCTGGAGCCAGCCCTGCCAGCTTCCCTGCCTGTGGAATGTGCAGCAATGACAGGAGACTGGATGTGAATTCCCATCCCATGCCTCACATGGCTCTTTTGGGCTTTAATCAATACTTACAAACCCCTTAAAAAGCCACATATAGGAGCTGTTATGTAAGCAGGAGTTATTATTATTAAAAAACCATTCCGAGCGAGTTATCAGTCTGACAGATGGAATTATCAGTGGAATTATATTTTTATCAATCAGCTCCCGTTTCCTTTCCTCTCATCTCTCTTTTACCACCCTTCAGCTCGAGGCTGGCAGCCCAGCACGGAGTCTTTGGAGCCCTCAAGGCTGGGGGCTCTTCCCAGGCAGGGCAGAGCCCGGGATGGGAAACTCTGGGATCCAGCTGGGGCAGGAAAGGGCAGGAATGGTTGGGAAGGAGGATGGGAGAGCCCTGGAGATCACTGCAGAACCCCTGGAGATCACTGCAGAGCCCCTGGAGATCACTGCAGAACCTCTGGAGATCACTGCAGAACCTCTGGAGATCACTGCAGAACCCCTGGAGATCACTGCAGAACCTCTGGAGATCACTGCAGAACCTCTGGAGATCACTGCAGAACCTCTGGAGATCACTGCAGAACCCCTGGAGATCACTGCAGGATGATCTGGAGATCACTGCAGGATGATCTGGAGATCACTGCAGAACCTCTGGAGATCACTCAGAACCTCTGGAGATCACTGCAGGATGATCTGGAGATCACTGCAGGATGATCTGGAGATCACTGCAGGATGATCTGGAGATCACTGCAGAACCCCTGGAGATCACTGCAGGATGATCTGGAGATCACTGCAGAACCCCTGGAGATCACCGCAGAACCCCTGGAGATCACTGCAGAACCCCTGGAGATCACTGCAGAACCTCTGGAGATCACTGCAGAACCTCTGGAGATCACTGCAGGATGATCTGGAGATCACTGCAGAACCCCTGGAGATCACTGCAGAACCTCTGGAGATCACTGCAGAGCCCCTGGAGATCACTGCAGAACCTCTGGAGATCACTGCAGAACCTCTGGAGATCACTGCAGAACCCCTGGAGATCACTGCAGAACCTCTGGAGATCACTGCAGAACCTCTGGAGATCACTGCAGGATGATCTGGAGATCACTGCAGAACCCCTGGAGATCACCGCAGAACCTCTGGAGATCACTGCAGAACCTCTGGAGATCACTGCAGAACCCCTGGAGATCACTGCAGAACCTCTGGAGATCACTGCAGAACCTCTGGAGATCACTGCAGAACCTCTGGAGATCACTGCAGAACCTCTGGAGATCACTGCAGAACCCCTGGAGATCACTGCAGAACCTCTGGAGATCACTGCAGAACCTCTGGAGATCACTGCAGAACCCCTGGAGATCACTGCAGGATGATCTGGAGATCACTGCAGGATGATCTGGAGATCACTGCAGAACCTCTGGAGATCACTCAGAACCTCTGGAGATCACTGCAGGATGATCTGGAGATCACTGCAGGATGATCTGGAGATCACTGCAGGATGATCTGGAGATCACTGCAGAACCCCTGGAGATCACTGCAGGATGATCTGGAGATCACTGCAGAACCCCTGGAGATCACCGCAGAACCCCTGGAGATCACTGCAGAACCCCTGGAGATCACTGCAGAACCTCTGGAGATCACTGCAGAACCCCTGGAGATCACTGCAGAACCCCTGGAGATCACTGCAGAGCCCCTGGAGATCACTGCAGAACCTCTGGAGATCACTGCAGGATGATCTGGAGATCACTGCAGAACCTCTGGAGATCACTGCAGGATGATCTGGAGATCACTGCAGGATGATCTGGAGATCACTGCAGAACCCCTGGAGATCACCGCAGAACCCCTGGAGATCACTGCAGAACCTCTGGAGATCACTCAGAACCTCTGGAGATCACTGCAGAGCCCCTGGAGATCACTGCAGAACCTCTGGAGATCACTGCAGAGCCTCTGGAGATCACTGCAGAACCCCTGGAGATCACTGCAGGATGATCTGGAGATCACTGCAGAACCCCTGGAGATCACTGCAGAGCCCTGGAGATCACTGCAGGACCTCTGGAAATCACTGCAGATCCTCTGCTGGCTCTGGGCTCAGAGCAACACGGGGAGCTGGGGATGTGAGGAGGAAAGCTGCCATGGGAAACATCCCCCGTTCCCAGAGGGAATTCCCTTCAGGAGCACTGGGAGCTGCTGTGCTGGAGAAGGATGATTTCCTCTCTTATCTTCTGGAGACACCAGAGAGTTAATGGAGCCACCCTGGAAATGTTACCTGAGGGATGGGCAGGAAAAGCCCAGCTCAGGCTCCCAGTCCTGGCTCTGGGCTCCAGGAGAACCCAACCCTGCAATGCCCAGGGACTGCAGAGAGGAGCTGGGGCTGGAATTTGGGAGGGTGAACGGCCAGAGGGCAGGGCTGGATGGGATTTGGGCAGGAATTGTCCCTGGCAGGGTGGGCAGGGGCTGGCACAGGTGCCCAGAGCAGCTGGGGCTGCCCCTGGATCCCTGGCAGTGCCCAAGGCCAGGCTGGACACTGGGGCTGGAGCTCCTGGGACAGGGGGAGCTGGCCCTGCCATGGCTGGGGTGACCCTGGGGTGACACTGGGGTGACACTGGGGTGACACTGGGGTGGCACTGGGGGGATTTGGGGTCCCTCCCAAGCCAGCCCATTCCCTGCTGCAATAATTAGGAAGAGCTCCCAGTGGAGCCGTGGATTCTCTCACCGTGGGAATTGCAGAGGAAGCTGCTCCCAAAAAGTTGGTTTGGTGGTGATGCAAAACCTCCCAGGACTTTCCAGGAGCCAGAGCCCCTGGAGAGGAGCCTGTCCCCATCCCAGGCTGGAGCTGCTCCCAGTCTTTGGTGGATAACTCTGAAGAACAAACCCCTCCTCCTCCTCCTCCCCTCGGACTGAGCTCAGCACTCTGCTCCTGCCTGGGACCTTCACAGCCACAAGACACAAATATTGCTTTTTATTCTTGGATTTCTCTGGAGTTAATCTGTATCCAAAATGGGAAACATTTCTGGGATATGTATCCTATAAATACAGAATAATGGAATGGTTTGGGATGGAAGGGACCTCAAATCCCAGCTCCCCCTGTCCAGCCTGGCCTTGGGCACTGCAGGGATCCAGGGGCAGCCCCAGCTGGAATTCCTTCCCAATATCCTGTCCAAACCTTCCCTCTTTCAGTTTAAAGTCATTATCCCTTCAAGAGGGAATCAAATAAATAATCCATGTAAAAAACATCCAGGGATAACACAGTTCTAGAGAGAGAGAGAGAATCAAATAAACAATCCATGTAGAAAACATCCAGGGATAACACAGTTCTAGAGAGAGAGAGAATAAAATAAACAATCCATGTAGAAAACATCCAGGGATAACACAGTTCCAACTTCTGTGCAAGGAAATCCCATTTCCTTCTCCCCTGCACTGGGAATGTCCAGCTGGGACAAGAGGTTCCTCTAAAACCCGTCCCTGGTTTCTGCTGCTTTCCTTCCAGACCCCTGTGAATCCCTTCCTACCTTCATTATTGGCTCCACCTTTGCTTTTAATTGCTCTGTTAATTCATGATGCAGCTACAGACTGAAATAGATAACCTGCTTGGCAGCCTGGCTTCCTAAAATAATCAAGTTCATTAATATGATTAAGAGCGAAATCTTTTACTGCTTCAGGTACTCAGGGCTAAATTGAAGAATGAGCATTGAAAGAAAGGGTAGGTTTCATTTTTACAAGGTATAAAAACTCAGTTAATTTTAAAGGTTCCTGTCCCAAAATAGCCCTGTACTGTACTTTAATAGTAAAGCAATAAAAAAACCTTTCCATGAAGTGAGAAAGAAACACAATGTAAAATATTACAAGTTCCCAGACACCCAGGGCATGACTAATACTGGCATGAGGATTCTCTGACTGGTCAGACACCAAGAAATAATAAGAGGATGCTCGTGCAATTAACACGGGGCGATGGTTTGTGATTTGTGGGATTTTAGTTACCAGGCTAAATTTAAACCCTTAATTTACCTAAATTAAAATTTCTCCGTCTGCTTCCAGCCTTTTCTCAGCCAAGTCTGAAAATGAGCTCCAGTTGCACGTTATTGCTCTTACTTTGGAGGTTTTTAATTATAACTTCAGCAATTTCAGGATGATCAGAGGGCTGGAACAGAGGCAGGCACTCGTTAGCCTGGGCAGGATTTGGGGAGCTCTTGTTCAATCCCCCAGCGGTGCCAGTGCCACGAGAGGGATTTATTGAAGTTATTGATGTAGAAATGATACAAAGGATGGTTTTTGTGGTGATGGTGCTGAAGGGAGGGCCCTGCAGCCCCGCTCCCAGCCTGGCCAGGCTGCGCAGAGCAGAAAAGCGCAGTTGGTGTCTCGGAGCAGATGGGACAGGACAGATGGAGCAGGGAGGGGACAGCGAGGGGAGCAGCTCCTCTCGCCGGGATCCCTGCGGGAATGGCAGCAAAACTCGGGAAGGGAAGGGCAGGAAGGGGCTGGGAGCAGCACTGGAGGGAATGGAGGGAGCTGGAGCTGCTGGGGAATGCAGGAGCTGGAGAGGAGCTCAAGGAGCAGGTTCTGCCAACCTCTGCCAACCCTCCAGCGTGCCAGCTGCTCCCAGAGTGATCCCTGGGACACTGCCAGGGATCCAGGGATCCACAGGAAATCTGGGAATTGCAGAATCCCAGGCAGGAATTCCTTGCCAAGATCCCAGCCCAATCTCCCCTTTCCCTTGGGAAGCCATTCCCTGGCTCCTGTCCCTGCAGCCCTTGGCCCCAGTCCCTCTCCAGCTCTCCTGGAGCCCCTGCAGGGACTCTCAGCATTCCCTGCATTTTGCCCTTCTCCAGGGGAACATTCCCAGCTCTCCCAGCCTGGCTCCAGAGCAGAGGGGCTCCAGCCCTGGAGCAGCTCCGGGGCCTCCTCTGGACTCTCTCCAGCAGCTCCACGTCCTCCTGCTCTTGGCCCCGGGGCTGGGGCAGCTCTGCAGGTGGGGCCTGACCTGAGGGGCTCCGGGACACAATTCCCACCTTTCCTTTGGGATCAGCCCAGCCTGGGGCAGCTCTGCAGGTGGGGCCTGACCTGAGGGGCTCCGGGACACAATTCCCACCTTTCCTTTGGGATCAGCCCAGGTCTGGGGGTTCTGGGTCCCAGCACACGTGGCCAGGGCAGCTCCAGCTCTCTTCCAGCTCAGAAAGGGGACAGAAAATCCTCTGAAGTCCACACTGGAGGGGTCTGCCCTGCAGGAGCCACCTGAGAAACAGGAAAACTCCAGAGAAGGACAGGACTTGGAGGTCGGTGTCACCTCTGGAATTGACTCACAGGTCAGGGAAGGTGAGGATGAAGCACTGGTTCTGAGTTTAACTTTTTAACATTTTATTCATTTAACTTTCACCAGGGACTCTGCAATGAGCATTTCCTAGGTCTTGGAAGGGATGGGCACTGGAAGAATCCTGGACAGGTTTGGTACGTCCATCCTTGGAGGTATTCAGAACCTCCCTGGACAAAGCCCTGAGCAATCTGATCCAGGTGGATTTGCCAGGTCCTGGAAGTCCTCAGTGTGGGCAGGAACCTTGGAGGGGAGACAGGGGAGGCTGGGGAGGGGATGGAGGTGTCAGGGGGGGTCACAGTGGAGGGGTTTGGCCATGAGAGAACCTCAGGTGTGACTGTGAGGAGAAATCTCAGTCATGGACGGGGTGTGGGGCAGAGCAGGGAGGGGATGAAAGGGAGAGCGAAGGAGAGTGTGAGGAACGTGAGGAGAGAGTGGGGAACAGCAGGAAACTCTCACATCAGCAGGAGAGTGAGGAGGAGGACAGGGAGGGGCCACCACACACGCTGTCCATCAGTTCCTGGGAGCTGCAGGCAGGATCCCATCCTCAGCAAGAGGCAGAGCAAGGAAAGGAACCTGGAGGAGCCAGCAGTGCATGGGCCAGGCAGCAGAGCTTGGAATGGAGTGGATCCCTCAAAAGAATGAACAGATAATGGATGAAGTCACCCTTCCCCTTCATTGTTGAGATTCATCTGCCCAAAGATAGACTTTCCTTGCACAGACACCTCCATCCCAGCAAGTCACGCTGGGTTCCCTTTGAAGTCAACAGAGAAGAACAGCAAGTTTGAGGACATGCTTCATCTCCTCCTAAAATAGAGACTGGAACAGATTAGCTGACTCATGCCCTAAAGACTCTGATTTCCCCCACAGATTACAGAGAGAGCTCACACACCTGGCTTTGGATTAATCTGTGCTGAGGGAATTGAACTTTCCATAACTCCTGCAGCCAGTGCTGCCCGAGCTCTGGGCAGGGCTGTGGAGAGGGGCTGGAGCTGGGGCTGGGGGGACACGGGGACACTGCTGGGGTGACACGGGGACACTGGGCTGGGGTGACACAGGGACACTGGGCTGGGATGACAGAGATGGCACTGGGACACTGGGCTGGGGTGACACTGGGACACTGGGCTGGGGTGACACTGGGACACTGGGCTGGGATGGCACTGGAACACTGCTGAGGTGGCACTGGGACACTGGGCTGGCACTGGGACACTGGGCTGGGGTGGCACGGGGACACTGCTGGGGTGGCACTGGGACACTGGGCTGGGCTGGCACTGGGACACTGGGCTGGGGTGACACTGGGACACTGGGCTGAGGTGACAGAGATGGCACTGGGACACTGGGCTGGGGTGGCACTGGGACACTCAGCTGGGGTGGCACTGGGACACTGGGCTGGGGTGACACAGACACTGGGCTGGGGTGGCACTGGGACACTGGGCTGGGGTGACAGAGATGGCACTGGGACACTGGGCTGGGGTGGCACTGGGACACTGGGCTAGGGTGGCACTGGAACACCGCTGAGGTGACAGAGATGGCATTGGGACACTGCGCTGGGCTGGCACTGGGACACTGGGCTGGGGTGACACTGGGACACTGGGCTGGGCTGGCACTGGGACACTCAGCTGGGGTGACAGAGATGGCACTGGGACACTGGGCTGGGCTGGCACTGGGACACTGGGCTGGGGTGACACTGGGACACTGGGCTGGGGTGACACTGGGACACTGCTGAAGGACAGGGCTGGCACTGGGACACTCAGCTGGGATGGCACTGGGACACTGGGCTGGGCTGGCACTGGGACACTGGGCTGGGCTGGCACTGGGACACTGCTGAGGTGGCACTGGGACACTGCTGAGGGACAGGGGTGGCACTGGGACACTCAGCTGGCACTGGGACACTGCTGAAGGACAGGGGTGGCACTGGGACACTGCTGAAGGACAGGGCAGTCAGAAGGAGGAGACACCAAAGGGAGGACACTGGGCAGAGGGGATGGCTGAGCACAGAAGCCCTGCTGCTGTGACATTGTGACATTGTGACACTGTGACACTGTGACATTGTGACATTGTGACACTGTGACATTGTGACACTGTGACACTGTGACACTGTGACATTGTGACACTGTGACATTGTGACACTGTGACACTGTGACATTGTGACATTGTGACACTGTGACATTGTGACACTGTGACACTGTGACACTGTGACATTGTGACACTGTGACACTGTGACATTGTGACATTGTGACACTGTGACATTGTGACATTGTGACATTGTGACATTGTGACATTGTGACACTGTGACACTGTGACACTGTGACACTGTGACACTGTGACATTGTGACATTGTGACATTGTTACACTGTGACACTGTGACATTGTGACATTGTGACATTGTGACACTGTGACACTGTGACATTGTGACACTGTGACACTGTGACACTGTGACATTGTGACATTGTGACACTGTGACACTGTGACACTGTGACACTGTGACATTGTGACACTGTGACACTGTGACACTGTGACATTGTGACACTGTGACACTGTGACAATGTGACATTGTGACATTGTGACATTGTGACACTGTGACACTGTGACATTGTGACACTGTGACATTGTGACACTGTGACACTGTGACATTGTGACACTGTGACACTGTGATATTGTGACACTGTGACACTGTGACATTGTGACATTGTGACATTGTGACACTGTGACACTGTGACACTGTGACATTGTGACACTGTGACACTGTGACACTGTGACACTGTGACACTGTGACATTGTGACATTGTGACATTGTGACATTGTGACATTGTGACACTGTGACACTGTGACACTGTGACACTGTGACATTGTGACACTGTGACACTGTGACATTGTGACACTGTGACATTGTGACACTGTGACACTGTGACACTGTGACACTGTGACATTGTGACATTGTGACATTGTGACACTGTGACACTGTGACATTGTGACACTGTGACACTGTGACATTGTGACATTGTGACACTGTGACATTGTGACACTGTGACACTGTGACACTGTGACACTGTGACATTGTGACATTGTGACATTGTGACACTGTGACACTGTGACACTGTGACACTGTGACATTGTGACACTGTGACACTGTGACATTGTGACATTGTGACATTGTGACACTGTGACACTGTGACATTGTGACACTGTGACACTGTGACATTGTGACACTGTGACACTGTGACACTGTGACACTGTGACATTGTGGCATTGTGACACTGTGACATTGTGACATTGTGACATTGTTACACTGTGACACTGTGACACTGTGACATTGTGACACTGTGACATTGTGACATTGTGACATTGTTACACTGTGACATTGTGACATTGTGACACTGTGGCACTGTGACACTGTGACATTGTGACACTGTGACATTGTGACATTGTGACACTGTGACACTGTGACACTGTGACATTGTGACACTGTGACATTGTGACATTGTGACACTGTAACACTGTGACACTGTGACATTGTGACACTGTGACACTGTGACACTGTGACATTGTGACACTGTGACACTGTGACATTGTGACATTGTGACATTGTGACATTGTGACATTGTGACACTGTGACACTGTGACATTGTGACACTGTGACATTGTGACATTGTGACACTGTGACACTGTGACACTGTGACATTGTGATATTGTGACACTGTGACACTGTGACACTGTGACATTGTGACATTGTGACATTGTGGCACTGTGGCATTGTGACACTGTGACATTGTGACACTGTGACACTGTGACACTGTGACATTGTGACACTGTGACACTGTGACACTGTGACACTGTGACATTGTGACACTGTGACACTGTGACATTGTGACACTGTGACACTGTGACATTGTGACATTGTGACATTGTGACACTGTGACATTGTGACACTGTGACACTGTGACACTGTGATATTGTGACATTGTGACACTGTGACACTGTGACACTGTGACACTGTGACACTGTGACACTGTGACATTGTGACATTGTGACACTGTGACATTGTGACATTGTGACACTGTGACACTGTGACACTGTGACATTGTGACATTGTGACATTGTGACACTGTGACACTGTGACACTGTGACATTGTGACACTGTGACACTGTGACATTGTGACATTGTGACATTGTGACACTGTGACATTGTGACACTGTGACATTGTGACATTGTGACACTGTGACACTGTGACACTGTGACACTGTGACATTGTGACATTGTGACATTGTGACATTGTGACACTGTGATATTGTGACACTGTGACACTGTGACACTGTGACACTGTGACACTGTGACACTGTGGGCTGCTGGCCACCGAGCAAAGGGAGCAGCTGGCCCAGAGTTCAGGGGAAAAGGGCACAAAGTGTGGCCTGGAGCCCTGATCCCAGAGTGCCACCAGGACACAGGGGGGATGGAGGGAAGGAGACCTTGGAAATGTGACACTTCTCAATGTTCTGGGTGTTAAACAGACAGAAGAGATGTAAAACAGATCTAAAGCAGATAGAAAAGAGATAGAAAAGAGATATAAAGGAGGTATAAAGCAGATGTAAAGCAGATATAAAGCAGATATAAAGCAGATATAAAGCAGATATAAAGCAGATGTAAAGCAGATATAAAGCAGATTCTGTGGCCTCCCCAGCCCCAGAGCAGGTTGGGTCAGGGAGAGCAGATGTGGGCAGTCCTGGCACATCTGGCTCTGAGGCACCTAAAATGCACCAGTATAAATAAAAAACCATGGAACCAGTACAGATAAAGAGCCATGGAACCAGTACAGATAAAGAACCATGGAACCAGTACAGATAAAGAAAGAACCATGGAACCAGTACAGATAAAGAACCATGGAACCAGTACAGATAAAGAACCATGGAACCAGCACAGATAAAGAACCATGGAACCAGTACCAATAAAGAAAGAACCATGGAACCAGTACAGATAAATAACCATGGAACCAGTACAGATAAATAACCATGGAACCAGTACAGATAAATAACCATGGAACCAGTACAGATAAAGAAAGAACCATGGAACCAGTACCAATAAAGAACCATGGAACCAGTACAAATAAAGAACCATGGAACCAGTACAGATAAAGAACCATGGAATGGTTTGGGTTGGAAGGGGCCTTAGGGATCATCCCATCCCACCCCAGCCATGGCAGGGACAGCTCCCCCTGTCCCAGGAGCTCCAGCCCCAGTGTCCAGCCTGGCCTGGGGCACTGCCAGGGATCCAGGGGCTGCTCTGGGCTCCTGTGCCAGCCCTGCCCACCCTCCCAGGGCACTGGGGGCCGTGGGTGTGCCTGGGGCAGCTGGGGCAGCACAGAGGGCAGGGCTGAGTGTGTGATGGAGCAGCAGCTGATGGCGTGGCACAGACAGAAAATGTTCTGCAGGAGCTGCACTGCACCTGAGGGTGAGAGAAAATCTCCAGTTCCCAGCGCTGCCATTTTTCATCTCCATGAAATTCAGTTATTTTCTTGTTTAAACTTAGCACAGAACTCAGGGAACGCAGCGTTTCAGCTTGACAAGTGGTTTATTCAGGAGCTGATTTACCAATTCAAAGGCTACTCCCTACAGACTCCTACCAGAAATGTTCACTTGTAAACCTCTGATTTAATTAAAGACTTAGACCTTCAAACATTATCGCAGCTGGAAAATCCATAATTAGCTCTACATTTTTTGAAGGAACTTTCCCCTGATTTGCCTGAGAACCTGAGGAAGGGCTTCATATATCCATCATAATTCCCCACCACTTTCAGCTGAGGCATTAGAGACGCTGTGTGGGCAGATTTAATCGGTTCCTTCTCACTTCCTGGGGAGGAGAGGGGTTGCATAAGACGTGAGTCAAGCCACGGGTCCCGAAGCTGTGCTGGTGGCAGGAGCTGTGCAGGGTGTCAGGCCAGGGAACATCTCAGAGCAGCTCCCAGCCCTCTGCAGGGTCACTGCAGGAATTTCTATCCCTCTGCAGGGTCACTGCAGGAGCTCCCAATCCACTGCAGGGTCACTGGAGGAGCTCCCAGCCCTCTGCAGGGTCACTGGAGGAGCTCCCAGCCCTCTGCAGGGTCACTGGAGGAGCTCCCAGTCCACTGCAGGGTCACTGGAGGAATTTCCAGCCCTCTGCAGGGTCACTGGAGGAGCTCCCAGCCCTCTGCAGGGTCACTGCAGGAGCTCCCAATCCACTGCAGGGTCACTGGAGGAGCTCCCAGCCCTCTGCAGGGTCACTGCAGGAATTTCCAGCCCTCTGCAGGGTTACTGCAGGAGCTCCCAGCCCTCTGCAGGGTCACTGGAGCAGCTCCCAATCCACTGCAGGGTCACTGGAGGAATTTCTAGCCCTCTGCAGGGTCACTGCAGGAGCTCACAGCCCACTGGAGCAGCTCCCAGCCCTCTGCAGGGTCACTGCAGGAATTTCCAGCCCTCTGCAGGGTCACTGGAGCAGCTCCCAGTCCTCTGCAGGGTCACTGCAGGAGCTCCCAGCCCTCTGCAGGGTCACTGGAGGAATTTCCAGCCCTCTGCAGGGTCACTGGAGGAATTTCCAGCCCTCTGCAGGGTCACTGCAGGAATTTCCAGCCCACTGCAGGGTCACTGGAGGAATTTCCAGCCCTCTGCAGGGTCACTGGAGCAGCTCCCAGCCCTCTGCAGGGTCACTGGAGCAGCTCCCAGCCCACTGGAGCAGCTCCCAGTCCTCTGCAGGGTCACTGCAGGAGCTCCAGTGTTCCCCTTTTGTCTGAGCCCGGGGCTCAGCATTCCCCAGGCTGGAGCTGGAGCTCCTTCTCCCATCCTGAGCCTTTTACACCCCCAGCTGCACCCAGAGCTTGCTGTCCCTCAGGGCACAGCTCCATCTGGGGTCATCTCCTCTTGCTCCCTGTCTGGGGCTCCCTGGTTATCCCCAGTCCCCTCCTGGGGGCTGTTTTACCCCAGCTCCAGACCCTTCCAGTGCAGCCCTTTCATGGCTGCACATGGAATGAAATATTTAACAATCCCACAGCACTCACAGGAAGGACCCCAAGCTCTCTCTAGGTGCAGGTTCCCAGCTCCTGGGTGTGTTCACCCCAGTTTTGGGTTCCTAAAGCAGGAGTGTGATTCCCCTGGGTGCTCTCTGGGCTCACTGGAGGAGCTGTGTCCCCTCAGGCTGCACCTTCCAAAGTCACCTTCCCCACGGCACAGGGACACAGCTGGGGCTGCCCCTGTCCCCTGGCACTGCCCCAGGCCAGGCTGGACAGGGCTGGGAGCTCCTGGGACAGTGGAGGTGTCCCTGCCATGGCACTGGGTGGTTTTTAAGGTCTTTTCCACCCCAAACCATTCCATGATCCCATCTCTTGCTATGGACTGTGAGGCAGCCACCATCACCACTCAAACATCCCAGTGTGAGCTTTGGTGAGGGATGCTGAGCCCCTCAGATCATTCTATCCCATTAAACTGTTTTCCTGCTCTAATCCTGAGCTGCTCTTTTTGGCTCAGAAACCACAGCTAAGCCCAGATTCTGTTTATCCCTCAATCTGATTTAGCCAGAACCAGCCAATAAAGCCTGGAGCCTTTCCCCTGGGATTTCAGCAGGCACTTTGCTGCTGCTCTGCAGGCAGCCAGGGCACAGATCTGTCCCCAGCCCTGCTGGGAGTCCTGTCCCAGCCCAGGCTGCTCCCTCCCCATTCATGCTGTGCCTTCATCCTCCTGGAGCCTGCGCTCTGCTCAGGAGCTCTGCCTCGTCATCATCATCCTTCTCCTAATTCCTGGTTTCATGTCCTGCAGCCTCAGACTGAACTCCTTCCCTGGCACTAATAATACACATTCCAGCTCCTCTTTTAGCTGAGAACTCCCACTGCCCTTCCCTGATGGAATCACCTGCCTCATCCCTGTGCTGGTGTGTCAGCTGCTGCCGTCTCCTGGCTGCCCACCCTTCTGACACACTTTATCCTCACTCGCTGCTTCCTCTTCATCTCCTGACTGCAGCTGGCTGTGGAGACTGCCCAGCTCTCTCCCATGGAACCACAATCCTCTCTTCAATCACAAACCAGGGAACAAAGGCAGCTGTCAGTGTTCTTAAGTTACCTGATGCTGGAACACACAGACACCAAAGCAGCTGAGGTTTATTTTCCAGAGCAGCTGAGGAATCCTGGTGATCAGATCCCAATAATGATGAGTCTCCAGCTACCCTGGAGCACAGAAATCCTCACGTGGAAAACTTGGCAATTAACATGTCACTGGCACCAGCCACGGCCTGATCTTCAAACATTCCTTTTTCCAGGTATTTGTAGTCACGATTGTATTTTATATTCTTCCCCTGCAATTAGCACATTAATCAGCCCCTGGATTTTAATATATTACATGTCACCTTTAAAAGCCCCTGAGGCTGCCAGAGTTTTGAGGGGAAGGCAGATTCTTCTCTCTCCAAGAATCTCCCCCAGCGATGGCCTTTCCAAAAATTCCTCTGCCATTTTCATTTCGAGTGACATTTTACTGGAAAGGATCTGAGCATATTCCATCTCAGCCTGAGTAAGTCTCTGGATATTGTTAGTCAATTAATAAAAATGTGAACAGCTTCCTGAGTGATGTGTGAGCGATAAACATTCAGCAAACCCTTCCTCCTCCCCTCCCTGCCTGTGAATTGCGCTGCTAAAAATAAAGGGGATGACAGAATTTGGGGCTTGGGTGAGGAGAGGAGCCCTGCAGTGACTTGCAGAGGGGAGCAGCAGCTGGCAGCTTCCTCACAGCTGACATTTGGAGCTGTTCTCAGCACTGCAGCCGCTGCAACCAGGGGGAAACCTCATGGAAATCATCAGGTTCTTCCTCGGACTTGCAGGGAAACAAAACATGGGATTGCTGCTTCTTCCAGAGGGATTTGCTTTTTGGCTGCTGCCTCTCGTGTCCCTCAACCTGTCCCCACACCCTGCACCCCATGGGAGCTGTCTCCTCTAAATGATGAGGTGATGAGTTTTCAGGATGTGGATAAGCACCGGGACAGGCTGAGCTGGACACATTTAATTGGATTTGTAACAGGAGATGGGTTCCAATATCGAGCTGCATTTTCTTGTCAGCATTTTAATTATTTTAAGGAATGTTTGCCTTGCTGTACTTGAGCGTTCACATTTCTCTAGTGCTGAAAAATCCCACCCAAATCTCTGCAGAGCCAGGGCAGACTCTGCCTGTTGGGAGAGGTTCTACTGGATACACAGCAGATAACTGCTCCAAGCACAGTAAATAACCCAGGAGACAGGAAATGTTGTGGAAATACCTTTATTTTCCAGTTACTTCAGCTTCCCTGCTCGCAGAGGATGGAGATTGCTGCAGTTATTTATTGTCTGGGCTGCAGAGAGCGGGGCAGTCTGGAGCTAATCCATGTGGACAGCTGGACACTTCTCTAATGCCTCACCAGGAAAGTTTAATTGCTGCTGAGATGGAGCTCAGGGACCGGGACAGATGAACTGGGGTTCTGCCACTGGAACCTGGCTCAGGGAGCCCACGGCTCTGGGGCTGCTGTCCCTGCCTGGGGGACAGTGTCACAGCTCATGTCCCCTGTCCCTGCCTGGGGGACAGTGTCACAGCTCATGGCAGTGTCACAGCACTGGCAGTGTCACAGCCCATGTCCCTGTCCCTGCCTGGGGGACAGTGTCACAGACACTGGCAGTGTCACAGCCCATGTCCCTGTCCCTGCCTGGGGGACAGTGTCACAGACACTGGCAGTGTCACAGCCCATGTCCCCTGTCCCTGCCTGGGGGACAGTGTCACAGACACTGGCAGTGTCACAGCCCATGTCCCCTGTCCCTGCCTGGGGGACAGTGTCACAGCACTGGCAGTGTCACAGCCCATGGCTCTGGGACTGCTGTCCCTGTTTGGGGGACAGTGTCACAGCCCATGGCAGGGACAGCACTGACAGTGTCACAGCCCATGTCCCCTGTCCCTGCCTGGGGGACAGTGTCACAGACACTGGCAGTGTCACAGCCCATGTCCCCTGTCCCTGCCTGGGGGACAGTGTCACAGCACTGGCAGTGTCACAGCCCATGGCTCTGGGACTGCTGTCCCTGTTTGGGGGACAGTGTCACAGCCCATGGCAGGGACAGCACTGGCAGTGTCACAGCCCATGTCCCTGTCCCTGTCCCTGTCTGGCAGCACTGGCAGTGTCACAGACACTGGCAGTGTCACAGCCCATGTCCCCTGTCCCTGTCTGGGGGACAGTGTCACAGCCCATGGCAGTGTCACAGCCCATGGCAGTGTCACAGCCCATGTCCCCTGTCTGGCAGTGTCACAGCCCATGGCAGTGTCACAGCCCATGTCCCTGTCCCTGTTTGGGCATCACTGGCAGTGTCACAGCCCATGGCAGTGTCACAGCACTGGCAGTGTCACAGCTCATGTCCCTGTCCCTGTTTGGGGGACAGTGTCACAGCACTGGCAGTGTCACAGCCCATGTCCTCTGTCTGGCAGTGTCACAGCCCATGGCAGTGTCACAGCACTGGCAGTGTCACAGCTCATGTCCCTGTCCCTGTTTGGGCATCACTGGCAGTGTCACAGCCCATGGCAGTGTCACAGCACTGGCAGTGTCACAGCTCATGGCAGTGTCACAGCACTGGCAGTGTCACAGCCCATGGCAGTGTCACAGCCCATGTCCCCTGTCTGGCAGTGTCACAGCCCATGTCCCTGTCCCTGTTTGGGTATCACTGGCAGTGTCACAGCACTGGCAGTGTCACAGCCCATGTCCCCTGTCCCTGTCTGGGGGACAGTGTCACAGCACTGGCAGTGTCACAGCCCATGTCCCTGTCCCTGTTTGGGCATGACTGGCAGTGTCACAGCCCATGTCCCCTGTCTGGCAGTGTCACAGCACTGGCAGTGTCACAGCCCATGGCAGTGTCACAGCACTGGCAGTGTCACAGCCCATGGCAGTGTCACAGCACTGGCAGTGTCACAGCTCATGTCCCTGTCCCTGTTTGGGGGACAGTGTCACAGCACTGGCAGTGTCACAGCCCATGTCCTCTGTCTGGCAGTGTCACAGCCCATGGCAGTGTCACAGCACTGGCAGTGTCACAGCTCATGTCCCTGTCCCTGTTTGGGCATCACTGGCAGTGTCACAGCCCATGGCAGTGTCACAGCACTGGCAGTGTCACAGCTCATGGCAGTGTCACAGCACTGGCAGTGTCACAGCCCATGGCAGTGTCACAGCCCATGTCCCCTGTCTGGCAGTGTCACAGCCCATGTCCCTGTCCCTGTTTGGGTATCACTGGCAGTGTCACAGCACTGGCAGTGTCACAGCCCATGTCCCCTGTCCCTGTCTGGGGGACAGTGTCACAGCACTGGCAGTGTCACAGCCCATGTCCCTGTCCCTGTTTGGGCATGACTGGCAGTGTCACAGCCCATGTCCCCTGTCTGGCAGTGTCACAGCACTGGCAGTGTCACAGCCCATGGCAGTGTCACAGCACTGGCAGTGTCACAGCCCATGTCCCCTGTCTGGCAGTGTCACAGCACTGGCAGTGTCACAGCCCATGGCAGTGTCACAGCCCATGTCCCTGTCCCTGTTTGGGCATCACTGGCAGTGTCGGGTCACAGAGCTGCTGCCTCAGCTGCCGCCTGCTCTGCAGCTTCAGGGGAGCCAGATGCCGTAGGAAAATAAGGCAAATCCTGGTTTTAACGGGAAATTCCTCCTTTGCCCTTGCTGCCAGCAGCTGAAATAGGGAATGTTGATCCGTGCTTGGACCGAATGCCTCAGGGAGAGCGTTATCATGGAATGATGGAATGGCTTGGGTTGGGAGGGACCTTCAAAACCATCCAGATCCCTTTTCAGGGACAGGGACACAGGGCATGGCTGTGTCAGGGAGAGCAGAGCTGCCCCTTCCCTCGTGGCACTGCAGGGATTGCAGGGATCAGCAAGGCTGCAGCAGTTCATGGATCAGGAAGCGATGCAGGACCCACACCCAGATCTAAAGGTGTCCATGGAGAGCTTCACCTCATCTTCTCCACCTGCCCAGACTGTGGAGCATCTCCCCAAACCCTGAGTGTGTCCTCCCAAGCCAGCTGGGAGGATGGATCCTGGCAGAGCAGCAGAGACCCTGCACCCACTGGAAAACCTGGGAGTGAGCTGAAGGCAATTCCCAGCAGGAAAATCCCATCCCATTTCCTGCTGACACCAGGACTACCTCAAAATGCCTGATGTGGGATCTCAGTGTCCATCATCAACTCAAAATGCCTGATGTGGGATCTCAGTGTCCATCATCAACTCAAAATGCCTGATGTGGGATCTCAGTGTCCATCATCAACTCAAAATGCCTGATGTGGGATCTCAGTGTCCATCGTGGGATCTCAGTGTCCATCACCAATCTCAAATGCCTGATGTGGGATCTCAGTGTCCATCATCAATCTCAAAATGCCTGATGTGGGATCTCAGTGTCCATCATCAATCTCAAAATGCCTGATGTGGGATCTCAGTGTCCATCATCAACTCAAAATGCCTGATGTGGGATCTCAGTGTCCATCCAATCTCAAATGCCTGATGTGGGATCTCAGTGTCCATCACCAATCTCAAATGCCTGATGTGGGATCTCAGTGTCCATCGTGGGATCTCAGTGTCCATCACCAATCTCAAATGCCTGATGTGGGATCTCAGTGTCCATCATCAATCTCAAATGCCTGATGTGGGATCTCAGTGTCCATCATCACCAAGGGGCTCCAGGAGAGCCGGAGAGGGGCTTGGGACAAGGGATGGGGTCACAGGACAAGGGGAAATGGTTTCCCACTGCCAGGGGCAGGGTTAGGACAAGGGGACAAACATCAGGGAGGTTCTGTTCACAGCAGGGGTGACGGGATATTGCAGTGCCCATCCCAGAGGAAGGGCTGGAGGTGGCACTCAGGGCTCTGGGCTGGGGACAGGGTGGGAATTGGGCACAGCTGGGACTCCATGGGCTGGGAGGGCTTTTCCAGCACCAGTGATTCCTCGATCCTGCTGGATCGGATATTAAGGGGAAACTTTTCGTGGCACAGGTTACCGGCTGTGGCTGTCCCTGGATCCGGGCAGTGTCCCGGGCCAGGCTGGGCTGGGTTGGGCTGAGCTGGGCTGGGCTGGGCTGGGCTGGGCTGGGCTGGGCTGAGCTGGGCTGGGCTGGGCTGGGTTGAACTGGGCTGGGCTGGGCTGGGCTGGGCTGGGCTGGGCTGGGCCGGGCCGGGCTCCGCTCGGCTCGGCTCGGCTCCGCTCGGCTCCGCTCGGCTCGGCTCCGCTCGGTTCGGCTCCGCTCGACTCCTCTCGGCACGGCACGGCCCGGCTCCGCTCGGCTCGGCTCGGCTCCTCTCGGCACAGCCCGGCTCGGCTCGGCTCGGCCCGGCTCCGCTCGGCTCGGCTCCGTTCGGCTCGGTTCGGCTCCGCTCGGCTCCTCTCGGCACAGCCCGGCTCCGCTCGGCTCGGCTCGGCCCGGCTCCGCTCGGCTCCGCTCGGCTCCGCTCGGCTCGGCTCGGCCCGGCTCCGCTCGGCTAGGCTCCGCTCGGCTCCCCTCGGTTCGGCTCCGCTCGGCTCCCCTCGGCTCGGCTCCGCTCGGCTCCGCTCGGCTCCGTTCGGCTCCCCTCGGCTCGGCTCGGCTCCCCTCGGCTCGGTCTCACCGCACGCCTCGCGGCCCCGCCCCTGGCTCAGCCCCGCCCCTGGCTCGGCCCCGCCCCCGGCTCGGCCCCGCCCCCTCCTCCATCCGGGTACTTCCCTTGCCCGCCAAAACCCCCGCGCGCGCTCCCGGAGCCCCGCCCCTCAGCTCCCAGCCCGCCAATCACCGCACGGAAGGAGGAGCTCGCGCAGCGGTCACGCCCCCTCGCTGACCAATCACGGAACGGGGAGGGGGCGGTCCCCGCGCATGCGCGCGCGGGGCGAGCGCGAGTCCGAGTGCGAGTCCCTGGCGACGGCGCGGCCCCGGCGGAGAGCGGGACCGGAACGGGGACACCGGGACACACACGGGGACACCGGGACACACACGGGGACACCGGGACACACACCGGGACACACGGACACTGCGGCCCCGTCCCGCCGCCATGGAGCACAGCCGGCAGCAGGAGGAGGAGGAGGAGGCAGAGGAGCGGACTGAGGTGAGCACGGGGTGGGGGGAGCTCGGGGTGGGGCGGGTGGGAGCAGCCGCTCACCGTCCGGAGCGGTTGTGTGTGTCCCTGTGTGTGTGTGTGTCCCTGTCCGTGTGTGTCTGTGTGTCCCTGTGTGTGTCTGTGTCTGTGTGTCCCTGTGTGTGTCCCTGTGTGTGTCTGTGTGTCCCTGTGTGTGTCTGTGTGTCCCTGTGTCCGTGTGTCCCTGTGTGTGTGTATATCCCTGTCTGTTGCTCCCTGTGTGTGTCTGTGTGTCCCTGTGTGTGTCTGTGTGTCCCTGTGTATGTCCCTGTGTGTGTGTGTCCCTGTGTGTGTGTGTATCCCTGTCTGTGTCCCTGTGTGTGTCCCTGTGTGTGTGTATATCCCTGTCCGTGTGTCCCTATGTCCCTGTGTCCGTGTGTCCCACGCCATCACTCCGCTGCTCCTTATCGTGCTGGGACTGGCACAGCAGGCCCGGTGTCACCTCCTGTCCCTACAGAGTCTCTCAGTGGTGTCCCCAGTGCTGTCCCCTCCTGTCCCCTGCAGTCTCTCAGTGCTGTCCCCTCCTGTCCCCTGCAGTCTCTCAGTGGTGTCCCCAGTGGTGTCCCCTCCTGTCCCCTGCAGTCTCTCAGTGGTGTCCCCTCCTGTCCCCTGCAGAGGCTCTCAGTGCTGTCCCCTCCTGTCCCTGTAGTCTCTCAGTGGTGTCACCTCCTGTCCCCTCCTGTCCCCTGCAGTCTCTCAGTGGTGTCCCCTCCTGTCCCTGCAGTCTCTCAGTGCTGTCCCCTCCTGTCCCCTGCAGAGGCTCTCAGTGGTGTCCCCTCGTGTCCCTGCAGTCTCTCAGTGCTGTCACCTGTCCCCTGCAGTCTCTCAGTGGTGTCCCCTCCTGTCCCCTCCTGTCCCCTGTGCTCCCCAGCAGGCCCCAGGCTGGCCAGGTCCCTCCATGCCCCTCTCCCCCCGGGAGAAAGGAGCCAGTGGCTCTGGATTCCTCCTCCTCTCCTGGGAAAAGGCCACGAGTTCTGTTATTGTGCTAATTCTAGTTTAATAATTATGGATTAATCAGTTCCCTGTTGCCCTGCAGACAGGTGAGTGCAGCTGGCACTGACCCTGCAGGGAGGTCAGGGACAGAGGGGCTGCAGTCATGGAGTCACAGCATGCTCTGCTTGGAAGGGACATTCAGAGTCACCCAGTGCCACCCAGCCATGGCAGGGACAGCTCCTCCTGTCCAGGCTGGCCTTGGGCACTGCCAGGATCCAGGGGCAGCTGTGCCAGGGCCTGCCCACCCTGCCAGGGAACAATTTATTCACAATTTCTAACCTAAATCTTCCAGCTTTTCATTTAAAGCAGTTCCCCCTTGTCCTTTCGGTATCTGGCAGTGTAAAAAGTTGTTCTTCTTTTTTAAAGTCACCTTTAAGTTCTGGGAGGTGCTGGAGGTGTCCCTGAGCTCTTCTTTCTGCAGTGGCTCTGGGGAGGGATCACACCCAGCTCTGTGCACTCCTGTCTGTGCTGGAGACAGGGATGAGATCCTGGAGGTGCAGGAATCACTGTCCTGCTGGGCTGGGCTCCTGTGACAGCACTGGGGACATCCTGGACATGCTGGGAACAGGGATGAGATCCTGGAGGTGCAGGAATCACTGTCCTGCTGGGCTGGGCCCCTGTGACAGCATTGGGCACATCCTGCCTGTGCTGGGAACAGGGATGAGATCCTGGAGGTGCAGGAATCACTGTCCTGCTGGGCTGGGCCCCTGTGACAGAGCTGGGGACATCCTGCCTGTGCTGGGAACAGGGATGAGATCCTGGAGGTGCAGGAATCACTGTCCTGCTGGGCTGGGCTCCTGTGACAGCATTGGGGACATCCTGCCTGTGCTGGGAACAGGGATGAGATCCTGGAGGTGCAGGAATCACTGTCCTGCTGGGCTGGGCTCCTGTGACAGTGTTGGGGACATCCTGCCTGTGCTGGAGACAGGGATGAGATCCTGGACATGCAGGAATCACTGTCCTGCTGGGCTGGGCTCCTGTGACAGCACTGGGGACATCCTGCCTGTGCTGGAGACAGGGATGAGATCCTGGAGGTGCAGGAATCCGTGTCCTGCTGGGCTGGGCTCCTGTGACAGCATTGGGGACATCCTGCCTGTGCTGGGAACAGGGATGAGATCCTGGACATGCAGGAATCCGTGTCCTGCTGGGCTGGGCTCCTGTGACAGCACTGGGGACATCCTGCCTGTGCTGGGAACAGGGATGAGATCCTGGAGGTGCAGGAATCACTGTCCTGCTGGGCTGGGCTCCTGTGACAGCGTTGGGGACATCCTGCCTGTGCTGGGGCAGTTCTGGGGGTCACTGTCCCTCTGCTCTCAGAGTGAAAAGCTCCAGGGTGGCAGCTCCAGAGCCAGGAAGGAGCCCAGAGCTGCAGCAGCCACCTGGAAAGCAGGGGTAGAAACCTCACCAACTTCTAGAAACATTCCCTGGGAGGAAGGACAGGCTGGGAGAGGCTCAGTCCTACCAGGACAAATGATAAAAACTGGCACAAAGTGCAGGAGACCCTTTCTGGGGACGGTCAGAGACACGGCAGAGACCTCTATAATCGAGTTGGGTGTTAGGAGTTTATTCCAGGGTGTGGGATAGAGAGAGCTCTGCTATGAGCCAGCAGATAGAGCTCAAAGCAGGCTCAGAGAGAACAATACAAAAGGGGGTAAAATACGAATACAGGAGCTCAAGACTTAAGATTGCTGAAAAAGAGAGGAACAGAACAGAAGTGAGAGAGCTGGGGAAAAAAGAGTATGTAGAGAGTGTGAGGCAAGAGGGCCAAGAGAGACCAAGAGAGACAAGAGAACCAAGAGAGAGAACTCTCTTTTACAATTCCTTATATACCCTATACATTGAATATTCTATTCCTTCACTAACCAATCTTCATCAGTACACTAATACAGTAACATTTGTGTGTGACCTATAGAAATCTCTGATTTTCATATTTTTAGTTATCTCAGGCTCCTTCAGAGCTTTCCTCATGAGGCTGGGGAGGGGTCTCAGTTTTACTGGGGGACAGAATGTGTTCTGGCACACCAGCCCGCTTTCTTTGAATTATTCAAACCCTGCTTTCATTTGTATTTCCTCCTTAGCCTTTCTGGATACAGAGTCATATTTATAATTCCTTTCTAATTCTACCTTCCCAACAACAAAGGGTGGAAACAGCCTTGGGAATAACCAGGACACCTTAAAGGCGTTTCTGACTGGTGGCTGTGGGAGCTCAGTGTAATCCTAATGCAGTTTCCATAGACCTGCCCTGTGTGTTTTCAGGAAGGAGAACTTGCACAGGACAGCAGGGCTGGATCCTGCACTGCTGCTTGTCTTATCCCTCCCTTATTGGAGGGAAATTGCTGGGTTTGGTGTTCAGCCATGGCTGCTGCAGTGCTGTGAACTCTGAGTGCTTTTTATTTGGAAATTGGGATTTATTTCCCAGACATATTTAAACAGAAAGGATTTTCCTTCGAGTGCTGATTTCCAGGTGAGTTCCCCAGGCACGCTGATCCCAAGCTGTGATGTAAAGCAGTGAATTTTCCTCCGGTTTCTTGTGTCCCCTTCATTCTGCCCAGCCCAGCTCAGTTTATTTGGCTCCTTTTTGTGTCCTCTGCTGGTTCCTGGTGGCCGTTGCTTCCCTCTGTGTTTGTTTTGCCCCAGGGTGTGAGCGCTGCTCTGACAACCGAGCTGAGCTCTGGGAATGGACCTGGGAATATCCCTGGGAATGGACCTGGGAATGGACCTGGAATGGACCTGGGAATGGCTCTGGGAATGGACCTGGGAATATCACTGGGAATATCCCTGGAGCTGAGCTCTGGGAATGGACCTGGGAATATCCCTGGGAATGGCTCTGGGAATATCCCTGGGAATGGCTCTGGGAATGGACCTGGGGATATCCCTGGGAATGGCTCTGGGAATATCCCTGGGAATATCCCTGGAGCTGAGCTCTGGGAATGGACCTGGGAATATCCCTGGGAATATCCCTGGAGCTGAGCTCTGGGAATGGCTCTGGGAATGGACCTGGGAATGGCTCTGGGAATGGACCTGGGAATGGCTCTGGGAATGGCTCTGGGAATGGCTCTGGGAATGGCTCTGGAATGGCTCTGGAATGGCTCTGGGAATATCCCTGGGAATGGCTCTGGGAATGGCTCTGGGAATGGCCCTGGAGCTCTGGGAATGGACCTGGGAATGGCTCTGGGAATGGCTCTGGGAATGGCTCTGGAATGGCTCTGGGGCTCTGGGAATGGCTCTGGGAATGGCTCTGGAATGGCTCTGGAATGGCTCTGGGAATATCCCTGGAGCTGAGTTCTGGGAATGGCTCTGGGAATGGCTCTGGGAATATCCCTGGAGCTGAGCACTGGGAATGGCTCTGGAATGGCTCTGGGAATATCCCTGGAGCTGAGCTCTGCTCCCTGGAGCTGCTCCCTGGAGCTGAGCTCTGCTCCCTGGAGCTGCAGGTGCAGCCCCAGCAGGCAGGAGCAGTTTCTGCTGCCCCAGGAGCCCTGCCCTGGCACCTCTGCCCTGTCCTGTTCCATTCTGAGCTGATTCCAGCTCATTCCACAGAATCCCCTCTGGAATTCTGAGGGGCTGGAGCATCCCATGGGATCCAGGGCTGGAGGCCAGCAGGGAACAGGAGCCCCCTGAGCTGCTGTGCCCTGCTCACCTGTCCTGTCTCTGTCTCACACCCTGGCACAGAAACCAGCACACATTTCTGCTGGATTGGCCTTCAAATGGGCTTCAAAACCTTCAAAATCTGCTCAACTCTTCCCTCGAGGTTTTGCTGAGTGAGGAGAGGCTGGGAATGATGTCCCAGCTGAGCTCTGGTAATTTAAAGGTGTTCTGGGTATCAGAGTGTGACAGTGGGGAGGAATTCCACAGCCCACAGAGCTTCTTACTGTTTATTCCACTTTTAATATCAGCTTTATCAGCTTTGTCCATTTCCTCTTTCAACTGATTTTTGATGCTGAGGATGATTTAAGCCCTGCCCTACCAGGTTTTTGATTTTACATTTAACTGGTGTGATAGTTGAGTCCCAGAAGGATCAGGTTTATGGTTTTCATTCTTAAATGCTGCAGATTGATGGTTATGTTCCAGAGTGTCCATAATTCCTTGAAATTCTGCTTTTTTTTGGTTAAAGTTAAGTAGGAATAGCAAGCTAAGGTACCTGCTGACAGAGGTACCTTTTATTTCAGTGGTGGAAAAGATTCAGGAATGAGCATTTTCTTAAGACCTGGGGGCAGTGGGATGCAAAGTGCAGCTGTTGTGTGATTTAAACAAAGAATAAATGAAAAAGCAGGGGACACTCAGTGCTTTTTCAGTGGTGCAAGGCTGAGTGTGAAGGAGTGGTAGCTCCTGGTTGCAGACAATAACTCAGAAATGCTGTTAAATGTTGGTGTTGGAGCTGGGATTTGGGCAGCAGGCAGGTGAGGGGGCTTTGCACAGGAATGAAGATCTGATGGCAGAGCTGCCCTGGGTGACTCTAAATTTGATTTGCAGTGCTCAGGAGGAGGCTGATGCTGGAGGGAAGGTGCTGGGTTTGGTGTTCAGCCAGGGCTGCTGCAGGGCTGTGAACTCGGAGTGCTTTCATTTGGAAATTGGGATTTATTTCCCACAAAAGCTCTCACCAGCTGATCTCTCATGGTCCTTTCTGAGAGAGCTGCTCCAGGAAACACAAAGGAATCAGTTCAGGATGAACAGAAAGAGGAATTGTGGACAGCAGTGGGGTAACCCCAGGTGCTCTGAGATGTTCCTGTGTGCCTGGGGAGGAGTTTGGGGTGAGGATGGAGGCTCAGGACAGGAGCTACTGGGATAAACTGGGCAGAGCCCAGTGCAGAGCTGGGCAGTCTGGGGGGGCTGGGATGGTCCCACAAAAGGAACCTCAAAGCTCTTTGGAAGGTGGAGATGAGCAGGAGATGTGTCTGTGGGTCCTGCAGGACAGGAGATGTGTCTGTGGGTCCTGCAGGACAGGAGATGTGTCTGTGGGTCCTGCAGGAGGACAGGAGATGTGTCTGTGGGTCCTGCAGGACAGGAGATGTGTCTGTGGGTCCTGCAGGACAGGAGATGTGTCTGTGGGTCCTGCAGGACAGGAGATGTGTCTGTGCGTCCTGCAGGACAGGAGATGTGTCTGTGGGTCCTGCAGGACAGGAGATGTGTCTGTGCGTCCTGCAGGACAGGAGATGTGTCTGTGGGTCCTGCAGGACAGGAGATGTGTCTGTGGGTCCTGCAGGAGGACAGGAGATGTGTCTGTGGGTCCTGCAGGACAGGAGATGTGTCTGTGGGTCCTGCAGGACAGGAGATGTGTCTGTGGGTCCTGCAGGAGGACAGGAGATGTGTCTGTGGGTCCTGCAGGACAGGAGATGTGTCTGTGGGTCCTGCAGGACAGGAGATGTGTCTGTGGGTCCTGCAGGAGGACAGGAGATGTGTCTGTGAGCCCTGCAGGAGGACAGGAGATGTGTCTGTGGGTCCTGCAGGACAGGAGATGTGTCTGTGGGTCCTGCAGGACAGGAGATGTGTCTGTGGGTCCTGCAGGACAGGAGATGTGTCTGTGGGTCCTGCAGGACAGGAGATGTGTCTGTGAGCCCTGCAGGACAGGAGATGTGTCTGTGGGTCCTGCAGGACAGGAGATGTGTCTGTGGGTCCTGCAGGAGGACAGGAGATGTGTCTGTGGGTCCTGCAGGACAGGAGATGTGTCTGTGGGTCCTGCAGGACAGGAGATGTGTCTGTGGGTCCTGCAGGAGGACAGGAGATGTGTCTGTGAGCCCTGCAGGAGGACAGGAGATGTGTCTGTGGGTCCTGCAGGACAGGAGATGTGTCTGTGGGTCCTGCAGGACAGGAGATGTGTCTGTGGGTCCTGCAGGAGGACAGGAGATGTGTCTGTGGGTCCTGCAGGAGGACAGGAGATGTGTCTGTGGGTCCTGCAGGACAGGAGATGTGTCTGTGAGCCCTGCAGGACAGGAGATGTGTCTGTGGGTCCTGCAGGACAGGAGATGTGTCTGTGAGCCCTGCAGGACAGGAGATGTGTCTGTGGGTCCTGCAGGAGGACAGGAGATGTGTCTGTGGGTCCTGCAGGACAGGAGATGTGTCTGTGGGTCCTGCAGGAGGACAGGAGATGTGTCTGTGGGTCCTGCAGGACAGGAGATGTGTCTGTGGGTCCTGCAGGACAGGAGATGTGTCTGTGGGTCCTGCAGGACAGGAGATGTGTCTGTGGGTCCTGCAGGACAGGAGATGTGTCTGTGGGTCCTGCAGGAGGACAGGAGATGTGTCTGTGGGTCCTGCAGGAGGACAGGAGATGTGTCTGTGGGTCCTGCAGGACAGGAGATGTGTCTGTGGGTCCTGCAGGACAGGAGATGTGTCTGTGGGTCCTGCAGGAGGACAGGAGATGTGTCTGTGGGTCCTGCAGGAGGACAGGAGATGTGTCTGTGGGTCCTGCAGGACAGGAGATGTGTCTGTGGGTCCTGCAGGACAGGAGATGTGTCTGTGGGTCCTGCAGGAGGACAGGAGATGTGTCTGTGGGTCCTGCAGGAGGACAGGAGATGTGTCTGTGGGTCCTGCAGGACAGGAGATGTGTCTGTGGGTCCTGCAGGACAGGAGATGTGTCTGTGGGTCCTGCAGGAGGACAGGAGATGTGTCTGTGGGTCCTGCAGGACAGGAGATGTGTCTGT
The DNA here is from genome assembly GCF_030490865.1 of Poecile atricapillus. NCBI lineage: Eukaryota > Metazoa > Chordata > Aves > Passeriformes > Paridae > Poecile > Poecile atricapillus. The sequence goes on from NC_081252.1 coordinate 75,985,928, forward strand.
GGGTCCTGCAGGAGGACAGGAGATGTGTCTGTGAGCCCTGCAGGAGGACAGGAGATGTGTCTGTGGGTCCTGCAGGACAGGAGATGTGTCTGTGGGTCCTGCAGGACAGGAGATGTGTCTGTGAGCCCTGCAGGACAGGAGATGTGTCTGTGGGTCCTGCAGGACAGGAGATGTGTCTGTGGGTCCTGCAGGACAGGAGATGTGTCTGTGGGTCCTGCAGGACAGGAGATGTGTCTGTGAGCACCCAGCCCCGTGAGCACCCAGCCCTGTGAGCACCCAGCTCCCCGTTTCTGCAGCCCATCCCTGGTTGTTTGTTTGTTGTGTCAGGACCAGTGGTTGCTCTGCTGGGTCTCATCTCCTGTGGGCCTTGGGCAGCCCCAGGATCGTTGCACAAATTGAATCAGTTCAGGGTTTAGCAGCTCTGCTGGTGCCTTGGTAGCAGGAGGGAATGGTTTGGGTTTGCAGAGCTCTGCTGGTGCCCTCATGGCAGGAATGGTTTGGGTGTGGAAAGCTCTGCTGGTGCCTTTGTGGCAGGAATGGTTTGGGTTTGCAGAGCTCTGCTGGTGCCTTTGTGGCAGGAATGGTTTGGGTTTGCAGAGCTCTGCTGGTGCCTTTGGGGCAGGAATGGTTTGGGTGTGGAGAGCTCTGCTGGTGCCCTCATGGCAGGAATGGTTTGGGTTTGCAGAGCTCTGCTGGTGCCCTCATGGCAGGAATGGTTTGGGTTTGCAGAGCTCTGCTGGTGCCTTTGGGGCAGGAATGGTTTGGGTTTGCAGAGCTCTGCTGGTGCCTTCATGGCAGGAATGGTTTGGGTTTGCAGAGCTCTGCTGGTGCCTTTGGGGCAGGAATGGTTTGGGTGTGCAGAGCTCTGCTGGTGCCTTTGGGGCAGGAATGGTTTGGGTTTGCAGAGCTCTGCTGGTGCCTTTGGGGCAGGAATGGTTTGGGTTTGCAGAGCTCTGCTGGTGCCTTTGGGGCAGGAATGGTTTGGGTTTGGAAAGCTCTGCTGGTGCCTTTGGGGCAGGAATGGTTTGGGTTTGCAGAGCTCTGCTGGTGCCTTTGGGGCAGGAGTGGTTTGGGTTTGCAGAGCTCTGCTGGTGCCCTCATGGCAGGAATGGTTTGGGTTTGCAGAGCTCTGCTCTCACACCAGTCCTGGCTGGAGAAACAAGGTCCAGCTCTGTGTTTCTCACACCTGCCAGCTCCAAATCCTTGTTCCATTTCTGTGACTCTTTGAAATGTGTGGTACTTGTTGGCACGTTCACAGATGAGGGATGTTCCCAGCTCTAGTGCTGAGCTGTGTGCAGACAGTGGGACTTTGCATTCATTTCACTAGCTGGTCTGAAATGCTGATGATTTTTATCTAATTTGTGCCACCAGGCTTCTGGCCAAAAAAAAAAAATAATAAAAAAAAAAGATGTAAAACTGGATTGTGCAGTTTAATGAGACTTTGATGTCTTTCTGAACAGCTTTTTGCAGATGTGTCAGGGCTGACAGGGAGGTCTCTGATGGGAGATGGTTGGGTTCCAGTCACATCTCTTGGCATGAGGGGAATTGTGTCTGTGTGTGACCCCTGAAGGGCTTCCTCCCTGCTCTTCCTCCCTGCTCTTCCTCCCTGCTCTTCCTCCCTGCTCTCCCTCCCTGCTCTTCCTCCCTGCTCTTCCTCCCTGCTCTTCCTCCCTGCTCTTCCTCCCTGCTCTTCCTCCCTGCACATTCCCAGCTGGAAGCTGCTCCAGGAGGGATCAGGACACAGCCCTGGGGCTGCCAGAGGGATTCCTGCAGTCCCTGGGGGCAGAGCAGCAGATCCCTGCTGCTCCAGGGGGATCCAGGTGGATCCCTGCTGCTCCAGGGGGATCCAGGTGGATCCCTGCCATTCCAGGGGGATCCAGGGGGATCCCTGCTTCTCCAGGTGAATCCCTGCCATTCCAGGTGGATCCAGGTGAATCCCTGCCATTCCAGGTGGATCCAGGTGAATCCCTGCTATTCCAGGGGGATCCAGGGGAATCCCTGCTATTCCAGGGGGATCCAGGTGGATCCCTGCTATTCCAGGGGGATCCAGGGGAATCCCTGCTATTCCAGGGGGATCCAGGTGGATCCCTGCTATTCCAGGTGGATCCAGGTGAATCCCTGCCATTCCAGGGGGATCCAGGGGGATCCAGGTGGATCCCTGCTATTCCAGGGGGATCCAGGTGGATCCCTGCTATTCCAGGGGGATCCAAGGGGATCCCTGCTGCTCCAGGTGAATCTCTGCTATTCCAGGTGGATCCAGGTGGATCCCTGTGGCTCCAGGTGAATCCCTGCCTGCTCCAGGTGGATCCCTGCCATTCCAGGGGAATCCTTGCCATTCCAGGTGGATCCCTGCCATTCCAGCTGGATCCCTGCCATTCCAGGTGCATTCCCGTTTGTCCCTGCCATTCCAGGTGCATTCCTGATATTCCAGCTGGATCCCTGCCATTCCAGGTGCATTCCTGATATTCCAGCTGGATCCCTGCCATTCCAGGTGCATTCCAGCTGGATCCCTGCCATTCCAGGTGCATTCCCGTTTGTCCCTGCCCAGCAGCAGCAGCAGCTGCTGACTCCCAGTGGCACCGGGCTCTCACTGCAGCCCGGGCCAGGGAGAAAGGCAGGACAGGCTGGAGATCTTCCCTGAGCTCTTCCTTGTGCCAGGACAGGCTGGAGATCTTCCCTGAGCTCTTCCTTGTGCCAGGACAGGCTGGAGATCTTCCCTGAGCTCTTCCTTGTGCCAGCAGCTTCCAGAGCTGGAATTCCTGCCACGTTCCCTCTGGCCACTGAGTCATGTCCAGCTCTGAACTCTGCCAGAGTGTCCCACACCACACACAGCAGGGAGCAGCTCCCTGGGCCAGGGCAGCTCAGCCTGGCTGACAGCAGAGATTGTGCCAAAAACTTGGGATGGGATGGGATGGGATCCATAGGATGGGATGGGATCCATAGGATGGGATCCATGGGATGGGATCCATGGGATGGGATGGGATCCATAGGATGGGATCCATGGGATGGGATCCATGGGATGGGATCCATGGGATGGGATGGGATCCATGGGATGGGATGGGGAGTGCACACAGCTCAGCCCTGGCAGTGTTCACAGCCTGGGATGGGATGGGATGGGATGGGATCCATGGGATGGGATGGGATCCATGGGATGGGATGGGATGGGATGGGATGGGATCCATGGGATGGGATCCATGGGATGGGATCCATGGGATGGGATCCATGGGATGGGATGGGATCCATGGGATGGGATCCATGGGATGGGATGGGATGATCTGTCCAGGGAATGCTGCAGCTCAGCCCTGGCAGTGTTCACAGCCTGGGATGGGATGGGATGGGATGGGATCCATAGGATGGGATGGGATCCATGGGATGGGATGGGGAGTGCACACAGCTCAGCCCTGGCAGTGTTCACAGCCTGGGATGGGATGGGATGGGATGGGATCCATAGGATGGGATGGGATCCATGGGATGGGATGGGGAGTGCACACAGCTCAGCCCTGGCAGTGTTCACAGCCTGGGATGGGATGGGATGGGCTGGGATGGGATGGGATCCATGGGATGGGATGGGATGGGCTGGGATGGGATCCATGGGATGGGATGGGATCCATGGGATGGGATCCATGGGATGGGATGGGATCCATGGGATGGGATGGGATGGGATCCATAGGATGGGATGGGGAGTGCACACAGCTCAGCCCTGGCAGTGTTCACAGCCTGGCTGGGTCTGTGCTCCAGGGCTGGCTCTGCCACTGCTGCCCTGTGCTTGGGCTCGAGGTGTGGGGAGAAGTCAGAGTGGGTTTCTGGTGTCCTGGGAAGATCAGCTAGCTGGCACTGGTTATCTGGGTCTCTTGTCTCCCTGGATTTCTCCTTTGTTCTATTGTGGGAGATTTCCAGTGCTCTGTGGGGCACAATATCACGAGGAGAGCTCACCTGGATGTTGAAAGTACTTCAAAACCCAGTAACATTCATATTTCTATCCATGAACTGCAGCATGAGTTCAGAGCTGCTTTTCCAGCTCTTTAATTCATGGCACTGTGTGGTGTGGGGGTGGCTGGAGTTGTTCAGCTTTATTTTTGTCTTTACCCCTTTATGTATTTAGCAGCAGAACCCATGTATTGGATTTCAGGAAGAAAAACATTGTTAAGTTTTCTTCATTTGATTTAAATGATGAGGGAGCCCTCAGAGATGATTACACTCATTTAGTAAATCTTTCCTTCTGCCTCCTTCTGTGCCCTGGTACAGCCAGTGCTGTCCTGGGGCAGTTCCTTTCCCTCTCCTGTGGAAGGAGGATCAGAGCTGGAGGAAGGCAGCAGCATCCCTGGGAAGGAGGGATTGATCCTGTGTGTTTTATCCCTTGGGAGCTGCCCCTGTGAGCCTGGGCTGCTGCTGAGGGAGGGCACAGCTCAGGCTGGGCATGGCAGGAGAAAGGGGATGACATTTCTGAGGGTTGTGCTGGAATCCCCATCCAGAGAACGCCTGGATGTGGCACTCAGGGCTCTGGGCTGGGACTCCATGGGCTGGGAGGGATTTTCCAGCCTCAGGGATTCCAGGATTCCACAATTCTCCTACTGCAGTGTCTCAAGCGTGGCTGGCTCCTGATCCTCTTCAGAGCATCCCTTTTGGATCATTTGGATGAATTCCTTTGTGTAAAACTCCACATTTCGCTTCCCTTGGAGGAAACTTTGCAAGAGTAAACTCCAAAGGAGTCTTGGCTTTTTCCTGGGATAACTTTATGGAATATATTGGTGAATCTGGTGAATCCCAGCATGGTTTGGGTGGAAGGGACCTCAGAGCCCCTCCAGTGCCCCCCTTGCCATGGCAGGGACAGCTCCCACTGCCCCAGATCCAATCCCAATGTCCCAGCCTGGCCTTGGGCAGTGCCAGGGATCCAGGGATCCACAGGAAATCTGGGAATTGCAGAATCCCAGGCAGGAATTCCTTGCCAAGATCCCAGCCCAATCTCCCCTTTCCCTTGGGAAGCCATTCCCTGGCTCCTGTCCCTGCAGCCCTTTCCCAAATTCCAGCTCTCCTGGAGCTCCTTTAGGGACTCTGAGCATTCCCTGGATTTTTCCCTTTTCCAGGGGAACATTCCCAGCTCTCCCAGAGCAGAGGGGCTCCCAAATCCCAGACCTTTTTTTGTTGGAAAGGACCTTAAACCCCACCAATTCCAACCCCATCCATGGGCAGGGACACCTCCCACCATCCCAGGTGGATCCAAATCCATCCCAGCCTGACCTTGGGCATTCCCAGGGATCCAGGGGCAGACACAGGAAATCTGGGAATTGCAGAATCCCAGGCAGGAATTCCTTGCCAAGATCCCAGCCCAATCTCCCCTTTCCCTGGCTGGTTTTTCAGGATTGGTGCCTTCCTGGGAGAATCAGTCATTGATGGCATTTTCTTTCACGTGCAGTTTCTGGCTGTAACTCCACAGGAGTTTTCTGTGGTGCAGTGGAGAATTCCTGACTAATTATAAATATATTCCTTTCTCTCTCTATTTCTTTTCATCTCCCTTCCAGCACCCAGCCCCAAAGCAAACCCTGTTCCTCTGCCCCAGGAACAGCTCTGGAGTTTAGGGCTGTTTGGATAAGAAATGGTGACAGACTGAGGTGGGAATGGGAATGAACAAACCTGGATGGAGTTGGAGTGTTCTCAGTTATCCTGTGTGTTTTCTCCTTCCTTAAACAATCAGAAGGGATTTTCCTGCTCAGATCTGTGAGCTGCATGCTGCAGGCCCCTCTGAATTCTGTGTGAGCAGGAATGAACTCCATGAATCCCTGGTGTGTGCAGAGCCCTGCAGGTTCCTGGGGCTCCAGCCCGGCGGTGGCAGTGACAGATCAGCTCAGATCAGCTCCTGCAGCAGGCAGAGTTCCCTGCTGGGGTACAAACCTCTGCTCCACACCTCATTTCAGCTGCTCCTCCAAACTGGGGAGCCCCTGGCTCGTGGCTGTTCCACCTCTCATGGTGTGTGAGCAGAGAGAAATGGGAGTGTGGGGTGTTCCATGGGAAATGTGTGAGAAATGTGTGAGAAATGTGTGAGAAATGTGTGAGAAATGTGTGAGAAATGTGTGTCCTGGTGGGATTGGGGACATGAAATGAATGTGTGTCCTGGTGGGATTGGGGACATGAGAAATGTGTGTCCTGGTGGGATTGGGGACATGAGAAATGTGTGTCCTGGTGGGATTGGGGACATGAGAGATGTGTGTCCTGGTGGGACTGGGGACATGAGAGATGTGTGTCCTGGTGGGATTGGGGACATCCTGGTGGGTTTGGGGACATGAGAAATGTGTGTCCTGGTGGGTTTGGGGACATGAGAAATGTGTGTCCTGGTGGGTTTGACATGAGAAATGTGTGTCCTGGTGGGATTGGGGACATGAGAAATGTGTGTCCTGGTGGGATTGGGGACATGAGAAATGTGTGTCCTGGTGGGTTTGGGGACATGAGAAATGTGTGTCCTGGTGGGTTTGACATGAGAAATGTGTGTCCTGGTGGGATTGGGGACATGAGAAATGTGTGTCCTGGTGGGTTTGGGGACATGAGAAATGTGTGTCCTGGTGGGTTTGGGGACATGAGAAATGTGTGTCCTGGTGGGTTTGACATGAGAAATGTGTGTCCTGGTGGGATTGGGGACATTTGGGGACATGAGAAATGTGTGTCCTGCTGGGTTTGGGGACATGAGAAATGTGTGTCCTGGTGGGCCTGGGGACATGAGAAATGTGTGTCCTGGTGGGACTGGGGACATTTGGGGACATGAGAAATGTGTGTCCTGGTGGGTTTGACATGAGAAATGTGTGTCCTGGTGGGATCAGGGACATGAGAAATGTGTGTCCTGGTGGGACTGGGGACAGACATTTGGGGACATGAGAAATGTGTGTCCTGGTGGGCTTGGGGACATTTGGGGACATGAGAAATGTGTGTCCTGGTGGGTTTGGGGACAGCTCTGCTGCTCTCTGTGCCTCTGAGCAGCCGCTCAGCCCTGTGCTGCATCCCTGCTGCACTGCTGCTGCATCCCTGCTGCACTGCTGCTGCATCCCTGCTGCACTGCTGCTGCACTGCTGCTGCCTGCATCCCCTCCTGCTGCTGCTGGGATGCTCCAGCCCTGGGGAGCTCTTTGGGATGGAGCTGGGCTCTGGAGCTGCTGGGAGCTTGCTGGGTGGAGAGGTGGCATCATGACTCATTAATAATAACTCATTAATAATAACTCATTAATAATAACTCATTAATAATAACTCATTAATAATAACTCATTAATAATAACTCATTAATAATAACTCATTAATGATAACTCATTAATGATAACTCATTAATAATAACTCATTAATGATAACTCATTAATAATAACTCATTAATTAGCGTTTCCTCACCTCTTCCTTCTCGAGAAACCTGCACAGGGTTGGCTCTGCCTTCCCAAAACAAGGCTGGTCCAACCTGCTCTGGATTCTCTGGGAACTGAACGGGTTTGGGAAGCTGGAAATGCCCAGGGAGTGTTTGGGAGGAGGAGGGGATGTTTAGGAGGAGGGGATGTTTAGGAGGAGGGGATGTTTAGGTGGGGATGTTTAGGAGGAGGGGATGTTTAGGAGGAGGGGATGTTTAGGAGGAGGGGATGTTTAGGAGGAGGGGATGTTTAGGAGGAGGGGATGTTTAGGAGGGGATGTTTAGGAGGAGGGGATGTTTAGGAGGGGATGTTTAGGAGGAGGGGATGTTTAGGAGGGGATGTTTAGGAGGGGATGTTTAGGAGGGGATGTTTAGGAGCAGGGGATGTTTAGGAGGGGATGTTTAGGAGGGGGGGATGTTTAGGAGGAGGGGATGTTTAGGAGGAGGGGATGTTTAGGAGCAGGGGATGTTTAGGAGGAGGGGATGTTTAGGAGGGGATGTTTAGGAGGGGATGTTTAGGAGGGGATGTTTAGGAGGGGATGTTTAGGAGCAGGGGATGTTTAGGAGGGGATGTTTAGGAGGAGGGGATGTTTAGGAGGGGATGTTTAGGAGGAGGGGATGTTTAGGAGGAGGGGATGTTTAGGAGGGGATGTTTAGGAGCAGGGGATGTTTAGGAGGGGATGTTTAGGAGGGGATGTTTAGGAGGAGGGGATGTTTAGGAGGAGGGGATGTTTAGGAGCAGGGGATGTTTAGGAGGGGATGTTTAGGAGGGGGGGATGTTCAGGAGGAGGGGATGTTTAGGAGGAGGAGATGTTTAGGAGGAGGGGATGTTTAGGAGGGGATGTTTAGGAGGAGGGGATGTTTAGGAGGAGGGGATGTTTAGGAGGAGGGGATGTTTAGGAGCAGGGGATGTTTAGGAGGAGGGGATGTTTAGGAGGAGGGGATGTTTAGGAGCAGGGGATGTTTAGGAGGGGATGTTTAGGAGGGGGGGATGTTTAGGAGGAGGGGATGTTTAGGAGGGGATGTTTAGGAGGAGGGGATGTTTAGGAGGGGATGTTTAGGAGGAGGGGATGTTTAGGAGGAGGGGATGTTTAGGAGGAGGAGATGTTTAGGAGGAGGGGATGTTTAGGAGGGGATGTTTAGGAGGAGGGGATGTTTAGGAGGAGGGGATGTTTAGGAGCAGGGGATGTTTAGGAGGAGGGGATGTTTAGGAGCAGGGGATGTTTAGGAGGGGATGTTTAGGAGGAGGGGATGTTTAGGAGGGAATGTTTAGGAGGGGATGTTTAGGTGGGGATGTTTAGGAGGAGGGGATGTTTAGGAGGGGATGTTTAGGAGGGGATGTTTAGGAGGGGGGGATGTTTAGGAGGGGATGTTTAGGAGGAGGGGATGTTTAGGAGGAGGGGATGTTTAGGAGGGGATGTTTAGGAGGAGGGGATGTTTAGGAGCAGGGGATGTTTAGGAGGGGATGTTTAGGAGGGGATGTTCAGGAGGAGGGGATGTTTAGGAGGGGGGGATGTTTAGGAGGGGGGGATGTTTAGGAGGGGGGGATGTTTAGGAGGGGATGTTTAGGAGGGGATGTTTAGGAGGGGATGTTTAGGAGGAGGGGATGTTTAGGAGGAGGGGATGTTTAGGAGGGGATGTTTAGGAGCAGGGGATGTTTAGGAGGAGGGGATGTTTAGGAGGAGGGGATGTTTAGGAGGAGGGGATGTTTAGGAGGAGGGGATGTTTAGGAGGGGATGTTTAGGAGGAGGGGATGTTCAGGAGGAGGGGATGTTTAGGAGGAGGGGATGTTTAGGAGGAGGGGATGTTTAGGAGGGGATGTTTAGGAGGAGGGGATGTTTAGGAGGAGGGGATGTTTAGGAGGAGGGGATGTTTAGGAGCAGGGGATGTTCAGGAGGGGATGTTTAGGAGGAGGGGATGTTTAGGAGGAGGGGATGTTTAGGAGGAGGGGATGTTTAGGAGGGGATGTTTAGGAGGGGATGTTTAGGAGGGGGGGATGTTTAGGAGGGGATGTTTAGGAGGAGGGGATGTTTAGGAGGAGGGGATGTTCAGGAGGAGGGAGAGTTTGGGAGGAGGGAGAATTTCTAGGGAAGAAATTTCCTTAAAGTAGAAGCTCAGCTCTTCATCTTCTGTAATTCCATCCCCATTTGCCCAAGACTGGCTCAGATGAAATTCCCTCTCCCAGGAATATTCTTGCAGTCGATAATGAATTATCACTGTTATTTTTTCATTCTATAATGAAATGCTTTGGTAAAAAGGTTGAAATAGGATTCTATGGGCAGAAGAAACCTGTTCAGATAAACCTGGGGTTTGTGACATTTTTCAGCACCAGGTGCATTGAAACACACAGAAAAAGGAGCAAGGGAGATGGGTGGAGATTCATTTGTGATGGCTGTAGGTGCTTTTTTTAGATGTTATGTATTAAAAAGAAAATTGCACGAGTAAATGGTCAAGAGTGAGCCGACCATGCTGAAGTTCCAGTGTGGAGGAGCAGTTTTAAAATGGATTTTGAAGCATCTTCAGCTTTTATTTGCATGGCCTGGCTTTGTGGGGTGTCAGGATGAAGAGGTTAGCTCCTGTGGGAGGGAATATTCACCTTGCAGGAGAGCAGCCTGAAATGCTGAATTTAAATTCCATTGCCATTGGAGCAGCTCTGTGTTCTGCACTTCTCTCAATCATTCTGGGAAATCCTCTTCAGTCTGTGACCCTTTGCTTGTGCTGTTCCCACGTCTCTTCCCACTTCATCCTCCCTGATATTCCCCAGTGCCTGTCTCCAGGTTTTTTTGGGCTGACAGCTCCATTCCTGCTGGGTTTGTGTCCCCAGGATGAGCCCTGGGTGGGAAGAGCTGCTCTGTGTCCTCAGGCTTGGGCTGATGGAGGGGAGCAATTCCCTGAGCTCAGCAGCAGCTCCCCTGCTCCAGGAGAAGGTGATCCAGCTGCTTTTCCAGGCAGGAATTCCCTCTTCAGTTCCAGGCAGGAATTCCCACTTCAGTTCCAGGCAGGAATTCAATACCAGGCAGGAATTCCCATTTCAATTCCAGGCAGGAATTCCCACTTCAATTCCAGGCAGGAATTCAATACCAGGCAGGAATTCCCTCTTCAGTTCCAGGCAGGAATTCCCTCTTCAATTCCAGGCAGGAATTCAATTCCAGGCAGGAATTCCCTCTTCAGTTCCAGGCAGGAATTCCCTCTTCAACTCCAGGCAGGAATTCCCACTTCAGTTCCAGGCAGGAATTCCCACTTCAGTTCCAGGCAGGAATTCAATTCCAGGCAGGAATTCCCACTTCAATTCCAGGCAGGAATTCAATTCCAGGCAGGAATTCCCTCTTCAGCTCCAGGCAGGAATTCCCTCTTCAACTCCAGGCAGGAATTCAATACCAGGCAGGAATTCCCTCTTCAATTCCAGGCAGGAATTCCCATTTCAATTCCAGGCAGGAATTCCCTCAATTCCAGGCAGGAATTCAATTCCAGGCAGGAATTCCCTCTTCAGTTCCAGGCAGGAATTCAATTCCAGGCAGGAATTCCCTCTTCAATTCCAGGCAGGAATTCCCTCTTCAATTCCAGGCAGGAATTCCCACTTCATCTCCAGGCAGGAATTCAATTCAATTCCAGTCAGGAATTCAATACCAGGCAGGAATTCCCTCTTCAATTCCAGGCAGGAATTCCCTCAATTCCAGGCAGGAATTCCCACTTCAATTCCAGGCAGGAATTCCCTCTTCAATTCCAGGCAGGAATTCCCACTTCAATTCCAGGCAGGAATTCAATCCCACTTCAATTCCAGGCAGGAATTCAATCCCACTTCAATTCCTGCCCTCAAGCATGGCAGATACTGCTCCATTATAACAGACAAATCAACCTGGGCTTCTTTGAAGATATTTGCATAAGATGCCTTTCAAATAATACATTTTAAATCATTAATAGAAGTAAAATCCTGTTTTAATGAAATAATAGATAAACATGAGAAATAAATGTAAAAGATGGAAACCCCAAGAGGTGCTGGTTGTAAAGCAGGCAGGGTGAATGCAGATTGTGATTGAGGTGCTGAATTTAGAGTTTATTCCAGAACTGATTTTCATGGATTTGGGAATGGGCAGCTCTGTCCCTCAGGAGGGATGGGATGCTGTGCACAGGGTGATGCTCCCAGATTTTGGGAGCTGAGGTGGGAAAGGAGCCTGCCCCTTGCAGTGCAGTTTGGGGCTCTGGGTGGGGTTTAGGTCCCAGCTTCTCCTGTTGGGAATGGCCTGAGTATTCCATGGATTTCTCTGTCCATGAAGCAAATGAACACTCTGAAATACAGAGCAATAATCTGTGTTTTTAACCAGCAAATGATCCCTTGTAGCCCAGTGCCAGCACTTCCTGAGCTGCAGCAGCACAACCCAGGAGTCCAGGAGCAGTGGGATGTCCCTGGATATTCCTGGGAGCAGTGGGATGTCCCTGGGATGTCCCTGGGATATCCCTGGGATTTCCCTGGGATATCCCTGGGATATCCCTGGGAGCAGTGGGATTTCCCTGGGATATCCCTGGGATGTCCCTGGGAGCAGTGGGATTTCCCTGGGATATCCCTGGGATGTCTCTGGGAGCAGTGGGATGTCCCTGGGATATCCCTGGGATATCCCTGGGAGCAGTGGGATGTCTCTGGGATGTTCCTGGGAGCAGTGGGATATTCCTGGGATATTCCTGGAATGTCCCTGGGAGCAGTGGGATGTCCCTGGGATGTTCCTGGGAGCAGTGGGATTTCCCTGGGAGCAGTGGGATGTCTCTGGATATTCCTGGGATGTCCCTGGGATGTCTCTGGGAGCAGTGGGATATTCCTGGGATATCCCTGGGATGTCCCTGGGAGCAGTGGGATGTTCCTGGGAGCAGTGGGATATTCCTGGGATATTCCTGGGATGTCTCTGGGAGCAGTGGGATGTCCCTGGGATGTTCCTGGGAGCAGTGGGATTTCCCTGGGAGCAGTGGGATGTCCCTGGATATCCCTGGGATGTCTCTGGGAGCAGTGGGATATTCCTGGGATGTCCCTGGGATGTCTCTGGGAGCAGTGGGATATTCCTGGGAGCAGTGGGATATTCCTGGGATATTCCTGGGATGTTCCTGGGAGCAGAGGGATATTCCTGGGATATCCCTGGGATGTCTCTGGGAGCAGTGGGATATTCCTGGGATATTCCTGGGATATCCCTGGGATGTCCCTGGGAGCAGTGGGATATTCCTGGGATATCCCTGGGATGTCTCTGGGAGCAGTGGGATATTCCTGGGATGTCCCTGGGAGCAGTGGGATATTCCTGGGATGTCCCTGGGAGCAGTGGGATATTCCTGGGATATCCCTGGGAGCAGTGGGATTTCCCTGGGATGTCCCTGGGAGCAGTGGGATATTCCTGGGGTACTCCTGGGATATTCCTGGGATATCCTGCAGTGTGTACACTGAGCTGGTGTGGCTTGGGGTGAGGGTTAATTAGTGACTGCAATTAAAAGGAGGTGTTTTATGTGCAATCCAGAGCTTGCACCGTGGTGCAGGGATCTGCTGGATGTGCTGCCAAATATTGAATTGCTCTGAGAATTCCCTCAGCTGGCAGGTGTCAAAGGCTGAGCGTTATCAGCCTGGTCTAAATTAAAAAAACACTGGATTTGAGTGGTGCAAAACTCCTGGCTCATGCAGCAAAGCTCTGCTGAGGAAGGGAGGGAACTTCAGCACCTTGGGAGCGTCTCCAGGGGCAGGAGAGCCCTGGCAGGGTCAGTTCAGTGGGATTTTTCTGTGTTTGTTATCAGTCTGTGATCCTTTCCCGTTCCAGGGTGTGTGTTGGGAGGCAGAATTGCTTTGTTCCATCTCTCAGGGCTGCTTTTATTCCTGCAGGGCTCGTGGTTGTGCCTGGCAGCCCAGGTGGAGAGCGGCTGCACGGACCTGGCTGAGTTCCCCACGCTGGAGGAAGGGCTGCTGTCCCCAGCTCAGGCTTCTCCTGGAGCTCCAGCCCCTGCCTCGCCACTGGGTGAGTCCAAAGATGTTGGAATGCAGTTAGGAAAAATGGTGTGACCCAAAAAATGTACCCCAAAAATGTAGAACTGTAATTTCTCTCTCCTTGCTTCTTTTGGGCTCAATACTCTGTGGATATAACTTTTCCATAGTCTCTCAGCCTCCTTTGGGCTGAATTCCTCTGGGATCCTCCCTTGTGGGGAGTCCCACTTATCTCAGTTCTTCTGATTAGAAGAAAACTCCCGAGCTCATTAGAATTTTGTTCCTTAACAGGTTAGAATTTTTTTATTAACAGGTGATCACAAAACTGAACAGCTCTCTCCAGGCTGGCTACACAAGGTTAATCTTTGCAATCTGGTTCATTTCTTTCTTCTGATGGTACAAACAAGGCTTTGTGGCTCACTTCGTGTCTGATGCACAAAATGGCCTCGAAATACACAGTTCTTTTATCTTTATACCTATTTTTACCCAATTAACAATAGACACGTATATTATTTTTCTTAATGACCCAATGACCCATCACCTCTGTGATGCACTGCTGCATTTTTTACCCAATCACTCACTATTACCCAAAAACCTCCAGGAGAAGAACATGAAGAAGAAAGAAAAAGGGACAAGGGACAACACCTTAAATCCTCCAACTTGTCTCCTGTTCTCTAAACTAACTTTTTCACCCAGTGATTTAAAAAAACTTTCTAATTTACACACTTACACTTTTAGCTTTTTCTATTTAACTTTAACATTTATTTTCATGTATCACCATGAAAACATGCTCATGAATTTCATATTATATGAAATTCAGTGTTTCCTTGAATCTTGGAACTAAATATTAAAAACAAGGGCACACAGTCTGTATCTCAGACTCCAACATAGAACTGGGAGTTTCTTTCCTTATCTTGTTCTCCCCAGTTCCCCTTGTTGGTTGTGTGAATTCCCCCCACCCTTTTCCCCTCTCCTCAAAAAGGAGTGTTTATCCATCCTCTTCCTCCTTCCCTCCTGCCACCTCACCCCGAAGGATCCCAAGGAGTAAAGCTGTGGCTGCCATCTCAGCAAGGGAAAGAGCAGCTCGTTTTTAGGGTTTTCTTTGGCAGTTTAATCTGTCTCCCCTGTGTCCCTGGCTGCTGCAGGGCTGACAGGGGTGGAGGGACATCAGAAATGACAGCACAAAGCCATTGCTACACAATGGATATTTTACTGTTCCCCTGACCTGGGCTGGACCTTGCTTGGGTGAGAAATGAGGTTTACAGAGTGGATTTGGTGTGATTTTGTTGTCAGAGCCCCCCTGGAGATGAGCTGAGGGGTTTGTGTGGTTCCCTGGATCTCCTGAGAGTGAAGGGGTTCCCTTTGTCCCAGGGAAAGCTTTGTTCTTGTTTTCCTGTGCAGTGAAGGACAGCCCTGAGTGCAGCTTGCACCCCTGGCAGTGCCCAAGGCCAGGCTGGAGCACCCTGGGGCAGGGAAAGGAGTCCCTGGGGTGGGATGGGGATGGGATGGGATGGGATGGGATGGGATGGGATGGGATGAGATGGGATGGGATGGGATCCATGGGATGGGATGGGATGGGATGGGATGAACTATCCTGAAAATCCCTCCCACCCAAACCATTCCAGTGCTTTTATTCCTCACTGCTGCCCTTGGCTTTGGCTGAGACTTTCCAGTTCTGACACTGGACTTGAGCCAGCTCAGTGCCTCTGCTGCTCCTTTTCACATCCAGCACTCACAGATGGGTGTGAGAAATTCCAGGCTTTAATATTTCACCTTGGTGCTTCCTCGCTTCCATTCATTTCCCGTGGAGTCAGAGTATCCTGGTAAAGCTGCACCCAAAGCTTGGTAAAGCTGCACCCAAAGCTTGGTAAAGCTGCACCTGGTAAAGCTGCACCTGGTAAAGCTCCACCTGGTAAAGCCCCACCTGGTAAAGCCCCACCTGGTAAAGCCCCACCTGGTAAAGCTCCACCTGGTAAAGCCCCACCTGGTAAAGCTGCACCTGGTAAAGCCCCACCTGGTAAAGCTCCACCCTGCTCCCCAGCCCAGGGGCTTCTTCTTGCCCCGCTGCCCCTGCAGAGCCAGGAGTTCCCTGCCCATGAGGACATTCCTTTTGTGACTCAGTTTCCCAGGGTGAGGATGAGGCTGGTGGATGAAGGTGCCTCTAAAGCTGCTGGCACTCCAGCAGTGCTGTTTATTCTCAAACAAACAAAATGGAGAGGCCAATATCATAACTGTGATATTTTAAAATAAACCCTCTGTGCTTGGAGTTAACTGCTGTGCAATTTGCCATTCCCTGTGTCAGCTTGCCTGTGTGTAGCTGATTTTTGGGGTTTGTTTGGAATTTCAAACACCCCTTAAGGGCATGGAGTTGAACTTGCCTCGGGAATTGCCTTGGGACTGCCCCAGATCCATCTCATAGCAGCTCCTGAGGGGTTTAGGAATTTGATCCTTTTTTAAAATGTGAAGCTCCTGCTCATTTTCATCATTTTTTGAGATGGTTTTGATGATGCTTTGCTGCATCCTTGGTGAAGGAGCCTCTTGGGTGGGCTGTGGTTCATCCCAAGCCCCCGAGGCTCAGTCCCTGGCAGGGTGGGGGTCACCCCGATGGCTGCAGCTGTCCCTGGTGTCTCCTGTCCCATTCACTGCAGGGATTCAATTGGCTTTGGGCAGATTTGTGTGGCTCAGAGGGTTTGTGTTTTGTGCACCTCTTGCCTGTGGTGTGGCACTCAGGAGAGGAGAGAGGACGGATGCTGGAGGAGTTCCTGCTCAGTGCCCCAGCACTGACAGCCTGGGCTCAATCACAGCACCAGGAGCTGCTGCCTGCTGGCTCCAGAACTGCTTCTGAGATGGTCTTGAGCAGCTCTTCCCCTGCAGGAAATGAAATCCATTCTTGGGTGTCTCAGAAAGCTGTGTGTGCATCACAGGGAGCTGGTGGATAGGGAATAAATCCCCATTTTTGTAGGGAGGTGAGGTTCAGGACAGATCTCAGGACGTGGAAGGTTGGCCATGCCTTGTCCCACACCCTCTGGGCAGGATTCCTGTGTTCCCTGCATTTTCCAGCCCTTCTCCCCATCACTGTTATTTGCAGAACTGGAAGCCGTTAAATCAAGAAAAACTTCTTGATATTTGTCAAGCTTTATGTTGGCAGTGCAGCTGGAATTAAGGAGCAGGCAGAAGGCTGAGTGATGAGATAAAAGCTGGGAGAGGCCTCTCCTGTGCAGTTTTCTCTGCTGCTCTCTGGAGATGAGCTTGGTGTGTGCACTGAATCCCCAGATACAGCAGGAGAGCTGAGAGGGAAGGAAGCCATAGCTGCAATATTCATTTATTTCTTCTCCTCCTCCTCAAAAAGTGTCTTGGATTTCATGTCAGGAGGGGAGGAATGACAATGACAGTTGTACTGAAGTGCTCTGTGGAACAGCTTGACAGAGCCGAGGCTTTGTTTTTGTTTTGCTTTCCTTTTTTATCCCCCCCAAATGGCAGCTTGACTGTGGCATTCAGACTTGTCAGCAGGCTGGGAGAAAAAGGAACAGGCCCAGCTCTGCCTGCTCAGAGAGCTGCACTGAGGAGGCTTCTGACCTTCAGAGTGACAGCAGGAAAAATCCCAGCTCTGACACGAGGAGCTGCAGAGAGCGGTGCTGAAATCACTGCAGCTTCCAGCCCAGACACCTGCTCCAGGCCTGAGCCCTCCTGAGTGTCACAAATGTGCCTCTGGATCCTTCCTGAACCTCCAAAATGTGCCCCAGATCCATCCTGAGCCTCCCCAGTGTGCCCCAGATCCATCCTGAACATCCCAAATGTGCCCCAGATCCATCCTGAACCTCCCAAATGTGCCTCTGGATCCTTCCTGAACCTCCAAAATGTGCCCCAAATCCTTCCTGAGCCTCCCCAGTGTGCCCCAGATCCATCCTGGACATCCCAAATGTGCCCCAGATCCATCCTGAGCCTCCCAAATGTGCCGCAGATCCTTCCTGAGCATCCCAAATGTGCCCCAGATCCTTCCTGAGCCTCCCAAATGTGCCTCAGATCCATCCTGAGTGTCCCAAATGTGCCCCAGATCCATCCTGAGCCTCCCAAATGTGCCTCTGGATCCATCCTGAACATCCCAAATGTGCCCCAGATCCATTCTGAGCCTCCCAAATGTGCCTCAGATCCATCCTGAACATCCCAAATGTGCCCCAGATCCATCCTGAACATCCCAAATGTGCCCCAGATCCTGTCTGAACCTCCCAAATGTGCCCCAGATGCATCCTGAGCCTCCCAAATTTCCCTGATTTCTGCCCCAGGGGAGAGCAGGGAGAGCTTTGTGTGCTTTTGGAAGTTGTGAAGCCACAGGAGGCAGAGCCTGGGACGGGGCTGCCTTTGGGCTCATACAAGAACTAATTATTATTAATAATGTCTAATAATTGTTATATATTTATATAATTGCTGAATGAGGTTTCCAGCCCTGGGAAAATGTCCTTTATTGGGCTCCTTGTGGTGCCTCTCCACTGCAGGGAGTGAGCATTTCCATGCATTTCTGTGCATTTCTGTACATTTCCATGCATTTCCATGCATTTCCATGCTGCATTTCCATGCTGCATTTCCATGCTGCATTTCCGTGCATTTCCATGCATTTCCATGCATTTCCATGATGCATTTCCATGCATTTCCATGCATTTCCATGCTGCATTTCCATGCTGCATTTCTGTGCATTTCTGTGCATTTCCATGCTGCATTTCCATGCTGCATTTCCGTGCATTTCTGTGCATTTCCGTGCATTTCCATGCTGCATTTCCATGCATTTCCATGCATTTCTGTGCATTTCCATGCTGCATTTCCATGGCTGCATTTCCATGGCTGCAACAAATCCCAGCTTTTCTGCCTCTTCCCTTCCTTCTCCTGTCCCTTCTTCCCCTCACTCTCCTCTCCTGGCCCTGTTCATCTGCTGCTTCCAGGCACTGCTCACCCCCAGTCCTGACGGGAATCCCTGGGGAATGTGGGAGCTGTGAGCCCAGGCAGATCCCTGGAATCCCTGGGGAATGTGGGAGCTGTCAGCCCAGGCAGATCCCTGGAATCCCTGGGGAATGTGGGAGCTGTGAGCCCCAGGCAGATCCCTGGAATCCCTGGGGAATGTGGGAGCTGTCAGCCCAGGCAGATCCCTGGAATCCCTGGGGAATGTGGGAGCTGTGAGCCCAGGCAGATCCCTGGAATCCCTGGAATCCCTGGGGAATTTGGGAGCTGTGAGCTCAGGCAGATCCCTGGAATCCCTGGGGAATTTGGGAGCTGTGAGCCCAGGCAGATCCCTGGAATCCCTGGAATCCCTGGGGAATGTGGGAGCTGTCAGCCCAGGCAGATCCCTGGAATCCCTGGGGAATGTGGGAGCTGTGAGCCCCAGGCAGATCCCTGGAATCCCTGGGGAATTTGGGAGCTGTGAGCCCAGGCAGATCCCTGCCAAAACTGGAGCACTCCTGGGTGAAGCCAGGGATCAGGGGATGGATCCCAGTGTGGGAACAGGGGATGGATCCCAGTGTGGGAACAGGGGATGGATCCCAGTGTGGGAACAGGGGATGGATCCCAGTGTGGGATCAGGGAATGGATCCCAGTGTGGGAACAGGGGATGGATCCCAGTGTGGGATCAGGGGATGGATCCCAGCTGGGGCAGGGGATGGATCCCAGTGTGGGAACAGGGGATGGATCCCAGTGTGGGATCAGGGAATGGATCCCAGTGTGGGATGCTTTGGATCCCACCTCAGGGGTGGTGCTTTGGGTCAGGAATGTTGAGCTGGGAATGGTTTGGGTCAGGAATGTGGAGCTGGGAATGGTTTGGGTCAGGAATGTTGAACTGGGAATGGTTTGGGTCAGGAATGTTGAACTGGGAAAGGTTTGGGTCAGGAATGTTGAACTGGGAATGGTTTGGGTCAGGAATGGTTTGGATTGGGAATGTTGAACTGGGAATGGTTTGGATTTGGGATGTTGAGCTGAGAATGGTTTGGGTCAGGGATGGTTTGGATTGGGAATGTTGAGCTGGGAATGGTTTGGGTCAGGAATGGTTTGGATTGGGAATGTTGAGCTGGGAATGGTTTGGGTCAGGAATGTTGAACTGGGAATGGTTTGGGTCAGGAATGTTGAACTGGGAATGGTTTGGGTCAGGGATGGTTTGGGTCAGGAATGGTTTGGGTCAGGAATGGTTTGGGTCAGGAATGGTTTGGGTCAGGAATGGTTTGGGTCAGGGATGGTTTGGATTGGGAATGTTGAGCTGGGAATGGTTTGGGTCAGGAATGTTGAACTGGGAATGGTTTGGGTCAGGAATGTTGAACTGGGAATGGTTTGGGTCAGGAATGTTGAACTGGGAATGGTTTGGGTCAGGAATGTTGAACTGGGAATGGTTTGGGTCAGGAATGTTGAACTGGGAAAGGTTTGGGTCAGGAATGTTGAACTGGGAATGGTTTGGGTCAGGAATGGTTTGGATTGGGAATGTTGAACTGGGAATGGTTTGGATTTGGGATGTTGAGCTGAGAATGGTTTGGGTCAGGGATGGTTTGGATTGGGAATGTTGAGCTGGGAATGGTTTGGGTCAGGAATGGTTTGGATTGGGAATGTTGAGCTGGGAATGGTTTGGGTCAGGAATGTTGAACTGGGAATGGTTTGGGTCAGGAATGTTGAACTGGGAATGGTTTGGGTCAGGGATGGTTTGGGTCAGGAATGGTTTGGGTCAGGAATGGTTTGGGTCAGGAATGGTTTGGGTCAGGAATGGTTTGGGTCAGGGATGGTTTGGATTGGGAATGTTGAGCTGGGAATGGTTTGGGTCAGGAATGTTGAACTGGGAATGGTTTGGGTCAGGAATGTTGAACTGGGAATGGTTTGGGTCAGGGATGGTTTGGGTCAGGAATGGTTTGGGTCAGGAATGGTTTGGGTCAGGAATGGTTTGGATTGGGAATGTTGAACTGGGAATGGTTTGGATTTGGGATGTTGAACTGGGAATGGTTTGGATTGGGAATGTTGAGCTGGGAATGGTTTGGGTCAGGAATGTTGAACTGGGAATGGTTTGGGTCAGGAATGGTTTGGGTCAGGAATAGTTTGGATTGGGAATGTTCAGCTGGGAATGGTTTGGGTCAGGAATGTTGAACTGGGAATGGTTTGGATTTGGGATGTTGAGCTGGGAATGGTTTGGGTCAGGAATGTTGAACTGGGAATGGTTTGGGTCAGGAATGTTGAACTGGGAATGGTTTGGGTCAGGAATGTTGAACTGGGAAAGGTTTGGGTCAGGAATGTTGAACTGGGAATGGTTTGGGTCAGGAATGGTTTGGATTGGGAATGTTGAACTGGGAATGGTTTGGATTTGGGATGTTGAGCTGAGAATGGTTTGGGTCAGGGATGGTTTGGATTGGGAATGTTGAGCTGGGAATGGTTTGGGTCAGGAATGGTTTGGATTGGGAATGTTGAGCTGGGAATGGTTTGGGTCAGGAATGTTGAACTGGGAATGGTTTGGGTCAGGAATGTTGAACTGGGAATGGTTTGGGTCAGGGATGGTTTGGGTCAGGAATGGTTTGGGTCAGGAATGGTTTGGGTCAGGAATGGTTTGGGTCAGGAATGGTTTGGGTCAGGGATGGTTTGGATTGGGAATGTTGAGCTGGGAATGGTTTGGGTCAGGAATGTTGAACTGGGAATGGTTTGGGTCAGGAATGTTGAACTGGGAATGGTTTGGGTCAGGGATGGTTTGGGTCAGGAATGGTTTGGGTCAGGAATGGTTTGGGTCAGGAATGGTTTGGATTGGGAATGTTGAACTGGGAATGGTTTGGATTTGGGATGTTGAACTGGGAATGGTTTGGATTGGGAATGTTGAGCTGGGAATGGTTTGGGTCAGGAATGTTGAACTGGGAATGGTTTGGGTCAGGAATGGTTTGGGTCAGGAATAGTTTGGATTGGGAATGTTCAGCTGGGAATGGTTTGGGTCAGGGATGTTGAACTGGGAATGGTTTGGATTTGGGATGTTGAGCTGGGAATGGTTTGGGTCAGGAATGTTGAACTGGGAATGGTTTGGGAATGTTGAACTGGGAAAGATTTGGGTCAGGAATGTTGAACTGGGAATGGTTTGGGTCAGGAATGTTGAGCTGGGAATGGTTTGGGTCAGGAATGGTTTGGGTCAGGAATGTTGAGCTGGGAATGGTTTGGGTTGGGAATGTTGAACTGGGAATGGTTTGGGTCAGGAATGTTGAACTGGGAATGGTTTGGGTCAGGAATGTTGAACTGGGAAAGGTTTGGGTCAGGAATGTTGAACTGGGAATGGTTTGGGTCAGGAATGTTGAACTGGGAATGGTTTGGGAATGTTGAACTGGGAATGGTTTGGGTCAGGAATGTTGAACTGGGAATGGTTTGGGTCAGGAATGTTGAACTGGGAATGGTTTGGGAATGTTGAACTGGGAATGGTTTGGGTCAGGAATGGTTTGGGTCAGGAATGGTTTGGGTCAGGAATGTTGAACTGGGAATGGTTTGGGTCAGGAATGTTGAACTGGGAATGGTTTGGGTCAGGAATGTTGAACTGGGAAAGGTTTGGGTCAGGAATGTTGAACTGGGAATGGTTTGGGTCAGGAATGTTGAACTGGGAAAGGTTTGGATTTGGGATGTTGAGCTGGGAATGGTTTGGGTCAGGAATGGTTTGGGTCAGGAATGGTTTGGGTCAGGAATGTTGAACTGGGAATGGTTTGGGTCAGGAATGGTTTGGGTCAGGAATGTTGAACTGGGAATGGTTTGGGTCAGGAATGTTGAACTGGGAATGGTTTGGGTCAGGAATGTTGAACTGGGAATGGTTTGGGTCAGGAATGTTGAACTGGGAAAGGTTTGGGCTGCAGGAGCTCCAAGCCCATCCATTCCCACCCATCCATGGCAGGGCCACCTCGCGCTGTCCTGGGCTGCTCCAGCCTGGCCTGGGGCACCTCCCTCCCTTCCCTGGCCTCTGTTGAGGGTCTGCTCTGAGGGTTTGATTGTTTGGGAAATTCCTGCCTCATCCTTGAGCTTCTGTGGAGGAGCTTTGGGATTTCTGGAAACTTCTGGATTTCTGGAGTTCCACGTGGGGCAGGGAATGAATGGTTCAGTGCAGATTTCCCTGTTCTGCCTCTGCTTGCACAATGTTCAGTCACTTTTTCATCTCTTTGAGTTTCTTAATACAAATGTAGTGGCACTCAGGTTTTTGTTGCTATAATAGAGCCTGAAAGCGCTGATTTATCATCAAATGTTGTGATTTGTGGGGGGTGTGTGTGTCTGGATATGCACATTTACTTTATTCATCTGTGTACACAAAAGATTGGCAACATCTGTTTTTGACAGCTTTTTTTTCCCAATTATTTTCTGTTCCCTCCCTTAGTCCTCTTTGTTTCTTCATTTCCAAAGCACACCCAGGGTTTGTTTTTTTTTTTTTTTTTTTTGGTGTGGAAAAACCTTTTCTTTAATCACTCCTGCTTTTCAATTTAGCTTGAAAATACATTTTCACTCCAAGTGGAGAAGTTAATCTGAAATCAGAAAAGCTTGTTTTCCTCTTCTCTTGCATGACTAAAAGGAAGGTGCCAGTTCTGCCACATGAAGTGTGTCCTGATGGCAGCTGACAAGTCTGATTTGATAACTGAAATTAATATTATTTGTTCACTAATGCCATTTTAAATAGAAAACAAGATTTGGGAGGGGGGAATGTCCATCTAACAGAGCTGATAGAGTTCAGATTCCAGCTGGTTTAATGTTTCTTAAAAAACACATCTTTAATGCAATTCTGTATCCAAATTAACCAGCTCAGTATTGCCAAGTGGAACAGTGAAAAATTCGGAGTGAATGTGCACTGAGCAGACCAAATGCACTGGAAATCCTGTGTGCTCCCAGTTAATGGGCAGGAACTGGGAATGTGGAGTCCAGGCTCTGTCAGTCCCAGCCCTGAGCAAACCTCTCTGTTCTGAGTGTTTGAGAAAAGGGAGGGAGACACAGGGAATCAGCCCAGCCTCCTCCTGATTTAAAATCAGGATTCAGAGTCTGAATAAATCCCATCCTTGCCCCGGTCTCATCCCTGCCCCAATCCCCCAATCCCATCCCTGCCCCAATTCCCCAATCCCATCCCTGCCCCAATTCCCCAATCCCATCCCTGCCCCAATTCCCCAATCCCATCCCTGCCCTGGTCTCATCCCTGCCCCAATTCCCCAATCCCATCCCTGCTCCAATCCCATCCCTGCCCCAATTCCCCAATCCCATCCCTGCTCCAATCCCATCCCTGCCCCAATTCCCCAATCCCATCCCTGCTCCAATCCCATCCCTGCCCCAATCCCATCCCTGCTCCAATCCCATCCCTGTCCCAAGCCCATCCCTGCCCCAATCCCATCCCTGCTCCAATCCCATCCCTGCTCCAATCCCATCCCTGCCCCAATTCCCCAATCCCATCCCTGCCCCGGTCTCATCCCTGCTCCAATCCCCCAATCCCATCCCTGCTCCAATCCCATCCCTGCCCCAATCCCAGGATTGGTTGTGCCCTTTGGTGGAAGAGCTCTGAGGAGCTGCTGTGTCCCAGTGAGTTATCCTGAATATATCCTGAGTGATTTATCCTCTTTATCTTCCTTCCTTCCTTCCTTCCTTCCTTCCTTCCTTCCTTCCTTCCTTCCTTCCTTCCTTCCTTCCTTCCTTCCTTCCTTCCTTCCTTCCTTCCTTCCTTCCTTCCTTCCTTCCTTCCTTCCTTCCTTCCTTCCTTCCTTCCTTCCTTCCTTCCTTCCTTCCTTCCTTCCTTCCTTCCTTCCTTCCTTCCTTCCTTCCTTCCTTCCTTCCTTCCTTCCTTCCTTCCTTCCTTCCTTCCTTCCTTCCTTCCTTCCTTCCTTCCTTCCTTCCTTCCTTCCTTCCTTCCTTCCTTCCTTCCTTCCTTCCTTCCTTCCTTCCTCCCCTTCCTCCCCTTCCTTCCTTCCTTCCTTCCTTCCTTCCTTCCTTCCTTCCTTCCTTCCTTCCTTCCTTCCTTCCTTCCTTCCTTCCTTCCTTCCTTCCTTCCTTCCTTCCTTCCTTCCTTCCTTCCTTCCTTCCTTCCTTCCTTCCTTCCTTCCTTCCTTCCTTCCTTCCTTCCTTCCTTCCTTCCTTCCTTCCTTCCTTCCTTCCCTCCCTCCCTCCTTCCCTCCTTCCCTCCTTCCCTCCTTTCCCTTCCTTCCTCCCTCCCTTCCTTCTTCCCCTTTCCCTTGCTTTCCTTCCTTCTCTCATCTCCTTTTTTCCACTTCCACGTGTATCAGAATTTATTTTCTCCTCCAGCTCTGTTTTCCAGTCAGGATTGCACCCTCTGCAGTTCCTGCTGCTGCCACATTGCTCAGCAATAACTATTTACACCTATTTATTTAACCTACATCTCATTTCCTCTCTCTAAGATTCCAAAAAAAGCATTTTAATCATATTTGGTGTTGTAAATTCAGTTATTTCTATCTGGGTAATTATTCTCTCACTACCTAGAGTTCTAAAGTAATTTTAAAAAAGTTAATTAGAAGGATGAAATTGAAAATTAATGAGCAAGGTTTCCTTGTGGTTGGCTGCCCCTGCTCAGGTGATGCTCGGGGTGGAGCTGATGGGATGAAAACTGCATTTCTTTGTGTGTGCTGATCATTTTTCTGGTTTGCTTCTTCTCCTCTCGGTGGTGCAGACTGTGCCTTGTCTGAGGGATTGGAAACTAACGAGCCTAAATTCAATAAATGGCATTTCTGGCTTAGGAAGTCACTCCCTTGACCACAAATAGCTCTTTCCCTTTGAAATAAAAGCTTGTTTAGAATATTGGGAGTATTTTTTGCAGCCCTCAGATATGTCTGTAGTTATTTACACTTCTCAGATAACCAGCTTAAAGAAAGGAGAACCCTCCCAAAGATACAGTTGTGTCTAAACCCCACAGATAATTACATCTATATTAGAGCTGCTTTTATTCTCGTGGCATGAACCATTTCCATCTGCTTTTATAAGCAATGAACTGGAAAAAATCCACCAAATATCCCAAAGAGCAAAGAAATGCAGGATAGAAACTGGAATTCATCCCTGGCTGCTGGCTTTGGTTATTGCTTTAACTTGGATCCCTGAAGGAAAAAACTCCAAACAGCCTTTGCTGGAATCAGAGCTGCTGGAAAAACAGAGTAGGGAAAGCACCAGTGGGATCCTGGCTCTGTAAAGTACAAGGTTTTGGGATAAAATCCCTGTAGATCCCACAGGGAATCCTGTGTGATCCCACCGGGAAATGAGAGGGATCCTGGCTCTGTAAAGTACAAGGTTTTGGGATAAAATCCCTGTGGATCCCACAGGGAATCCTGTGTGATCCCACCTGGGAATGGGAGAGATCCTGGCTCTGTAAAGTACAGGGTTTTGGGATAAAATCCCTGTAGATCCCACAGGGAATCCTGTGTGATCCCACCTGGGAATGGGAGAGATCCTGGCTCTGTAAAGTACAGGGTTTTGGGATAAAATCCCTGTAGATCCCACAGGGAATCCTGTGTGATCCCACCTGGAAATGAGAGGGATCCTGGCTCTGTAAAGTACAAGGATTTGGGATAAAATCCTGTGTGATCCCACCTGGAAGTGAGAGGGATCCTGGCTTTGTAAAGTACAAGGATTTGAGATAAAATCCCCGTAGATCCCATAGGGAATCCTGTGTGATCCCACCTGGAAATGGGAGGGAGGTGCTGGTGGGGCTTTGTAAAGTACAAGGTTTTGGGATAAAATCCCTGTAGATCCCATAGGGAATCCTGTGTGATCCCATGATAAAATCCCTGTGGATCCCACAGGGAATCCTGTGTGATCCCATGATAAAATCCTGTGTGATCCCACCAGGAATCCTGTGTGATCCCATGATAAAATCCCTGTGGATCCCATAGGGAATCCTGTGTGATCCCACCTGGAAATGAGAGGGATCCTGGCTTTGTAAAGTACAAGGTTTTGAGATAAAATCCTGTGTGATCCCACCTGGAAGTGAGAGGGATCCTGGCCTTGTAAAGTACAAGGTTTTGGGATAAAATCCCTGTGGATCCCACAGGGAATCCTGTGTGATCCCATGATAAAATCCCTGTAGATCCCACAGGGAATCCTGTGTGATCCCATGATAAAATCCCTGTGGATCCCACAGGGAATCCTGTGTGATCCCATGATAAAATCCCTGCAGATCCCATAGGGAATCCTGTGTGATCCCATGATAAAATCCCTGTAGATCCCATAGGGAATCCTGTGTGATCCCATGATAAAATCCCTGTGGATCCCATAGGGAATCCTGTGTGATCCCATGATAAAATCCTGTGTGATCCCACCTGGGAATGGGAGGGAGGTGCAGGTGGGGTGGGACAGGGTGGCCATGGCCCAGCAGGAATTTCAGGATTGTTTGGGATGGCAGTGCCAGTGGCTGAGACCTGGATTTGGTACAGGATGAGAAAGCTCAGTTCAACCCGAGAGGGAGGAGGCTCAGGGATAAAGGATGGGATTCCCTTCCCTTCCCTTCCCTGCAGCTGGGATCACTGGGAATGGGATCACTGGGAATGTGGGGCTGGGATCACTGGGAATGTGGGGCTGGGATCACTGGGAATGGGATCACTGGGAATGTGGAGCTGGGATCACTGGGAATGTGGGGCTGGGATCACTGGGAATGGGATCACTGGGAATGTGGAGCTGGGATCACTGGGAATGTGGGGCTGGGATCACTGGGAGTGCAGGGCTGGGATCACTGGGAATGTGGGGCTGGGATCTTTGGGAATGTGGGGCTTGGATCACTGGGAATGTAGGGCTGGGATCACTGGGAATGTGGGAATGGGATCACTGGGAATGCAGGGATGGGATCACTGGGAATGCAGAGCTGGAATCTTTGGGAATGCAGAGCTGGGATCACTGGGAATGCAGGGCTGGAATCTCTGGGAATACAGGGCTGGAATCTCTGGGAGTGCAGAGCTGGAATCACTGGGGATGCAGAGCTGGGATCACTGGGAATGCAGGGCTGGAATCTCTGGGAATGCAGGGCTGGGATCTTTGGGAATGCAGGGCTGGGATCACTGGGAATGCAGGGCTGGAATCTCTGGGAATGCAGAGCTGGGATCACTGGGAATGCAGGGCTGGAATCTCTGGGAATGCAGGGCTGGGATCTTTGGGAATGCAGGGCTGGGATCTCTGGGGATGGGATCACTGGGAATGTGGGGCTGGGATCACTGGGAATGTGGGGCTGGGATCACTGGGAATGGGATCACTGGGAATGTGGGGCTGGGATCACTGGGAATGGGATCACTGGGAATGCAGGGCTGGGATCACTGGGAGTGCAGGGCTGGAATCTCTGGGAATGCAGGGCTGGGATCTCTGGGAATTTGGGGCTGGGATCACTGGGAATGCAGAGCTGGGATCTCTGGGAATGCAGGGCTGGGATCACTGGGAATGCAGAGCTGGGATCACTGGGAATGCAGGGCTGGAATCTTTGGGAATGCAGAGCTGGGATCACTGGGAATGCAGGTCTGGGATCATTGGGAATGGGATCTTTGGGAATGCAGGGCTGGAATCTCTGGGGATGCAGGGCTGGGATCACTGGGAATGCAGGGCTGGAATCTTTGGGAATGCAGGGCTGGAATCTTTGGGAATGCAGGGCTGGAATCTCTGGGAATGCAGGGCTGGGATCTCTGGGAATGCAGAGCTGGAATCTTTGGGAATGCAGGGCTGGAATCTCTGGGAATGCAGGGCTGAGATCACTGGGAATGCAGGGCTGGGATCACTGGGAATGCAGAGCTGGGATCAGTGGGAATGCAGGGCTGAGATCACTGGGGATGGGATCACTGGGAATGCAGAGCTGGAATCTCTGGGAATGCAGGGCTGGGATCCCTGGGAATGCAGAGCTGGGATCACTGGGAATGCAGGGCTGGGATCACTGGGGATGCAGGGCTGGGATCACTGGGAATGCAGGACTGGGATCACTGGGAATGCAGGGCTGTGCTGCCTGCTCTCACTGTCCTGCTGGTGTTTTTCCCTGTCCCAGATCTCCAGGAGAGCCGCTTCTCCCCGTGCCTGCCCCTGCTGCTGAGCCCAGCGCGGGCTGAGACCTTCCTGCAGGGATCCCAGATGGATTTCCTTCCCTTGAGGTGGGATGGGGCTTCTGGGCCCAGAAATTGGGATTTGGGTGTGTGTGGAGGGACAAAACCTCGGGATTTTGCCTTTGGAAGAGTCTGAGCAAGGGAAAATCAGGACCAGGCTCTTCTGAGCTTGTCATGCTGAGGTACCCCAGGAAAATGAGGAGCTCCACCCTCTTCAACATCTCTGGAGCTTTCAAAAATGAAATTTTGGGGACACAAATCAGGTTTCTGTATTTGCAGGAGTAAAATGTACACGGACAGTGTTGTGGTTTCTGTATGCTGGAACAATATGTGGAATTTACAATACAAATTTGGGGTTAAAATGCATAAAAAAAGAGCTGTTCCACTAAAAGGCTTTGTCAGCTGCATTTCGAGGTGCTCTGCTTGCATGAAATAACATTTATGGTATGTTTAATATAAAGGAACTATTAATTAAGCAATCCCCAATGTGAGTATTAGAGCTTTATAGGAATTTGTTGCTTATCTGAGATCTGGCTGCTTTTATACCCTTTAAAAGAATAATTGAGATAATGATATATATAATGATATAATGATATAATGAGCAGGTGATTTATATGAAAAGCTCATAGACAAGCTGAGATATGTGTAAGTACATACTGCATATTTAATTTATTTAACTAATAACAGCGTGTCAGTGAAAAATGTTTCAGTCCTAAAGAGATGGAAAAATATTGCTATAGTAAGTAGAGATTGATATTATTGTGACATCATTTTTCAGCTTTTATTTTATAGGAGAGTTTTGATATTTCTTTGTGTTCCTTTTGCCCCTTTAGGGGATGCATTTATGGGTATTTGTGTGAATATTGCTGACCCCCAGCTGTCACCTGCAGTTCTTTTGCCTCTGATTTAAGCCAGAGATGTTGAAATAAAAGAAATGATCAGAAATTCACTTTTCTTGTCCTTTCCAGAGGAATCCCGGATGTTTCTGGAGCATCCCTGGATCATTCAGAGCCTTCCCACATCCCTGGCAGCGCAGCCCTGAGGGGCCCAGCCCTTCCCAGTCCATCCCAGCACTCCCAGTCCGTGGGACACGCAGATCCTGGAGCTGATTCCCAGAGCTCCCAGTCTGGGGAGCCGCTGGGCAGGGGGGACAGTGACACCGAGCAGGAGGGACCAGGGCCCCAGAGCAGGGGACAGCCAGCACAGGCAGCTCCAGAGGAGGGACTGGGAAAGGGACTGGGAAAGGGACTGGAGCAGCCCTGGAGCACGGCTGGGAATGATGGACACTCCTCTGGACACTGCTCTGGACACTCTGGACACCCCTCTGGACACCCCTCTGGACACCCCTCTGGACACTGCTCTGGACACCCCTCTGGACACTCTGGACACTCTGGACACCCCTCTGGACACTCTGGACACCCCTCTGGACACTCCTCTGGACACTCTGGACACCCCTCTGGACACCCCTCTGGACACCCCTCTGGACACTGCTCTGGACACCCCTCTGGACACTCTGGACACCCCTCTGGACACTCTGGACACCCCTCTGGACACCCCTCTGGACACTCTGGACACCCCTCTGGACACCCCTCTGGACACCCCTCTGGACACCCCTCTGGACACTCTGGACACTCTGGACACCCCTCTGGACACTCTGGACACTCTGGACACTCCTCTGGACGCTCCTCCCAGGGCAGTGATGGCCCAGCTGCTGCCTCTGAGCTGTCAGAGAGGGACAGGGAGTCCCCAGGGCAGGAGGAGGAATCCTCATCCTCAGGAAACTCCTCCTATAAAACCGCACTGACCAAATTCTCAGAGAAAAGTGAAAGGGGGGCGTGGCAGGAAAAGGTAAAAGTGCTTGGGAGTGGAGTCCTGGAGAAGCAGGAAAAAGGAAAGAAGGTGCCTGAGCTTGGTTTGTGGAATAATTTCTGTGATGGCTCGAGGAAAGACCCTTCTGGAAGGTGGGGAGCTGAGGGTGCTCCTTGTGCAGCAGCCCCTGAGCCAGGCCAGGGGCCGGGGCAGGAGGGGGGGCTGCAGCTGCCCGCTGGCCCCAGGGGCTGGGGGCTCACAGCTGCTCCCGAGGAGCTGCTCCCAGCAATGCTGAGGCAGCCAGCAGCGAGGCTGGGCACAGAGGAGCCGGCTGTGCCCCCCAGCCAGCCCCAGGACACGGCTGGGGGCACCTCGGGGTGCCCTGGGCACTGGCCGGGGGGAGCAGAGCCCGCCGCAGGCAGCCATGAGCTGACCGGCTCCGAGCTCTCCATAGAGAGGGGACACAAAGTCACAGAGATCTCCCCTTCCTTCAGCCTGGGAGCTGAGGGCTCCTTCTCCCTTCACCTGGCTCGTCCCAACTTCCAGTCCACCCCTGGGGTGTTCCTGGAGAAAAGCGGGAGGGCAGAAGGACGTGGAGTCCCGGCCATCCCTGCGGATCTTCGGGCCTCTCTTTCCCGTTCCGATGAGGAAGCCTCGGGGGAGTCCCCTGCTCCTGGACCAGGGAGGGAAGATCCTCCCCAGGGTGCAGTGGAAGAAGGCTGTGGACATTTGGAATCCCCAGGCTGTGGCAGGATCCAGTCCTGCCCCTCGCTGGGTTTCCTGGAGAAGGTGGGAGCCTGGCACGTGAGCCAGCCGGAGCAGGTTCCTGACAGCTCAGGTGTCCCAGGAGCGCTTCCCCCTGCAAGGAAAGCCTCCAGCTCACTTCCCAGGGCTGCAAGCTGTATTTTAGCAGGACAGAAGAGCCTTGGGGATCCCAAGGACTGCGCTGCTCCCTCCTCCAGTGGGGCAGGTTCTCTGGACAGCTCGCATTTCCCTCTCGAAAGCCTCCTGCTCGGTCCAGCTCGGGGCAGATCCCGCTCTGACGCCTCCCTGAGCTCCTGCAGCAGGAGCAGAGCCTTGGCCAGAGCCAGCCCAGCCTGCAGGGAGAGCAGAACCTCAGTCAGAGCCAGCCCAGCCTGCAGTGAGAGCAGAACCTCAGTCAGAACCAGCCCAGCCTGCAGTGAGAGCACAGCCTTGGTCAGAACCTCAGTCAGAACCAGCCCAGCCTGCAGTGAGAGCACAGCCTTGGTCAGAACCTCAGTCAGAACCAGCCCAGCCTGCAGTGAGAGCAGAACCTCGTTCAGAACCAGCCCAGCCTGCAGGGAGAGCAGAACCTCGGTCAGAACCAGCCCAGGCTGCAGTGAGAGCAGAACCTCAGTCAGAACCTCGGTCAGAACCAGCCCAGCCTGCAGTGAGAGCACAGCCTTGGTCAGAACCTCGTTCAGAACCAGCCCAGCCTGCAGGGAGAGCACAGCCTTGGTCAGAACCTCAGTCAGAACCAGCCTAGCCTGCAGTGAGAGCACAGCCTCGTTCAGAACCAGCCCAGGCTGCAGTGAGAGCACAGCCTCGTTCAGAACCAGCCCAGGCTGCAGTGAGGAGCCCCCAGGACACCCCAGCCCCACACTGGGACGCTCCCAGAGCTCCTCCATGGGCTCCCTGGCACGGAGGGCTGGAGCTGGGCACGGTGGCACCAGGAGAAGCTCAGCCCCAGATGTGTTTGTGTGCGGCCTTGCTCAGCTCCTTACAAAGGATGATGAGCACGAGGATTGTGAGGAAAAGGAAAATCAGTCCCTCAACCTGAATATTCCCACTGGACACGATATCGTGGAAAACTTTGGAGCCGTTTCCTTGGAGAGTTTGGATTTTGCTGTCGGTTCTGGGGAGCCTCAGGGGGTCCCAGGCTCTGGTTTGGGCTCCCTGGTGGTGCCCAGGCCCTGCCCCAGTGCAGGAGAGAACAGCTCCATCCCCCCTGGAGCAGCACTGCAGACTCCTGAGAAAGAAGAGTTGAATATTGAAGAAAGGATTCCGGTAAGTTCTGTTCTAATTTAACTCTGCTTCCAGAGTTATCCACTTTTCCCCAGAGTTAACCTATTTTTTTTCAGCTATACTTTTTTTTTTCCAGAGTTTTCCATTGTTTTTCACTTTTCCATTCCAGTTCTTCCATTTTCACTTTTCCATTTCCCCCACTGCCCTTTTAAGGGAGGATCTAATCACTACAAGGCAAAACAAATGGTTTTACACAGGGTTCTGCTACAGTGAATTTCATTCATGGTATTGGTTCAGCTTATCTTAAACAGAGCTGGAAAAATAACTTCTGGTAATATTTAACATGGACAAGAAAGGGCTGGGAGTGGGAAAGGTGTCTTGTTTTTCCCAGGGGTGTCAGGGGAGCAGCAGGAAAGGGAAGGGAGGGTTGGGGGCTCTCTCAGATCATTATCCAAAGGTGAGGCTGAGGCTCAGGTGCCGAGTGAAGAGAGCTGAACTCCACCCCCAGCTCTGCAAACTCAGCTCCTTGGAAATGAAATTTCTCCTTTTCTGTGATTTCCTCATTCTGCTCTTTCACACTGTTCCAGTTTCTGAGGCCTCAGTTGTGAATTCTTGATGTGTTCCTCATAAAGGACCTTCAGAGCCTCTTCATTCCCCCCTTCCCATCCTGTGTGGCTATTCCCAATTTCCTGGTGCCTGGAAAGGGCTGCAGGCCATGGAGAGCACTGTGCATTAATAGCAAATGAGATGCAGATTTATGGTGTGACAAACAAATTATCCTCTGAGTAAGAGGCTGCTCCTCTCACAGGATGACTCCATAATCATCAGGTCTTTGGGAATGTGCTCTGGAAGCTCTTTTCACTCTGTTGTCTTTGCAAACCCGTGGTGAAACAAATATAAATATTGGAGGGAGGGTGTTTGAAATGAAATTCATGAGACAGAGAGATGACTTCTGTTCCTGGCTATAATTACACATTCTCCAGCCTAGTTCTGAGGAATTCTGCTCCCATAAATCACTGGAAGGTGAAGGAGATCAGGTCACTTATTGGGCTGTTAATGTGGAGGTTTATAACAAAATCATGGGAGATGGAGTTGGCTGGGATGTGTAAGGTAATTTATTTAATTTTCCTGGCTAGTTTAGGACATAGTGTGGATGAGTTGAAATTAATTTGCTCTACAGGTGATGAAGTCAAGGAAAATTATGGCTCTTTTTTTTCCTGCCTATAATATCTGTGTGTAAACCAGCTCTGACAAAAGTCCTCCCGACTGTTTGCCTGTCAGTCTTGAACAAACCTGTCCTAAAAAATGAGGAGATTCCCAGCTGCTGCCTTGAATTCCCGAGCCTGGCAGTGTTTTCTGGGCAGTTTGGGGAGGTTTTAAACCAAACCTTTGTGTTCTCCTTCCAGCTGGGAAATGGAATTTTCAGCAGGTGAGGCTGAAGCTGAGAGAGTTGTCACTCCTGCAGTGCCCAGGCTCGGGGTGAAAGCTCTGCCAGCCCAGGGTCCATCCATTGCCTAAGCGTCGGTTATTCCGTGTTTTCCAGATCTACCTGCGGAACCTGGGCATCGAGCAGTCCCCTGGCAGCATCCTGGCGCCCTTCGTGCCCCGCAGGCCCCTGTGGGAGCTGGAGTTCTCCCCCTCGGAGCTCAGGAGCCTGCAGGATCCTCTGGGCTGCCTGGCCAGGCTCCCCCCGCAGGCACAGGGTAGGGGCAGGGCACAGAGCTCACCCTCCTGTGCCTCGGGGCTGTCCTGGGATCCACCTTCCTCATCCTCAGCAGGAGATGTGGGCATTGGGAGTGTTCAGACCTGAGGGATCGGGGCTGTGGGGCACTGCAGGGCACTGCAGGGCACGCTGGCTTTGTTCCCTGCGTTTCTCTTTGCCCAAGAGTCCTTCAGAAGGAAACGGCTCAGATGGAAATGGTGTCTTGAGATTGAGGGAATGGGACAGGACTTCTCCTTCCTGGGAGAGGAATAATTCTTGGTTCCTTTTGCATTCTGGGATTTGTTCAGTGTACTTTTATAACTGACCAGATCTGTTCCTAAATCCATCCACCCATCATCATCCTCACCCAAGCTGGTGTGGCTTCGTAACACCCGACTGTGCCAGAGCTTCAGGAGCCTGGCCACTGCTCCCAGGGCTGCACAGGGTGGGACTCTGCAGGGCCAGAGGTCAGATGGATGACCCCATCCCACTCAGGATATTCCATAATTCCTCAATAAGTTTAGTATTTTCTTTGATATTTATGTGAAATACTCCTGAGATTTCTTTCAGGAGACAATTCTCACAGAAATCTTAGCCCAAGTCTCATCCTAAGAACAGGATAAATATTATTATCTTAAATATTTTCCAGTATTTGAATTGTTCCCTCCGTTTCTGTGCCCTGGAGCACAGCAGGGATGTTTCTGGAGCCTGCAGGTGACTGAGTGTTGTGTTCCTTTGCAGGTACTCTGCTGCCAGCCTTCGAGATGTCCGAGGCCGGCTGTGGCAGGGCGGCATCCCCGGGGAGCGTGTCCCTTCCCGGGGGCTCCCAGGCAGTGCTGTCCCCCCAGGAGCTGTCCAGGGAGCACCCAGAGAGCCAGGGCAGTGTGCTGTGTCCCCAGCCAGGGCTGGCTGTCCCCATGTCCCCAGCCCAGGGTGTGGAGGGTTCTCCAGGATCTGCTGGAGAAGAGCAGGACGTGCCCAGCTGCTCCTCGGGCAGGGACAGTGCTCGGAATGGGGGGACAAGTGCCCAGGATGGGGGGACAAGTGCTTGGGATGGGGGGACAAGTGCTTGGGATGGTGGGACAGGTACCCGGGATGGGCGGACAGGTGCCTGGGATGGGGGGACAGGTGCCCGGGATGGGGGGACAAGTGCTTGGGATGGTGGGACAAGTGCTTGGGATGGGGGGACAAGTGCTTGGGATGGTGGGACAGGTACCCGGGATGGTGGGACAGGTACCCGGGATGGTGGGACAGGTACCCGGGATGGGGGGACAGGTGCCCGGGATGGGGGGACAGGTGCCTGGGATGGTGGGACAGGTGCCCGGGATGGGGGGACAAGCGCTCGGGTTCCCTTTGCTGACCGTGAGCCCGGGAGCCTGCAGGGATGGGCTGCCGGGGCTTTGTCTGGAGCTGGGAATGGAGTGGAATTGGACAGAGGGTCCCAGAGGTGCAGCGGGGGAAGTGAGAGCAGCCAGGGCTGGGAAGGAGATTCCCCGATGGGCTCCGGGGCCCTGCGGGAGCTGCGGGAGCTGCTGGCACGGGCCGAGGGTCTGGCTGCCGGCTGGGGCCGGCCTGCCTTCCCCTCAGCTTCCCTCACGGAAACCGGGGAGGCTCCCCCGGCCCTGCCTGGGAAGGAGCCCCATCCCAGGGACCCCAGGGTGGGGAAGGAGCGGATCCCTGAGCCCGTGACCCAGAGGGGTGTGTGGGGAGAGGGGCTGGGGTTCCATCCTGCGGGTCCTGGCAGCTGCCACCGGGGATGGGGAGATCCCTCCAGCCTGCAGCGCCGGGAAGGGCTGAGGGGAGCGGCCCCGCAGCCCAGGCCGGGCAGGGCAGAGCCGGAGGGGTGCAGCGCTGTGCCCGGGAGCCCGGCTGTCCGTGTGGGGCTGGCACAGAGCGGGGCCAGCAGCGGCCTGAGCTCGGCCCCACAGCCGGGCCCTCCTCCCCTGCAGCCCCCGGGCACCGGCCCCGCTCTCCCGGGCACCGGCCCTGCTCTCCCGGGCACCGGCCCCGCTCTCCCGGGCACCGGCCCCGCTCTCCCGGGCACTGGCCCCGCTCTCCCGGGCGGCTCCCGGGGCTCTGTGGGCTGGGCCGGAGGGGCGGAGGGGACACGGGGCAGCAGCAGCGAGGACAGCAGCAGTGGGGATTCACTCGGTGCCCGTGTCTGGAACCTCCTGGGCAGCACCCAGGGACAGCCAGGCACGTTCCGGGGGGCTCTCCAGGACAGCAGCAGTGGGGATTCGCTCGGTGCCCGCGTCCGAAACCTCCTGGGCAGCTCCCGGGCACAGCCGGGCAGCACCCAGGGACAGCCAGGCAGCACCCAGGGACAGCCGGGCACGTTCCATGGAGCTCTGGAGAACAGCAGCAGTGAGGATTCACTCGGTGCCCGTGTCAGGAGCCTCCTGGGCAGCACCCAGGGACAGCCAGGCAGCACCCAGGGACAGCTGGGCACGTTCCATGGGGGTCTGGAGAACAGCAGCAGTGGGGATTCACTCGGTGCCCGTGTCAGGAGCCTCCTGGGCAGCACTGGGGCACAGCCAGGCATGTTCCATGGGGGTCTGGAGAACAGCAGCAGTGGGGATTCGCTCAGTGCCCGTGTCAGGAGCCTCCTGGGCGGCTCCCGGGCACAGCCGGGCACGTTCCATGGAGCTCTCCAGGACAGCGGTGACTCCCTGGCCGCCCGCGTCCGGAGCCTTCTGGGGCCGGCAGCCCCGGGCACCGCCGCCCGCCAGATCCTCAGGGACGCCGAGGAGCAGGAGAGGAAAATCCGAGGTGAGAACGTGGGTTTGGCACATCCAAATTGTGGGATTGTATCAGGGTGTGATGGGAGGTGGCTGTGAGCAGAGCTGAGGCTGCTCCCTGCCTCCGAGGGGATTGTTTGTGTTTTAATTTAATTTGTGCCTTAATGGGACAGGGCTCCGGTGAGGGACGCTCTCCTGTAATCTGTGCTGTGGTAGTACTGGGCTTCTCCAGTTTGAAAACCTTATGTTCCTGACATCACTGTAAAGAATTACTTTGTCCACATAATTATTAAGTCAGGAATGTGGGAAAGGATTGTGTGAGTGAGCTCTGACTTGTGTCTGTAACTATGAAGATGACAGGACAAGGAAAGAGTCTTGGATTCAAGGAGCCATTTTACACTGTATTATTCCTGGTCATTCCAGGAGCTCTGGAATTTGATGTGGTCCTTGTTCTCTCAACTGGGGTAACTGGAAATGCACAGCTTTGATTTAAGTTAAAAACTGTTCTCATACACTAAATGGGAAAGGAAACCTCTCGTGGTTTGTGTTTTTGGCAGCCTGGGTGAAGCTGAAACTGGCCAGCCAGTCCCAGGAGTCTGGGCCAGACAGGGATGAAGAGACCCAGCACAGGATGGAGGGAATGAAGGCAGAGCTGCTCCCAAAGACCAGGCAACCTGCACAAGCCAAGGTACAAACCAGCTCAGGCTGGGGGAAATGCTGCTGCACCTGCTCTTGGGGTGTTTATGGCTCTTTTTGTGGTTTTCCCAGGAATTTTGGGGTGATTTGGCTGTGTGGGTGACACTCAGCTGCAGATGTCCCAGAGGAAGGTGTGAAGGAAGAGATGTGAGGGGAGAGTTGCTGTGAGAAAGTGCCCAGAGCTCCTGGATCTGGATTGTCTGGAGGAATTCTTTCCACAGGGTATTTGTGGAGGTGCAGATTGTTCCTGTGGCAGGAGTTGGGTGTCCCTGGAACATCCTCAGGCACTGGGAGTGTGTGCTGGGTGCTGCCCACGTGGAGCTGGCCTTGAGAGGCTCCTGGGGCAGGAGGGAGGGAATTGTCCCTGTGCTGGCTCAGAGGGAAGGGGCTGCTCCAGGATTCCTGCAGGTGAGGATGCCGGGGGAAATCAGAGTGGTGGGCACAGGATATTCTCCACAAGAGCCTGGGAAGGGTCTGGGGGTGTGGAAGTGTCGGTGCTGGGGCAGGATCAGGGCTCAGGGCTGAGGAGGTTCGGGCTCTGCAGCTCTGATTGTCTGGGAGAGCTTGCCCTGGAATTGCCATGGTTTGTGCATCTCTTTGGAGTGTGTCCAGCTCATGTATAAAATGCTGGAATTTGTCTGAGCAGGAGTGTGGTACCTTTGTTTTCATTTTAATGTCCATTTTTGGCCCTGCTCTGCTGCCCAGGGTGGTTATGGTAGGATTTTTAGGGACTGGTGTTTCAGAGAAGTGCCCTGAGCTTTAGGAAGAGCTTTTTATTTTTCCCTTTGTTTTCTTTTCCTGGTTGCTCATGCAGCCTGCCTGCCTCCCAGGAAAAGCAGCAGGGGTTGGTTTGTTTGTTTTAATTAAAAATTAGCAGGAGTGACAGTCAGTGCTTTAGGAGTACTCTGTGTTTAGAGCTTCTCTGGAAGCAGTGCTGGGAGCAGCTCCCAAAACCCATCAGGCCACACTTCCCAGGTATTCCTGGACTGCTGGAATCTGGGAAGCTGGGGAAAAAGAAAGGGACTGTTTTATTAATAATTATTTTTAAATGAATTATTTAAATATTATTGAATATTTTAGAAATTCACATTTCTTAAAATTCAGATTTCTTAAAAGAGAGAAACAAAACACAAATACAAAACCAGAGGCATCAAATCTTTTTTCCCCCAGCTTTTAGATCTTGCTTGGTCACAGCTTTGTCCCTGAAATGAACTGTGTGCAGTGTGGAGCCAAGGATTTTACCTTTCTGTGACTCAGTGTCAGCTGGGGATTGTTTTATCCACATTTAGAGTAAGAAGAAATTCACCTTAATTTTGCAAACCAAGCTGCCAAGAAATTGCTTTCGTTCAACCACAGCACCTCCTGCTTTGATCTCGAAAATATTTTTGCACTGCAATGTTTTTAATTTGAGATAAAAAATGGTTTGAGTTTGCAGAGTGAAGGTGACTGGGTTTTTTAAATTGTACTTAAGATAAATGTATTTTTCCCTCCAAGCCAAACACTGTCACTGAAAAATACAGATTGTTCAAAACTGCTGCACTGAAAAAAACACAGCCAGGCAAAATAATCTGTAAATTTAATGTAAATTTATTGTGTACAATAAGTGTGGAAGTTTAGAGCCTAAGTGCCATGCATGGATTTAAAAAGAACACAACAAAGATTAGGAAAATATATTTTTCTTCTACTAAGCTTTTCAGGTTGAGAAGGACAAACTGTTCCTACAGCTCCAGCAATTGCTCCAGTGGGATCTCTGTGTGGGGCTGTTGGGGTGGGTGTGCTCTGGGAATGCTCAGTCTCTGCCTCTCCTTCCCAGAGGTGACAGCTCCAGGAGTTCAGGTGCCACTGGGGCGTTTTCCTGTGTGCCACGGGAAGTGTGTGAAGTCTGTGGGCAGAGAAAGGAGCAGGACACTTTGGGGAAATTCTCTGGGATGTCTTTCTTGGGAAGATTTTCCATCTTTGGAGGTAGTTGAGGGTCTCTGAGAGCTGTTTGTCACAGCAGGAGAAATCCTGGGGGTGTCCCACGTTGGGCTGGCAGAGGGTCCAGGAGGGGCTGCAGACGTGGCCTCCAGGGCTCTGGAGAGGCTCAGAACCCCTGGAATATTCAACCTGAACAGGCTGGGAGAGCTGGGGGGGCTCACCCAGAGAGGGGAAGGGTCTGGGGAGAACTTCAGCCCCTTGCAGGAGAGCTGGAGAGGGACTGGGGCCAAGGGCTGCAGGGACAGGAGCCAGGGAATGGCTTCCCAAGGGAAAGGGGAGATTGGGCTGGGATCTTGGCAAGGAATTCCTGCCTGGGATTCTGCAATTCCCAGATTTGCTGGGGCTGCCCCTGGATCCCTGGCAGTGTCCCAGGCCAGGTTGGACACTGGGATTGGATCCACCTGGGACAGTGGGAGCTGTCCCTGCCATGGTACGTTTGGAGCTGCTGTTGGATGTAAATACAATTCCAGCATCTTCAGCCTCAGGATTCTCCTCCTAAATTGAAAACCTGATCCCCCCACCTGTATTTTAGGCTGCCAGATGCTCCCTCTTCCCTTTCCTGTGAGCTCCTTCCCCCCTGGTGCAGTGTTTTCCTCCCCTCCCTGCTGTACTTTTCCACTCCTTGAGCTTTCTCACTTCTCCAGGAAGTTCACGGAGTTGTAGCTCTAAATTTGCTCTGCAGGCTCCTGTGGATCATATGGCACAGGGAGCTTTTTTGGAAGGATGACACATAACAGGCACAATAAAACATGTGAAAGGCTTGGGAAGATGAGTTTATCACAACTTCTGTGCCTGCTCTCGCTGGTGGGAGTTGCTCTGGATTACCTCAGGCCGTTGAACTGGCACGTGGTGCAGGGAGGAGAAGTCTTGGGATCATCCCTGTGCTGGCACAGCTCTGCTCCGTGTCCCTGTGCTCTTCCACAGGCCCTCGCTGTCCCTCCTGCCTGGAGGAAATGCCAAAGAAACTGATTTGTTGCCTTAAATGCATAAAACTTCCCCTTAGAGAGGTGGGATAATGATCCAGGCCCTACTTGCTGCTGTCATGACATCTGGGATGGAGAAAGGCTGGGAAAGCTGTTGTGAAATACTTGTTTGTGTGTTTGGTTTACACCAAAAATGTTTCCCACTGCTGTTTCTCACCAAATTCCCAGTGGTTGATGGGGATGTAATCACCCAGGGACCCGTGTTGCTTCATTACTGGAACACACTCTGCTGCTTCCACAGTTGTCCCAATCAGTAGGAAAAAGTAAATATAACCCAGATTTTTGTGTCTCTTTTCCCTGATTAAGCTTATCTGGCCCATCTCCATGGCAGCACATTTATCTCAGATTTGCTGTCTTCAGTGGAAGTGGTGGAATTTTGGATTACACTTGAATTTATAAATTTATGTTGACGGTTGGAATCACAGAATCATTCAGGATGGAAAAGACCTCTGAGATCATCAAGTCCAGCCACCAACCAGCACCACCATGTTCAGCACTGAAGTATCCTCAAATGCCTCATCCACACATTTTTTTAGCAATTCCAGGGATGGTGACATCACCAGCTCCCTGTTCCAATGCCTGGTAACCCTTTCCAGGGAGAAATTGTTCCCAGGATCCCATCTAACCGTCCTCTGGTTCAACTCGAGGCCATTCCAGAGGTTCTGTGCCCTGGAGGGTGCTGCCTGAAGCCCAGACATGGGCTGGGAGGGCTGGCTCCCCATGGAATTGTCCCTGTCCTGTCCCTTCCCAGTGTCCCATGGCAGTGATGGCAGAGGTGCTGCTCCCTGGCACGGGCTGTGCAGGTGCTGTGGGGTTCTGTCAGGGTGGGAACAGCTCTGGGATGATTCTGTTCCATCAGTGCAGACCCAGGTGAGATCTCAGCTTGTTAGCATTCAGGAACACACATAACCACAAATGATTATATGAAGGTGCTTTATTTAAAGAGCTCTGGGTGTCAGGGGTGCACAGACCCAAATCTGACCCCATTTGGTTTTGAGTTGAACATATTTTATACTCTATCCTTATATAACTTACATATTAATTATTAAACTTACATTGTTCTATTGTATACATTGTTTTTACCTTTTTACCCAAGCATGGATTCCTCATGATCCCCCCTTAGCCCCCTAACACTGTTCCTCATGTTCTTTAAACAATAATTATATCTAACCACATCTAACAATTGTATCATTTATCATATACTGACTACACAGGTACAGTTTGACCTGATCTTTAGCAAGCACAAGGCCTAACATTTCCCAGGGCCTGCTTTTCCCAGGGCTTTCCAAACCCAACTTTCTTTCTAAGTCTCCGAATTTTCTAAGATTTTAGAACCTTTTACTATAAAGCTCAGGTGAGATCTCAGCTCTTGGTGTCCTCCAGGGCAGCACC
This sequence comes from Poecile atricapillus, assembly GCF_030490865.1. NCBI lineage: Eukaryota > Metazoa > Chordata > Aves > Passeriformes > Paridae > Poecile > Poecile atricapillus. The sequence goes on from NC_081252.1 coordinate 76,027,543, forward strand.
TCCCGTGGATTGGGGTCAGCACAGCTGGGAATGGTCACTTGGCACTTAGAAAGGATAAAGTTCTAATTAGGTCATTAAGAGCTGAGTTCCCTCCCTTCCTGATGATAAACTCCTGGTTAGTGACAGCTCTCATCCAGCTTTTGGCCAGGAATGACCTCTGGGAACTGTGCTCTGTTTTTCAGGATCCGTGGCTCTGTGGCTTGGGAGCAGGTTCTGAGTATCTGAGGAAGCAGGAACAGGACCAGGAGCGTTTCCAGGCTCCCAGGTTTCCCAGGGACAGGCACAGACAGACAGACAGACGGCTCTTCCAGTCCAGCTCCCCAGCAGCAGTGCCAGTCCCTAGAGCTGATCCCTGGGATTGCTCCCTGCTGCAGGACGTGCAGCTCAAACTGTGGGGTGCTGCTGGGCTGCAGGACATGCAGCTGGAGCCCTGGAATTCTTCTGAGCTGCAGGACATGCAGCTGAAGCCCCAGAGCACTGCTGGGCTGCAGGACATGCAGCTGGAGCCTCGGAGAACAGATGGGCTGCAGGACATGCAGCTGAAGCCCCAGAGCACTGTTGGGCTGCAGGACATGCAGCTGAAGCCCCAGAGCACTGTTGGGCTGCAGGACATGCAGCTGAAGCCCCAGAGCACTGCTGGGCTGCAGGACATGCAGCTGAAGCCCCAGAGCACCGCTGGGCTGCAGGACATGCAGGACATGCAGCTGAAGCCCCGGAGCAGCACTGAGCTGCAGGACATGCAGGACGTGCAGCTGGAGCCCCAGAGCACCGCTGGGCTGCAGGACATGCAGGACATGCAGCTGCAGCCCCGGAGCAGCACTGAGCTGCAGGACATGCAGCTGGAGCCCCAGAGCAGCACTGAGCTGCGAGTGTGTGAGCAGCAGGCAGCCGTGGGGCACAGCAGTGCCATGGCAGAGCTCTGTGCTCCTCTGGCAGGGGATCCCTGTGCAGGGAGCGGTGCAGCTGCCCCCCGTGCCCTGGGGCAGCCGGGCAAGCCGAGCTCTTCCATCACCCTCAGCTCCTGGAGGCGGGCACCGGCCCCGCTGGGATCCCGGGCACGCAGCCCCAGCCTGGCCAGGGATGGGATCCTGCTGGGGGAACCTCCCTGTGCTCGCCCTGGGGAGGAGAGGCCGGGCACAGAGCCCTGGGAGAGGATCCAGAGCTGTCCCCCCAGCCCCACGCTGGCCAGGTCCTGGGATGCTGCAGAGCTTCCTCCTGTCCCCTCTGCCAGTGCTGGAGCTGGAGCTCCTCAGGGAACAGCCCGGGGGCCTGGGAGCATCCAGGCTGGGCAAACACAGAGCCTGGCTGCACAGCAGCCCCAAATCCCGGCTGCAGGTGTGGCTGGGGGGCACGGACAGAGCACCGGGGCTGCGGGGCTGCGCTGCAGCACGGCACAGGAAATAACTGCACTGCTTGAACCCCGCTCTGCCAGCTCACCCCAGCAGCAGGAGAGCCCAGCTGGGCACACCCAGCTCTGTGACAGCTCCAAGGGTGCAGGTCCAGCTGCACAGGAGGGTTTGGGGAAGGGTGCAGATCCAGCTGCACAGGAGGGTTTGCTGAAGGGTGCAGGTTCAGCTGCACAGGAGGGTTTGCTGAAGGGGGCAGGTCCAGCTGCACAGGAGGGTTTGGGGAAGGGCTCAGGTCCAGCTGCACTGGGGGGTTTGCTGAAGGGCCCAGGTTCAGCTGCACAGGAGGGTTTGCTGAAGGGTGCAGGTCCAGCTGCACAGGAGGGTTTGCTGAAGGGGGCAGATCCAGCTGCACAGGGGGGTTTGGGGAAGGGCTCAGGTCCAGCTGCACTGGAGGGTTTGCTGAAGGGTGCAGGTTCAGCTGCACAGGAGGGTTTGCTGAAGGGTGCAGGTTCAGCTGCACAGATCTCCAGTGAGGCATTGGCAGAGGGCAGGAAAAGCCCCAGTGAGGCAGCTCTCGTTCCAGAAGAGGCTGTGAGGGAGCACATGGCTCCTTCTCACCCTTTACCTGCAGAGGAGGCTTCATCCAGCACATCTGAGGCTCCCTCACCAGCAGTGAGGAGGTTCCTGAGTTGTGTGCACATCACCCTCTCCTCCAGAGCCGATCTCTCCGAGCTGCGCGGCGCCGGGGCTGCTGGAGCTGGGATGGAGCTGTGGGACAAACCCCAAGTGAAGGCTCAGGCAGTGACTTTAAAAGCAGCTCCAGAAGCTTCAGTGGAAGGTGTTCCTAAATTCCCTCCTGCTGAGGGTGTTCCAGAGGATCCCAGCCCCGCTGTGCCAGCGGCAGATCCCAGCCAGGCGTTTTCCCCCAGGCAGGAGCTGCTGCTGCAGGGCAGGGCCAGAGCCGGGCTCCGGGGCTCAGGGGCTCAGGGTGCACAGGGGATCCCCAGCTCTGCCCCTCCTGCAAAACCTGCGAGAAGGACTTCTGATGCTGCCACTCAGATCACCACAGAAAGCCCTACAAAAACCAGCTTCTCAGCAGAAATCTGCCTCGATGCCTGGCAGGGGGGAAATGCTGCCCAGCACTCGTCGCTCCCCAGAGCCCCTGAAGCTCCCGGCGTTACAGCTTCATCCCACAGGGAGATTCCTCCCTTCCCCAGGCAGCCTGGTGAGCAAATTCCTGTCTTACCTGTGTCTGTGGACTGGAGTCTGTACAAGGTTAAGATGTTGATAAATGTTAAAACCCAAACCCAACCCTTAAACTTGGGTTTTTCAGCCTTGTTGGGAGGGATTTGTGTGGATACAGTTTGGGTTCACTTCAGGTTTCTCTAGAACTGAATTCATTGTGTCCAAGCGTGGTTGGAGAATATTTTCTGGTGTTTGTGTGTAGATGATTGGATTTGATTCACTTGGAGTTCAGTGAGAGGTGGATCTGATTACTGATTACTCTCTAATCAAGATAGCACCAAAAAAATCAGAGGGAAATCTGCACATTCCTGCTTTTAATAGAATTAAACAGAAAACTGAGCAGGGTTTGGGGTATCTGTCAGCAGAGGGCTGTGGATGTTCACGGGGGGTTCCCACCCCAGTGGTGTTCTGAACTGGGGCTCTCTTGCTGCTTTTATTGACTTGAGGGACATATCCCCACTCCTTTAAAATGATTCCCTCAAACTGGGAGCTCTGTGGATCCAGGGGATGTTTCTGTAAGTCAGTGTTTGCCACCCTGATCACAATTTTAATATTCAATAGGTGAAGCTGTTTTCCCAGGTAAGTGATGGAAACCTTCTACCTTCGGGTGGGTATTAAAAAACTCAGTTATGTGACCTAATTAATGAAATAGTAGTTGCAATTTGCTAAAGAAGGGGGAATTTCTCAGGCTTTAGCAGCAGGAACACCCTGAGCAGTCCCCCCAGGCCCTGCCTTGTTGCACTGGATGTTTCCAGCCCGGTTCCTGCTCACTGTTTCCCTTCCACCCCCAGCCCAGCCCTTGCTGCTGCCCTACAAGCCCTTGGGAAGTGCTGGCATGTATTATGTGCCCTGCCAGAGATCAGGAGCCAGTGTGTCCCCAGACATCAGCGAGGCCAGCGGAAACAGCTCCCACTCAGGTACTGCATCCTCCTCCTCCTCCAGGGCTGAACAGGGTGCTCTGAATCGGCTGTCACCCCACAAACACAATTCCTCTGCAGCTCTGTCCTCCATCTGTGGGCTGGAAAGGGGCTTCCTGCTCCATTCTGGCACTGGAAAGGAGCACTACAACCTGACAATCCCTTACTTTCCTCTGGGAATTACTGCTCACCCTTTCAGATCTCTGCCACTTGCCCTGGGAAGAATGGATCACTGGGCATTGCAGGTTTTATTTGCAGGTTTTAATCTCACTCGGAGCTTTTTAATATCCAAAGTTATCTATAGACAAAACTCACATTAGAGATGCCCAGTTCTGAATTCCAGCAGTGGTGACCAAGGGATCCAACACTGCCAGAAGTGTCCAGATCAGTCCCTACAGCCACAAACTGTGCTGGGCATGCTTCAGATGTCCCTGCTCTTGACCTTTTTCAAGTTTATCTGAGGAAACATGTCCAAAATGAGAGGAACAAATGTGATACAAATCTGTTGTTTTGCAGAAATGATGATGCCATATATAAAAATTCACTATGCAAATGAAGCAGCACAAAGTTCTAGGAAAGCGTACAGCAGGATGAAAAAATACATTTTGTTTTTCCCAGTCCCTGCTGCACTCGGGGCTGAGCTCAGGGGGAGCAGCTGGGGGAGCTGAGAGCAGGAAATCCATGGGATGTAACCAGGTGGGGCTGGCAGGGGTGAGAAATTGGTGGGGACAGTTGTGATGGTGAGACAGGATGATGGAGTGATGGAATGCTTTGCTTGGAAGGACCTTAAATCCCATCCCAGCCCAGGAACACCTCCCAGCCTGGCCTGGGACACTGCCAGGGCTCCTGGCTGCTGGCTGAGGGTGGCATTTCTGTGCTTTCCCTGTTTCCCACTGCACTGGTGCTGCTCTCTTGCAGGGTCCGAGGATGCGGCTGCAGTGCTCCTGGCCCGAGTGCTGGCCCTGGGGGACGATTCCCCTGCAGCCAGGACAGCTGCCCAGCACAGAGGGACAAGCCATGGCCACAGGGTGAAGCTGGCCTGGGCTGAGGAGCAGAGGATGCCACTGGAACAGTCTGCAGGTAATTGGAATGTGGCTTTAATTCTGTAATTGTTTGTGTGCGTTCGTACACGTGAAAGAAGACAGAGGAGAAGATTGACATTTCAGGATCTGTGGTTCAGTGACATTGCTGACAGTCTGCCAGAAAATGCTAAATTTGACTCATTTTTCTCTTCCTGGTCTTTCTGCTTCTCCCTGAGAGATAAAATGCAGCTTTCCCTGGGAGGCTGTGGACTCTACAGCCCTGGCAGTGTCCCAGGCCGGGCTGCACAGGGCTGGGAGCAGCCTGGGGCAGTGCCAGGGGTGCCACTGGATGGGATTTAAGGTGTCTCCAACACAAATTATTCCATGATTCCATGGAATACTTGGCCATCAGTATTTGCTGGCGCTCCTGTGTCTCCAGGGCTGTGTGGGATTGTCAGGAATTCCCTGGGGCTGTCCCTGCCCACGGCCCTGTGATGTCACATCAGGTTCCTCTGTCCCCTGGCTGTCCCCAACCTCTGGCTGTGGTTTTGCTGTCCCTGTCCCTGTCCCTGCCAAGCTGGCCTTGCTGGAGGAGCCTGCCCTGGCAGGGGGGTCAGGGTTTGCTCCTCCAGGGGCCACCCTGAGCTCCATTTGCTGAGGATGCTGCCAAAGTCCAGCTGATTTTGGGGTTTGACTCTGGCTCTGGTGACAGCAGCTGACACGAATCCTCATGGACAGGTTTGCTCAGCACAAATACTGACTGTGAGTGGCTGATTGCTGGGTTTTCATCCCTGGACACAGTGACAATTCCTGGGTGGCTGCCATCTCTCCTGCAGCAGCTGCTCTCCTGATGTTTCCTGTCAGGAAATTGTCCTGGTGTGTTGACAGAGGTTCCATCTGATTATTTTCATTTTTCTCTTCAGGTAGGGTTTTATCTTTGGAGTTTTTCCTCTCAGAATGGAGAGATTTTGGTGTTGCCAGAAGACAATTTTTATTTGCAGAGGAAAATTTCAATGGTTATTATGTAAGGCTGCAACATCAGTAACAGGGATAAAAATGAGAGGGGAACAAAAGTGTTAATATAAAATTATCTTCTAACAGTTTTTTATAGCTGTGATGGTCTAAAGGCCCAGGTAAGAAAAGAACTGTAAGGAGAAAGATTCTTTTGTGAAGGCAGCCAGTGCAGCTGGAACTTTAAAGATGCTTTCAGAAGAAAGACTTGTCTTAAATCTTCCCTGACTTCTTCAGCCATATTTTTAGATGATCTAATAAAAGATTACCTCTACCCACAGAGCTTGTCTAGAGCTTAAAATTATGCAAGTTATGTATTTTTTAAAAAAAAAGTTTCTCTGTACAAACTTATTTTTATTTTTTGCCTGTTTACATTCCTTCCATTTCTTGGTAACTTTCTAAAAAGCCAGGAATAGCAAAGTTCTGCCTGGCATTCCCAAGCCTGATCTCATTTGTCAGGAGGATGTGGAGGAAGCCTCTTACACAAGTTTATAAACATTGCCCTTGTATGGGAAGAAAAATTCCTGCTCTTGCAGAGTTGGTGAGGCTGGGGCTGGAGCTCTGTGTCCAGCAGAGCCCCTGTGCTGGGGAGGGAGGAGATCCAATGGCCCAGCCCTGTATGAAAAAACAGCACAGAGCACACTTTAAAACTCAGTTTTACATGATATTAACAACTCCTTTAAAGCTGTTTTGGAGAGTGGTGCTGGCACGTGCTGTGTGTGCTTCAGGGATGGCCAGAGCATCCCCATTCCTGGGTGGGAATTGAAGTGTTAGCATTCAGGAACACACATAATCACAAATTATTACATGAAGGTGCTTTATTGAAGAGCTCTGGGTGTCAGGGGTGCACAGACCCAAATCTGACCCCATTTGGTTTTGAGTTGAACATACTTTATACTCTATCATTATGCAACTTGCATATTAATTATTAAACTTACATTGTTCTATTGTATGCATTGATTTTACCCAAGCTTGGATTTCTCATTATTCCCCCCAAACCCCTAACACTGTTCCCCATGTTCTCTAAACAATAATTATATCTAATCACATCTAACAATTGTATCATTTATCATATACTGACTACACAGGTGCAGTTTGACTTGATCTTTAGCAAGCACAAGGCCTAACATTTCCCAGGGCCTGCTTTTCCCAGGGCTTTCCAAACCCAACTTTCTTCCTAAGTCCCCAAATTTTCTAAGATTTTAAGACCTTTTATTGTCAGAAGCAGCCTGGGCCAGGGGACCTGGAGGGGCTTTGGGGTCTCTTCCATCACTCTCAAGAAAGGCTCAGTTCAGTGTTGGTCAGGGCAGTTCCCTGGGGTGGAATCAAATTCCTCCCCAGATTCACTTGGATATAACATTCTCTTGAATTCCATGTTGCAAATGGTAGAAAATGCTGTTTATGTGATTTTAATAATGCTCAAAGTGCATTTCCAAGTTCACTGCATTTGGGAATGAGCTCAGTGATCCCGCTTTTAATCCTTTGACGTGTTTTGGAAGTTTTAGGATGAAAATCCTCCACTTGAAGCTGAGAAATGAAACATTCAAGTGTTTTGTTCTCTTGCAGAGCTCCCAGATGGCTCCGGGCGTGTAAAACCCTCCGGTTGTGCCCCTGACCCCGCGAGCGGCAGCTGCTGCCCGGCTCCCCGGCACTTCAGCGGGGTCTCTGCTGGAGCAGGACACTCTGTCCCCTCCTCTGGGGCTGTCCTGGCCGGGTCACAGCGGCAGGGTCCCCGTGTGCCCCCCGGGACGGGCTGGCAGCTCTCAGCTCTCCCTGCAGAGGCCGATGACAGCGGGAGCGAGGAGCCCGGAGCCGGGGCAGCCTTTGGGAACGGGATGGAGCCGCAGCAGGACGCTGCTGGAGGGGATCCTGCACAGCCTGGCCCAGCAGCTCGCCCCGCTGGGAGCCCAGGGAAGGCAGCACGGCACAGGAGCCGCCCCAGGGGCAGCCTGGAGGAGCTGTGGGTGACGTTCCTGGAGCGCCAGAGCAGACAGCAGCAGCAGCGGGATTTCAGGGAGAGCGGAGAGCTGTCCCTCGTGGAGCGCCTGGAGCGGCTGGCCAGGCTCCTGCAGAATCCCATCAGACACACCCTGGCACCGGCAGCAGCTGCGGAGAAGCTTCCTGAGGGGTGCACACAGGGAAGGGAGCGGCTGAAAATCCGGCTGGCAGGAGGAGGCAGGTCTGGGAGCGGCACAGAGCCCCGGGGAACAGCGGGACGGAGGCCACAGGTGATCCAGGAACAGCCCGGGGCACACAGGCCGGGGCAGAAGGTGATCCAGCACCTGAGGAGGATTCTGGAGCAGCAGCAGCAGCAGCAGCAGCAGCTGGGAATTGCGAGTGACAGCTCCTCGGAGGCCAGGCTGAGCGCAGAGCCCGGCGGCTGCAGCAGCTGCAGCACCTCGGGGTGGGACACGGGGACCCCGGCAGGGCCGGACACCTCCCCGGCCTCTGGGGACAGCAGCTCCCTGTCCCTGGCCACCATCGACACGGCCAGGCTGCTCCGGGCCTTTGGCCAGCACAGGCTGGGGCTGGGCTCACAGCTGGCCCCACAGCTGGGCTCACAGCTGGCCCCACAGCTGGCCCCACAGCTGGCCCCACAGCTGGCCCCAGAGCCTGTCCCACAGCTGGCCCCACAGCCTGTCCCACAGCTGGCCCCACAGCCTGCCCCACAGCCGGCCCCACAGCCGGCCCCACAGCTGGCCCCACAGCCTGCCCCACAGCTGGCCCCACAGCCGGCCCCAGAGCTGCCCCCGAGGCTGGCCCAGCTGTACTGTGCCATCAGGCAGCAGAAGAGCCGCTCGGAGCGCTGGGATGAGGAGAGCGAAGGAGCAGGGGCTGAGAACCTCGGGAAGGGGCAGCAGAGCCAGGTAAGAGCTCCCTGAGCCCGGCTCTGAGTGCTCCCCAGGGAATCCCCACTGCTGGACGGGCTCCCTTAGCTGGGAATCACTGAATGGTTTCTAGGGGAGTTCCATGTTCCGTGGGACCAAGGCTGGCCCTGCAGGAGCCGGGGCAGCAGCTCAGGAGGGCAGGGCAGCACCTGGGCACCCCCTGGACACCCCCTGGACAGCCCTGGGCATCACCTGGGAACCCCCTGGGCACCCCCTGGGCACCCCCTGGGCAGCCCTGGGCACCCCCTGGGCACCCCCTGGGCACCCCCTGGGCACCCCCTGGACACCCCTGGACACCCCTGGGCCCCACCTGGACACCCCTGGACACCCCTGGGCACCCCCTGGACACCCCCTGGACACCCCTGGACACCCCTGGGCCCCACCTGGACACCCCTGGGCACCCCCTGGACACCCCCTGGACACCCCTGGACACCCCTGGGCCCCACCTGGACACCCCTGGGCACCCTCTGGACACACCTGGGCACCCCCTGGACACCCCCTGGGCCCCACCTGGACACCCCCTGGACACCCCTGGACATCACCTGGGCACCCCCTGGACACCCCCTGGACACCCCCTGGACAGCCCTGGGCACCCCCTGGGCACCCCCTGGACACCCCCTGGGCTTTCTTCCCTGGCCTCAGTTTCCCTTGGGAAGCAAATCCTGCTCCTCCCAGATCCCTGCAGGCTCTGCCTCTGGCACTGCCCAACTCGAGGTTGTAACTTTGGTGTAAATTCCTGCCTGAATATCCCTGGGCAAGGATCCATACAATTACTGGAGTTTTCCTACTGCTTGTCTTGTAAATTGTGGGATTGTTTTGTGTGGCTGTGAACTTTTTAAAGAGCTGAGGATTGCAGGTAAGAACTGCAGCTCTTTGGAAGGGGAGGGAATAATTCCTTCAGGTGAGTTTGGCTGTTGCCCTTTGCAGGAGAAATGGAAATGTTGTTAAGGAGGGACTCAGCCTGGATTTGGTGATTTTAGTAGAATTACAGAGTTTGGGGGTTCTGTAATACACAGGAATGCTGAAAAGTACAGAACAAGTGAGGAATATTGAATTACTTCTTTCACATTTTTGTATTTCTAGATGAAAGTGGAACTGGCATCATTACTGCCAGATTTAATTGAAATTAACTATTTGATTTTATGGAAACAACTCCAAGTCTGTTGGTCAAATAAGCCAGTGAATTATGGAATAATGAAAAATAATGCAAATAACTAAATAAATCTGGGGGAGAAAGAATTTTCTTAAATGTGAAGAACGGTTGAAAAATCTTTTATTTAATATTTTTATTTGTAACATTTATTTAAAGGTAAAATAAAACTGATGAATTTTTCAGGTTCTATTCAACCTTGAGTTACTTGGGTCTATTAAACCCAAATCTGATTTTTTTACCTGTTAAATCACCTGTGAGATGACAAATGGAATTAGTGCTATGGGGAATAAACCCTTTAAAGGCTCATTGAACCCCCATGGCTTTAGAAACTCACATTTTTTATCTGCTGGTGAAATATTCTTTTAAAAAAATCCATCTGAAGATACACATGACCCCCCTCAAATAAGAAGTGGGAGAAAATAGATGTCAAAACAGCAAATTTAATTTAAAATTCCAATTTTGGTCACTTAAATGGAATTAGTGCTATGGGGAATAAACCCTTTAAAGGCTTTTTGAACCCCCATGGCTTTAGAAATTCACATTTTTTATCTGCTGGTGAAATACTCTTTTTAAAAAATCCATCTGAACACAGCCCCCTCAAATAAGAAGTGGGAGAAAATAGTTAAAATATTAAATATTTTTTAAAAAATGATACATTTAATTTAAAATTCCAATTTTGGTCACTTCTGGGCTGTTTAGCTGAGGAAGAGTCAAGATTTATTTGTATTTTTAGTGCAGATGTCTGTGCTTCCGAGGCAGATCTTCATTCCGAGCAGGAGCCCAGCTCCCAGAGAGATTCCTGCCCCAATCCTTGTGGGAATGCTGCATTTGGAGCCCATTGTCAGCTCTGCTTCCAGCAAACTCTTCCAGCTTTTTGTGTTTCTATCTCCCAGAGCCCTCCTGGAGCTGCTGTTGGCAGCAGGTGCAGGGCTGGAGGGCAGGGAATGTTCCCATCCCATCCAGAATGTTCTGGCTGCTGCTGCTCCGTGCTGCACCTGCAGGGGAAGGGGATATTCTGGGGTTTTCCTCCCTGCTTTTACACATTTCCTGCCAAGCACATAATTCCAATTCACACGTTCACAGTTGAGATGTTCACATATTCTATTATCTGAATGAAAATCCATATCTGTGCATCTGTGCAGTGCCTCTCCTGGAGCTGGGATAGCTACAGGAAATCAAAAACAGCTTTAGGAGACTCAAAACTGCCTCCTTTAATATAGAAATGAAGTTTTGTTGAAGTTGGGTTAGGAGAGTCAAAACTACCTCCTTTTAATATAGAAATTTTGTTTTGTTTTGTTGAAGTTGCTTTAGGAGAGTCAAAATTTTCTCCTTTTAGGACAGAAGTGAAGTTTTGTTTTGTTGAAGTTGATGTAGGAGAGACAAAATTTCCTCCTTTTAGTATAGAAATTGCCTCCTTTTAGTGTAGAATGAAGTTTTGTTTTATTGAAGTTGGGTTAGGAAAGTCAAAATTGCCTCCTTTTAGTATGGAAGTGAATTTTGTTTTCTTGAAGTTGGTTTAGGAGAGTCAAAATTTTCTCCTTTTAGTATAGAAGTGAAGTTTTGTTTTATTGAAGTTGGGTTAGAAGAGTCAAAATTGCCTCCTTTTAGTATAGAAATTGCCTCCTTTTAGTGTAGAAGTTTTGTTTTGTTTTGTTGAAGTTGGTTTAGGAAAGTCAAAATTTTCTCCTTTAAGTATAGAAGTGAAGTTTTCTTTTATTGAAGTTGGTTTAGGAGAGTCAAATTTTTCTCCTTTTAGTATAGAAGTGAAGTTTTGTTTTGTTGAAGTTGGTTCAAGAGAATCAAAATTGGCTCTTTTTAGTATAGAAATTGCCTTCTTTTAGTACAGAAGTGAAGTTTTGTTTTGTTGAAGTTAGGTTAGGGAAGTCAAAATTCCCTCCTTTTCGTATAGAAGTTTTGTTTTGTTGAAGTTGCTTTAGGAGAGTCAAAATTTTCTCCTTTTAGTACAGAAGTGAAGTTTTGTTTTATTGAAGTTGGTTTAGGACAGTCAAAATTGCCTCCTTTTAGTGTAGAAGTTTTGTTTTGTTTTCTTGAAGTTGGTTTAGGAGAGTAAAAATTTTCTCCCTTTAGTACAGAAGTGAATTTTGTTTTCTTGAAGTTGGTTTAGGAAAGTCAGAATTGCCTCCTTTTAGTACAGAAGTGAAGTTTTATTGAAGTTGGTTTAGGACAGTCAAAATTTTCTCCTTTTAGTGTAGAAGTGAAGTTTTGTTTTATTGAAGTTGGTTCAGGAGAGTCAGAATTGCCTCCTTTTATTACAGAAGTTTTGTTTTGTTTGGGGTGACAGAGCTCCAGTGAAAGGGAATAAAGAGGCCTCTGCATTTTCCGGTGGCTGCTGTTGGTTTCTCCATTAATTAGCTCGGGGTTGCTAATTGCTGTGAGCAGGGGAGGGCAGCTCTGCAGGGCACTGCCAGGTCCTGGTGCTGATGAAGCCCCAGCCCTGGTGTTTCACAGAGCCAAGCCTTGGGACAGGATTCCTGCTTTTCAGTGGATTTAGTGATTGAGATCCAGGTGTGATCTCCCAGCTGTGCCCAGCCCTGCAGCGTCCACAGCTGGCCTGGTGTGACACTCCCCTTGTCCCTCAGCCATGCTCCTTCCATGGCTTCTGGGATTTCTGGAGTTTCATTTCTCCCAGCTGGAGGAGTCTGCTGAGGATCACAGGCTGAGGGAGCTTGCCCTGCTTTGAGAGGATTTTGCCTCCCCACATTCCCAGGGGACAATTCCTGCCCAGGATCCCATCCATTGCTGTCCTCTGGCACTGGAACCATTCCCTGGCTGCTGTCCCTGCTCCCTCTGGGCTGTCCCTGCAGCAGGACAGCACTGGGGCTGGTCCTAACCCTTCTCTTCCCACAGAAATCCGGTGTTTTTCCTACCAGCCTGTGCTGCCAGGGCTGCTTTTGTGAGAGCAGTGGGACAGAGCAGCCTGGGCTCAGCATCACTAACAACACCTTACAAAAGGTTCAAGGGAAAAGCAGTGCCATTTTTCTGTTTAAATCCTGTTTTCTGCTCCTTGTGGTTGGAATTTCAGGAATTTCTGTTCTCTGGCCTGTTTTTGTAGAGCACCATCCCCTTTTCCTCGGATTCCACTTGTGCCAGCAGCAGCTCCTGGGGACCGAGCTGTGCCCTCAGGAACAAGCGACGGACACGGATGCTGAACAAAGGGATCCAGGCAGGTGAGGCCCTGAATTCCAGACTTCCCTGAGCTCCTCCTGCCTTTCCTGCCTTTGGAACCCCTTCTCCACAGCCTGGGAGTTTCTGGTGATGGGCCTGCACGGGCAGCACTCTCCAAATTCCCTTCCAGTGCTGTCAGAGAGGGGCAGAGAGGTGTTCAGTGAACATGAGCTGTTTTAATTGCCATTCTTGGGCTGCTTTAATAACCAATATTCTCACCTGTAAACTGATTAACCTCAGCTCCTGCTCCATTTCAGTGGCAAAGGTGAGCTGCCTTTTTTTATCTATTGTTTTTTTTCCCCAAGACATCTGTTCCTCCCAGAATGGCTTTTGTAGGCATATGCTATTTCAGAAGGCAACTGCAGTGTTCCGTGTTCTTCCTGGGAATATTTTGGGTGTTCAGTTCTATTTCAGTCCTGAGCTGCTCCTGGCCTGGTGCAGTTCTGCAGTTGGGTTTTTTTCTGGTGGCAATTAACAGTTTCTTCATTGCTTTCATTTCCACGCCAACTCCCCATCATCACATTGAGTAATGGCCTTGGTTTATTCATCAGATACAGCAATTATTTATTTATTCCTGCTTGTGTGCAAGCGGATTGAATCAGGGAAGCATTTTCACAGGGCAGAGTTAATTCCAGTTTCATTCCCACCCCCAGACAAATGTGTGTTTTGCTCGGGGTGTTTGGTTTTAATTTCACTCAGATTATCACACAGCCACAATCCCGAGCCACTGGAAACTCTCCTTGGTTTGGGGAGGTGGGGATGGAGAGGGCTTTGACTGCTGGAGGTGGGTGAAGCACAGGTTCTTGGCTTTTAAAAGTAAAAGTAAACAGCTTTTTACAGGTTCTTCCCTCTGAGCTGGAACGGGGCAGTTCCCTGCACACGGGAGTGAGGGGTCCCCGCTCTGTTTCTGTTCCAGGAGACCTGGAGATCGTCAGCAGCGGCACCAGGAGGAACACCAGGGACGTGGGGGTGACCTTCCCCACACCCAGGCACAGCCAGGAGCCCGTGGGACACAGCCAGGAGCCCGTGGGACACAGCCAGGAGCTCAGGGGACACAGGCAGGAGCTCAGGGGACACAGCCAGGAGCTCAGGGGACACAGCCAGGAGCTCACAGGACACAGGCAGGAGCTCAGGGGACACAGCCAGGAGCCCGTGGGACACAGCCAGGAGCTCAGGGGACACAGCCAGGAGCTCACAGGGCACAACCAGGAGCTCAGGGGACACAGCCAGGAGCTCAGGGGACACAGGCAGGAGCTCAGGGGACACAGCCAGGAGCTCAGGGGACACAGGCAGGAGCCCACAGGACCCAGCCAGAAGCTCACAGGACACAGTCAGGAGCCCACAGGACACAGGCAGGAGCTCAGGGGACCCAGCCAGGAGCTCAGGGGACCCAGCCAGGAGCTCAGGGGACCCAGCCAGGAGCCCAGGGGACCCAGCCAGGAGCTCAGGGGACACAGCCAGGAGCTCAGGGGACACAGCCAGGAGCTCACAGGGCACAGCCAGGAGCTCAGGGGACACAGGCAGGAGCTCACAGGACACAGTCAGGAGCTCAGGGGACACAGACACAGCCAGGAGCTCAGGGGACACAGCCAGGAGCTCAGGGGACACAGGCAGGAGCTCAGGGGACCCAGCCAGGAGCCCACAGGACACAGCCAGGAGCTCACAGGACCCAGGCACACTGGCCCTGGCACCTGGCAGCGGGCACCCACGGACAGGCTCCCCACGGACAGACGGACAAGGAGCAGCAGGCTGCACTTGCAGCAAGGTCAGCACCACGGGGGGAGCTGGGGACAGCCAGCCCTGCCACAGCCACTGGAATTTCACAGGGTTCAAACCCTGCCCAGGGGCTGCAGAGCTGGAGTCTGGTGGTGTTTGCAGGCAGACACGGCTGCAGGAGGTGCTGGGGAGAGGGGGGAATAAACAAGCTGGAGAAGGGGAATAAACAAGCTGGAGAGGGGGGAATAAATGAGCTGGGGAGGGGGGAATAAACAGGGTGGAGAGGGGGAATAAACAGGGTGGAGAGGGGGGAATAAACAAGTTGGAGAGGGGGAATAAACAGGGTGGAGAAGGGGGAATAAATAAGCTGGAGAGGGGGGAATAAACAAGCTGGAGAAGGGGGAATAAACAAGCTGGGGAGGGGGAATAAACAGGGTGGAGAAGGGGGAATAAACAGGGTGGAGAAGGGGGAATAAACAAGCTGGAGAAGGGGGAATAAACAAGCTGGGGAGGGGGAATAAACAGGGTGGAGAAGGGGGAATAAACAGGGTGGAGAAGGGGGAATAAACAAGCTGGAGAAGGGGGAATAAACAAGCTGGGGAGGGGGAATAAACAAGGTGGAGAGGGGGGAATCTTGCAGGTACTTTATACCAAGTTCTGAGATAGAGAACATTCTGTTAAATTCTCCCTGCTGGTCACCAGCTTGTCCTTACTGTCTCATGCCCTGAGGCTTCCCAGATTTTTCCAGAGTACTTGAGTGGAAATTGGGAAGAGCTCAACTTGGTTTTGAGAGTTGCATTTTTAGGCTGCTGGTGGAGTCTCAGGAAGTTTTCATTTTTTTGTCTCTCTTAAATTCCTGCCACTCTTCACAACGTCACAATTAAATGTTTAAAAATATTTCCCTTACTCATCACTGTTGTTGTGGGGACTGATCATTCTCTCTCATAAGGGTTTAATTTAGAAAATTCAGAATATCTGTTCAGAATCCCAGCTGATGTATTCACATCATTGTGTGTGTAAACTGTGAGTAACTGAATTCCTGGAGACACACTGAACATTTGGGAGATGGAAAGCATTTGATCTTCCAAAATGTGGATAAAGAGCCACAGGGCTTAGGCCTAACACAGAGGCTCCTTAAAAATGTGTGATTGCTGGTAAATAACTGTTCTTTCCATGGAGAGAAGCCTGGAAAATGAACAATTCTGGGCTTTTCCAAAGTGGTGTTTGATAAAGATTTGCTGGTTTTGGGACACCTGAGGAGGGAATTCTCTTGAAGCTGCCCAAGGTGTTTCCTGCAGGAATTCCCTCTGGAGTGTGAGGGGTTGGCAGTGGTTGGGTTTAGCTGCAGACCTGGGCACTGCTGAGGTTTAACCCCCTGGTCCTTCCCTTCCCAAGGGATGTGGGGCAGGATGGGGAGGAGGAGGAGGAGGAAACCATTGGGATGGAGACAGGTTAATAGGGAAAGGAGCACAGCAAGACAAGGAATTCATTCTCCACTTGGAGAATCCTGGAATGGTTTGGGTTGGAGTGACCTCAAATCCCCCCCAGGGTCACCCCAGCCATGGCAGGGACAGCTCCCCCTGTCCCAGGAGCTCCAGCCCCAGTGTCCAGCCTGGCCTTGGGCACTGCCAGGGATCCAGGGGCAGCCCCAGCTGCTCTGGGCACCTGTGCCAGGCACTGCCCACCCTGCCAGGAACAATTCCTGCCCAATGTCTGGTGTAAACCTGCCCTCCTTCAGCTTCCCCCTGTCCCAGGTCCCTCTGCAGCTCCTTGGAACCCCCCTGTAGGCACTGGAGGGACCTTTCAGCCCCTGCCCACTTTCCCATCCCCAGGAGAGCTCCACTGTGCCTGATGGGGACTTGGGAGGTCAAGGCACCACCATTCCCAGTGTTCCCCTTCCTCTTCGCTCAGCTCTGTCTCCTGACCATGATCTGGGGTACCCTGGGGTCAGCTGGGGTCACCTCTCCTGGCTGTGTCCCCTCCCTGCTCTTTGTTGTCCCCTCAGCCTCTGGGATTCCTCCAGGAATAAAGGACCATGGATTGGGATGGACAGCAGCAATTGTCTCAAACCTTTCCCTTCCGTGCTCTTTTAACAGGGACTCAGTGGCTCGTCCCAGCAGAGGATCTGAAATGTGAATGGAGGAAAGAAAACCAGTCCAGTGCCATTGCTGGCCCTGGGCCTGCCTGGTTTGAGCCCTGGAGCAGCACAAAGCCCTGGAGAGAGCCCCTGCGGGAGAAGAACTGGGAGGAGCAGCCCAGCCTGGGCCGGGCAGGGGCTGCCAGGGGGCTGGGGCAGCCCCTGGGGAAGCTGACCCTGCAGGTGAGGGCACCAGGGCCAGCCTGGGAACCGTGGGGTGCTCCTGGCAGCAGCAGAATTTCCCCAGGGTAGCTCCACAGTTCATTTCCCCCACTTTTGACTTGGTCTGGTGTTACAGGGATTAAATCCCTTGGCTTCAGGACACAGAGGGATGTAGCTGGCAGAACATCCCACCACACTTGTTTCCACACAGAAATAATTCTCAGGTGTGCATAGTATGAGATCAAAATGAGTTTTTACTACTCTTTATTATTATTTTGTTTTTTTTCCTTTCTGGCCAGTTTATTTCCACATTATTAAACCTCTGAGCACCTAGGACAGGAGTTTCAAGGACCAGCATCAAGAACAGGAGTTTCATATTACACCCAGTATTAGGATGGGTTTTTTTTCCATGCTTTGGGGTTTGTGGTGGATGTTTTGTGTCTCAAGCCCCAGTTTGTCTGTCTGTGTCCCCCCAGGAGGCCCTGGCCCTGCACCGCCCCGATTTCATCTCGCGCTCGGGACAGCGCCTGCGGCACCTGCGGCTGCTGCGCGAGGAGAGGAGGCTCCAGAGGCTGCTGCAGTCCCAGAGGGAGCAGCTGCAGTCCCAGGGGCTGCTGCAGTCCCAGAGGGAGCAGCTGCAGTCCCAGGGGCTGCTGCAGTCCCAGAGGGAGCAGCTGCAGTCCCAGAGGCTGCTGCAGTCCCAGAGGGAGCAGCTGCAGCTGCTGCAGTCCCAGAAGGAGCAGCTGCTGCCATCCCAGCAGCTGTTGCAGCCTCCAGGGAAGAGACAGCCCTGCAGGACTGCAAATCACCTGGTGTCCAACCGAGGTACTTCAGGGGTCTGCCTTGAATTCTTGGATTTCATGGGCTCCACATGATGCTTCAGGGTGTATTTATTTATTGTTTGTTTCTCATAAAGGCATTACAGGTATTTAACCCTGCTGTCTGCAAGATCTTACAAAGAGTTTTTTGTAAAAGCTTCTCTAAAGCTGATAAAGGACTCACCTTGTTGCAGTAACAGACTTGTTCATTCCTTCACTTACCTCAAAATTTTCCACTCAGGTTTCCTGATGAAAGAAAAAAGAAGAGCAATTCCCAAGAGAGAAATGTTTCAAAGATCTAAAAGGTAAAGTTCAGGGAGTTTTATTTCAGGTGGATCAGTGCCCTGGGTAGGGAAGAGCTCTGTCTGCAGCCAAAGAACCGGGTGTGCAAATAATTCAGCTTTTTCAGTGAAAAATGCAGATGTCTCATCAGAGGGAGAAGAAATGTCCTACTTAGAAATTGCAAGAAAGAAAATCATTTTGGAGAAGTGATTTCTGTAGCTAAAGCTGAGGGTTCTGCTGCAGTGTCAGCCACCCACAAACAGGGTCCCAAGTGGAGAGGGAGTGGGGCTGGGGGACCCTGGAGCATCTGAGTTCACAAATTAACCAAGTGCTAATTGGGGCAGGAGTGAGGCAGCATTTCCCCCAAAGGAAGAGGCTTTGTATAGCAATAATCACCCCAAGAGAACACAGGTGAATTTATCCAATTTACCCTTGGATAAACCACCCTAGGATAGGTCTGGTCTTATTTCTGACTGCAGGAATTGATCTCTGCAGTGCCCACTCACGTGGATTTACCCTTTGGAGCAGCAGTGCTGCAGAGGGAGCCTGGGGAGGGATAACAAAAAGTGGGAGTTGATTGCAGCTGAATTTTGCTATAAACGGGATGTGAAGTGCTGGGCCAGGACCCCACAGAGGTGGCAGAGCCATTGGGAATATCCAATATCCTTGGAAATAATCACAGCTTGGTGGGATGAGGCCTGAGCAGCCTGACCCAGCCCTGGAATTAGCCCTGCTTTGAGCAGGAGCTTGGTGACCTCCAGAGTGTTTTGCCAACCTCAGTTTCTCTGTGATCCCACAAAATACCTGCTGAAATATATAAAATAAACCCCTTGGTGACTTGTAATGATTTTAATGTTTTTTATGATACATTTTGATGATTTTTAGCATTTAAAAGTATTGTTAGGCTGTCTGGGGAAGGTGTCCCTGCCCATGGCAGGGGTGGCACTGGATGGGCTTTGAGGTCCTTCCACCCCAAACCATTCCAGGATGCCACAAGTGAAGGAGAATTGATTGGGGAAGCATCAGCACAGGAGAACACAAAGCAGGGCAGCACTGCTGAAAGTTTGGAAATGCCTAAAAAGCCTCAGTGAGGTGATTGCTGTGCTGAACTCCTGCCATGGCAGGGGGAACATGGCCCGGGATGCCTGGGGGTGTCCTGGGCTGGGGACACTGGGGACACTGAGCTCCAGCTGGGTCACCCCAGCAGGGCAGAGCTGCAGTGCTGCTCTGAGGAGCTGCTGGGCAGGAGAGGTGTTCCAGGGGCAGGAGAGGTGTTCCAGGGACAGGAGAGGTGTTCAGGGGCAGGAGAGGTGTTCCAGGGGGTGGAGAGGTGTTCCAGGGACAGGAGAGGTGTTCAGAGACAGGAGAGGTGTTCCAGGGACAGGAGAGGTGTTCAGAGACAGGAGAGGTGTTCCAGGGACAGGAGAGGTGTTCCAGGGGCAGGAAAGGTGTTCCAGGGACAGGAGAGGTGTTCAGAGACAGGAGAGGTGTTCCAGGGACAGGAGAGGTGTTCAGAGACAGGAGAGGTGTTCCAGGGACAGGAGAGGTGTTCCAGGGGCAGGAGAGGTGTTCCAGGGACAGGAGAGGTGTTCAGAGACAGGAGAGGTGTTCCTGGGACAGGAGAGGTGTTCAGGGGCACAGGAGGTGTTCCAGGGGCACAGGAGGTGTTCCAGGGGCAGGGGAGGTGTTCCAGGGGCAGGGGAGGTGTTCCAGGGGCAGGAGAGGTGTTCCAGGGGCAGGAGAGGTGTTCAGAGACAGGAGAGGTGTTCCAGGGGCACAGGAGAGGTGTTCCAGGGGCACAGGAGAGGTGTTCCAGGGACAGGAGAGGTGTTCCAGGGACAGGAGAGGTGTTCCAGGGACAGGAGAGGTGTTCCAGGGACAGGAGAGGTGTTCCAGGGACAGGAGAGGTGTTCCAGGGGCAGGAGGGGTGTTCAGAGACAGGAGAGGTGTTCCAGGGGCACAGGAGAGGTGTTCCAGGGGCAGGAGAGGTGTTCCAGAGACAGGAGGGGTGTTCAGAGACAGGAGAGGTGTTCCAGGGGCACAGGAGAGGTGTTCCAGGGGCAGGAGAGGTGTTCCAGAGACAGGAGAGGTGTTCCAGGGGCACAGGAGAGGTGTTCCAGGGGCAGGAGAGGTGTTCCAGGCACAGGAGAGGTGTTCCAGGGGCACAGGAGGTGTTCCAGGGACAGGAGAGGTGTTCCAGGGACAGGAGAGGTGTTCCAGGGGCAGGAGAGGTGTTCCAGGGACAGGAGAGGTGTTCAGAGACAGGAGAGGTGTTCCAGGGACAGGAGAGGTGTTCCTGTAACAGGAGAGGTGTTCCAGGGGCAGGAGAGGTGTTCCAGGGGCAGGAGAGGTGTTCCAGGGGCAGGAGAGGTGTTCCAGGGGCAGGAGAGGTGTTCCAGGGGCAGGAGAGGTGTTCCAGGGACAGGAGAGGTGTTCAGAGGCAGGAGAGGTGTTCC
Organism: Poecile atricapillus; assembly: GCF_030490865.1. NCBI lineage: Eukaryota > Metazoa > Chordata > Aves > Passeriformes > Paridae > Poecile > Poecile atricapillus. Next base: position 76,047,885 of record NC_081252.1, read on the forward strand.
TGTAACAGGAGAGGTGTTCCAGGGACAGGAGAGGTGTTCAGAGACAGGAGAGGTGTTCAGGGGCAGGAGAGGTGTTCCAGGGGCAGGAGAGGTGTTCAGAGGCAGGAGAGGTGTTCCAGGGGGTGGGGAGGTGTTCCAGGGACAGGAATTCCCAGGCTCAGGCTGCTGTGGATTCCACATTTTCCCAGTGGGACAGCAGCACGCTCCAAACACATTTGTCAGGGGTGTGCTTGTCCAGCAGCCCCTGGCACGGTGGGGATGAAGCAGAGGGTGTGGATTTAGTGCCAGGCAGGCTCACACCCCTTGGCACAGTGGGGATGAAGCTGAGGGTGTGGATTTAGTGCCAGGCAGGCTCACACCCCTTGGCACAGTGGGGATGAAGCTGAGGGTGTGGATTTAGTGCCAGGCAGGCTCACAGCACTTTGCTCCCCGGTCAGGCTCTATGAGCAGCTCCCCGAGGTGAGGAGGAAGAGGGAGGAGGAGCAGAGGAAGCTGGAGTACAGCTCCCACCGCCTGCAGGCTCAGCTCTACAGAACTGTGAGTGTCCTTCTGCAGGGGGCCAGGCACAGGAATGGGGAATTGGGGGGCTGGGGAGTGGGAATTGGGGGGCTGAGGAGTGGGGAGTGGGAACTGGGGGTCTGGGCAGTGGGAATTGGGAACTGGGGGGCTGGGGAGTGGGAATTGGGGGTCTGGGCAGTGGGAATTCAGGTGCTGGGAAGGGGGAATTCAGGTGCTGGGCTGCCAGGGCTGTTCCATTTCACCAGGGCAAGGCAGCCAAGCTTTGCAACACCAGTTCCTTTCCTGAAATCCTCCCACTCCATGGAAAAATGGCAATGAACACGGTCCTGGTGGAATGATACAAAAAAGGGCTTGTGCAGGGCTTTGGGAGGAGCAGAGGGATCTTGGAGCACATTCCAGGAAGGACAGGTGTGGATGAGGATGCTGGGTTTGCTCTCCTGAGCCCTGGCTGTGGAGGGATTTGGCTCAGGGAATTCCCAGCCAACTTCCCAGCTGTGCCTAACAAAGCCTGGAGTCATCCTTAATTTATCCAGTCCTGGTGGAAAGTGAGCTCTGAGGATTTCAGCAGTTCCTGCTGGCCCCTGGCTGGGGAGCTGTGGGATAAGCCAGTGTCCCTGAGCATGGACAAACAAAACTGGCTGGTTTTTAAACTCTGCACCTTAAACTTGCACTTCAGGCTCAGTGTTGAACTCCTGGCTGGAAGAACTTTCCTGGAGTATTCCAGAGCTGGAGTAATAGCCTTGGGTATTTGTTGGGAACAGCAGTCATTGGATTTTGGAAGTCAGCACTCGTAATGTATTCTCCAAAACATCTTCCTACTCCAATTTGGGGAGTTTGCCACTAGAAAGACTTTAATTTGTTGCTATAATTGGGCAGGGTATTTTCAGGACATTTTTTTTTCCCTGGTCTGAGAATTCCAGATGCTGGTTCAGTAAAGTTTGAGGAATTAATGGATTCTGGCAGTCATGGATAGAGTCAGCTGGAAGCAGGGAGGGAATGGGATCAGAACTTTGGTACATAAATATGGGTTTGATTGGGATGGAGGTGATGATTCATGGCAGTAAATAATTCCAAAGTTTTAGTTTTCCCTGCTGGTGCAGTCCTCCCTGCTGAGGGGAGCTGTAAATCAGGGAATGGTTTGGTGAGGATGGGGTGAGAGCACCAGCTTCACTGTGCCTGGGAAATGAACCATGGATTTCGTGGAATGACTCCAAACATGAGACACAGCTTAGGGGGGAGGAAGGAGCTGCTCCAGGAGCTCCATGGAGTGTGTGATGGGGCTGTGGGATTGAGGGAACCCCCAGGATGCTCCAGGGATCTGTTCCCGTGCTGGGAGGGGCTGGTGTGGAGCAGCCCCAGTGACCCCAGCAGGGAGCAGCTCCTTTAGCAGTTATCCAGGGAAAACAGGGAAAAGGGAGGCAGAGTCAGCTCTGGGTGGGGCTGGGCAAAGCCCCTGTGTTCCCTGACCCCAGGGCAGGGCCTGGGATGAGCCCTGTCCCAGAAATCAGAGAACCACGGAATTGTTCAGGTTGGAAAATCCCTCTGATCCCATCCAGCCCAGCCATCCCCAGCCCTGCCAGGGCCAGCGCTGCCCCTGTCCCCAAGGGCCACATCCAGGGGCTTTGGGATCCCCAGGGATGGGAATTCCCAACCTCCCTGGGCACTTCCAGATTCCTTTCCATGTAGGAATATTCCAAATATCCACCCTGAGCTCCCCTCAGGCCGTTCCCTCTCCTCCTGTCCCTGTTCCCTGCGAGCAGATCCCAAATCCCCCCCGGCTGTCCCCTCCTGCCAGGGACTTGTGCAGAGCCAGAAATTCCCCCTGAGCCTCCTTTGCTCCAGCCTGAGCCCCTTCCCAGCTCCCTCAGGAATTCTCCAGCCCCTTCCCAGCTCCCTCAGGAATTCTCCAGCCCCTTCCCAGCTCCCTCAGGAATTCTCCAGCCCCTTCCCAGCTCCCTCAGGAATTGTCCAGCCCCTTCCCAGCTCCCTCAGGGATTCTCCAGCCCCTTCCCAGCTCCCTCAGGAATTCTCCAGCCCCTTCCCAGCTCCCTCAGGAATTCTCCAGCCCCTTCCCAGCTCCCTCAGGGATTCTCCAGACCCTTCCCAGCTCCCTCAGGGATTCTCCAGGCTCACAGGGAGTGATTAAACTTTGGGAAAGGAAGTGATGAAGGAATGAATCCCATCCCATCCCATCCCATCCCATGGCAGGGACACCCCCCACAGGTCCAGCCTGGCCTCGGGCAGTGCCAGGGAGGAACAATCTCAGTGTCCAGGCTGAGGGATGAGATGCAGCTGAGTTCATTTGACTCAAAATAAGACCCCAAATTAGTGAATTTATTTGAACAAAATTTGCTTCAGTTTTGTAAAGCAGAGTGCGAATATCCCTGCAGGGCTTTGGGAGGGAAGGGCTGCCAGGTCTGGTTCCAAGGCATTTCTGTGACAGTTTGGGGCAGCTCACTGAGGTGAAAAGACAATAATAATAATAATTTTTATTGGCACTGAGTGAGGATGATCCTGAGGGGAACCACCATGGGCCCACCTAGAGCTGGAGCCATAAAAATCTCTGGGCTGGAGTGCCCAGACATTCTCAATCTGTGAAATTGTTTAATGCTTCCCTTCATTAAGATAGCAAAGTTATTTTTATCACAGGGTGCACGTGGATCTGGGCTGATGTTCTGTCCCAGCAGCCCTTTGCTTTTGTACTTCCAATTTCAAATGGAGCATAAAATCATCCCAGTCAGATCAGGGGATGGGGAGGGCCCTGGAATTCTGCACACTTTGTAGTGGGAACAGATTCTGATCTGCAGAATCGCAACTTTGAACCCCAGTGAAGTGGGAATGGATTTTGTGAGTTTGTCAGATCTGGATTGGTTCCATTCCTGAGGATTTTCCATTAGTGGGGTGAGTGTGAGCCCTGTGGATGGGGAGGAAGGCCCTGAAGGCAGCAGCAGGTGGTGGCACTGTCCCTGTGCCAGCAGCCCCAGCAGAGAGGAGGAGCACTGCTGCTGGCCAGGGACCAGGGAAACAGCACAGGGAGCTTCTGGGCCTGGGGGAAGCTTCTGGAACACTCCCTGCTCCAGGGACCTGTAGGATCCAAGCCCTGCCCACAGACCAGGGGCTCTTGTCGGGTCTGCTTTGCTTTGGTTCATTAGCACCGGGTGTTTTCAGCTCCTTTTGGGGGGAGTTTGCAAATGACTCTTCCCGTGTTGGGTCCCAGGGTTGTGCAGGTTTCCCTCTGCTCCCCTCAGCCAGCCCATCCCTGCCTCTGGAGTCCTGCTTTATCCCACTGCTGGTGGTGGAAAACCCTTCCAGGACCTTCCCTGGAACTGCTGCTTGTCCTGGGACATCCCTGGGGCACACGTGGCTCCCGGTGTGCTCGGGATCCTGCCCCAGGGAGCAGCCTCAGCCAGCTCCAGGGATAATCCCTGGGCTGTTCCTGCCAGGGACATCCTGCTGTTCTCCCTGAGCAGCCTCTGAGCTGCTGGGACTGTCCTGTGCCAGGGACATCCTGCTGTTCTCCATGAGCAGCTCAGGGACATCCTGCTGTTCTCCATGAGCTGCTGGGATTGTCCTGTGCCAGGCACATCCTGCTGTTCTCCCTGAGCAGCCCCTGAGCTGCTGGGACTGTCCTGTGCCAGGGACATCCTGCTGTTCTCCCTGAGCTGCTGGGACTGTCCTGTGCCAGGGACATCCTGCTGTTCTCCCTGAGCTGCTGGGACTGTCCTGTGCCAGGGCCATCCTGCTGCTCTCCCTGAGCAGCCTCTGAGCTGCTGGGATTGTCCTGGAAGGGCTGAATTCCCATTCTCAGCTGTTCATTGTCCTCGCTGCCAGGCTGGATGGGGCTGCAGCCCCTGGGACACTGGGAGGTCAGGGGTAGGGGTTGGGGGTTGGGTTAGGGGTTGGGGTTAAGGGTTAGGAGTTAGGGTTAAGGGTTGGGGCTGGGGTTAGGGGTTAAGGGTCAGGGGTTAGGGTTAGGGGTTTGGGTTGGGGTTAGTGTTAGGGGTTGGGGTTAGGGGTTGGGGTTAAGGGTTAGGGGTAGAGTTTAGGGTTAGGGGTTAAGGGTTAGGGGCTGGGGTTAGGGGTTAGGGTTAGAGTTTAGGGTTAGGGTTAGGGGCTGGGTTTAGGGTTAGAGTTTAGGGTTAGTGTTAGGGGTTGGGGTTAGGGCTTAAGGGTTAGGAGTTAGAGGTTAGGGTTTGGGATTAGGATTAGGGTTAGAGATTGGGGTTAAGGGTTAGGGGTTGGGGTTAAGGGTTAGGGTTGGGGTTTGAGGTTGGAGTTAAGTGTTAGGGTTAGGGGTTTGGGTTAGGGGTTAAGGGTTGGCTTTAAGGGTTGGGGTTAGGGGTTGGGTTTAGGGTTAGGGTTAGGGGTTGGGGTTAGGGTTAGAGTTTAGGGTTAGGGGTTGGGGTTAAGGGTTAGGGTTAGGGTTAGGGTTAGGGTTAGGGTTAGGGTTAGGGTTAGGGTTAGGGTTAGGGTTAGGGTTAGGGTTTAGGGTTAGGGTTAGGGTTAGGGGTTGGGGTTGGGGTTAGGGTTAGAGTTTAGGGTTAGGGGTTGGGGTTAAGGGTTAGGGGTTGGGGTTAGGGTTAGAGTTTAGGGTTAGGGGTTAGGGTTAGGTTTAGGTTTAGGGTTAGGGGTTGGGGTTAAGGTTAGGGGTTGGGGTTTGAGGTTGGGGTTAAGTGTTAGGGTTAGGGGTTAAGGGTTGGGGTTAGGGGTTGGGTTTAGGGTTAGAGTTTAGGGTTAGGGTTAGGGGTTGGGGTTAAGGTTAGGAGTTGGGTGTTAGGGTTAGGGTGGCCCTGGAGGGCTTGAAGGGCCCTTCCCACCCAAACCCCTCTGGGGCTGCACAACAATCTCTGCAGAGAACCTGTGCCCAGCAGTTTTCATTTTCCAATCACTAAAACTCATCTGTGTCCTTTTGTTTTTCTCTCAGAAAATCACCAACCGTGTCCTGGGGAAGAAGGTGTCCTGGAGCTGAGGGGAGCTCTCCTGCCAGCCTGGGCTGCAGCAGCACCTGCTGGGACAGGGAGAAAGCAGTAAATGCTTCTGCAGCTCGAGTTTGTGCTCTTGGGTCACTTTTGTGCTAATTAATTCTGCCCTGTGTAATAATCAGTGATTTGGGGGCAGTGTCAGGGTTTTAGATAAATAGCTGTGTTTTTATAGTGGTGTTAGGCACTTGCAGAGGAAACAGAGTCTGGAAAAACTTGGTTCATAATATATTTATAACTCCCTGATTGGAATAGCAGTTTTCTATATTTATGTTCAATGGGTTTTAATGAGGATTTTTACATTTTTTTAATTCCTGTCTCAATGTAGAAAATTCCCTTGTTATGTTTTGTACTGCAGAACCCCTCAATAAAACAGGTGAGTTGTTTTAACTGGTGCAGCTGTGTTTGTGTAGGGACCAGGAGAGGCTGAGCAGGGACAGCTCTGGTGACAGGGGGGTTTTTAGGCCTTTCCTGGGATAATCCCCTTTTCCAGGTGGATTGTCCTGCCAGGGCTGTGCCCTGGAGCAGCATCACTGGGAAGGTACAGGGGGGATGAGGTTTGTGAAATGTCCCAGTTTGATCACTGAGCAGTCACAGGATGGATAAACAGGAAGAGACATCTGAGGAGAGCAGGGTGGGTGTGAGCTGTGGCTTCCCATGAGCTCTGCCTCCCATGTTTGTGACAGCTGGGAGGGAACACCCAGTGCTGGGAGGGCTGGGCACCACTGCAGATGGAAAGTTCTGGAGAGACCCTCCAGAGCCTGAAAGGGGCTCCAGGAGAGCTGGAGAGGGAGTGGGGCCAAGGGCTGCAGGGACAGGAGCCAGGGAATGGCTTCCCAAGGGAAAGGGGAGATTGGGCTGGGATCTTGGCAAGGAATTCCTGCCTGGGATTCTGCAATTCCCAGATTTGCTGGGGCTGCCCCTGGATCCCTGGGAATGCCCAAGGCTGGGTTGGACATTGGGATTGGATCCACCTGGGACAGTGGGAGCTGTCCCTGCCAAGGCAGGGATGGGATGGGATTTAAGGTCCTTTCCATCCCAAACCATTCCAGGATTCCCTGATCTGGCCTGGTCTCAGTGCAGATTACAAATAACACCATCCCATGGCTGGGATAAATCTGCTCAGACTGTGCCTGGTCTCCTCAGACCTTCCCACTTCCCAAACTCCAGTTTTATCTGTTGATCAGAGAATCTGTAGCAAGGACCTGGGAGCTCCTCAAGTGCCCCCCCTGCCCTGTCCAACCCGGCCTTCACCTGGAATTGGCTCCTTCCACTGCCTTGTCCTTGGGATCAGGCAGGATGGAATCGCTGCCTTGCCTTGGGGGTTTTGTTCTGGGGCTGGCAATGAGCTTTGTGTGCTCCTGAAGGAAAAGGGGCTGGGAGTTGTGGGGCTGCTGGATTCCCTGGGACACAGGGGCAGCTTTGTTCCCTGGGAAGGAGACCAGGGGTGTTGGAGCCCTGATGAGATCCTGCCTCGCTTGGAGCACGGTCAAGGCCACTCAGCTGCTGGTTTGTGCTTTCCAGGAGACACAAAGGGAGCCTGAGGGCCTTGCTGCCCCCAAATCCCTCTGAGACCGAGCCCAGTGTTCCCCCAGCAGTGCCAGGGCCACCCCTGAGCCGTGTCCCCAAGTGCCACATGCACAGGGCTGTGAAATCCCCCCAGGGATGGGGACCCCAGGGCTGGACAAAGCTTTGGGTGATGAAATTTCCCCCCAGGATGGGTGGAGGAGGTGTTGCCATCCCTCCTTCCCTGATTTCTCGGTGGGGGATGCTCCTGAGGTGCCCCTGCCCTGTTCAAGGCTGGCTGAAGCTGCTGTGGGTGCAGCATCCCGTGTTTCCAGTCCTGGGGAAGGAGCCTGTTGACATTTGCAGTCACTGCTTCCAACACACCAAACTTCTTCCCAAAAACTCAGGAAATTGTGTTTGTCTTGTGTTGATTCCAGAGTGTGGAGTCATCCCCTCTAAATCTACTGTACACAGAGACTTTTAGGGCAAGTTCTGCAGAGCTCTGGGGGTGGAATTAGGGCAGGACTGGGCGTTTATTCAACCCTGTGGGAGCAGGTTTGTGTTTTCAGTTATTCACATTTGTCCTTTGATCATTGCTGTGTAGGACAGATGTGTGTCCACAGTCTGACCACAGCTGGAAACCTCCTGGATGAGATGGAAAAGAGGTGTAAAAATTCACCTTTTGCTTTGACATCTGCTTCATTTTAAAATGAGAGGCTTTTTTTTCCCTTCAGAAGTGCCTTCCATTCCTTCCTTTATGACCATTTCCACTCCTTCTTCCTTTGTGCTGTGAATTCCATCCTGAGGGAATCAATCCTGATCCTTCTGTGTCACGGGCAGCCCTGGGGGTGTTTTTGGGATCCCTCCCAAGGAGAGCCCCTCTCCAGCAGGTTTGGATGGATTTGGGATCCCTCCTAGGGAGGGGAGCCCCTCTCCAGCAGGTTTGGATGGTTTTTTGGGATCTCTCCTAGGGAGAACCCCTCCCCAGCAGGTTTGGATGGATTTGGGATCCCTCCTAGGGAGAGCCCCTCTCCAGCAGGTTTGGATGGTTTTTGGGATCCCTCTCCAGCAGGTTTGGATGGTTTTGAGCCCCTCTCCAGCAGGTTTGGATGGTTTTGAGCCCCTCTCCAGCAGGTTTGGATGGTTTTGAGCCCCTCTCCAGCAGGTTTGGATGGTTTTGAGCCCCTCTCCAGCAGGTTTGGATGGTTTTGAGCCCCTCTCCAGCAGGTTTGGATGGTTTTGAGCCCCTCTCCAGCAGGTTTGGATGGTTTTTTGGGATCCCTCCCAAGGAGAGCCCCTCTCCAGCAGGGGCTGGTGGGCCTGGCTGGGTGTCTGGGACAGGTTCTCTCCTGGCTGGGATCTGGAAGGATTTCCATGGAGGTGGATTGTGGTGGTGGTGATGTGAAAACACGGCTGGAGTGTCCCTCAGTCTGCAGTCCCTGTGCTGCTGCCCCTCTCCTGGGCCTGGCCAGCGTGGGAGGCTGCTGGGGACTGACCCCAGGGTTTCTGCTGGACCCTTGGTTTTGTCATGGAGAGCACAACAGGGACACTTGGGAGAGGAGAAGATGAAGGATTTGTGCCAAATCCTGTGCCAAAGCAGGCAAGGAAACCATTTCCAGAATTCCAGGATGGTTTGGATTGCAAGGGACCTTAAAGCCCGTGCAGTCCCAACTGGCACCTAAAATGAGGTGGATTATGGATTTCCTATCAGCCCTCCCCAAAGTCCATCTCATTTTTTTCCCTGAGTGCACCCTGGATTATAATTCACTTTTCCTGAAACAATTCCCTGAGGAAGACACGACTTCCTGACTGGCTGTTCATTAGTGCAGATCCCACTTGAATCCAGTAAAGCAGATTTTAAAATATTGTTTCCTTTGTGCTGCCTTTATGAGCCGCTGGCTGCGCTTGGGGCAGCCGAAGTCAGCGCTGGGCCGGGGCAGGAATTCAGCCTGGGGCAGGAATCCGGCTGGAAACGGGAGAGACCCGACTCTTTCACACGAGCAAGGTTTGAAAGTCAAGCTTTTAGTAATATTTTTCTCCCTACATCAGCAGATAAAGTGAATTCTCCCGGCCAAATGGGACCCTGAGGGAGGGTGAGCGACCTCAGCGTGACAAATGGAAGCCAGGCTGATTAATGCCCCTGGAAGGAGCTCAGATTCCAAGGGGATGAGGACACTTGGGAGAGTCTTCCTAGAGAAAAAGGGGATTTTTATATCCCATCTGTCTCATGTACCCATGTGCTGCAGCCCTGCTGCTTCACCAGAGGCTCCTCTGAACTCCCCAATTCCAGAGGTTCCAAGTTGTTCTCCCCACCTGGGATGGGTTTGGAGCATCCCATGGGTTGTCCTGGCTGGCTCCAGGCTCCTGCCAGTGTCCCTGAGCCATCACTGAGGAGCCAGCCCTCACCTTCCTCGGGACAGGGAAGAGCCCCTGGGGCTGAGAGGTGGCACCGGGAGGAGGGGACAGGAGTTCTGTGACCTGAGAGTGACAGAGCTGGCCCTGGGCTGGCTCTGGGGACATCGCCCTGAGGGGGCTTCATCTGTCAGGGTATGGGACAGACAACATAGAGCTGCACAGAATGGCTGGGGAAGGGAATGGGGCTGGGAAGGGCTGGAGAATTCCTGAGGGAGCTGGGAAGGGGCTGGAGAATTCCTGAGGGAGCTGGGAAGGGGCTGGAGAATTCCTGAGGGAGCTGGGAAGGGGCTGGAGAATTCCTGAGGGAGCTGGGAAGGGGCTGGAGAATTCCTGAGGGAGCTGGGAAGGGGCTCAGGCTGGAGCAAAGGAGGCTCAGGGGGAATTTCTGGCTCTGCACAAGTCCCTGGCAGGAGGGGACAGCCGGGGGGGATTTGGGATCTGCTCGCAGGGAACAGGGACAGGAGGAGAGGGAAAGGCCTCAGGGCAGCTCAGGGGGGTTTGGTTGGACATGAGGGAAAATCCCATGGGAAAGGTGCTTGAGAAGGGGTGCCCAGGGAGGTTTGGGGTGCCCAGGGAGGTTTGGGGTGCCCAGGGAGGTTTGGGGTGCCCAGGAAAGGACTGGAGGTGGCACTGGGGGCTCAGGGCTGGGGACAGGGTGGGGATGGGGCACGGCTGGGACTCAGTGATCCTGGAGATCTCCAAGCACACGGATCCCAGTTCTGTGATGGTCACAGCTGAGGATCCTTCCAGGACCTGTGCCAGGTTAGGGCTGATGGAGCTGCAGCTGCCAGGGTCACACTGCCCTGCCCTGTCTGTGTGCTGGGCACAGGGGGTGACCCCAGCCCTGTCCTGCTCTGGATCCCAGGGTGATTCCAGCCCTGTCCTGCTCTGGATCCTGGGGTGATTCCAGCTCTGTCCTGTTCTGGATCCCAGGATGATTCCAGGCCCATCCTGCTCTGGATCCCAGGGTGATTCCAGCCCCCCTCCCCTGATCCTGGGGTGATTCCAGCCCTGTCCTGCTCTGGATCCCAGGATAATTCCAGCCCTGTCCTGCTCTGGATCCCGGGGTGATTCCAGCCCCATCCTGCTCTGGATCCCGGGGTGATTCCAGCCCTGTCCTGCTCTGGATCCCAGGGTGATTCCAGCCCCACTCCCGGTGATCCCAGGGTGATTCCAGCCCCTCTCCCCTGATCCCGGCTGTGCTCAGCTGCTGGGACAGCGCCTGTTCCTGCCCTCACAAAGGGCCTCTGTGGGCTCCAGCTGCTGCTCCCTCAGCTCCTGGCAGGAGGCAGAGGCACCTCTGCCTGCCTGAGGAGGAGGGGAAGGAGCAGAAATGTCCCATTCTGTGAGGAGAGGAGCAGCAGGACCCTGCTCTGTGACACCGCCTGGGGCCTGTCCCCTGCCCGGGCTCCCGCTGCCATTCCCTGGAAAGCCCTTGCCAGGCTCTGCTGTCCCTCTGGCCCCGATGGTTTCCTGCTGGCTGCGAGCCCGTGCTGTCCCCAAGCTGTCCCTGTTGATGCCAGGCTGCAGATCCCAGCTGCTCCCCTGGGCTGTGCTCTCGGCTTCCTCAGGCATCCTCACAGGGATCGCGTTTGGAGCATTTCTCCTCTCATTGTTCCTGCAGGGTGAGTGAAGGGACACCCGTGGCTGTGAATTCCATGGAATCCACCCATTCCCACCCCAGCCATGGCAGGGACAGCTCCCCCTGTCCCAGGAGCTCCAGCCCCAGTGTCCAGCCTGGCCTTGGGCACTGCCAGGGATCCAGGGGCAGCCCCAGCTGCTCTGGGCACCTGTGCCAGGGCCTTGCACCATCCCAGGGAGGAATTTCTCCCTAAAAACCTCCTAAAGGTGCCTGGGGAGAGCTGGTGGTGGCGGGAGGAGCAGCTGAAGGCCGCTGCCCCCGCCGGGGAGCGCTGGGGAAGGCCCCACCTCATCCAGATGTTTGCATCTGCAGGGTGCAGCCGAGGGCAGGAGCGTTTGGTGCCAGCAGGGCTCTGGCTGCTGCTGCCATGGCTCTGCTCTTCCAACCCATCTCTTGTGCCAGGAGACCCCAGAGAAGTCCCTGTGCCTTCCTGGCCCCGAATGTCACCTTGGGCCAGAGGTCCCTGCAGCACTCTGGGTCGGGGAAGCTGCCCCCATTTCCAGGGTAAAATCATTTGCAAAGCTTTAATTACCACTGCCAATCAATATTGCTGTTGGGATTTTAATAACTATTGATGAATCCTTGCCCTGAAGGTGGCAGGGAGAGGTGGGTGACCCCGGGAAGCACCCAAGGGGCTGGCAGGGTGTGCAGGAAGGGAAGTGAGCATTCCCCATCCCCACAGAGCTGCTCTGATGGCTTTGGGGGGATGATGACAATAAAATCCATCCCTGGAAGGGTCCAAGGCCAGCTCAGAGCAGCCTGGGACAGCGGGAACTGTCCCTGCTCATGGCAGGGGTGGCCCTGGGTGGGCTTTAGGGTCCCTTCCACTCAAACCAGTCTGCACTTCCAATTAAAAGCATTGCTACTATTAATTAATATAAAAATGCTGATGTCAATAATCAATATCATTAATAATAATAATAACAATAGTAACAGTGGAGCAGACTGAGGGTCACAGAGGTGTCTCTGGTGGGACATGTGGAGTTAAAGAACTGCTTTAATCACTTCTGCCCCTCTCCTTGTGCAGGCAGCCCATGGGAACCTCCCAGGCTTTCCTGGGGCACGGGAGGGGGGGAATGGCAGTGGGGATGGATGGATGATGGATGGATGATGGATGGATGATGGATGATGGATGATGGATGATGGATGATGGATGGATGATGGATGATGGATGGATGATGGATGATGGATGGATGATGGATGGATGATGGATGGATGATGGATGGATGATGGATGATGGATGGATGATGGATGGATGATGGATGATGGATGGATGGATGGATGGATGATGGATGGATGGATGGATGGATGATGGATGGATGATGGATGGATGGATGGATGATGGATGATGGATGGATGATGGATGATGGATGATGGATGGATGGATGGATGATGGATGGATGATGGATGATGGATGATGGATGGATGATGGATGGATGGATGATGGATGGATGGATGATGGATGGATGATGGATGGATGATGGATGGATGATGGATGGATGGATGATGGATGGATGGATGATGGATGGATGATGGATGGATGGATGATGGATGATGGATGGATGATGGATGGATGGATGGATGGATGATGGATGATGGATGGATGATGGATGATGGATGATGGATGATGGATGGATGATGGATGGATGGATGGATGATGGATGGATGGATGATGGATGGATGATGGATGATGGATGATGGATGGATGGATGATGGATGATGGATGGATGGATGATGGATGATGGATGATGGATGGATGGATGATGGATGGATGGATGATGGATGGATGGATGGATGGATGATGGATGATGGATGGATGATGGATGGATGGATGAGGGATGATGGATGGATGATGGATGATGGATGGATGATGGATGACGGATGATGGATGGATGATGGATGGATGGATGATGGATGGATGGATGATGGATGGATGGATGGATGGATGGATGATGGATGATGGATGGATGATGGATGGATGGATGAGGGATGATGGATGGATGATGGATGATGGATGGATGATGGATGACGGATGATGGATGGATGATGGATGATGGATGGATGATGGATGGATGATGGATGATGGATGGATGGATGGATGATGGATGGATGGATGGATGGATGATGGATGGATGATGGATGATGGATGATGGATGGATGATGGATGATGGATGGATGGATGATGGATGGATGATGGATGGATGGATGATGGATGATGGATGGATGATGGATGGATGGATGATGGATGGATGGATGGATGAACACATGGAGGAATGGATGGACGGACACACGGACACACGGACGGATGGATGGAGGGATGGATGCACACATGGAAGGATGATGGATGGACGGACACACGGACGGATGGAGGGATGGATGATGGACAGACACATGGAGGGATGATGGACAGACACACGGACAGATGGATGGAGGGATGGACACATGGAGGGATGGATGGACACACGGATGGATGATGGACAGACACACGGACAGATGGATGGATGCACACACGGAGGGATGATGGATGGACGGACACACGGATGGATGGAGGGATGGACACACGGAGGGATGATGGATGGACGGACACATGGACGGATGGATGGATGATGGACAGACACACGGACACACGGACGGATGGATGGAGGGATGGACACATGGAGGGATGGATGGACACACGGAGGGATGATGGACAGACACACGGACACACGGACGGATGGACAGACACACGGACGGATGGATGGATGCACACACGGAGGGATGATGGATGGATGGACACACGGACACATGGACAGATGGATGGATGGATGGATGGAGGGATGGATGCACACATGGAAGGATGATGGATGGACGGACACACGGACGGATGGAGGGATGGATGATGGACAGACACATGGAGGGATGATGGACAGACACACGGACAGATGGATGGAGGGATGGACACATGGAGGGATGGATGGACACACGGATGGATGATGGACAGACACACGGACAGATGGATGGATGCACACACGGAGGGATGATGGATGGACGGACACACGGATGGATGGAGGGATGGACACACGGAGGGATGATGGATGGACGGACACATGGACGGATGGATGGATGATGGACAGACACACGGACACACGGACGGATGGATGGAGGGATGGACACATGGAGGGATGGATGGACACACGGAGGGATGATGGACAGACACACGGACACACGGACGGATGGACAGACACACGGACGGATGGATGGATGCACACACGGAGGGATGATGGATGGATGGACACACGGACACATGGACAGATGGATGGATGGATGGATGGAGGGATGGATGCACACATGGAAGGATGATGGATGGACGGACACACGGACGGATGGAGGGATGGATGATGGACAGACACATGGAGGGATGATGGACAGACACACGGACGGATGGATGGAGGGATGGACACATGGAGGGATGGATGGACACACGGATGGATGATGGACAGACACACGGACAGATGGATGGATGCACACACGGAGGGATGATGGATGGACGGACACACGGACGGATGGATGGATGGATGATGGATGCCGGCGCGGTGGGCGGGGGAAACCTGGGAGCCGCCGAGCCGCGGGTCTGGTTCTCATTAAAGCGGCCGGGCCGGGCCAAGGAACGCAGCAATAACCGAGGGCGAACAAAGGCGCCCCCTCCCCGCCGCCCCCCGGCCGGGCCGGCCGCGCTCGGGGCTCCGCGGCGGGGGAGGGACCCGACGGCATAAAGAGGAGGAGATCGGGCCGGAGGCGCCGAGTCGGGGCGGTGACAGCCCGGGAGCGGCGGCATGGCCGGGCCGGGCCCCCCCGGGCCCCGCCGGGGCTCGCCCAAGGCCTGGGGGCTCCGCCTCGCCCTCCTGGGGGTCCTGCTGGGGCTCCCCCCGCGGGGCCGGGCGGGACCGGCAGGTGAGGGGCCGGGGGCGGTGCGGGCGTGGGGTGGGGTGGGAATGGGGTGGGAATGGGATGAGAATGGGGATGGGATGGGGATGGGATGGGGGCTCCGGGCTGCGCTGTGCCCCCGGGACCCCCCAGACCCCCCCCGGGATCCTCCAAATGCTTCCGCGACCCCCCAAACCCCCTGAGACCCCCGGACCCCACTCGGGATCCCCAAACCCCCCCGGTATCCCCAGACCCCGCTCCCGGCCGCTCCGCTCCGCTGCCGGTTCCGCGGGTCCCGCTGGGATCGGGCACCGGGACCGGCCCGGTTCTCACCCCCAGAGCCCCGGGACCGGCCCGGTTCTCACCCCCAGAGCCCCGGGGCCGGCCCGGAGCCCCCCAGAGCCCCGGGGCCGGCCCGGTTCTCACCCCCGGAGTCCCGGGACCGGCCCGGTTCTCACCCCCGGAGCCCCGGGACCGGCCCGGTTCTCACCCCCGGAGCCCCGGGACCGGCCCGGTTCTCACCCCCGGAGCCCCGGGACCGGCCCGGTTCTCACCCCCGGAGCCCCGGGACCGGCCCGGTTCTCACCCCCGGAGCCCCGGGACCGGCCCGGTTCTCACCCCCGGAGCCCCGGGACCGGCCCGGTTCTCACCCCCGGAGCCCCGGGACCGGCCCGGAGCCCCCCAGAGCCCCCTCCCAGGGCTCGGGGTTTGCGCTGCCGTGCGGGCTCTGGGTGGAACGTGGCTGGTTCGGAGGGTGAGGAAATGCAGGATTGATTTTCCCCAGGGGCTCCCGTCGCTTTTTAACGGGAGCCAGAGGAGGACAGGGGGGTGCCGCTCTCCCCTCGGCCGCCCGCAGCCTCTTCCTCATCCCCATTTCCTTCCCCAAGAAGTCAGCGCTGATGTTCCTCTACCCAAAGCACATTTTTTTGTTGTTATTTTTTCTCCTCCGAGCTTTGCCGGGTTCTCTCTTGCTGCTGAGAGAAGTTTTCCAGCGGCTCCGGGAGAGGAGCAGGGAGGGCGGTGGGAGCCAAAGCTGTGTTTGGATAAAGAGGAGAAGGGAAAGCTGCCGGCTCCGCCAGGACCCCGAGCTCTGCAGGGCTCCTCCGGGGCTCCCCCAGCCCCAGGGCTCCCCGTGCCAACATCCCAGAGCAGCGCCGCTCCCCACAGCATTCCCAAAAAGGGCTGGCAATCTGCGTTTTCCAGGAAATCAAGAGAGGGGGGTGTGGGAAAGCCTTTCTGAGCTACATTTGGGTTTATTTGAGTTAGGGTTTTGAGGCCCTGTGCTCTGAGTCTGTCAGATTCCCAGCAAAAACTATAAACAAAACAGTGGGAAATTTAAAATATCGGAACTTAAATCTCATCTCCTGAATCTCCTGACGGGGAATTTTGGGCCGTGGCCGAAGCCCAGCCCCAGCAGAGCCCTGGGAGAGAGCTGGGATGGGGCAGGCAGCAGCTCCCTGCCCTCCTCCCCTTGGGAATTAAAAGCTCTGGGATTTGTTCCTTTGCTCTGAAATGGGGGCACCAAACTCCACCGGAGCCGCTCCCCGGCACGGCTCAGTCCGTGCCTCAGTTTCCCCATGGAAATGAGCTCGTGTGCTGGGGTGGAGGGCCTGGCTCCTGCCCTGGCAGGAGGTGAGGAGAAGGAGGCTGGGATGGTGCCCCCCCTTATCTGCAGTTATTCCTGGAATCTGATTCCGTGCTATATTTAATGGAGCTGATTAAATACCTCGGGCGATAGCGCCCGGGGCCGGGCGGGGTGAGCTGATCCCATCAGACTCCAGCAGCAATTCCCAGCCTTTGCTTTCCTTTTGTCTTCTCAATAACTGCATCTTCCCTCCAGCCAAAGCCCTGGATCGCTGCACCAGGAACCAAAACAAGCCTATAAAACTCTAAAGCCCTGAGCCCTGTTTTTCCACTCCCAAGTAAATAACTTTGCTGGGGAAGATAATTCCATCCAAGCTCTCCCTGACAGCATTTGGCTTGGCAGAGCGGCCCAACCCTTGACATTTTCGTTCAGCCTCGTCCCCTCTCTGCAGCATCTTCAGATTTTAATTTTTTGTTCTGTTGTCATCCAGGCTTAAGTCATCAGTGGCTGCTCCCTGTGCTGCAGTCAAATCCAGCCACATTGTTTAGGAAAAAAATAATCTTAGAAAGTCTGTCTGCCTCGGCTGGAGCCAAGGAATGGCCTGGGCTGCTCTGCCCGGGGGGGCTGGGGTGGCTCAGACAAACCCTGCTGAGCCACAGCCCTCCCAGCTCCCCTGCTCCTGTCCCTGTCCCTGTTCCTGTCCCTGCTCCTGTCCCTGCTCCTGTCCCTGCTCCTGCTCCTGTTCCTGTCCCTGCTCCTGTTCCTGCTCCTGCTCCTGCTCCTGCTCCTGTCCCTGCTCCTGCTCCTGCTCCTGCTCCTGTTCCTGCTCCTGTCCCTGCTCCTGTCCCTGTCCCTGCTCCTGCTCCTGTCCCTGCTCCTGCTCCTGTCCCTGCTCCTGTCCCTGCTCCTGTCCCTGTCCCTGCTCCTGTCCCTGCTCCTGTCCCTGCTCCAGCCCAGCCCAGCCC